>NC_133587.1:8575652-9775652 GCF_964106895.1 Numenius arquata | reverse complement strand
CTTCTAAACAAAAGACCTGTAGCCAAGCCTCAAGAGAAATTTAGATCACTTCTTTAGGGTAGGGAACATTTTTTAATGATGTTTGGGTTTGTACAGGTCTGCCATATGGGTATCCCACTATTCTATGAGAGAATTTCTCGTAGAAATAAACGCAATAACAATACCTGGTCAATCTTCACTGCAGTAGTATTGGAATCAGTGGGCAAGTTTGATCTCTCTAAGTAAAATGTCCTGCAAAAATGCCAGCAAGGGCTACGTTAGTTGGTATGTTTCATTGCAAGCACAAATAGGTATCTATTTTGTATAAAACATCTGAGAAGGCTATGCTAAAAATCTTGTACTTCAAGACCTGCTTTCTTATTGAACCATTTTGATTGCAGTAATTTACGGAATCTGTACTAAAATATGCCAAATCCCCTTTTTATGTAATTTTAGCTCTGCGTAAAATTCTAGAGTCAAATTCGATGGGAATTTCATCCTGTGGAGTGCACTACTTCAGAACAAGCTTAACTATAGGAAGAAAATTAACAAGTTTCCCACACAATGAGAATCTCCAAAAATCATATTTGTACAAGAAACCATCAGGAATAGAATCTCTTTTCAATTCCATTTTAAGGACCTTAGGAAGGAGCACTCTTTTCACTTTTCTTTTAAGGCAAAGGAGAAGCATGAAATACCTGAGTTTACGGTAGTATTGCTGCACTTTTTCAAGTGAAATGCTGTTAATCTGCTGTGGAAGTTCCTCTGGAGATGAGCCAGCTGGCTGTGATTGACCCTCTGTACTCTCCAGAGCTGAAGAAGAAAACATTTTACCTATATTACTAATTTTCTTTTTATTTGTTTATTTATTTATCTTTGGATCATCTCACTGCTCAGCTAATGACCGTCGGATCATGTCAAGGTTGATTTTGTTACTGCATAAATGTAATGCATTTCCCAGTATGGGAGTATAGTGGTAGTATCGTAAAGGTGAGCTTCCCAGAAAGCAGTTCTATCTAACAGCAATTGCTCCCCATTAATATCCCCTTGAAGGAAATTTCCTGTATTGTATTTTGGTGTGAATCTTTGCTTATCAAGTCAATTTCCAGCCCAGATGATCCTGTCATGGTGTAGGCTTATCAAAACACTTCTCTGTAGCCTGGGAACATCTCCTCGTACCAAACTAGACCAGATTATCCATGTAGTCCAATATAATGTGGACTAAAACACATTATAAAACACTAAAACACTATGAATTCCAATATGGCCTTTACAGGAAGGCATAAAAAAGCCCCAAACAGGCATATCTTGTTCTCGTGATTGTATCTTACTCTACAATCTAGCATTCCCCGGGTCTTCCTACAATAGAAACATCTGCTGCTTAAATTTATCTGTAGTTCTCAGCTGCATTATGTTAAAGCTTCATGGTCGTTCTTTATTTTGAATCTTTCACCATCATCAGTTAGCTTATTTTTCTCAAGAAAGCTTTTTATAGACACCTTTTGTAAAGAGCACCGTGTGCAGTTTCAGGCTTCCCCCATTCTGAAACCGAGAAGGCAGTTTGGAGAAGTAGTAGCTGTCAAGATAAAAGATAACCTTCAAGGCCTGACGACTTCCTTCGATGTGGTAGAAGACATGAGTATCTGGAGAAATAAAGATAAAACACTTGCTGTTTTACCACAGCAGGAGAAATGCGAAACCATCTCTATCTTTGTTAGATTATCTAATGACATTTCACAGCTCCACCATTAGATGAATAAGGGGGAGCCTTTACTGAGAGAGTGCAGGCTCTGAAATACTGCACTTAAAAAGACAGCCAGTTAGCATGCCCTACCATGATGTTTGATGCTAATACAATAAACATGGTTAATAATTAAAATCCCATCTTGTTTCATGGCATCTCAGAGTCAGCAAACAGAGAGAGATCTGGCAGGGTGGGACACAGGACGCACAAGAGCTGGGAAGGGACAATCCTTCCACCTTAGGTAATGTGGTGAATGACAAACATCTGTCAGGAACTGCTCATCGTCTGTCATAGCTCCCCATGTGCGAAATCACACAGGTAAGGTACCCTGGCACAGAGTGTAGCTACAAATCACAGAACATGCCACCAGCATCCCACAATGTCAGTTCTGCTTTTATCCTGTGTGTTTGCAGTGGAAGCTGAGGGAATGCAGCACTGCTCCAGAGAAGCTGCTCGGTGCTCTCCAGGTCTGACGTGGTCTGTTAGACTTAGAACCACGGAGGATATTAGCCCATAAAAGAAACAGGAGAAAAAGCTTCAAAGAAACAGAGAATACTCACTTGCTACAAGACTTTCATCCAGCTGCTTGAAATAGAAGGCAACTTTGTCCAGTTCAGTCAGAGTGACCTGGAAGTCTTCCAGCATGGTACGCTCCTCCTTCTGCAGGGCAAAGACATAGACATCAATAGGTTATAATCTGCCTGGAAGAGATCGGTGGAGAAAGGTAGAGTTATTATGGGCATGCTTTGGTTCAGGACACCCAAAGCGGAATGTGGAGCTTTCCACTAATGGCTCTTTAACTTTGTGATACAAAATCAGCTACCCTTGGCTTAGATGTCATTGGATGTGATTCCCAGAGAGTAGAGAGGTTTAAGGACTGAATAAGTTTGAAGGGATCTTTCTCCAAATTTTATACCTACAAATGCAAAGAACAGCCTATCAATTACCGTGTAATAAATACCTATACATTCCATGCAATGTGAAGAAATAATAGTTACGTACATAGATAGTTTGGATTGTATTTTTTTAAAAAAAACACACTTAATCTACAATTTTTACAAAGTCAAAAAAAATGTCACTTCTCTCTAGTGCCAGAGCTACTTGTCTTCTTTATGCTCCTTTTTTCTTAACATTTTTACAGTTAGGGTAGCTGACCCACTGTAGCTGTGGCTTATCTACATGTTCATTAGGTGCAGAGGAACTATGCAAGACCAGCTCCTCTCCTCCTTAGACATCTTAAATACCAGCACCACGGAAGTGAGAGGCTGCAGTCTACCTATTCTAGGAAAGTGTCCAGTCTATGAAGAAAAGCATAGATTTTCATGTTGTCTGAACTCGAAATACTCAGAACTTTTTCACCCATTTGTTGAAATGCATGCTTTCACCAGAAGATGGCAGGCCACACATGCGGCACGAACAACTGAGCAGTAAGACCTCCCGAAATGCAGCAGCGTTACTTCAAATATGAAGGCAGACAAGATTCCTACAGTGTTCCAGTGTGACAGGGGGTCTGGTATTTGTGAGGAGATGAAAATGATGAGATATGGAATATTGGCACATGGTTGTCAGCAGAGGGAATCGCCAGAGGTTGCTGTAGTGAGTCTAAACACGCTGCTAGAACGAAGGGCTCTGGCTGTGCTGTGAGTGCCAGAGAAACACAGAGGCGAGTGGGAGCAGACCCAAGGGTGCCACAACTCTTCATCTTACCACAGCAGGGGAGAGAAGAGACTGGTAGTTTAGTAAAACACCAGTGGCTGCTATCTGTTCCAGCCATTTTCTGCTGGCATCTCTGCTGCTTTCTTCGTATTCCCCATTGTTGTTGTACCGATAGTTGAGAGCGGCCAGTAACTGCTCTGAAAAGGTGCAAATAGCAGCCACAAGAGACTGACAGAAGATGGAATCACGTCTCAGCTGTAGCTCAGTATCTGCCAGAGAAGGGGAGAGAAGCACAAAGAAGTCGTGAGTATACTTGTCTTTAATCTCACTGCCAAAGAGGCAGTTTGCGTGTGCGTGCGTGCATGACATTTGGCTTCTGCTGTAGCCTTGCACAGACTGAACAGATAACCTCTTCTTGCTGGGTGACCTGGGTGTATAGATAAAGACAGCATTGCTGGAGTTTGAAAATTTTCTAGTCCACTTGACTGTTTGTTTGTCCCTCTGCCATCCGCACGCTCATTCTTCTGACTGGTGAGAGCTGTAACTCCTTAGTGCCATTTCTGGACTGATTCCCTTCTTTTTATGTTTACAGAAGCAAGAGAATTCGTGAAGGAAGGTCTCGGCCATTACTTCTCTCCTGGGCTATTAGAGATTCATCTTCCCCCATCCATCTGTATTCTGTGGGCTTCCCATATGCTTAATGCATTAACTGGGCCTGCCCATACGGTACCAATTGGTTTATGTTTCCTGGGAGAATTTCCCCTGTGTTAACTTTGCTTCCAGTCCGCCTGCCAGGCAGCCACATGCTGGTCAGATCAACCTCGTCACACTTAAGGGGATTGCAGGCCAAAGAGGCACATGAATAAGTGAAGAGCTACTTCCCAGGCAGCCTGGGCTCTGCCAGCAGGCACCGAGTACAGCAGTCTCGCATTGTCCAGGCAATATTCCCCAGAGAAAGAAGCTGAAGACATCACCCAGAGGCTTTGAAGATCTGGATTATTTTTATAAAGCACTGAACACAATAGACTGACTAATACACTCCAGGCCCTGGGCCATATTCTCAACTTAAGGGCAACCAGTCCTTCTGCAGTTCACCTCTGTACTGCTGGGAGGGAGGCAGAGAGAGCCTAGGACTGCCCTCGAGGGGAGGGAATCCCTGGTGCCAGTCCAGTGCCATCTGCTCCTCTATTCTTTCCAGAGGATGTTCATGGAAATGCTGGAGGAGATGGGGCACAGGTAGCGACCTAGGGAGTCATTATATCTGCTGGCATTAAAACCAGCCGATTCGGACACTGGAGTGACACCGCAGTCTGGTTTGGGCAGACTCGCGGACCAGCCCCGGCAGGAGCAGAGGGGTGACTTAAGCCCATGCAAATCTCTCATCTTCATTCTGTGAAGACTTGGGAATGGAGCCTGGCACAGTGAAATAACGACAGCCTATTCTAGTTATTTATTTTCTCATTTTCAAACAAAAGTACACCAAGTAGGTGTTTCAGTTACAAAAAGATGGCACATTCACTCCTGTCCCTCGATCTGCGAGCACAATGGTTTGTGCGTGGTAACAGATTAATGATGTGTATTTAGGCGCTGTCTGCACATTTAGGTTCTTAGTCTGCACCTGGCTATAACCCAGCATTCACAATCCTAACTCCTAACACGCCTGCTCTCTTTGGAAAGATGACACAGTCCATGGTCTCACAGAAAGTTGTGCAATAGGTCTCATTTTTGCTGTGTGCTCTCACCACAGCAGGAAACAGCAAAGGCCATCTGGGAAGGAGGACTGTACAAAGGAAAAAATGAAGACAGTAAAAAGAAAAACAGTGCTTGTGAAAAATCAGCGACCAGCCAGGTAACACAAGCAGCCTACAGTGAATTGAAATAACGTAAACTGAAGAACAGATGTCAGACGCATGGAAAGGTTGCCCCAGATGCAGAGCAGAAGAAATGTTAGCATAAAATGCTATGGAAAAAACTAAACGCTAAGGCAAATCATAACATCCTGATGTATGCGCGTGCCTGCATATAAAACTGTGTTAGTGACTTGTGTATATATGATGTTGTTTTGCAACAATTCAAAACCCCTTACCTGTGCATTTTAACAAGGCCAAAAGCAGCTGATTCTTCCCATCTAAAACAGTGAAGAAAAGGAATGTTCTAGTCAACATGACACCAAGGTAGATTTGATTGCATTTGACGAACAGACTCCTCATTCCCTACAGTCCCTGGCCTCTGCATGGCCGTTTCTATTTACTCTAGTAGTCCTTACCTGTCCAGGTATTTTAATGACTGAAGAAGAAACAAGGTGTAAATCAAAGAATTTTACAGGCTAAATGCTCTGTGAACTACCATGAATTACTGGAAACAAATTGCACATGTAGATAAATCCCTAAGGAGGTGATTTTTGGCCAGTGCTTTGCACTGGACTGTAAACATCAGATTCAGCTCCTGTTCCAGTTCACCCAGACTGCAATGGTTTAGGATGCCGTAGTATCTGATCAGCATTCATTTTGTTTTGGAATATACCAAACATCTCCCTCTTCATTTTCTAAGAGGGTTAAAAAAAGCACAGGGGAATAGATCAGTCTGATATCATTCTGTCTGAATGGGCTGATGAAATAAAACAAGGGGGAGTTCGTTCTTTGGAACTGCTGCACACATGAGATTTTACCATACAGTACTGGGACTCTGCAAACAATAACCTGTTTTACCTGTTCTTCTCTAGAGCCCAGTACAGCCTTATTACAAATTGAGATAAAATGCTAAAATGAACTGCTAGACTGGATAAGAACAAGATCTTTTCTCCCCGAAACCGCTAACAAACTTTTCCTTATTTACAAACCTTCCACATGTTTTTGTATGATTTCAACAAGGTTCTTGATGCGCAATGGAAGGTTCCATGGATCTTCTTGAATACTGGCTTGAATATTATTCCGGCACCTAACTGTGGTTTCTTCCTTCTGTTTAAATTCTAGGAAAAAAATGGAGTTTGTTAGCCATTAAAGAAATCCTCCATAGCTGAGAGTGGCTTAGGAGTTATAATGTGTAGACAGACGAAAGCAGAGCTATGGTATCAATAGCAACAACTGTGAGTGAAAAAGGTTCTTAAGTAGATCTAAGACAGAGGGAAGAAAAGGCTATTCCTATAATCTCACGACCAGCAGTCCCCTAGCTTGTTCTCAGGATTGTGGACTAAAAGTTATGTACCTGGTGACGTGTGCAGTGAAGGGAGCTCTGCGCTACTCACAGAGCATGGAATTCCCTTCTGTTTTCTCTGCCTTTAATAACGTGCAGGCAGCTCTATCGGGTAGATCTGGAGCCTCTGGCTGTGCAGAATCAGGTCAACTTTTTGGCTGCAGCTGTCACATCCCACAACGCTGATAAGAAGTTATGAAATATTCTGCTTTCTTTCACCTGATGGAAACTAATTATTTAATTACGGAGTAGAATTATTCTCCATGACTTAGCCATGTAGCTAAGCCAAATACCCCATTTTGTTGCTGATAAAATGCATAAGCAGCACAGAAACACAGAAAAATTGTGCGAAATCACTGCTCCTGAACAGGAACAGGAGAACATTCACATTTACAGCCACCACTGAAAGGTGTCTGTAGTAGCTATGACACGCACAGACACTTTGGTCCAGATTCCAGCTGAAGGTAAGCAGTGCTTGTCTGTTCCTCAGTGTGATGAATGTGGGATCATCAGTTAACTTAAAGACACTCTCATTGTAATTAATATAGTTGTAATAAATAAGACTGTTTAAGCAAAGTAAAATAAAGGTAGCGAACACAGGGTGTCTGTTATTTCTTCATTCAAACAGTGCATGGAAAGACTAATAGATATTCTACATAAATGAGAATGTGTTTGTAAAGATGAGTTCATGTAACAGAAATTCATAGGAGTTACTTCTGGGCTCAGGAAAAAAAGAAAGCAGAAAAAGCTCTCTTCTGGAGATTGCCACTGAACCTAAAAATAGAGCTTGTCAAAGGTTGGAGCAGGGGGGCACGACTATGGCACCTGAAGTATACTAGGAATAGCAGGAAACACTTCAGATTTCAAGTGGGAAAGGAAATGCAGCGAATGTTCAGAAAATAAAGTCCTGTGTATTTCAGTGAGAGAAGAAACCACATCCTGGGCCCCAAAACCATTAAGACCAAAGTCTCCTCATGCTCCCTGAGGAAAAAGAAAACACGGTATCATTTGTTTGCTCTCTATGGGAATCAGTTTTCAAAATAAGTGTCATGTGAGGATGAGTTTACTCTGGCAATTACCCATCTGAAGAAAAGCAGAATAAGTCATTAAGCAAACTCAGGCAGAACCTTTTGGTGCCTCAGATCTACAGTGGTCAGCGCCTCATCAGCTTATCAGAGTGCTCACTGACCTTGTATCTGACCTATCTCTACCTCGTACCTTTTGAGATACGTATCCGTGTTCACATCGAAGGCCAGATTTAGAGACTTGTGAAAGAGCTGTGAGGATTCATCAGCGTATTACAGAAAAGCCTTGTGTGTATTTCAGAAGGAATTCATATGAAAATGACCTTTTAAGGATGCAAAATGTCAGGGGTCAGACACGGTACCTGCCATTAATGTGTGAGTGGGTAGACTGCATGGCTAAGTAACTCTGTGTGGCCGTGTAGCACATGTGCACTCACGTTAAGCTCTTAAGTCCTAGCAAATCACATTATTAAATACAGTCAACCTTTTTCTTTACCTTGCAAACTGTGGTCCATTGGAAAGTGCTTGGTTTCTTCAAAGGCCTTAGTTATTACTGGTCCTTTTAGAAGTGCATTGATTGCATCAACCTACAATTGGAATGTTTTCAATCAGTGTTAGTAAGATTTGCAGAAGAAAATCTGAACAGAAGAATTCTTGTGGGAAAATGCAAAAGCCATTACACTATTTGTATTTTGGAATGATTTCTCGTTGACAAATAGCATTAAGACTTTCTAACCATGAACTGGCCTAAAGAGCCCCACACTGAATACAGCATTTTGCACAATGATGATCTACATGCTGATGACATAAAAGATAATACAAAACAGTTCTCTGGTGCTATACATCTATAAAGACATCTGTTGGCTAAACTTGTGAGGACTCTCCTGAGATCTGTAAATGTGATCCATTTAGATCATACAAGGTATTAGAATTCTGTTCGTGTTTTCCTGTTTTTCATGAAAGCTTTTTTCCCCTCAGTCTAATGCCTGAGATAAGGCGGGTCAACCTTCCTTAAATCACGCAAGGCAACTGGAGTGTTGACAAAACCGATTCTCAAACTGTCCTATACTATACTTGCTTACCCTGTACCCCAAAATCTTGATAGTTTGTCTTCCCTCAAAATATGATTTAGTTACACAATTTGATACTTCCCATTTCTTGTATTGACACGGATAAAGAGAAAGCAATTCTGTGTGATAGTAACGCCTTACACACCTGGTTAAAAAGATGTTCCAGACAGCCATGAAGTTTGTCTTGTTTGTCTAAAGGAATCCTCATATCATTGGGAAGTTCATCTCCTAATAAAAGAAAGATTAAAAGCTTTTAACTGTCTTACCAAGTAATCTGTGACGAGGTCACAGATGACACAAGCACATCTTCACACTGAAGTGGGTGAAAAATGATTGCTGCTTTATCTCTAATTCATAGATCAAAATACTCATGATTTTTCATATAATGCAAATGTCCAATAACTAAAGAAGCTTATCCCTGCCTAATACCTCTTCCATATCCCAAATTTACTGTAGTTCATTAGAAAAAGAACAAATCTCTATTTTTAAAACTCTTGAGATTAGTTTTGAAGAAACCACATTTGCAACATAAACATGCAAGTGCTTATAATCGGCCAAGAGTTATCAGCTCCACTAAGGGCTCTGGTGTGCGAAATACACGTGTGGTCTATGCGTGTACTCACCTGATCCCATCTCGTCACTGCCCAGGTACGAGCTATTGCTCCGCACACTGGTGTATGACAGCACTGAGTCCCGGTTACTGTTGCATTCACTAGAAAGAAAATCAAAGAAGGTGACTGAAAATAAGCTGTCCTTACACCCAGTCTGATGCACTGTCATTCTGTTTGTATTAACACTGCAGTCCCCAAAACTAATTCTGTTACACATATACAAAAGAAAACCTAATGACACGCAGAGCAACCATTAAGCAAGGCCTCTGGGGCCGGCACTGTAGGGGGATGTCTTTTTCCATTTGTAGTGACCACTCAATGCTCAATATATTGCCTGGATCCTATAAATAATGAAGATGGACTTCCCACCACGGACCTCATCTGGGTCACATCATTAAACATGCTCTATGAGCATGGAGTAGGGGAAAAATAATTAAAATCTGTGAGGCAATCTCCACTAAACCCAACATTTGTTACCAATTCTCAAGATATTAACAGCATCCAACTCAAGCATACATTGAAGCTGCAGTAGCCCAGACATTGGAGACGGGAGAGGAAATTTAAGGAATCTACACCATCGGAGAATCAGGCACTGCAGATCCTAGAATTGTCCCAGGAAACAGAGGAGTCACTACAGTTGGCTTCACACCAATGTTGGCTCACGGACACATGGAAAATTTTGTTTAAGGTTCACTTTATACTAACCATAACTTAATAATCAAAAAGGCTGTGGATCTCAGTCTGTCCCCCTCCAATTAAGCGACACAGTGCTTTTAATGGTACAAATCCAAAATAAAGCCTACAAAATTGTCCATATTATCTCTTCCTCTGTTTTTATTTTAGACTGAGATGAGAGAAAAAAATAAGAGCAATTGAAAGAATCCTAACCGGGGTTCTTGCCTGTCCTTTGTTAAACTTATTATCAAAGAAATTTATTTTTTCTGAAGAAGATTAATTCTTATGGCGACTACTCTGCAGTACGAACCCTTACGAAATTTGACTTACACCTCCAAATGATCCGAGAGAAAGAAGCATAGCTAATGCAAACAAGATTTTTTTCTTACTGTAATTTGCTTATTTTTGTAGCTCCTCAGTAGTTTTTCAGATCAAAAACCATCAAAATACATTTTATTCCCCCTTGAGTAACTATTATCTGTAATATATGCTTAATTCTCTGCCTCTGTCTAATAAAGATAAGACAGAATAATCTTTCTCATCTTACATTTATGTCTAAAATTTTGGAACGAGTGACAGACCCACAGAGACTGTTTCGATGTCACTAGTCAGCTTTACCCAAAATAGATTAGCCTCAATTACAGAAACTATTTAAACTAAACAGTGTTCATAAACGGGATTCCTATTAACAATGAAGGAAATGCAGCACATTTCAATACAAAAAGCTTCGGAGAACATGTCCAGATTTAAATCTAGCACAATAAATAGACGCCACAGATCTCGACTTTGAGAGCGCTAGTTTTGTTTCTTTACTGACTTCATATTTGCTGTCCTTGGAGACGTTCAATACTCAACTGGACAAGACCTTGAGCGCTCAATCCTGTTGGATCTGTTCTGAGCGGGAGACTGGGCCACGTGGGCTCCAGAGACCCCTTCCAATGTAAACTGTCCTGATTCTGTCATTGCTGCGGTCCGGCAGGAATGTAACAGATTGCTGCTTGTGCTAGTACAAGCCCAACAGCAAGGCAGGAATCAGGCCTGTAGCAGGGAAGTTTCAAAGAGGCATCATGCAGTCAAGTTACTTGAATCCTCCCAAAGTAAAGTATCTTTACTCCTTTGTATTAGCAAAGTCCTCTGCCCTTCCTAGACGTGTAGAAATGGCCTATTAGGGATGTCGAATTGCAATGGTCAGACATGACTGCAGCTTGTTGTTCCATTTCTTCTGAAGCTGAGTTTCCAAATGTTTTCTCCCAAGACAGACAGATTTGGAGTGTGTGAGATTTCCTTCAGTAGCAAATATTCCTGGAGAAGCAGCAGTCAATCCGATCCCAAAAACAAGATTTTGAGACACCTGAATAAACATTTGCATTTGTGGTTTCAAAGGCCCATTAAAAATAAAAAGCTCGATGTCCATTTTTGTTTCTCAGTGTCTTAAGACTTTTGGGAAAATTGTTTGCAGAATTGAACGGAAACATCCCCTTACGACAGCAGCTATTGTAAGACCAAGCAGTTTGCAAACTGCTGAGCTGCTGTAGTTTCCAGCTATACCATATAGAAAGGGAAAGTGACACTAGACCTATTTATTGCATTTTATTCAATTTTCTAGAAGCATTAATATTTTGGCATTATTATGAGGAAAGATTTTTTGCTGTGTATGTCTCCATGGTAATAAATGTAATAAAATAACTACAGCTAGTGAATACTTTACTAAGTGAATACAGAATAATCGACTGACTGGAGAACAACCTGCTTGTTGAATCTGTACCTGGATTAGAACTTTGAAACATTGTATTAGTAAGGTAAAAGAGGCAGAATCTTTGAACTGACCTGTAGGAGTCTCTGAAACTCATTGTGTCATGTCCAGAGTCTTCCTGGTCCTCCTCAGAAACTTTGAAACAGACCTTCTTGATTCCACCATGCTCAGCTTTGTCAGGATCGCTCTCTTCTGTTCCCAGGGAAGGTGGAGATGTCTCCTCAGTAGATGGTGGCTCACAGGCACCACCTTCTGTAGGTTCTGTTATGGTGGACAAAAGTCTGCAAAAGTAAGATACAGAGTTCTCAGGGGCTGGTGGGCAGTCTCACAAATGGCATATAATGACTAAGGCTGGAATTCAGCTGTGTGAAATCACAAGTAACCTTGCCAGCATTTTACACTGACTACAGCTACGTCAAACTGCGAGCTCTGAAAGGGGTTTATTGAAATCCATGAATCTCAGTTCACAAAAAGTCCTGTTTCCATAGGTACCCAACCTCCATAAGGTACAGCTTAATCACTGTAACCACGGTGGCCTGAAAGGGCTCCATTTTTAATTCGCCGAAGTCCTCACTTTCTCCGTCCAAGGCGCTGGGTTTCTCCTCTGGGTCCGTGCCCCAGCTCGTTGGCTCCACCCAGCAGCTACCACCCTTTCTTCAATATGTCTGAGCCCAGGCTCCACATGCTTTCCCATCAGCTGGAGTTTTGGTGCACGATTGCCTGTTCTTTTTTGTTACTGGGATTCCTGGAAGTGGCCGTGAGCAGCCGAGGGCAGCTCATGGCCTTCTCCCACACAGGTCACCCCAGCAGCCCCTGCTACCAGAACCCTGCCAGTTATGCACAATGGACAGACACACTACTCACATCCTTCATTACTACTACTGGGAGATGCATGATGACAAAGAGGAAAAAGACAAAAAGAGGAAAGAAAAACGTAGGTGCCATAGAGAAAGCTGCCTGAAATCACAAGATTTGCCTAGTCTGCCCTATGACAGACAAAATCTCCGTCTGTATGGAATTCTGAAACCACTGTTGGCACCAAATAAATTCTTATACTGGAACATATAGTAAGCAGAACAGTGGCTGCTGAATTCAGGTGGACTTTTAGGAGCAAAAGACAATAATATATACATTGGTGGATCTGCACAGTAGTAGGTTTGACACGAGCAGCAAGGAGCTGTAATGCAAGTGCAGGTGTGAACAGGCGAGCGTGAGAACGACAATTGGGGCCAACAAGCACAACACGTGCTCTGAGATTAATGCCTCCATTTGATCCGAATTGCAGAATCGCTCTGCAGTGCACACAGGACTCTTTACTCACTTATTGATCTGAATGACATATTGCTTCATTTCCTTCACTGCAATGTCAAGTTTGTTAAAAAGGTGCAAATAGGAGTCCTGTATCTCCCGATCTTCCTGTTTCAGCAGAAAACTGAGTCCCCTTTCTTCCTGAATTGCTCCTCCATTCTGCTGGCCAAAGCTGCCATCAAGGTCTCCATCTTCTGGGGGCAGACATCTCCAGGATGGTGCAGCCATAGTGGTGATGCAATGCTGAGTATATGAGACTGGATTTAAGGTACCTACTAAAAATCGAAGGGTCTAGTTAGTATGGCTCTCATGACTTTCCCCACTGCATCCCAATAATGGTAGTTTAGGATAGGTGGAATTTTAACAGGAATAAATAAAATTTCACAAAATTATTTTATATAATTACATTCTACGACAAAAACACTCTTCTTTTTTTTTTTTTTTTAAAAAAAGAAGGCTTTTTTTCCCCTGGTGTGCCAACTAGATATTTTGAATTTACCGCACTCCAGAAACAGGTTAATTTATGGAAGTAAAGACAGCAACTGTCCACACATAGACTCATATAGACAACATGGATAGTATCTAAAAGCATTTGTTGAAATATTAATGAATTCAGGTTCTCAGGAGTAGGTCTGTGTTATTATTCCAGCTTTACAAACATTTACACACACACACACACACACACACACTTATATACACACATGTTTTGGTATGGTACTTTGCTAACCACCTTAGCTTGCATTAAAAATAATAAGGAATTCTAATATTTCTAATATCTTCAAGCAAGCAGGACTTCTTTATTGACCTCACTTTGAATAGTCAATGCCATTCTTCAGAAAATTGGTTAGTCTACACTTCCCTGGGTCTCTTCCAAACATTCCTGCTCTCTGACCCTCGCAAGACTGAATCAGAAGCATATTAGGTGAGATCATAACGAAGAAATGCTGGAACTCAAATAATCAGGTTGTAGGACAAATGCTATATAGCAACTATTTATCAAAAAATAGGTCCCCTTGACAAAGTAGAGACTTCCAGCTTCAATGCATGGAATTTATCTAGTAATGACAAAAGAGAACAACACTACAGTCTGATTGACTCATGTTTTCCCCCCAAATGCAGTCTCTCGTCACAGCACTAGCACTACTATTAGCCCCTATTCACTGTTTTTAATCAGTAAGTCAGCTCTACTAAGTGCAAACAATATTCCAGGACACTTAATTATCATGAGCTGACCACACTGCTTCGGTAGTAAAATCATTTGACCTGACACTTCTCTATGCTTAAAGGCATTACTATTTTACAACACAAGGAGGCTGTCATTTTACTGTAAGATTTCAAGGAGGAAAAAAGGCTGCCAGCAAGTCTGTGTTTCTTTGGAACTTATTTTGACCTTGATGAGCAGTGGAAAGAGACAACTTTTTATGCAAATGAAATCAGTATGATTTGAAAGTTAATTATCACCTTGTTCTGGATCAAGACCAATAATAGAGGGCTTCCGTCCAATGCGAATGCTGAACGACCTCCCTGCTGAGGTAGTGTTTTTGGGGTATGATACCTCCATGAGGTTAACGTGGCAGTTGGTGGGGCAGAAATCCATACTGTTGAGGGAATGTGGCTCCATGATGGCTTGTTTGAAGGCTGGGCTCACCTTTATTTTCAATTCATCTGCAAACTGGGAGAAATAAAGCAAGTATGCGCTACTTCACTTGCAAAAAATGGTGATACAATATAGACAATCCTTTTATCTTCCTGCCTTCTATTCCAGAATAATATGATTTCTGCTGCAGCTGAAATAACATTAAAATAATAAAAAGCTCATAAAACAACAAATGAAAGCACTTAGCTATACCTTCTAGGACTCACTTTTCAAATAGCTCAGGTAACTGAGCAAAAGAGCATAGGTAGTTTGTTTACACTATGATACACTGTACTTATGTTCATGTTAAATCAGACAGTGATCATTCTGTTGTCATATTTATTCAATGATACAGTGGAAACGAACCTGCAACAATACGTTATTAGACACAGCTCTGACAAACTGAAAGGAGTGATTTACAGATATGGTCCTTTTTCCTCAGAACTTGCAATTTCAGTAACTTGCAGAGCTGTTTTCGTGCCTCTAGGACACCTACCTCTAAAGCAGTTTGGATTCATTAATACAGAATACAAAGACCCAGTTATCACAATGAAGTATTGTCTCGAGACTTCACCAGTAACTGCTAGTGTTGTACCTCTTGGTAGTTTGTGAGCCTTCTGCTAATGCTTTCCAGCTTAGTGTCACAGATCTGCCGGAATTCATACTGGGGCATGGTGGCCACAGCACTGCTTAGGGATATGAGTCTTTTGCAATTCCTTACGAAGTGATTGTCCTCTGCAGCAAAGGCCTCTAAAATCTAAACAAAAAGACAGGATGTCAATGATATGAGACTTCACAGAGAGGGAAAACAGTTTTCTTCCACTGAATAAGTGGCAACACCCCCATGTTGTCATGGTTGACTAAAGTTGCCTCCAAAACAAGCTGCCTTTATTACCGCCTGAGAACCACTATCATGTCTAATCCCCAGAGCCATAAAACATTCCTCAAAAATTTTTAGAATAACTGAAATGGATCAAAATACCCACTGTCACAGTTACCTGCTCTGGTGTACTTTCATGGGACATCACAATAATGTTACTAGGATGTGACAGAAAACATTTACAATTAGCTCATTATTGCCTTAGATGACCCAAATACTAACTGCACTGCTGCTTTCCAATAGCAGCAGTTCTACGTGCTTCCTTTAGTGACCCATCCAACCTATCAGATGGGAAAAAGCTGCTTGATTTTCTTCCAAGGTAAAGTAAATTCTTGCCTGAAAAGATTAATCTTGAATATCAGCAAAGAGTATGTTACCAGACAGATAAAAGCGAGAATTCCACAGCTGAGGGCTCCCCTCCCTCTACCTCAACATCTGAAATCCTGGAAGCATTTGCTGACTTGCTCATACCAAACAAGCTATTAGAACTTGGTGCATTCTAATGAAGAAAACTCCAGGCAGGGTTGAGAAGACCATGTGCTACCTCATGTGAAGAGCCAAGCAAAGCCACCAGAGAAATGCCAGTATTATTGGCTTCCCTGTTCTATTCAGGAAAGAAGCTGGTCATGTATGTTTTCCAGTACCTTTGCAGTGAGATTGAAGCAACCTTTTGGTTCCACAATTTTCTCCAGGACAAAGGATTTGATTCCTGCGCTGCTGACATACTCGTACACCACCCCATGCTCCAGGTGGGTGTTATCGACAGTCAGACTGATGAGAGGTGTCTCTTCACTAATGATCAGCGGAGAGCTCATGGTCTGTGGTGTCTGGGCTAGAACCAAAATAAGTCATTAGAGGTGTTTGGCAGCACACAGGAATACAGGCACACAGAGGGAAGACAAACCTGTTGGGAGGTATTATTAAACGCGAGGACACAAAGACACAACCTTTGGCTCAAGGAGTCTCTGAACCACGTACTGCTGGAGGCTGGGAGAATATTCTGAGGAAGACATTTGCTGTTGGCCACTACTGGAGACAGTGGTAGGGGTTTAGACAAACCACGTGCTCCAATCCACATTCTGCTGTTCTTTCCTGTGTGCGTGCTCACACCCAGGCACAGGACACCACGTTTAGTTCTGTTCAGCATTCAGACATACAGACCCCAGCAGAAGCTTTCAAAGGGAAGTGAAGTATGTTAATCTCAGAGTCTCCTTGTTTGTAATGACTCTCTGGAAGACTGCCACTTTTCTGTCCAGTTTTGGGAAATGCTCCAGATGCATTTTCTGTGCAGCTGCAAGACTGAGATGGCAGGGCAGGGGTGGGGTGAAGAGATAACATTTTTTACACACAGCAATGCTACTGTCCCCAGAGAACAATTTAAGCCATAGTGTGTTTGAGATTTGCCAGAGAATTGCTCACATGCCTCTACCAGGGCACTGCTTCAGCCGTTCCACTGTGGAGCTGCACTGTTTGACTATTAGATTACCAGGCTCATCAGACCTTCGATGGGATACACACAGTTGTGGATCTGCTCCTGGAGAAGTTGCCAATAGCATTCAGAGTGTCCAGACTCAGTCCTTTGGATTGAATCTGGCTTCAGAATTCTCCCCTGACATCTACTTTTCCAGATAAGCTCTCAACATGAAGATAAAACAGAGTTTTTTGAGTTACACTTTTCTAAGCTGGAGGAAATACACCCACCTTTTACTGACACAGTGGTAACATGCTCTGAAAACTTGTTCCAGATCACAGTAATTTAAAATCTTAATTTTTAATCACAGAAAACATAGATTATTCTAGGCGGAGTTACTTGCAGAGCTTCCCTCTCCAGCTGATACTGCCCATAAATTCCTGGTTTGCAGGGGCAAGCAAATGATTTTAAAAATGCTGAGCCTTTTCATTCCAAAATTGGCTTTCTTGTAAAGATTAGAGAGTCACAGGGGTATGATTTCTATGTGTATCTCAGTTTTTTTTCTTCTCCTGAATCAACTGCAGCACAAGAGTACTTACTCTGGCAGACCTCATTCTATTACAAAGCTTTATTATGACAAGACATATTCTACAGTAATAATTGCACTTTATGTTTCTACTGCAGTTTTCCTTCTGGAAGCCCCTGAATCTTCCCTAGGTTTCCCTCCCCCATGCGAATCTTTACCAGATTCCTGTTGGCTATTTTGAAGGGGATCCAATTCTGCACCTCCTTCCAGTGAAGAGTCTTCTTTGCTGGAGCCAGGATGGCTGCCATTCAGATAGGCAGTGGATGCTGCTTGCTGAACTCTGTCCTCCTCAGCATCTTCATGTGTTCTGTACACCCACTGGTACAACCCCTTTCAAGAGACAGAGGCTTCAGCAATGACCTCAGTAAAAACGCCTGATCTCTATATGTTTGGATTACAAAGGTGAATCTAGCTATCAATTTTATAACTTCTAATTTGGCTGAAATATCAACATTCCCTCCGCTTTCCTCTGAACTTCAGAGAATGTAAAATCTAGAGAAATATCTGGATGAACGAATTTTAGAAATACTTTATATTTTACAATAATTTAGTACTGTTTGCAGTGTATGAACTGGCATACATGTTATTTGTGGACGTTTTGTAACTTTAGGCAACTGTAATCAGCTCCCTAAGTTATACTAGGACCTGGGTGTGGGAGTAAGTCAGTCAAGAGAGACAGACACGCATAATTTGTTCTTCTGAATATTGAGTGAGCATAAAAGCACAGAAGAAGGGGAGGAATTAATGTAATTCCTTTGAGGTTTTGTATTCATACCAGTGCTTCCTGTTGTCTGGTCCTGTAGGCTGTAAAGTGCTCCAGAACTTCCATATAATTTCCATGTGCTGCATTATTCCCATTAACTTTCAAAATACACTGCCCTGGATGAAGGCCTACAGCTGCAGCCTCAGAACCTGGAAAATCACCAGGAGCGGAGTTAGACAGTAAAGCCATCTGACTAGGGAAGAGAACACTGGAAAGTTTGCAAAGTGTTTCTGGTTAAGATGACTAAGAAGAAAAGGTAGCTGAACCCTGTCATGCTTTTGCTACTAAGTACTTATTCTGAGAGCTTCTTGTACAAGCAAAACATCGTGCATCTGTTCTTCATATTTTCAGTAGTGCTGGGAAAAACAGAGACCTCCTAGACCTAAATGCATTCATGCTAGAAATTGAAATTCCTGTGGGAAATCATTTGGGATTCTTACGTGGCTCTTCTAGCCTTATGATTGCATTAGCTGAGGTCTCGCTTAAAATGTAAACAGTTATATTTGTTTCAGTTTGGTGCACTTGAAAGATACAGAACACTTGCATGTTATGCAATTTGCCATGGTCCAAGAAGAACGCAATGATGTTCTTATGACTAGAGTAAGCCTAGAGTGCAATAACCGACTTGGTGGATTTGTGAACAACACTCAGATCAAATCCAGCTCCTAGAAATCTACAGTTAAGGTGATTAATTTTTTTCAGGCACCATCATTTAAAATTCATACAGTTTTATTCCAAATGCAATTTGTCTTTTGCTAGCAAAATCCTGGAAAAGGAGTATCTTTCTAGCTGGCACTTTCAGTTTGTGCTCTTCAGACTTAGAAAGTGGTTATAGGTGCTGTTATGAGTGTAACCAATGTGTCTCCATGAGAACACTGTTTGTTGCATTAGTGTGCTGCCTGTTGGCTGTATACTAACTGCATATATTTGGATATAGGTATTTGCTCTGAAGGAAGGAAGTGGTCCATGTCTGAAAGGTCATATTTTCTGCATCTGCTGAAAATAAAGGTTTGAGCTGTGATCTAATTGCAGCTCAGTTCACATTTCAGTTACGGAAGTAGTAAATATCTGTCAAACTGTGTCTTCTCCTTTTAAAAAGACTAAGGAAAGCAGTTCACCTCTATCGTATATTGGTAATTTATAGCAGTATTACCCAATGTAAAGGGAGAAGTAGTCTTCAAGTCTTGTATCATACTTTGTGATGTCCTTTAAGAAACATCATCTGTCTGCCAAGCTGCTGATCCCACAGCACATCCAGAACTGCAGTGACTCAAACTGTGGCTGAGCACAGGCAAAAATATTGAGGAAGCAACAGACAGCATTACACCTCAAATTTTTCTCAGCCATCTCAGTTTTAAATTTCTGTTTCCTGCAGCTGTAAAACTGTATCTTAGTAGTCTTAGAAGAAACAAGGTTGGGATCACTACGCAAGTGCATTTCTAGCTTGCAAGAGCTCCAGTGACAATGCTTTCTCACGAATCTTTCCATAGTACTATGGATTGCAAGAACACCAAGTCTCTTCTGCTGTAGAATTAAGTTATTCCTTGTTTAGTGCTGATGGGATTAGTGACCCAGTGCTCATAATGATACCATTTCCTCAGACTATATTTACCTTATAAGCACTTTGAGGCAGGAACTATCTCATTTTTCTAATCCTTCTCTATCACAGAGGTTCCTAGTCGTTATGGTTATTAAAATAAATTGTCAGAACTTGTTTAGAAGAAGTTTGACAATAAAACCTGGATATTTTTATTGAGATAAATATATATATACACACACACTTTTTAGACACATATATATTCTATTTAGCTGTACTCAAAGCTTAACTATACCACAGCCTTTCTACTTACCTCTTCCTACTGCATGAACATATGGTGGTGCTGCTCCCCGTATCTGAAAGCAAAGTGCCTCAGGACAATCTGGGATTTTAATAATCCTGCAGGTAAATCAAGGAGGAGAGAAAGGAGCATTTCAAGCTAGGCTGCCAGAGCTCCAGCCAGTTCCAACAGCATCTTTCCCTGGCATTCACAACTGTGTTTTTGGATTAAAGAAAGTACCCACATAGTTTACAAATAAATAACAAATAAATAGACCTGAAGAAATCATCCATTCCATCTTCATTCTCCAAGGCAGATGGTAGATTCTCTTTCTTAATTAAAATTTGGCACTTCCAAATTTATTACATCTTTAAGTGAATAACAGAACAGCAACTTTCTGTGGTTTTTATATTCACTTCCATTTCTGGCCAAACTTCAGTACAGCTGTGCTGACTTACACCAGCTGAGAATCTTTTCCATGAAGAAAAAAATAGACTGGGCAAGACATCCTGCACTAGAACTCAGCATCAAGTGCTCACTGAGACCTTCAATTCTATGGCAAATTCTGGGATTACAGAATCTAATAATTCACAAGACATTAACAGGGCCAAGCTTCATTATAAGATACAATAATGCACTAAAGAACTGTAAGGTCTGATATTGTTAGTGTCATCCAAAAATAAATCAAGCTTTAATCGGGTGGAAATTGCCTTCTCTTGCACATATATTAAAGTCTGAGAAGCTTTACACCTGAGACAGAATGACAATCCTCGTGATTCAGTTCTGTTTGTGCACAAGGAAGCCAAAAGTTAACTGCAGTATAAACAGAATACATCGTAACCTCTTCTAGAAGTACAAAGTTCATCACTAAAAACCTGTGACTCGTATCTTTCATTTATGTCATTTGTTTTCCTATTGAACAGGTTCTGCATAGCAAAGTGTTTACACAGTTTTCACTACAAATTGTAGAAGAAATACTTAGTATTTGACATTTCTTGATAATTTTCTCTGTCTGCCCATTTTGGCACTTACTCTTTTGATTTGGTAGCTACCAGAAGCCTAAGTGGCCTTCGTGAACAGAAGGACTGGTTTAAGATGGTTTCCACTTCTGAAAACGGGCGTAGGAATACTAAGTCCTCATTGATGGAATATATTTTCCTTCCTGTCTGCAGCCCAGCCATCTGCAAATGAAACAAACACCACAGAAAACTTTGGGTCATTGGCAGCATCTCTGAAAGTTCAGGCTCCAAGGTTCAAGTGTTCTCTACTTACAGACGTTCCCACGACTACTGTCATATGGAATACTGTATATACAGTGTTGGCTCATCCTTAAAGTTGTCTGCATTTACAGAAAACAACGAGATTCACCAATATCTGTACAAGTATACCACTCCACAGACATATCTTACTTTGCAACAGATGTATCTTTGTACTTTTCTGCTACAATTTTTTTAATAGGGGACTATGGCACAGGGAGCCAAGAACATAGTTTTCAACCACTAGCCATGCAAAGCCAATCTATACCTAGCCAAATAGGTAAATGTAACCTGTTTTTAAGCGGTGGTAAAAACCTGTCTCGGCTTTAACTGAAGTTCTGGGTCTTCATCAGCCTAAAAAGCTGCAAGATTTTCATTTTAATTCCTAGCTTTTGTGCCTAACTCTAGTTATTTGGCAATGGTCACACAGGAAGTCACAGACAGACTGATGACAGAATTGAGATCCCTTATTCTACCCCCTGGATGATAACCCTAAACATAACTCTTGATGATCTATACCAGTTAAAACGTGACATAGCAGCATTTAAACTTGGTGTTAGGATATCAAGGAAATATAAAATTCCCTTTAATGGAGTAAAAAGAAAAAAAAAATATTAACCCTTCCCAGGTTAGAGTTCCTATGGCTTCAAGGTCCAGCAGTTGGCCTTTCTTCTAGATGTGACAAACCCTTTTCCTGTTCTGCCTCCAATCCATTGACAAATTTCTTGACTTGGAAAAAGAAAGTCTAAACAGTACTACCGCCACATATGAAATTTGACCTGTTGCAAAAATGAACCTGAGAATGTAGGAAAACCCTGCTGACTATATCTATGTATGGCTTGGCTTTTCTTAAATGTATTTTGTGGTCTGAAAGTCAGAGATCAATTTACCTACAAAAAAACTACACGTTTTTGCTCAACTCAAAGCTATTAAAAGGAAAAACTACAAAGTGCTCTTCTTGATTTAATTCTCAAGCTCTGTACAACTGACAACATCCTCTTGTGTACCTGGAAATAACATTTTTCATCTTTCTCTTTTTTTGTAAATAATCTCTAAAATGGATAATAGGGATAAACAGCAATAGAGGTTTTGACTTGAGATAGAATTTGACAAACTTTGGTTCATAATTCAATGGAAATGTTTCTGCTATTTGCATTTACTTATACTGATGAGCTTATTATAAAGTAATAATTATTATATAAATTTCTGAAGTCATTAAATTTTCAGCTTGATTTTCCCTAAGTACTTCATGCACCTAATGTATGTGCAATTAGCTAAACTCTTTGCATACTTGCAATCATTCTAGCTGTGGATGACCTCTTTATATTCCTAACTTTTTGCTTGTGCATATGGAACACTTCCCTGCACAGATAATCACAGCAAATCCATCAATGTACGAGGTACAAAATCACATATTAAACCCTACAAACCAGCAACTTTCAAATAAAAATCTGCCACTCTATTGGGATATAACTAACCAGGCTAAGGAAGACTAGACAGTATTTCTTTAAGATTAAAGACCTACAGTTTCATACAGCTTCTGAATAAGGGATGCTCCTTATGACAACTCAATGCACTTGTCTGGATCTGGGCCACTGTTTTTTCCCAAACGCCAGCAGTGTGCTATTTGCTATTCATCTGCATGGCCACTGGCCAACCGGCTGCTTGTTGAACACACTGTTCAAACACCAGACATCTGCCTGTCAGTTGGCTGTTCAGAGTAAGGCAGCAACCATACCTCCCAAAAGGATAATTTTTTTCACTGTTGCTTCCTTCTGATAGAGTATCATTCATAAAACAGCTCCAGGATTAAAACTTGTGGGAATAAACCCAGCTACAATTAACCTGCAAGTGAGCTGGCTTAGAAAGGAACATAAGGTATAAACTGAGAAGACACTGACTCTGAATGTCTTTCTGAAGACACGTGAACTTGAAACAGGCATGGGATGTGCCGCAGTCCACATAGATCAACCACTGCTTTATGATTTTTGTGACCCTCCATCTAGGTGAGCTGAGCAAGTCATAGGCAGCTGCTGCTGGGAGCATGGGGGGACAATTCCCACCGATTAGAGTCCAGGGCTGAGAGCTGCTCATCATTTAGGATCAGGAGAGAAAGTGCATGAGTAGCACCCACTATGGCACCCACTATTCTATCTAAGGGCCAAAACTGAGAAGCTGAACACACACATCAGGCAAAGAGTTCCCAAACTGCAGTTCAAGTACCCTATCAGTACAGGAATTTGATCATGGAATAGTTTGGGTTGGAAAGGACCTTTAAAGGTCATCTAGTTCAACCCCCTTGCAATAAGCAGGAATATCTTCAACTAGATCAGGTTGCTCAAAGCCTCGTCCAACCTCACCTTGAATGTTTCCAGGGATGGGGCATCTACCAGCCCTCTGGGCAACCTGTTCCAGTCTTTCACCACCCTCATTGTAAAAAATTTCTTCCTTATATCTAGTCTAAATCTTCCCTCTTTTAGTTTAAAACCATTACCCCTTGTTCTATCACAACAGGCCCTAAAAAGTTTGTCCCCACCTTTCCTGTAGGCCCCCTTTAAGTACTGAAAAGCTGCAAAAAGGTCTCCCTGGAACCTTCCCTTCTCCAGGATGAACAATCCCAACTCTTTCAGCCTGTCCTCATAGGATAGGTGCTCCAGCAGCTCTCTGATAATTTTTGTGGCCTCCTCTGCATGTCTTGATTTTTGTCCCTAAAGAGCGTGACAGCAGGCACAGGGTCTCTAAATGGCCTACAGCTGCTGAGCCACACAGAACTACACACTGGATATCTTTCTAGTATCACAAAGCAATTAAAAAAAGCCCAAGAATGTAATGAAATGCATTAATGCTGGACTTTAGGTCTTTCCAGAATGAGCTGACAGCCCTCTGGTTCAGAGAAATGCACATTTAGTTCTTTTCTGGAGCAATATTTTAAGTCAAAGTTGAAAAGACGGGCTCATAGTCATAGATAGTTTGTCTTGGAAGATCAAGAAAAAGATTCCTTAGAAAATTGTGTGCTTCTGTTGTCTTAAAACACAACAGATTTGCAGGATATTCCACAGGCATCCAGCCAAACAGGGGGCAGAAGGATTATCTGTCAGGCAATGGTTTACAGCAGAGGTTTAGATTAATAAAATTTTTGGCCAATCTATGTTGATTTTGAGCATAGGATTGGTTTCTTTGGTGACCATAAAACAAATGAGAATCAGGAATACTGAAATAATTTAATTCTAATATTAAACTTCAGTTCAAAATTCCTTCCCGTTTGACATTCTCAAGTTGCTAAAATTAGTCTGTCCATTTCAGCTGTTTGCACTGGGCGAGTCATCCAGGAGTCATCTGTAGCCTAAAGCAGTGATAAACAAACAAATGTGGACATTAAAAAATTCTGTAATGGTTGTCCTGGACTTTTAATTAGAAGTACTGCCTGTGTGCTGACACAATTTACTGTGAAACCCTGGACAAGTCATTTAGTTGTCTCTTATCTTCACAGGTGCTAAAAGGCACCTAAATAGCTTTCATAAAATAGACTTTCAGTCTGTCTGCACCTTATTTCGGTACACGGAGGATGACATTATATTATCCACTCAAGGGTTCTGTATGGATAAACAAATTATTATGGAATACTCAGATTCTATGACATTTGGACCATCTATGTGCCTCAAAGAAAAAAAGCAAAGATAGTCTGCAGAGGTCTTAAAAAATGCCAGAGAAATGAGTGCATGCCTTTAAGGAGAAAAATACAAATCAAAAATAGAGCTTTCACTCAAATAAACCTTTTTCTAATTGAACATCTTTACAATCCCAAAACAACGTTACTTTCCCTCCCTCCTCCAATGTAAGTTGCTAATGAACCTGAGGTATGCTATCATCACACACAGACACTGCTGTTGTCCTATCACATATTAAACATGTTCAGCAAGTCACCCAAAGATGTCAAAACACTTAGCAATTTGCAGAGACAGTTTATTACCACAGGAATTGCAGAAGTTACCCAATTTTCTAGCTGCCTTTAAAATGAAACAGACCTTAATAGGACGGTTTTGTACCTTTTCAAAGCATTGAAATATTCTTAGGCACCAAAATCAAAATATTTATGAGTGTCAGGTCGTACCTCTGCAGAAGACCCTCGTCGAACTGACTTCACCACAATTGCTTTGTTCTTTTCTTCCATGTCAAATCCGTAGTCATCCTCTTCTGGTAAAATCTTAAAAAGAGCACAAGGTAACGCTTCATAAATATGGAGTTAGCTGAAAAGCTGAACGATGGAGATGTGAAATTGGACTTTTCACTGCAAGCTATGATTGACATAGACTTGTAGATCTTAAGAATGAAAGGCAACATCAGGTCATTTGGTCTGATCTCCTACATAACATAAGCCATAAAATTTAATCTAGTTATTTTTCAATTGAGCCCTTGCTATAGTAAAGCAGAATTTCCAGGGTTATCCAGTTATGATCTGCAGTCCTTAAGAAGTGAAGAACCTACTCCTGCTCTTGAGAGTTTGTTCCAATGGTAAATCAACTCTTCTATTAGAAACTGCATTGGGTTTTTAACTCCTAGTCCTTCATTCCTCATTAGATCCTTCACTTCTAGGTTATGGAATTCATCAATATTTGGTATTTTCTATTGGTGAATATACTTACACATCAAACTGCAGTCATTTATTTATTTTTTAAAATGCATCCCACATATCCAGTAATGAACAATTTATGAGTCCTCCTTAGCTATCGGTTTCAGATAAACTGGAGATCTCAGGCCTATTTCTTACAGATAAAGCTACACACTACGTAAATGACATCATAACAGTTGGTCTGCTGACTAAAATTCTGGATGACCAGTGAGAGAACAATTTCTGACATCTATAGGTTCTTCCCCTAGAGTCCAGGCACATGAGCTTTGTATTAGGGAAAAAATACAAGACTCATGTCATGTGCTCAGTTTGTATTTTTTATGGTTGACAGAAGACTTGGTGGTTCTTAGTTCTGGGAATCTGCTTCCTCTTATTTGACCTAATAGAGATCACACAGACCTGCTTTATAAATATTTTTAAAAATCATATCAATCACGGCAAATATACGTTTCACTCATCCTTTTCTAGTGGTTTATTAACAGTGGAAAAAAAAGCTTAACAACTCACTTCCCATCTAAAAAAAATAAAGCAAGCCTGGCCACTGGTAAATGGACAAGGGGAAATTCTACTAGATAAACATCTTGCATTTGAGCAAACACTACACATTTAAGAACCATCTGATAAATTAGAATTGAGTTAAAAGGAAAAATAAAGCTATCTATAACCTAGCATGCCACTGGGCAAAAAAACCTACTGAGTATTATTTCCTTGATTCAGATGATTACTGCACTATTTTAAAATACTGTCCTTTTTTTCTACTGAAGCCAATGTCATCAGCCTATAAGCTTTGTCCTTTTACAGGAATTCACCTTAGAAAAAAATCAAAGAAATAGAATAATGCTTTCTTGCAGGAGCCATACAGCCATGTTAAAATAATGCATGACATAATAGATCTGCAGGGAAAAAATCTTCATCAGATGATGTTCAGATTAAATGATGGAAAGGAAAGTAAAAAGACTGAAAAGTAAGTTTGCCATTCTTGGATATTTCTAACAAAATATTTTTAGAATCAATGCTATTTATGCAAGTTTAATAAAAGGAGATCTTAGAAAATCGGGTATACCACTGGTTAGATTTTTAGTGTTGCACGTGTAATGAGTTTCAGCCCCACACAATGTGTACTTTTATCACTTCATATTTCGGATTAAACAGAAAATTTCTAGGATAGCTCTCCCATCCAATTCTCATTTTACATTTGAGTGGACTGTGTAGTTTCTTTTGTTGGATTTTGAAAGCATACGTGAAAAGATATTTAAAAATTTCGAGACTGTGATTTGCTAAACTTAAGAAGCCAGCAGATACACAAACTTACATGATCTCTTGGGTGCAGCTACCATTACTATGCATGACTATCATTTTTAATTACCTACCTTTTTCTGTTCATTAGTACCGCAAAAATGCATCGGGTTTGAAAGCAAAGAACCAAAACACTTTTAAGAAATCCCAAGTGCATCAACACTAGGAACTTTATCACCATGTTGTAAAGAAAGAAATCTTACTTTCCGTATACTGACTCTAACTGTACTGGCGACACTCTCTTATGAAAAGGTAGACTAAGGATAATAGTCAAACTGCAATCCTTGGAGAAGGCTATGATTCATCCTTTATTATAAAGTAGTACCTTGCAATTCCACAGCTGAACATCATTCATCCCTAAGGAGTCCAAAGCAATTAACTAACTTGCCATCTACAAGAATTACTTCTGTGCCCCTGAAATCCAATCAGTTTTTTGAACATAAGGCAGCAGCTGTTTAATCGTGAAAGACAACCACGTTAAAAAAAAAAAAAAAAGACCATATGAGAAATAAGCATGTTTAATCAAAACCAGAGGGCAAATGTAGTCAGAACATATTCAAAGAGAATTTTGGCAGAGATGAGAGGGAGGAGAGTGGAGAGAAGAAAAGCTGTGCAAAGAAAGGTCTGTTACACCGCTATCTTGTATATTCATTAAGCATTTTTGGCATGTGGGGCACAATGCTTGTGTGTTACCTCTCCATTTCTGCCCCTTCCTGCACAAGGAGGATTACGGAGTCAGAAAACGCTTGTGGCATGGGGATGCTAACTGTCTGTGAAGGGAGATTTGACAGATTTCCAGGAGCAGAAGACAGATGTGAAGTAGCTTAATGCTCAGCTGTGGGGTAGCTTCCAGCATTACATCATTCTAATGTCACGAGAGCATGACTTTAATGCACAGGGTACAGTGCCCAGTTTACCCACCACACTTGCTGATCCCTGCAACTGCATACACATAAAGGTCCTTGGCTTGGGTACTACGATTTCCCCAGTGAAGGAGGTGAAGGAACTGGATGCATTTTACTCTCGGCAGCCTCCCCAGGCTGCTCCTACTGTTCATGCACAAGCAGGAACTCTCAGCCTAAGCTCCTGCAGACATCAACAGCAGAAGAGGAAGCATAGGCAGATCGACCACCATTTCCCAAACTAGGGCCCCGTATGCACATCTTTCTCTCGCAGCCTTCCCTACAGCTCTCCAGCATAAACTATTCTCTGTTGGACACACTTGAACAGTCTGACTTGGTTAAGTATTTCTTAAGGAGCAGTGGCTTATCAGGTAATGTCAAGTCTGAATGCTTCACAAAACTGATGAGGCTTCTGTGGCCCTCAGCAGCATCCATTTGAAGAGAGCTATTTTCCTGCCACCTCATCTCCCAGGCTATTCCAGTCTCCCCTGCCTTTCTAAAGTCCAAAGCTGTGCGGCACTAAAACAAAATTTGAAAAGACAAAATTTCTTTCCAATGAGAAGCTCCAGAATCTAAGCCAGCCCTACAGCTATTGTCTTTAAAGGTATGGTTTGCCATATTAGCAAAATAGGCTTAATATATACAAAATGATTCAAAGTTTCTTCCCGTTTGTGAGCTTTGAAATTGAGCACTGAAATGAAACTGTTCATTCTGAACAGTGAAAGATTTACAGCCTAAAGGATGTTTTTCACTTCAGAGTTCATTGCAATTTTTAAGTATAGGAATCCACTCAAAGCCCTTATCTGGCCACATACACCTGGAGGATGGATGCCTCGTTACTGACTTGCCAGCCTGTCTCCTTGGGAGATCAGAAATCCCTAGAGGATGGGCACTTATTAGTGGCTCTCTTCCCAGGGGTGTTTTAAATCAATGATTTAATTCTCAAGCTGCAATAGACTGCGGTACGCTAGTATAATGAAGAACAAAGGGAAGTCTCTTCTTTGCTCTCTCTCTGCTGAAATTTTGCAGAATTAAGTAATTTTATATTAGCAAAGCACACCAAAATAATTATCCTGGAATGATTAAAGGTTCAAAAGATTTTTATTAAGGACTAAGTATGGCTTTATTTGAGTAATGCAAACTACTATTATTTATACATAGTTAGAATAGGGAAAAATGTGCTTTATAGTTTTATGAGAATTTTAAGGCGGACACTATATTGGATTAGCTGGTTTAAAACAGACAAGACTTGAACTCAAATGATAATACTACCTATTATCTAAAAACTTGGTATCTGAAGCGCTGAATTATTAGGACATTTTCATTTTCAAAGCTGATTCTAGATGTAACAGCAGCAGCAAAGCCCTGTGGACAAATGCATTTGGCATCCTAATTTTCAGATGGTAAACTGAGGCATAGAGTGACTTAGTCACAGAATTGTCAGAGTTGGAAGGGACCTCTAGAGAACATCTAGTCCAACTCCCCTGTCAAAGCAGGGTTGCCTAAAGCACATTACTCAGGACTGCATCAAGGCGGGTCTTGAAAATCTCCAGAGAAGGGGACTCCACGACCTCCCTGGGCAGCCTGTTCTAGTGCGCTGTCACCCTCACCATAAAGAAGTTTCTCCTTGCTCAGGTCACACAGTGAGCTCATGTGAGAAGTTAAGCTAAACCAGGTAGCCCTGACTTCTGTGCTAAAACCACTGCCTGTCATTGAGTAAACCACAGTGCTCAGGTCCCTGCACGAGCTGAATTCCAGGACATGCAACAGCCCTGGCTGTGAACTGCAGTGGGACACGGACACTACTCTCTCCTGCAACTGCTGCAACACACTACTGGGAACAAGAAATATGGGATACCCTGGAGGAATGCAGGAGATATCACTGGAAAGTTGATGAGGTTTAGATGTACAGTCCAGATCTTCAATCCAGCATGACAGTTTTGAGAACGCTACATGAAATGTTCACAAGCATCATCTTTAGAAATCACTGGAAATGTTTTTCATTTGAGATAAGTAAGACACTAGAGTCTTCTGGGGACTCTAACACTGGATGTGCATTAAACCTCTCAGGCAACTTTTAACGGAGGCCCATCTCTATGGGCAACTGTCCTTGCCTGATATTCAGCTCCAAGCTACCGGCTTTAATTTGTGTCGTGGTTGGTTTGGGCTAACAAGCAGAGGTGCTGATTACAAGTTAAGAGCACACTGCAGTAACCAAGTCACAATGCTTGGAGTCAATCCAAAATCCAAATTCTCTTCAACTATGCAAAGAATGTTGTATATTTTTTCAGTTTATCAAGATTTATGTCTTTCAATGAGAAACCATTGCACAAATAAATGAGTATTAAATTTTGTTTGAAATGCATTTTTTCAGACTGAAAGCACTTTTTTCCTTGGCACTTCTAATGATGTATTTGCCAAAGCTTCCGTTGTTCTTTGTTTTCAAGGTCAAGCTCTCCAGTGATAGAGCAAACTTAGATGAAGGGGGCAGGGGAAGCTCCCCATTAAACAGCTAGGACTTCATGGCAGTAGAAAAGCATGTTTCAAAAGCCAGTGCTGAGGAAATTCCATTAAACTTCCTATGATGGGATCGGGGAATGGGAAGGATCAATGCCCTCTCATGAGTGTAAAGAGTAAGGATCTTCCACAGACAGCAAAGCCTCAGGATCCCAGCTGCTTATAATTGCTAAACAAAATAAAATAGAAGTCAGGCACAATTTTTTTTTTGTGGATAAGTGTCATGCATTTACTGTACTGCTATTTGTGGGTTCTTCATGAATGTTCAGGGGACTGCTAATTTGCTTGTGAAAATGAGGGCAACATATAATTTTAGCATGACTGCTATTCATTTGACAAAAATCTGTGCCCTCTATGTAGGAGATTTCTTACTCAGCACGTGCTGTTCATTTCAGAGTGTTTATTCTTTGAGATGGGACTGTATGTTGACAGAGGCTGACTGATGTATTTTAGAATGACAATAATAGTAATATTAAAATTATTCCTGTCGAAAATCCTTCAGTTAGCAAATTACGGAGTGACTGGAAGGACAAATTAGGGATTATGATTAATCACTAGTAAATAGTCCATGTGCAAAATCTGCTTGTTTGTTCTGTCTCTTTAGTGAATACTAATAAATGATTATTACATTAACAGAAAACAGAATCGAAGAACTTTAAATCCCTCATTTCACAGCTAACATACTACTGCTGCGTTTCAGCTTTTTAACAGAAGTGCCTTGAACTGACAGAAAAAAGTGGAAGAGACATACTAGTCAATCTGTTTCCTCAGACTGTCTTGTCTTGATAGGGTGGAAAATTAAAAATGCCTAAACGATGGCAGTTCCCACCAACTTACATGAAACTGATCTCTGAGTGCGTTGCAAATCACAGTAAGAAACCCCACAAAGTGTATCACCTTTTAACTACTTCCCTTTATCCAACAGCTCTCCATGAGGATAATCATATTAACCTGACACACCAGTCTCTGGCACTGGATGCATAGAGGAATAATTTTGAGGGACCATGGTGCTTTAAATATTACTTCTGGCCATTCAGACAAACAGAGACTGGTCTCCTGGGAGACATGACAACAGCGCTACTGTGAAGTTTGTGTGAACCACAGGAAAAATTTTCCCATATAATGGACCTCTGGACCTTTTCCAGCAATTCTGCTTTTGTAGTTTCTGACCCAAGTTTTTATCCTGCTCCTGTATTCTGCCAGTGTTCAAAGGCAGAAAAAGATGGGCCTGGAGCTGCTGGCACTAAACAAGGATCCTGGAAAAAGTATCTTACACCAATCCGACTACCAAGTCTAAACAGCGTTAGAATAATCCCAGTGCAGTAAGGACTGCGATGGCATTTAGTGAGGTGGGAATCTGGAGAAAATAGTAACGTTGCAAAAGCATGAACATAAAGAACAGTATTGTTTGGAAAATGGTTTCCATAAACAAAGTAAAGCTGATACTTAATCCAGTAATGCAGGGCATATTCATGTCACTTAGACAATGATGTCCTGAAATATCTGTGTTCTTATCACTCTTTTAACTTGCATCTGAACCTACCTCACATATATGGGTGTTTAAACTGTGTTTGAACTTGATGGCAGACCTTGCCCAAGATAATAGTGCCCGTTACTTTCTCCTCCACCACACCAACACTGTGGTGCTTGCTCTGTGAACTCAAGAAACTTATGGTGCCTGCTAAGCCATGTCCAGCTCCCAGCTCACTTCCAGACTCTCTCAAGGGCTTCGTGGGAATAGAAAGGGGTTGGGCTATGAACTGGATGAACAGTTGTATCTCTGAGTCTCCTCTTTTCTTGAGACCTATTAGAAAAAGGCAGGAATTGACTTGCATTGGCACGTATGTGTGTGTGGGCTGTGAATCCAAAGCTCCCAGGTGCTGCAGGATGGTCACCTGCTAGAGAAGGGATCCTGCAACTTACAGATTTCCCTGGCTACTAGAATAAGCCTTGTGGTCTTCCCAGCCAGAAAAGACAGAGCTACGGAAGTGGGAGCTCTACAGCAAAGTAGTTCAAGAATTAGTATTTATGCAGTGAAGAAAAGCCTAGCTACAAAGCCTAGCTGGAGGTGCAATTCTCCATTTCAATTCTACTCTGTTATAATTTTCCTTCTCATTCTCCTCTAATATAAAACAATACCAGTTTCATGGAAACTTCAAGGTTTACATTAATATATTTCTTACCAGAAGACTCTTTCCCAGGATGTTTTCCACAAGCTTGAAGTCATTACGTAATTGTTTGCTCTTGGAACTGGTGCCTTCCATCTCCTCATCAGCATAAAAGCGGAAATATAAGGATTCATCCTTAAATTCACTTTTCTCCAGGACTGGAAACCATATATATGAAATACATGCATGCATTTACATAGAGAAAGAAAGAGAGAAACAAAAAAGAAAGTTAAAGGAAATCCTAAACATTTCTAGAGTCTTTACAGAACAAAGACCAGATGTATCCCTGTCAGTCACCTATTCAGCTCTATATTTTTAAGCTGCTACTGTATTTTAGGGATATACTTTTCTTCACATAGTAGCTCATGATATGATGTTTGACCTCCCTGGCATGTAGAATGCATATAAAATGCAGAATATCCTCTTGGAAGAAAGATAGTACGCAATACCTTATGCTCTGTTCCCATGTCAAAATTAATATGGTAAAGCTGTAAAAGGAGCAAAGAGGGATAAAATGGCTGTTTAAAGGTGATGGCTAAAGGTAAGAAATGGCTAAATAGACTACAGTTTTTCAATCTAAAAAGGAATTGAGAGGGAAGAGAGATCTATAAAATGCTGGAAGGCGTGACAAAGTTCTGTGCCATGTTTTCAAATATGAGACCTGGGGGATTCAAATAAAAGCAGGAAGGGACAACTTCTTTATTCAACATGTACTTACACAAAGGAACTCCTTGCCAAAGGATGCTATGAATGCTGAAAGTTTACATGGGCTCAAAAAAGAACAAATTCTTTAAAGAATTTTCTTTAAAGAAAAGCAATTATCCTTACATTCTTATCAAGTACTATGCAAATTCTCTATTAGTTATTTACAATAATCTGCTCTCAAAATCACTATTCAAAATATAGAGAGCAAATGTTATTTATGACTAAAACTGGATGTTTCACCGAACAAACTGTGTTTTACTCTTAGGACTTTATATGTGCTATTTGATACTGATACAGATACGGGTTTTTTACTTTCCCAGTTTAGCAGCAGTATCACTGAGGGTGGATGATGTCTAACGTGGCAATTTGGCACTCCAGATTTGGAAGCTTCAGAGACTCAGCACTGAGGATTGTGCTTGCTGTCCATTGGCAAGTACTAGGCAATTGTACTTTGTACCTGACATTTCTTGGTGATATTTCAGGACAGTACTTGGCTATGGATTGGTCTGATGGCTCTGGAAGAGATGCAGTGAAAAAACATTCCCCTTCTAACTTGTCTAATTGCTTCAGGGTTCATCATAACTATTAGCAAGGGAATTAATTTGGGAAGGTAGCAGGCTTAGACATTTTGTGTAAGCTCAAAGACTGCTTTTTGGAAGGACCTGCTGGGATGCCTGCAATTGTATAGATGTCAGCATGTATGGCACAGCTACAGAAAAAGGATTTTCAGACAGTCAGCTAACCTGACTGAATTAAGAGCGCCTTTAATTGGCTGTGGGAAGTAATATTGATGCATTACCATGATGCATGAAGCCATTATTGCAGAGTCCAACACCCAGTGCGACAGCTTCCTCCCGAGTCTGACAGTCTCCCTAGAAACAAGAGGATAAATATTACATCTCAGGCAACTTCCTAAGATAAATTATTCCCCTTCCTCACTGCATAGCTTGTGGCTCTGAAATTAGCAGGATGCTCTTTGTAGGTAACAATAGCAAGAAATTAAAATAGCTACCCCGTTGCCCAAATCCCTTTCATCCCTATATATAGCATCTCTTGCCGCCTACAGGAACTAGGCAAAGACCAGGATTCTGCAAAGAAGGTGTTTAACCCATGAAGGGTTATCTGCTACCTCACTAAGAGCAGTTGGTCAGCTCATTCCAGCAGGTAGAAGACCTGCTGCTTTGGCAGAGGAGCAATTTCAGCATATTACTTTCAGTCCTATTAAATTAGAACTTGTATCCTGAAGAAGTATTATAACCTTCTTTTTTGCTCTCCACCTGGAGAGCTAGATATCCTGAACCTCTAGCAGCAACTGCAGAGTAGCAGACTGACTTTGTTTTAAGCAAACCAGCTTGCAGACCAGGAGCCCTCTGATCCTGCCAGCAGAACATCATCAGTGTGGGCTTCAAGTCCTGCCAAGGAAAGCAGTAGCTATTTGCCAGGTACATACTGGCAAAGAACACAACTATGGTATGAAGATACCATTTAAATACAGGATAAACCAGGATCAGCTCTTGCCAATATCAAGGCATGACATTTACAAATTGAGAACTAAATACTGTTGTCTTGGTAAGAAAAAATCAAAGCTGGAGGAATTGCATGATTGTGTAATCACACAAGGAAAGCCCAGATAAGGGCTTTAATAAACTTGAAGTTTAACTAAGCTAATTTCAAGTCTTCATAAGTCCTTCCTCATTTTCAACTTCTTGTCATGTGACAATTCTCAACACTCATGTTGTGTTACTTTATGGGATAAATGGGTAGTTTATTTTACAGAGGCCGGGACTTAAAAATTTAATTTATTCTTTCAACTGTAAATAAACTGGAGGAGAAATGCCTTTTAATGTTACTCTCTTAACTTCTAGGAATCTACTTTTGTTTAAGGTAACAAAATCTTTGTGTAGGAAGACACTAAACCAGACTTGGCTACTCCTGATGATATTAACGTGGCCTCAAAACATTCTCCTAGCAAAACAGCGTTCCCTAATTATAAAATATAACTTAAAATAGACCTTTTCAGCTCACCTGTAAGTAGTTCTAAATGTTATTTGTCCAAACACAATGAAAGCAGTAACAAAAATCTTAAAAAAAAGAACCACTTAAAATCAACAACTGTAACAGAATGTGCGTCTCCCAACTTTTTCGTACAGAAATTGGATGGGAAACTAGATACACTAATTTTGACAAGATAATTTAGCTTTATTCAAATACAATCACTGAATTTGAGTCAGCAGAATTATAAAAACAGTTTACAGTCCGTAGCATAGTGAAGAATCATGTCCAAAGCACACTGTTGTTATTGCTATTACTACTGCCACCACTACTATTATTATTATTGTTGTCTAGTTCTGGTAATGATACGATGTCTAAAGCCCTAATCATGGCTCATGGCTGATTGTTGTTTAGATGCATAAACCCAGCAACTCCGAAGGTCTCTGACCTAGATTGTGTACAACCCACATGTAGGAGAAAAGAAAGCAGATGAACACAGGTAAGTTAAGAACAGCAACCAAACCACTTTAAATATTTTGTTGATATAATGGAAAAGTAGTTTTAACATTATGAAGTGCTCCTTCTAAGTGGGAAGTGTAATGTAATGCAATGCACAGAGGTGCAATATATACTGCAATAGAAAGAAGGGATAGATGGATGGATGGATGGACCGATGGATAGAAAGAGATAAGAGACCCACTGGAAGAAAAGAAAGAATCTTACCAGCAAGTTTCTACTTTGCATTTGTCCCTTTACTTCCATTCTACCTTTCATAAAATTGCCATTTTAAGTTTCTTAGACTTAGGACTGGGGATTCAACTGGTAGTGTTTTATCACAGATCATTTCTGGAGGTCTGGACATAAATCTTCAGCCAGATGACAAAAGTACCGTTTTTGTGGCAGTGCAGTCTTTTAGTGCACCCTCAGTAGCACCTAAGATTTTGTGAAGTGTGAGAGCTGACTTTTCTAAGTGAAGTCTGCATTCCTCTTTGTTCTCAGCCTACTGGCAGTGGGAGGAAGATTAGCTTGAAAATGAAGTTTAGAGGGTCCAGAATCAATGAAAGAATGAGCCCTTTCCCTTCAAGGTTTACCTCTAAATATACATAGGGACCATAGACAGATTTTAATGTTTAACAATGTTCCCCTCAACTGAGCACAGAAGAAATTTCCCTCATCTTTGCATCTGTATACATGTACATATGCACACAAATACACAATATAAATTACAGAGTCTTCTGTATCTCCATATCTGGCTTTAGTACATTCTGGTTCAATCTTACTGTAAAGTTCAGTAAACAAGAGAACTAACAGCCAGATTAACCTACCAAAATGAAGAAAAATGGGGAAGGAAATGAGCTACCTTTTCCAGACCAAGAGCTGATGTTTTACCTTGCTATCTGAGTATTTCTACTGCCTTCAGCTCTATGATTAACTATTATGTTGTCCAGATTAGCCTGATTACATCTCTTCTTTGGCCAAAGCAGACATTTTTTCCCCTCAGCTTTCCATGAATAAGACCCCATTAAATCACATGTAACTGATATGACAACCTTAGTACTAATGTCTTTGCTCTCCTCTATGCTCTTAACAGGAAAACAATTGACTACTCCATTCTCATCCAGTTATTTGGCACAGAAAAACCTTAAATCATATCAATCTAATTAATGTAGGAGGATGTCAAATGCAATTGCAGGAAACATTTCTGAAGGACAACATCCCTGGTTGTCAGAGGCCTGATTCTCATTCAAACTACCTTCCCTTTATGTTGTTTTGGCAGTATATAGGACTTAATGTGATTGTGAATCAGACCATCTTTTAAGACAAAAACAGAACATACCTTTGACTCTATGAGGGTGAGCAACATGGCACACTCTCCCTTTAGGTTACTTTAGATTCTCAAAGCTAATTTTTTAATTTCCCAACCTACAGAGTCTTCTCTGAAAATTCCAAGGTAAATGTGGGGCAACTACAATTTCCAAAGACAATGGTGTAGCTGTTGGTGTAAAACTCTTGATTCATCTTTCAGTAAAATTGTACCACACCCATACAAGATTAAATGAGACCAGAATTGCTTTAAATGTCTTCAGAAAATCACAAGAAATAGAAAAGATCCCCAAGAACTGCCAGTTTATCGTTCCTAAGGCTAACAAAGGATTTTCTTCCTCTTTATGCTGCCAAATAAGAAGTTTTCACCAAATGAACAGTAACAGAAAGCATAAGATTTTAAGTTCAAAGTATCAGAATGTTTAATTTTGTTCTCTAGATAAATGTGTTTTACTTTTAAATGGAACTGAAAAATTAAGCTACAGCAGCATCAGCATCTTAAAATTTTCTTACCTGTGCAATAAGCCAATCCACTAGTTTACTCGCAGGAATTACCGATTTGTAGGTTTTTAGGTGGTAGTCACGGTCTCTAATCAAGAAAGAGAATTCACGGAAAATCAGGACAAAAAGGTAAACATTCCTTTTACACCCTAAACCTACATAACTATTGTGACCTATTATTATGAAGTTAAGGAAAGAAGAATTAGAGACGGTGAAAAAAAAAGAGACTCCCAGACACAAATAAATAAGACAAAAAACAGTTCGCAGATATCCTTTTTCTCTAGTAGCAAGGACTAGTTTTTAAACTTTTCTAACAACTTGAATTAAGAAGGTATTTCAGATCAATACAGACTGGTGTTATTTCATATTTCTCTAGATGTTGTTTCAAGCCATCTTCAGAGAGGTCATATTCCTATCGGAGGCAAACAGGACATTTTTTTCACACATGTACTGAGCTGCTGCTTTACCTCAGGTTAGAATATTGCCACCATTGGTCCTGCTGAAAATCACATTCTTCTAGCTGGAAGTCATCTTCTGGTTTCCATCCATTCATGTCCAGTTTACATTTATTGGCTCAGTGCCAGCCCCATCTATAAGCTTAAACAGTTCTTCTCTATTGTTTACCCATCAATGTACTCATAGACAGTGACCCTACATATTTCCTCTGTGTCCCCTTTTTCTTACGCTCACTGAATTAAGCACCTTTTACCCTTCTCTGTCAAGAGAGGTTTTCCTGATTCTCTGCAACTGTTCAGATTTTACTTCCTTTAGTAAAATATCACAGAGTGGCCAGATACAAATAGAGTACACAGTGTTCTCTTATGGCTTTAGATAATTTCAGCCATTGTAAATAAGAAAAGAAGTGTTGTATTTAGGTCTTGTAACACAACTTGCACCATCTCACACACAGGCCTTGTAGAGAGCAGCACTGTTCCTGAAATAAGGGAAAGAAACCCTATTGTAACTTGCTGCATTTAGCAGTTTTCTTCCATTCCTCTTCTTAGAGCCATGGAGATAATTGATGTTTTTAGTCTTTCATAAAATACTTCTAAAGAATTTTGATACAAATATAAGAGAACTATGTGGCTCAGGACATTGGGCTCTAACACCTTTCACCTCCAGGTCGCTGGATTTTATCCAGCTCATGAGAGAATGAAAAGCTCTTTCCATTTTAAGGCTGTTTACTGGCCCGTGTGAAATAAGTTTGGTGGTCTTGATCCAGTTCCTAGTTCCACATTACAAAAGCCATTACCATAATTAATTTGCATCAATTGGCTCCTTCTTGTTGAGAGTCTCAGTAGAGAGGCCAAATGCTGAATGGCTATGAAGAATTAATTCCTCTCTCACCCTTGGAGGTGGTCCTTCTATTTCAAGCTTGAGGTCCACTGGCAGGACTGTGGATGGAAACTTTCTCAGCCACTGTGACTGTTTTACAGTCCGGATGTATCTATACAGCAGCTCAAGAGAAGACTTTATTCTTCAGTTCTGTCAAATCAATCTCTTTCATTAGCACCACACCGTTTGATATTTCCTTTTTTCTAAAAATCTAAAATGAAGCCACCATCTAAAATTCATCCTACTCATGTTTTCCTTTTACTAATCATCTACAGATACAAACATGTTGTGACTGGCTTTTGTAAATAAGTGCAGCAGAAATGCCTGTGTATTTGCAGAATGCAGGGTGTGAGAAATTAGAAAGGGAAGCAGGACTTTCAGAATTTGGAAAAAAATATACCCAAACCCCTAAACATGACAGCATTTCCAGAAATATGTGTCCTCAGAACAAAAGCTTTCCTCATAGTGCTTACACACATTTTTTGACTTGTCTTCCAGTAATGTGCTAAACCCAGCACAAAACTGTGGGAGTTTTCTGGGCAGTTTCTCCTTCTCACACTCTTATCTTGAGAAAATGTGCTTTTGAAATGTCAGAACAATAAAGCAAAGCATTAAAATATTGAGTGCTAATGAGCAGAGGTTTCCAGACTGTGAGAAGCAACTCCCAACATTTTAATACAGATGCTGACATAGAGCTAGAGTTTTGAATAAGCTGGCATCAGGATCTTGGTCCAAGGCCCAGTCTTTCACTGCTTGTAGTTAAATGCTTGTCAGGATGAATATTTCAACATTAGTTCACTGACTTTTCCCCCCATTTCAATCTATCCTGAACAAGAGTAGAGCATAAATGATAGAAAGCTATCCAGAACCGTGAGCTGCAGGTGAATAGTCAAATATAGATGTGGGAACCATTGAAATTTTGGCAGAACTTAGCTGCCTCGCATAAACTAGAGGAATATAATGTTCTTCACAGGGTCTAGCCCATCTATGCACTGAAGTCCATCACATGTAAGTGGGAGCAAGTTCTCCTACCCTCACATCTTCCCTGAACTGGATCAAAGACATATTGAGAATCTTCTCGACATCTAAGATTTTTCAAAATGTTTAGCTTTTTACATATCATCTTGCAAAGCAGCACGCTTTGTTTCCAGTGGGGTATATCATCTTGTCCTCAAAGTACATCAGTGTCAGTTTACTCGAAGAAAATTATAAAGGCAAAGGCTATGCAGAAACTCCCAGGTTTCCAGGGAAGACAACTAAGCAAAATTATGTTCCAAGGTTGTCAACAAAATGATTCAATTTTGAACTTTATGATTCCTCCAAATCCTCTCGGCATATGCACCTGCTACTCCAAGCAGTTTTGTCAATTTTCTAGAAAGAAGGCTGCACCTCATCGGCCTTGTTAACGTGATTGCAAGGATCAGCAGTCTGAAGATGACAGATAAAGCAGTAGTCTGAAGACACAGCAGAAAGCAATAGGCTTTGCACAACTGTCTTGGTTAAAGGTAGCTCCTTTAGGCTAACATCAGGCTTGTCAGAGGTAAGACGACATGAAAGGATGACAGCCTACGAGATTCAGTTTTCTAACAGGGAGATAAAAGGAAGAATGACTAGGAAAGAGAAGGGTGGGAAGAAGAGCCTGAACATACTGAGAGCGTTAAATCTATCCAGGAGGATCCTAAAACTTCTCAGAGCCTGCTATTTTTCACTGGCCATACACAGTTTAGATTCACACTGTCACTAACACAGGTTAATCCTGATACTAGAAGATTCTCCAGCTGGGATTTTATTACCAAAAATAGCCCAATGATAAAACATCACAAGACAGGCCTATGGTAGTTATTTTGTCCTTGTTGATTCCCTAAAGCATAAGACTACATCCCTTCCAGTTCATGGGTACCCTGAGGTCAGTGAAATTTTTTCAGCTTCACTTACCATTATTCCTACTCTGCATGTGAATTGCCATCTTAAAGGGAGAAATTTGTATGTGCAAATACACTCATGCATATACATAACCATTTTGCCTACCAAGGGCTGCATCACGCTTTCCTTCTCTCTCCATACCCATTAGGCTAACTGAAATCTGTACTATTATAGAACGGCTATTTTGGAGAAAAAAGAGATCTAATAAGGCAAATTTATAACTGATGAACTGTAACTATCTTTGCTGCTCCTTTTGGTATGACAATAGCATCTCTCAGAGAAACATCTGTTGTACAACTTGGGGACATGAGGTCAGCTTTGTTGAATTTGGGACTCCAGCCATGCCCACCAGAGGTTTCTTCTTCCTCATCAGTTTTTTGTATGTAAAAATGAAGTTCTCCTCAGTGAAAATGCCTAATTTTCAATCATAAACACTTAAACAGAACACCTACATGGCTCAGGGTGGTTTCCATTATAGGCAAGAAATGTTCATCTGATGTCACAGTAAGGCAACAACACATGAAAATCATCTCCTGAGATCTGGGAAGAGTTAACTCACACTTGCAGATTATCTCAATTCTTTAGCATTTATTTATACAGAACTAAGTTCTGAAGATTTCAGCCAAAATTTTCAGGGTTTTTCCAAATTACAGCTTCAGGTTTTATTCCACTTCTGATTGTTTTGTTTGTTTAGGGTGCCTTGAATGAAAGAATCCTAGCATCACTTGGAATCTGTTTACATTATTTTAGCACCTGTTTACATTTTCTATAATCCAAATAATACAGCAGCTACAGTCACACCACACAATCTGCTCTGACTCAGTAGTGACTTATTAATCACACCCACTTTAACTCACAGAAAATGTCAGAGTAAACAAATAAACATGCTAACAGCTCTCATGAACCGACAGAGGAAGCAAATGGCAGGAAGACTGTAACACCAGCCTTTCACTCTCCCAGAACCCAGTTCCAACATCCTCCAGCAGAAGTACAACTACAGATCTAAACTGTGGAGACAGAAGGGTAGTAGAAGAGCCAAGAAAATGCAGAAAACTACTGTTTATAATAAGAAAGAAGAAAGATTTCAATAGTAACGTGTCATCCTTTTAGCAAAGCCAGATAATACGCACAAGGAGATCATGAAGGTGAACTTACTTTACCACTGGAGTATACAAGCAGTGTAGTCGGCAGTAGAGCCTCACACCCTGAAGAAGGAAAGATGCATGGCATTATCTTTTTTTTCCTTTTCAAAGAAACACTGACTAGCTAAAGCTAGCAAAACTTGGACACTGATGTTTCAACTCAGCTGAAATTATCTACTGTTTAACTGGTTTTCAAACCAGTTCCCTTACCCTCTCTGTCAAATATCTTTCTTCTTTCCCTGCCTCCAGAAGCCAAAAAAATCTATTCTTTTATCTCTAATCACCTCCATTCCAACATTTTCTCCATTAATCCTTCCTCACAATTAACCCATGAACTGATGTCCATAAGAAGAAATCCAATTTATTAAAAGGTATATGGGCAGATATGGGATCAACAGAACTCATTTGACATACAATTATCACGAACAGCAGTTAAATATTGATCTCTTCTATCTCCCTGAACCATAATGCCCAGATTTGCAGCAGACATGCCATATTATGGCTTACTGTTTTAAGACTTTTTGTTACTATATTAGGATTGTAATCATCAGTCTTGGGTGCAGTCACAACTTTATTGTTATTTATTGCTAAGCTCTGCTTCCTCTCCCTTGAGTAAATGTCTTCTATGGCATTAGGATGGATAGCTTAATACAACAAAGATAAACAGCATTAGGTATCTCCTCTATAACAGGTCAGTGACATTTAGAGGTAGAGCAAACTCTTTCGATGGTTCTTATGAATGGTTCTTGGTTCCAGCTAAGAATGATAATACAAACCTTGGACATGATGTCTTCCAGTTCACTTCTGGGCTTGTATGTTCCATCATCATAGCGAAATCTGTACATCACCTGCTCGTTCTTAAACTGGTGCTTATCTGAAACTAAAACACCAGTATGATTGTTAAAATTAGTCCTTTCTCCCCTGCCATGTTCTTCATAGGCCAGCTGGTACATATACACTTAAGTATTTGCTGAATATCTATCATTTTCCGAAGAGAGGACTCAGCTTTTCAAATTTCTCCTTATTGTGTATATACGTGCTTATGTGCACGTCTGAATATCTCCACCAAAAAAAGCAGTTTTCTAAAACACGGCAGCTCCAATAAAATTGAAATGTCTTCCTTTTACACCAGATCCAATTTATGTAAGGCTCTGGAAACAGTCCTAGTGAAGGTAACTGGGACTGCCTGACTTTTTTTGATAAGTTTTGAACAAAGTGCCTGCAAATTCCCACAACAGTTATCACAGCACTAAAGTCATGTTTGCAGTTGCCCAAAGTTCTGTAATGCCAAAAGCAAAAGCATGCTGGTGGGAGGAACTACAGCTGTTAGAGGTATTCTTCTACAATGGTTCTTGTGTTTACTAGTGAGTTCCATCTAAAAATTAGAAAGTATTTTTAAGAATCTGCTTTTTTCACCCAGAATAGCCATGCCACAGTACAGCAGTTAAAATATTACTGAGTAATGCTGTACAGTGATAGGCTTCAAAGACAAGGACACAAAAGATGTTTCAGTGTGATAAGGAACCATTTCAAAAGAAGCATCGGTGAAAATCAGAAAAGACTTAAAAATTATACCCAGCTTCAAACAGATTTAACCAATGCACCAGACTGGAAGAGGGTTGAAGTCTATATACAATTATATGTAGGTTTATCCTGTCTCTATTCTAAGATGAAATATTTCAATAGAACATGGAGGTGGGAAACCCTCATACTGAAGGTAGTAATTTAGCAACTAGTAACAATTGTTTCACTGATTAGTAAATAAGTGGTAATTATAAGTAAAAAGTGCTGATTGTTCAAAATAAGTAATAAAGTATCTTTCAGATTTTACAATTTGTAGTATAGAAATGCCATTGTTCACAGCTTAATTTAATGGAGACCAGCTACAATTATGTAGAAAAGGAGGAAGAAATCTAGAGAAGAGCAAACAAAGCAGACAGTAGATAGGGTGGAGTAGCTTAATCACTGTAATATTTCCTGCCTTTGCCAATGTAAGAGAAGCATGGCCAGATCTTTCTGCTGGAGCACCATCAAATATTTTGGATGTGGTGCTTAATAGTGAAGGCACAGCATTTGATGAACTGAGAGAAAATATGGATTTACATTATTTAAGATGCATCTTAGCCTGAGTTTGATTAACCTGATAAAACTGATTGCACAGGATGACTAAAGAGAATTAAACTGAGTTAGGCAGACTCAGAAGTACCAGGACTCAGTTTGAGATTTAGTCTGCCCCTTGCAGAGTGGGCAGGATAATTGTTTAGAAGGCAGAGACCAGAAATTTTTAAGACCTTCCATCATTACATAGGACATCTGGTCTTTAATTAAGATTCCTGCTATTGGTGGTATTTTTCCTTAATTTCACAGAATAAACCAAAATTTGCAGGATCTGGTGTATATCCTTTAGTACACAGTGGAATCTCTAAGCTGTGTAAGCTATTGACTTCTCTGAGCGTCTGCATGCTCTGGATTTTTTATGTCTAACTCCAATTGAGAATTGAGTCTGCAGAAAACACCTTTTTTGTCAGGTTCAGCAGACCCAGTTGTGATCACTTCTGCTCTGTGACAGGTACCAGAACTTCCACATCAGCAGTCCCAGATAAAATAGCCAGAATTGAAGGAGATATGGAGGAAATTGAGTGATAAAACACACATTTAGCAATCTTCTATGGCCCTGCTTTTCAGGCAGGCTGAGAGATCAGCAGTTTTCACCTGACAGTAATGCCATGCCAAGTGAAAACAAAAGATAAGACATATTGCCTAATGCAGAACAGGGATAAGGGCTTCATTATGGTGCTTAAGTTTTAAGTTCTTTCTACATTAGGAGACATATAATGGGATATCTCATGTTTAATGATTTATCAAAATCTCAAGGGATATTTCCTTAAGTAAATGCAGTGTTGCAAATACCTTCCGATGTCTAGCAATAACCATCCTTGGAGACACTAATATTAGGAACTCTATTAAAACCAAACCAGATGCATCTTACTCAGGGCATTTGAATAGGGGGAGCAGTAGATGTAAGAGCACAACTTTCTTTGAGCTGTAAATTTGTGTTTAGAGAAAAAGGGCACTGCTGAAAGTGTCAAAGTATGACATTATGGTAAGGTAAACAGTCGTCATGAAATAGCAAGCCTCACGACAGTTTTTTGCACCAACGGTGCAAGTGTACACATTCAGAACGTAGGCAAGTCAGGGTGTGAGCACAAAAGAGCATTCTTCATCCAAAGGGGGATCCCCACACATTGGAGCGAGAGTGTTTCAGTTCTCCAAAGCCACAGTTAAGGCCAAGTCTTCAAAAGCGTTCAGTGTTTTTGAGCTCATGCTCAAAGCCCTTCAAAGTCTGAACGTGCCTGAAAGTATGTCTTGGTACTTGGGGGTGGAAGTGCACAAAGGCCTATGGTACTGCTCATGTTAGAGTTCTTTGTGTTAATTAAAAGAAGATAACAGACGTCATTTCTTAACAGTGTTATTGTCACCTGAAAGACAAGTTTGTGGAGCTAAGTTACCAAGAGATTAAAGCAAGACCAGCCTAATTAAATGTCTCCCGTATTTAAATTAGTTTCCAAGAGATTGTATGGAAATGTATACCACTGGTGACTTAAGACCTATATACCGCATCCCTTTGATGTGCACTTTGCAGCTAACCTCACCTGAATGTTGAAATTGGGGCATTTGCTTTTTAACTAGAATAGGACTACATTGCTCTGTCTGCATAACGTAATATGAAAACAAGAGGAAACAGCAGGACAAATCTGCATTTAAAGGTTGTAATCTGGAGAGACTCCATATTTTTGTAGAAACACAGCACACAAATTTTCAAGCAAGCATCTTGTATGCACTATTCTACTCTTCTAAAATACCCCTCATCACAACACTTCAAGGTCATCTGCCAGGTGTGATGAAGAAATATGGTACATCGCTATTTTAAAGAGAGACATTCTTGCCAAATGAGCTGGAAAGAACAAATGCAACAACAAACCCTCCATCATCTCTTTTCTTTATGACAAGAAGTCTCATTAGAAAGGATGACCTATTGTCTGGAGCCCCTCACTCTGTTTGTACCTGTGCCCCATTCTAGAAGAGCACTGCTCGACTATCGCCTGTATTGCTGATGTCTCATATGGAAAGCTATATTTATTGACCACTACAGGTTTTCTAACACACGTAGTACAAAGGAATATACACCTGATACAGTCCGAAACAAAGATGTTGCAGAGAAACCAAGTAACTGCAGGCATAAACATTTTCAGGATCCCCAACAAGTCCTGTTTTCATGACATAAAATTGTCAACTCATTAATCCCAAAAGTCGTTAAACATTTTGAAGATTTGATAAGTATGGTACAGGAAAGTATTTGAACATAATGTGATGAGCTGTAGTTTTCCACCCTCATTTCCAGGGCATTACTGAAATCTGACATCTCTTTATGGCATGGAGCACTCACCATGATGAATGATTCCATTTTCCAACAGTGCCTGTCCCAGGTTGACCCCTTCCTCTGGTTTGCTTATCTCCCCAATCTCTGTGAGCCACGATACAAACTCACTGCAAAGGGAAGCAGAACAGAAACAATTAGCTTTTTTGCTCTGAATACAAGCAGACACATGCCTCTGCAAGTCATCAGCCAACCACAGGAGACCTTCTCCTTAAAGCAAGTGTGAAAACTGTTCTAAGTGACGATACTTCTACTAGGTGGCTAAATTTCCTACATTTCTGGAGGAAATGCTCTGGAGAAGATCCAGACCTCCTATCTGTGACTTTTCTCACCATTCCCCTTAGTTCATCATAATTAGCATTTACAGAACAGGAAAGAAGAACTGGCTGAAAGATGCTGGGAATCCTTATTTTATTGAGCAATCCAGACATCCAAGGGGGGAATGAAAGTGAGATTAACTGATGACCTTAAAAACAAGTTGAACAGTAGAGAAAACAGCTACTTCTATCCAAGCGATCCCTCCAAGCAGTGTTCACAGTCTGACTTAGTTACATATGCTCGTCCTTCATCACTGGGTCTGATTTCTTGATTTTTTGTTTTACACCTTCAGTGGTGTAACTGCATTGGCTTTAATGGAACCACAGTAGGACTTAGAACAGAAGATTTAAAGCCTGCCTCACCAAGTTGGCCAGCCTGCTGCCAAAGATTCCCTTCCCTCTTCTAGGCAGGTGGATTCCATCCCTCCCTAACAGATTATAGTGATCAAAAAATGTTCCATTGTCATAAAAGCCAAAACCCTTCCCACGGCAACAGACACGTAGCCAGAAGTTCATACCCATTATAGATCTATTTCTGGCTGCCTGCTTTCCTCCAACTGGTAAAATGGAGGCAAAGATAACTTGGGCAACAATATTTTTCACTTGCACCCCCAGGGCTTTATAGTCTTCCTTAATTCTGCCCAGCTTCTGGCTTGCAGTGTCATTCATGCCCACATGAAAGAGTAACAGTGGAGAGCAGTCCATGTTCTTGGCAAGTTGTGGCTCCCTCTCAGCAATGTCTTGGATCTTAGCTCCCGGAAGGCAGCATATCTCTTGTGACTCCCTGTCAGGTCAGCAGATGGGTGCCTCGGTGCCCTTTAACAAAGTCACCCACTACTACTACTCATCATTTCTTTTTGCGGTATCTACTGTGTGCTGCTGATACAGTTTCCCCTTGCAGATCTTGCTCGTGGGTGTCTATAGCTGTTAAAGCTTCGTATCTGTTTACGGTTATGATGCTGCAGGGCGGAGACTGAAGCTGAGTTCTGCTTTTGTAGGTCACCAGGGTCCAAGGTGCCTTATTGTCACTGGTGTCTGCTACAGGAACATGGTTATGGAACCACCTACCTATCTCGGCTTGGCTCCTCTAATACTGTGCAGCCTTTTAACTGTTTCCTGGATGTTGCAAGCCTGATGAATATAGAACTACCAAAGCCTTAGGGGGCTCATTTGTTTGCCAGGTTAATTAGCGATTATACTAGAAATGTATTAAATTCATAGAGAAGAACAAAAGGAAGCTACAAAAGTAAAGCAACATATGGGAAATCTGAGTTCAATAAACCACTTGGGTGCTTGCCAACGTACAGAGGGTTGCTGCTTATCAAAACCAGTATCCATGCCTCCACTTGTGGGCTCTAAATGAAGTATTTTTAGTCTCTTCATGTTTATCAGAGCTGACTCATCTAAGCTGTAGGTAGTATTTGCATTTTGCCTTTAGGATAACAACAACAACTTCAATACTGAAAACTTTGGTTTGCTGAGAGACTACTCTGTAGCTGCCATAGTGTAGAAAAAGCAGTGGAATCTATTCAACTATGCCAGGGGAATCCCATGGAAACCAGCACAGTTTTGTAAAACTCCTAAAATCAGAGTACTGTAGTGATGAGTCAGACTATCTTCTAAGGAAAGCTCATTCTCAATTTTCCAGTGATACTGAACTGTTTCTAGAAGTATTTAAAAGATTAAGCAGAAAATAAACTGCAGAGGGGGAAGTAAGAATGATCCTCCACACCCATTACTGAGAATACGAGACATGCAGTCTGTGAGTGGCCCACCACAGACATGCTGGCCAAAGACTGTAATCATGTTAAGTACCCAGGGTAGATGCCCAGTTGCCATACATTTTTCTGTCAAGTGCAATGGGTCTATGGCAGTTTACAGCACTTAAAACACTTGCCCAAAACTTCAGTGGGACACTGCTACCCCGTTAGCTTTCCTGCTTCTTTTATTTGGAATGTGTCCCTGGAGTTTATTTGGATTTTAAATGTAAGGCGGTCTTAAAGTTTGAAATTGAGAGCTGAAAAAGGAAAACAACTGAGCGGTACTCTCACAGCCCTGAAGCTCCAGAACTATGGGATGGTTTTCTCAAGAGATACTGTAAGACTTCTGTGGCATTTGATTTATAAGCGAAATCAGTAATCATTTGTTCTGAAGGCTTTATAAGCACTGAAAAGTGCATGACACAGAAATATTCCAAGAAGTTTTTCAGGCATATGCTGACTGTTGCTTAAAAAGCATCAACTCAAAAAGTGGATGGCAAAGATTGCTTTGTTTCCTTATCTTGTCCTAAGCAGTTCTTCAGTATAACTGAGAGTATCCTCACTCCCCAGCGCTGCCATGCTCAGTTCTCATCTGGCATGCAAGTCAGGACACCAGCTCCCAAGTATACCTCTGAAATTAAGGGCTTTAGAACAGCTGGGTTTTTACTCAAGAAATACACAGGAAAATTCAACCCATCCAGGTTTGTGCAATCTGATCAGATATGTTTGGAACCTCCTGAGGTTAACAGATCCTCTCTATTACAAGCTCAATACAGTACAAGGTTTTGCAATCAATTAAGTGCAGTGCTGAAAAGCAGCATGGCAAGCATATAATTTACGTATATTGGCACCAACACACATCTTTCCCTTTCACACGCCTAAATGCCAGTACACCTGAGGAGTGGTTAGGAAAATGGATTTGCACTCAAGCAAGTCAGTTGCTGAAGTTAAGTTCAATAAACAGCCTTATAAATAAACGCATGTGATACTTTTGAAGATACCAGGATTAGTTTATGCTTTTTTTCCTGCAACTACATTTTATCTCTTGACTTATTAGACACTATCTGATATCCAAAGGCCAAGAGAAAAATTATTAGTGTTACTCTCAGCTGCATGTAGCAGAAAACCACTAAGTACATCTCAGCACAGTTATTAGTGACTCCCTTAGGCAGGAATATCTGAAAAAATGAATAGGTCGCAGCCAATATGCATTGTTCAGGGGAAGCCCCAGGAATGATATGAAAAGTCTACGAGTCTTGACGGGATCGTACTGATTGAGTTGCACTCAACTGAGTTGCCCAGTTGTTGTACCAACAAACGACTGTCAGAAATATATCAGCAGAGTTATTTTCTATGGGGAAGGCAGAAATAATGCTTTTGTCAGAAATTAGCACAGCTGTAGGTATCTCAGTCTCGACTCAGTTATCCATTGGCAAAGTTAGGTCAAGTCCTCACTACTGGAGTGTCAGGTGGCTGTCAAGCAAACCAAGGGCAATGAGCAGGACAGACTGTGGAGCATGTAAGAAAACAGATCTTTTAAAAGAAAAAGGAGTAGCAGGAAATCCCAGGTAGGACTTGACACTAAGCAAAATATCAAGGAATCCACAACAGTCTTATATATACCAGCACTGGAAGAATGTAAGTTTCTGATCTGGTACTTCATGTTGCATGGAAAATAGGAAATGCTATATCATGCCTCCAAAATCAGAGCTTAAAGATTTCAATTTGAATCCAGCAACATCAATTGGGGAGTGGGGATGTGAGAAGAAGAAAAAAGCAGTGAAATCTCCAAAAAAAAAGAATTTTTTTAATAGCTGAAATATCGCCAGCCTATGCTACCAGATTGCCCTCTGTCAGGCAGAAAGACAATGCATCGTTTCCACATTCTGTACACAGGGAATGCTGCCCACAAACTGCCATTACAGAGACCAGGGGCAGGGAAGGGAAATGAATGGATAATCTGCCTCTCAGAACTTTTTTTTCCTCCCACAGCTGATCATTTCAATCATAAACAGCTGAGGCAGAAAAGTCTTCTCGGGTCAACTAATGTGTCTCCCTGTGCAGGACATTTCCCTACAACAGCCCCACTGCTACCATACCTAATCTCTGATCCGATTCGTCTATAGGGTCTCTCCTTTACTGCCTCATACATGTCACTCTTAAGAATTATTTTGTAATATCTAGCAATATCTAGCCTGAGTGAAAGAGGTTTTTTCCAGCCAATAAAGTCCTATACTTCTAAGACAAAAATTTCATTTGTGTCTGTTACACTGACAAACAGGAAACTTCTAAATTCAACTCTGAGACTTGAACAGTTCTGCTGGATTTAAACATCACCTGGTAAGCATTTGCTCGTATACAAAAGAGGATACAGCTTAGGCCACCAACACCCCTGAGCTTGCGGGACTTAAGGTATTTTTTCTAAATTTCTTTTGCCCATTTGAAACAGCTGTTATGAGTTATTGTACAATAGAATGAACTGTCACTATACAGGCTGTGTATGGCGTGAAATAGAAATCAATGATTAATTTTAATAAATCACAACTGTAATGGAGGTTATGGCCTTTTCAATTTAGCTGCATCAAAGCACATCTGATCTGACCTCACAATGCCATCCCCAGAAAATCCCAAGTCCGTTCTTTTAATGAAAGGGCCTTTTCAATTCAAATGCCACTTACTTGCCAAGAAAGCACTTGGGAACAGTACTTAATTTTCTCCTCCTGTCTTTGATAAGGTTCACTTTCTTGCTCATCATCATTTGGTAGAGCTTCTCTCCTTTCTCCGCAATCATGACATAGGCATCTCTCTCCATTCCTAGTTTCAAACCTGGAATACAGAGCAGAAATTCCTTCAGATCCTTAACATCAGATAAAGTGTTTCCTCGAAGACAAAATCTGAGGCCAAACAAAGCAGTAGAAACAAAAAAATTAACTGACTTGTTTTCCAAATAAGGTGGAAATTGTGTCATTCATTTATCTGAGTACAAACCTGTCATTTAAACTTATGGCTACATCACTTTGCACAAAGTAGAATGGTTTACAGAACATGGAGAAGTTCCAAACAAAGGAAGATAAAACATATACCTTCTGAAACTGATTTGCTGTTGCAATTTCACTTTTGACCCTGAAGTAATTGCCAGCATAAGACTTGTTCAAGGCAGCTAAATGCTTGACAGAGCAGATGACTTTTTGAGTGTTCTATTACTTGTAGCCAAAAATACAAAACTGCTGAAATTAAATTCACATCCTAAATAAATCAAAACTAGACAGAAACATTATTTTCTCATCCTTTCTTCATTAGCCTATTTACTAATGCCCCTAGGTTAAAAATACAGTTTGACAATCACATTATCCAGTCAATGAAAGAAATACTGAATGATTTAAGGAATGACAGATAATTGGATATAGAGAAAATTACATGTCCACTTTTTATGAGTTTCCATATAGCTCATGTTAACTTGAAAATTGCTACAGTCAAGAGGATGATCTCCGAAAACATAGGTATCTATGTTATAACTATCACCATAACTGGCATTTTCTGGCACCCTTCCCTTTAGATTGCAAATTCCTTTAGGAGGACAGCACATGAGAAAAGGTGTTTTGCTGCTGTAGATGTTTTGTCTCTTTTAGCCCGAACAAATTGTTTTATATTCTGGCTCTGTTATTCTAGAACTTGCAAATCTAGGTTAACTCTGGAGTCCAAAACAGAGGCACAGATTTTAGACACCTCTAAGATTAGCTTGAAAACAGGCAGCCTGCATCGGTCATGGACTTATGTGCCTAATTTTTACAGAAATTGACATTAGGCAGAATTTAAGTGATCAGTGTAATGCTAGAAAATGAAAACTGTGTATTGCTTGGGAAGAGCAGTTCACCCTAAGTGGACATAAATCCTGTTGCTTTATGGTAAGGTACTGAAATGAATTAATAGTGTTCTGTGTCATCAGAGCTGCTTTCTAGCTTTTTGAAAACGCCTAATACATTTGTTTTAGAGGCTTGAAATGCACATTCCAGAAATTAGACTTGCACAATATTTTGTCTTACAAATACAGTATTTCTTTTATGTGTCCAATATCTGGCTAAAGCTTCTGGCTCTGTGAATCCCCTAGCTTATTGTCGTCATTCCTCCATCCTCTTCTTCCCCCAATACTGTGATCCAATTCAATGCAAATGCTGACATGTGTAGCTGAAACAAATTTGCAACGTGAACTTGTGATAAAAAACAGCCTGTGTAATAGTATACATGTTTCATGCTGGTCTTACATCACTGAATTCCCCAGGCTCTGATGTAAATGGCAGACTGGAATGCACATTCTACTGAACTCACCCTACAGAATTGGGAATCTCACCAAGCTTTCTAATCCAAACACTGCTATCTCTGTGACTTTGCAAGCACTCTCATCCAAAGGAGATTTTCCAATATGGCCTGGAATGTCTGCCAGAATATCTATGGTTATCCTGAGTGCCTGTCATCAGCTGCCACATCATAAAACTAGATGGCAAAAAGCATCAGAAAAAATCCACTTTTACAAGCTAATGCTGCATGGAAAACTTTGAGAAACTTTCTATTAAGGAATAGTTCTTTTCCCCTCCTAATATTTATTTCAGTTACCTTCCCATATTCTCAAGCTCCCTGTTTATATACGGTCTGTTTTTTTAGTCCTGTCTTTTTACTTCTTATTGAACCTTCTCTCTCCTCACACATTTTACCTCATGCACAGGAAATTCCACGGAGCACTAGTGACCTCACAAAGCGAAAACTAACTAAGAAATAGAGACTCACTAGATCTTTTAGAGATATGATTTAGCACTCTGAGGGTATAAGCCAAGAAGTGTATTTTATTAAAAAAATAGATCATGTAGAATATTAGGATCCTTACAGTAGAGTGGGATGCAGAACTGACCAATGAGCACAGATCACTAGCTAAGAACGGTAAAACACTTCCTTTTAATTAAAAAAAAATTAAATCAGAACTGATTGTTGCCTTCAGGTAGTTCTTTTAGTTCTTTTGAATTTACAACATGCCTGATCTACATTTTGAAGGTAGTATCCTTGCTATTATCAAAAGGTGTATTGGGGTTCATGTATGATAAGGTATGTTAGAAATGTTTTATATTCTATGGTAACAGATGACTGCATTGCATTGTGTTTAGCAGATTAGATGCAAAGTATTGTAATATTAAAACTAAGGTTTGGATTTCAAAGGACATTAAAGGATTTAGATTCTTTGCTTTCATTAAACTTCAGTGACAGATCTGTAACTTTCTTAAAATACTTTTAAAGTCTAAAGTATTATTGCTTAGCAAGTACAAGCTCTGAAAACACACTACTGAAAAAGGGTTTCAGAGACCTCTTTCAATATTAGCATAATGAGCAATTACATCTTTAATTTACTAAAGGAGTTGCGTGTGCAGAGAGGGGAACCACTTCTAAAAGTCGGGCACAGAATGTTTTAAAATAAGTGTCATTTCCTCTAGCAATGAGCCATTATTTTTCCCACTGAGCAAACAGGGAAGCAGGTTCACTTGCAAAGGATAGTTCTGACTTTTAAAGGAACTCAGAACTTTTACCACCCACCCTGATCCATGGCTTTGTGAGCTTGCTTCAATTGTACAACACCATTTCAAGATAAACTTAGTTTTTGTTCCATTCCACATGAACAGGCAGAAGTGACAAGCACCTGCCTACGTTTGTCACTGTTTTCAGTCCAAGCATAGTATTTCTAGAGTTTTTCTCCATTTTTCTGTTGTTTCTTTTATCTTATTTACAAATAGAACACCAAAAATGAAACTGATTAAATCTAATTTTTTCACAGTAATTCAATGCAAAGAAACTGACTCTGGCAAATAAAAATATTTGACAAAGGTACTGACACAAGTCCATAAAAACCCCAAGGCGCGCACACATTCAGAAATTTTTGTTTTCAATGACTTGGTTTTCTTTGTCATTAAGGATAGATTTTAACTCCGCCCGTGGAGGAAAAACTGCAACCTTTTTTTTTCTTTCAGATACTTATGCATGCATATACATTTCTCCTTTGTACACAAGTTCATTCAGTGCATTAGAAAATACATTATCCACTTACTCTCTCTCTGCTCCCTTTCCTTGATTATAGCATCCAGCCATTTCTGTTTGTCCTCTGCAGTCTTGGCCATACAGACAAACCATTTGTTTTTGGCTGTGTTGTGTATCTTCCAGCCATTTGTCACAGTGTAGCCATTGCTGTGGTAATCTGCTGTAAAAGCCCAAAGCACAATACACGCAGTCAATAGAGAGTCTGCTACTTTAATCAAATCAGTGTGGGACACCTCAATTAAAATTTTCTGTTTTGAAGAGCTTGATTTCCAAGGTGTTCCTCATGCATCAGTCTTAGTGACTGTGCATGTGACTGGTTGTTACTTACCACTCTGGAAGTACAAATATTAATAGAGGTATCCATGGCTGGGTTGTTCAACTGACTGTTTCTGTCCTAAAAGTGACACTTTGTAATTTCACCTCAGAGGAAGAACTAAAATATTTTAAATACAATGACAGCAGTGAAAAAGTCGATGATATTTGTTCAGGTTATTTGTTCTGAACTTTCTGGGGACATGCTAACTTCTTGCACTATAAGGATCCTTTTCCACAGGACATGAGAACCCTTTAAAATGTCAAATGTTAAAAGGACATAATATTAATTCCTGACTTATTACAATGGGAGCAGGGGCTGATGCAGCCTTTGTGGATGAAATCAGAAACCATCCAGTCTTCCTGCCAGTGTCAGAACACAAGAATTGTAATACAGCTGCATTCCCATAGTTCGTTCATGGCCACATTCCATGCTACTGATTTGATGCTAAGACTAATATTTGGTAGTATTCTAAATGAGAAGAAGATTCAGAAGTTCTGTTATTATAGCTGTAATGGCTTAAGATGTAAGAAAAGAAAGGATGGAAAGAAGATAAAGTATCTTTTACTAAATTAACTTGGATTAGGAAAAAAAATAGACAAGTTTCGTGGCACACAAACTCTTCATAAGGTCATTTCAGAATGAAGGACTAGTGCCTGAAAGCATGTCCAGTCTTTCAACTATATAAGTTGGTCTAATAATGAAGGCAACTGAGGTTACACAGCTTGCTTAAGATTTCATTGCTTAAGATTTCATTAAAGGAGATGGATGAGTACTTTTGTACCAACTTCCAACTTGCTGCGTTGTTAAAAGACAGTATTTAGTCTCTTACCTGTTCCATCTTCCACATTCTCCACCTCCATGACTTCTGTATTTATTCGGCCCCTGAAGATATACAGGGACCCATTGATTGACTTTGTCCGTTTAGACGTTTTTTTCCCAGTAACTCTGCGATTAGGATTTAGAATGTTAGCAACACATAAGCAAATAGTGTAACATATATACACATAAATCGATCTGAGATATGACTATTAAAAAAGGATTCCAATATAGTGTTTTGTGGTATTTGATCATGTCTCTGATTTTAAATATTTGGAATACTCCATCAGCTCACAAAAATAAGCATACAACAGTGTCAGCACAGCGATAAAGGGCTTATTTTACAAGATTATGTGAAGATTGGGATGCCTTCAAGATTTACATTCTTGATGACTACCTGATTGAAATGCCAGTACAACTGAACTGTACATGGCTTCGGGATGAAAACTGCAATATCACCTGAGCCAAAGTTACATTTGCCTCTTTGCTTGCCTAAAGCTTTGATAAATTTGTCGTATGTGTACCAAGTTTCAAATGTGAAATGAAACATGTAAAGATTCTAGTGTCACATGGTGTGTCATGTGTGTGTTGAATGTCACTGTATGCTGCATTTGTGAAGGTGCTGCTGTGGCTATTTTGCACCAAAGTTTACATCTTTATCCATAAGCTTTACAGTGTCTCTGTTGGAGTGTCTTATAAAAAAAATTCAGGAAAGCACTTTTCATTGCTAGTTATGTTCTGATTTTTATGTCTAGAATAGGTTTAAAACTATCCAACTGACACCTGCTGAGCTTTAATATCTAAGAACAACCCTGCTATGTGAACCAAACCACAACTGGTCAAATGCTCATCATTTGAGATGGCAGGTGTCCAAACTCTGTACAGTGAAGGGATTGCTGTGGCAACTTGCCAGGAGCTCATAACATCCAAGGAATATTGCAATACAGAACAGCTGGGGAGAAAATTTCTGTCACAGTGAAATATCCATGGTAAACTGAGGTGAGAAGAGAATCACCAAGTTTTTCGGAACAACTTTTCCTCTTACAACTAGCTTTAGTGACAAATACACCTTTAGTGATGACCATACACTTACATCCAGTCAGATTGACAGGGACTGAGACCTTGGAGCTATTAGATCATTTCCTAAAGACGACTGCTGGAGTGAAAAGAAAAGCTGTCCTGGCAGCCTTAGTGAAACCCTTTAAATACTCATCCCATTTCCCCACATGAAACATACTGTTCCTGACATCAGGATTCAGCAGTCTGTGATCTTGCTGAAAACACAAAACAATACTCAGCCCTGAAAATCTATGTCATCGGTTTGTCAGACTTCCCTAAGCTTCTGCAAAAGATGAGACTGCAGTCTTAGACCCAAAATCACAGGTCTAATTCTGATTCTGAACACATCTTAAATTGGTCTCAACAACACTACTCCTAATTCATGCTATTGTGAAAAGATACGGTGCTCAAATTCAAATGGCTGCACTGTTGACTACTGATCAAAGACTGAGGTCTGAATTCTGATTGCACTTTTCAATCAGGAAAAAGTCCAGTGATTTCTACAAGATAAGCATAGCAAAAGTGAGATGAGAAGTCATTAAATTTCAAATTAGGAACAGACACAGGCAGGTTTTTGGTGGTTTTTTTTGCTTTTTTTCAAAATCTGTGTCCCACTAACATGTCAGTTGTTTGTCAAGCAGCTGGCCAAATGATCACACCAGCACAACTGGATAGACATTCATTTCCATCCTGGACTAATTATAAATAGCAGTTAGACAGGAGAAATATCCAAAACTAAAGTCACTCAGTGATCCCTAAATATATCTTTTACATTAGGCAATTCCCAGCAGACTTAATAAAATATTCTGCTTTTTAATGGAAATCAGACTCTGGACACTCCATCAGTTCGAGCTACATTATTAGATAAAGATAAACAATATTGATCCTTTGGGAAAATCAAAGTGTTACAGCAGCCTCCTCCAAAATCAAGCCAAACTACAGAGTGGCTCACTAACGTCTCCTCTACAAAAACAGAGAGTTGCTTAAAAGGCAATAGAACATTTTGTTTTCTAAATCTTAGTATTCTGGGAAAAATGCCTGGAGAGTGCGGGAGGGCCTAGGCTAACCTGAACTACAAACAGGACTAGAAAAGCAGTTTCTAAGCGCTCTGAAGTAGTAAAAGATTAGATATCTTCTTTTTTTTTTTTTTTTTTTTTTTTTTTTAAAGGAATCCTTTTCTGTTAAAATACACACAAATTTCTGAACTCTGCTACGTGTGGAAGTTTGGATTTTGACAAATCTGGGAAAGTGTCAGAATGAAACGTTTAATGTTTCTTGCTTCATTTCAGCAGAGTAAGATGCTTCCATTAGATAACATGAAAAGCCATGTAAGATTGAATTGTGTAAATTTTTTTCCAATTTAAATGCTTATATTACATTCTAATAATTTCTAATGCAGATTTCACCTAATAATTTGTATTTATTGTATAGTTTCAGCATTATCCACACAAAAAGTCTGATCATTACTGAAATTACTTTTTCCCAGCTTAATGGTTCCAAAATTTCCTTTGAACAAAAAACTGGAAAATAAAATGAAATTTTGAGATATGAGAATTTTCTTTGGAGAGAACACTGGTTTTTGAGAATTTCTAATTGGGTTGGCCATTCTACTTGGCTATCACCAGTAAATAAGAGTAACTTGAAGAAGGGGGAGGATATTACAGGCAAGGGAGGAGGAGGAGAATCTGGAGTGTAGAGAAGCACTATAAATTCAGAAAAGACCAAAGCATGAGAATGAGACTGGAGCTGTGAAGGTAAAAAGCTTAGGAACTGAAATACAGTACAATTGCAGCAGAAGCAAATTACCCTCCACACTGCAAATGCTATTTTAATAATAAGCAGTAGGTGTTAATAATCCTTAAGTTCTATAAGGTGCAATGATGAAAAATTGTTACTAGGATAAGAAAGGAAGACAATGCACAGATCACACGGGCTGCACATGCTGAACAGCAGCTTGCTAATCTTCATCTCTTCTTCACTCTTCTGTGCCCTGGATCTACTTAATGTTTTCTTAGTCTTCCACTTTCCCCTTTCTTGGCTTTATATCATTTTTCACGTCACCCTCTTCTGCTTGGAATAACCTCCCAATAAAAGTTGGCAAGGCCTCCTTCTTCACATCACTCCTGGAGACCCATCTGCTCTGGGAAGCTTTCCAGCTGTAAGAACTCACTGTGTTTTTTCTGCACTGTATCAACTTCTGTCCTTGGATTGCGCACTTCTCAGGGTGGGGACCCCATTACTGTCTGGCATATTTATCCTACCCCATAGTGACTCCTTTCACATATAGTCTAAATAATAGCAACAGTCAAGAACAGAGGAAAGTCACACCTGTGACTCAGACATACAGTGCAACAGGGAATACAGTGAGTGAGCAGTAATTGATCATACTTTCTACTAACAAAACTTCTGAATGGTTCCAGTGGAAGATGTCCCTGCCCAGGGCAGGGGGGTTGGAAGTAGGTGAACTTTAAGGTCCCTTCCAATCTAAACCATTCTACGATTCTATGATTATAAAACTGTAAAGACAGAGGGACTTACCTGGATTTCCTCTTGCAATAGACCAGTAGATTATCAAATAGAAAGAACATTCTCTCCTGGATGTTTCCTGCTGAGATTTTTAACAAAGTCCCTTGGAGCAAGAGCTGAGTGCAGATATCTGTCAGATTTGATCCCTGAAACACAGAAAAGAGATATTCTTTATTTTCAATTTTTTGTGTGTGCATGCAATGAAGGATTTTTGCTAACATTTTACTGTTATTTTATCTGCTTGTCATTAAACTGTGAAATAGCTGACGCACTCATAAGGAGGAAGTCCTCAATTTCTTAACATGGCTAAACACATCATGTTTTTTCTGGATTACAAATATTTTTTTGGAGTCCTCATACACTACCATAAATCTTCCCTGTTAAACTCCAGGAGACTTTTTCCTGAGGAAATCTTTCACTCTCAAGTGAACAGTACAGCTATGAGTCTTTCAAGACCATTAGTCTTCCTTTCATACCCTAAGCCATCATTGCAAATATCACAAGTGATGGCTTCAGGTATGTTTTATAAAATAATAATGGTATTTCCCTAACATTGTAGCTCTGATACTGACATACGTCACTATTAACCATCTCTCTCCAAAATCATCTCAGTGGTGGTATGTCTCTCCAACTCTTTTGTTAGAAGCACAACTCTTCTGTTAGAGAGCAAGTGCTCTCCTTTCTGGGGTTCTAGTAAACACATGCAAGTTAGAAACAGCCATGAGGTTGGGTCCTGGACACTGTTCTGGCTGCTATCTGCAAGCCATTATATGCACTAAACAGCCACAGAGATAACTCAGCTTGGTGCTCAAAACACTTTAGCCTGTGAGGATGCCCAGAAGCTGAAAACCACATTAGACCACTCTAAACCATTCACTCCCCAAAGTGTTACTCAGATTATTCCTAGGAAACATAATCATACAGTCCTTTAAACGTAGCCCTTAGGACCAAAGCAGTTGGGCCCAAATGAAAAATAAATATAGAACTGTCCCAGGTTGCTCTCAGGACAGGCAAACTCCAAGTGTCCCCACATTCTGAATGCACACAGCTGGGACTCTGCTCCTTAACTGCTCCATTGACCAAACAAGATGGTTTGGCTAAATCTCAGGTACTAGCCTTAAATTCCTTGATCTAGTATTACTTTGAAGGTACAAAAGCATTCTATCAATAAAGGTCCCTTTCCAGAAAAACATCCTGAGGCCTTGTAAATATTTACTGCCCAGTTCTGGATCACTTATTAGTTTTTGCATTTCTCTTTGAGTTGGAAGGAAGAACTATTTCCTTCCATGGTCAGCATGCAGATAAAGTAAATTAGACGGTATGACCCACTGTCTTGAGTCTTACTGGAAAAGAGAACTGACTTTGGATTGCAAGACATTCATTATCAACAAAATTGCTTGATATCCAAAGTTCCATTAACCCTATATTTACAAAAAATAGAAAAAATTGGTAAAACACAATTCATCCACTTAAAGAAACTGAAGACATCTCTATGCATGGGCATGAAATCCAACTCAATCTAGAAAGTCACCCCAGGAGGATTTGTTTGAATGATTTCAGACATTATATGAGTGATTGGCTCTCTGTTTTCTTTTGGGGTTGGTGGTGGTTGTTTTTTTTTAAGGTAGGTACAGTCTGCTCCCATCCAGCTATTCAGGGGAAATCACTGAACTGAAATCAGCCTTTCTAAATGCAGTGCAGTCACTCTAAAGGTGTGAATGAAGCTCTGATTGCACCATTTTCTAAATCAAACCTTGCCAGCTGTGCTGTCCATGTCTTGCTTTTAGTTAACAAGGAAGCAGCTATTCTTTAAAGGCTGCCAAGTATGCAACATCTGTTTGTGTGTTCCACATATGTGTTTCTACAAATTCTGGATAGAATGATGCAGGAACTACCTAGATGCAATAGTTCCATCTGCTGTCCTGATACGTTTTTATTTTCTTAATCATTCTACAGAAAGAGTTAATGCATGTATAGAAATGACCACTTGTTTTGAAAATGACCTGTTGACCGTTACTGTCTCCAGGAGAAATCACTGTACTTCAGATGAGGTACAGAGGTACCTCACTGTACTGAGGGGGTACCTCAGTACCCCCAAAGGACTATTAGCACATACACAAATAGGAACAGAAACAGACTGACTTTACAACATTAAAGCACGCTCCTCACATGGTTTACCCAAGGAGAAACCAAGGTTTCAGAGCGCTTCAACATCAAGTACTTAATTTTCCAAAAAATACCCAAAGACAGCAAAAGCAATGAGCCCAGTGACATCAATAATCGAAGTCAATCTTTTACCAACACAGGAATCACTGGTTAAAATTATCTGGCCTATTTTGTGCAGGAAGTGAAAGCAAATGATTGCAACGGTTGCTTCTCACCCTAAAATCTAAGAACCTTTATTTTTCCATCAGACCAATCATGATGGTATCTAAACACTGTTGCTGTATTTCCTGTTTGCTGTTGACCTAGCTACTTCCCATTTATACCAATTTGAGAGGTTTTTTAATAGTAAAAAACAGAGTAAGAAGATTTATTTGATGTTTTCAGAGACAACACAGGATTTCTCACCTTTGTAAGTGGAACTAAGCTGCGGGGGGTGGAGGGTGGGGAAGAAAAAGAAAACATCATAGCTGGTGGAATTGCAAATTACAGCCAATTATAAAATGATTGATCTGCCTAAGCACTAACACATATCTAACAACTCATGCTGTTCTGTGATGAGGGTTTTGCTTCTCTATGCATTTTAGAATGGGAGAATCTGGGGATATGTAACAACTGTTCAGTAAAAATAATTTACATGAGGACGAGCTCTCCTCAGAAAAAAAAAATCAATATATAATTAATAGAAACAGCATACTAACTTGTTCTTCACTAAGCAAACAAAAACATTGTATACAAAAGTTGGTCATCTCATGCATCCTCTACTTCCTTTCCCCCTTTCGTAAACTAATCTTTGTTTCCCAGAAGGATTAACCAGAATCAATTTGACCTGCCTGAGACTAATCCATAACATACATCTGCAAGGATTCTGTGCATTCCAAAAGAATGAATCTGAGCAGAGTTCATTTTGATCAACAGACCCCTGATTAAGCTGCAGGCCTTCAGCGGCTTCCCAGATTTGGCCTAGTTTAACACGTCCCTCGTCATAATCTGTCTCAGAAAGAGACTGACAGGATGATGCCAGTGTGTGACAGTGAGAGTTGTATTAGACAGGGAGATGCAGATTGATAGGTGGAGATGTTGAAGAAAAAACGTTGAACCGAGGAAAATGCTCTAAAAACCAACTACTGCTCTTAGTGAAGCTATAGATGATTCTCAAGAGCAAGAAGAGGAGACACTGCAGAAGCAAAATGATGTTATATTGTTCTTCATGTTGGACATACTGAGGGTGGCACTGATGGCAATAGGATGAAGAGCAGGCCAGGGATGGTCCATTGGGATAGTTGGAAGGAAGTGCAAAGTGATAGAAACCGGTGAAACTGCTGGTTTGGTTAAACAGAAACATTAGACAAGGTGGATCCTGTTCCAAATTATGTGACCAAATTAATGCCACACTTCGTACTGGGCTGCTTGCACACTCCCCAGATTCAGGCTACATCCCTTATAATCATAAAAAACTTGGTCATAAGTCAGCTGATCTTCACTTCTTTTTTTGCAATTTAGATGCCTTGGATTAAAACAGTTGGAAGCTGTAGGCCTTGTCGAATTAGTATGTATGGTAATACAACCCTATATACGGGGCACCAGTGTTTCAGAATCTATATCTATGCTAACGGAAAAGGGAAATTTCCTATTTCATAGGAGAAATTGCCATGAGATAAACTAAAAATAGGCATAAATTTGCTTTATAGACTTCTTCCTACGGCCAGCTCTGTGGCTTATAGCACTACATTGTTAAGCTAAAAAATTATTTAACTCAGCAACTGCAGCTTTCCATAGATAGAAGTTAGGAACCCTTTTTAAGAATAAACTGTGAAACACATCTGAAAGAACTGAAAACAGTTAATTACAAACATAGCACTTTGCTCTAGAGTCATAACTTACAAGACCCCACGCACTGTGAAGATAGACAACTGTCAATCAGTTTCAAACTCTTTTACATGTACAGAAGAAAAAAAAAAGCCATCGTGTTGAGCATTGGCCTGTATCTGTGATGTGTAAAGCTAGTTTTTTTCCTTTTAATATGCTGCCAGAATACTTTAGAATCATTCCACAGCTTACTGGGAGGGAAAAACACTTCTTCCTTTTTGAAATTTTGAGCTGAGTAACCAAGGTGACTTTGTTACAAAACAGTGTAGATAAACAAATCTGAAAGGGTTTTCAGCCCCAGAATGTTGTTGTAGATAAGTTAGACGCTAAAAAAAAAAAAAACCATTAAGTTTGGATACCACTTCATTTATGGCATCACGGACACTTTAATAGTCATGCTTCAGTCTCCGGAGTTCAAACCAGGCCTCTTGCCTAGATCACCCATGAGTTGCATTGAACCTGAAACGGTTTTAAACACTTCTAGAAGTCTTGCTATATAGAACATTATATGACTTTGTTTGCTGAGCTTGCTATCCAAAAAATACACAGCTGGATATCTGGGTTGTTCTCACATCTTTAGCTGGATGCCAAGAACATCCTTCAGGGAAAAAATGAGCAAGGTTTAAAACATACACGAAAGATAAAAAACAACCCAAAAGAGAGTCATGGAGAGCACCCAAGAGTCCGAACATGAGGAAGTTTACATGACCTCTAACAAAATGTCCTCAGCTAAGAAATCCTCAGCTGGCAATGATCAGCCTTGACATTTTAAATGTCAGTCTCAACGCCGACGCCAATCTCTCCATGAGACCATTTAACACCACTGACTCCCTATGGTGCACGTCCCAGAGGCTTCCAACTACACTGATTCAAGGGCCCCAACTAAAGTCATCACAGGATAAGCTGCCAACCCTTTGGACACCCTCCTGACTTCCCAGTATTTCTACTGAGTGGCTCTTTTTCCAGATTTCCTCTTCCCCTAAGCTTCACATTCTATTTTTCTCCCTCTCTTATTTTTCTCTTCTGCTTAACTGCTTCTACCTACACAGATCCACCTACTGATAAACACATCACTAGAAACACATCAATGAGTAACTTATCTGGAGCAAACACAAATATACCAGTTGCTTTCTAATCTAATGCTTGCTAATCTAACCTTTATCTTCTATATAGGAAATCTGTATGAAGCTAAGTGAGCTAACTTTCAAAGCTCCTAGAAAAACTAAAGGCTTGTAGGAATGGAAAGAGAAGCTACTGTTACTTAGAATAGTCCTGATTTCATCTTCTAGACTTACTTATTTTTCAAATGAGATCTGCCCATTTGAAATTTCAGTCCATTCTAGCTCCAACATCTTCCTTTCTTTTATAGGCCATTTGTTCTGCTACAATTTAGCAGCAGCCTGCACACCCAAAATAAACACAAAATTCTAAACCCGTCAGAGTGATGCCACCCACACCTTCAAGTGCATTCACACATCACGTAAGAAACAGAAATCCCTGTACATAGTATGAGTCACTAAACTTCAGCCCATTAATCTGTGTAGCAAACTGCCTCCAGGGAGCTCGCTAATCCCACATCATACCTCCCATCCTTCAATGTGGGACTGCAACTGTTCAAGGGCTTCCAGTTTCTCCATCTGTCTCTTGGTCTCGTTGATATTTGTGCAGACTGTCTTCATTGCCTGCAATGCGTTCTGGACAGCTGGGTGATCGGGATGCTTAGAGGGAGTCCTCTTAGCTAATTCCTTTAAGAAAAAGAAAAGAAAACATGCAATGTAAACTTAGAAGTGGCTTATGGAAAGGCACAAGCATTAGAGTGCAATCCCACAGGAAAATGCCAGAACCACTGCAAAATTAAAGAGAAGTTGTGGGCATGCTACTGTTGTCTGTTGTTCTCTGCTTTTCATCTGTGCAGGGCTGCCATTTTATATGAATGTTGCTAAATACATGTTAAATATGTCAAACTAAGAGACCTCAAGCTGAATACGTTTTGCTGTGTCACATATGTTTGCTTCTAGCGTGAACCAAGGCCAAATAAATTAAAAAATTACATAAAAAACACACTGTCCACTACAAATACATGCGATGGGCTGTTGACCTAGCCATGGCCTAGATGCTATACCAGCCCCAGTGACGTGCATTCAGTAATTCGGCGGTGCTGGTTCGGGTCCCTTTGATCAGATAAAAATTCTGCCCATAGCAGGCCTTACCAGGAAGCACCAGAGCTATGGAAGCAAGGTTTTTCATGAACTACGGTCTTACAGGAATAACACTAGGCTGTATACCCCACCCACAGCACTTACAGAAGGTGCAGATTAATCCCAACCCACCTGAAGCTTTAGGGCCTAGGTTGTTTAGATCTATAACCAGCCAAGAGATACAACCAAAGTACAAAACAGATATACCTAAGAGCAGAACTGCCCTATGTGTCTCCACTCACCAGGGGTTTCCAGTGACCAAAGAGGGATTCCCGTGAGATACTTCTCCTAATTCAGATCCCTCAGTGTATGAGGTGTCCCCAGGCACTGTCAGGGGGGCTGCAGGGGCCTCTGTGAGGAGAGGTGAGGGGCTGCCCCGTGCCGGTTCCAGCCGGCTCCATGAGGGACCCACAGCAGGACCCTGCTGACCCCACAGGAGAAGCTGGTGGCACCTCTGTGAAAACACGTTTAAGGGCAAAACACAGCAGGGCAGAGAGGGAAATCGTGTGAGAAGCAGCCCTGTGAGCACCAAGGCCTGAGAGGAAGGCGGGAAGGAGGTGCTCCAGGTGCCGGAGCAGAGATTTCCCTGCAGCCCCTGGAGAGACCAGGCATCTCCTGCAGCCCACGGAGAAGGACATGACAGAGCAGATATCCACACTGCAGCCCATGGAGAATGCCACACCGCAGGTGGATATTCCCTGAAGGAACTGTGGCAGGTGGAGGTCCCATGCAGTAGCAGGTTCTCCTGACAGGAACTGCAACCCATAAAGGACCCACACAGGACCAGGCTTATCCTGAAGAACAGCAGGCCCAGGAGAGCTCATGCTGGAGCAGAGAGAAGTGTGGAGATGAAGGAGCAGCAGAGAGGGAGTGTTAACGTACAGACTGCAGTCCCCATTTCCCTGCACCGCTCAGGGCTGAGGAGCCGGGAATGCAGGAGTGAAGCTGAGCCTGGGGAAAACAGTGGGGGCTGGGGGAAGGTGGTTTTGTTTCTCACCATCCAAATATATTTTAATTGGCAATAAATCGAGTCAGGTCTAGTTTTGCCTGTGATGTTAATTAGTAAGTGATCTCCCTGTCTTCATCTTTATCCAGAAGCATTTATTCATCTTATTTTCTCCCCTTCCCCACCAAATAGTCAGAGTGAGACAGTGGCTGGGTGGGCCAAGGTCAAACCACCACGTGGATAAACACCTATAGCTCTGTGCATGATGAGTCTGTGTGTCCAGAAATTGAAGGGAAATGCGCTAGCCACAGCTGCCCCATGTTTATATGTCAGGAAGGATAATAATAATATTATGAAGGAGAAAATTCATTTACAGAAGAGTAACTCGTCCAACAGCAAGTTACTTGCAGAACCAAGACTTTCTGGCGCTCAGTTCAGTGTTTTAACCTCCAAGACCTGGCAAGTGGAGAGGGCTCCCCAAAAGGCAAAGCGGGGAAAAGTGCTAGAGTGGCCAACAGAGCAGCAGAGTTTAGCAGGGACTCTTACTGTTCGCTCTTATAGTGATAAGACCTGATTATACCAAGGAATGGTGTGCAGAGAGGCCTTTGCTTATACTTATTGCTATAACAACCAAGGTCAGGTAAATTTGTTATTTGCCCCATTGGAGGGTCAGAAGCGGAAAAGCGCAGAGGGGTCACACCTGTAGGGAGGAACAGACAGGACAGGTGACCCAAAACTGACCAACAGGGTATTCCATCCCATCTGCATCATGCTCAGTATAAAAGTTGAGGGATCAAAGGGTCAGCTCTCTTCCCTCAATGGCTGACGTCCAAGGAGGACCCTGTCTGTTCATCCGCCTTTGATCCCGATCCGAGCATTCCTGACTCCAGATCCGGAATCTAGCTCCTGTCCATCAGCGAGTCCAGCCTGGGACTTTCCCCTGTGCCTGCTGGTGACGTGATCATCATCCTGGGAGCTTGATACAGTTTTGTATATACTGTATACTTTTTTTTCCTTTTTTTTTCTTTTCTTATTGTTATTTATTATTTCATTATTTATTAATATTTTCATTAAAGTAGTTTAGTTTTTTCTAAACACATAAATCTCTTTTATCTCTTCCTCTCCTCTCTTTTCCTTAGAGGGGGGAGGGAGGGGCCATCTGTCATTCCGATTGGTCAATCTGGTCAAAACCACGACAGACACAGGTTTTGACTGGAGAGATTAACATAGAGATGAACAACATGTCCGCTCTGAAGGAGTTCCTGAGAGCCTCTGCCTCACTTGATTCAGTGCACAACAGCCCAGTTAAACACTGCCCACTTAAAATCAGCAGTGGGAAAACTTGGGACCTGACAATATTAACCAGTTTGGCAAAAGGGGTAACCACTGTCAACTCACAATTAATCATTTTTTAAACCAGTAGTATTTTATAGTCAGCCACAATTGGATAAAAATACATTAAAGAAACCTTAACTAAGGCTGGTAATTTCATCTTGATACATAATATGATGTTTAAGACCCACATTTTTAGATTGTTTGGAATATCTAACTTTCTCACTATGTTCTGTTTTGCCTCAACATGTTATTTGCTTGTTTTAAAGTCCTGTGTCTAAATAGCAAACTGCTGCTGAATTGCATCATTTTGCATGAGGCACAAGAATGAGTTTGAATAGAGCCAGAGAGCCTGCACAGCACTGTGGTCTGAACACAGCCCAACTACTTCAATCCATAGCTCCCAGAGCTAAGGGCAAAGACTGCCTGTTACAGTTGTTGTTCATCCAAAATAAATGACTGCAATCCCCAAATGCCTGTCATGGGCTCCAACTAGGCTTAATCTGTGGTCTGATTTGCCTTTCGCCTCTCCCCATCAGCAAGTGTCTCTTCGCCACACAAAATTTTGCCATATTAGCATTAATTTAAAGATCTTTGTGCCATGCTGTCTTGTTTGGTGCTAACATACTCTGATTTCAGGTAAGATCCTGAGTGTTACTGGGACTTGCCTTGCCTGAGTTGGTTGCACAACCTGTAACATGAGCACTGCTCCTAAACTGACTTATGTCCACACACAACCTCTAGATCAAATTAACTGGTACTTCTAGGCTCAAGTTACATGGCCTGTCAGAAAGTGGAAGGGTGTGGGCTGAAGTTCAAGTTCTGCTGAAGCTTGCAGTAACCGTAATAGCTGCTAATCCAGACACTCTCAGCTGCTAAATCGAGGAACTCTCTCTGTCCCAGTGTTGATTCATAGATCTGCTCTACAAAGTTCTTTAGACAGAACTCACCTTTAGCATGTGAAAGGTTTGTGCATACCTAGCTGTACTTTTCTGCTAGCAGAAATAACTGTAGAATAAATAATTAGACTCGGGTATCAGCAAAATTGGGAGGCATATTTGAAAGGAGGAAGTTAGAGTTTAAAGTAGTACAGGTTTGTTACTGCCTTTGCACAGACCCTCTCAGTGCTTCCTCTCTGCTTTCTTACTCTGGTTGGAACAAGACTTAATTCACTAGCACTAGTAACCTATCTTGAGACCCAGTGTTACAGAAGTGCAAAGTGTTTTAGTTATTCATTTATTTATCAACTTCTTGGTTTGCAGAACCTTTTAAAGTGAAATCTGCATCTAGAGATTAAATTGCATGGCCACTGAGACTCCTTTAAGTAATGCAAGAGACATGTCTCATGAGAATCAAAATACAGCAATGGGAGGTGTTCTCATTCCCACATAGACAGATCCTGGAGACAGAAATGCCTAAATGAATGGACGGGAATGTTGGATGTTTGTCCAAGGAAATATAACCATTCAATTCTTTGCACAGATTTGGTATTTTGAGAATTTACTCATAGCTACAATTTCTCTTTTCAGAAAACTATAAATGGAAACTGACAATGGTTCTTGTCAGATGGATGACAGAGGAGATGGGTAATACGCTGACAGCTGGGAATCCCATTAAGAGAGAGGAGTTAATGATCTTAAACTCTTGGATGATTTACAGAGTGAGTAACACATGCACAGGAAAAAGAGGCTGGCTGCTACAAATGGCAGTTGATATCACAAATGAAATTCCCTGTGGAAGTTTTTACCCCACTTTTGCTGAAGATAAGGCCAAGGAAAATAAGTGTTCAAAAAGAAACAGCAGGAGAGAAGTGTCGCACCTTGGTGACACCACCTCTGCTCCATGCTTCCAAAACAGAGCGCAGAATTTTTGCCACACAATTCTCATTAAAAATCAATGAAGTTCTGCAGCTCAGGTGTCACCCACGCTGCTTTGGAAACAGATACATATACACCAGCACTGCGTAAACATCCCTTTCTGAAATATCACCAAGACACGGAGGAAGAACTCTTCATTCACAGCAGTCCTCTGCTGCAATAAACACAGCATCTTCCCAACGGCCTGCAGTTCTGCCCAAGGAGCAGAAGAGGAGGTTGGAAAAGGCAGGCAAGGTGCTGGCTGGGGCAGCCAGTTGCTTCAACAGCATAAGCAGCATAGACGGTCAGAGAACTTGTCCCACCACTGCCTAGTCTTAAGCCATCTGAGGAAGAACCGTGCTGCTCTGACACTGCCGTTCCCCAAAAGAGCAGAGCCTAGCACTTCTGAAATCCAGCCATGGAGCTCTGGATGCTTATTTATTTTAGTGACAGATTTATGATCTGTAAACTCTGAGAGCATTTGACAATGATTTGAAAGGCAGCTGAGAGACAGACCAGATGGCAAGCCTTGGGTATGACTGTCTTGTCCTCCATAAAGCTCATATATACTGTTGTCTGGAATTGCTATCTTATATATTGCAACTAGTGCACTAATAGGGCCAGGAAATGAGGTTCCCGCCCCTTGCAGAAAACTATTCCTTGCAAAGAGTTTCTTACATCTACTTTCTAGCTACAGACTTGTTAATCCTTCAGACTAACTAGCAGTGGAGAACAGAAAAGCTGGTATTTTTCACAGCCTCTGTCATCTTCACCATTATTCTCTGACTTTTCTCTCTTCTTCTTCTTTTTCTTTTTTTTTTTTTTTTTTCCCCCTGGGAGGGGTGGAGGGGGAACTGCAAAGGTATTCTGTATCATAAACTGGGGGAAAAAAATTATCTCTGTTCTTTAAAGAACTAAGACAGAAATGGGAACTGCCTCGTCTGGGCACAGGATTTTCCTTTTATTTCGCTCCTCTTTCATAGCTGCAAAGATCAAAGATTGAGGTTGTGCCACTCATATAACACCTACCTGCAGAACACAACTCATTTTACAAAGGGAGTAACAGAGCACTCCCAAAACATCTACATCCAGCTGTAGTGTCCTCTTGAACAGCACACAGAAAGGAAGGACAGGACACCTACATCCCATCTACTCAGAAATGCTGGATTTTGATTATGCAATGGAGTAAAGAGATTTCCAATTTAAGTATTTCAATCTCAGATGCAGCTTTAAATAGAGGCTAAAAGAGTTCTAACTATGATAGAATCCAAATACAAGAACTAAATCACATCAGAAGTAAGACATATCAGCTGCTCATACATTTGTCTATTTTCTAATTGTGCTTGACCCCTAAAACCAACCAAACGATTAAAAAAAAAAAAACAAACCAACCTATGGGGGAGAACTCAGCAAAAAGAACATTTTACAGGAAGGCGCACAGAGGTGGCAGGAGGGATGATGTGCGAACAATGCAGGCAGGCAGAGGAAACCAGACGTTTTTTAAATGTAAACCCAATTTTAATATTTCCTAGAAAAAAGGATGTTATTCTGCTTAACTGATCTTTTTTAAAAAAAGAAGTCTCTGTCGTCCTTCCCCATGTCCTCCCTTGCCACACAAAAATTACTGTTTGTGTACTTAAAACTGACAACTGAACACATGTTTTGCAGCTGAAATTTACAAGTCTCTATATTTTTAAAATTCCTTCCTCCTATCTTTATACTCTTGAGGACACTCAGACATGACTTAACATGGATTTTGCGCAATGAATGTTAACATTGTGCATCGACTGGTGCAAATCATTGCTTGCCAGGCTGTCTCGCTCTGCGCTACAAACCAGCACATGCATAAAATACAGTTTCAGAGACACATCCGTTGGTTACTTACTGAACATCTCAGGATTACAGAGATAACAAAGACAACATATTTCTTGGCTTATCAGTTCAAAAAGTTGTGTTAATAAACAGTTCAGCTTCAAAATGTGCTCTTTTTAAAAAAAATAAAGTAAACCTTCCTGTGAATATAAATGTTTCCAGGAGTTTTATATTTGTATTTTACATTTTTTAATATTTGCTTGTATTAAAATTTATTTTCCACTTAAACTAACCAGAAAAAAAATGTTACACCAGGCTATACCTGTGCACCTGCCAAGCAGGAATTTTTTTATACGGTATAATTTTAAAATTTGTAATTCATGTCAATGTTTCTGCAGGGTAAAGACTAGACAAGCAATGATAAATCAGTAAAACTGATTTTCTTCAATGTGCCATCAAATCTATGACATATTCTAAATTAAAATGTAACAAAAACATGTTTCAGTTTTATAAATATTACCGTTTTTTTGTGATTATAAATAAAAAGTGTGGAAGACAGAAGTATGATTTATAAATTGGTAGTGTTCCTTACAACTCTGTAGGATACATATTAATATTCTTGTGTTACATAGAGTTGGATTTCAATCAGGCAATGTCACGAATCTAAGAGCAACACCACTTTTCTTGGGGGGGGGGGGAAGGTAAGAAAAGAACCCTGACAAAAAAAAAATCCAAACCCCCAAAGATTAAATATATTCAATTACAGCCAATTAGAAGGTTCTGTTCCTTCAACAGCTCTGAGAAAAATGGAGAGGGAGAAGAGGGGAGACAGTGAGTGAACCCTTCTTAATCCTGTCCTGTATCCCCACCACCGGCATCCCATCTTTCCCTTTCAAAGCCCAGGTACTGCATTTATTAAGGCCTGTGTGTGCCTCACTGCTGGGCTTTCCCTTTCAAGAGGATTCTGAATCTGGTCACTCAGCTTTTTGCTTCCAGGTTTTCTGTTTCCCTCCTAGGACCAATGAGCCTTCCATCACGTGAAGCAATACATAATTACTGCCCTAAATCATTGTGTACATTATGAGATATTTTTAAAGGATCAGAAGTGGAATGTGCATTTCTGGCTGGAGTCTGAGCAATTCCTTAAGAGAATAGACATCAAACAAGAAACAAGCTCTGTGACACGCACTGGGCTATCAGGAGCCTGTAGGGGTGCGTCTATCATGTGCTGCACATTCCTGGTGTGTTGGGAGGAAGGAGACAGAGAGGACTGCTCCTAATCCCCACCCCCAATGGTGTGATTAACTCATGATCACCACTCCCCTAGGGTTTTCTTCTTGCTGACATAAATGCTCTTTATTAAGGGAAAAAGGCTATTTTTGTTCAGGGATAGGTTTACACAACAGCTGCTTCTACTCTTAAGTAGTATAGTTCACACTAATTAATACAGAGTCAAACAATTATTACTGGTGAGACAGAGCTGCCTTAATCCAAAACGTTCTGCTAGAAATATTTACTCGGCGAGCTTGCCAGTGTACAGACACACACTGGAGCTTTAAGTAACTCGCACAGTATATGTTTTCGAGGTCTGTGCATCTGTTTGCCTTTGTTTCTTTTCCTCTTACCGAATCATAATGCCCATCACGGCAAGCACAGTTGGTTTGCTTGAGCCTAGTCCAAGCCCCTTTCTCACTCTTAAGGAAATTTTACGATGAAGCTCATCACTGACAAATATTCAGAACTCCTACATCCCCAACTAGACTTCAAATCATTTGCTGAACTTAGACAGCAAGAAAATAAAGTGGAAGTCACATTAGGAAGGTTTGGACCAGGGATAAAACTAATTGACTGACCAACAAATTCTGTGCTAAATTTCTTACATCCTGTCTGAAACAGACAAAACCTGTATTCGGGACAAAAAGAAAGCAACTAAAATTTAAAAACAAAAAACCCCAACCCAAACAAACATAAAAACCTGTCTACAGTCAGCCACTCAAAAGCTGCAATATTTGGTTCACAAAAAAAAGGAAACTACACATAAAATTGAAATTTATCAATCACCATAATTTGAATCATTGCTCTGTCTCCATCATTTGTTAGTTCAAAACAACAAGCAGCTTCATCAGAGAATGAGAATACATAAGATGACCAATTGCAGGATGCCATACTTTATATTGGAAATCACTGATAACATATGCTTACGGTGTACCTGCAGATGGAGATATTCCAGTATATTATTCTTAATTAAGTAACGTAAATTTTCTCCATGCTAGATGCCGTTATTCTGAAGAATAATACTCATATATGGCGTTAATAAAAAATAGTTATAGTATTTTAAATATGTGCCTTACCCTACTATTTAGGCTGACTTTCAAACACAGACAACTCTGAATTACTGTGTTCATACTGTCTTTATCAAACATAACTACTAAGCCATACTAAATCCTTATGATATAATAAGGTCATATCAAAGTTATCAGAAAATCTGGATGTTCACAAACTCTTGCTAAAACCAAAGTAAAAGACGAAAGTAGGATAGCTCTGGTCTATGACTTTTCTAATCAGTTGGAATACAATAGTATCTGTTTGCCCTGGGAATTAGATAAAATAAGATCCAATCCCCATGAATACAAAACAGCTATTTCAGGAGCAATAACTGCAGTTCAGTAGCAAAGGGAGAGCAAACACTTAATTTGAGGGTTGTGTTATTTTTAAATCTACTTTTTTCTCTTGCTTGGAGAGTTGCATTTTCCTGGTCAGCACTAACAGAATCAGTATTTTCCCTTAGCTGTTGTCATGTCTGAAACATTTGTGTTCACTCTGGTAATTTCATGCTATCAAGTCTTGAATGGGATTCAACTTATTTACCATGAATTCACTACCTTTGAGAATCAGCATCACCTTCATTTTCTAATGATTTTCTGAGCTGAACAACCCCTAGTAATGGCACACTCTCACTGACGGAGGCAGATTTGTTGCCTAACTGAAACGAAATCCCCCTCAGCTTTTTCTTTAAACTTTTATTTCCTGTCCAGGAAATTTCAAGTAGTGAACAGTGTGTGGTTTATATCAGCCTGTATACAACAAGCAATCCATAGGAAAATGGAATGCAGCATTGTAAGACACCTCATCACAGCTCCTCCCATTCGCTCCCTTCGTGGCCATTTGTTCAACAAGTACCTGTGGGTCTGGGTGAGCCACAGCAGAGCCAAACACCAGAGTCCCCACCCCAGAAGGCAGGCACAGTGCTGGTGGCAGAGGACAAATTTATCTTTATTCCACCCGACTGTAGCTTGAAGGCAAGAAACACTGTTTCAGTCATAGCCTTGCTGGTCCTGGGTTTGGCTTTCAAAGAAGGGAGGTGCATGACAGCAGACCTTTTGACAGATACAACTGTGCACGTGTGAGACACCACCAGCTTATTTCCACAGGCCAATATTTGATCCCCAAAACACAATGCCTTCACTTGCCATTGAACTTGAAAAGATTTGGATTATGGATTAGAAATATTTGTTTTGTTCTAGTCTTTTGTTTACCACCCCCTTGCAAATCAAATTCTTAAAGAAAAGCAAGAGAAACTGGTCCATTCATAGCTTTTCCAAGACCTGCCCTAATATGGTACAGAGGAATGGGAAAACTGAAGCTGAAGAATACCAAAATGTCATTGCATCGATGATGCTATACCTGGTAATCAAGATTAAAATGGATTAAGATGTTTTCAGCATGGAATAAACAGATGCAGGAACCTGGTCTTCAGGCTCTGTACCCATTAATGACTCTCTTCATACAAAAGGGCAACCGTGACAGGAAATCTGCAGATTAACACTTCATCTTTTAGTGAGAGCACAAATGTAGAGATCAGTTCAAAAGTAAGAACCCAGCCACTATTTCCTCTGGTTGAAGTTTCTTGGAAAATAGAAAAGGGATCTCTGTAAGGAATCAAAACAATCTCTGATTTTCAGTCTTGAACACACAGTTAGATAACAATCACAGATTGTTCTCCTGCTACGTGCCTAAATTGCGCGTGCTTTTGTTTGTTCAAACTGTAAGTGGAGTCATGGATAGATTGACTGGACTGATAAGGTGACTGTATATACATATATATACATAAATCCCAGTAGCTAGGTCCATAAGAAATGGTGTGTGAATGCCTGCTGTGAGATGGGTTTGTGCACAGCTGCACAGACAACAGAATGATTCCACCTGTGGGAAAGACATACTTTGAAAATTCAGCTGTGAAAGCTCCAATTAGACAGAAAGAAATAATTTAAACATTTATCAGGCGAAACACAATTTTACATGGAACAACAGATCAGTATTGCGCTAACCAGCTTGTACCTATTGCAAACTGTTATTCATGCTGAATGTATGGACAAAGCACTGCAATAGCTTTACGTGACATACAGTGGATTCACGTGGTCAGCCTGTGACCAAGAGCACCAGCTCATCACAGAGTTCTTACTTTCTTCCACAACTCAGGAAGGGATCTTTCTTTCAAAATATGAGGCAATTTCTTCTTATATTTTTTTATTAGTTAATTTTCTTTTAGTAGATGTGATGTTACTCTGATTGAGAAAGGGACTGACATCACTGAAGACTGATGGCTGTAGCCACAAAGCTGCTACAAGGCCACCGGTGATGCAAGCTCTCCCAGAACCTGCTTCCTCCTTCTCCCTTTCCTTGTCGCCACCAGGCGTGTGACCCAGCCCTGACCTGAAGGGATAAGAGGCAAGTTAGCTCCTTTTACATCTTTTATTCTTTAGCTCCTACAGCACTAATGCTAGCGAAGGATCCAATTAGTGCCAATTACAGTAGTCATTTCTGCAATGACACCCCTCCACTGGGAACTCCTCTGAGACAACCAAACCGTTTTCAAACAAGCCGCCAAACAGCTGTCAGACGATACAGGATTCTGATCATTACTGACCTGAACACACTCAAACTAGAGACCTCGTGCTGAAAGATGTATCCCATTTCCAGTCCTGAGAGCCATCCAGTCCCTCAGGACACTGATACAATTCTACCTGAACACAGCTTTTCAGGAAGTGGATAAAACAGCACTCCCAAGTGTTAGTAAGCATCTGAAGAAAACTGAAGTCAAAAGGCATTAGTCAGTAAGACTCTGTCCGGTCTGACCACACTGTTACAAGATTGAGCAGCCTGTCAGCATCAACCAGCTTTTTGACTGTACCCATAAAAAGCCATTTAGAAGTGCAAACCCAGGAAGGCAGTAGTGACAACAAAAGCCAGGGCTAAAAAATTGCAGAATCACTCCAACCATCTAGAGAAATACTTTCTTTGGTTTACCTTAAGCAGAAGTGGATATTTGCAAATTCTCTGAATTGGAGTCAGCAGATAACCCTCTAGAGGAATGTCTGTCGTCTTTCTGCCTCCCAAAAGCATGCAACCCTATAATCAAAAAAAGGAAACAAATGTTACCTCAGACACAAAGCTTTCAGATGCTCTTTGATATGATTTTGTATTCCTATAACACTTATTACGGTCAGAAAGCATTTTGCAACACGTAAGATACAAGAAATGGGACTTCATTCACCACTGGCACAGCCATCAAGCTGGCAAAATTCTTCATGCATCAGCAAAAGAACATTTGCTGTGGATAACACTGGCTGTAGAGAAAGGTATCTTAACTCAAAAAGTGTCACAACAATACAATGACAATCTGCAAACATAAATGTACCATTACCTGAAAGAATCCAGCTTATCCCCACAATTGATACGACCGTTTGTCTTTATTCACTATGCAGAGTTTGCACTGCTGGTCCAGAAAACTCTTGAAGGCTAAAATAAAGCCTACTAACTAGTAATCATGTAATTAACTCTAGTCCAATCTTTATGTCTGAAGGAAATCAAAGCGGAATTGAAATAAATGAGTCATCTGCCTCACATCCACCAATTCTCTCGCAAAACATTATGTCTAAGCACAGCTGGACAAACAGCTTGGGTGCTCTGGCTGGCTAACCAGCACACGTGTAGCTCTCAAGCACTCACAGCACGTGTTGCTGCAAAAAACAAAGCTATGGGACATGCAGGCAAGGCTACCTTGTAGATAGGAGATGAAAGAGGCAATGAAATTTAAGGAAATCAGGCTTCATTAATTCTGATGCTCATTTAAAAAAAAAAAAAAAAAACAACTTAAAAAATGGATTTCAGCATTAATTTTGTGAAGCTCGGTGATTTCCAAACAGAAAGAAGGTGAAAGGCGTTTCTCTACCTAGAAAAATTACTACTCTCCCAGCGCTGTTAAAACACAGTAAGGAAGGGGACAAGTATTGGACCAATATATCAAGAAATCCAAGTCCAAATAGATTTTTAGCTTGAGGAACAGAAGCAGCAACTGATCAACCCTTGCAATATTCACACAATGAGTTCACATAAATTTGGAGGGGCCCTGCATTCCAGAAGAATAATTTCACAGATAAATTTGCACACACTACCTCAAAACAAGTGATGCTCAACTTCTCAGTAGTTTATGGAAACTCGCTTCTCTGGATTGACATGAAAGGGGAGTATAAGAATTGGGTATGGCATTGAAAAAAAAAAAAAAAAAAAATCTACAGTCCTTGACCTGTCCTTATTTTGTCACAATAATCTGTAATCTCTGTGTGATAAACAAATACTGACCCACCGTAAGCTTTTTATACATTTCCTTAAAGATTCTGTTATTGGCTGCTGCCAGAGACAGGTAGTGGACTCAGATGGACTTCAAATCTATTTCAGATAGACCAGTCCACATTCCTATGTTCGACCATGAATCTGGATAACTTTGCTCCAAAAATCACCCCAATTGCAAACCTGTCCTGTCAACAGAAGCTGAAGTTTAAATTCAGTTCAGCCAAGATGTGCTTGCTTTGGGGCATCACTGATAACATTTTCCCCTGTGAAATGTGTGCTGTGGCTCAGACACTCTGAAATCTAGAGGGGTTTTGGCTGTAGTTCAACAATCCTCCTCTTCAAGGAATGTTCACAGACATCATACATAAATCTCATTAGTCCTAACTGGTATTTTTACAGACAATCATCTGTAAAATAAGCCTTCCCCAGGCTATTCTAGATCTGTGGCGTTGGCTACCAGCTCACAATGCTCCCTGTCCAATTTTCCAAGTCTCGAGTGATTCAGTCCTTCCCATCTCTTCTTTCAGCCCTCTTTCTAGCTCTGGGCTCAAAACTGCCCTTTAACACTTACTGATTTTTCAAACACATTTCCACATTCTATATTTCAGCAGCTGTGAGGGGGCAATCGAGCCAAACCTATCCTCACAGGCAAACCTTTGTATTTTAACGCAGCTTTCTCTGCATGGCGGCATTATAGCACTGGCTTTAGGAGGCAGTGGAGAAGAGAAGGGAGGCCTGGAAGAAATTACAGCAGCCACACCAAAGTAGACACTTCAGTGTAGCCTCTCCTCCCATATTTACAGCTATTTTAAGAGTTTCTTGGATTCAGGTGCTGCAGCAAGCCACAGCAAACAGTGTGACATCTTTTATGTGCCTCGTAATCAGTTTGCCAGCTGCTGCCGGTAACCCAGACAGGAGGCTTTTGCCAATCCAGTTCAAGCAGAGAACATTCTGAACGTTGGGAAGGATGGTGTTTACATGCACTTTTGTCTCTCCTCTTTCGCATTAATTTCCCTCAACAGAAGCACCCAGAGGAACTCAGGAACAAGGAAAGGGTCATTTGGTGACTCAAAACTAATGGTTTAACAAGGTTCATTATCACTCAGACATGACAAAGAGATTCTGACTACCCAATAGCATGAGTGCTTGGCCCTGCTGCTCCCTCCGAGGCCTGTATTTTGTGGCTAAAAGAATGTCCTCGCCCTGCTTGTGACAGATATTTATGCAGGAGTTTTCTATTGCTGTACTATATTGGGAAAGAGCAGACCTTTGGCAGAAAGGAAAAAAGAGCAGAAAGAAGAGGAGAAAGAAGAGCAGGTCCTCTGCAAAAAGACAGCCTTTCTTTTACCTCATAGCCTTTATGAAGAATAAAAGCTAATGTCCTGAATTAGTCCCTCACCTACATGCCAATCCCATTCCAAACGCCATGCATCCATGGCCAGGAAAACAAGAAACCCAAAACCCAAGTAGAATTGGGGTGAAAGCTAGGAGGAGAAACTTCCAAGAAAAGAAAGAAAAATAAGGAATGCTGGGCAGAAGGCACTGTCTACTGGTTGTTTCTCCTTCCAGCCCAGCCTCTGTAGAGGCTTTTGAAGGCTGTATGCCACAGTCCCTCCCAACACGGATACCAACACCTTATGGGTTGGAGGGGGAGTTGGGCCATTTTTGATACAAGCTGCGATGACGCAGTCAAAACAATTCATGCAGGCTGTATTTCTTGCCCACAACAGGACTCATGGTGACAAGGGTGTCAGAAACAGATCATATTTTTCTGGTGGGTCTGCAGATGGTAAGTTGGTCAGAGAACTGAGCAAGGAATCACACTGGGAATCCACTGGGAACTAGTCACAGCCCTGCTCCTGACTTACTGCATTACTCCTTTCACAATCTTTGCTCAAATTTTCTGTTGACATTTTTTTCTTTAAAAAAGAAAAAAAAGTCTTCCCTGTTTCCACTGAAATCACTTGTACCAGAGCTGTGCTTAGTTCTGTGCCTGAACTCATCAGTGATTTCAATACCAATCCATTCTGAGCACTGCATACCTGGAACGGGTAATATCTGCAAAATGCCTGGCGTTCCTGGGATACCAAAGGGTTTTTATGAGTACAGTACAAAGTCAGATCATTAAGTCAAGAGTGCTAGAGAAGGTGCTTACCAGGAGGAATGTTCTCACTGTTGGGATCTTGTTCAATTCCATCAGCAGTCTGAGTGCTTTCTCGTGGTTGCTACAGTACTCCTCGTACACAAAGAATTTGTCTTTCTGCAAGGAAAAACATTGTAACTTATTGACTCAGACAAAACTGGAGTGACTATTTTGTCACAATCTGATACCAAATTCTTTATGAAGGGTTGTGCACTCAGAGTGGCATTAGGGCTGCAGTTTACATGAAGCGTGTGACACTCCTCTAATGTGAATAATGTATAGAGGCGTTCCACTAATTCCTAACTTGTCTGTTGTAAGTTAACATCAGCTTTCTGAGCACAGACACTTCCCGTACTTTTCCTCTTAATGAATGACTGAAATAATATATTCTTTGCCGAAAGAATGGATTTTGCTATCTCAGGGTATTTGCATGTGTGTCAGGATATTCCAGCAGAGTAGCCAGGTGCAGACTAAAGCCAGGAGCAAGGGGCCCGACATTTCGGAGCTGTGCTGACCACTCCTGCAGGAGGAAGAAACCGAGATGGCTGGGAAGAACTAAGGCCTGGAAGAAGCTTAGAGATCTGGAGAGGAACTATAATACCAAGCAACTAGCTGGAAATCCCCTCCCTTTCAGGGCTGAGGGAGAACCCCCAGTGAGCTGGCTGGTTCACTTCGTGTTTTGAAACAAGACGCAGACTTCACTACTTTGATGAAACACTGAACAGTGGATTGCCCGTGCATAAGTTCCCGTAAATGGAAGAATTTAATCAAATACAAACAAAATAACCAACATATTAGAGAAATTAAAGGAAGGGAAATGTAGCTTCACAACTAGATTGAGGTACTTAACACTGGAACATGTCACACCCACCAGCACATGCAGTGGAATTAAATCCCCTGTTAAGAAACAAGGGTCAGCTGGCAGCACCAAGTTCTGCTTTACTGATCTCCGGAATCAAAGACAGAGCAACTTCTAACTAACATGATCAGAGATGCTGAATCCATTACAAACAGCAGATATCTGGAAACACTGAAATGATAGCAGCAGTAACAACTATTTCCATGCCCGAGTAGATCAGGCAAGGAGTGAGCTGATCCTCTCAAGGCTGTTGGGAAGGGCTGAACTTTCAGCAGCTATGTTACAAGATTCCAGTACTGCATTCACCGGAATAAAAGAGGGGGTCAAGAGATTGTATTAGGCTTTAGTCAGGTTATGTTATATCAGAAGCCAAAAGACTCATCATTTTTTGGGTGCTTCTCACAATAGTAGTTTCTTTCCTGGTTCAGGTAGGCTTCTATACCACAATGCAGTGCCATGCAGAGGTACTCAGACAAGCTACTTTGCATATCAGAAGTAATTTAGATGCATTAGCATGGCACTCGGCCAAGGGTAATATGACAGGCCTTCCAGAGCTGGCATCTTAGGGCACCACGCCATGAAGACAATGCCCTCCAGAGTTTGTTGTGGCATTCACATCATTAATTTACTATTTAGGATCCTGGCCTGAAAACTTTTTATGTGAACCTTTTCATCTCCCCAGAAGTAGGAAGTCAATTTTTTTGAGTTTTGGTTGGACTCCTAGCACTCTTCAGAGATGTAGAGCTTTGTATGTTAGCTGAAGATATCTGCAGCATCTAGCTGCTTTTAAGACAGCTCATAGCGATCCAAACAAAAAACTACTGCCAACTGAAGGAGTTAAGTAACATGAATCCATGGGAATACAGCTGCACTCACTGGGCATTCCCTTCATTGTTGTCACATGTAAAAGAAATTGTGTTAATATTTGTTTCAGAAAAATTGACATCTTGGTCAGATGCTCAATGGCTAAATATACATGCTCAGAGACTGTAAAATGTTTTTAAGTTTGGTTTATCACTAATCTGATGAATTTTTTTTTCCCTCCTTGTACTTCCAAAGGAAGAACTGAGAATAAATAGATGTATGTTCAAAACCAACAACAATGGTACAAAGCAAATAAAACAACAGCTACAAAGAATACGGTGCAAAGAGCTGGAATGCAGATGTTTGAGAGTTTTATCCTTCATCTACAGCTGTTCATATTAGTATTGGAGTTTAATACTGGGAAGCTGAAAAGAAACAAAGGCTTCTGACCACCAGATGCAGGAAAAGGCAGGGCTGGGTCCATAACACAATAGAAAAGAGGCAATTGAGAGACATGGGATTGTTTTTTATCATAGAAACTGGAGAGTTATAGAATGAGGAGATAGATATATGAGTTTCTCCCACATTTCCTCCTCTCACCTCTTCCCAACTCCCTGGATGCACACAAGCAGCGTGCTTGAAACTAAAAATAGTAACCATTAACACAACAGCATCCGTTACATCAATGCACACAAAATGTCATTGCTCAGGTTTCTGAGTGCAGCTTTGAGTGCCTGGAGTTTTGGGAGGTTATATTTAGATCATGACAAAATCCCTTTGCTAAAGTTCAAGTCAGTACAATAATTACACACACCACCGTGCTTTCATCAAGTCTTTCCCAGCTGTCCTTCATGCATGAGACCCACAAATATGAGAACTATGCTTTAAATTACTCGGTGTCTGAAGTGTTTAATTTCCTCTCTGGGTGACATTCAGTCCTGGACTCTCCCATCTCCTGGTGAGGAAATTATCAGTTACATAATTACAGATGTTAGCCCAGGAATTCTGAACCTGCAGTTACTCTATATTAAAGTGCAATTATGGTCAGAGATGTGACCACATAAAGATGGCACCTTCTTACTCAGCAAATCTGCTGGATACACAGCTAGACCTTCTGATTTTGGTGACAGGAATAAGTCTATACTGGTCTTAGTTTGGTTAAAATAAATCTTTAACCAACAGTTTATTCTCCAAATATGTTATTTTGGGTCCATTAGAACTGCCCACAAATTAGTGCAAATTTGAAAATAGTTTTGACTAGAAAAAGCAAATAAGACATTTGGAAAATCGTAACAATTTTATTTGGACATATTTTTAACAAGGCATGGCATTTTCTTGTTTCAAAGCAGACTGAAACCAATTTTGTCAACAAGAAAAAACAAACCAACCAGAAGATAGAATTCTCAACAAAATAAGATCCGTCATGACTTAGCCAGTAAAATTGAGAGTCATGCAACGTTGCTCCTAAAAATAAGAAGAAAACATGTTTCCCTCAAACCGATTTCTAGCTGCTACATCACCAAACCTCTAGCAATATGGCAATATCAGAAATGAAGCATCTGTCAATTCTCTGCCCTTGTGCTCTGCAGACAGCCATATGTTTTCATGACCTGCACAAAAGAGCGTATGCTGATGAGGTGTGATTGTTCCAAGCTCGGTGTATATGCCCTCTTTGATGTTAAAGACTTATTCTACATGCCATTTTGTTTAAGGCTGCAAATTTGATTTTGAATTAATGTTTATGTACGTTCTTTACTGTCTGTTGTGGCCATACTGAACTGCAACTCCAGAATAAATGCTAGCACCTAGCATCATACAATGAACTTCTCATGATTATCTGATCAAATGGAGTACATTAGGGCAAACAAAGTCTGTCTTCTGAAGTAAAACAATTTTTCACACCTGAATATCAAAGCAAGTGCATTTCATCATCTGTTAAAGTATTTTAAAAAGTCAGTGTACAATGACTGCTCTTTTGGTACCCTTGCAAAATCTACTTGCTTGCTTCAGGTGTTACTCAAGATCTAAATCCTTCTGAGCTGGAGATCCAGGGGAGAATGTTCTAGCATTATTATAAATGGATCAACTCTGATCCTAGAGGCTCATAACGACCAAAAGCAGCGTCCTGTTTCTGAAGACTGGTGGACTGTTGTTGAGTGAGGCTCTGCTGGGCCAAGGTAAACCAGGAAAAGAGTCAGGCCTACTTAGGTTAGAATAAATTTACCATACACAGATCTCATGGGCAGGAACCAAACACTGCACTCTGGTAGAACTCCACATGGGGAATCTGGGGATCACTATCAAGGATATATGATATGAGCAAACTTACAGAAAACATGTACCACTAAGAAATGTAGTGTCTGGAAAAAAACAGTGCCTTAAGAATTCAAGCTATTCACCAAGTTTATGAGCGTTTTTAACTCAGTTTCTGAAGAAAAGCACCTGTGTGAACACCTGGCTGGTGACAAGGACTGGGTTCATAATCAGGACTAAGAATGACCTTGCCGGGTGATCATGAGAGAAGATGCACTGAAGATACGTTCAAGATTCACAGGCCTTTTGCCACTTCCTCACTGCAAACTCCCCTGAGGATACACCACGATTTGATGGTAATGAAAAGGCAGCACTGAGGGTGTTCTTCCCAGCACTTCTAAGTGCATTGCGACAACAAGAGAACCTGACCAAAATGAAAGACCAAAGAAATATGTTACCTATGTTCTCCCTGGGCAAACTGGCTAACAACCTGCACTGGCTGAAAAAAGCTCTTCAGCCATGTTGCAGGAGAGCATCACTGGCAGAGAACAGCTGGCTTTTTCTCCAGGAAACCTCAAGTGTGCTGCAGGAGCTTCTTGTAGTGGCAAAATACTGTATGCCATTTTAAAAAGAAACTGGTTTCAGCACAACGGAAACACCTTCAGGAGTACTGTTACTGAGGCACGGGGGTTTTGTGAATGCCTCTGCTTCATGAGAACAGCCCCAGTTAGGGAAACAGAGCTTTGGAAGCCAAGCAGAAAGGAACTGAAGACTCACTCTGAATCACAGTTGCCACTGGCATCTCCCTGTCACTTGCTGGAGATTCACTATGGAAGCCTTTGCTGTGACAGGGCACAAATCCCACCTCCCGCTCTCCCAAATACCCACAGTGAAGCTTGTCTTCTAAAACCTAGGCACATTCTGCATGCAAGGATAATTTTCTCCTCTCTTGATAATCTTCTGTTGACTGTTCCTTACTCAGACTTCAAGTATCACAATGCTCCTAATAGTACTCCTACATTTCCTTAAGGTAATTATAGATGCAACTGGCTTTTCCTATATATTCTAAATCAAATATATGTTTTACTTCCTTCTGCATAATCCGCTTCTTCCCTAGGGGATCACAAAACAGTTGATGTACACATTATTTGCAATGCGCTCCACAGGCAGCAATGTAAGCTGATCTCAGTCAAACTGCCTCTATCAGAAGACAAATTCTCACCAGCACTCATCCCTGTGCATTACGGTTTCATAATTCCTGTATTGCTGCATGTTTGATAAATAAGGAACATTGAATAATTATTAAATTTAACAGTAATAAAGTTACAAAATTATATGTTCATATACAAGAAAACACTACCAATGACTACATATTCCAGGCTTGAATCCAGTCAAATGACAGGATGTTACCATTTCTGGTTATTCAGCGCCACTCTGAAACACAGTAGACAATTTGACAGCATCACTCAAAAGCCCCCTAATTTCGACACCTCTGCTAATGAATACTAATATATTAGCACAGCACATCTTGTTGGTAGGCAATGATTCTAGTGGGTATTCAAGGCTTTAGCTAAGTATGTTTTTCAACAGCTGACAGTCAGCCCTCACATCTGATACAATTTTTGGGCACGGTGTCAATATAGCACTTTCCAACACAATTTTAATAACTGTCACAGCGTAAATAAAAATTAAACAAGGCGGGGGTAGCTGGTAAAGCTCTATGAGCAATGAATGGCTGTATAATTGCTGTCCACTCAAACCTGATGAACCATGAAAGCATGAATTTTGATTATGAAGGCATAATAGAGCATATTTTGATAGGAAGTTGGCCTGTGGCTTAATGCAGTTAATAAGAATTTGAAGAAATGGCTATTATGTATGTGCTTTCTAATTTTCAAACATCTCAAGAGGGCTGCTCCAAGTGAAAAAATGTACAACTTTGAATTATTATACATGTAAATTAGGTAACTTTGCATTTAAATGAGTCCAGCTTGTAACTAGGTGTACGCAATAAATGATCTTGCATATATAATATACTCTATATAGGTATTAGTCAGAGGATGGCATACATCCATGACTGAAAATTGGGCCGAGTTAAAAACAAAACAAAACAAAAATCTATCACAGGAAGAATTTCACAGTATAAGAAACAAATTACAGTGAGAGAAGAAATGATAGGATCATAAGCTGCAATTGCCCGATCCTTAGTACGGGTCTGTGCTTTCCTGGATGCCCCAGCAGTACAAATCTGAGTGGACCAGGCTGGCACATATGATCATGTTATGGATGTAGTAGGAGAACAAATAATACAGCTATCAGGCATAAAGTCAGAGGACACAAAAGTAACTCGTCAAAATGTTCTAAACAACCTGGAACTGGCAGAGTGAATTTGTATCATATGACTACTTCGCATTTTGTATCTCTGGCATTCTTGAGCTAGCATTATGAGTCTAAAAGCCAAATTTTATTTACTTTTGAGCTACAGAATGCAGGTTCTTGTTAATTCCATGGTGAAAGGCTGCGTGTTGTAACTTGTGCTGCATTTCAGCAAGCCATCTCACACTACCTTTCATTTACTTAAGGAAAAACGTATGCACGTTAACTACTGTAAGACATTAACTACTGTAAGTGATGTATTGTCCTTTGGTTTTAATTTTATCTTTGGGGGTTTAAATTTTTTTAAAATTTTAAAATACATACATAAATTATTCATTTACTTGAAATTGTGCTGCATTTTTGAAACACTTGGAACCAAAGCAGACAAATTCTCAGCAATAAAATATGATCAGCTGGGTGAGAAAAAAAAAAAAGGAAAAAATATTCAATGGGAAAAGGAAGAGTTTCTAAAAATACCTCGTTGTTTAGCTGAGTTTGATGTGGCTTCCATTGTTCTAACCTCATTCACAAGTTTTTTCCCACCCAACCTACAACTTTCATACAAGACACACATTGTCATAGTATTGCCACAAGCCTTAGAGATTAGGGCTAGCTAAGGGGCATGAGAGCTTATGACAGGAAACTGCATTTTCAGATAGTGTTAAGTCATTGTACTTACAAATTTTAAGAAAACATTTCCCAGTTCATGCTGAGACTGAGGTTCAGGTTGTAAACAAAATTCCAGGGCAGCCAGGAACTCCTTGTGAACACCAAGAATGTCTTCAATGTTAGAAAATAAGATCTGAAATATAAAGAGAAAAACATCGCTAGCTATTAATCTATCTGAGAGTGTTTTGTTTAGGTAGTAGCCCCAAAATATTGTGGCTGTAGACTTGTTGTGATCGGATCTAAAGCAGAGACAGGGATTCATAGAGAATGAATTACACTGTATTTGCCCCTTTCCTGGCCTCCTACAGAAATCTTTATTGCTGCTGAAGTACCTGCTGTAAATGAAGGTTATCTTTCCAGATACCTGAGCATGATGAACGTGAGCAACCTCTTTCAAGTCTAGAGAAGATTTCCTATGAGACCAACCAGGTGAAGGGAATCACAGGGACCAAACTCACTTGCAGGAGATAAAAGCAGGAAGTCATTTGCCTTTCCTTCCCATGCATTAGAAATCACTTTCTGGAAGAAAGGGACTTGAAGATATCACACACAAAGATGTACCTGTAAATAAGAGACCAAATCTCCACCACAAGGGATCTAGCATTTCACTGACAGGAGTACAGAATAGTGTAAAATGCTTGCAAACCACAAAAGCAGCATTTTAGAGTTCCCTTTCACTGATTTCACTGTTTCTAACAGGCGAGTGTAATGGGATAGGGACCCCTAGTTCAGACGTGCACTAAAAGGTTATTGTGCAATCTCACAGCTAAATGACCCCCAGTGATTTAAATATACATGTACTAAGGGGAATAAACTGACAGGGTGAAAGCTGTTATAAACACATAAGCTTTGTAAGTCTTAATCATTTGCATACAAAATATGAGAAGAAAGGTGAATACACGTACAGGAGATGGAATGCTATCTATACAGGGGTAGAAGTTCTGATGCATGATGACACCCATCAGCATTGACAGCCACTGGAGGAAAGCCTAAATGGGCAGAGTAAATCCTGGACTCTGCAGTGACATACTTACTGCAGATGACATTTTCCATCACTTTGCTTTATCCATCCCACTTGCAAAGAGAAGATCTGCAGTGCAGTCAAACCAGCTTTCACACTGGAAGCAGCCTCCCAGGTCCTGCACAGTGAGTGGGCGACACTCCTCTGCACCCCAAAGTGCGCAGCCTGTCAGAGCCAGCCTTCACCTTCCCGGCATTCCATGTGAGAAGTGATTGAGCCCAATGTCTTCCAACACTTCCCAAAGCACTTTAGCATAGCACTAAGCTTTTCAACTTTATGCAGTGGAATTTATTCACCAGATGTGACACTGATTCAGCGTGACAGCTGGTGATGTGGCAATAATTCAGAAAAACAATAATCTGTAAATTAAGTCTAATCATTAAAGACAGGAATGAAACCTCAATTACTGGTTTGAAACCAGTTTCTCTCTGGCTTTGCAGGGGTAGACAAGATCAGGAATTCAACAAGCGTTCCTCTCTGCATGTACCCAGGTTCAACTCTATACCTTCTATTATTCAAGGATGGGCAGAATATTTCTCTCAAACTCCTGCAAGCTGGCTGCATGTGCGGAGCAGAGCCTGCTGCATCTGCCTTGTCTTTGCTCCCCTCTCTCTCCAGAAACACTGAGATATAGTAGTATGCACCATCATTAATGCATACTTGTGCCTCATAGCTCCTTTCTAGCTCTGAATAAACTAAAAGATTCCAACACACTGAATTTGCACTGATGGGCTCTGAACTAAAATAAAGGACAGGGAGCTAGGACCATTCGACTGCTTCCACAAAACTTCCTGTGCTAATTCAAGCAGAGCATACGATGGTTCTGTCACATGGCTGAAACTGATGTGATGACACAGTAGCCTCTGTCTGCATGGCTTTGCCAGAAGCTGTGCCAAAAGGGGATTAACAAGGAAGAGGAAAACATCTGTCAGGGATGATTTTATCCTTCAGGAGCAGTCTTCGGGGGGTACTTTTTGATCCAAGGAATATCTGTGTAATCTAATGAATTCCGTGGTGGTCAGTAGAGCTCTGCTTGCAGCAGAATTCACAGATAAGAAAAGTCACTTGAAAATCAAGGCAGCAGAGACCTTGACTGCATGTGCTTCTATATCTAATACACAGTTACCATTTATAAGCCTCATGTGAGGATCTGTGTCTGACAGCTTGTGTACGCCCTCAAGTTGTACTGCCTTCAATCTACTGTATCAGTAAAATGACATCAGTGCCCTGCTGTGAATGTAGCATAACACTAAAATATCAATAGAGTTATTCCCACATGAGGCAGCCAATAAACTAAAAACATTTTTTTTATGATGTTGCTGCAGCTGTTAGTCACTGGAGCACTAGTAAAATCCGGGCCTGGCACTGGAGTCAATGTGGCCTTTCTGGAAGGGATACAGTGGCCAAAGATTACTGAAATCTCCAGTGCTTAGCGCCAGTTGTAGGAGAAACCTGCAAAAATAATAATGGGAGCAACAACCCAAATTATCCTAAAAAACACTTTCTCTCCTTTTGCTCAGAGGTGAGTGACTGCCAGAATACCCTGTATTTTCCTCTAGACATTTCTGCTGCATGAAGAAAGAGAGGAAAAGACAGGTTTCTCCTTATATAAGCTGCCAAACCATTTATACAGTCTCTGCTACCATCTTTGCTGCTGCCAGCCACCTCATAGCTCTCTGGTGACTCAAGATACATATCATTAGCAGGCAGAGTTATCAGAAGTCCCAGCACCACCTTGCTTGTCCTGCCTGTACCAGCAAGGAGGGAGAAAGGAGCGGAGAACAAATAGCTTTCAACTGCAGGAAAGACGATAAAATTATTTGGAGTAGGGGGGGATAATATTGACTCTAATCAGGAAAACTGTGCCTTTGTGATTCTATTTCACCAGCAATAGGCGTAGGTCCTTTATTACTGAAGAGAAACTCTGTTACTGAAAGCTGGATATTGTAATAATAAGAATAAATGAGGTCTCACAGTGGCCTCAAAAAGACCCCCCAGGCACTTCAAGAATGACATAAAAATGAAGCGGTACTGCCCCAGAGGAGTATGATGAAACTTCAAATACATTTAAATCAGTAGAGAAAGTATGGATTCTTCTGCACAGGCTTTGTGGGCACTGCATCTGATTATGTGGCAGTCGTAATTAATATTCATTCTGATGATACATGATTAATGATAGAATAATAACTTTCTTCAACATCTGCGACTGTTCTTCGAATTGGCAAATAGTCGTGTAGGTTTATTTCTCAAGCAGAGCTTGGTTTTTGCACGGTTCTCTGCACACTTTTTCTTCAGCCACCCCCGAACTTACTTCAGACTCTAGGTGGTGAGTTTTTGGGGAGCAGGGACTTCCAAATCTGAAGACAGCGAGAGGCAGCTCCATAAAGCTACCAAGCTGTCTTGCTACCAGCCCCTTCTGATGCTAGTCAGTCAACACTACAGCATTGCCAGCCAGTAGAATGAAGAGCAGAATTGGGAGCTAGAGCCCCGCTAGAATCTCTATACATTCAGGTAATACTAGTATGGGAAGTGGGGGAGCCAGCCTTGGGGAAACACGTGCCAGATGCAGTAGCGCTGGCTGGTGTGATACACCTATTATTGCTGTGCCCCACTCCCACAAACTTAAAGGACAAAGTTTCTGCTGATTTAGGAGCTGCAGGACCAAACACAAGCCCCGTAAGTAAGCCTCTAATGGCAAACAAACTGCACCCTGTCCCACTGATGATCAGGTTTCACTTGCATGTGTGTACAAAGAGTGTTTTGGTTTCACATGCATATGTGTACAAGGAGGGTTTTTAAGCCAAATTACTACAAGAAAGTGTTGCTTGTACTTATTAACAATAAGTTAATAAGTATAACAATAACAATAAGTATAATAATAAGTATAACAATAATTAACAACAACGTCTCCTGTGACCATAGGTTCTAGAGAAGCTAGCACCTCACAGCTCCCTGTTCTGTGCCTTTTATCTCTTTCCAGTGCACAATCCATGCAGGAACCTCCCCATGTAAGGGTCTCACGTTACTTACGCCTCCCACAAGAACTTAAATTCCTTCCCACTAGAGCACAAAGGAATATTCTTGCCTCCTTCTCATAAGCCCTATCAATTTTAGATTTGTAAAAGACAGCAGATGCAAATTGGCTGAATTGACTGAATACTGTCAAGCAATATAGACAAGGGCTGTGCATTCCCTGCCTTTCCTCTCAAAGACACTGAAAAGGCCTCTCTGTCCTCTAACCCACCATTTCACAAATCTTGCCAAAAGTTAGTATCTCTGACAACACTACACTGTTGTCAAGTTTTATTGAAATTAGCTGGTGGGATGAAAAATTGCTGGAAGATGGCAGCTATATGAATGGGCCAACAGATTGACAGATAAACTGTCAACAGGAGCCTCTTTTCCTTAGGGAACCAGTTAAATAATAAGCATCAATATGACATGAGGATATTTGATATTCACGTCCCTGAATCCAGCCTTTCACTACATATCATTTTCCCTACAAGAAATGAGGAATATAGAAGAAATACCTTAACATTCTCCTCTGTTATGTACTTCTCGGCTTTGTCCACAGCATTCTGGCGGATCCGGTGAAGAAATGCCTGTAGATTTAAAAGAGATTATGTTCAAACGACTTGATACAGTTTGATTTCATTCTTTTATATCTTCTAGGTTCCCATCAACACAGCGCAGCTGATTACCTTTAAGACTGAAAGAATGTAAACATTTACCAAATCACCACCACAGTTCTTGGACTCAGGGCTGCATTCAGGGCAACACAAAAGACACCTCCTACAACATTGCTGGGTTTTGCCTGGCCATAAATGTCTTCCCTCTGTTGAAACTTTTAGACTTAATTTTATCTGTTATTACCAGTAAACCACAGCGAGGACCTGTTGTTTTTTTTCTTTGAAGGTTTTGCCTCTCTCTAAGATGCAGCTGTTTTGGCTTTGGGAGGCAGTGTACCTGACGCACACCAAGACATATGTCAGCAAAAAGGACTGCAAAGAATGACAAGAGGACATTCATGCTGCTGGAGCTGAGGCATGTCAGAGCCATGAGCTGGGGTTAGGGACAAGTTCAACAAACTCAATAGGCAGGGAGGGGAAATGGAAATTGCCAGACAGCACCTGGGACACATTATCCTGTTCGCTCTATTTCATTTGGTTAAAAACAGACAAAAAAATGCTGGAATTTTTCACCTAGACCACGTTTCCCCTTCCCTCAGCTCTGCACAACTTTGGCTTTAACAGACAAATCAATAAAAAGCTCCAGGCCAGATACAAATGGACAGCAATCTGGATATCAGCCTTCAAAGCATAATTCTGGCTACTGGATGTGGGCACCTACTTGGATTTGCACTGAACATACCCACAACATGTTTGATCCAGTGGGAAGGATCGACTGGGAAGGATCCAATACTTTAGCAACTATTGGCTAAAGGGCACTTCTCAACAGAGAGTAGGGAATTTTACCTTCCACAGGCATCAGCAAAGAGAGTTGCAAGTACCCGCAGGTGAGACTGACGGGAGGCAGCGAGGACTGAATCTGCTGAGATAAACTACATGACCCAGGCACAGAAGTGGAGAGGGCCTTCCTCTCTGTTCTTGTTAGTGGTTTCTACCTTACCTCCCACACAAAGCGGTGAGCCCCGGGGAGTGCTGTGAACAAGGAAGAAAGGAATGTTTCTTACCCACCTGAGACAGAGAGGGGAAGCGGGTCATTCCTTTGTATTTATGGTACAAAGCAGCTTTGTTACAGCTTGATAATAAAGGCTTTTAAACGTTGAACTATTCCTGAGTAATGCCCGTGTCAGCTGATGCACACTCAGCTTTTTCTTTTTTCCTTTTGCCTGTCAGGATCGGCAGCAGCTTACAACCAGATAAGAAGCAATGTCACTGAACCAAACTTAGAGCTTCTGAATACCTTCACCTCTGGTATTTTGGTTGGAAGACAGTGAGCATGTCCCTCTGTCTGACTTCCAGCATTAAAAGGGGCTCATCTCTGCTTCTGCTTAGCCATGGCTCTCTGTCACCTGTCAGCCATTCACACTTTACAGAACAGGTGCCAATAAAAAAAAGAGATTAATTAATAAGGCACACAGACCTTATATTTATTTTTGGCCCTGGATTCTTAACTTGCTTTTGAACAAATTTCAAGGACTATAACCATGTTGCTCCTCTTGTATTGCTACCCAGGAAGGAGGTCCTGGCTATATTCCAGCTAGACATGGAGAGCTTGGAGCAGGTTGTGTGGACTAAGAATCATAGAATGGTCCAGGCCGGAAGGGACCTCCAAAGGTCATCTAGTCTGACCTCCCCACAGTCAGCAGGGACACCCCTAACTAGACCAGGTTGCCCAGGGCCTCATCGAGGTTCACCTTGAATATCTCCAGGGAAGGGGCCTCAACCACCTCCTTCAGCAACCTGTTCCAGTGTTCCACCACCCTCATAGTAAAGAGCTTGTTCCTAATATCCAATCTAAATCTGTTCTTCTCCAGCTTAAAGCCATTGCCCCTCGTCCTGTCACTGCAGGCCTTTGTAAAGAGACTCTCCTCAGCCTTCCTGTAGGCTCCCTTCAGGTACTGGAAGGCTGCTATTAGGTCTCCCCAGAGCCTCCTCGTCTCCAGGCTGAGAAGAAATCTGAAGAACAGATTTCTGCGACAGGATGTGTGCCAGCAGTGGAAGAGGCATTTTGTAAGAACCAGCCAGTCCACCTTGCCGATAATCTGGCCAGGAACTGCTGCAATGTTAACATCCTGCCCAGCACCTTGGCAACCGTCAGGGAACTGTCTGAGATGAAGTGTTCAGCGTGATGACTAATGTCAGGAGGAGTGACAGGAATAGCTGCTGCCCTCCCACTTCAGTGTTGGGTGTGATATCTGAGCATTAATAATCAGACATCTGATTTATACGAGGTAGCATATCATATTAAAGTCACTCATTCTCTAAAGATAAGACAGGCAGAGACTTTTCCTTGCTTTAATCACATCTCTGTTTGGAGACAACAAATCCAATTGGAATGATAAATTAATCTACACAATTAGCAGCTCCACTGGTGACTAATAGTTACCTGTATATTAGTCCCAGTATGGTGGGTCTAATAATAGAAAGCTGGTAAACAGAAGTGCAAATCACATTAGCTGTTACAGGCTAGTCAATAAAAAAAAGTAGAGTGTGCGAATCTAAAAAGCAGCTTCTCTGTGACGCTTGTCTGAAAAGATCATCTAATGTGAGTGTGAGAAAGGGAGAAAAGGACAGTGAAAAATCAAACAAAAAATGAGAAAGGCAGAGAAGCAGAGAGAGAATAGAAAAGATGAAAGACAGAAGAAGGAAAGAGGCAGTTAACTTTGTACATAGTTTGTCAAATCTCCTACAGCCTCTGATTTGTCTTGATGTGCATGAACAGAAGTCTCTCCAGTAATAATAAAACAAGACAGTTACAAGAGATTTTTGGTCCTAGAAATTCAGTAGTCTACTTTCCAAAATGCAATCCCCCCAAAAGTACCAAAACTTAGTGGATGCAGAACTATTTGTTCCCCAGTTTTCAATACCTTCTCATGTGTAAACAGAATCTTTTGCAACACAGTCATTCAAATTAAAAAGCATGATAAACACAAGCTATTAAACAGCAGCTCATACAGCTAACGTTGCATGCCCTGTTCACATGACAACACCACTTTCTTTCCAAACTGCTGCTAGCTTGGAAAAAGCAGCTCTTTTCCCAGAGATGTTGTTCAGACATTCAGGTCAGCGTTTTCCAGACTTCTCAAGTGAATTTTTGTGCTACCAGTTTTACTAGGCTCTAAGCCATCTGTATCAACACCATCCCTCTATTCATCTGGTGACAGACTCTAAGACCCATTACACAAGTAGTATGCAACCCCAGGAAATATAGCTACATGGAGCGGTGTGATCTTTTATTGGACCAATTAAGTTATCTGGAAAATTAGACAAGTATTTGGGCCAGGACATGACAGGTGATGGAAAAAAAAAAAGAGAAAGGGGGATGGTGGTGAATATTAGAAAACTTGCCATGTCATATCTTATTTATATTCCAAAATATTGTTACGAAAGAGGTAGTAGTTGAAGAGTTAAAGGCTTTTCCAGCCACCCAAAAAGTTACTAAGGCAAATGCTTTCTCTGGCTGCTCCACCCTCTTCACACTCTACACAACTCGCATACGAATTCAAGGGGTCTAGTCCTTGACGTTTTCCAAGAGGAACTTTCAGGGACCCCTCAGTATAACCCTCTTCATCTGCAACAGTTTCAATCTCTGCAAAAGTGAACTCATCATCCTTCAGGGATATGTGGAAGAATAGGGGCCAGCTTTCTTGGCAGCTCTCGAAACACATTCCTACGATACAGCAGGATGATCACGATCACCTTTCCGCCACAATCAAAATCAGAACCCTCTCCTGTGGCGTGCTGTTGGTTTCCCACACTTACAAACTATCAGGGATTCAGGGAAAGTCAGCAGCTTATGATACACACTGGAATGTGTGATGATATATGTTATGATATACTGAAACAACACTCACACATCAGATCAGTAACACACTCTTGAAGAGCCAGAAAGAGATGAACAGGCAACAAAAGTAGACTCTGCTCCCTTCTACCTGCTTGTTGTATGCTTGTCAGTGCTGACATAAGGTTAAAAATTTCACGAGAGACAAAAAGATGGCAGATAACACTATATCTTTCCTTCTTATCCCCACAGATGCTGCAGTTGCTCTCTTGCCCTTCATCGTGTTCTGCTCTTCTCACACCAGACCAGGTCTCTGAGCATCCCAAGCTGCATGGCAGACCACTGCTTGCACAAGAGAAGAGAGGAGAAGGACTGGTAGAGCCAATGGGTGCAGAACAAAACCAGGTCATGGCACAACGCAGGGAAAAAATCTGAAACCAGACTGATAAATTTTTCATTCTTCTGATAAAGGTCTGTGAAGGTCTAATCTTCTACGCCTACGTGCTAATCATTAGGAAAACAGCACGCAGAGGATTTGTTTTTGTTTAAAATTCTGCTGCTGCATCAACATAACATTTATTTGTGCACTGTGACTTGTTGCCCTAGAGGTCTGCTGCTTCCAAACTCAGCAGGCCATGTCTGATGCTCCTCATGTCATGCATAAGCACAGTTTACAGCTTATCTTACGGTACAAATGTCTTGCAGAATTCAAGCAAATCTATAACAAATTAGAATGAGCAGAGTGAAATGCTTCCTTTCTGCACCATATCATGTCGGGCAAGCTCCTTCCAATAAATACTAAAACCAACATATTACAAACCTAGAATGAAATTTAGGTATAAAAGTTGATTTTTCATAGGGAAAATTAGTGTTTACCACCTTCTTTGTAGTGTAAGTAACACATGGTAAATACTAGGGGCAAGGCAGTGACAGTTTGCTCATGTCCCTTCTCAAAATTCACGTCTAAGGCAGATACTTCCTCAAATGTTCAGAAATAGCAAGAGATTTCTGATTAAACAGCAAGGCAGGCAAAGTGTACATAAGTTTGAAGGAAATGAAAGGGAGAACAGAAACAGACAAACAACGAGGCAACTGGCTGCCATATCCAGAAGGAGCACTATCTGAAAGCACAATCCTGTGAAACCCATTTTCTGAGCAGGTGACTGAAGTTTCCTATTTCCTTCAAGAAACAAGTGAGACAATTTTGTTAAACTCATCAGTGACCAGGACTGATTGAGAACAATGCAGGGATCTAGATGAGCCTACTATTTTCAATGTTAAAATGAATAAATTGCTTTACACTTGTGCAACCAAATTTTTAAGCTTCTTGCAAGTGCAGAGACATTTTCACTCCAAGAAAACGTGCTCACAGTGAAAAACGAAGAGGTGACATGGACAATTAATTTCATCATTCGACCATCACCAGCATCTTCACTTGGCAACTATGCATAGGGACTATGCATTAATCTCTAACAATACAGAGCAAAACTTGTCATAAAGATTTGAACAAGAACTTGCAAGGGTAACTTTAATTTCTTTTTTTTGCATCACGTGAATAAGTGTTGCCACTAAATGTGGCTCTTAAATAAGCCTTCGCCTCCGTTGCAGTACAAGTGAGATACCAAAATACTCCATTGTTTTTAGCAAAGCAGCTTGAAAGTCCTGTGGGAACACAGCTCTACTGAAATAGTCTGACAATTTAAAATGAATGTTTGCTCAAGTTTGTGTTTTAAGAGCAGGTGCATCCTTGGTCATGTTACTCAATTGTTAGCTTTGAACCTTGTCATCCTGATCATGCTTTTTTGCTTTCTATCAGATACGCAGTTAATAAGCTAAAGCTCTACACAGATGACAGGAAACAAATATCCTGCATTCTACATGTGAACTACAGTTCTCACCTGCTCTGAAGTCTGAAAGACAATTAAATAAATAATCTCAAAATAACGTAACAATGACTGCACAGGGCTATTTATACAAAATAAATCCCATCACAACTTTTTTTTTTTTTCCTCCTTCGTAACTAAGTGTGCATTTCTACAGAAGACTAAGTCTCTTTAAGCATGTTGTAAATACCTGAATGCAGACCTTTCCCTTGCACAGTTTTAGGTTACCAACCAACTGGGAATCAAGTCACTTCAGTTGGAGGTGAACCTACTTCAGTTCTATTGTTCCTAGAGTGGTCTACAGTACCGTACGCTGTTAACCAAGAACTACTGACTTCCATCCCAGAGACAGCTGGATTTTAAAGACAGATGGAGACATTCTTGTGTAAATTCAGACAACCAGTTTTCAAACATCTCTTACCTTCCTGGACAAAAGCCTGCACGTACACGTAGAATTCTGGGCCTGATTCAGGTTTTTCAGTTTTGAAATTTCAGTTAGAATACTGGAAATCAGAAGCAACTCCTTTGACATCACTAGCAGTACACATGTAAAATGGAGCAAGACTGAAGCAATTCTACTACTTTTAAAGAGTATAATTACTGTACCTCTTACACTGCAAACTGGCAATCCTGTATTCACTCATTGCTCAATTACTGGCTGCTATATTAAGATTTCTATAAAAGCACATATTTAATTATCAGTGTCTGGTAAAGGAAGAAAGAACTTCAGCATCAGATGAATGCATTATACTGAAATTCCTGCATAGAATATTTCACCTATGAAGAATATTTTTCTCTAGATCCTCTTAAAACAATAAAGAGCCACAGCTGTGAGAGAGAGAGCAACTCTGCAAAAAGTAGCTCAGATCTACAGCCAAATTAATTCATCAGCAAACAGCTGAACATGGACTTGCCTGGTAGGCAGAGGTGTTTAGTAAGAGGAAATAGCATCAGAAATATCTTCTATTGCCCTAATTTCAGGCTTCCTGTGTATCAAATCAGCTTTAAAGCCTCAAAGCATATTGGTATGTATTTATTTTTTGATCTAGTCCCTGAAGAGGAACTAAACTATTAGCTAACCAAGATGATTTCAAATAAAAAATAATAAAAAAAAGGAAGCAGCAGCCATGTACATTACAGAGTATCAAACAAATTCTCTGTACACAGGTCAGGCGGTCTGAGTTGGGAGCCTGCAGCACTGCAGCACTGCCTGCTGCTCATTAGAAGGTCAAGGGTCAAACCAACTCTACTGGACAGTTTTTAAAATTACTTTCCCAAAGATTACAGCCCTTGCATAATCTTGGGCTATGTTAGACATGAAATGAGGTGAACTACTTACACTGATCACCTATGCTCAATGATACTCATTTCACTATTTTTGAAAGCAAAAATGAAGATCTCTGTCTTCAGAACTATTACCTCCAGATCCCTGGGGACAATGTCTTTCTTGCTCATATGCCCCATCTCCACTCCCCCCCACACCCACAATTCCTCCTTTAAGAGGAGTTTTTTCACTCCAGTGTTGTCATTTAGAATAAGAAGCATTTCACACACACAAAAGCATGGATGTTACAGCATGAATCATCTCTGCCCACAGAAGACTACATGGCCCTTTGCAAAAAAGAAGTAGAATCCATCTCAGGTGAAACTGCCAAGAACATCAGAGAAAAAAATGCAGCTTCAGTTGCAAAATCCAGATGTATCACAGGGGAGAGATCTTTTTTATCTGAAGCATACTTTCAACAAGCAATTTTTTATAATTGCATAGATATATAAGCAATAAATGCATCTATACATATTACAAAACCTCCACTGATACTGACAATTTAATAAACATTAACTAAGCACTGATCATGGCAATTTGAAACCTCTCCCTCACTTCTTAGTCTGACATACGGTGAATCCTGATAAATGCCAAATGCAATATGAGGAAGCATTCAAAAACTCAACTGTTTAAAATTATGTATGTATGAATAAAATGCTCGAATAAATAAACCAGATTATGTCTTTATATACTACATAAAAGAAATAGCCACTTATGTAAGCTATATGCCCCAGATATTTCCAAAAATCAAACTGATTTGTTCTTAACCAATCCTGTATTTTAAGGCTCATGCAGTTATGACCACACTTGGCTGATTTATCTTACATCTGTCTTGCCATTGAGCGTTACACTGTCTATAACATCAAAGTTAATGAAAACCAGTTGCAAAATACTGGCATTGCGTAGCACTGGGATTTTCAGTGATGCTTGAGGGAGTCAGACATTCCAATTACTTTTTACTTACTTTTCACTCTCTTAACATGGGTCCACCACAAAATGGTTTCTGTCAACAAATCACCGTGGCTAAGATTCACCTCATCTCAGGGCACTCACCTGAAAGCTAAAGCCTACCCTAAGTTAGGGATAGAGGTTCCCTCTAGGACAGAAAGCAATGGGCAACTTCAGAGGCTGAGTCACTGCACTCTGGGGGTGATGTTTAAGAGGAAAGGCTGAACTGCCCTCTAGAAATGCCCTTCTCTTTCCATCAAGAGAGCGCCTGGGTGACAAGTTTAGATTAGACCACCCTCCTTGCCTGCACCAGTTTCACAGCATCTGCAAATACAAAGTTCCAGGGCAATGAGTGTTACTGAATGGTTTCTAAAAGTGAACCAGTGACTGTGTCTCTCAGCATGGATGCTACGATCGTGGGGGCACTGCAAGTTGACACATGCAAAATTAACGTGCACAGACATTCTCAGCACGGTAGCATTCCAGGACTCATCACAAGCGAATTGATCCAGCAGCACTTTCCAGAAAAAGAAATTCACAAACAAAGCTCCAAAAAGATCCCAGACTACATCTGTATTTCCAATGTACTGATGTTTACACCGGAATTCTGCAACAACAAAAAAAGGTCAGACCAAATTCATTCATGCATCGACTGATGAAGGAAGGTGAAACCAAAGGGAAGTGAGAGTGAAATATGTTGCACTGTTTCTCACTCCAAAGAGAGATCCCTTTCTTAAGGAGGGTTTGTTTTCATTTGAATTACAAAAAACTTTTTGTGAAGTGAAAGAGAGGCCAGAGCTGCAGAGGGGCCCATTGTCTCTGCTCTACCATTGCCCTGACCTCTGCTACCCTCTCCTCCCTCAGTCACTAATATTTGCATCCTCAGACAGGTCAGAAGATCCCAATTCATCTCAGGGCCCAAAAAGAGCTACATTTTCCACCTCTGAAACCCTTCAGGACTCATTTCTACTGATTTCTTCATATCTCCTGTCCCCAGTCTCTCTTTACTCCTCTTCATGCTCTTCCTCCTCTCCAATACTACCCCTAAGTCACTTTGAATATTCTCCTTACTGTAGATTTTTTTAAAAACACCTCTTCTCCTTTGCAGAACCACAGCTTCTGTGAATATCTACTCCTGTATGACTCCAGCCCATTTTTAATATCAACAGAAAATATATTTGTTTGGATTTTCAAAGGAGCTTAAGAAAGTTATGTGCCTAATTCTCTCCAGCCTTTGGAATATCCTCCATTTTATTGGCTTTTTCATGTCTTTCGCACTGTTTTACAATCATGAGATGATTTTGATCCTCTTTTTGCACTGTGGAACTCTTCAAAATCTTTTCAGGATGTAGTTTGTTTGAACAGTGCATTTTACTTCATTCCTCTTTTATGTAGAGGAATAAATCCTGACAAGTCTGTGTCTGCTTAGCCCTTATGTTACTTTTATTAAGGTTAGCTTCGGGAGTAAGGGCCCAGTAAACAACATATAAATACTTCAGGATTTGACCCATATTACTTACATTCACTGTGTCCATAACAGAGAGAAGCCTGCAAGACTGCAACCAGTTCTAGATTAGTGATGTCTCCAACGACTAAGATCAGCACCAGGAAATGTTTAATTAAGTTTCAGGCTCTACACAGCTACTCCTTTTTCAAGAGGGAGGTAGAAGCATTGGAGTGATTAGAAACATCGAGTAGTCTCCAAAAATAAAGTCCAGATATTGAATACAATTGTAGCAAAAACTGGAATTTCTTAAATTAATATTTCAAGAACTTTGATATCAGAAAGACTACTCTCTCCCTTTTCTACTCTCTTTCCAATGATGGTGTCTTAATACATTAAACACTAAATAGACAAGACAGAAAAACTTTTTCCATGGAACTTTTTAATTAGTTGCAACATAGGCTAGGACTTCACCAGTGTTATTCCCTCAACATGATCATAAAGAATAGATAAAAGCTTAAAAAATTTTGAATCTTGTCTTGCATACTCAATTTCTGAATGTGTGTAATGAACTGACCATTTCGGAGCCACAAGGTTAACAATTTTACTTCAAGTGCATGCTCAGGCAAACAGAACAGCCAAAATGTGAGTAGACCCACCTGACAACTTGGCCCTTAGTCTTCCAACTGAGTTTATGTGACGATATCGAATAATATCAATTTTCAAGCTTACATTGAATCTCTGAGCTAAGTGAAGCAGAGCAGTTCAGCTTACTGCCATCAGGTGCACTGACACTTGTTCTAAATTACGTTGTGAATCTACACTGGGCTCAAGTACCATGATCTTGGGTGACCCACAAACTTGATCTACATTGCAAACATGTAACAAAACCCCAGGATCCCATTTCACTAGGAACATTTTGTCTGTGCCCAGCTGATGTGTACTGAGAGTCTCATAAGCCAGTTTAGCACCAGACTTTGGATCTAAATATTGAGATTGCTTCTGTGGGTATCTTCTCAAGAAGGTGTCTGCCTGACCTCAATTCATGTGTATGTAAGCGGCTAACAAGCTGCACAAACAGCATTCCATGCACTGACTTACACACAATGGGTTTCTATCACGTTGTGTATCAAATCAAATTCTCAAATGCATGCATAATCTATAAATATTTGTGCTCGATCCTTAAGTTTAAAAGGACCAGAGAGTACAAGCTGACTGAACAGAATTGTACCTTCCCAACTGATAAAATTCAGAGCTACGAAAGAACCAATCAAAATGCTAAAACTAGACATTTCACCTTAGAGAGGTCCACAAAAGTATTTGCATCAGACCTGTATGTGCACTCACAGGTTTCCTATTAGCCCGTGTTCATAGCTGAGGTAACGTGGGAAGCATTGAAATCTGTAGGCGCCTTACCCAGAAAACTAGTATTGGAATTGGCAGCAACTGCTAGAAATCCCAGTGAAACTGTCCCGATTTCCTGATTTCAAGCATATTGGCCACCAGATTTTAGGCAGCAAGTAGTAGTAATTCATTTGAGAATTGCTATGCAGGTACGCTAGACACAGGTGCAGTCATGGGTCAAGGGACTGATTCCAAAGTTATTTCTAGTTTAGGAGACTACCCTGGTATCTGCCTGCGCAGTGACTGCAGTCAGCTCCCCCCAGGCTCCTTACAAGCAGCAGTGTCCCTATGGGCTCCCTGGCTGGGGCTGTAAAATCTTACGGAACTTCTCCCCCTTCAAAACCAGCAACTGGGGCTCCGGTGCAGCACACAGGCATTAGCATTCCTGGCCTTTGGAGCTTGAAATTCCCTGCTGGGAGAAATCTGCTTAAGTGACTGTGCTGTGACAATGGGGAAGGCAGCTTGCCGTGAGGCAGCACAAATTCCACAAAAGGCCGTGACGTTCTGGGATTCTCACCGCTGGAGCCTGAGGAGAGCGGCTGTTTCTCTGTAGCCTGGGAAAGGTTTCCAAGAACTTCAAATGCATGGAAAAATATGTGATTCAGTGAAAAGGTGTAGAATCCCAGAAGGGGAAAGGGGAGGAGAGGGGGGAAAAAAAGAGGGAACTCCAACTGCCCCAAGCCTTTTCTGTTAAAGGCAGCATGGGCTGATGTTCATGGAATCATCTCTCCCCCCCTCCGGCTGGAGCACAACGGATAATGTGTGGTTCATGCAAGTTGGGCTGCTTTCAAGAAGCGAACAGCACGTCAAGCTCTCCCTGCTATGAATTCTCCCACCTCATAAAACCAGAGGTTACGGTATGTTTATTTGTGAGCTAAAGGATTAACCTGCTACAGGTAAATGGCAAGGAAAATGAATCTCAAGAAAGATGCTGAGCTGAATTTTCATCTTCCCCACACAAAGGTCACAGGCAACGTCACACATCACCGCCCCTGAAATCAGTGAAAGCAAAGTTTAGTCTCTAATGTACTGTCTTTATACAAACTGCTGGTTAGGCCATGCTATGTCTTCTGAGAAAAGAAAGTATCTGTTAACAGAGATATTGTTTCTATATTTTGACTATATAGTAAACATTTTTCTGTATTACAATTTCATAATTCACTAAAGAACAATGCTGTAAGTAAGTATGAAACGTCCCTGGTCTCTGATCAGATCACCAACCTCTCTGTAAGCAAGCACAGGGAATAAGCACTTAATGCACCTTTTCTATCCAAGCACTCAGGCTTTTTCACTGAACTTTGATTTAAAAAAAAAAAAAAAACACCACACAGATTTTTGTCTGTTTTCAGCTACACCATGATTTCACCTTGGGAGAGGTATTTCCAGGCAACAGGGCAGGAAATATTTCAACATTTGACTAAATCTAACTAGTCAAAAAAGCTGTTAAATTAAGAGTTGGGGTTTTTTTTAAAAAAAGAAACACAATGCATTTATGCTTCCTACCACAGAAAAGAAAGAAACACAGCTTCAGAGCTGCCACTTTGCATATGCTGTACTCTCAGTCGGTGCTCACACACCACCACTGATTATGGTTGCATGCAGAGAAAGGTGGGTTGCATACACAGCTGCACCTTGCAAAATCTGCCTTGATGTATTTGCAATTATTTACACAGACAAAAAAAAAAAAAAAAAAAAAGGAAAAAAGAAAGAGCATCTTTCACATGTTCGTTTAAAAGAGGAATTAGAAAAATTAACCTCACAAGCACATTTTTCATCACCAGCCCTGAGCAGGAACAAACAGTTCAGCTGATGAAAAGCTGCTTGCTGAAAGTGAGCTGATCTGAGCTAGTTTTCCCAACTGAGCCCAATCTAACAATGTCTGCACCGTTCTAAAGTGTGCACCATCTGACCACAGCTGTTCATGGTGATGGCACACAGTGCTTTTCACCCACCTTTCCCGTAGTGAAATAGAGTAGTAAGAAAAGACTGAACTGGGCAAACAAGCAGGAAAAAATCCTCACTTAATCATGAAATATGATGGCAAATTTTTAACCAAACCAGAAATCGTCCTGAATGTAGACAATGACATTTACAGGCCTCGCTTTTTTTCCCCTTCTCTTTCCCAAAGAGCACTATACCCCTAACCTCTACAGAGCAGCACAAGCCCACTGCAGAGTGCTCTGGAGCCAGTCTCTGTCCACAAAAACATCCTCAGAGGGCTTATTCACGTCAGGGTTCCAGCCCAAATTTACAGACTTAAAGTATTTGGTCTATTCAAAAAAGCACCAGATTGGAGTGCCTAGTCAGACCTAAATTCTTCACTGCATCCAATACTCCACAGTAACCTGTCCCATTCCTTCTCAGACACATGGAAAATTATGCCATTTTGCCAGGTCAAAAGAGCTAGACAAGAGCTCAGTCTAAAAATATCGCCTGTCCTACTGCCCCAAGCCAGCCAAAGAGCTGGGTTTCATAGTTCCCCTTCACGTACATTTATTTTGTTGTGACAGACTGAAGAAAAGCTCCCTCTCATTGTGGCATTTCTTCTCTGCACACATGTTCTTGCAGAATACAATCATATCACACACAGGCTTAACCCCCAGCTTCCTCTGAATCAGAGCAAAGAATCAGACCATTATATTTTAAACATAAAGGGGAAGTTGAGCGAGAGAGAAGCTTGCTAGCAGCCCCTGAACTGAAGGGCTCCAGCAAGCAGAGTGCCCTCCCCAGCATTCCCATGGCCTCTGACTTGCCTTGAATGTTTGCGAGGACATACTAGTTCTGCCTGGGTATGTATGAGGATGGACAGGGCTCTCTTAACTATAGGCTATATTAAAAGGTCATCTTCACTTGGAGCTATTTAGAACTGAGGGGTCAAATGTTCTGTGCTGTGTTAGGAGGGCGGTGTTGAAAGTGAGCTAGCAGTTGTATTTCTAATTTATGTATATTCTAGAGTAAAGCTAAAAGCGTAGCTTTGCTATCCATTTGCTCTTTCTTTACAGAGGGGCAAATAGATGGAAAAACTTAAAAGGAATGAATTACAAGCATTTAAATTTTGCTAGAAGTGGCTTTGTGATCAAAACAGTTTGTTCAAAGTATTCTGATGTTTTTAAATTAAAAACAGCTAAAGTTTTAGTTCCCTTCATCCAAAGTCAACCGAGTTACATTGCTGGGAGACGTGAAGCACATCAATCCAACTTACTTTTCTGGAACCTGCCCTTTTCTCAATAACACCACAGGTTTCTCCCTTGCATTGCAAAAAAACCCCAAAATTATTAAAGCAGCTTAGGGCCCTATCACCTGGACAGTCCCCTGAAAATTGTAACAACTATTTTTAATGCAGGTACTTCATACCTGCAGGCCTAGAACTCAGATTAGATACAACCACCCCCATCCAGCCACAGGAATTGTCCCTGCTAAGAAAAGGACATTGACCACTGCCCTACGTGCCAGTGCACTGACTGGTGCATTTAGCAGTCCATTCATTCAGGCTGCCATTTTCTCTTCTCAAATATTTTCCCCTCAGCTGCCTTTTCATTAGAGGCTGAATAGTAGCACCCACTGTCTAGCCAAGAAATTCACACAAGGAGTTCCCTTTGGAGCCGATACTCCTGCCATTCATCCTGTATGTCAATGCACCGGCTCCCCATCCAAGTCCATCGTCAGTCACCTCAGACACCGCTGGCCCTGCTCCCCCCATGACCCATCTCTACCAGTCCAAAGAACAAACCTCTAAATATGCTGCCAAAGCCCAGGTCCATGCTGGGCCAAAGCAAATAGCTTATTTAACACTTCATCCACCACGTTTACACACTGGATTGAATTTAGCCTTTGCAAGAGTCCTAACCGCATCTGTGAACTCAGCTGATTGCCAGTTACTGAGTGCTCACACATAGCAGGGCTTTTATTTGTAATAAAATATTTAGAGTGGAAAAACACCCCAGAATTTAATAAAAGCAACAGTCTCAGATTGCCAATGACTTGTGGTGCATCTATTCAGATGCTTGGAATTCCCTACATAAATAAAGCTGGACTTTCAAGTTCTGCCAATTAAGTAAATGCCCATTTTAACTCAGTTTTGTATTAAAACAGTAACCAATTTTACTTATACAAAATAAAGTGTGAGGTCCTGGAATTGTAAATAGAGTCCATTTTTGGATGTATTTTCACACAGTTACTTTGCCTAAATAGCTGACTGTTCAGAGAAAAAACACATCCAATTTGCATACCTAAACACAACTGCATAAGCCAACTTAAAGGCAAAACGCACATAAAAAGCATTTAGACATCCAAGTTTTAAGGTGTTGGTCATTCCCGTAGAAAATACAATAGATATAAAAGCTTTTTAGGAATAAGTGTTTATAAAAAATTACCCTGAAAGCGTATAGAAGCAGCATCTTTTCTAGAGAGTTTGTTTCAGCCTTCTCATACTGTGAAGATCCCAAGAAAAGAATTCTGGATGCTCCATACAGGATCCTTTATTAAAACCTTTTTTGTTTTTATCTGAGCCATGCACCAACTTAAGGAACTGTGTTTAAATGCACTACAGATGGTGGATAAAGCAGAGACAGGAGTAAAAGTGTGACTGCAACACTTCCTTCTCTGCTAAGAGCCCGAGCTGAGTTGCCTGCTTTCCATACTCTGAGAAATCACTTCTCTGACCTGCAAAGAGCCCATCTTCCTGTTTCCATCTATTGACACTGAAAGCTGTCCTGTGGTTTGCTCCAGCCTAGGTATTAAAGAAGCAATACAAGATGGAAATAAGGGCATGATTCCACAGGTAATTGCACCAGCCAAGACCCTCTCTGCACCCAGCCCCTGGCTGCACATTCCTACCCTCTGCCTTGTACGAACACTGCTGCTTATGCAATTAGGCAACTGCAGCCTGATTGCAGCCAGCTGAGGTAACTCGAACAGCCAAACACTAACCACATAAAAATTAAGTAATTCCCCTACAGCCACCTTAGCTTCCTGAACTGCCTCATCACCCACCCACCTCAGCATTACTGCTAATATCTGTAAGCAAGTTAGACACAAATTAGAGCTGTTTAAGATACTGCACCCACAGCTCTCTTTGTGCTTTCTAAAACTTACCCTGGAGAGCACACATCTTCCACTAGAACATAGTAAGCTACTCAAACTGGGGAGACAGTGAGGATGGGGCTGCAACGCTCAGTCTAAACCGGGGTTTAGATTTACATCCTGCCTCTGAAGCCCAGTACAGCCCAGCAGAGCAGGACAGTTGTCCATTCTGCATGCATCAAGCCCAAAGTGCCAGGAGAACTTGCTACACTATATTGTACATTTTGCACACGTTTGGACTATAAAGTAAATAACACAGGCCTAAGGGTTTCACTGTAACATCCTGTGGCTAACACCCTACTGGTGTGTGCATGAGAAGTGTTAATTGAGTGGCAAGCACATGTAAGCAAGCAGCATGGCTAGATATTCAGGGAGGGGGAAGGCACAGGGGTTTTCTCAAAAATTTTTAAAAGCAAAGACACATGGCTTCAGCATCAAACCTTCTCCATCCATCCACTCAAGCACAGAGAGGTGTTTTCATTTCAACACTTTGGCTCTTTTCCTGTTAAAATGGCAGCCCATTTGACCTTAAACTAAAACAAGTAACAGGCAGTTCCGCAGTGACGAAGCTACAAACAAAACATGGTATCGGTCTCTCAGCAATCTAAGGACCTTCCCTGTACTTAATAAACTTCCCAATTATATATTTTATTTTATACAGTGCTACTCGTTTCATTGTCCCCGTTTTGTTTTGGTTTGGGGATTTTTTGGTTTCTTTTTCCCAAAGAGTACACTAGGCTTCTTGACTTAGGGACATATCTCACTTTGTACATGTTAACCTGGAGCACAAAGCAGCGGGCAGAGGTCAATGCAGGTGGACTGGTTGCACTGGGGGATCTTCAGTGAGTATCCATCCTACAAGCCTGTCTGAGCTACAAACAAGTAAACTGTGTGACAAAAAGCACATGTAACTTCTGCATAACTCCATCAGAATGGGAGAACTTCTTGAGAGAAAGACAAGGAGAGGTCACCCATCAGCAAATGCTCTCTTTCAAAGAAAGAATCCACGAATTCCCCCTCGTGCTGGCACTGTATTTCAGCCATGCTGCTTGAGCCCTTCAGCACTACAAACAGACTAAGAGGGTGGTGAACCACTTCCACATGGGGATTTCTCTCCAATAACATAAAAACAAGGCCCAGCCTTGTGATGTACACATTAGAGTGAGCCTATGAAGAATCTTCCAGCTTCTCTCCTTCCACTTCTGGTTTCCTCCTTGTTCTGATAAAGGGCTCGGTGCTCTAACTCTGCTCTGTCTGAATGCCAGGAGCAGAAAAACACCAGTCTGAAATGACACTTTGGCATGCAAAGGTGTCACCAAAATACATACTATTTGTCAGTTTGAAAACCTGCATTGGTCAGATGGAAAGAGATATTAAGGGTAATTATCAATACAGATGCACAGACTGAGATGCCACAGATATGGTGAATACTCTGTACTCACTGCCTGGATTGACTCTCACTTAATTGGTTGCTCTTCCCTCCTTGGTACCCCACAATAAAGGATCAATCTGTTTCAAATGCACATGCTGATTGAACTGGCATCATTCTACAGAATTAAGAAGTGTTGACCTCAGCCTTAAAGGTGGCAGGTCCTTTCATACTGATGGGATTTCTGGCTCATTATCATAGTGCTAATTTACATAGCTTTCATCATATTGCTCCTGATGCCTTGTCAATTACTGAATGTAGAGGCAGGCTGGTACCTCATCTTCATCTTACCCCTTGCCCTGGAGCTGCCAGCAATGCTTCTAATTACAGAAGAACTGTCACAAACCAAACTTTATCTTTAGGGCAGAACTCTTAAAGGAGTGAACCATGCATGCAGGGATGCCAGAAATCTTCTGAGATATAACCCATGGCCCTGGATCCGAGGTCCTTGTGTTCTTTATAGTGCTGCTGGCACTTTATATAGGAGGCAGGAAGCTAACGGCAGTGACTGTTCAGGATCTAGATCATTAATTATAGTCCCATACTTACAAAACCTTCCCATTATCCTACCATTCCCTTCAAAATCCGTTGCTTTTAATTAAATAACATTATAACTTTACTACTATAACAAATAATAAATATTAAGCCTTATTCCCCAAACGAAGTAGAACAATTTCTAGAAAATGCTTTTCTTCCATCATAGAAAATAAAACATGTCAGCATCTTCTAATTATTTTATTTAATAACCATTTCCATTTAATTAAAATAATTTATTTTTGAGATCTGAATGCTGAAGCCACAGAGTAACCACATGGTCATTACAGAAAAATCTGTTTTAAGTGCTTCTTGGTTTTGTTATCTTTTCTACAAAAGCTTAATAAATCACCATTAATTTGCAAGGGAGGGATGGTGTGGTCCAAGCAAATTTTATGCAAAATACTAGAATATTTCAAACTCCTCTGTAAAACAAATAGAGCATTGATTGTATTAAAATAGGTAGAAACTAAGTCATTTCAGGTAATTATGAGAGGAATTTTGATCAGAAACTGGATAACAAAGAAAAAAAAATAGTGCAGCTAGGCATGGACAAAGACATGTTATAGATACTGAAGCCCACTGTTCTCATCAAAATAGCTTCGTGTTACCTATATACGTTTCACATTGAAATAACAATTATCCAAAAGGGCCTGTTAAAAGGAGGCACAGCACAAGTGGCAATTTCCTTCCCAGAATTCAAACTTCTTTCCTTCAGCCTTTTCCAGAAACAGCAAAAGGAACAATAGAGAATATGGGTGAAGGAGAAAGGCAGATCTGTAAAGAAGTGAGGGAGGTGAACAGAAGGCCAACTTTTCCTTACAAAGTTTCACATACTGCCCTGGCATAAGACAGTACTGGAGTGCTAACTACCCTACATCTCAGTGGAAAGACTTCAGAGAACCCTTGCTTAAAATTTAGAATGTGCCTAAATGTTGTCCCAGAAATTATTGATTAATTTTGACCTAAGCCAGCATTAAATGCTGTCTTTGACATGATAAAAAAAGTACGCTGGAAACACAAGCACGCCGCAGGAACATACTCACATACCTTGCCAAGATTTCTATGCTCCATTGTTTCTTTTCTCGCTCTTTGATAAATCTAGTTATAACATCCTTGCTGTTGGATTTACAACATGTGATAGGATGTTACGTTCCAGTTTAGTGGCAAGAGGAAAGCAAATGCATCACTTCTATATCAGAAGGTAGTTGCTCTCCTGGTGGAAGAGTCTCTTCCCAGGCCTCATGAGGGTAGGAAACAATCCACACCGGCTCCACGTGGTCAGTTCATGGACCTCTCTCTAAAGACAGCAGACACACTTGACTGCTCTGTGCCTTTTGGTTCACATTACTCCAAGATACGCTCTTGGGTTTAGGATCTGGCAAGATCTGTTCTTCATGGTCTTGATGCTTCTGCATTCTCTGCATTTGGATCTCCAAGTTTCATGCTAAGCACTCACCACCTACCTCTCTCTCAAAGACATTTAACGTGGGGGCTCCCTGTTGGGAAGACACCACGGGACATGGCTTGTGTGTCAGACCACCAATGCAACTTACAGCTGGTTAAAAAGGACTTTGATTTTCTAGAAACCAAAATACCTATGGCTTATACCGAGGCTTATAGTTTTTTGTATAAACAAGTACACAAACATGTATACATCTTAAGGTACTCTAACCCTCTCTACACTTTCCCTCTCTTCAGTTGTCCAAGACTTTTGTTCGGGTAAAGAATTTCACAGGAAGTATCAAGAGATTTTTTTCTCATTTGCTTCTCTCCTGATAGTCCAGCTCATTCTTACCCTTTGTGTTTCTTGTGTATTGTTTCTAGAGACTTGAGCTTCTTAAATCAACATGACTATCCCAACAGAAAGGAATTACTTCATCCCCTGCCAGAATACACAGGTTTAGAGAAAAATATTTTTGCATTGATGAAAAAGTCATTGTCTTTCAGTGTCAAGAGTTAATTTTTATTGTTCTTTAGTCACAATCTATTCAGTATTGTTAAATTTCAACACAGAACAACAAAGTAGCAATGACTGAATTCAAATCCTGTCAATAAAATGTTGCCACTTATAAACTGGAATAAGCCACCTACAACCTGCAGTAAATCACCTCAACTTCTCCACGTGTATTTCCTCATCTGTCAAATGGATATAACATAATTTGTCTGCATCCTCCCTGTAACAACAAAAATGTTACCTAGATTTAAACAAAGCCTATCCATCCTATCTCTTACAGTGGCAAGGAGCAGTTGCTTAAGGAAGGAGTATAACAGAGCAAGTACAAACTGCTCATTCTACCAGCGTACTTCTCCTGGTTCCTGATCATTTCCTAAGGTGACACTCAACATCATAATGTTTGATACCTACCAGGGCACCTCTTCTCCCTGTACTTGTCATACAATTTTGGCGGGTGGATTAGTTGCTTTCATGTGTGAAATACAGGTGAAATTCTATCAAGTCAATGGGGCACTAGATATGTCATTGAGCTGAAAAGTTCACCCCTAAGAAAGCCTAAACTCTGACTAAGCATCTATCATTCTGTTTCCTTTACCTTTTGCATCTATGACCTGGTCCCCATTGGGGGTTTTACATGTTTTCTTTTCTAATGAATATTATATTTTCATGAACAGTTTTCCATTTGCTGCATTACCATCTTGTTTTTCCACACTTTACCCATTTGGGATATATAAATATTAAAGGAATACATACTCATTCCTACAGCTTTTAAAAAGCTGTAGGAACTATACTAGATGGTAAGCTGAGAGTCATTAGAGAAACAGGATATGAATAAACTAAACCCTTCAGAGAAACCATCGTGACAAGAAACATCCTTGTGCAGAGCTGCCCTTAAATTACGATCAACAGAGAAACATGAACAGAGCAGAAGAGACACCAGTTGTGTGACAAAATTCATACTGACTTCAACACAAGGCACAGCAGTGACCACCTGTGAAAACTGGGCACTGGCTACAGAAGTTGGGCAATTAAAAATGGAAGTAAACTTGTCATGAAATGTAGGCCTCTGAGAGGATTACAAAGTCAAACTACAAACAAGCAGCAGGACTAGAATTAGCGCCCAGGCTTCTAATCACTGAGATGTTCCAGTCTCCAGTTAGTAGTTTTTGGTTTCAATTTTGTTTCTCAATTATGTACGTTCTTAAGGGACTGGTTTAAGATACAGATTTTGGAGTAGATATAAATAGAAGTCCCTCCATTTTAAATTTCTTCTGGCACCCTGTCATGAAAGAAACCCAGTAAGAGAACATGAAAGAAGGATCCAAGAAGAAAGAATAGAAAACTTACATCCTAGCAATCAATAAAGCATCAGATTTTAGTTGAGGGTGAGATCAAAAAATGTGCTTCCAGGATAATATAAGGGAACCAAATCAAGGACAACACAGAGCTACTCTAAACTTACCCAATACAAAGGACACAAAAATATACATCTCCTACTAATGGAGCCGTCTTGCACATGAAGTACCATGACAGCAGCCATCAATTTTTTATGAAGTAGCTTAAGTAGCCTTTAAGAAAGTAGGCACCACAAACCTGCTTGATCACAGTGTGGGAGTTGAGCTCTTCAAAGCTGTACCATAATCGGCAAAAGATTAATTCAGTTTATACCTTATGATATACCACTGAGGTACATGCCACAGAAGCATCTAAGACAGTGGCAAATACACTTAAATCCTTTCTCCTTACCGTTCCACTGACCAAGAACAATTAAATCTAACCTGCATTATTATTTTTCCATTGTAGTATCTTCAGGCTGCCAAGCAAAGCTCTTAGAGGTAAAAACTGTATGACTGAGCTACACAGTGATAAAAACTGATATGGCTGAACTGCCAGATGACAGAGGCTCTCTGCCTAAAATATGCAGGGAAATACTGCTTCCTTTAAGGGGAACTTTCTTTGCTGACTCTCACCTGGCATTCAAGAACTAAGAACACAGTTTATCAACAAAGCTTCTTCTATGTGCCACTTCCTTTTGAGTCATCACACCATCCACTGGCACCCTTCAAATTCAGCAAAAAAGTAGTAATGGAGGAACAACATTTTCTGACTTTAACAAAAACCTTCATGTTAACTGTTTTTAAGATTCTTTCACATCTACTAGCATAGGCTAGCATCTATCACATAAGCCATTGACTAAATGGTTAAAAGACATACTCTGTTGTCCAAAGGCTCATTAGGGTGACCATTAACTATGGGAAGATTTATGCCAGGTAATACCTGTGAGTCATGCAAGGATGTTTTAAATGCTCAGACTCACCAGACAAAACTTCAGTCATCATAGAATCTCTTGTCCCACCTAAGCCTGTTCCAGAGACAAATTCTGTGACTGGCTGAATATCTCACAAGTCATTCTTTCCATGTCCTGCATTCTATCATGTTATGTTTTTGATAGTTTATGTAGGACATGCACTTACAATTGGCTCTTGTAAATCATCTTTCAGGACTGACAGATTGGTTCTGATATTGGCTACATAGACAGGGAAGCGGCTTCTTTGTCTGCAAAACACTCAAACCCTCTACACAATGTACACCAGAAATTACAAGCCTATTGCGGAGATTTACAGCTTTTTTGTATAAAGCAGGTGCTCTTAAAATCACTGGTTCTACAATATCCCTGGGCTATTATTGATACCATCAACATGCTGGCTGCTAAGGCCATGAGCCAACTATATATGGAGAGAAGAATTCCATATAGGCTACCAGGGGTAGGATAATGTAGTATTGAACTCCTTTCACATCTTGTTCCACTGTAATGAGGAGGGAAATGTCTTATCTAGGATCTAGGTGGAGAACAGAAGAGATAAAAGCAGGTATTATTACTCAGAGGTAATACCAGCTGCTAGAATGACTCCGTGCTTTGTATTGACACTTAGGGAATTACTTAAATTTCATGACAATGCAAAAAAAAAAAGTTCCATTTCTTTTGAGTGTCTAGTCAAAGGTACTCAAGGCATTTTATAAAAGCAGTTATCATGTTTTTACAGTCCCCCTACCCTCTGCAAAGGGTTTTCAAAGCACAAACACAATAATAAAACCAAAATAATAACAACAGAAACAGGTTGCTCTTCAAATAAGGTACAGAAAACGTAACAGTTTGCCAAAAGGAACATAGTTAAGTCAATCACAGAGATCAGCATGGACTCTATCAGCCTAATAATTATAAAATATGAAAGAGGAATAAAAGTGACAGCCTCCCGGCATATTCTTTCCATGTTTGGCCCTGTGCAGAAAACCAGTGAAGTTATTTTCTTTGTTAAGAACTCAGACCATCTAGTCTGAATAGTTCCAGGACATTTTATTCATTGGCACATCAATGAGTTATCTCTTCAGGGCTGCTACTTCTGTTACTCCACCTTCATTGGTTATTCCACCTGGCTCTACTACAGGAGCAGGATTTTTTTTGCTGCAAGTGGTTCCGCACTAAGTTTGTAACGGGAAAACATCAGGCCTGCTCTCCAACGTGATACCTATTCTGGGTACAATATTCTGCAACACAATACCCTGGTATACCTGGGATCACAGGTTCATGTTAGGGGGAAGTGTTCCGTCTAAAAAAGAGAGGTCTTTTGCTCCTCAATAAATTGGCAGAATCCTGATTTAGCATTTATTATAAAGATTATGTAGATATCTGTATGAATTCTGGTCATCATCATCAGTCTCACAACTTACTAACATTTCCCTTTAAATCAACCATAGCAAAATGTTTTGTTATTTAACAAAAACAGAAAACCTTAAGGAGAGTATCAAACATCAGACCCATTTCCCTTCCAACAGAAAGGGAGAGAAGGGAGTGACCCATTTCCAGAATGAAGAAAAAGTAGCTGAAATGATTTGGTGAAAATTCTGCTCAGAGAAATACATCTCCTGTGATGCAGGAAGACCTGACAGACAGATAAAATTTCCAATAAACCTTCTGAATAGATGTTATTTTTTAAAAAGAAAGAATCAAAGGACAAAACACTATTTTGCAACTTATATGGTGCATTTTTCCTCCAGCGGTGAATTTTCATAACATCTTTGTGAATAAGGTTTTTTAATAGTACAAATCCAGATAAATTTACACTAACAATGGCAGAGAGAAACCATGCCAATGAAGCCAGTTCTGTGAACAACTCTACCTTCAACAAGCAGGTACAGGACAGCTTTCTCAGAAACCAAAAAGCAGTGAGAGAATGAAATTAATGACAATGAAATAAGCCACCAGACCTAATCTTTGAGATGGAGTTTGTGGTCAACATTATTTTTGATTGCATGATGTTCAGTTATTTTTTTCCCATCTTTACTCCTTTAGTTCACATATCACTGAGTCTCAGTGCTGAAAATGTAACTACAGAAATATGGCAACATCACAAAAAAAAAAGAATAATAATTGATTTAATTTCTAGTCAGATTTTGCAACTCAGAAAAGTCCAAAGAGGCTTCAGCTAGAAGCCACTGACCTCTTGGGTGCTTATTAAAACCCTACACCTCCTTAGGTCATCCAGTGAAAGTAAAGAATTATTTGTACGCAACTCTGCACTGGTTTAATTAAATCAGTAAAAATCCTTCACCAAGCTAAAACTAGTGTTTCACCACTTGAGTTTCTGAGGAAGCCAAGGCTAATGGTTCACAAAGGTTTAGGTTTACTGATGCATTGATCTGACATTGACAAATACTGGGCAATTGGCAGGAAAGAATATAGTTATCACTGGGGCCAGAAATGAGGCAGTTACAATAACAGAGCTGAAGCAATCACTCACAGTTCAACTTCAAGTGACAATGAAGAAGTATCAGATCATTCAAATGTGGGGAAAGGACAGTATTCTGACTGCATTGATTTAAAGGGATTTAGTTAAGCAGGTGCAAACATTTATGTAGACACTTTGATTTCTATGGAAGTATCTTATATCAGGTCAGTTTTAAACGGTTCCCAGTTGATCTCAGCTAAACTGCAAACAACCACTGCTAACAGAGGTCTGCACAACAGTAGTGATTTGGTTTAAAATCACTTCTTGGGTTACACAAGCACATCTGTTTGTGTAAACAACGACTAAAGTGACAGCCTGCATGCAAGGAGAAAGAGTGGCAGTCAGGTTGGGAGGAAACAATTCAGGGAAAAAATGAATACTTTTTCACATAGGGCTACATGAAAATAATAAAAAGAAGTCACAGTCCAGCTCTATCCACCCTTTCAATGTCTGCTTCAAGTCACAATGAGAGCACCAAAAAGTACAAGCCTTTGGCAGGCTGACATTTGCATAACATTGCCAACAGTTCATTTGATTCAAGATTCTGCTCCAGGCCCAGTTTCATGGCTTGAAGTAACCCATTTGTGGGTGCTGATTGCAATGATGCTGGCTCCCAAGGAGCTCCAATTCTGAAACGTCCCATAAAGGTTCTATTTATGCATTGAAATCTGGCAAGGCATTTTAAATAGGATTTGTGATTTTACTGCTCAGGTATCAAGTGCGACACTGATGTCACATAGCAACACAGGGATGGATTCCAGCCCTCACTCTCACATAGCAACCATTATAACTGACGCTACCTACAAACCCTCTCATAAAAAATACGGCTGTTTCCTCTTTGTTCCAAAGCTCTTTTGTTATTCATTAAGGACCACATATTCAGATGGTGAAAAAGGATATTGTACTATTTCTAAAATCTGAGGATTCATGAAGTTAATGAATCTCTCACTCCTGAATCTCCAGCATTTCCAGGATTTGGGGCATTTACCCAACAAAATGAAAGCATCAGACACGCCTGATTGGCTTTGGTCACTTATCTGGAAGCAGAATGTACCAAAATTAAGGTCTCATCAGTGTGCCTGGTAGTCCAGCAACTCTCCCTTCTGGAAACTAGAGGAACAATGAGATGATCAGACTTTTAACTCCAGGATTCCCAAGAGCCTCCAAAGTTGTTGTCACATTAAACAGTGCAATGAAAACTTACTTCCCCACTGAAAAGTGTTCTTTTCAGTATGCACCCACTAAGAGGAAATATGAGGAGCTGAAAGCCTCCCTCACAAAGAAAGATAGGCTCAGTTACCAAAGTGTCACATACCAACATAAGCTGTCACTGACCCAGAAGCATCAATTTTACATTGCAGTAACTACAGAAGACTGAGGTAAGTCTCCCATTGCAAGCGATATTCCTAGTATTTTTTTTGCACGTAGTATTTTTGCAGGCTTTTTCACTGATGGCTTGCATTTCCTTATATTTCTGAAGTCTTATCAACAAAAATGCACTTATAACTTCAGTACCCACAAAAGAAGCCACAGGAAATCTGACTATTAAATGCAGCAAAATTAACAGTGTTCAGAGTACCTAAAAGGAGAAGTGTGCATGCTATTTAAATGTTGTTATAAATAAGATGAGCAACTGATCAGCACAGATGTCCCTAGAAAAAAATCAATTCTACTTTCAAGAAGCAGTGTTATAAATTGTTCTGATAATCAAACTGAGACATGCAAAATGATCCAGGCATTTTTAACGTACATCAGATGATACAACACTAGTCAAATGTTCAAAAATCTCTTAATTATTTCAGTATAGTGAACGTAAAAGAATCCTGAAATCAATATAAACTGTTACAGGCAACCAATACAAGAATGCAGAACTGGAATGATTAAGGTCTTTGTGTTCCTAAGGAAACCAGCCGCCTCTCACCCCCTTCCTTTCATTAACATCTCCCAGAGAAATGTCAGCTCTGAGTTCCTCCCAAAGCATTCAGTAACACTTGAATCTTGGAAACACGCCTATAAAGTTGAATCCAGTTCAGATGTGAGGGGTCTCCTTTCCTGGAGATTTTAGATCTGCTTGTACATAAGGAATTCTAGGGTACTCTTACTATATGGTACCAGAAGGAAAGGATTGGTGAAATTATATCACCTCTTTTCACAGTGGGCAAGAAGCAAAGTTCCTTTGACCCAGAGGGATGGTGTAATAGCAAGACACTTTAGGCTTTCCCCTTAATAAAACAATTCACTGGCCTGGACTGAGACCAAGGGCTTACATTGCATTGCTTGCTCCTCCCATTCTGTTGTCCTAGTTACTACATAAGCATTACAATGTATTAGTTCTGTGCATCAATTATCTGTAGCAATAACTCTGATTTTTTCAAAACACAAATACTATAATTAAAAAAGAAACTATGGCCTAAACAGATATGGAATCATGTTGCCAAAGCCTTAAGAGCTGTAGCTCCCGGACAGCCCCAACTGGTAACCCATCTCCACAATGAGCAAAAGAAATGTTGATTCATCCTTCACGTTAGAACCGCTCCTCTCATAATTAGAACTAGCCAATTAGTCCTGATTTGCGATGAGAGGACTTTCTGAAATATTATAAGTTAACATATAAGAAGATCTATCTGAATTGTAGGATCTGAATTTCAATGACCTCTGCATGTAGGATACTCAGTCGCAATGCACTACAGTATGTCTGAGAAGTGTTGAGAGACAAATTTCCACAGGTGTAAGATTCTCAGTTTTATCCATTCATCTTTAAAATAAATATCCTGAAAATAAATAAGATCTGACTTGTCAAGGCACAAAACTCTACTTATTCTTCCACCCAGCAGAGAAGACAATTTGGGGGCAAAACCAATTAAAAATATATATAAGTAGCAGCCCCTAGGGTGAATGCATCGAAAGCTATATATTGCTACTGTACTTTAAAAGAAATTTGGATTGATTTCTAATTGTAATCCGGGGTTCTATTAAGAGCTTTGCTTTGTATTGATGCTACTAATGACTGAAGTTCTTGTAATAAGCAAATGCAGCTGCCCTTGACAATGGACAAGTCTCTGGGGAAGAGATGAGGATTGCATAATGAAGTTAATGAGGTCAGCATAGAACGAAACTTGAATTCTGTAAAACAAGCAGTGGAGGACACAATGTTTTGTAGAGAAAACGCATGAAAGCACACACAGTCTCTCATCTCTCAGTAAATGCTATAGAATGCTTACATAATTAAAAACATTGTCAGGCCCTAAAGTATACATGTTTCACAAGAAGATACATTTTTTTAATAAATATGAAACTAGTACAAACTTTTCCATTACATATTTTTTAACTCTAAAAGGATCTTTAGTGGACAACAATAAGACTCCATTCTTCAATATAAGTATGTACTCACTATGCAGTATGAGAAATAAAGACTATTTTCAACACGCAAACCTTGTTTCCATGATAAAAAAATATTGAAAGTCAGTGATAATGATGACCTGTAAATGTTATTCTTTAATACCTAAAGCTGTACTAATAGAGAAACAAATAATAACATAGAAACAAGGGTTTATGTCAGTAGTTTCCAAAACAGAAATATATATGGATAATAACTGGACCATACTTTGCTCAGAAATAAATGGTGGGATCTCCATATGTGATCTCCTCATGGTGCCAAGGAGATGCTGCTCACAGTAAACTCTGCAGATAAGCCCTCCCCCCTTCCTTCACATCTCAGGAAAAACGTTAGCACGGTTGCCATTATCAACAGTGTCCTCACAGTTAGTGCAGCACTTAGATGCATGACGCAGCTCACATCCTCAGATCTACTCTTGCAGGCTCTCTGAAGATGCAGAAGTACGTCTGTGCTGCATTTAGCAACATATGAGTAGCCATACCTATGGAAACTGAACTAATGAGTGCAATTAGCAGCAGTCTAGCCACAACAGCTTATCAACTATTTTTTCTGCTGTTCAATGAAGTTGATCATATTTTAGGCCGACTCTCGTACGGACATCCCTAAAGTATGTGCTGTAATGTTCTTTTTCTTCTTAGTCACACAGAAGACAAGTTGTGGCTTATGAAATGGAAGCAGATGTTGTCTAGGGCAGGACAGAAGGGTGAGGGCTGTGGTGAGATCCAGGCTCTCACAGCCAGTGCAGATTCATATGGCTTCATCCAACGCTACGTTAGTTCTCAAAAGGGTCCTGGGGTCTGACTGAGCAAAACTTCTTTTTTACTTTGTTTATCCTTTCTGTTCAGACGGCTTCTCTGGCTTACAAGTCAAGGATCCATGCATTTCCCTTGATCTACTCTAGGTTCCTTAATTCACTGATTTAAACATACATATATTGAACATCTTTTTATATTTCTGTCATTTGTAGCTGCTAATTAAGTTTTGGTTTATAGAACAGGCTTTTGAATAACAGACCTATTGTTTCTAGCAAAGAATTGACCTCAAAATCTGTTGGTAAATATGACACTAAATCACCCTTTGAGGAAGACAGACATGCTTACGTCATTTTATCATTTTGCTCTGTTCACATCGAGCCTATACAAAAGCTCCCATTCAAGTGGCTCCCTGTTGTGAACATTCTCTCTGCTTTACTAAAATCCATCTCAGCTATGGGAAATCACTTCCAGAGGAAATGGGAGAGGCCCAAAGATCCACAAAATGGATTCATCCTCATCTTATTATGTGCATGATCACACATTTGCAAGGGCTGCACACACAGAACTACTCAACCCGACTTCATATTCCTAAATACATGAGATTTCTCTTTCTTTAGTCAGGAGAAAACAAATTAAGGATATTTAGAAAAAAGTAAGATGACACCATGAGTTGCCTCAGTGAGGATTAGAATTCCATGAACACCATGGCCAAAATAAATTCAAGATTTTCCGGCAAAACTGATGCCCTTAATACCTGAAAAGTGACATCTTTTCTCAATGACTCCACCATAGTCTGGCAGCCAAGAGAAGCAGCTTTGTACCAGAGCAACCAGCTGATCGCCTTGGCATTCTCCAAGTACAGCAAACCTTCAGTGATATTTTGTAGCATCGTTTGTCCAACACGTCACTTTGATGTGCCTACTCCTTTTGGAATAGGGACTCTTTTGTAATTCAGTTATTTACCATCTCAGCAGCCAGGCAGTCATAATTCTCACCTGAGGTAAGACACATGTGAATAAAAGACACAAGCTGGTACATCCTGCTGCTGGATAGCTGTTAATGAATTACAATACAGGGAAGAGAAGACTGGGTACTTCAGGGGTTTGGAGCTGGTAAAGAATATTTAAAATATATTCATGTAAATATTTTTATGTGATTATATAAAAATTTGGTCATCAAATTGAATTTCGCTCACTCTAGTAATGCCCTAATATTTTTCTCATTTGGCAAATGTGTGAAAAAAGTTCTGTGGGTCACAAATGAATTCTTCCAAAACCACCACTGCTGTAGGAACTCATCTGCAATCTTGTTGGTGGTCTAAGTACAGAGACATTTAACTTTTCTTTCAGAGACTAGGTGTACTGCACTGAAGATTAAAGTGTGCTGCTACTGCCTGTGTTTGCCCTGCTGCAGCAGAAGGCCTCAGTCTCAAGAAGCGTCAAGACCATCAGCTTCACCGAAACTGCATGGAAGTGAAACAAATAAGATACCAACAACAATGTCTTATTGGGTACATATTTTTCAGACACATCCAAAACATTACTATGGAAGGAAGTGAGGGAGGGTTACTATCTACCTGACTTATTAAGTCCTGTACAATTGGGTTTTCTTTGCAGCGTTATGCAAGCAGCCATGTGAAGCTCAAGCTTCACAATGCTCTAGAGGTTAACTTCTCGGGTTGGCTAGAAATACAGCATTTTGTGGAATTTAACACTTCAGGAGAAGATAACACTGTAGTGATGCCTGTAAAAACCAAGCCAGATGTTCAGCCTGTAATGCATCGCAGCCCTAAATGCATTAGCAGGGAACAGTGAGTCTAAAGGCCTCCCAAAATGAGTAACGTCCATGAACTCACTGCAACAACCCTCAACTTTCTTCACTGCAGCCACAATCATTCCTGCGAAACAAGCAAGACGGGGAGTATTTCAATTCTCACATAATATTCAGAAAAATCTGCAGGCCTGATTCTTCTCTTTCACTCCATTCTGCCCATGGGGTCTTCAAGGATCCCAGGAGAGTTACACAGGAAAAAAGCATGGTCTGTGCTGCCCACTGCGTGTGCATCTGCTAGCACGGACACAAACAGCAGCCATGTCACCTCCTCTTTTGTTGAAGTACAGAATGGAATAATAACCTGGATTTGCCCCAACAGAGAAAACATCAAACCTCTCTTAGCAAAACATTCTGAGCTAACTTCTGCTCTTGACTTCCCTGAGGATAATTTCTACTCAGTATAACTACTCTGGATTCTTCATAATACACTTGGATTCTTCATAATACACTAGAGGAATTGATCTGGGTTCTTTAAAGTTTAGCTGCTTTTGCAAAAGGATACAGTGTTGCTTGAGTCTGACTCTGAAATTTTCAAAGATGCCCAAGCTATGCAGTCAGTTGTATGCCCCAGAGTGTACTGTTCCTTTCACTCTCATAAGAGATTATAGATACCTGTGATCTATAGCCCACTGATGAATGTCATCTAAATCTTCCTCTTTCCTCCTCCCTCAAACTGTGAAATTACTTTACTCTGCACTTCATTTCCTCCAGTGTAACACATTAACCAGTACTGTCGGTGTTAAACAGGAAAGTTATGGAAGTCTCTCCTTTCCCTGTTCCTTCTCCCCATGGGAACAGATTCAGAACCACACCTCTAATTTACGGTTAGCTTCTCAGGATACTCCAGCATCACAACTCTTCTATTTATACCAGAGTCTATGATGTGGCATTAAATATATGTATGTAGGTCTAAGTGCTGGCACTCTGAGGCTGGTTCCACCCAGTCATCTGCTTCAGCAATTGGGCACTGTGATATCTACTACAGGGTAACAGAAGGAAAAGGAAGTAAAGGTACCAAGCTTTCTGATGGGCAGTCCTTGTGCGCTCCCCCCCCGACACCCTTCACCCCGACCTACTCCACCCCCTGCTGAAGTGATGTAAAATCCTCAGTAGCAAATCTGCAATGCCAATGAAGTGATGAGTATCTACCAGGACATTTGGATCTATCAGCAGAGGTGTCACAGAGAGAGCTAGACTGCTAGACACTGCCCAGACACCAATTCAGAGATAGCCTTGTTCCCTGTATGCAGTCTGGCCAAGCCGTGAATAATTTCAAACACAGAGCTCTGTGGGGGAGATCGTAGCACCTACCTGATAGGTGTGGAGCCCTGGACTTCAGGCCTGTTTTCATTGGAATTGAGTTACTAGCTGCAAGAAATCACAAAGACAGACTCCCCCAAGCAGAGATGTGATACAAAGCAGTTCTTAAGAAATCATTTTTAACCCTTCAGGGTGAGAGTACCACAGTAATTAGTCACACAAAACAGGAGGGAAGGGTGCAGGAAACCAATTCCAAAACTGTTGTGGCAACAGAAAACCTCCAGCTGGCCAGTATCTGGGGCAGCAGCCCTGAGGGGATTGCTTGGAAAAGCCTTGCACTGTTTGATGCTCTAAGTCTGAGGTATTCAACCTGATGGACAGGTAAGCTATCTATCTTCTTTCTGTGTTTAGAAGCATAGGATTTCCTTTTCAAAGTCAAACTTGAGTAGCATGCAGGAACCCATCACTTCCTGGGACATACTGGCTATGCTGGATGTGTACAGAAAACTTGATGCTTCTGGGTAGCCACATTTCTTGGCTTGCACGTTAAGAAAGGCTAATTCAGAAGAAAAAGCAAAAATAGGTAGCCCTAGAGCAAAAGGGCATTGCTGTGTGTGTGTATTCCTTTCAGTCCCATTTCTTTTCTGTCACTTCCACTATTCCTAATGGTGTGTATGAAAAAAGAAGTGTTCCTAGCCCATTCCCCGCTGGTTCACCTTCTCTATTGCTTCATTCCTGACTTGCTCCTTCCTCCTAATGCTTCAGTGCAGTTTCACTCATTCCAGCCCTTTACAAGAATGCGTCTGCGCTGCAGAGGGAATACTGGAAGTCAGTCAGTACTATGAAGCAGACCATTTAGTTACACACAGCGTGCTATATTTTGCCTCAGGACTGCCACATGAAGCTCCTGCTAGAGGAATTATCTGCAGTTTTCCTGGCAACCCATCTGATCCTATGAAATGAATAGAGAAAAACAAGAAAAAATAATCTTTTGTTCAGAAATAATGAAACCCCAAGAGGTGCAAAATCATCTTTTCTGCACAGAAAAGTGATCCAAACTACAGCATGTTTCTCTTGCTGAACTACAGAGCACACGAAGTCTATCTTCTTCTCTTGTTGCACTAACTACAAGATCACATCCCCTTTTCAGTAACTAATAGCTCTGCTAAAGATCACAGATGAGAAGGGTCTGTCTTTATCTCCCTCTCTTCTGGCTACTAGTCTGCAAAGAACATGTCTTAGTCATTTCCAGCAGCAACATACATCAGTCAAAGCAAGTGCTGAACATCAACACGCATGAAATCAAAGTCATCTACAAAAGCAGCCTGCAGGCCACAATATGATTTAGAATGCAAAACACCTTTTTTTATTCTGCTCCTGGAAACACACGATTGATCCAGAAATTATTCTGGTAAGATACATGAATGCAGGAAAAAAGGATAAGACTAAAGAAGGCTCCAAAATTTCTGTGGGCAGCATCCTATTTGTTTGATTTCATTTGACCCAATGAAATTATGTTCACTGGAATTAATTCAATTGCAAGCAATAAAAATGTAAAATATAGGGCCTACAGAATAAGATGACAATGATAGAGATTATTTCTGTTTGCACATGCCAATGTTATCATTACAGCAAATATTTAACACCTACACTGTCCTGGATGCAGAACAAGGCTGCAGATATGAAACCATCCTCCAGCCCAAGTGACTACAGGAGAAAGCAGCATACCTGGGAATGTCAGTTAAAGGTGAGAGCCAGTCTGTTATTATACAAAATACCCCCTCGATACTAATGGCTGTTAGATGAGATCTTTAGGTCACTGACTGGACTCAGATGCCACACTTCTTTCATAGAAAGGGCTAATTATGAAATGAAATTTAATTCAATAGTTGACAGAACTTCTTCATGAAGACTACTAAGCCAAAATGATGTATCTTTTTCCAGCAAAATAGTTGCTGGCAAGACTGTGGTACCTCACAAAAAAAAAAAATAATTAGCAAAGACAATACATAAAAAAATACTGAAACAACAATGCATAAAGAGACACATCCCACCTGTGATGCTTTTAGACCAGGATGCAATGTACACGCCAACTTCAGACTTCCTTTAGCTGCCCTTAAAATCAGTGCCAAAACTTCCTAGTGATCTCAGTTTGTAATCAGGGTTAACTCTTTAGTTTTCCCTTTCTTGTCTAGACTTAGATACTTCTTCAGACTTTAGATACATAAATCCTGTGTGCAGCAGTGATTCAGTTCCACTGGGGTCTTGCTAAGTATTTTTATTATTTATCATTATCTTTGCAGACACAGCTTTAAACCTTGTAAATGCTGCATTAAACAACTACAAAAGGTCTTTAAGATGCAAGGAATAAGGAATATATGAGGATTTAAAAACTCCTCTGCATTATTCCTGAGCTCACTTTGATTTGGTGTCCGTAACAAGTAACTTATGGGAAGGAAATGCAGTCATTTTGAGCAGCTCCTCTCCGCAGTGGTCTCATCTGGGAGAACTTCCTATCAGCCAGAACCATCTCCTGGAGATTTGCCCTCATTTTCTTCCTGTGAACTTATATAAAACTGTCTCCACTCGACTGCCTCTGAATAATGTACAACAACAGATGAGCGACAGTGAGTGCCATGGGAGCTCCAGCCAACAGCAGCTAAGTGAACCCATTGCTGTGCTTCAGCTCTCAAAAGCATTAGGGGAGTATCAGAACAACACAGATTTAGTCAAGAAAGATTCATATTGTTAAAAAATACATGTGCCACAAGAACAAAGAACACCTGACAGTTCACTCAGGACTGAAACAAAATTACCAAATCACATTCTGCTTGCAGTTTTCCCAGCTAAAATCCAGGTGACTTCAGAACCTGTACCAGACATTACAAAGTGAAAAATTTGTTTTCTTGACCCTTTATACCCTACTCCACTGCCCCCAGTTGCTTCATTCTTAGAGAAAGCTCTGTTTGGTGACAGATTTCATAAGATTTTTTTTTTTAATTTTTTCTTTTTTATTTTTTGAGAGGATTCAAGTGTTGATAAAAAAAGCTGAATTCACACTTTAGAAAATTAAATCCACCAAAAGGAGAACACAAGATTTATTCTGCTTACACTTGAGATCTCAAGACTACCCAACCAATACACTGCAGCCCTGCATTCTTCAGGCACAGAGAAAGATGGGATCATCTGTTCTCACAATAGCCTGAACTTTTTGCACAAATGTCAACAGACTACTAGTCAGGACCAATTTGAGGAATCACTGAAAAGGATCACCTTTCTAGAGAGAATTTGGCTAAGGTGTTTCAACTGGGATATTTTATTCACACATCTCATATCAGTGAGGCTGGTCAGGTCTACATATGCAAAAGGATGCAAACTCCCAGGAGAAAATGAAGGAGTCGCAGGCGTCATGAAACACAATGCGCACCATGATGCGATATTACTAAGCTCCACTGAATCCGCACTTGAGCTACACACAAAGTCCATCACATAACTTATTCCACCTCAGATACAGTGGCTTAGGATGCAGATGTGTCCCTTATTCAGCGTTCCGTGAACAGACAGCATTTCCTCTTTAACACTGCCTGTCCTGGCTGCAGGATACTCAGCTACGCTAACTTGCAGCACTGGATCTCTCTCTCTCTGTATACTATGACTGTGTTCTGGCCTCTGAGAGAAATAGTTCCTTCCTGAAAAGCATGGGCCAGAATCATCTGTCTGCACTGAATCCAACAGAGAATTCAGACAGTTCACAACAGGGGACAATCTGTCTCCATTGCATCACTTTGCCCAACCCAACTCTGAGAGCTTGTCCCAGACTCTACCAACATGTTGGCTGATACTAATCACCTTTCCTTGACATCTTCTCTTGCTTCCCAATTTAAACATGTACACACGTATGTTTTTAAAATGCTGGTGTTGTTACTAGGGATATTTTAGCTGATGCATCTGTTTGTATTCTACGCTACATTACTCTGAGTCCTGCTAACATACAATGCAGTTGTTACTGTGATACTATTTCTTTACATTGGGCTCTTACCAGCTTTATGGTCCACAGAGAAAAAGAATTACCCAAACCAAGAAAATAATGCCTGTCTCCTTATTTCAAAATCCCAGTGAAACATGAAAAAGAGTGGAAAAGGACATATGTTTACCTTGGGGAAAAAAAGTATGAGTTAACTGAAGGTAGGGACAGCTGGAGCTTGTCTGATGTTTAACTCCTTTACAGTGCTACCATACGGCTGTTGGTGCGGGACTGCAACAAAAGATCTTTGACACATGTCAATTCCAGCTGCTAATGTGTAATCAATCTTGCTAGGAACAAAAATGTTTATTTCCTCTACCTGCCTTTGATTCCCACCTGAACCTGAAGTCTTGTCCTTTTTCCCATTGTTTGTCCTGTCCTCCCGTGAATCTGCCCAGTCACTTTCTGCTCAAGCAAAGAATCACAGGTTACATGCTGGCCAATTGGTCATAGTAACAGAACTAGAACTAGCCACTGGAATTGAGTGTTTCAAGAAATAGTCAAATGGCTGTCTGCCACAGGGCAATAATCCTGTCCAGGGATTCGGTTTAGGCAGCAAAGGCAACTCATGCAGCAGCCTGAAAGGCCTCATGAGATAAAACAATCATGCTGGCAAAGCACAATGCATCCCCAGTAGTTTGTGATTAAATCATGGAGATGACAGTGCAGAGTAAATTTATTCAACATTGTTTATTCCACATTTTTTCTGTATGCTTGAAAACAGAGAGGAAAGAAATAAAAATTATAAACAGACACTTCTTCCCTTAGACAGGAATCTTTGCACAAGGGCCAAATCACCAAATTAGCCAGGAGGAGTACTGAGAGCTGGAAATGAGGGGAGAGATGAACTAGTCAGAGTAAAATTCCCAGCAATGCCTTCCCTAACCACAAACAAAAGTTTGGGAGACACAAGCAGTCTCAATGTGGGGAGCTGCTTTATTTCACATTCCACCCAAGACTGACAGTGTTGACTACAAGCAGTAGGCATATATTAATAGCGTGTATTTGAGACACAACCTGTTCTGTGATAACCAACCCAGCTCTTCTGCTGACCTGAAACGTTCCATAAAACTTTTAGGAGGCTCCTCCAATCCAAAGAAATCATCATGAAATGCTTAAGACTGCATGTCATTCCCAGTCTTCCAGTCATTTCATGGTTTGTGATCAAAACAGTTGCTTATATTGATACAAGAGGTGAAATTTTCAATCGGTTTTCCCAGTCATGCCTGGGTGCACCTTGTTGATGTGAGACAGCGTATTATGTGGATAGTAGGTGTGTTGGGCACAGAATGAGAAATTCACACAAAGTAGGTCCCCACCATCCATCAGTAATTACTAGGAATCTCTGTTTGATAGTGGGTAGCACAGTATGCTATCCACTGCCAATACACTCGACTGTGAGAAGTTATAAATATAGAGTTAGTTAACAGCTACATTTGCATGTAGATGCAGTTTGCAGACAACTGGTATCAGGCAGCCAAACACCTCCTTTACAACAATGCCTAATCCACACAGCACTGTAGTAACAAAAAGAACTACTAGCTTTGCATCAGCTTTCTGGATCTCTTCCCTGCCAAATGATAGCAGGAAAAACTGCTTGTTGTCCCTTCCACAGCAGCACCAATACAGGTCAGCCTCACAAAGCAAGCCCTGTACATGTGAAAGAAATAAAATAACCTTCTAAACAATTCCAAACAACCAAACAGACACAACCTTGGGAAGAGAACCAAGTTAAGAGGAACTGTCAGAACGTTATGACAGTACCAGTCAGAGAGGCTATCAAAATAACCGCCCCATTCAAGGGTTTCCCTCAGCCTGATTTCATATGCTGAGGCAAATTGGTGTTGGAATTGTGATGCTACAGAGGAGTTGGAATGACCTACTTTCACTCCCTACAAGCTGGGACACATCCTAGTCCCTATTAATAATATACACACTTCAGTTTAAATCATGTGCTATAATCTGAATATTTCTTTAGTCCTTAGAGTAATAAAAAAACCCAAAAACCTAGTTTACAGAAACATCTATAATACATGAGCATTTCAGATGCTTGCCACAGATTCATGAGATAATAGAAAGTGAACGCATTCTTTGGGATCAAACCTTGAGTCCTTATTGAAGTTAAATCTGCTTTATTAAGTAAATTTGACAGATTGTGGTGTGAGAACCCCCATTCTGCTCTCACAGGTTATGAATTTTGTAGATCAGATGTTAAAGCTAGAAAAGCCTCCTTTGTGTTCCACTAAGGTCTTCATAAACATTAAGAAAACGTTTTCCCATTCCAATACTCAGAAAGTATATGTCAGGGGAATAAACGTGATAGCTTTATCCTGTCCTGTCAAATCACTGTCGGCCCCTTTCCCAGGAACCTCACACACACAGAGCATCATCCAGCCTAAAGAATTCCAAAATGCTTTCAAAGTTTTAACTGATGTTTCAACTATCAGACTTTACCTTCTGTCCAGAAGCAAGAGGTAAAACAGACTTACAGGAATAAGTGAGGATTACCTCTCGTCAGCCAGCAGAGGTTACTAGAAACACACAATTACATGCAAACTGTCATTAGGAGAGTAAGTAAGCTCTTACCCTGTTACCCAAAAGAAAACAAAAACACCTCAGAACCTTCTGGCCAGCCCACAAAGTAACAGTCCTGACTCCTTTTGGGTGCTTCCATACTGTAAAATAATCCAGGAAAAATGGATCGGGCACGTGTAATTTTCCAAAGCAAAGCAGGAACCAGTTGAGGTTATCTAGGCAAAAGATCAAGAAAAATTCAAGCAACAAACAATGTACTTCCAAGCCAAACAACAATCAAGGTTCACAGAGCCTCTCTGCAAAGCTCTCTGAGAGCTTGGCCTGAGGAAGAAACCCTTCGCTTAGTAGAAAGAGGCCTGTCGACTCAGCACCATGAAATTGAATAAAACCTCTCTTTGTGGCAGCATCCAGGGGAGAAGGACAAAAGGCCTCTGCCACTGGAGTGTTTCTGAATGACAGAGGCCTCCAGCACCTCCAGCACTCCTCCCACCAGCAGCAGAATCCCAGGAAACTGAGTGCTTATTCATGACTTGGGCTCTGTCCATTTTCTGAGTTTCCCCCTGCATCCTCCAATGCCGAGTATTTAACAATATCTTCTTTTAGCTTGCCTCTTGTCTGCCACTTCCGCATTTAATTGCAAGTTCATGGGTATTAAGTGGCCTGCACAGCTGAACTAAGTCATCTTGATTTGAAGGCTCCCTTTCCTCATGAAAGGGGAAACAGTTCTTTCTCTGTCTTTCTGTCTGTCTGTCTCCATTTCCCTTTCCTTGGCCACTTCTCCCCTTTCCCCTCCTTCCTCTCCATTTCTTCTCTTTCCTGTTCCCCTTCCCACCCTACGTTTCTTTCTCTATCTCCCTATAAATCAAATTCACGCTTCTCAGCGATGTTGATGCGTGGAGGGAAGGAAAGGCAAAGCTCTCAAACTGGCACCTGTTCTTAAAATGGCTCTGCAGGAATTTCTAGTCTGTGTCAAAGTCTGTGGCAGAACATAACAAAGCAACCCACTGCTACCCCTTCACGCTAAACATGTGGGCAGCCTGTTCTGTGTTAAGATACCTGAACAGCACTTCACTGGTAACTAAACCTTTGCAGAGGTGGGATATCCTTTGTGTTGTACAGCAAGTCTCAAAGGAAAAATATGTAAACCCGAAGCTGTAACTTCTGCAATAGCTAACCCTGGAGAAGCAGCAGTAAGGACAAACAACACACTCCGATTTCCCCGTTGCGACATGAATTCTGAGTGCAGTGATGTCACTTTCTGCTCTCACTTACTGGGCAAAACTAGTTTATCAACACTGTCTGTAGGGTTAAAAAAAAAAAGAGGAAATAAAAAATTGATTTGAGGACATAACCCAAAAAACATTATATTGCGCTATTTTATTTCAGTTATTAAAAAGCAGTGCAGAAGGAAGGAGGCCTTTCAGCAAGGGTTAGTACAATACTGAGTGTTCTGCTGTGAGAAAACATAGTTGTCTATATATTTAATGTGGCTGTTTGAGCCAATATTGATATGGAATTAGAAAACTCTCCCCAGTTTTGGAGATCTATGTGATTTAAAACAAACATTTACAAAGTTTGTTCAGCAGTGCACTGCACAAGATACAAAGAAAGGACACGTTTGTATTCTAAGTTACCTGCCTCAGTACTCCACTAAGATGAAGACAACTTGGAGCAGCAGAGCTCTTTGTAGAGCTGTAAGAATAACGGGGGAACACCAGAAGGCAGTTCACTTGTTTGTTCTTGTGTTCTCTCTCTGTGCGATACACTCACCTCTTCTGACTGGGAGTGTTCATGACTCTTCACAACACTTCCAGAGGTGCACACAAGGGCACAGTGACAACAGCAAAGTCAAATTCGTCCAAGGAACAAATTTCAAGACTGCCCTCAATTAACATTATTTTGTTGTCGGAAGAGTGAATTTTTAACAGCTTGTCACTGCTAGGATGGTGACTCTTGGTAAAATACATGAGGCAGAAGTAACTCTTCTCCCAGTCCTACATACCAGTTTTGCCAAATAATCAAGTAGTGGTCCACATATATCAATAGTTTCTGATGTCATAACTTCTTGCAGAAGCTAGTCTTATTAACATGTTGTCTGAAGAGATATGCACTGCTTCTGTGTTGGAAGGTTACGGAAACAGAACTATCAAAAAGCTGCAACGTGAATGCAAAGCAACAGAACAACTGCCGTTCTGCTGTAGGAGAGAGCTCCAGCCTCTCTTTTATCAAGCACTTAACACACTGTTGGGGTTTTATATCCATTGAAACAGAGAAGTCAAATTGCCTCAACAATTCTACACATCAAAGCAGGTATCTGTTCAGCAGTTGTCAACAGCAGCTGGCGGTCGTCTGGAAGAAACTTTGGGTCACCATCCGACGCGTTTTGTGCAGTGTGGCACTAACACTCAAAAGCAGGTTTTGTGAAGTTCCCCTGACCCTGAATTTGTGGAAGGTGATGGTAAAGTTTTGCAAACCTTTTTTTCGCAATGCAGTCACTGTGATTTGAAAGCTCGGGACAAAAGCCATGCGCATTATTTTTTCCCCCACAGCCATTAGTTATCCAGTCTCCTCAAAGCCAGTTACTAATGGATAAACCAGAGCTCTGTCCCATGAAGATCACAGTTCAGGTTCACAGTGGAAGAAGAAAATGCCACCCATGCTCCTCCTGATACTTTCTACATAGAAGCACAATTTCTACATAGAAGAATGAGCAGCTGAATGTGTAAACTGACAACTACGGACCAACAAATGAACTACATGACAAATGATACAGAGCAGAGGCCTGCCAACCATAAGACTTTAGCCATCAAAAGGGGGTTTTGGCAGGGTTTTTTTGGGGAGTGGAGGGTGGTGAGAGTGGTATTTTAATTCTTTGCATTGTGGTTCTGTGCCGTTCAGAGCTGGTACATTCTTATTCCACAAACTGGTCTCAATTTGACTGAAGCACAGATTTCACCCTACTTCATTACACACCTCTGCTGTACAAGTGCGGGTTTTTTTATTCTGCTCTCCAGAGATACAACTTTGTAAAACTGTAGCTGTCAAAGACCTCCTCAAGGCCTTCTGTGATAACTTACCTGCTTCAGAAAAAAATGCTAATGCACACTACACTCCAAAGATGATTTTTTTTTTCAGTTTTGAGAAAAAAGAAATGTAACACGTAAAGACATAACAGAGTGGGAGAAAAGAGAAAAAGGCAATATGAACTGTATGAGATTAAGTCCACAAGAGAAACCAAGAAGGACAGTGTGCAAGAAGCGAGTGGTCTTGGGTAGCTTAAACACACCCAGACAGTTTCTGTACCATTAAGTGTGGCTGGCACTTGGCTACGCATTCTGAGAAACCACATCCCCTTTTATAGCTAGAGCTACCATCAGGTGTCCCTTGACACAAAGCTAGTAAAATGGCAATTAATGATACTATTAGTAATTTTACTACATATCATAAAATAATATTTTTTTCTCATTAAGCTCAAAGAGCACAAAGTCTCTCAGAAAGCAATATGACAAAATAACAATTAAGTCTAAGCAGCTTTTAGACACTGGCTGTGCTGCTGTGGCAAACAAAAGGATCCAATCCCACTGAGTCAAAGTATTTAAGGAAACACAACTTTGATACAGCAAAAATAACTAGGAGTCCTGAAAGGAGATCTCCTGGAAACAGCCGATCAGGCATATGCTCAGGCAGATCGTATCTTGCAAGCAGATTTCAGAAGCAGACTTTAGAAAACAGCACCATCTGGATCAAATTTGCAACTCTATCCATAAATAAGAAGGGACAGCTTATGGCACCACTGCAAGCATATTTATAAAGTGTGGGAATATCAGGCTGAGAGGCAAGAGTGCTAAGGGGAAAACGCTGTCTACAAGAGAGAAAAATGCAGCTGTACTGCTAAGGAAGCAGTGTGAGGAAGCCACTTCACAGCAAAACAAAACTAGCCAGCACAAAGATGACTGGAAATGAGGCAGCTGGATGCCAAGAACATTCAAAAAAGGTGGAAACAGCCAGGTTCTAGAGGTAAATTGTAACTTATGAACAATGGGCAAAATTCTTTCATCTCCACAGCAAAGCTCCATTCTACTATGGTGCTCCTCTGTGCTGAGACAGCAGAGCCAGGCGTGTAGGGCAAGCTGACAGGCAGCCTCTAGTTCCCCCAAGAGAACCCGGAAAGAGAATTTCAATGTACAACTGATATTGGTCCAGTGATTTACACCTTTAAGAATCCAGGCAGATAAAACATGCTGTTATTCTTTTGACCCAAGTGACTAGCCAGAAATGTGGGGGAGTTGCACACTGTCCCAATTAGAAGGAGAAAATTCTTAATCAAGTTAAGTGATTTTGCGTTATCTACAAAAGCATAAAAAGAAGTGTAAAACAACTACCTGTGTTCCTCATATGATGGAGAATTTTAGTATTTTGACAGTCATGTCACAAATTTATAGTATTGTCTTTTGGATACTAAGGTAGTTTAAATCCAGCTGATATTTTTCAGATAAGAATGAAATACAAAAGGGAGGGAGTTTTCTGAAATATTCCGAATGTAAAACATATAAACCACCTGACTTAAAGAGACTTCAGCTAATTTTATACAAGCTAAGAGCTTCCAAAGATGATATATGAATTGCCACAAAATCTTCAGGTCACCATATTTGCAGGACATACTTGAAACCAGAAAGAAAAGAAATTACCTGGCCAAAAGGGAGGATCTAGTACATACATTTATATATATTCATGCAGTATCACAGGACGTTCCCCATGGTACCCCTTCCTACCACCAGTAACAGCATCATAAAACTGGATTGCACATTCTGACTTTGGGGAAATTTGTAGTTCCAAGATTATTTTTGTTTCACTTGTTTTACTATTACTTTTTAAAAAAAAAAAAAACAACCTACCCCTTTTCTATGTCTTCAAGGATTTGTTCATTTTTTTAAATATGCTTGGCTTTTGAAGAAGTTAGAGTGACATGTTTAGAGAGTCTTACAAAGCTAAGTCACATTTACTTTGCTAATGACTAGAGTGATTTAGGACTTCACCACCCCTTCTACTTGGTTACCACTTCGCTACTGGAAGTTATTGCTCCTGTCTCAGCCAGTTTGTGTGAGCTACTCCTTTGCTTCAGCATAGTGCCAGCCAGCTTACTTTGAGGCACCAAAGGAACACTTCAAGCTAAACTCCCTAGCTTTTCACTCAGATATATTAAAGAGCCCTCACAAATTTCAATTAGACCAAAAGGATAAGGGTTATGAATACATGAAGTCAGGTAAAAGGGAATAATCAGACAGGAAAGCTGCCCAAAAGCAATTTAAAAAAGCCTTTGACTAACTCCTCTCCACTGTTTAAAATCAAACAATGAAGGAAATAGGACTGTAAGAGATCAGAATGCCACTCTGTACACCAAGGCAGGCACACAGTATCTTTTACACTTCTGTCAGCAGTCTGTCTCTTTCATTCTCAACAAGAACTAGTTTCAGACGCTTCACAGCATTCCCTTTATCTATTCCACTGCTTCGTTATCCTGGCTTTTTGAAAGCATCTCTAATTTTCTCTAATTTCTCTATTTTCTGCTGCAGTTTAAGCCCATTACTTCTTGTCCTGTCAACTATGGACACGGAGAAGAGTTTACTGCCTTAATCTCAGCAATAGGTTGGGGGTATTTTTAATACACTTTAAAGACTATTACCACATCCTCTTAGATTTACCCTTTTCAGCCTGAGCAATCCAAATTCATTCAAGTTTTACTTTAGAACATTCTTCTTACTCTTTTCTGGACATCAACAACTTGGGAAGCTTATACATAAAACTAGACATTGTCCTGTTAAGCAAAGAACTTCAAGAATAAAATTAATAATTTAAGAATTCTTTCCATTTTAGCCATACAGGTGTAAGAATTTATTACTTGTGCCTGATTTTTAACAGTATCAGACTAATTAAAAAGCACTTTCCAGAATGTAGTCATTCTTGCTTTAGAGCCCATTAATCTTTTTCCCATGTCCACACTGTCTCCCATAGCCTTCCCTGTCCTTCTATATGATGATTATGTCCGTCACAAATACAGATAAACAGAAAAGACTATGGTATTCAGCTGTTTATTCAGTAAATGCTATGATCACCATGCTCCTGTTCTAAGGAGCAGAGCCAAGGCTGCAGATGCCGACCAGCACGGTGTCCAAGCAGTACATTCTCAGTGGCAAATCCAGACAGGAAAACATGGACTGGCCCCTGCTCTTGTACACAAACACTTAGGGTTTGCACACAAGGAAGGGTATGAAGCAGTGTGTCAGACAAATGGCATTTCAGTTTCTTCCTTCTTCTCCTGCTAACAGCTCTTCAGTTGCTTTTTAAGGGAAAAGTAAATCTCAGTTCCTGAGTCTTCTGATTGGATTTTTTAGGATTTTTAACAAGAGAAGAAAAAGGCTTTCTTTTAATTCCCTTCCAGGGGCGTGCCTATGCCTTACTGTGCCTACTCTTGGCTCTGCTGTAAGCTCATCTGTTCCCCAACAAAGCAAGCTATCACTCAGAAATGAAGAGAAATGCTTTCTTGTTGCTCCATCATACCCAGCCCTTGGAGCAATCATGTTATTCTGTTTGAGTTGTTTCTGCCTCTGAAGAGCTGCTGACCTCAGTTTCCTCCTTTCATTTGTAGATTCCATTTTTCCCTCTGAAAATTCAGAGTATCAGGGTTTGAAGTTTCTACTGCATTCCCACCACTGAAATGAACCTATACCTCCCTGACATTTTATTTAATGAAAGATTTACAAAATAAAACAACAATTTTATTGCTATGTTTTCATATTCACGATGTATTTGTTTTGTTGAACAAACAGCCACTGCTGCTGGAGAATTCGAGACCTGATGAGCTGCTGAGGAGCAGCATCATCTAATATTTAGCACCACACTCCTTATGCATGAATACCCTCCATAACTCACTCCAGACTCTGCCAAGATTTCCAACTCATGCATGCTTTAGCAGTTGGTACTACACATCAATAGGTTATGAATTTGGAGTTATGACTGCTACTTAAATTCATCAAGATTCTACTTGAATCAGTAATAGCCAAGAATTCACTACCAAGAAACAAGGATCCCATAATTCTGCTATAGTTTAGAAGGTATATCCCATTAATAAATGGGCAAAGTATATATGTGGTGTGGGAGGAACTATTCCTAGCATAAGATTTAGAAACTAAAAATACAAACACGTAGAAAGCAGGGAACTGCTCCAAACTAGCAGCAATTTACTGCCAAACAAGATATTTAGGTAAGATGGTGCCAGTATTCTGGCCAGGCCTCATGTTTTACTCTTCCTGGACAGTAAGCAGGGTGCAGGGCCTTCTGCTGCAGAGCCCAGGCCCTGTGCACACACCACCTCTTTTTGTGCGGGTACAAACCTACAAACCAATCCCTTCCCTCTTCTGTTGTGTATTCACCACTCACTGCACAGAAAACCAATTTCAGAGGTGTTTTAGAAATATTGCCGCTCCTGCTTTTGTAATACTGCCTGCAAAATTAAGTTTTTACATATATACACAGACTATAAATTCAGCTGAATCTGAAATATGTAAACTACATTATTTTTCTTATCTGTTCGGTTGCCATCTTCTTTACCTCTTTGGGTATCTATTTCCCTTATAAGCAAAATGACTGAGAAACTTTACATGAAGGAAAAAAAAAGAGCTTATTTCTCAGCAGTTCACACCTTTCTGTTTATCAACTTGAAGGTTAAAATAAGTACTAGAGTCACTTTGAAAATAGTTATTTTATACTGTAATTGCTATAGGGGCAGCTCCAATCACAGCTGGCAAGTGAACAGTAAGGGCAGATGAATCCAGGAAAAAGCATGGTTTTATGCAAGTAATACCAACAATAACAAAAAAACCCGCCCCGTAGCTCTGAAGATTAAATTAACAACCTTTCAGCATTCTCCCATAATCCTGCATCAGGAGACCTTTACACAATTACTCAAGTCCTGGACCCATGAAAACTTTCCTAGCTGATGCTATTTGAGATTAAAAAGTTTTTTATCTTTCTGTCTCATAATAACCCTCCCCTGCCCACACCCATAGCCCTACAAAAAGAGACAGAATGCAAGGAGAACTGACATTCCATGGCTGCTCTCCATCTCTCTCCTGAAATATATTCTGCCTGAAACCAATCAGAACTTCTTCATTGGGTATGAAATTCTGGTATGCACAACATGCACACCTCACATAAATCTCATTTCAGTGCTGATTAAAGAAAGATGTGAAGAGAGAACTTGCTATAGGATTTCATTGCAGGTCAGAACTTTGCTCCACATTTGCAACTAATCTGAAATTGATATACATCTTTTCTCTTCCTTCTCCCTCACTCCTACAACCAGAATAACTCCACCACCAAGGTCAAAGGGTGATAAAAGGACCGCGTCATCAGGCACAAACAGAACCCCCATTTTCAGAAGAGCGCTGGTAAGGAGATCTGTGTATCATGGAGCATCAAATCGTTTTCTTGCAGGTACTCCAAAGCAGATCACCCCTTTGGAGAGGCATCCCAGACCCTGACAGCATCACAGAGCCTCATATGAAGAAGTATGTGCTGGAAGCAATACTGGGTGTCTCTAATTGGAGGGATGTTCCTGATGGATGGCATTGTGCATCCCATCCAAAAGCTTCTAAAGGCAGCAGAGTCGTCCAAGAAAAACAGGGAAGCTTGGCAACTGAATATCATGTTACCAAGACACACCACATACAGGGAGATTTGTAGCTAGTTCATGTCACTGTCTGGAGTTTAGACTGATGGGAAAGACAGACTCTTTTTCCTTTAAGAAAAGATTTATATAATGATGAGTGAAGACAGAAATTATTCATTTAGCCAAATTCCACTTAAACGCACATTAGAATGGACAGGTAATACATCTCTAAATAAGAAGCTCTGCAACGAAAAGATTGTAAGGTTGCTGTCACTGGTGCCACAGCTGGTGTATCATTAGTCAGAAAAAAGTACAAGCCCAAATTACTCCTCACGTATAAAAAAAAAAAAAAAACAAAACATCAACACACAAACAAACAAAAAAACCCCAAAACACACCTAGAGAATGTTTTCACTTCATCTGAAAGTCTTGACCCTTTTGACCAACTCCACCAGCTCAGCTGAAGCTTGCTTACACAGCAAATATAAGAAAATAGCATAATAGAAAACAGAAGCAGAATAAGACAGCACATGTTTCTCTTCCTCCTTGGGAATTGTCACTCCAGTATCATCTGTATTTAACACTTCTTCATTCTAAAAAGCAAGCTCTAGTCTTCTGGTGGAGGTTCATTGCAGATGACTTAGGTGACCAGCGAAGGGTTGGAAGAGCCATCACAGCTCAGTCTAGCTGCAAGCAGTTGTACAGCAAGGCCACGCCTGAGCTCTTCCACCCTCACAGCTACTGCCCTCACACAGTCCACATAAAACTAATATCCACAGTGTACTGTCAGCCACCTGGGGATACAGCACCGACAGACCTCCAACAGAGCAGCTCTGGCAAATACTGTGTTTGAAAGCTCCCAGGTATCTCCCCCACCACTTTCCTAATGTTTACTGTGTCTGAAGTATACATGGCAAAATAGACAAGTGCCTAATCCTCAGCCACTCCAGTTGCCATCCTACAGATAACTATAAACTGTTAATTAACATGCATTTGGGCTAAGGACTGTGACTCTCATTTGCAAACTGATTTAAATGAGATAGCTGAAGCAATTATTGTCCTCTGCATTCTGTTCCTCCCTCTCCTGAAGGTTATACCTCTGTCTCAGACAACACTGCACAGAACGTGCATCTGTTGCTTAAGCACTGCCCTCTACAACTCAACATTTAAGCATTTAAACAAACCACTGCAGCCTTTAGTCTGCATTTATACATTAAGCTGTAAACTATAGCAGCTGAGGTTACAAATCCCAGACATCCATTCATACCATGGGACTTCGACTTCTAGGAATGTGGCAGGCCAAATAGGCATGGCAATAACTGTCATGGTCACCCCATTTAAACATGCTTACTAACATAAATCAAAGCCCTAAGCAGTGAATCAGAATGAAATTGGTACGAATATCTTCTGGTTTGGTCTAGCGTACTCTTAACATAATGATGTTAAATAGGGATTCCAGGATAACGGCAAATCACATACACTGGCATTTCCAATTGTTTGCAATGGCAGGAAATACTGAAATTATAATCCCAAAGTATCCATAATATTAGTGTTGTGTTCTGCTCTGCACCAACCAGTCCCACTGGACCTTCATGTGTTCATCTCCTCGGAGTCATGCAACAGCGTCACTTTCCTGCTCCGGCAGTAGGTGTAAGGAGGCTCAATACACCATGTTCTCTCCTTTCCTTCCCCTCGGACAGAGGTACCTCCACCCCACCTCGTAAACTGCTGGAGTGGAGCAGAACAGAAATACATGTAGGGACAACCAAGAATTTGTGATGTGGGAAACAGGATGAGACAGAAAGATGTACTGGCGTGGCAATGCTGAACTGAAAGAAGTGGGGAAAAACAGTTTAGCACCATGTTGGGCTACGGTACCCACCGTATCAGGCGTCTCAAGCATAAGTCTTGGCTTTGTAGAAAGATGACATCAGCTGGGGTGAGAGAAAAGGAAAATAATGTTCCTGTGTGGGCATTACTTCATCTCTCCCCAAACCACCCTCCCTCAAAATCTCACTGATCTCTTATTCAAAAGGTTCAATAGTATTGTGATTCACAGAGATACATTATGCTCCTGTTCTTATTTTGGTTCTGTGTTGGTTTGAAAAAGGCAGTAATGGACGCTGACAAAGTCAGAACTGGCAAAAAAGAAGTCTTTTAATGTGAAAATAAGGAGAATTAGGACAACACCCAACAAGGGTGTTGACTATCTTCAAAATTAATGAAAAGGAGGCAGCTGTAGCTTTGGAAGATCAGTAGTGTGCAGAGAGGTACAAAACATACCAAAAATAAACCCTCCTGTCCTGAAGGACAGGTTTGTGCTGTGAATTTCAGGATTCAACTACTTCTTTAATTTGTCTTTAAACTTTAAGTATGAACCTTGGAGCTAAAAAATTACAGAGGAAGAAACTTCCTTTTTGTGGCATCTCTGAAGTTCCAGCTCCTCACCAAAAATCAAGAAGTGCAGGAAAGCCACACAAGTGAAGTGTTCTATATACTGACTTTTATAACTAAACTTTTTCCAAATCTCCCTTTGAATTCAGTTTGGCCTTAGACGGTTTTACTTAGCTGGAACCAACTGGCTTTTCCTAGTAAGGACAGGGGGAGCACCACTGAATTTTCACTTCATTTCTGTCTTTGATACCCTTTGTGCTCAATGTTTAATTGATTGAGGAACTCAGGCTCGCACTTACTGCTTTAAAAAGTACTTCTGCATAGTGTTGAGGCTAGTTTCAGCAGCTAACACATACACAAGCAGACTAGGCAAGTGTGAAACAACCAGATGTCTGAGTGTTTGCACTTGCACTTGCTGAGATTCTAGCATAAGCACAACTGTTCAGACAACTGCCACCGAGTAATTCTGAGACATAAAAAAGTAAATAAAGAAGCTATGTTATTACTCACTGAGAGCAATGGGAAGCTGCTGGCTGGCAAGTCCTGAAGAGCCAAGACTTACATTCTACATCTTATGTTCACATGGGACTACAGCAGGAAAACTCTCCTAGCACAGGCTCTTGCATCCCACAAAGGTACTCCCAGAATGGAAAATTGGTAATGCGTCCCATCCCCATTGATTCTTGGTCTGTGCGCAAAGATTGTCAATACTGCTTCTGGTTATGCCTAACAGTCCCCCTGGAATTGAGGTAAGACCACCAATTCATCAAGCACTATCTGCCAAGGATGTGTCAGCTGGTTGCCAAATGACTGAATTAAAGAATACAAATTTTTATTGCAATTTTTCACAAAAAAGATATATAGCTTGTGTGACAAGCTTTTTCTGCTCTGCTTTTTCTCCTAAAAGAGGTCAGGAATGAAGATAAGATATTTAGTTTCAGCTGCTGGCTCTATTGGCTATTTCCCCTGCAACCATTGGACAAGTCATTTTGCCTTTCTGTGCCTCAGTTTATCCATCCGCTAAATACTGGTTTTCTATTTTGAGCTACTACAGCCAAATAAGTGCTGCATAAACATCAGACTAGTATCTTTATTCTTAATGCACTTCAAAGCACAACTTTCTTCATCTCTACATAAAGTAGCCTGAGACTTTTCTTTCCACTGGGTTAAGCTGTTTTTTGATACCGAGCTGCCCCAGCAGCTCACCCATAACCACATTAAAAGAGAACTGATGTCATGCAGCCTTGCCTCCAAACACACACCACCTGGATATAGCAACTGCTGCCACTGCAATTTAATTCTTGCTTGCTGATTGCAAATTTCAGTTCCTCTGGTTGTGTGCTGTAAAAAATTTGATTCATACTTTACTTTACAAATACTGTGGCTTTTCTTGTGCAACTGCTTAAGAAAGATGCAGTGGCCTCTATTGTGCAAAAGGATCTCTTATGACACATGCATATATACTGCATGCACAGTGTAACAGAAAAACCAATCAAGAGGCTGGCTATTCTTCCTAGCTTTATTTTATGTCAAGATGCATATTAAGCGGTTTTTAAATAGGGAAAGAACCAGAGGTTAGAGTGAAATTCCCAGGTGTCCCTTGCTGTTCATGATGTTCATATTCTATACACAGAAAATGCTGATACTGCAAGGTGATCGGCACCTGCTAGAACAGGCTGAGCTTTCCCAGCTCCTCCACAGGACGAAGTCCACAGAGATAACAGAATCCTCAAAAGGTGCTCTACCAGACGTAATGCAAAACAGAATATCACCCCAAGTAATCTTTCTTTTTTCCTTTTCCTCCGCTGCTAAGCGTAGCCGCAGAAAACTTCCAGCACCCTTCACCAACAAATCCATCAATAAAACAAAGTTTTATCAGCTTGTTCTGTTCCCTATGTCAGAATCAAGATGCAGCTGAGTACATTAAATATTTAAAGAAAGAGAGGCTTAAGAGTCAAAAAGAGAGGAAAACATGCATTTCTTCAGGGAACGTTTTGCTCATGGAGTAAAGAGTAAGAAAACTTTGCCCCATTTGGCAAACATACAAAAAACCCAAACCAAACCAACAACAAAAAACAAAGCGAAGTAATAAAAACTGTGCACAATTTTTAATTTATAGCAACAGGAACCGCTCACAGCTGATTTTTTCAGAGTCTCATCATAGTTGGTGAATAATGAAAGACTATATGATGATGTAATATGTCTGTAATGGCCTGTTCTAATTCCAGAAGTACTGATCTGTCCTTCTTTTTGACTTCTTCCATTCATCTAGAACCAATACTCTTTCCAATTGCATTTTGTTCAAAACCCTTGATTACACATTAAACTTTATTGGTCCATTTTTGTTTCCAAGTGCTTTTTGCTCTTGCTCCCTAACTTTTCACTGCAGGTACCCTGGCAAACACTACTTGTAAGTGCTGAACAGAGGACAAACACACAAAACTGGGAAAAAAAAAAATAATGTGCGCAGCAAGATTATCTGTCCTTGTGCAACGGCTTTGCAATCCACTGCAAGGGAAGGCAATGGTGAGCCAAGAATGTGGGTGCAATATGAAGGCCAGAGGACTCAATTCAGCAGAATTCTAGAAGTTCAGTGGTGGCAAAACTGGAGGTCTGATGCAGTAAAAAGCCCAGCATAACAGATACCGCAACACTAAATGTGCTGGATATTGTGTGCCCTGTACCTTTTAATGACTAAGTTAAAAACTCCAGTGGTACTTTCGTCTTGTATAAATAACTTAATTGGTAAATCTCACTTTTCAACTATACCTCCCCAGAAAGTCATCTTTGGTCCATATAGCCTGAAAATCATTATTTATTTACTGACAAGTTTTCAGAATGTGTTCTCCTCACGTGTGAACAAAACACTTATGCCAATGCAAAGAAGACAACATGTATTTGCAACAGGGATAGTTTCACATGTAAAGTTTTAAAAGCCGACGAAGCAGCCAGACTCTGGGGAAAGTATCTTCCCAATATCCATCTCTCCCTTTCCTGTTGAAGGATCATGCCTCTGACAACTGAATGCTTATAGCAAACACACTTCTGCAGCTCTCTTTGGAAACCTTCCCCCACTGTTCTTCCCTTATTCTGTGTCTTGTCAACACCATCTCCTCACAAACAGCTGCTTCCCATCTGAGCTGATTTCTGAGCACACTGTCTGAGCACAGTGAGCAACAGAGACAGAGCCATGAGCACCCAGAGGGATACAAGCTAAAAAATTATATGCAAGTGTCCGGTGATTATCATTTGAAGCCTTTGATTCTGCACAACACAAAGGGAAGTACATAAACAGAAATGAGCAAGCGGCACTTCATACGAAGGACCAAAGTGCTTTCAGTCTACAATATCTCAGCTCATAACTGTTAAGTAATGACACTCAGTATTAGATAATTAACATCCAGTTCCCTTTCACACTGTCCTAAAGTAGTCCCCACCCATTCAAACTGTATTTCCTTTCTCTCTCCTCCTCCACAGATCAAGAAAATACAAGACGTCAAGTAATGACGACAACAAAGTCAGTAATGACAAAAATCTAAGAAAGGCTGGCAAAACATATTTCCAACACTTCTGGCCTGGCACCTAAACTTTCACATAACAACAAAGCATCGGAAATAAACCCACCCATGCCAGCTGCCGACACAGAAAAGCAACCACGGGTCTGGGTGTCAGCTCTGCCACAGGCATCACTGTTCCACTAGAGTCCTATTTCAGCAAGATGTGCCACAGCTTGGGCTGGGACCCTCAGGCTATACCTACGCTAGGAAGCCAACAGTGCCAGGACATGGGCCTAAGCCTTGCTATTCTGTTAGAATATTTCCTGGCACCCTTTGGCCCAGGCCTACTAGCATTGTCTGAAACAATTCTCAGGCATCGTGCCAGAGTTAGGATGGGCCAAGGACCATTCCCAATAGGCAGTCTGAATGCAGCCATCCTACTTCCAGAGAGTTCAGTGGTACAAGACCAGATGCCAGTTGGCCTTCAGGCCAGCAAGTAAAGCCTGGCACTGTCTTGTTTACTGCATTTGTAGCCCAAGTTTCTTGCTTAACAATACAGGGCATTAACCACTGATCAGATCTAACAAGGCAGGTACACTTTTGCCTCCATGCCTGCTCCTCTGTGACCTACATAAAAGCACACAGCCCACATATATATACCTACATTAGGCTTGTGAATTGTTCCCACAACAACCTGGATTCTGTTTAAGAATCAGGTTTCAGAGTCCGAAACATTTTACCAGGTCTAAAGTTTTACAGCTTTCTGTTATTGCCCCTTCAAACAAAATGAAGGGGGCTTCTTCATCTAACCTCATCACCTAGTGATGAGGTTAACAGCAAACAGCTCCCTGTGAGGTGGTGAATTCAAAGCAGTTGTCAGATTAGACAGAAAGTCCCATGGGACCAGAGACTTTGCTGCGTAGCTAAAACCCACCCACCTGTCTGAGATAAGAACTCACTAAAATGCAAATTCTTATCAGGAGTCTGTCTCCAAAGCAGGGCCCTCCACAGTGACACACGACACTTTGAATATCAGGAAACTCTTCTCATCGTCAGCTTCCTCAGCCTCCAAAATAATCCTCAAATGCAGCCTTTTATGTTTTCCTCTCTTTCCTGATATGTATTTCCTTCATGTATCCCATGGTGGGCTGTTTGAAGTTACTCAAGCCACATTAGGATGCCAGAAGTATGAGCAGGCAAAACATTCAAGACAAAAGCATTATCACTAAAGTGATTTACTGTAGATAAGAAGAGGTGGGTGATGTTATTAGGTTTTTTCAAAACTAAGCCCATTCTATCATATGTGAAGGTAGTTAACATCTGACAGCCATCCAGTAAAATGAGTCTCACAGGTCCAAAGCTGTTTCTTAATAAATAGCTCAGATCACAAAGACAAGCATCACTCCTTGGAGTCAACATCAGCAGTCAGGGTCACCAGTTGCAAAGGACTGTGCTAGCCTCTCTCTTCAGAAGTGGTCCGCTCAGGGAAGGGGTGAGCAGTGTGACCTTTCAACGATCAATATTTGCTCATTCTGACATACTAGGGCAAGAAAAATTAGCAGAAAGAACACGGGTTTGGTATCACTGGTAGTGACACTGGTTCACAATTAAACCAGTAGCCTGATTTGTGAAACTCCTAGCCCAATCACATCAAACACCCAAAACATTCAAGCATGTATTAGGAAGGGCTTTGCTGTAAGAGCCCTGAAAATGTTGGCCCTAACTCTTAGACAGAGGCAACTAAACAACCGACAAACCCACAGGGAATATATAATAAGCACCCTGCATACTAGTTTGTTTGCTCCTTTTTTTAAAAAAACAAAACAAAACACAGCACCTGAAAGTGTATTAGCGGACCAACTAAACAACTAGTCTACAAAGACTTTTAAGGACTAAAAGACAGTGTTTATAAAAAAAAAAGTCCTAATTTTACATAAGCAAATTAACCTGTTGGCACAAGAACTGACCACAAGCAAAACAAGAAGTACTAAATGAAAGTCAGGCTGAGAATGGTCACAAAATTTACTCCATGAGTCATGAGACATCAGATGAGTTGCATCAAGGTGTTATTTGTATGGCTGATATGCTTCCATAGAAGTAATTCTAGCAATGGCAATAGTAGTGAGATTGACTCAATATTCTTACATGAACATAAATGCTCCTTTAACTCAGTTCCACAGTTCCATCATCTGATTAACCACCCTAATCTTTAAATAATCAAGATGTAGAAATCTGTTGACCTCTCTGCAACTGAAAGATTTATGACAAAAAATTGCAGCTGTTTCTGGAACTGTAGGAAGTTGCATTGCCAGCCCGTTTGTGACAAGTCCTTGTTCTAACAGCACTGGGTGAAAAAGCAGGTAGGCTTTCATACATAAGTGTCACGATGCCCAGAATGATGAAGACCTGTCTTTCTGTCACTAAGTGTCAACGGGCCTATCAGAGCTCCCATTCAGCTTTGGGCAATCACTATCTCATGGCTTGACATATGGCTATCAGCTGTGTAAGCAATGAGTTATTCTTCTAAGGAGGAGGGCTCATTAGAAAGAGTGAAGGAACTGTTTTCTCACCACAGAGCTGTTTTCTCTTAGGCTGGTCTTGAGATCTGCAGTTCAAAGGGAGCTGAGGCTTCTTCAGATGAGTGGCTTCTACAGAAGGGTGAAGGAGAGTGTCTATGCAGGAGTCAGGCATTTTAGTCCAGATAACTACCCTGAGGTTCTCTCCCAGTACAGATCTACTACAGTTCTGAATGTCCGCTACAGCTTGACTCAATCATACGTGCAGAAGGCATTGTTAAAGGTTTAATCAGGCTTGGCTAGGCAATCAAGCAAGAATCTTCATCCGGAGTAATATTTAAATCCAATACTTTGCTCAGGTCTCAGGCACGCTGTTGGTGCAACCCCCAGCCCAAGCCTCAGTTTGTGGTCCAGGAGGGAAACGTAGTAAAAGGTAACATTCAGCCTCAGTATGAGAGATGTCTTTGCATGAGTTGCATTGCTCCACAATGAAGTCTCTGTAGCGGATTGAGAAATTACATTGTTGCATATTTCAAATCTTTTTCTTGCCTCTAGCTGTTAAAGGCTGAGAATGCTGCAGTCATTCCCACTGCTAAATGGGAACTCTTGAAAATAGATAAGAAACACGATAAGATAGCGATGCTTCCAGTCCGTCCTTCAAAGAGACAGGACTAGTTGCTTCAACACAAGTTGAAAACAGAACACAAAACATCAAGACAGAAATGGAGACAAAAAGGGTGGCAGGGGAGGAAGAGATTAAAGCCACCCCAACAGAGGAAATAACAGGCACCCTATGCCACAAGTCCAACCCTACTTTTCACGTCCTTAATTCAAACAGCCTTCATGCACTCTGAAACACACCTTTGTGCACACCTTTGATTGCACTAATCAAGGGATCATCTGCCAATTCAGAGCATTTAATGGAAATACTGCTGTGTAAATACGGATTAAGTGTCCCACCACAATACAAAGACAATGGTAATAAGCAGGAGCATTAGTGAGCTACACATGTTTTCATGTCATCTAAAGCACAAAACAAAAGGGCCTGGCTGAAATACAACTGCAAAGAAACCTTGCCCAGTCAGAGAAACTGGCAGATACAACCATTCAGGACAATTTCAAATATTTGATCCACAAAACTGATTTCTGCAGTCATGGCAATTGTTATTTGCAAATGAAAAAAAAAATACACGAACTAGATAAGTCCACACAATATATTTCTATTTCTTAATTTCAGGAATATCTCAAAAAAGGAGATGAAGTACAGTAGATCTGAAACTCTTTGCCACAGGAAAGGCTTGGTCCAACAAGATCCAAGAGGTCAAATAAGGTTTCTGCAAACTTTGTCATTAAATCCTCATTTCATGCAAAAAAACTGATGGTAGTCTTCGCAGATGACAAAGGCCTAGGGGACAAGCAAGTATATGTGGGTCAGCATTCCTCTCTCTGGTGGTGACCAGTACAGACTGCCATTGAACAGGGATTTCAAGCATCACCAAAGTTAAAACATGCATCACCAAAGTTAAAACATGCATCACCAAAGTTAAAACATGCATCACCATTTACATCCTAAAAACAGTACAACTGTGCAAGCCCTTTACCAAGAAAACACCCATTGCAAGCTGAGAACCCATTTGAGGCTGGAAACAAAAAATAACAGAAAAGGGATTCTACAGCTGGAAAAAGAGAGGGAAATTCACACATAGTCCCTTATATTTTCTTGCAAATGCCTGAAGCAAACAACAGGCAGGCAACAGAAATAAGTAATTTCTTGAAAGCTTCATCTGTCACAGACTCATCTGGATGCCTGCAGGCAGACACTGCACTTGGGAGACCCTGCTTTTTCAAGCCTCAGATGCCCTCTCAGAGCAGGATGCCTCTGGGAGTGCCAGGATCTGAGCATAGGAAAGCTGGATTGAAAGCACATCATTCTTTCTCTTAAGGAGAGTTCAGTGTTGCCCTTCCAGAGTACATCCCAGAAGTCTAACTATTAGACTGCTCCCATAAATCCTCTATGCAGACACCTAGTCATGGTCACCGGTACAAGCAATGAGTTGTTACTCAAATACAGGTACAAACTCAGATAAACCTTTCTTAAGGCTCCTGTGCTACAATAATATTCCTGTACAATGTACAAAAAATGTGAAGTAATTCATTCCCTCACTCAGTACTGCTAAAGCCTCGGGAGTGTCTAGTGACCAAAATGCAGGCACAAGAGTTCAAGAAACAGAGATTAGAGAAACCAGATCACAGCACAGGAATTATCTGAGGTAAAATTGAATAGTTTTTGAGATGAAAGAGTTAAATAATTTGCAAATTTAGTCTAGTCTGAAATACTTGAGGGATTAATGCAAAGAGAAAGAGATCACCTCTGTGCTCACTGCAAAGAAAAGAAGATTAGACATTACTTTAGGCACTAGGAAGACATTTCTAATAATAAGGACATCTAAACACCAGGATAAACCATCAGAAATTACCCTCCTTTCAGATCAGAACATGATAGATGGTTTTTCAAGATCCTCTCCATGACCATTTTTCATGATTGTATGATACAATGTAAAACTGTACAACGGCATTTCGCACCCCTGCAAAGCAGTACTCCTGCCTACAACACAAACTCTGTGTCACCTGGGAAGTGGAAAATTAGCAAAGTTTTCACACTTTTTCTCTTCCTGTATTTAGGAAGCTCCCTTAATGAGCATCAGTCTGCTTCCTGCAAAAATCAGCCAAAACCTGTATAAAATGCATTCAATGCCTCAAGCCTGTCAGTGTTTAAAAGGCATTTGGACAATGCCCTTAATAACATGCTATAACTTGGTCAGCCCTGAGTTAGTCAGGCAGTTGGACTAGATGATCGCTGTAGGTCCCTTCCAATTGAAATAGTCTATTCTATTCTAAACTAAGCTATGTGTGGAGCAACTCACTCAAATAATTTCTGCTGTCCATGACGTTTGTTTCACTTTTTGATCCACATGCCTTTTCCTACCAAAGCCCAGGGTCTCTGTCCCTCCCTTATGCTCACTCAGCTCCTAGACTGCTATTGCAAGGGAGTTTTGTTGCAGAGGCACCCATGTGGCGCTGGGAAAGCACTGGGCAGCCAACCTCTCCCTCCTCCCCCCCGAGATCCTGACACATGTTCAGACAACAACTGGCACCCCTGAAGTGAGAGGGAGGGACAAATGGCAAAAGGGCTGATTGATGGTATCACTGCAGCTGAGAAGAGGGAGAGAGAGATGCAGAGCCAAAGTCAGGTCAAACACCTCATCTGAAGGATGTAATGAGACCAAAGTAGGTCTGAGATAAAGGGTAACAAGAGTCAGATGCACCCCAAGCTGGAACGAGCTAAGGGAAGCAAAGACAAAGGAGTTTTAGTTCTCACCTGTGTGGCAGTAAACTGGTGAAACTACATAGGGGATTTATTGGTATTTTCTCATTGTGGGGATTCTGTGAGAGTGCAAAAAGAACTAAACAGCTCTGTTCGTATGAAAAATCTGCTGCACTCCTACACACCTTTGATTTGTAAAGCCTCGCTGCAAAAGGCATGGGCTGGTCACACAATTTTCCAAGTGGAAAATTAAGCTCAGACATGCATCTCAGAGCAGAAAAGAACCTGTCCCTCCATCCCACCTCTTAGGCCCGTGGCTCATAAACTGGGCTCAGCAGACCACAGGCTCAGATGAATAAATATTTTCAGAGCTTTCTCTTTGCTTTGTTTTGCTTTTCTGTTTTTCACTTCTGCTTCACTTTCTATACCCAGACTGTTTTCTTCACATTCTCTCTTTTTATCCAGAGCAAAAGAACCTTTTAATCTGTTTGCATTTCAGCCTTTAACAGCTAATTTTGCACTACACTTAGTCTGAATAGAATACCAGCAGAATTGCCAGCCCCAAATATTCAAGACTCATAACATAAGCTCCTAAAAACTCACAAGCATTTATGTTTTGCTGTTGTTATAGCTTCAAACTTCACTTTACAACAAGAGAGGCTACAAACACACCATTCAAAATGAAAGCTGTGATCCTCCTCAATGTCAGGAACTGGGATTTTAAGAAAAATATCACATTGCTAAGACTCAACAATAGAAAATCTTCATCATTCACATTTGTAACAATTGGCCATAAGTAAGTGCATGTGACTAATGGACTGAAACAACAGAACAGCAAAGGTAATTTAGATTACTTCCAAACAAATTTCCTTTTCCATCGCCTTCCTCTCCCCAATTGCTCTTTTAGCTGTCTCATAATAAAGGAGCAACATTACCCAAACCATATGGTTCACCTTCCAGAATCAAGGGTTTATCTGTACCTACTGAGGGTGAAACAGGCAGAGAACAGGGTAGGACAGGAAACCACACCTCACAGCTGAGACAAATGGTCTGTTTGCTACTCTATCTGAGCACCAGAGCCCTAATCTTGGATGCAAACAAGATTGTGAAATATGAAGAGAAAAAAAAAAAAAAAAGACCCGTGATGCTTATCATATTTCAAGATGGGTGGAGTGCAAAATCCAGAGATACTAGATCAATTACAACTACAAAGCAAGCAAGAAAAGGGAGCATAACATAAATATTTTGAGTCTGTAGGATGTGGGTTAATTTATCTGATGGCACGTGTCCTAACGTAACATATTTATACAATTGCTAAGAAGGAAAAAGACTTCTAGTCTTCATAAAAAATAAAGGATGGCATAATATTAAAACCTAAAAATAGTCCTGGTACAACTACTTATCCAACTTGATACCTGTCTGATAAGGAGAATTCAACTTTCATACTGTTTTCATGCCTGCACAGAACACACTGCAATTGCTCAAACTAAAAGTACATCCTGTCATTCTGACATTAAAATTTACAAGTTGGTGGTTTGTCTTTGGAAAGATGAAAGAGCCGTATTTATATACAATGTGGAGAACAATTTGGCTTTATATACTTGCAATTACCTGACTAAGTTGTGGGAGCTGCATGTGCACGTTTAGAGCTAAGCGTTCACTAAAATTAAAGGATGGGAAGAAAAAAAAAAAAGTGTATGCAACAACATACCTACCTTTGCAATCTAGTGTATTGGATAATTACTGTTACTACTCTTTCACATGCAATTCATATGATTATATCTACCAACTGGTAAACCAAACCTTTAAATACTGACATCTAACTGTTGTGTACCCACTATTCAATCTATTTTTAGAATGATGGTCAATGAGTATGTCTGAAATTGCTCAGGGCTTCTCTGTCTCCTTACTTGAAAACTGGTCTTCAATTACTGCAATACTGGTATCACAGATTTGACTGGGATTCTGTGGAATGACCATGTGGCACTCAAACAAACCACAACGTTTCTTTTCTCAATGAACTGTCTGTGACTTTTCCATACAGATTGACAACACATGCCAAGAACAGATACCTAGAGAATGGGTAAGCTTAAAGGCTGCAATGTGTGGACATTGCACCTCAGTTCCCCAAGACTCTGCTCTCAGCCACATATTCATGTGCAAGACCATGTGCTACCAAACAGATGCTTTGACATTTACTCGCTGGTCACTCAAACTAAATTATCACCTGGTTTAATTTTGTCATATAGAAAAGAAATATTTACAAGATCACATATAAAGTGTAAACATTTCTACATACATTGCAGAGAGTTAAAAGAGGCCAAAGGCAGGCAAAGGCTTAATTGAATCTTGAAGCCTGGAGACTGAAAATCCTTATGGTTTATGATCTCACCAGAGACTTACAACAAAATTATCTGCCTTTATCTCTTTGAAGTTTATCTTACTCCATCAGTAACTTTTAGTAAAGTTCCATTAGCTTCTAACAATTTTCCACTTTGCTTCTTATTTGATCAGTAATTCTTTAATGACATTGGCAGCAGTATATATTCATCCATTCCCTGTAGTTCTCCCTGCTGCTTAAAAGGTCTGGCTGTGTAATAAGCCTTTATTAGTAAATTTATTAACATATCTGCATAACAGTATTATCTATTAATACTCCTGATTTACACAGCATTTCTTCAAGGACAATTCTGTATCTTGCAACATGATACCTGCCAAACAAAGTGGCAAATAAGACAGGACACAATACAACCTGTGCATATTCCTAATCAAATCAATAGCTTCAGGTCATCAGCTGTGAGCTGGTAGAAAAGCTTCCCCTCTCTCAGCATGGTAACTCCTCATTTTGAGGCTTAGTCTAGGAAAGGTAAGACTGTCCAAATCATGATATGTGAGTATCATGTCTCTATTGTATCACCACTTAATAAAAGATCCAGACTCCATTTTAAAAAAATACAATAAATAGCTATATCCCTTGGAATTTATCATCTCACCTTGCAAGATCAAGAAAAAACAGAGAAGAACTACCTGGTTTCATTCACAGTTCTGACACATAATACTGTAATGGGACCTATCAACCCCAGTACCAGAAACTAAGCAGGAGCAAAACTAACAAGGAACGCCTTCTTGTGTCCAAAATTCAATGGGATAAAAATGTTACAAACAACATACACAGTAAAGCATTAACTGTATGTATTACAGACTGAATAGACTAATTTAGCTGTAGTAGCACGGGACATCTAAGTTAAATTTGCAGATAACTCCTTTTTGTCAGAATTGAGGTATGCAATATAACAGATTTTAGAGACTATCTTTTATTTAAATAGGTAAACATCTGGAGCATTTTTATTAGATGAGCACAACACATAGCAAAATGTTCTTCATGGCAACTAACACAATTTTTAGTGTGAGAAAAGAGAACTACATGTTCTATAACATTAATGATACCTACTTTATTAATCTATGGAAGCAAAATAAGGACCACAAGCTTTTACACAGAGCAAATAAGGACTGAGTCCTTGTGTTTATAGCTAACCTATTTCCCTGCAGCTTAGCAGGGAAAGGTTTCTAAGCATACAAAAAAAAGAAATGAAAAAGGAAACCTTCCCTTTAACATGGTCACATATTAGTCTTCTAAGGAGGAACAAAATACTTTTAATAAATCAAAGTTACATTGATTTATCTGCAAATCCATAGTATTAAATACTTAAGAGATTCTTTTACATTACCAGGGAACACAGGAAGCTGCTGCTAGCAAGCAACCTCTGTGCTGTGAATAAACCCATAGAATGTAGATGTTTGCTTTTTAAAACATTGTTTATTGAGAATACTTAATGAGGACTAGGGCTTCAATAGTAAATATTTAACAAAGAGCACAAATTCCCTCACCTAACCTTTTTCTAAAGCACAACTGTCCCATCCTACTTAGGGAAAACTCATTCTGACAATGGAAAGATATGAGATTTAGCCTTTCTTTATTTATCAAAGCTATTAAAAGTTTCTTAAGCAAAGGAACCTGTACCCCTCACATTTCTAATCTCATGCTTGACAGGAACAAGCTTCCATAAGATCTGGGAAATGCAACTGTCCTGCACAGAACTGCAGTCTTTTCTCCACTACTGCCAAAATTGCTTCTGCAACATATGGAAGTACAATCAATTTCAGTACAATGCACACTAAAAAAAACCAAACCACAACATCATCCAACCATGTTTGAGTGTTAACTGGGTGCATTACCCCAGAAAGTGTAATAGTTCACATCTACTTTGCACTAGGTAAGTGCTACTCACACAGAACATGAGATGGTAAGAAAGAGACCCTTGGGGCAGGAGCAGCAGTTCCTATGCAGTAATGTCAGAGCACTCAGAAAAAAAAACTAATGGGAGTAAAGTGGACTTCATCTGTGAGACCCAAGTAAATTTGAGAATACAGGATCCCAGTGCTACAGCATTACTTTTATTAGTGTCATAAGGCAAAACTCTTCCCCTATAACAGCCTGTAATTCCAGTGACTATATAGATGATACTACCCATCTATGTCATGTCAGCTGTTCAGTGTGGGAGGCAGAGCAAAATTCTCTCCTTTGTGATATCTTGTTAGAAGGTATTAAGTTATGGCCAACCACCAAACTTATGCAGAAAATATTTCACACCACTACAGCTCTTTTTACCCCCACATACTGCAGTAGATCCTCATTCTCCTTTCCTTGGTGCTAACACCATTCGACTATCTGAATGCAGTTGTACAGAGACTCAGCCCATAAGAACTAGGTCAACAATTGAAGAAACCACCATTATTTAGGACAGCACATGAACATTCAACACATGCTTAAAGTTAAGCCTGTGTGTGAACGGTGTTCTGAACCAAGGCCTAGAGATAGGCAAGATCCTGCCCCTCAGTGCTTTATTCAAACATAGTTACCAAAACACAAACTCCACACGGCGGTAGAGCTGCACCATCAGAGTCAACCCCCCAAGATAATACTACAGCCAGTCTACACCTAGCAGCTAGTAACAAAGCGACTGTGATGGGCTCTGTCTGCAGTGCCATCCTGAGAACACAGCCAAGTGTACTCTGTCAGTATCTTCCGCCATTACCTGAGGCGTATTACTCACTACTGCTCTCATGAAAACTGCCAAGTCAATCAATATAAATAAATTACTTGTTTTGCTTTTTAATATATGAAAATCCCATTAGTTAACACTGTGAATGCATTCAGCTGTAAGAACCAAAGCTAAAAATATATGCAGCTTGAATCTGCATTCCAGCCTGCAGTTGACAAAATTTCAAATTCAGTACTTAGGACAGAGGAGTTTTCTGAAAGTTTTTGTTTTGTTTTGTTTGGTCTGTAGGGTGGGGCACTTTTGCAATTTGCAGCTTTTTTAAGAATCTCACACTGAGGCAGAATCCCAGTTCTAAAGGAAGCTAACTGGCACTTTAGTCAGAAGCTTTCTGAAATTAAAGACTCTGAGTTCAACTATTTGCTAGAGAAAAGGAGGATTTAAGTAGAGACTAGTTCATAAAGCAACCACATCCTTTTCATTTATCTTTTATGCTAGATAGTTTGCCACTTGGGTGAATCTGAAAAACACTGAAGAAAAACTGATTTTAAAAAACAAACAAACAAAAACCTTGCCAGAAAGACAAGTCAAAAAGGGTCCAGGGTCTAAGCCCATTTAGATGAAATCAGGGTTTAGTACTTATCTAGCAAAACACCAGAAAGAATTTCTGCCCTGTCCAATCTTTTAGAAATCTCTGCAGAGACTTCCCTTGCTTTGATTCTTGATCTCTGTGTGATCAAATAGTTTATTCTTCTTCTTTTTTATGACGTATCTGTTATCTAGTAACTTTTACTGCAGGCTCTCCTTGTTATTTGCAGGAGTGTGGTGGTATGCTGATGAATTCCACATATAGAGCCTATATAGGAAAAAGGAAATATCCAGATGGAGTTTTACTTCTGAACTAGTCCGTGGATAATTTCAGAGGCGGGTATAATTGTCTCCACATGCACAGACACACCCGGCCCGATCACATATTTATGTTTACCATTAAAGAAAAAATATATATAATACTTATTTATAAATAACAGGCAGTAAGGATAGTTTCCGAGCAGGAACTTCTAAACAACAGGAACTTCTAAACAACACAACAAAGGGGATGAGGCATTCTGAAAAGCCGATTCACTTCAGGATCCGTCCCTGTCACCCCCCGGGGAGGCAGAGACACCGCCAGGATGCTCCATGGCTCCGGCGGCAGGGTTCCTCCTCACCGGCGGAGAAAACGCGGTTTCTGGCGGTCCCGCTCTGCCCACGGTGGGCCCACGCCGGCCTCTCGCACATCCTCCCCAAAGTCCCCCCCCAGCCTCTCGGGCAGAGGAAACTCCCCCCCGCCGGAGCGGGCCTGGCCCCAGGCGCTTCCCACAAGTTGTGCCGAGCGCTGCCGACTCGCCCGCAGCCCCCAGCCCGCCCGAGGAGGAGCCGCTCGCTCCGCTCCCCTCAGCGCCGGGCCGGGCCGCCCGCCCAGCCCCGCCGGTGCCCCTGAGGGGGCTTCCCCCGCCCGCGCCCCGCGGCGCCGCTCACCGACTGCAGGAAGTGGAGGGTCCCCACGTAGTCCCGCTCGGTGCTGAGGATCTCGTTCAGGACGCAGAGGCGGAGGCGCAGCTGGCGGTCGGTGTCCTTGGGGCAGCCGGCGGGGTCCGCGGCGCTGGGGGCGCCGGGTGGCGGCTGCGGCGGTGGCGCCTCCATGGTGGCGGCCGCGGGGCCAGGCGTTCCGCTTCCCCACCGCCTCAGGAGCCCCCCATGGCCGCGCGGTGTCCGGCGCGGTTGGGCAACGGCCCCCCCCTGCCGCCCCCTCGGCCCTGCCTCGCCCGCGTGTGGAGGCGCTACAGGGGCCGGTGGCTGAGGGGAGCCCGGCTGCGGGACATGCCGGGGTAGCGGCGCGGAGAGCGCTCAGCGGCGAGGCAGCGCTGAATGAAGAGGGAAGGGAAGCACCGGCGGCGGGGAGGCGGGGGGGGGGGGTGGGGACCGAGAGGCGGGCGGCGAGGGCGGGACGGGGAGGGCGAAGGCGGTGGAGCCCGGCCCCTGGGGGCCTGACCGGGCCAGCGGCGGGCAGCGGCCTGGCGGGGCGGCGAGGCGGGAGCGCGGCCTCACTCTCCACACACGCTGCCTCACACCTCCAGAGACAACACACACCCGCACACACACCTCACACCCGCGCTCCCACGCTCACCTCACACCCTGCACTCCCTCACACCTACCCATCTCACACCCGCACTCCTTCACCCCCCCCGCACACACCTCACACTTGCGGTCCCTCATCTCCTCACCACACACACACACACCTCACACCCCCTCATGCCCCCCACCTCACACCCCTGCTCCCTCATCTCCTCACCCCACGCACATGCACCCCTCACACTCCCCACTCCCTCACATCTACATGCACACCCCTCACACTCCCCACTCCCTCACACCTACATGCACACCCCTCACACTCCCCGCTCCCTCACACCTACTTGCACACCCCTCACACTCCCCACTCCCTCACACCTACATGCACACCCCTCACACCCATATTCCCTCACCCCCCCGTACACACACCCCTCACACTCACCTCACACCTGCAGCCCCTCACACCAACCAGGCACCCTGCACTCCCTCACACTCCATACCCCATGCATGCATACACACCTCACACCCCACATTCCCACACCTCACACCCTACACTCCGTCACACCTACACACACCCCCTCACACCCACGCTCCCTCATCCCCCCACACACACCTCACACACCCCGCACACCTTCATCTCCTCACCACACACACCCCTCACCCCCGCACTCCCTCACCCCCCTGTACACACCTCTACACACACCCACCTCACACGCACCCATGCTCCCTCACACCACTCACACCCCCTCACACCCCTCACTTGCACACACCTCACACACATCTCACACACCCTGCACTCACATCCCCCCTTCCCACGCACTTCACACACCACACACTTGCGCTCCCCACAGCGTACGCTCACACACCACACGCAGCGTTCACACAGCACACCCAGACACTGGGATCACCCCCCACACACCACGTTAACACCGCACAGGGAGATAAACACACCATGGCTACCTGCATGTACAGAGAACTGCACCCGATCTATGCCCCCCGCTCCTCTGCAGAGCCCTGAGGGGGGACACACAAACACAACCCGTACACAGAAGTACATACGGGAATACTCGCACCAGAACACACACGTGCAGAAATAAGCTGTTAGAGACTTCCGTGCCAACAGAAAATAGATAGGACAAACATGTGTTTCATTACCGTGAACTAAAAATATGGGGTTTTTTAAGGTTAGTTGTAACTGCTTGTACCAAGTGAGTGCGAGGCATAAGTGTGAGGGATAACAGGCAAAATTGCCCACAAAAATAGACCGAGTCCTGCAACTCAGTGCTGCTCCCCCTGACTTCCAAAAAGCTAATTTGATTCATACCAGTGGAGATTCTCCCAAACGTCTTCATTACACTGTAAGAAAGCTGCCAGGCTTTCTTCAAACTACAAATACATATTTATTTATTTTGAATTAAAAAAAAAAAATCAAGAGAAAATTTTAAAAATTATAATGTGAACTATTAAGTGACATAAGGACACAGACACTTATCTAATTATAGAATCATTTAGATTGGAAAGGCCCTTTAAGATCATTGAGTCCAACCATTAACCTAACACTGCCAAATCTTAAACACTAACAAAAATAATGTAATAAATCATCATCTTCCTCAGGCTAAAACAAAAACCTTCTTGGGTATTTTAACTTAACAGTGACTTTTTTTCTGTCTTGACTGATCTCCTTTATTCTACCCGGTAATTTTTCTGTTCAGGAGAAAATGACGGCAGTCTGATATAATACAGTTGTCATCTTGAAGTCCAATTTAGGCTTCATGGATATCATATTACATTAAATGAAAAAACAGCCTTTCGATCACGACATAGTTGCAGCAGGCTGCAGGTCTGCAGCATAAAGAAAATATCTAAGATGCTTTCAGTCCTAGGTGTGGAAATTGCCTTTATCAAGTAACAATGATACATTGCTTTGCCACGTCTCCGTATGATGTAGCCTTGGGTCAAGGTGCGCAACGTGCACCTTCACAAACATGACTCTCGTGATACGTTGTAATACCACTTTCTGCAACCTCATCAATGGGAAATGTTTCCTTCACTCTAAGTCAGTCTGAAACACGTTTGCTCGGAAGAAAAATGTGGGAAAGCTCTTGTCTACCTAAATGTAGGGGGTCTGAGGGAAGAGCACTGAGAGGAAGGGAATACCAAGGGATAATTCTGTATTTCATGCAGATTTCAGCCGTACTGAGGGAGATGGAAGAGCACTACGGTGCAGGCCTGAGACTGCGACAGGGAAGCAAAGTTTTCAGAAGGTCAGATTCACTGGTTTTCTTTCAAGTTGTTTATATTTAACCTTTTGTTTTCTTCTGAAAGTCACTACAGCATTTTCATTTATTTAGTCAGTGTGTCTCCAGTTGATGTCTTTTTAAAAATCATCAGATGTTTTTTCATTTTAGGGCAAGTGGCAAGACTCTCTTCTAAAAGAGCCTAATGGTTTAAATAACAATACTCGCTGCTAGGAAAAATCAACATCCCCAAAGCTACGCCCCCACCCTGTGGCTGAATGAGAAAGTTGTTAGTTTTAAAGTTGATCGTTTGTTAGCTATCTCCTGTGTTTGCCTCAGAAGTCTTACAATAATTTCATTTGCATAGCAAATGCTGAGACAGGAGACCATCATAGAATCAGTAGGATGTTACCTGAGCAATGCCTGAATTACTGTGGTGTGCGTGCCCTTTTGTTGACATTGTGTATGAGCTACATTGCTTCAAAGTACTTTTCTAGATTTATTGTCAGCATTGGAAGCATTACTGTGTAAGGATTTTTAAAAGGATGCTAATTGTGACTGGAAAGATTAAAATTTTAAGAAAAAAGTTTACATTAAAATTCAAGGGAGATTTTTCACTCTTTTTAGAAATGGTTTTTGGTTTAGCTGTAGTAAAATTCATGTTGGTAAAATTCAAATTATCTCAGACATACACATAATCCTTTCTTTAGAATTGATATTTTATTAGTTGCTAGCATGGATTTTCATTTTAAAGACAACAATCTGTAATTAACCAGCAAGCTCTTTTATTTTTTAAAGGGATATTGTGTGTTAACTGAAAGAAGCTTCAACTGAATATATGTTCCTTCTAGCTTGTTTTCTTTTTGCTTCTTTTTCATTTTTTTTATATTTTTAAAAAGGAAGTAGTTTACAACTACTGTTAAGTTTTGAAGAGAATTTTTACTGCCAATATTTTTTTCAAGTGAGTACTTCAAAAGCAAACAAAAAGTGCCGCTACTTTGTAAAACAGTCAGGGAGTCAATTATCAGGAGGCTGACATATCAATTACCATGAAATTCACCATCTTTTGTGAAGATGTAATTAATTTACATGTGTTTGTAAGTTGTTTGGAGCTGTTATATTCCTACATTGTCTACCACAGTAGCACCAAGGTGCTAAGGTCTCCACATGGTATCACAATACCAAAGAAAATAATCAGAATTACCTGTTTGTCTGCATACTGGCTGTATCCACTCTTGTAGAAGAAAATGATATTCACTGTTGGCCTGCTGAAAGCTGTAGGAAAGCTTCGAGAAAGTTGTGTGGGATGTGATTGGGACCCTACTCTCTGTACAGTAAGATTTAGAAATCCAGAGTGATTCTAGAATTTGTTAGTTTATACAGTTACAGCCTTTAGCGTCAGCAAGGAAGATCTGATAAACCACGCACCTGCCTCTTCCCCACTGGTTTTTTTATTCTCCTTTATCCACTGTTATTCCTTTCTGGAAGGAATATCTGCTCGTCAGGCTTCCCAAAAAGCATACCGTTCTGAAGTTTGCTGAAGTTAACAGATGTTCTTTCTGCTAACTTTAGGAAATTTTGAATCAAATTCCTATTTCTAGCTTATCAAAAAATTGCCTCTCATGCTTAGTTTCAAAGTGACTTAATGACAAAGGCAGATGCTCAAGTGCATTACGCATTTTGCATGACCTTTTGTCTGTGTGCACACTGTATATATGATTTATATGAGCCAATCCCATACATTTATTTATTTTTTTGTGGTGCTAAATAAACTCCAGCCTCACATGCTTTGATTTATGAAAATCTTTATACAGCTTTTCAGTGGAATTTAGTACACCACAATTTCACAGTTTATTGAACCTCTCTGGTGAAAAGCACGTTGACAATAAAGAGAGTTGGGTGCAGTGTGTATCTAAGAGACAAAGTATCCGAACATTACTTTCCTATATTGATCTCCACTAGATCTTTGTGTGTATGTTCTCATTGTTGTATTAAAAAAAAGTTGGATTATAAGTTCCTGTAAGTTAGTGTTCAAGGTGGTTTGGATCTCTTGGAGAATATGGGTCTCAAACAGTCCATGTATGGCAAGCTAACTTTAAGAGAAGCTTAAAGCTGGGAGCGAGCTCTGTGTGGAGCTGCATATGAGCTAGTAAGTGCTGCCGAAAGGCAGGCATCACAGAGCTATTGCTCATATGATCACACTTACACTGTTTCCAGATCTGGTACATGATGTCCACGGGGCACCCTAAATTTACCATCTTGATTCAGCATTTACTAATTCACAGCCCGTTTCACTGAGCAGTATAGAAATGCCCAAGGACTCATGGGAAATCAATAGGTCAGTTGAAATGTGGTTCTCTGAAACAATTTTGGCACTCAAGCCCTGTGTATGAGGTACCTGGCTCAAGGTAATTTAAGGATTTCCTGAGCTAGAGCTTGTATCTGGACCATTGTTTTTAATAGCCACCAATGGGCCTATTTCCTAATGAATGCTCCTAAAGCCTTTTGTACACATTTAAACTTTTGGCTTTTCCAGCATCCTGTAGCAACTGGTTCCACATTTAATGATGTACTCCATGAAAAAAAGATTCCATTTGCTTCAGACCTGACAATTTACTTGGTTGCACCTTAACTTTAGTGTTGCAAGAAATAGAGCTTAATGACTGTCCATGCTTTACTCACCATTGAAGAATTTGCAGACCTTTTGTATATATGTCTACCTAGACTTTAGTAAATTCTTTGACACTGTTTCCCACAGCATTCTCCTGTAGAAACTGGCTGCTCATGGCTTGGACAGACATACTCTTCTCTGGGTAAAAAACTGGCTGTGCGGCCAGGCCCAAAGAGCTGTGGTGAATGGAGTTAAATCCAGCTGGTGGCTGGTCACAAGTGGTGTTCCCCAGGGCTCAGTATTTGGGCCAGTTCTGTTTTACATCTTTATCAATGATCTGAATGAAGGGATCAAGTGCACCCTCAGTAAGTTTACAGATGACACCAAGTTGGGCGGGAGTGTTGATCTGCTTGAGGGTAGAATGGTTCTCCAGAGGGATCTGGACAGGCTGGATTTATGGGAAGAGGCTAATGGTATGAGGTTCAACAAGGCTCAGTGTCGGGTCCTGCACTTGGGTCACAACAATCCCATGCAGCGCTACAGACTTGGGGAAGAATGGCAGGAAAGCTGCCTGGTGGAAAAGGACCCGGGAGTGTTGGTCAACAGCCAGATGAATGTGAGCTGGCAGCGTGCCCAAGTGGCCAAGAAGGCCAACAGCATCCTGGCCTGTATCAGGAATAGTGTGGCCAGCCGGACTAGTGAAGTGATTGTTCCCCTGTACTCAGCACTGGTGAGGCCCCACCTCAAGTGCTGTGTCCAGTTTTGGGCCCCTCATTACAGGAAAGACATTGAGGTGCTGGAGTATGTCCAAAGAAGGGCAATGAAGCTGGTGCAGGGTCTAGAGCACAAGTCCTATGAGAAGCAGTTGAGGGAACCAGGGTTGTTTAGTCTGGAGAAAGGAGGCTCAAGGGATAAGGTTATCACTCTCTACAACTACCTGAAAGGAGGTTGTAGTGAGGTGGGGGTCAATCTCTTCTCCCAAGTAACAAGCAATAGGATAAGAGGAAAAGGCCTCAAGTTGCGCCAGGGGAAGTTTAGACTGCATATTAGGAAAAAATTCTTCACCAAAAGGGTTGTCAAGCATTGAAAGAGGCTGCCCGGGGAAGTGGTTGAGCCACCATCCCTGGAGGTATTTAAAAGGCGTGTAGATGTGGTGCTGAGGGACATGGTTTACCGGTGGACTTGGCAGTGCTACGTTAATGGTTGGACTTGATGTTCTTAAAGCTCTTTTCCAACCTGAATGATTCTATGATTCTATATTTCCCCTCAGTGGTATCCACATCAAGTTTAAATGCCTTCAGCTGTTAGACCCTTTTCATATTGAAGTCATTTTACATGGTTGATCATCTTTATTGCCCTTCTCTGCACTTACAGCAGTTCTATTTCCTTTTAGAGATGGTAGTAATGCATTTCTGCAATACATTAAAGATGTATGTCTGTCAGGGATTTGTTCAGTAGTACCATGATGTTCTGTGTGCTCTTTCCATATAGGTTCTAAAATGGTGCTTGCTTTTATGGCTGCTGCTGAGCAGAGAATAAACCCTGACTCTGGGAACTGTTTAGTGAATGTCAGTAGCTAATTTAAAACCCGTCATTGTATCTGTAGATATGCAGAGTAATTCTAGAAACTTCAGTCAAAATAATGTAGTTAATAGAGATTTCCATCAGTTTAATTGAAATCAGATTCTGGCCTGTGTGTAGTGGACATGAATCAACTTTCACCTAGCCCTATATAATTCATTGCAGCTTACTGATTTCACTAAAGCCACTACTGATCTATTCTAGCTAAGAATTAATCCCTTTGATTTCTACAAATGATTTATTTGCAAGCAAGATATATAGAGATAGCTTGCAGTGAGCTTTGCAGAACTAATTTCTCAGGTTCTCACTCACCAAGAGCCTAGACTGCCAGTGGAGCATTTGCATTTCCTTTTTTAACATCAGCATAAAAATAATTTAAGAATAAAAATGTTTAGGTAACTTGACTGCAGAGTGACTTGGAACAAATATAGAGAGGCTTAGAGTGAGCATGGAGAACAAAGAAACAGAATTGCTAGGCAGGGCTGGGTGGAATTCTCTTTGATTAGAGGATAATATTGTACACACACTCAGTTAAACTCTGAAAGCACTTAATTAGACTCACAGTGTGTGGCAGGAGGTAAGTATTATTATGTCCATTTGAAAATGGGGAAACTGAGATATAGACAGCTGAAGTGGCTGCCCAAGAACACAGTGTCAATATGTACAAAACTGGAATTCAGGAATTCACGGTTCTCAGCTTTGACTTACAGACCCCACTCTAAGGGGCCCCCACGATGTCACACAAGTTTGCAGTCAGCAACTCAGACTTTAACCATGGTGTTAATTCAGGCCACATGGGAGTGTGATGAGACAGCAGTGCCTGAAGCTTGTGCTGCTCCTTGGTATCCCCATGTACCTACTTATTTGATAACTCTAATATCCTAGAGAAAGCTGAAGGTTAACACAAAGGTTTCAGGATTTGAGAAGAAAGGGGGAGATACTAGAAACTATATCATGGAACCTGCACACAACATTTTGTGAAATGTTATATCCCGGTTTCACTTAGTAGAGAGACAGCACAAGGAGAATAGACAGTTGTTTCCATCGTAAGGTCAGGAGAGATGGACAAAAACTTTTTGAACATATTCCTGGTATTAGACTCACTAATTAATTGGATCTGCAGCCTATTTCCTTCTCATAGGCTTCAGTGAGCTTTGTGTCAAATCCGAAATGCATATAATTGAGGAAGAAGCATATCTTATTTCATCCATTCTATAATCAAGTCAAGGCATTTAGTTTTTGAAGACACTCTGGGAGTAGGTTGTATTTGTTATTATTCACATCTCTGATACCACTTTTCTTTCCACTACCTGATTCACCTCTTTTATTATATTTCGCCTCTTTTGCTCTTCGTCAATCATACCCACCTACTTAAAACTAATCACGTACTAAAAAGTGCTTAATTAGATTTTCATGATGCTCTTTCCTGACATAATTTTTTGATTATGTAATTAAAGGTTCTCATTGGGCTCTCGAACTGAGAGAAGATTTTTGGTTTAATTAATCAAAAGGTCTTGCTCAATTCAGGGTATTTTTAAGCAGTTTTGCTTTTAAGTAATGTGCAGAAAGCATTTCCATTATTCCTGACATACAATGTTATGCGATATGCTCTTTACCCTCTAAAGTCAACAACAGAGAAACATTGTCTTGACAGCAGGCTTAGGTATTTCTATCTAAAGCACCAGAATTAGGGGTGGGGAAAAGAAGATGCTTCAAACCTCAATATGTTTGAAGTAGGATGACTTTTTATTTTGCAAATATATATTGTATTTTTTTTTGCAAATTGGGCATTTGTCAGATTTTTATGAAAAAGTCAATTAAACTCGGGTTGGTCCAAGTGACTTTTTTTCCATTTGAGAACATTTACAAGTTTGCAATTCCTTACATTTTTTGCTGACAAATTAACATTCTTATGAAATTTATTGTTTTGGGGGAGTACTAAGAAAGGCTGCTGGAAGTTTTGCAGATTGTGTTGCAAATAAGTATTTGCCCTGAGCTAACACTACCAAGTAAAAGACACTTTGGGCATTTTTTTCTTCTGTAAGTACATGAAGAAAAAAATAACACAAATGATAGTGCTTGTTTTTGTTTATAAATTGCTTCTTCCTAACTGCATGTGTATTATTTTCAACCATCAGTACATCTTACAGGAAAAGCCACCTACCTTTGTGTCAGCACAGCTAATGTATATAAAAAAAGTAATGAAGTAGTGGAGACTAGAATTATGCTGCCACTTCTAAACTTGTGTGGTTTTCATAACTAGAGCTGGAAAAAGAGTCTCCCTCATGGAACAGAGATTTGAAGATCAGAGAAAAAAAATTATGAGATACATGCTATCCAGCAGGCACCCATCCATCTGCTCTTTTCTTCAGTTCTATTCTCTGCTTTCTCCCATGCAGCTCAGTGGTTTTGAAGATGTAGATCTTGACTTGGGGGGCTAGGGATTGGCAATAGTTCAGCAATCTGTCGTCTGCTGGCTTTCAACTGCAAAATGTGCCTGAGAGGTTTGATGGATCATTCACATGCTTAAGTTCAGATCACGCCTAAGTGATTGACTTAGTTGGGGCCTACTCCCTGTGCTGGTGGAAGGGAAAGGAGCAAGACATCATATAATGTGATGCTTCATCAGCTGCTTCATTCACACTCAGTGCTCCAAATGTATTTAACAGAAATGTAATTTCTGGTTTTTATTGTCTGCACCTGCAATTTTGATCAAATAGAAAATATCTTCTTTTATTTTATTTTTTTTAATACAGTAACCTAATATGCATTTGTGAGATGGTATGTGAACTCTTCTCCACTAAATGCTAAGACTAAGTGAAGTCTGCATTTGATAAACTAAAAATCTCTTACTCAGGCTGAGCTGAACCAGTTAGGTATCACATTAGCACAAAATAGATATCTTTGTCATAATACATAACTTTGCCATTTACAGTGTCCCTGGTCCCTCCATGGTTATTGTAGTGCACATATTTTATATCCATAAGGCTGAATTAATGTAAGTGGGAAAAATTTAGTCGTGTGTGTAGCTTACACTGTGGTTGGACGTGAGTCAATCTAATTGTGAGCTGTCCTTTTTCCCCTTTCTACATTGCTGCATGTTTTCACCACCTCCTTTGTGACAGTGTGGTGAGCGGGATCAGGAACTGATCAGCTGATCCAGCTGAAAATTAACCGGAAGGAAAACAAACAAAAGGTCCTTTTCAGTCAGATTTGCTCCCTGACTGGCTCAGTGTGCAACCCCCAAGAGCTACTGCTGGCATGAGAGGAGGCGTAAGGTCTTGTGGTAAGGGCAGGGCTGGGAGGAGGATGGGACTGCGTCCTTTGGCAGTCACTCACATGCAGATCAGTTTAAAGCCATCTGTGTAACTACAGCCTTACTCTGCTGCGTGCATCAGGGCTGGATGGAGTCCATGGAATTATAGCCATTTATATAAGGTCGGTGCATGGGCTGTGAGCTCACAGTGTAGGAGCAGAAAGACATTCTGGGAAATTATCACCCAGCTCTAACAGAATACTAATTGACTACAGCGGTCCCACTAGAGAATGGGAATCAGAAGGGCCTTTGGCTTATTGATATTGTCAAAGGGGGCTATTTTTTTTCTCTTGCTGATTTTGTGCAGCAACATTAAAAGTAGGTGTAGCAATAAAAATGCCGTTAAACTCACAGTATCGCTTGTGAAATCACAGAACACTTTCATTTTTATTACAGTGTAAATGCTGTACAAGTCATAACAGGAAGCCAGTGATAGCAGATTAAAGTTATGGGGAGGCCTATATGCTTTTCCGCAGAAGATGGAACTTGGTGTAAACACCAATGGCCCAGAACACAGCATGCAGAAGGTCTTAGACTGAAGATGGAAGGAAATGGGGCAGATCTGTTTTTCTTGCAGCTTTTCTTAATAACCAAATTACAAAAATGAGAGCAACCATGTCCGTTATGGCCCCTTTGCTTTCAGAAGCTTGGTACTTTTGAGAAATCCTCATTTTGGCCAAAACTTTCTACCCTATGTCCAGAGGTAGAAAATGTGAAGCTTCATTCAGAATGCTTAACTGAACTAGAAGTGAAAAAATATTCTTTCCTTTTCAAAACTGAAGAAAAATATTGCAGTTTAGACTCAACGATACGTTGGAATTGCTTTTCAGGAAAAAAAAAAAAAAGTTACTTTGAACTGAATGTAGCTAACATGCTACAGAATGCTTTGTTTAAACAAAAAGTACTTACCAAAGTCTAAAATGTTTGTCTTCAGCATGCATGATGTTTGGATTTTATAGCTCATAGCTGCACCCTGGTGTTAAGTGACTATAAAGTATAAAATGCTAAGCAGGATTTTCTTTCCCTTTCTGAGGATGTTGACTTGAACTAGATGGTGCAGCTGATTTTACACCTTTACAACCATTGCTGATCTCCCTCATGATTTATTACACAAATAGTCCCAAGCCCTGAAACAGACCTCCACAATTTAGACTTTTCTAGAAGTCCTTGCAGACTTCAGACAACATCCCTGAGCTCTGCCAGTCCCTGGGGAAGAAGGAAAAAAGCCTTTTATGTTTGCTTTCTCCCAAGCATAAGGAGAGGAAACACCTCTTTAGAAGTGTGCAGACAAAGCTTTCTCTTTGAATGGCTGATGCTTTGGGCATGGCTTGCACTAGAGCTGTATTTTTATTGTTCAAGCACCAAAATCACTGCAGAGCTCCATCTTTCCTGTGCTCCTGTAGAGAGGTTTAAGTCAGTGTTCTGTATGTGACATTTAGGCTTTGGCTAGATTTCTGTTTGGTATGCACCAGTCACAGCAACAAACAAAGCTTGTGCAAGGTAATCATACAAACAGGCCAACTGAAGTCACTGACAATACTGACAAGCACATAAGAGTGGAGGGGGGTGGGTTCAGTAAATCTGAGTCTCCACATTTCATTTGAATGATCTCTGATATGAAAATTCTTTTTCCTCTCTACTGGCTGAAAAAATTACAGAACCATTTCAGTTTCAAATTGAGCATGCTTCCAAATAACACCAGACCAGGACAGTTAACAGCTTCTTTCTTCTATGTCGGTACAACATATTGCAACTAAATTTTTGTATAGGAAGTTTCCTTAAAATTATAGCTGGTCTTTAAGTAACGAAGTACAGAGATACAGGGGGAAACTAGAGCAATAGAACACCAGTTTTAAAAAGGCCAAAAGACCCAACATAATGACAAGATGGAGACATTCATGAAGGTTGTGGAAGAGTTTCCAGTGACAACAGCACAGAAAAATCACTTTGGACTTTATAAACTGAACCAGTCTGGAGGGAGAGGGAAAGAATCAGTCCCATACCCCCAATTTCTCCACACACACACCCCCTTCAGATTTGTCAATATATTTCTTTTGTTCCAGTAATATTTAGTCTCATCAAGTAATTGGGAAACACTAAAAGGATAAAGAAAATGAAGCTTAAATAAAATAACAGTGATTGGGGAGCTCACTAGATCTGTTGGGCTACACATGTTAATTCTGGCCCAGTACAAGAAGCGAAACCAGAACAAAGCTCCTTTTGTCTAAATGAAGATTCCTCTAAAGAATGCCTAAAAGCAAATCAAGAATAAATGAATACAGTAATGAGAGGAGAGAGGAAGCCTTTCCTGCTGAGAGGAAAGGAAACAAGTCTTCTTAAATCTGAATCAAGGAGCCAAGGAACTGTCTTGGACTGGCTTTGTGAAAAACATGAAGAGTTCTGCACATGCATGAATAAAATCCCTACTGTATGGTAAAAGCCAGGGACATTTCTTGATGACTGTCTGCATTTCTTACAAGAAATGATAAGATATAAAGATCAGATGAAAGGTCAGAGAGAAGGTCATTTATCAATTTAATTCCTGGTGCTACTAATAGCTCTCCTTGTGACTGAAGTCATCCCACTGGTAAGCAAAATCAGGGCTGATGCACAGGTATATGTGTCAGAGGTGGAAAGCAATTGCTAAAACCCTATAAATCTGAGAACATTCAATTCCTTTTGGCTTAAGAATTTCTGACAGGATTTTGTTATATTATATACCAGGATCTTTGGTAGCTTAGTATTCTCTTTCCTTCATTTTTACTGAATACCTGGTTTCTGTCAACAAAATCTGCATAGTTACACTATCACCTATGTGAAAAGCAAAACACAATGCAAAAAAGCCTTCTCTGTGCACAAGATAGAATGTGTAACAAGTCAGTCCTGTGTTATTCAGATACACGCAAGTGTAACTGGCACTTGCTTGTGTGGCAAATAGAGTCTCATTATCACCTCTCAGACAGGAAAAATTGCGAGTGAGTGATTAACCAGCCCCGGGTCTTCCACCTCTCAGGCACTTCGGGGTGTGGGAGCTACTCAATTTCATTTACGTCTTTCCACTCAATTAGGCTTCTCACTCTGCAGTGAAAAGCAGCGATTGACAAAAATATTTTTCCCATCTGCTCCTTCACTGTGGTTGCTATTTTTAAAAAATAAATACACTTCATTTTTTAAAAAGGACAAGTTGTTGCTAATGTTTATATGTATTTAGGTAATTGTAGGCTTTTCTGGCCTAGACATGATTCTGTTCTAAAGACTATAAAAGGAAAATAGTCTCAAATTTTCAAGCCTGAGTATGTTAAGCTTCTTAAAATGACTGTTTTTAGGGCTGCTACCCACAAGAAGCACAAACTGATGTCAGTCGGTGGGAGCAGTGGGTGTTCAGCAAAATACGCCATAAAGGTAATCATATTTGCATATGTGAACACCTAGATTTAAAATCTGATCTTCAGATTCTATTGCATCTCTGGTTGTATAAACACTGTTATGTTCCTAATGGATGCTATTATTGTTACATATTATTTGTTATTATGACAACGAGCAAATACTGCAGTTCAGGATCAAAGTGTCTTTATCTGGTTCTATATAGCATCTGAAGATGTGGTTTACAGTACTAAGTCATGCGAGTCTTGTATTCTACCCAATAGGTACCAGACCACTACTGATTTCAGTAAGAAGCTCCTTGTGCCAGGACTACTAAAAAAAACCCCAGAAACCCCCAAAACTCTCTAATTTGTTTTTGACTGAAATGTGGCATTTTAGCAAAATTATTCTGTGGGAGAAGTGTCTGCTTTCTTTGGATGTGTTGTTAATCCTCTGAAATGTGAAAAATACAAAAACTGCAGATTTTGGGTTTAGCCAAAGTATTAGTTTTCCAGATTTTTTTGTAAGTCCAAGTTTTCTTCTGAGAAAAATCTGATCAGTCCTGTTGGCTTTATAAGGAAAGAAGGTTTTAATTTTTATTGACTTAGAATTGTATAAATCTCACATATTCCATATATGGGTATTATCCTTTGTGGACTACTTCAAGGTAAAATATTAAAGTAAAAGATAAAATATTGGCACTGTGCAGAAGTACTGATATAAATTTCAGAGGCCTGACTGTGGAGGTAGAATAGTATCATTGCATTTGTGGAGTGCTTTATGTGGACTAATTACAGAAACAGCTGGTCTAATTTGTCTTGCACAGCACTGTGTAAATACAGCTATATTGCCTCTCCTGTCAAATGATTTTTTTTTCATATCATGACATTGCCTAGTGCTGTTTAGATGTATTGTCAGTGTCCTTTTCTCAAATTACAGAGCTTCCCTGGGTAGGAATGTGAGTTCAGTGTGAGGCTGCTGGCAGTAAGTTGGTCAGAAAGATACAGAAGGTCTGAGATCCGGATTTGAAGAAAACAGTGAGAATGAGAGGGAGAAAATTGTATATAAACCTCATGTTGAAATGTCTTGCTAATACCACCTGAATATTCATATAAATACCCACTTAATAATTTGTTTTAGTAATCCCTCAGTCACCTCAATTATACTGTTAGCAACAGGAGAACTCTTTACCATCTGGATTTATTGATTTTAGGGCATGCAGTGTTGAACTGGAAAAAATTTAGAGAGCTGAGACAGTGAATCAAATGTGGAGTCCCCTGGGAAATCCACTAGTAAGTACATTACTGGACAGCAGAGAAACCAGCTAGAAGCCAAGCAGAATAAATAGAATCAGTCCCTATGGAAATGATTAAAAATGGGCAGCAGAAGGGAAAAGAAGATCTACAAAGAATTTCTGCTAATTCTGGACTGGGAACTGAGCTATTGTACAGACCAGTGCTGTTTTCCCAAGAATTTTCCTGTCCGTTCCGCATCTTTCTATAGGGTGAGGTTTCCTTCCTAATGCAAAATGCGTAGCAATATGCCGGTGGGGGAAGTGCGGTGAGGTTGGTCCTGTCAGTCAGTGAGCAGCACCTGGCCCCTGGGCAGAAATCCAGAGAAGATTCTTGCCAAGGAAGTAGCTTATACAAACTGTGAACTGTGTCCACCTGTTAGGCATTGTATGCTCTTGATTTATGTCTTGCACCACAGGCATATTTGCTACAACTAGCTCTTTACATGAGTTTAATATTTATTCTTGTAGTTGGCACTGAATTTACTTGCAAACACATACATGCAGATACATGTATTCTTTCCCAGTTTATCTGCCTTCTGTTCTATTGAAGGGCTTTCTGTCCTTGTATGCTTCCAACCACAAATACACATCATGCAATTAAACTCTGTGTGCAGCACAGTGCTATATTCAGTCCTAACATTGAGCTAGTCTAGGTTGCTTTTGAATTAGCCAAGTAACTCACATTCTCCCCTCAGAAAATCAGCTTACGTGATCCTAAAAAATTTTGAGGAAAATAATCTAAAAACTTTGAAAATAGTTCTGAGAATGATACCAAATCCCATTATTCTTTCACTGCAGTTAGCTGCAAAATCTCATTGCAGTGTGATGAGAGCCCTGCTTCCTGAGTGTGCCTAATTTGACATTAAAACTATGTGTCTTGGGAGATTAAGACATTATGCGGGCTGGAAGACATTAAGACATTATGCCATGTGCGGGAAAGCCCAGATGCATTTGGTGCTCAGGTGGAAGAAGCTCTCAGTGAGGCACTGTTTGAATGTAATGTAGACTAAAATTTTTTTTTATGGTGTATTGAGCAGGTGAAGACTTATCAGGAGAGCAAAGGGGCTCCACTAGTACCATGTCAAACTACTAACCAAAAGCATCCCTAAACATGCAAAGAGCAGAGCTCTCAGTTGCTTCCACCGTTATCATGTTGATGGCTATTCTTTCTTTGGCAGGCCAACTTCATGGCCCCATTTTTTGCTTTTACTTAGAAGACTATAAAATAGACAATACTACACTCCTGTGCAAATATATGTGTATCTGCCATATTCACAGTGCTTTTCCTAGCAGTTTGATTACATGGCTGGTAGCTACTAGGTTTGAAGGCTGCATATTATTTCTTCCCTTTTTGGAGATCATAAATGGTTATTTGAGAAGATTGATGTGTTGTCCTGCTTGTTCTGAAGTTTCATAGAGTTTAACCATGGGAATCATAACATTGTCCTATCTGTCCTGGTAATTTAAAAAAATAAATGTGTTTCCTGTTTTCTCATCAAAGTACAGAGATGTTAGAAGAGTGGAGGAAAAAGAGTATGTGAACACTTTTTTATGAGATCTCTGGATGATATCATTCTAATTCCATCTCCCTAGTCAGAGCTATTTTGAGTGATATTCTGGTTAGAAAGAAGCAGTTTCTAGGCTCGGCTTCACATATCCTGTCATTGAGGACATGCCACTACTACTTTAGGAAAGGAGCCATGATTTGTGAGAGCACTTCTTTCATTTTCAAGTGGATGCATAGCTTTTGAGATTGGAGAGAAAATCTTCAAAACATGCATCCTTACAATCAGAAGGCTAATAGAGAAGGTACCAGTTTTACATTCTGTAAAATCTCATGCCTTTTAAGGCAATCTGATAGTTTGGGAAGCTGTATACCTGCTTCACAAATGCTTGGATTTAGCACCGTAGAAAAAGCTAACTGGTGAGCAAGGCTGCCAGGTTCTCACCAGAGAAAAGTACCTTCTTCATTTACCATAGTAATCTTACCAGCACGTGTTGACACAATCTCATATTGGCACAGAAAGCAAGTGCCTGGGACATATTTAATATTTGTCTTTGTATATTGTGCTAAACTTTCACATGTGTTACAATGTTAGAATAGGAAAGAGATTGTGATCTTATTATCTGCTTTCTGTATCTTTAAATGAACCAACATGCCGTCTGCGGACAGAAGCTGTTCTACATATAATTCACAGGCCTGTGTTAGAGGAGGGGTCACATAAGAGACCTGAATTTGTTCTCTGTTTTCTTCCTTAATCTGAAGTAAAATACTTTGTAGACTGACATATCAGTGTGAGGTTGTGGCATATGGAAAACACACCCAAGCCACTAAGTGCTGAAACAGATAATCTTATAGGCTGGGCATTGACATATAAGGACAAGCCATAATCAAAGTCATCCAAGCCATGTTATCAACAAATTTTGAGGTTTCAGACAAAATATGAGCCAGATCTAAACCAGCCTTGGCCAACAAATTCTTTGGCATAAACCATTCTCCCATTCTGGCTCGCTCTGAGCTCTCTCCGTGGTTGAACAGCACTGCAGTGTGTGCTGTATTCCAGTAGAGCCTAGAAATGGTTGTGTTGAGCTGAGGCAAACGCACATCACATGGCAGTGGGTCCTTATTAACTCCTGGCCAGCTGTACTGTTCATTGTAGTTCTCTTTGGCTAGCTAGATTGCTAGCAAAGTGTTAGGTCTTGCAACTGGCGTAGGAGACAAAGCAGATTTGTGGGAATACTAGTGGGATTCCCAGACTTCTGCTTTCTCAGCTTCTGAGTGCATGCAACAAAATTACAGGGGATTTCAGTGCTTATGAAACCAGTGTGCACTTTATTTTCTTGTAACTGTGGATCTCTTTCTGCTCAGACCTCACAGCGCTCTGAGTGATTAACACACTGACCTGGCTTAAGGCCTCTTCATAGAGTAATGGCAATGCACCCGGGCTTTCAGAGCACGTGAAAATCAGGTTACTTAAGGCCTTTCCCACCTGATTGACCATACTGAAAGGCATAATGCAATGAAGTTGTTTGTCTCCAAATGTCTTGGTTGTGTTTTGGCTTTGTTTGAATCAGCTGGTGCAGAAAGGAAGTAATGCTTCTATTTTTTTTTTCTTTTTTTAAATCTCTTACTCCTTCTGCTTTTGTATTATTTATAGTAAAATATTACTTAACCATATGCCTGTACTAAATAGATTTCTAAATTCCTAGTGCTGCATTTTAATATAACAAACACATGAAGCCATTGCAAGCATTTGAAATTTTCTGTAAAGATAGCACATAAAACACCATAGCTACATAGTAGTTTGAAAGAGCCGGGGACAAGACACCACCAGAAGTTAAGTGCCTGTCTATTATTATGAGAACAAGCATATTTTTATCTGGGAACTGTTAAAACTTTTAGAAACAGAAAGACATATCATATTGTGTACTAAGAACAAGGCAGTGTTTTATCATGCAGGAGTTTATGCAATTTACTGTAAGAAAGCAGACATATCACACTGACAAGGGATCGCAATTTTTATTACACACATCTGTAATTGGAGGCAGAATCTGTGTTTTGTTGTATATTTCTATAGTACCTGGCATGGAGCACAGTGTAACCCAGGGACACAATTGCAACATTTTTAATTTTTTCAAGTCTTTCTTCTCTCTCTCAAGCAAGAAATCTAATAGGCATTCAGTTCAGGTCTGGCACTCCCATGCCATTCAGTTAGCAAATGTGTCATGAGCAGCCAGTGATGGTAAATTTTTATGATTTACATTGTACTACCTCCATAACCATGTATGCAAATCAGATATACAGTCTTCTGAAAATCTTGTCTTTTTTTATATGTGCTGGCATGAGTGTCAATGAAAACAGCTCAGTTGGTTTAAAATTACTGGGTGGATACAAGTCACTGATCAACACTGGAGTTAAAAGGAATGCTGATAAGATGAACCCACAGTAGACAGGGTCCAGTATATTTAAGGGAATGGAGCTGTCTCTCTGGCCTCATTTATTGCAGTGTGGTTTCATGTCATGCAATAGGGACAAGGTTGTGTTTCTGCTTATGTTCCCCACTGTGATCAGTATCAGAGACACAGCCACTGTTGACAGTGCTGTCCTGATTTCCCTGTGTGCACTATAGGAGGACGTGTTCCTTGAGTATCTCACTTTTCTCTTCCCAGGACACCCAAGACAGTTCAGGATCTTCAGATGATTTAGCTCATTCTATTTCTTGCCTTACAGTGTTTTTTTTCTCCATCATCCATAATCACAACCTCGAAATGCTTTACTTGTAAAAAATGCGGACAACCCTCCCACCTGTCAAAGGGCACATAAGCACATTTAAAAGGGGCCTTCATGCTTCTCAGTTCTTGTGCTCATATTTTCCTGCCAGCTTTCCATGTCCACTTCAGTGAAACCTGGGAATTCAGGTGACCACACAGAGCTGTGAGCTATTTCACAGCTCGTGGGTGGGAAACAAACCTCTCTAAGACAAACTGCTTTTCTATAGACAGTCAGTAGGATGAACAACTGAGTAAGCCCCGCAACGAAGGAGGGAGACTTACTCCTCCACGTACTCACCTTAGTGTTTGTGCTGGACTACATGGGGACTTGAGCCATCTAGTTTTTAATTGCATAAATTAGTAGAGGGAGGGTCATCTGGGACATATGCCTGCCTTTACCCAAGAAGGTGGACCAGTAGCAGAAAAATGTTAGCGATGAAATCAACATTCAAAGGACCCACAGTTTACAGCAGTGCTTCATTCAGGCTCTAATTTTGCATGTGTAATAATTAACACATCCTGTCTTGTTTTGCAAGCAAAATCAAGCTACAGCTGAAAAATTCCAGGAGGGCAGAGAGGTTTAAAATATCTGAACCCATGGTGGGAAGTAGTTTTGTAGCTCAAACAGACTGTAAATATTTCAAATGAACTGCCAGATTATTGTGAAGCAGTAGTCATATAAATAGTTACAGAACATCATTAGAAACATTTAAACCACAACCCGGCACATCAGCATGACCAATATATTAGTCATATGTGATTTAGCTATGAAAAGTGGCTTTGCTTATGACATCAATGGAATATAGCTTTTGTTACCTCCTGCCTTTAGCTTTTACTTTACAGCTTGAATGACAATGCAATTGTAAAGAAGTGACAGAAAGTAGATGCTCTGCTTAGAGATCTTTTAAAAAAAAAAAATAAATAAAAAGACTACTGTGTAGATTAATGCCATAAAAAGCTCTTTGAAAAAAAGAAGCCAGAGGGAAGAGAAAGATAATCTGAATGAAGTAAACTCTTAAAGTATGTGAGAGGACCAGATTTACTGCTGAATTAAATATTAACTCCTGGAACTAAAACGAGCTGAACGGTAGCTGTTAATTTGGACAAATATGGATTGGGGGAGACTAGGATCACATTTAATGGAGGATACAAACAAAATCTTCAGGTCCCTGTTTAGTTTAATGGGTACCTCTGGCATGTATCTGTCTGCTCACCTGTGTGGAAGAGATATTGATCCCAGAGAAGCAGATATGACACTCTTCTGGATGAGCTTCTGGTCATCTTCTCATCCAAGGCAGACAGCAGTACATGGCCATCTTTATGATCTGTCTGACCATAGTCTCTTTCCACCTCTAGCACGCAAGATTTCATCATGTTAATATGTGTAACTAAAAATAATTATTTACTCTGTAGTGGTCTGTTTGGTTTTTTTTAGTCTTGCGGTACTTCTGAACAGTACTGCTTGCAAACTTAAGCAGTGCATTCCCTTTCCGGAGCTAGGCCTTTAGCGCCCTCAAGTGAAGAAAGCTGGTTTAAACAAGTGCTAGGATTGGGAAAAGCATAAACCAACCTAGAACACAATTCCGAAGGAAAACAATGGTATAATTGGAAACAGTGCAACTCAGCATGGGCGTCTAGCTCTCTTGGCTTTTTCAAATTAGTAAGACTAATGCAGATGTGCTTCCAGCTACTAACAGTACTTCAAATGCAACAATACTTTTAGTGCTATGAGATCTAACTATTAGGATAAATTCAAAGAGCATTTATGACCACCTAAATAACAGGCTTGATTTTCAAAGACCCAGTTAGTTGTAACCTTACCCTGACATCAGTACGAGCTATGAGCAAAGGTTAGCAAGTAAGTCAGAGGGAATGCTTTGTTCATGGGTGTTGCCTGTTTTTGTGTTCCATAGAATGCTCCCAATAGATGTGATTTTAGACAGACTGTCAAATTCTTCTGTTTGTTTTCTGCAGGTTTGGAGGCTTGGTTTTCACTCCGTGTATTGATTCCATACATGTTTTTTTCTCTGTGGTGCCTGAAGAATTGGGACTTATAAGTGAAGCATGGTTTTCATGATGATACACTTGTGAGGGGAAAAAAATATATATATATATTCTGTCTATAGATCATTTTCTATCTATCACTTTCTGTCATTGCCTCCATCTGACAGTTGATGTTTGAAATTCAAACCGATCATGTTAGTTGTTTATGTAAATTGCACGGAAATATTTCTATTCCCTAGTTGGATGAATAGATTGCACACAGCAAAAGTGGTTTGAAAACCCATAAAGGCAGTTCAGGCATGAGTAGCAAATAAAAAGGACATAAAGTGTTTTAGAAAACGTGAAAGCTTTTCCTTTCTGCACTGTGCAATCTCTGTCGACCCTAGAGAATAAGGCCATGCTGTGGATTGTTGGCTTGTCACAATGTTGAATGGAATTTATTCTCATTTCATAGCCTCTGGTTCATTGTGGTTTTGTAGTGTTACTTGCAAAGGTTCAGGAAGATCCTGTATCACTGAACGTTGAAGCATTCTGGTCAAGAAGCTGTAGGGAAACCTTCCATTAGCTGTGCCAAGCAGTGCTTTCTCCAATGAAATGCATACTATTCCCAGTGTAAATATTGAAAAGGAGTTCTGAGTGTTTTGTCCAAATAAATCTAAATGGTTTAATCTGCATGGCCTCTGAGTATCAGGCACAAGACTGGCTGTGGCCATCCATTTACATGGCTGCGTCACAATACCTGGTAATAGATTGTTTAAGGACATCAACCTGCTGGGGTAACTGTGTCATCTGCAACACACCCCCCCAGCTGACTTTGGGATCAGTCCCGCTGACTTGCTGCAGCATGAACTGTTTTGAAAGAGGACATGAAGTGGCCCATAAAATACAAACTAGAGACAGCCGTGGATTGCAGTTGGGCAAAATAAAACTGTCTAAATATGTGAGCTAGTTTCTTTAGCAATAAGTGATGTTTCAAACAGGCAGGGATGATAAGAAAGATCTGAGCCTTTTGAAAGGCCAATGTTGCATGCAGGCTCCATTTTTTATTCAGTAACAGTCTGGCTGTGTGAGCTCATAGTCTTAAATTTCTGACACCCCAACAAGGTCTCACCCAGAACTGACCCATCTTTCTGCAGCTGTCCTTATATTAAGTGAGCATGGAAAATGCTTTGTGGGGAATTAATTGTCTCCAGTTATGTGTGCCCAGAATATTACCCAGTGAGAGCAGAGATTGCCTCAGGAAACACCTCAGAGTAATACCCAGCCTAACCATTTTGCATGTGAGTAATGGAAAAAGGTCGTAATCTCTTGTAATGGCTGCATCCATGAGGTTGCACTTTTTTTGACTTAAAGATTTTTAAAAGAACTATTCTCCATCTCTTCCACATTTTCTTTCTTATATCTTCAAGCAGTTTTTGATCTTGTGAACTCATTAGTTCGGTACAAATGATTCAAGTATCCTAGGCCTCTATATCCAGTTGCATGCTAATTCCTCTTTAGCCAATTTACCAAGGAATGTGCTTGTATTTTTAAAATACTCAAATTTTTCTGAAAGAGAAAAAGAGAGAAAGAAAAAAAGAGGAAGAGGGGTCTATTTCAAGAAAACAGAAATGAGAGTGGTTCTGAGTTGTGGGTGGCAGTTCCTAGCATGTGATCCCTGTCATGTGTGCCCAGTGGCAGACCTGTAATAGCCCAAACAAGTGAGAGAAAAGCCAGTAATCAAATAGGAAAGGATATAAATAACAGACCTGCTATTCTCTGTCATGGACCCCACGCTAGGCAGAATATCATCATGGGGGTGAGTGTCTTGTTATGGTATAAATACTAGTATTTCTGAGTTACTTTTATTGTGGCAGAGGAAAGCCCTCTGCTGCAGAGCTATCTTGTCCTCTAAATTTTGTAAACTATGGTATTACTGAAAGGGTTTAATCTGCCTATGAGTACTGCTGCAGATCACATTTCACTTCCTCAAATCTCCTATTTTATTACATTAATGAGAATAAGCTATAGATTTTTACCAGGTGTGCTGTTCTGGTGAGTAAACAGCGCAGTAAGTTTTCTTAGGCCGTTAAAAATATTACAAAAACCAACTGGTGAGAAAATGGAACAGGCTGAAGAGAAGTCAAGCAGAAAGAGCAGGTCCCATAAACAAACTGTATGCAATGTATAGGATCCATTATACTCTCCTGGGGCAAGTCCAAAAAATTTGCTAGGGACAAAAGGACATCTAATATTTTTTATGCCTGTTTCTAGAAAATAAAGTTGCAAATCCATTTCAGATGCCTAAATTTTCTATGTAGTGATATTTCCAGCACACGGCACCCAATGAGGAGGAGCATATATTATTTTTTTCAGATTATACTGCATGTGTGAAACTGTTTCCTGAAAGATGTTCCATTTGGCATGGATGACTGTCTTTTTTGGTTTAAAATAATGATGATGTTGGTGCCGTGCATAATGGGAATTGCTAAAAGGATGTGAGTCACCAAACTACTTTTGTTTTGCTGACTTATAACAGTTAACAACCTAAACATAGGACTAAACTCAGCTGTCGCTTGTAAGCTCAGGCCTAACTTTAGCTCTGACAATGACTATATGGAAGACTTTAAGTCCCTCTTCATCTTCCAGCCCCCACACTAAATGCAGTTTCCTGGACATTTAAGAGATCACCTTACTGATATCTAAACTAAGCTCCATCCTCCTTGTTGATAACTCTAAGCAGTCCTTCTTCTCCACAAAATTCATACTACTTCTCCATACATCTCTTATTTTATCTCAATAAGTGTAAGCCTGATCTCAGATCATCTTTCCTAGCAAATTTATTGTCTAACCCTAATCCTAGCCCTAAATCTAATCTCACTGTTTGCTCTCAGCTAGTGACCTATAGCAGTTAGGAAAACAATTGTTCATCAACACCTGCTGATATCAATAGTAAGCTTATCTCATCTGCTTTTTCAATACCTTTCTGAACAATTCCTTCTATACTCCAGAAAGTCAGAACCCTACCCCAAACATTAACCCCAGTCCTAACTTTGACTGTTTTGTTAAACCTAAGGAGGGAACCCCTTTCCAGCCCCCTCTAAAGCTTGAACACAGTCTGCATCATCCCAGTAGATCCTGCTGTAGATAGATCCTGCTGTAAATTTCATGTAGCCACCCCTTTCAGACTCAGGCCTAACCTTAATGCACTTCCTTTGATGAGTCCAAACTCTAACCCTAATGCTACCTTGACCATAATTGTAATGCTAAGAAAATACCTTTATCACCTCCAAAGATGAAAATAATTGGCAAGCCTTGGTGGTATGAGCACTACCGTGAACCCAGAGACCTATTATAAACTCTAGCCTAACCTCCTTTAAGGAGTGAGAACCCAAAGCTTAACCTGCATCCTAATCTTAAACCTATTCTCTATTATCTTGTTATCTTGAAGAAAGCAACAGTTTTCAGTCTGACAAACATATGTCTGTAGCCTCAGATGATACCAGCCCTCAATTAATGCCATTTTGTCCATGTAAAATAGGCCTAGCAAAAGACCCAGTGAGTTTCAGTCCTAGCAAGAATCCTGACCAAAACGTACCCCTTGACAAAGTTCAAAACTAAATATACTTCAGTACCTGTTGACATTTCCTGCCTTAAATTTATCCAAATAGATGCTTGGAGACCAGGTCTAACACTAGCTCTTCTGTCTTACAAGGGCCTTCCCTAACTCTGAACCTCAACTTATTAGTAGTACAAAGCACTGTACTCAAGAGTGCCTTCTTCAGATCTTACTTTAGCTCCACAACCCTAATCCTGATCATGGTAATGATTCTGTTGCAAATCACAAGAGGGGGTAAAAGTAGTTTGAAAACTAAATAGACTCCATCTCCCAGTATGAGCACTTGTTACTCAGTGAAAGTCCATAGCTAACTGTTCTTTAACCTCAGTAAGTCTCAAACTCAAGCCTACTATAACTCAGACTTTAAATAGGAGAGCCTGCCATTCACCGACTTCATGATCTTCATATGCCACCGGCAGTCAAAGAGCTGATTGTAAGTGAAGCCTAGGATAGGCTCTTGGCTCTTTTAAGTCTAAACCATAACCTCAGTTGTAACCCGACACCTAGGAATTCAGATACTACTGCATGATTTGAAAGACAAGTTTTTTGCTTGATATACAAGTTTTAAAAAAAATCTCTGTAAAACTGTCAGTTCAATCCATTTCCTAAAACTAGCTTGTATCCTTTTTGCTTCTCCCATGAAAACTAATTCTGTCCCACAATAAAAATCCTAAAATCAGAACTGATAATTTGGCTGACAATACATGAAGAGCTTCTGCTGCTTAATTAGTTCTGCAATGCTGCTGACAGTAATTACAGCTTTTTTTGTGTCAATAACTAAGCATCCTTCAAAAAAGATTCGGGGCCTTATTTGCCTTTTAGTTATGTCACTTCTGCATCACTGTAATTTCACTGATAACAGTAGAATTACCCTTGATTTACACTGAAGTAAATGAAAGAAGAATCAGATGTATAGACAGCAATAGCAAATGCGGGCAGTTCTTGGGAGATTGTTTTTGCAGTCACATTTCTGATTGTGAGCATATCTGAAAAATAAGCATCTAAAAATACTAGCATGTGGAGGTATATCAGTACAATAAAACAAACACTGGATCCCTATATAGCATTAATCAGAATCCTGTGTAAACTACACAGCTGGCTTCAGAACTTGTCTTTCTAACAGTCAGCAAGTAAATTCCAGAGGAATATGCTTGCTCTTTACTGCAGGTATTGGAGGTGAACAAACAAACAAATTTGTACAAGGGACACCAAAATACATATATATATGTTTGCCTCGGTGGTATGTCCCACTTCCTTTAAAAAAAAATAAAATGAAACAAAACAAAATAAAATAAAAAGTAAATTAATTCTAGAAAATAAAAATTAATGAATTCTAGAAAAGAATTAGAGAACTAGAGAGGAATCAACTACTTGAATCTTTTAGCAGATACGTCAATTATAGGAAAGCTATAGGATTTCCTTGGGCTAAATTTGACTCTGACTTGTATTTCTGTAAATCCAAAGTCCACTGAATTCAGTGTAATTTACAACAGGTAGGTCAGTGAAGATGTTATACAGCATTACTGCTGTATAACTTTAATAATAAATAGTTCAGGTCTATGCTCAACAAGAGCTGTGATGAGGTACAATCTGTGATTAACATATCTATGCTGGCAACATTTCTTATTATGATTAACATTATAAAGACAAAACTACACTTTGCTGGTAGCTAGAATGAATTGCGAGCAAAGCAGTTCTAGTGGTTCACCCTAGTAATGCTTTGCTGGTACCACACTGGTGTGAATTTATCAGGGAGGGGAATAACAGATACCTCATGTCATGGAGCTGTTTGGGCAAACTTAGAAGATTCACTGCTTCAGACCTTCACCACCAATATCACTGCTAGAATTACCCCCATAGCATCCTGGTATGTTTATACTGCCAAAGCAGTTCTTGTGTAGACTTGGCCCTGTGCTCAGCCAAGTACCATGTGAATTCCAACAGCCTGGGGCTAGGTTTGCTAAATTCCACTGACTTAAAAAGTCTGTTAATTAATTTGTCTTAGATTTGATATTCCAGCTAAATAATTCCAGGAGAGACTAAAAGAATTAAGAATTTAAAGAATTATAACAAACTATGTTATGTACTTATAACGCCTTAAGTGATCTTTCCAACCTATTAATTTTCTTTCTGTTGTCATGTTGCTTATTACTATTTACATCCATTTTGGTCCATTTCATTGCTCTGCAATGTAATGCTATGCTGTTTGAGTTTCAAGTACCGAAGGAGAAAATTTAGACTACTCCATTATTTCCTCATCATTAGATTTTTAAAATTAATTTTAAATTTATTTTATTACCTCGTTAAATTAAAGTAAGTTGTGAAATGTTATTTCCATGCCCATTATATATGATAAAACCTAGAAAACTAAGTAAGAACCCAAACACATACGTCACCCAAGTGTACCTCACTTCATCCCACCTATCATTAAGCACTTTTAACTGATACGCCTAAATGAGGAACCTATACTATTTTCAACGAGGATTTGGATTTGGGGATTTCAGTCACTAAGCTCCTGCATTTTGGTAAGATAAATCTGAACTCTGATAACAAAAGGCTCCAAACACAATCACTTTAAAGGAGACAGAATCCAAAATTAATGGATTACCCCTGTTTTCCCACTGTCTGCACATCGAGAGAAGGCTTCCTGGGCAGAACTGGGTTGATTTTGTTGGGACAGAAGTAGCATCTGGATAAAACCGTGTGCGGATGGGAGGACCTAATCAGTTTACATCCCAGAGAACTAGCCCTGGGGGGTAAATGAAAAGAGAAATAGAAAAGTTTATCGGAGGAGGTGTCCTGAGAATGATCTGGCTACTTGCACTGTTACATTTCAGACAGGTCTCTTGTCTGTGAATTATCATAAAATCTAGTCTTGTGCTACACAGCATCCAAACAATTGTTGATGGGTTAACTATTTTGCTGGAAAAAAATATGTTAGAAGTATTGCTATCACATATGCAACACCAGAGAAGAGGCAGTTCCAACATGATTAGAACTTTACATTTTGATAATAACAGCTGATTACTTCAGCCAAGAGAAACAGATCAGTGTGATATATTCAGCCCCAGCGCAGAAATCTGAACCCAGGATATCAATTTAATGCCGCTGGCCTGGAAATAAACTGTCCTGACATTCACTGCTTCTCGTATTAACCTTTCCCTCCTTACATGAAATCATGCCCGTCAGTGCCATTTACTGCCAATTGATAGACAAGAATTGGTATCATTGCACTTGCAGTGAGCTGAACATGCTGTAGCACCTCAAGTTATTGTGATTAAAGTATATTTTGACCTTCTGGTAAAAGTCCTTGACTAGAGGCATTAAACACAGCTGCACTGAGCTGCTGGCAATTCCTCAAGCCACTGGACCAGCCTGGAAAACTTAAAACTGAAAAAGTATTAAAACCCCTCATTCGTTTCTGTAGACTACCATGGACATATTTGTCATTCTCAAGGCCCGTCTGCACCTTATCATGATTCAAAGAAAACATCTTAATAAGTTTTGGTTTTTTTCTAGTTTTCTCTTCTCTGAGAAAGATGGTGTTGTTTTCTTTTGTTTTGTTTTCTCACAGATTTTACATCCTGTGTCATCTTCCAAGACTCCATTGGTTTGGAGATATCAGGATATTGCTGAGGGAGCTGCACCTACAAGAAAGAAGAAGGAACATGATTCATTTCCAACTCACATGTGACAAGACGGCTGCCACAGGCAAGGTATTCCACCCTCTTTTTCTTCATAGATTTTGTACATTTGCTGGTGTCCTTTCTGCCTGCTCACCCAAATGGAGCAGAGTATAGCTGTGTCCTGCCCCTCAACCTGTACAAAAACAGTAGTGCATCATTACATTTCCAGAATGTACAAAGGTCTCTCACCAGCATTTAGAGAAGGCAAATAAAGATTCTGTCTGTACTCCAGACCTCCTGGGCAGTGTGAGATCATCAGTGTTGGCAAGGAGACAGTTTAGCATAGATGACAAGCTATCTGTTTACTGCATATGGATTACACTTGATCATACAAAAATCAAAGGCAGGCATTAAGCCTAATCGAGGGAAAAAGTACATTTCTGCAAAAAAGGTTTAGCAATTAGAACCATCTGCCACTGTGCTTGGGACCCAAGTGTTGATGAGGGAAGGGAGGAGGCTGTTCCTTGGAGAGCTTCTTCAGAAGCTAGTACTAGCGGATCAAGGAGCAGCCTATACCTGGATAGCTCTGACAATGTATCTTGCATATATGCATTTCTCAGGCTGTGTTGGATAAACTTGTATGTTTGAAACAACAGTGTGGCCAACTGTGGCAACTGTGCACACTGCGGTCTGTGCACAATCAGTCTGTGTCAGGAATCTGCTTCCTTTTGCCTCAAATCCTACAATAATAAAAGGCAGGCAAGGCAAGGCCATCCTAGATGCTGACCAATGTCTGCAGAGACTTACCTGAACATTACCTGTAACAATAAAGGGTGAGGTTCTTTGGGAGCTTCAGAGTATAAAAAGGACCCATCAGTAAGAATGTAAATAATCATAATAGCCCGTAGTGTAAATGAGAATGAAAGCCCCCATTTTGAATAAGAATCCCTTAATTCTTGGACTCCCTGCTCCTTTTCTTATTCTAATAACCACACATTTCATCTTATTATGGCTGAACTCATAGCTTTTCAAGAGACAGGTCTTATTTCCTTAACATTACTACTTAGAATAAAAACTTAGTAAAGCAATAACATTCTGTCACCTTCCCAACACACTACTTTTTACTCAAGTCTGACTACTGATTAACCTCTATCAGCCAAATCTTCCCTTCTGACTTGGCCATCACGTTCTCCAAGGCTTATTCTTACCTATACTGAGTCTGTAGATTTCAGCACGGAAGTGAAATGATTCTTGAGTCCAAGCACAATCAGTTTGTCTTTTGACTTCTGAGCTCTTGATGTCAGTACTTGACTCTGTGACAGGTGATCCTGTTCTCTCTTTTTTGTGTACTATTTCTCAACCTCTCCCTTTCTAATAGACAAGCATTATTAGGGAGACATATTAAACCTTTTCTTATTTTGGATGTGTTAAATTAAACTAGCCAGAAGAAATTTGATATTGTTCCTTTTTGTCACTTTTTTGCCAGTAATGAGGCTCTTAAGGTTTATACTGAATTTCTTGCCCTTCAGAACAGAGCAAATTAAATTAGCTGCTGCCTGGTCAGTAAGAGAGTCAGTGAGATACCCTGTGGAGAGGATTTGAGAGCCTGCGGTATCACAGAGCTACAGTGGAGCTGAGAGTAGGAATTAAAGGAGGCAGCTGAGTCATGAGATGCACAGCAAGCCACCTTCCTAATTTCTTCCCAGAGACACACTGAATCAGTGCTGACCTGAAAAGCCTATTTTTCAGAATTTGCCCTTTGGGAACAAGGTTTTGAAAACTAAAATTAAACCCCATAGTACTATCTGTATTTTGGTCTTTAATGCAAATGAATTCAGCCACTTGGCATGTAAACCATCTCTCAACCCCCTGATACCCAAAGTGGTTTACTCAGAAATGGCATAGTTACGTGACCACAGGCTCACAAATATACAGAGTTTAAAACCTTAATACGTTCACATTGGGGTATATGATGTATCTCATGGAACTGGGTACCCCATACAAAATACTAGACCGTGTAATGACTTAATACCCAGCACTTTTAGATGTGTTATATACTTTAAAAATAAATAGTAAATATATAAAATGATAACATAGCTGATACTATTTAAAAATAGCAGCGTACTGAATCCTGCTAGGAAAGCACCAGGAAAAAATATGGGCTACTTCAGCATTCTGAAATCAGCTGTGTATTTCTAAATATTTAATGCTACTAAAGAAGCATACATTACATGGTTTCACCATATGGTGCAGTGACATTAATACACAAAGTATCAGTACAAAGCTTGAGGATGAAGTCTACTCTTAGCTTAAAAACAATTACGTTAGTGAGGCTACATGAAGAGTGAAATCAGCACATCTATACGATAACGGGAATGAATGTCTTTTGTACAGGAGACCAGAAATTCAAACAAAGTACAGTAAGAACCAGACTGTAAGACGCTTTCAGTAGAAAACAAAAATGAAACTATAGTTACAATATGGAAATGTCTTCATATTTAAAAAAACAAAACGAAACACAACCAACAGATGTTTCATACCCTGATTTCTACAATATTTGTCTCTGTTTTTCTGGTAGTCCCATCACCATGATAATAGAGTCCTTCCATCAGCTAATGGATAGCAGTTAACATCCAGACCAGATATTAGGAAGAATTTCCTAATTGGGTAGTTAGTGAAACAGTGGAGGCAACTCACTGAAAAGCTGTTGAATCTCCTCTATTAGAGCGTTTCATGAAGAGGCAACATTCTGCCTTTGTGCTTGGAGATGGACTGAATGATCTATTGAAGTGCTTCCCAGCCTCCCATTTCTGTGATTCTGACTTGGAATAGCGATTCTTTCTGAACTTACATTATTCACTTAATGCAGAGGAAAGTTCATGTCAGTTGCCATATGACAGCTTCAGCTGACCCACACTCTGGAGGACTTTAACCTTCCAACAGTGTGTCACCTTTATTACATGGTACATTTTCTGGTAGCAGAAGAGACAGAACATACTATTATTGTCAAGAGAACAGATATAACTATCAGAGTTTTGAGGCAGTTACACCCTGATAAATTGAGATTTAATGACGAGCCATGAAATCACACTCACATCACACCCATACTTGAACTGTTGATCTCCAAGGAAAACTCAAGTCTATAGACACTAACAAACCTTAAAAACGGTTTCCCGATAGAGGCCCTTCCCTGCTTCTCATCTGGCCTTGTTATAATTTCTGATTTCCCATCCTCTAACTCATACTTTTCCATACAAGTGGAGTCCTCAGCTCTGTGTGAACCAGTCCACATCAACCTCTGACAGTAGAAGTAGTCACAAAGCACCTGTCCATTTGCCCTGTGAAATAATCCTGAACTAATGCTTTGCATGGGTGGTTGGGTTTGGAGCCTTCATTAGTGGTTTCTAGAACCGAAGTTGCAGCTCTTGACAACTTGACACTGAGGATCCATTGATGACATTTTAAAGAATTAAGGGTCCTCCTACTTGGGAAATAAGGAAATAAAATTACAAACTAGATAATCTAATGTGCCCCTATATTCTCACTTAGATGTGGTCATCTTAATTTGATTAAGTCCGTTGTGGAATGACATGCAGAGATAAAACTGTGTGAGGTGCCGGTTGCCAGGTTATGGTGGAGAGTGTCAACGGAGTAAATTACCTCTGCAGATTACTCCCAAAGATTATACTGGCTTTCAAAGAGTCCAGAGGTTGATTTTGGGTGTAGGGGAGAATATGCAAATGGGCATAAGGTTATAAGAGGAGACTCAGTTTCTGGGACTGGAAATTTAATTTGTAGTGATTCTTCTTTAATGTATGACTTTGGGTCTTTCACACGTGTACTTTCTTAGTGCCTCTTTACAGGACTTGTTCTGTGAAAGTTAGCAGTGATAATGCAAATATTGAGATGCTTAGATTGGAAACATAAAAATGAGTATTATAGTAATGGGACTTCCCTTTTAGTAATTATAACTTAAGACGAATAATTGCAGCAGTAACTGTACTTGCAGCCCTTACTGATATTGAAATTCGTACCTGAGACCCATCAGGACAATTCCCACTGAAGCACCTTGTGTTACAGCAGGGAACACGGGGGGGGGTTTGCCCCCAGACAGCATAGGGACAAGAATAGGGGACCATTTTTCCCGAGAATCCTGGGGGAGCTCCGACGCCGGGCAGGCCCCGCCGGCAGACACCCGCCCTGGAGAGGGTACCCATCGCCATGACTACCTTCGCCCGGAGCCCGGGGCCGGGGGTGGCGGCGTTAATGTCACCTACCGCCCGGCGGCGGGTGACACCGCCGAGCTGGTGGCTCCTCCCCAGCCCCGCCCTCTCCCCAAGCCCCGCCCACCCCGAGCGGCACCGCGGGAAGGGGGGGTAGCCCGAGTCACGTGACGGTGCCAATATGGCGGCCCCGTGGCGGTGGCGCGGTGGCGGCCGCTGAGGGAGGCGCGTCTCTTCCGGGTGATGGGGCTGCGGCGCGGCCGCAGGCTCTAAGCGCCGGCACCGGCCGCCCCCGCCCCACCATGCAGCCCCCGGCCCGCGAGCAGGACGCCCGCACCAAGAGCATGTTCGTGTCGCGGGCCCTAGAGAAGATCCTGGCGGAGAAGGAAGCGAAGCGGCCCCCGCACGGACAGCTGCGGAGAGCCTGCCAGGTGGCGCTGGGTGAGTTCGCCCGGCCCGGCCCGCCGTTCCCCCCCGCCGCCACCCCTCCCCGGCCCGGGGGCGGCAGAGGGCAGCGCTGGCGACGGGGGTAAGGAGTCCCCGCTGGCCCTGTCCGGCGGGGGCAGGAGGCGGTGTCACCGTCCCCCCGCCGCGGGGGGTGCCCTCGGCCACGTCGGATCCCCGGCGGGATGCGGGAGAGTCCCGGGCCCACGGCTGCGGGGCTGCCGGCGGGGCCCCGCCGAGCTCGGGACTTTGGAGCGGGGGGAAAGTTCTCCCTGTAATACGAGAGGCGCAAATACGGGGGGAGAGACCCCAAATATCTCTTTTATTAAGTTCTGGTTTCGGTATGAAATAAAAGGGATTTGGGTTTGTCACTTTAGAACCAATTTTGAGAAAATTAATTGTAAGCTATTAAACTAAGAAGCAGGCTGTTTAAGGCCCTGAACTCACAGAGTCTCAAATATTCCAGGGCTAGTAATCTTCTGACACTTTATCTGCAACTCGTGGCTGGACTGGCTAAAAACTGTTAACAGTGTAGCCAAACACATGCAATGTCTGTGGTGTCTTGTGGAACTGAAAATACTTTTTGTGAAGTTGGTGGACTGGTCATGAAATCTCCTGCGAGTACAAATCGATGATATTGTCTCTGTGTTAAAGTTCTGAAAACATATGGTGCATCGTCAAGATGAAAACATAAACTAGGTGAAGCAGTATAGCTCTTACAGTTGGAGCTTGCTGTGGCCTTTCTTACTCTGCAAAAGTGACATATCTCTTAACAGTTTTGTTTGCTTGCCTTTAATTAGGGAATACACTTACTGTATCCAGAGTAGAAGAAAAGGCAAGTTGAGTATGTAAGGAAACTGGCGCAATGCAAGTTCTGTCAAATGCACTGTGAAAGCAAGCTTGAAAAATAGCTGTCATTTTTATCTTCCTTTCCACACCTTTAAGGATTTTGTAGGAGCTAATTGTAGTGATGATATATCCGGAGAAGGGTAAGCAGACAGAGGGGTATTTTGTTTATAAAGTTGACAATGTGAGTAATAATACAACACGTGTGCCCCCCAGACATTAGACTTTCCCTACTTACTTCCTTTCCCTGATTTCTTCACTAACTCCCCCAATATTCACCCAACCCGTTTACAGGACAGGGAACCTGTTTTTCTGCTATGTAAATATTTTTAGAGGGTAAGAAAGGGAACTTTCTTGAAAGAGTACTAGTGAAGGTCTTTATGTTTACTAACACGTCATAGATTATGATTTTGAGGGATGGCTACTGTGCAATAGCCACCTATTAGCATTGGCATCTGGCCTGGTTTGAGTGGCATGTTGGATTATAACTATTCTATGTCTGTATATTTTAAGTTACAGTATGTTTGAGGTTAGTTAATGCTTGTGATGATGGATGCTTTTTTTGCTAATCTTGCTTGGGGAGAAAAGTCCATGTGCTTTCCGAGATTAAATCAGAGGTCATCAGGAGAAGATAACCTTCTGTTGCCCAACCGTCCTGCCCTAGCAGGGTCTTGATTACTCTATTAAAGGATCTCTGTTATATTTGGTGAATGTTGCTAAATAGTTTTAAGTTAACATGAATGAGGTTTCTTTTGTTTACATGTGATTTCCACCCCCACCCCCACACTTTATTCTGTTTAGGTTAAGCTCTTTTTTTTTTTTTTTTTTTTTTTTTCACAAATGGAAAAATCAGTTTTATTTACATTTACTTAAGTTATTTAATATAAAGACTATGGCTTCTATTTCAAAAGTGCTAGCTTAATTAGCAAGCCCTGTGCAGTAGTAAATACGCTAGGAAATCTGGAAGAACATTGCTTGCAGTCTAAGGAATTCAGGCCAAACTTTGTAATCTATGCAAACTGTTATGGATGAAAGAAGCTTCAGTGTTTTTAATAATAATAAAAATGTCCAGTTAACTCTGAGAAAAATTAATTCCGTTTGAAAGAAATGTGAAGTTAACTTTATGGAGCTGGTAATTGTGTCAGCTGTGATCTTTTTTTCTTTTTCCATGTCATACTTCGAATAATCCCTTTCGACCTTTCACTAAATTCCATTTGCTATGCTGTTTTATTTCTCCAATGGTCTTTTTAATGGAGCCTTGAAATATTGTACCATTTATAAACCAGCCGACACAGGCATGGGTCATGTGTAAATGAAATCTGCTCTTGGTACTGGGGAAGTCTATGATGCATCTTTTTTTCTAAATAGAGGCGCGCTGGTCTATCTATATATAGAGAGAGATATATATCTATATAGATGTATACTACCTAATATAAATTAACTTGCAACTATTTCTAAAATTTCTTCTTTAGTGCTACCTCAGTAGTGTTTCTGTTAATTACATCTGCTTTACATTTTTTGTTTGGTGAGACAGAGAAATATATTTCTAACTGTGGGATCAATGTTTTTGTTTTCTTTTACATGAGTTCTTTATTGTTTTGAACGTGTTCAGCTCCTGAGAAATTAAGTAAATTACTGCTGAAAATTGCTGTCATTCTTATGCAGGTAATATAGGTATTCTTTAATTCTAATTTTAATCTGTTCTAATAATTTTAGTCATTCTAATTTTAAACCGTTCTTACCCTTTTTTTTCTTGCTTTCCCAATAATATACCCTTCACTGGGCTAATACAGTGCAGTTTTGGACTGCATAACACCTTCATGACTTTGTAGAAATGAGAAGTAACATAAGCTCAGATACTTCTTGTGTTTACGACCTATCAAAGGAATAAAACCAGTTCCTGGTGGTGTTTTTTGGGGTGGTCTTTTTTTTTTTTTTATCTGTCCACCCCTTCCTTTGAAATATACGGTGTTCATGTTGAGTAAGCAGGGTTTGAATAGATTCCTTCATTCAGTCTCTTGCTTCATCAGTAGGTGTAACGGTTGTATCCTGTACTCTTCCTGCCAGTAAGCCCCAGGAGAGATTGGGAAAAATGGAGGTTTTTAACAGAGAAGCTGTTCTGCTCTGCTTTAGAAAACTGTGTTTTTAAGAGAACTTGTTTTCAACAGACAGCCAGTGTATTGTATAAAAATAGTTGCTTAATAAGCATTTACATGGAGCTCTAGGTACACATGGTTCTTAGTAAATCTACTGAAATAATATCTATCCTGAAGAATTTACAGTGGAACACAGACAGTATGTATCACAGCAGTTCATATTGGTCTAATGTTAATTGTGTGCCTGGGTCTCATATAAATTATTACTCTTGCCCTCTTAGGACTGTTTTTAATGACATACTGTGCAACCAACCTGGTTATGTGACCTTCTTTCATTGCCTAGGCACCTCCAGGTACATATCTTCGAGCTTTGTAAACACCAGAATTTGTTTAGTTAGCTTGTTAACAAGCTTTTAGAAAAAATAATCTTTGAAACCATGCCTTCACTTAGGAATCTAGACTTCAAGAAGTCTCTGAGTAAAAATGACAGTTGTCTAAAGTAAGTTTGCATTTTTTAGTTTAGTAGCCTCTTGCCTAGTGTGTTTTGAGAACTCTGGGGCGAAGAGGAGGTAGTCCTGCTTCATTGTGGCAGCCTTTTCTAAAGGGTTCTCTAGATCGATAGAATCAATAAATGCAGAGTGTTGGGGTTTTTGAGTTAAGTTTAAGGCAGCCTGGAATTGGGTAATGCTGTAGACTTTACCGGGTTGGGGGGAGGGAAGGAAGCTTTTGCTGCCGCTCCATGTGTTTGTATTGGCACTGCTTCTGGTGCTCTGGCAACCTATGGGAAGATGTTGCTTGTGTCCTTGTGCTTACACAGGCGATGCCATTTTCTACACAGGAACTGGTTCGCTTCCACTAGGACAAACTTCACTGTACATTAACATGGGATGCATCTAATTGCAGGCAGGCAATTATTTCCTCCATTTTAATATATAGTTTTCAATACAAACAAACTTAAACCATCCGTCTAATGCAGAACAGTAGATACTCCCAGCATGAGCTTCATCCTGCTTTTAATTTGGCCAGAATCTCTGGAAGAAATTGCTGCAAGGCCTTGCTTGTTATTCCAGTTGTGTTGCCTGGTAGGAATGCTGAGAGGTTTGTGCTGAGTGGGCAGCACATGCAGTGCCCAGAGGTGGAGATGTTTCTGGCTGAAGTAGATGTGATGTACAGTGGTACGTTCTGGCCTTGAAAGCTGCAGGTATCTCTACTGCTGAAAGCACCCAGTGAGGGGTCCATGTTGTGCTGCGATGACCAGACCTTGGCCAAATATTAGAGCTGTGGAAGGGGATGGAGCTGTGCTCCTTAATCCTGTGACTGGAAGAGGAGAGTGATAGTGGCAGTAGGATTCTGGAAGCTGGCTGTGCCTGGCTGGGGCTTGGCAAGCTCTTCATGGCAACAGACTTCAATTAGGCAACAATTTTTGTTTCACTTACTTTTGTTGGTCAGACCACCAAATGAGTGCTTCAAATGTGGAGATTTCCAAACTGTTTTGATGCAATCGGTAGCAGAGGAATGCCTGTAACTTGCTTTTGTCCTTTCATTTATTCTTTTCTGCCAGCATTATCTATTGAAAAACTGTTGTGGTGCAGATGTTTTTATATGGCTTTAGAAAAGCCTTTATATAATGAAATTGTGGGGAACTTGGTCAGGCCTTGGTTAGATTTATTTTTTTAAAAAATTTATGGAGTATTTCTCAGAGTGAAATTGTCATTGCTCTAATATCTAGTCTTAGGTATTTTTCCCAATGCAAGATCTAATACAACTATTAGTAAAGATGGACGTGACCATGTCTCCTAAAATCTTCATGAAGTTTCAATTCCAAACTTTATTTGCTACACTGCTTTGCTAACAAACGATATGGGGGGAAAGTGATCTGAAAGAAAGAGAAATTACTTCAGTAGGATATAGAGATTTGGAAAAAAATAGCATTACTTGGTTACACCCTAAATGTGGAAGTGAGCACTGCTGTAGCTGAGAATAACACATCCTAACAATGACACCATTTTTCTTGCGCAGTATTAAATTTAACAAAATTGGTTATTTGTTATCAGCAGTCTCCATTCTGTTGACTGTCCTCACCAGTTGAAGCCTGAAGTATTAGGGGATGATGACGCTGGGTTTGCACCGTCACAGAGCTGCAAAGTTACTTCTGATTCTGAAATCCCAGGCGCTGGGGCTCTGCGCTTGGCTCGGCTCCTTGCCTTGCCGCTGGCTTGTGCAATCCTTTCAAACTACCAGGCATGGTTGTTTGCATGATGGTCGTGATTAGAAAATGATGGGCTTCTGAACAGAGCCATGACACATGGTGAGCCTGTGACTCTTCAGTTTTTCTGTTGTCTGTTCTTTTGTTGACTGTAGGGTGGATAATGCTCGTTCAGGTCTTGTTACATCATTTATTGCTAGTGGCTGTCATACTGCTGACTTTCATTAATGAGAGTATGGCAGAGAGAATAGCTAGTCTCAATCCTCGATGTAGTTTACCACTCACTGCTTGTCCTTATACAGGTATCCTCTGCAGTTTGCTTACTTTTCCCCTTTAAAATAGGGGTAGTAATGTTACAAAATAGGCATACTCTGCAAGGATTAATTCTTGTAATATTCATTGAACAATAGGATTGTGCAAAAACCTGTAATATGTGTTTGTTGCAGTCCTTGTTCGTAAGTATGTTTTGTGTATTGATGTTTCTGAGACAGAAGACACTATTGAGGTTCACAGACTACTGAAATCATCTGAACATCTTATCCCAAACAACGGTGCCTCCCCAGAGTTGTGGAGAACAAGTATTGAGTGAATGATCCGTTTCTGGTAATGTCTCAATTGAAACAAGTTTTGTAGGCATGATAATTTGCAGGAGTATATGAGACAGGGTGGAATGGATGGGACTCCACGTGGTGTTACAAGTGATTGTAGATGTGCAGCCTTACTCTGTGTGCTGGTTTTGATATTTTTTTGTCAGTGTTCACAGTTATGCGCTTATGCTGTGCCTGGTATAGTGCAGTTCTGATCTGTATTGTGTGTCATGTGATATGTTAGAATATCAAAAAGCCATATTAGGGTCTTCGGGATTTGCTGCTCTATGCAATAGAAATGAGAAAGAAACATGCTCTTTTTTTTGGTATTTAATTTTATGAAAAGCTTCCTAAAAGTCTGATTTTTATTTAAAAAAAAGCAAAACCACGCAACAGCTCTGCTGGCAAAATGACAGCACGCATTTAAGATTTCTTATCTCTTGGGAGTTTGTTCAGGTGATGTCATATTGTGAGGTTTAACAAAAGCAGGCTAACTAGCATTGTAGTTAACAGGAAGGTCTGATGCATTGAACTAATGGTTTATGCAGTGGCTTAAAGACTTCAGCAGACCTGACCTCTCTGATGTAGGCTTACTCTTCAATAAAAATTGCATACTATACCTGTGTTTCCTAAAGATATCTTTTGTTAAGAATGTTTGGAAAAACTAGCTTTTTCGTGTAGAAGTTGAGAGATACACGCTCCAATAAATGATGTAACTGTCTACGATCTCTGAAGCTGAAGATGTTACAGGAAAGGAATAGCAAATACTAAAGTGTAAGACTTCTGGTTTGAAACAGCTTTGCTTTATTACATTCTCCTTATTTGTGTTATTGATAATGATAACTTATGTTGAGTGTTAAATACTTTGAATTTTTTTTTTCTTCCAGATGAAATAAAAACGGAGCTGGAAAAGCAAAGGTAAATTATTAATTGCTGTAATCTATGCCAAAAAAAACAGCAAGTGGAATGACTTGATAGTAAAAATATGAGTGTATATATATGTGAATGCCCAGTTATGCATCTTTCTGCCAAAAACATGATATGGCCCACATGTTCCAATTACACAATGTTTGTGGGCATGGCTACTCAAGCCATAACTGCCTCTGAATTTCATGTAAAAATTGCAAAACTTCTAAAAGGTGCTAGTTTTTCCTTGCTTTTTACTGGGCTTAATATAGCCTGATAGGAAATCATAAAGAGCAGTAGATAACCTCTGTTTCGTGGTGTACGCTCTTAACTACCTAGATCAAGAATACCAATTTAAAAATTACTTAAATCCAAATTTTAAAATACTTTTCCAGCATTGTGCTATGAGTTAAAGTGAACCGCTAATGTGTTTCTCTTTGGTTACTATTCGTTATATGAGCATTGTTTAGTTAATTCATAGTAACTTTGATAGATTTGTCACTTGAGTAGGAGTTCCCCAGTATTTCAGGTAGCGGGACAGTGTTGAAGTGTAATGAGGGAAGAGTTAAGTTGAAGAATACATGAAAAAGATCAGATACAATACTGATTTTTAAAGAAAATTGAACTGTCTTTAAGAAAGTATGCGGGAGAGCAACTTGCATTACATTTGTATGCTGTTGTACACTGTTCAGCTTTAAATTTAGAAAAGGAGGAAGTGTAGTTTGCTATGATATACATGTTTAGAAAAATTAATAACTCTTCTTATCTGACCTAGAGAAGGCACTGCTGCTCCCCCAAAAGCAAACTTCATTGAAGCAGATAAATATTTCCTTCCGTTTGAGCTGGCCTGCCAGTCAAAGTCTCCACGCATTGTCAGTACTTCACTGGATTGTTTACAGGTAACTGTTTTTTGACTTGGACAGAGTGAAATGGAGAAACATGCAGCTACAAAAATCTTGTGTGCTCCTGGAGTGAAGAAGTAATACTGTCCTGAGTGCGTACAGCTGTGCAGATACCCCCTGTGGCTACCTAGATGCAGGAACCATGCAAAATAGGCTATTATCAGACTTGGCTGAAAGTGCATCTTGTCGAAGTCAGAAATGTGTGTGGTGTTTTACAGTGAAGCAAAGCTTTATTGAAGCTCATGAACTCTTACGTTATTCAGTAAAGTTGTTTCATCTGTGGTGCTCTAAAAGGAATATTTACCATGGTTTTTCTTGTAGTGCTGATGTCATGGGAGCTCGGACTCTGGAATTTTTTTATTTTCTTCCTCCTTAGATTCTTACAGAAAAAACAAATGCAACTTGAGGGCAGAACCTTTCTGTTGTGAATAGGTGCAAACGCTGATGTTAAAAAAACTTTGGTTGTGGTAGGATAAAACAGTCTGGGTGGAAGAAGCTTATGTATCACTTACTAATCTGTTTTGTTTAAATGTGTGAGCAGTCTAAGTATTTGGTAGCCACGCTATTGATGGTGTTAAATTTTTATGTTAAAACTGGTTAAGTGAGGTATGCTGTCTAAAACCCCCTTTTTATGATGTACTTAACTGTATTTTACTTAACAGTATATGGTTGTCTAACCTGCATGCTTTCTACCTAGAAACTCATTGCATATGGACATATCACTGGCAATGCTCCAGACAGTGGAGCTCCTGGAAAACGACTGATTGACCGAATAGTTGAAACCATTTGCAATTGCTTTCAGGGTCCTCAAACAGATGAGGGAGTACAACTGCAGATAATTAAGGTATTTTATTTGGTTCATTTCGATGCAATATTAATTTGCTTTCTCTGTCTTTGATTTTGTAACTGAAAAAAATACAATGCGAAGAACTTCTTAAAGCCCAGTTTCTCCATTTCTTACACTGTTAGATGTGTCATGGAATTCAGGGAGGCTGTCACCAGGTCAGAGTTGGTATGTGAAATGTATTTCCTCTCATTGAAGCAGAACATAAGGGAATATTTCATAAATGTTTGTCCTTCTCTGTGGGTTGAGTCATGGCCTTGGCTACCTTATCTTGCAGACAGGTTGATGTTCATCTCCTGGGCTAGCAATGCCCACTTCCATTAGGCCAATGAATTGCTGTCAGCCTTCAGCTGAAGGCACTGTAGCTGTGGTGCACTATCATGGCCTGTTGCTCTAGCCTGTCTGTTCTCGTGTCCATTCTTCCAGAGATCTGCAGTATATGTTCTCAACAAGGCATAGCAGTACCAGTGGTGTGTGTTCTGGTTCTGCGATGTACTAATATAATATAGCTGAGGTTAGAAGTTGTGAACCTTCTAGTAATCTAATTTGATGTAAGTGTACACCAGCTGGCCCTTTCACAGAAATTAAGCCATAGAGTATAATGATAACTGTTTTGTTTGGAGGTAGAATGTCTCCCTTAGTGGAAAACTAGTTGTGATAAAACATTTGAACAGCTCAGGAGAGAACAGAGATATGTGGAACTTCCGTTAAACTTCCTTTGATTTGGAACATTGTTTCAGAGAACTAGAAGTTCCTTATAAAGAAAATTTCATAACAAATCCATTATTATTATAGAAGACCCATATGAAGTGTATTGCTGCCTACTTGCTTAGATCTAATTTTCACTGTTATGGACTTTTTCAGGCTCTCCTCACTGCAGTAACATCTCCGTATATAGAAATTCATGAAGGAACAATTCTTCAGACTGTTAGAACCTGTTACAACATCTATCTGGCCAGTAAAAATCTTATTAATCAGACAACTGCCAAAGCTACCCTTACGCAGATGTTAAATGTCATTTTTACACGGATGGAAAATCAAGCTGTATGTAACACTTACTTTTGCTCCTCTCAAATGTTTAGGCTTGACAAATGAACAGAAAACTTTTTTATTATTTTTTTAACGGATCTGTCATTGTAGTTGGATGTCTATTGATTTGTAATTTAAAAAAAAGTTAAATCCTGCAATGAAGCATACTGAAGTGTACTGACTGACTGAAAATAAAATATGAATCTTATTGCTGATAACAAGGTTTCATACTGCCAAATGGCTTTGTATAAACAAGTGATGGGGTGCTTTTAAAATAAGCTTGAAGAGCACCTTTTTAATTTGACTGGCCAACTGATTATATTTTCACTGTTTCTTGTTAACTTGTGAATTCACAAAGGAACATCAGTCACCATAAACGTCTATTTTCCCTTATGTTTTGTGCCTTAAATTAACTTTTTCGTATTGGTTTTTCAAGATCCAAGAATCCAGAGAATCCGAAAAAACAAATCAGCAGAAATCCCAGTCTCCTGCAGTTCAAGTGGCGTCCAGGTCTCCGAAGCTGGGTCAGTTAAAGCACAGCTGTCAGGAGGGCAAACCCACTGCTCCTCTGAGTGTGGAATTAACCAACGGTGAGCCTGAGAGGGCAGAAAATGGAGATGTGAAGTTGGAGCAGGATTTGACCCTTTCAGCATCAGGTAAACAAGAATAGGTTGTGTCTGTTGCTTTCAGTTACAATGTTTCTATTGGAAAATGCTCTTTTAAGCTATTCTGAGGAGAAGTGACTGGGGTTATTGGCTCAAATCCTACTCGCGTTTTCTCAGTAGTTATTCAGGGTATGCAGGCCATCCTTAGTTTCTCTGCAACATTATAACCATTTAAAAAAGTCTCCTGTTTTCCCTAGAATTCTAGTACTACTATATATAGTTTATGTATATAGAATTATAATGGTATTTGAATTGATTGATAAAGGGAAAGGAAAGGAAGAGAATAATCACAGTATGTGGGAAGTGACAGAATCACTTTGAGGTAATTGAAGTCCTGTGGTAAAAATAATGTGTATTTTAAAGACCTTATTCTAAGCATACACTGTATCCAAGTTAGGAACCTAGGATATTCCAAAACCAAAAGTTTGTAACAGTTGATAAATGAGTGACAAAATCACTGCATTGAAAATATCAGTACTTTGATTTAAACAATGGAAATAACATCAATGGATATTTTTGTACGACTTCTTGGAAATGGATTTGGAGGGAAACTATAGAAAAAAAAAAAATCCATTTTTAATCCTTCTGCCTCTGTCATGTTTCTCCTTTTAATCTTCTTCCTAAACAAAAGTACTAATTCAAAATTATCTCTTTGTGTGTTTCTTTAGAGGAAACAACTGATGGAGGAAAGGAAATGGTTAAAGGCATCTTGGAAGATGTGGTCAAGTCAGCTGTGAAAGGTAGAAAAATCTTCTGAAGTAAAGTAGATGCATGTGTACTGTCAAAATTTTATTCCTGTGATTACAAAAGCATGGAAGCTTTCTTTTATTACTACATATTGGTCAAGAACACCTACTAAGGCAGTAAGAACAGGTTTTTATTGTCTCACAATATTTTTCTTTTGCTGGTAGCTGAGAAACTTTCTACTTTACCAGTGCTGCTTCTGTCCTATGTAGTTGTAGAGCTTCGCAAAGTCATGGGATGAAAAAGCTCAACAGGTGATTTTAATTAGTTTTCCTTTTTTCCCTTTAGTGGCTGAAGAAAAGCAGGTAACAGAAACAGTTAAGGCTCTACCTGCGTTAGAGACTGCAGATACTGCTCTTCCTGGCTCTAGTAGTGAAAACGTACAAACAAATGGGATTCCAGATGACGGGCAGTCTGTTTCCTCCACTGATAATCTGGTAAAAACTTCACTGGATGGTAACGTATATTTAGGAAAGGAGAAACGTTTTTATCATACTAGCTAATACAGTGGGATTTTGGGGAGGGAAGGGACAGAAGCTTTAACATGTGTCCTGCTCAGGTTTGGAAACAAAGCAGCAACTGCAATTTAAGTAGATATTGAAAACAACGGTTCTAAAATTGATTGTTGTATTTTAATACAGGGTGGGGGCAGAGGGGAAGAATCAGTCAACATGTGTGAAAAGACCCAGATCGCTTGTAGTCCTGTTTAGGTTAAATTTTGACAAATGTACCTTTTTTATAATCTGAAGCTAATTCTCAGAAAAGCTGTGGAATCTTCCTAATTGTTTCTTTGTCTCACTGAGGATCTAATGTTATGTTTCTTGCTTTCAAGGAAACAGATGTATCTGGACAACAAGCTGCTGCCAAATTTTCCCACGTTCTACAAAAGGATGCCTTCCTTGTGTTCAGGTCGTTGTGCAAGCTGTCCATGAAGCCGCTTGGTGATGGACCACCAGATCCCAAGTAATGAGATTGTATTTATTACTCTGTGCTCTTCAGGTAGCTTTTAGGGACGGTTAAGTAGGTGCTGTATAGTAAAGCAGGTGTTCAAAATTCACCTGTCAGGCTCTTGTTTCAGTTAGCTTGATGAATCTAGGATTGAAACTTTCTTTGAATTATTAAAAAATTTAATACTTGAGGGTTTTTTATGTAAGGGGCTCATTAATGTTATTAGTTGAAGTGGCCTTGACTATAGTATTTGTGAAGCTATTGATGGGGGAGTGGCGGAATGCTTCTTAGTAGCACTGAGTCGCATCTATTATCCTAGTCTAAGATGTTAATACTCCCAGAAAATTTCCAAATTAAGATGGTAGATGTTGTCCAAAATCACTTACAGGCTGATTTCTACTCTTCCTGCCCCCTGTGTTGAAATGAATTAAAACAGTAGTCATTTCTTCTTCATGGGAGAAATGCTCCAGTGCTCGTGTTAAATACAAGTATGTATTCAGAAATATGATCAACATTAAATATATTTTATTGTTTTTTTTTCTAGATCCCATGAATTGCGTTCTAAGATAGTGTCTCTCCAGCTTCTTCTCTCAGTACTGCAGAATGCTGGTCCAGTTTTCAGGACACACGAAATGTTCATCAATGCAATCAAGCAATATCTTTGTGTAGCATTATCTAAAAATGGAGTCTCTTCTGTTCCTGATGTATTTGAGCTCTCTCTTGCCATCTTTCTCACACTGCTTTCAAATTTTAAGACCCATTTAAAAATGCAAATTGAGGTGAGAGTCTTTTTATCTATCATTTGGATGATGCTCTAGTTCTCAAATGAAAATACTGCAATGATAAAAGGACAGCTGGACCTTAATGTCTTAGTTTATTTTCTTACTCGATTAGTGTGTTACTACTGTATTCAAATTCTAATATGCATGAGATGATACTCTTCAAGCAAAATTACTGAATAGAAATGAATTTGTACATTTGACATGGTTGTAAGAAGTTTCAGATCATCAAGTCCTTTACCTCATTTATTTTGCAGGTGTTTTTCAAAGAGATCTTCCTGAATATTCTAGAGACTTCTTCAAGCTCCTTTGAACACAAATGGATGGTGATTCAGACTTTAACTAGAATTTGTGCAGGTATTTCCATTGTTTTGAAAAGCGGACACTTCCTCTGGCAGCAAATGAAAATTATTTTGGGGACAAATGCCAGATACAATGTTTAAGTGTGAAAAACTAGATTTGCTCCCATAGCATTTGGGGGAAATGCCTGGATTCATCCCCATTGCCTGCTCCAACTGCTATTACACTGAATCCTAATACTCGCACTTTCTTTTATTTTCAAGATGCCCAGTGTGTAGTGGATATTTATGTTAACTATGACTGTGATTTAAATGCTGCTAATATATTTGAACGCCTTGTGAATGATTTGTCCAAAATTGCACAAGGACGAAGTGGGCATGAGCTGGGAATGACACCTTTACAGGTAGGAAAAACAGCTTTGAAGATAAGATACTATTTTCTCCTAGACGGTGCTGTCTCTGCATCGTTATTGATAGTTCCAGTGGTTCGTGTTGTCTGTGACCTACTAATGTTGCTTACGTTTTATTAGTTGGCTAATTTGCAATTGGGTGCTGAAGCACTACAATTAATTTACTTGGTAATTTTGCTGCCTATTTCCATTGTTACGCTAGGCTTGTTCTGGGTTCTCTTGTTGGGCTGCTGTGGGAGGGCTAATGCCTTCCTCTGCCTCACTCAAATTAAGTTTTTTCCTGGGGCTTATGAACCAGCAGTACCTTCATCTTGTGTTTGCGTTGCACTAACTTTGTGTGCCATATCTCCACCACAAGTATTTTATTTTTAAAATTATACTTTCCCAGTCCTTAGAGAGATGGTGGAATACAGACTGCTTTCTGCAAGTGCAGATGCTGCTGACGTTGGCCTTGTCCTATTGCACTGTTTTTCTAGCCCAGCCTAATGGCTTTCAGGGCTGAAGTGAACTTGGTGGCAGTGTTGGTCTCGGAACTGAGTGTACCTCACACCTTTGATTAGAATTGTATCAATGCTTGCTGATTTATTTTTTTTTAATTTATTTTTTCCCCCACTGTGGTCTTTTGACCAGAAAATGGAATTAAAACCAGGAGACCGTTGTTTCAGATTTTGAATAGAACTGTTTTACTGTAGAGCTAAGGTAGTCAGACACTTGTCTTGCATGTGGAGAGATCTGATGCTATAAAGGCTTTCTGGATGGTCATAATGCAACAAAGGGGCTGCATTTAGGATTTAGTGTATATTGCCACTTGGTTGTACTCTTCAGTTGTCAATAGACCATCTGCTTAAAGCAGCTGAAATGTGTTCTGGTGTCAGTCTGGTTATGGTTGCTTTTAGCCTGTATGAATCCAACCTAAATAGTCAAGGGGCAGAAACTTTCTGTAACCAACAGATTTCCCCCTAACTGATGAACTTCCTAATATTTGAATGGTGTGATGTAATGCCTTCTAAAAACTTGTGGATATACATACATGTATTGGTTTGGGTTTTATTTTTTAGGAACTAAGCCTGAGGAAAAAAGGACTCGAATGTTTGGTTTCAATTTTAAAATGTATGGTAGAATGGAGCAAAGACCTTTATGTGAACCCCAATCATCAGGCTAGCTTGGGTAAGATTGTTTCCATACGGAGAGACTAATTTGTTTAGTAAACTCATCCTTGTGTTTATTCGCTGTTTAGGAGCTATTCAGAAGTGTGGATGGTAGGTCTTTACATAGTAATTTGTTTATACAAATTAAGTTTTGGAAACAGTTGTTAATGCTGTTGCAGTAGCAGACTCTCCCAAGTGTCTGGTTCAAATAACCAGGTTCTGTTGAAGAGCTTTAGCCAGGCCATTGTCTACACTAGAAAAGCTGGCTTATGTAGTACAAGATGTGACAAATACTGCAGTTGCTAAGTTGAAGTGCAATTTCTCCATAGTTGCTGCTGCTTTTCTGCCTTTTGTTGGATTATTCTGGAATTGCATCAATATAGCAACTTCATCTAGTGTAGACTGCTAAAATGTATATGCGGTAAAATAAGAATATTGACTCATAAATTTCTACAGAAAGTTTTATAACTAAAAGCTTTTGACTGAACAGGATAACTTAGGTCTCACCCTGTCTATCAATAGGTTCGTATAAACCATCAGAACAGGAAATGGCTGAAGGTAAATGCCTTGAGAGTGGCGGGAGACGGAGTAGTGTCAGTTCTTTGGACTCCACTGTGTCATCAGGAGTTGGAAGTGTTGGTACCCAGACTACTGTCCCAGATGATCCCGAGCAATTTGAAGTCATCAAGCAACAAAAGGAAATAATTGAACATGGGATAGAACTGTAAGTCTGCTATGACAGGAAAATAAAAGTTTGCTAGTAAAACAAATGATGTGTACAACCATATTGTTTCTCGTGGTCTTACACACTGAAACCTGCAGGGGCAGTTACAAATTGATCTTAATGCTGAAGGCTCTTGCCTGCTGTTGTCAAAAGCTGACGCTGGAGGCTATTATAGTCAAAAGCAATTCAGTGAAATCTTAGGTAGAGTGGAGCGGTGGGTTGTTTCACAGCCCTACTTTGTACTGGTTCAGCTGCACAAGAAAGCGTGTGTATACCGAGAGAGAAATTGATTTGAACAGGCAGGCTTAGTGCTGTCTTACAGCTCTCTCAGCATTTGTTCTCTTTTATTGAAACACAGTTTGGAGAATTAAATAATTGTCCAGCTATGCTTTTTCTTTTCCATTAATTTGAAGATCTTTGTCTGTAAATGCTATAAAAAGGTCTTTAACAGCAATATTTTTAACATTTCATGGAAACTCTAATTTTTAATATTTCACAATGGTCAGTTTTTAAGTGAATTTCCCAGAAATAACTTTTAAGGTTATCAGCAACTGAATGTACCTTATGAGATGTAGCCTATGCTGTGATATAGTTAATGTTTGTTGCAGCACGTTCTTTGACTTTTTTCCTAACTAGAAAAAAAGACATAGAGCTAAAGCACAGAATCTTTGGTTTAGAAGGGCTCTGTAAAACTAAAACTTTATAAGCTGTGATATTTTCCACTTGTATGTCTCAATTTGCCTGTGTTTTTGTCTGAATAGGTTTAATAAAAAACCAAAGAGAGGAATACAGTATCTGCAGGAGCAGGGAATGCTTGGCACTACAGCAGAGGACATTGCACAATTTTTGCACCAAGAAGAACGCCTCTGTTCTGTAAGACTACATGCAACATAAGATAACTAACACTCTTGCCTCTATCATCTTCTCCCCTGTCTTCTGATGACTGTATGCACTCTCTCTTTAGTTCATATTTCATTAGTAGATAACTGAAAGTGTAAGGGTTCTAAAGAATATACTTAGTATCAAGGCTACTTTTTATTTGCTTTCTGTCCCAGGCTTTTTAGTAAAGTAGCAGTGTTTAAATATAGTGCTGAAGGGATTCCCCATAAATGGGAATATGTGTTTTATCTGCATTAACAGTATCTTGCCAGCAAAGGAATATGATATTCTGCAGTGGCAAAGCGTTCTCTACTGCATGTGAAACTGGGCACAGTTCAGCTTTCCTTGGCTGTACAGTGATGCAGATCTCGCCTTGGGGAGTGAGGGAAGCAAGAATATGCAGACTAAAGGCATTTTCTAATGACACTGGTTTCTTGTCATCCCTCTAACGGTTGTTCTGCTGGCTCAGTGAAGTGTATTGGTCTTACAAAACTGGCAGCTGTGCAATTCTTGTACTATAAACTTTCTTGCAAAGCTGGCAGTTGGATTGCACAGTAATAACTGTCTCTTGTGTTTTTAGACTCAAGTAGGGGAATTTCTTGGGGAAAGCAACAAGTTTAACAAGGAAGTGATGTATGCCTATGTAGACCAGCTTGATTTCTGTGGAAAAGACTTTGTCTCTGCTCTACGTATATTTCTGGAAGGCTTTCGTCTGCCGGGTGAAGCCCAGAAGATCGATAGATTAATGGAGAAGTTTGCTGCTAGATATATCGAATGCAACCAACGGTAATTCAAAACCTATGTATTGGATAAGTGCCTGAGGAATGGCCATGGTGTTTGTGGCCCTTAGGGGCAAGGTGCAACTCACAGTCGTACCAGGTCAGGAACTTCTCCAGGCTTGTATGAGGAGCAGATCTTGTTGCTAATATTGGTGCTGATCCTCTTCAGCAGCTAGGCAGGATGGAAACTTTGGATAGAAAGTATACTGATGCTGACATTTCATTAAATCCCAAATACTTGCTAGAAGGAATTATTGGAAGAGAGAAGCCCCAGGTATCTTAAATCGTCTCGATTAGCTGTTCTGTTTTTAAACAAATGTAGATCAGTCAACTGTAAACAACAGTAATCTGCAGTAGCACTTGCCAAAATTAATAGCTAATAAGATGTTACATGTGTTTTTGCTTGCCCACTAGATGTTGAGCAAAATGTATGTATGTTAGTTTACATCAAGTAGGCAGTGTTGATATTGTTTCTCATGCAATAAACTAGCATTAAAGTTTAACTAGGTGTTCAGGCTTAACTGGTTCCCATTCCTTGGTCTAGTTGGTGCATCACTAGGTTGGGTTTGTGTAGTTCTTTATGAAACCCCGGGAGTGAAAAATATGCTGTTGTTTAGCTTTTGTAGGATTACCCAAAAAAGGATAACATAATCTTCTGGGAATGTACTTGAAAATTCCAGTCATTGCTAGTTTTCAACATTGGGAAGAAGGTGCTTTTATATTTTTCCCTTTTTGTTTGCATTTTTAAAACACTTGGGGCTTTATGCATTTCTAAAGACTAATTTTAGGCTCTGTTAGCTTTTTGGTTGAAAGCATAGCCTTTCTGGGTATTTTTCTTGCATGTAGAAATAGAGCTAAGGGATTGATGATTTAGGGCTCTAAAAACCTGTTTTGTGTTGTGTTTTTTTTCTCCCTTAGGCAAACACTATTTGCCAGTGCTGACACTGCCTATGTTTTGGCATACTCTATTATCATGCTGACTACGGACTTACACAGTCCACAGGTAGAAATTAAAAAAAAACAAACTTGTAAAAGTTCAAATTTCTTTGGAACTTACATTCAAAATCTGATGTCCAACTTCATTCTTTTTTACAGGTAAAAAATAAAATGACAAAGGAGCAATACATTAAAATGAATCGAGGAATCAATGACAGTAAAGACCTGCCAGTAGAGTATTTATCCACAATCTATGAAGAAATAGAAGGAAAGAAAATTGCAATGAAGGAAACAAAAGAATATGCAATTACAACCAAGAGTACTAAACCAAGTAAGAGGGAACTAGAAACTGGAAAGATCCCAGTGCTCTTAAACTATTGCTGTAACTTCCTGGAAGGGATAGTGTCTGAGAACGTCTTTGTGCAATATATAGATTACACTCAGAATGGCCAATATAGATATTTGGAATGAAACTGGTTCAGTTATAACTTAATGCTGCTGCTTCTGTGTTGGAAACATAGCTGTGTAAGTGCATCTGGCACCATTGCAGAGAGGCACTAGAAACTAGATTTGGGATTTTCTTAAGTGAAATTGTGAGGAGGGGAAAATGGTAAAATAACTGAAGGTGGCACTGCACAAGGTAACTTCCTGTTCCTATGTGCTAGACAACAGGTGGGTTCTTGTTTCGGGTTATTTTTTGTTGTCTCCCTATCAGTGGCATGTCATAGTTCAGAGGCTGGTAAGTGCCACGGTCCTTGTGATAATGTTTGAAAAAGGGAGAGATCAGTGAATTTGTCATTACCTATAGTCATCTATCCTCATCTAGACCAAATAAGGACTTCTGTGTGTAGTGTACACACAGAAACCAGTATCCCTGCAGTACTCTGCTTAGAATAGCTGGTCTTAATTCAAATTACTGAGTCTTCAGCATAGTGGGTTTTGTCAGTGTTTTCAGTGCTGTTTGCAGGCTTCAGAGATCAAAATAAGAACAAAATTCATCTGCTTGAAAATTGAAGTTGCAACCTTTAGTATAAGGATAAAGAAACACTGAGTTAAATAAAGTTGATGAGGGCTAGTTTTGTTTTGAGGATATCGACCTAAGAAGATGAAGGATTTTCCATTCATTTTTACAGGCAGAGTGATTCAACAGAGTATGCTGCTCTGACTTCCAATGATTAGGTCACAATATGTGGCATATAATAAAGGGCTGAAATAGTTATTTTGTATAGAATAAAGTCTTAAGTTGGAGTGTGGGTTTTAGTGCTGGAGTTCCTTGCTGGCAACCTATGACAGCCTTCTGAATTCTAACATTCTGGAAGATTTTTATCTTTAGACTTCATTTGCAATATCTTTATTTAACATTTTTTGACCCTCAATGTGAAGACATGGAATAGGCTCTTACAAAAAAGAAACCAGTGTAACTGTGTGGTGTTCCCCATAGGTGTAGCTAATGAGAAGCAGCGGAGGTTGTTGTACAACTTGGAGATGGAACAAATGGCTAAAACAGCTAAAGCCCTCATGGAGGCTGTAAGCCACGCAAAGGCTCCTTTTACTAGCGCCACTCATCTGGATCATGTTAGACCAATGTTCAAAGTGAGTGTGAAGTTCTCCTTGTATCATCATTGCTAAGAGCTTTAAGTGTGGAAAATTACTCTGAAGAATTAAGTGACACAACAGGTGGACTCTTTGGTTGTATTTGGTTTCAGTTACCTAGTGTTTTGGGCTAAAATCATAGTAGATTTCTGAATTTAGTTTCTTCCTTTCTTTAGCTTGTATGGACTCCGTTGCTGGCAGCTTACAGTGTTGGCTTGCAGAACTGTGATGACACAGAAGTTGCATCCCTTTGTTTGGAAGGAATACGATGTGCAGTTAGAATAGCCTGTATCTTTGGAATGCAGGTTTGTATGAGACTCAGCGTGGCACTTGCTAAGGGTGGTGTAGGCTCTGGGAGGGAGATTAAGAATTACAAACAACTTACAGAAAATGAAGCATCTCATCTAATTTCTTGAAATGGTAAAATAAAATATTACAATCTCGTTTTAGTTTCTTTTAAGATTTTGATATCCTCAAACTTTTCAACTCTGCTTTCCTTTTATTGCTGAATCTCCTATGAAGAATGTTCGCTAACTTGCCTCCTGCTCTCCATCAGCTAGAAAGTGCTCTAATGTTGCTAACTATACATAGAAGGAAAATTGTGTAGGTGTGCTGGACAAGTAGCCTTCTCTAGCTCTTCAGTGACTTGATTACGGTGCTTGTTTCTCTGTCTTGTAGCTTGAACGAGATGCTTATGTACAGGCCCTTGCTCGTTTTTCCTTGTTGACCGCCAGTTCCAGTATTACAGAAATGAAACAGAAGAACATAGATACCATTAAGACACTTATTACAGTTGCTCACACAGATGGCAACTATCTTGGCAACTCTTGGCATGAGGTAAAAACATGATTAGTTTAAATAGTGCAACTGCGTTGTCCTGTGGAAACTTGCAGGATTCTTCTACTACTTTCAGTCTTTAGAAACTGCATTTAGCTCCCAGTGTGTCAGAACCCTGTTTAGAATGTAGATGCAAGTGCGTTATTTTGTTAGTGTTTTTTTTAATGTGTGTGTGTGTGTATACATAAAATAATGCACTGCATTTTTTTGGTAGACTCTATAGACACCGTGTGACTAATATTGTAATATTTGTAAATGCTTTTGATATGAAATTACGATTTCATTAGACTTCAGAGAATTCCACACAGAAACCATTACATTCTTGTTCATGTAAACAAAAATATTCTAGCTCACAGGTCCAGACTTGTCTGTGCAGTGTCTGGCAACATTTATACCACAACCACATGAAAAATTAGGGCTAAAATAACTTGAGGGGGGGGGATAGGTAAGGATAGGTTATCAGGATAATGCAGATTTTCTTAAAGCATGTTTTCCAGGAGCTCTTTAATCAGATCTAAATCTGTGCTTCTGCTAAAAGGGGCATTCCTGCTGCATTATGTTCTCTGGCAATAGCTGTTGGCTACATGATAATGAGCCAAAAGGTACTCTTGCTGACGAATTACTTGGACCTGGCTTACAGCATACCCTCACAAATGTTTGTGCCAGTCCAAGGGATTTTGCAGTGGGGGAGTAAGAAAGAAGAGAGAGTGAATTTTGCGCTAATGGCAAGCCACAATTTTGGCTTTCTCACTGTCTACATTGGAACTTCGTTACTCAAAGCGGCAGCTAATAGTTCAGTCTTTTCATTTCTCTGGGACAATGAACTCTCTAGAAAATAAACTCCCAAGTTGTTTATAGTTTTGAAGGTTGATGCTGTGAGAACTAATAAAAGGGTTTCCTCTAGTAGTTAGAGATCCAAGTTAAGTTTTTGGGTACTGTTTATTTTTTCTCATATTGGAATGATTTGTGGCAGCTGGTGATGGCGAATGAATCACTCGGCTCTATTTCCAGTTATATTAATAATGCTTCAGCTACATCAAAACTGTTACTGTTGTCAAGTTGTTTTAAAGGTTAGAGAACCTGGGAAGGCTATAAATATTACATACAAATATATGTTAAGAATAAAAATATAATGGTATCCAGAAACACAATGTTTAAATATCTTTTGGTTTTAGATCTTGAAATGTATTAGTCAGCTGGAACTAGCACAACTTATAGGAACTGGAGTGAAAACTCGATATTTATCTGGCTCCGGGCGTGAAAGGGAAGGAAGCATTAAAGGCTATGCATCTGGAGGGGAAGAGTTTATGGGCCTGGGATTAGGTAAGACTGGTAATCTTGGACTTAACTTATATGTGCACCTTTGTGAAGTATGATGGCTAAAAAAGCGTAATGTTACAAGATATTAAAATATATTTACTTGCTTCCAGGGCGAGCTATATTGGATTAATGAAACTTTAAAAAAAAAAAAAATAATTGAACTCTATACTTCCAAGATGTATTAGTAATTACCGGATGTGTTCTAACTTTGTAATTGGGTTAAGCTATTTAAAATAACTCCTCCGGATTTATTTGCTGGGGCATGTTTTTGTCAAAACTGTTTTACCATATTTACTAAGTCATGATTTTGTTACCAGTGTTATCAGTTCTTTTTAGGCTCTGTTTTTAATAGTAAAAACATAACCCATTTACCTTTAGGAACTAATAGGTGTTCCAGTGATTGGTAACTGGTTTTCCAAAGGAATTCTTTACCTCAGCATGTTGGGCTTGCTCTTCAAGTTCCTATTGTCCCTGCATTATATGCAAGTAACAAACCTTAGATTTTTAAGCTGTAAAAAAAAAAAAAAAAAAAAAAAGCAGTTGGAAAACCATCAAGGAAACCTTTTCATTTGAAAACACTCTGGAGTTGATGATGCTGAATGATACATAGTAATGATGCTGAATATAACAGAACTGTACCCAGCATTAGCTACTTGTATCTGACTTAGAGTTACTATTTTAAAATAATAAAAATTGGAAATGATAAAATATTAACAGCATTACACCATCTTCACTTAATAAACATGATGGTCAAAACATGATACCCTAAGGGGAAAAAACCCCATACTTCTTACTGTTTAATTTTGTAATCATCTGGCACAGATCTGGCAAAGGCACCATCTGCTCCATGTAAATGACAAGCTAACTGGAAGCAGTAGTCAGTTGTCTCTGTCTACTTATATAAAATTGGGGTTAATATAAAGTCACGATGTCATGATGCTAAATACCAGTTTTTAATGGCTTTTATTGCAGGTAACCTCGTTGGAAGTGGAGCTGATAAACGGCATATGGCGAGCATTCAAGAGTCCGTGGGAGAGACCAGTTCTCAGAGTGTAGTGGTAGCAGTCGACAGGTACCAAGAATATAAGCTGTTTTGGGGAAAATATGACTTCAAGTTACTGACAATCTTCACTTTATTTGCAGACTCTGACAGGGATTTTTGTTTTGTTTGATTTTGTTTGATTGTAACATAAATGTGTCTGTTACCATATGAGAGTCTAAAAGACTTAGGAACATTCTCCGCTTGCCAGTGTTTTGTATGACCCATCATTAGTGGTCTGAACTCCTCAAGACTCTGAGCAGCTGAAGGGGAGCAAGGGCCAATGGTGCATCTGTAGTCTTTCTGCTGTCTGTTTTGACGGCCACAACTTACAGTATTCTTGAACCACTTAAAGATCGAGCAGGCGGCTGACATCCAGTAAAGGCTTGCAGTAAAGCTTTCTTCATGTCTTTTTATTCTACCTATGAAATTTAATATGCTGTCACCCAAACGACTGCTCCAGCACTACTTGCCTTGGGTACAATTGTGAGCCTGTACCTGTTCCCTGCAGTGGGGAAGGAGCATTGTAGACTGTGGCTTGCGGCAGGGAAGAGAATGCTTAGACTAGGAGAAGGACATGAACTGCTGGCAAGGAGTAAGAACGAAACAGTTGCAGAGTTCATGGTATGGAGGATTGTAAAGTACCTCCAGGAGATGTGCTGACATTTGCCTACAGCACTAAGATGTGATTGACTCTTGTGGATGCACAGCTAAAACTGCAACTCATTTATTTGTTCTGTAGGATATTTACAGGATCTACTAGGCTGGATGGAAATGCAATAGGTACGTATGCTGACCATCGGGGTGGTTACAGGAACTCCTGCAGTGTGACCTCCTGAGCTTACCATAGTGTGCTTTGATGTTCAGTTGACTTTGTCCGATGGCTATGTGCTGTTTCCATGGATGAGCTGGCTTCCCCGCACCATCCACGTATGTTCAGCCTGCAGAAGATAGTGGAAATATCATATTACAACATGAATCGCATTAGGCTGCAGTGGTCAAGGATTTGGCATGTGATTGGAGATCACTTCAATAAGGTATTTCTTTAAATCAAGTTACAGAACATATTTAAATAGCAGGACTTCTTTAATCAACTTTTTCCTTTTATGTTCTTAGTGGTGTAGATTGTAATATGTAAATAAAAAAAAAATCCATTAAAGGTGCCTAAAGAAAGCACCTATTTAAAAATCTAAAGTTTATAAATGGAAATGTTTATGAGAATAATCAATTAATTGCATGATTTTGTATTTCTAATTTTCTTTATGCCATCGTCTTATTCTTTTGATCAAATGCCAAGTTAGTTTTCTTCTAAAATATATACAGAAGATTCTGGAGCAACAAAGTTACTTTCCTTAAGAAACTGGACTATGTTTGGGTGGGGTTTTTTTTAACCTAAGATTTTATTACTTTTTTTTAGTGCCTAGCTGGCTATTATAGTTCTGCACCTGTTGCATACAAAATCCGGGGGTCTGTTTAGTTGGATCAAACGACTGAGAAAACCCTCTCAGAAAGTTACCTCCCGTCTTCTAAATATCTTAAAACTAGTACGTGCTAGCGATTTTTAGTGGACTGACATGAAACTTATATGAGTAACAAATTCATCATTCAAGTAATACATTAACTGGTGTTTTGAAAATGTTTTTCTTCTAGGTTGGATGTAACCCTAATGAAGATGTTGCCATCTTTGCAGTAGACTCCTTAAGGCAGCTGTCAATGAAGTTTCTTGAGAAGGGAGAGTTAGCCAACTTCCGCTTCCAGAAAGACTTCCTAAGGCCTTTTGAGCATATTATGAAGAAAAACAGGTGTGATACACTGCAGTTTGTTAGCTTGCTTTAGTCCTACATAAAGATGTTACTTGGTGTGGGTTAGATTGTCATGTACATGGAAGTGGCCACAGCTACTTTGTGCCACTGTAAAATCGTGCCACTTGTCAAGCTTTACTTTCCTTTTTTTTTTTTAAAGATCTCCAACTATTCGGGACATGGTAATACGCTGTATTGCTCAGATGGTGAACTCTCAAGCTGGTAATATTCGTTCAGGCTGGAAGAATATCTTTTCAGTCTTTCATCAAGCAGCGTCAGACCATGATGGGAATATTGTGGAGCTGGCCTTTCAAACTACAGCACACATAGTTAGTAAGTAATGGTCTACAAATGCAAGTACCCAAATTAGCTTTGCTGCTGTCATTCTGGTTGAAAAGGCCCATCTGAATAAAGCCTTTCTGGCTGAAAAGGCCCATCTTTATATTTCCAGGTAAATAAGCAGAAGATCTTGTAGCCGGACTCTTGAACCTATTAAGTCTCTTGAGTGCTATGGACAGGAAAAACTAGATATAGATATCCTGTTACGGAACTTTGGAAGTTTGGGATAGATTAAATAAGTTTGTGTTGCCCTATCCGTCACAATAAGTTGTTTTGGATTAAGGAACACATTTCACAAACTTCCGTGCTCATTTGGTATCATATGATGGGGCTCATAAAGCTTGGGATGCTGATGTGTGACTGATTGTAGAGCAGATACAAGTATGTTTGAACAGCATACCTGCTGCTTTCAAAGGAAGACAACCAACTGAAATATTCTTGAAAAGGACCTTCAATATTGATTGTAGCTTTCTTAAATCCTGAATCTTAGTCCTGAAACTATCATCTTCCCATTAAGTACCATGGGGAAAAAAGAGCTATGGACAGCATTAATAAATGCAAATGGTAACAAATTTTTGCTAACTTGAATTGCGTAGATCTTAGGAGTTGTAGCTTGTTCCAAAACTTGTACGCGTTGGACTTGTTTTGTATTTTGTCTGCCCTTAAGTCTAAAATCTAACTGCTTTTTCCTCTCTTTCTACAGAAAATGAATAATTAACAGGCTTAGATAACTTAGGTAACTTCATTCACAGTAGGGAAGCTAACATCAAGCTTTACGCCTATTACTTCTCAAAATACTTTGAGCTTTGGGTTGCATATGCTATGAGTGTGAACTGAACCATATAAACAGCCATGAAATAATCCTAGAGTATAAAATTGGTAATTATCCAATCTGAGAAAATGTTATGCTGACAAATTTGGGTGGGGGGAGTGGGGAGGAAAGCAAGGGAAGACAGAGAACCATACTTAATCTAGAAGAGCTGGTCCTTTCATGTTTGTCCATTCGGTAGCGCTAATACCATGGCTGATGTGTAAGTCAATGCTAGTTTATCTGTGGATTTCAATATCGGTAAATTTTAAAAAGTGTATTTGTTTGTCCTTCGCAGCAAATATTTTTCAACAGCACTTTCCAGCAGCAATTGACTCGTTTCAGGATGCAGTAAAATGTCTTTCTGAGTTTGCCTGCAATGTTGCATTTCCGGACACCAGCATGGAAGCTATTAGACTTATTCGGTATTGTGCAAAATATGTTTCAGAAAGACCACAGGTATCTTCTTTTAATTTTTACCCTTGTATATTCTTACACTATCAAACTGGGACTAATCTTGTAACTAAGAAAAAGCTTTCAGACTCAAACTTCAGTCTCCCAGCAGCAAATGTTTGTGTTAAAAGCTTATTCAGAATTAGGAGTCATTTTGGCATTATATAAGCAGTAAACTAGGATTAATTAAAAAATTCTAAGTCTCGTCAGTCCAAGTGGGAAATAACTGCATGAAATAGTCCCTTTTTTTTTTTAAGTGTTAGGATGACCTGGAAAACAGTGCTGCTTGTTCTGTCATCCTAATTATTTCTAGTTAAGTTGGTTATAAACATTCATATTTTTCTATATCAGTCTATTGTGGAAATACTTAATGTAATAATCACTTTGCTGAAAAGAGCCTGCAATTAGATTGCAGTTGCACGTCACCACTGCATGATGTGCATGCTGTATGCGGTGTGCTGGAAAAGTGTAGAGCTGATTTATGCTAAACTTGAATTTCCTCTTTATCTATATAAAGGATGCCTAAACTTGCTTCCTAAAGTCCAAACCTCTGCAACTTGTAAAGCCTTTGGCAGGACTTAAATAAAACGGATTTAAGTATTCAGTTTCCATATTTTTCCAGTATTTTCACAAATAGTCTTAGATTTATACTTATACTTTACAGGATTTGAGTGTTATGGTGGAAACTTAAGCTAACTTTTCAAGTCCGTCTGTGCCACTGGTAGATCTAAATCTGTCAGATTTAAAGATTTTTGAGTGGGTTTTTTTCTAAATCTCTTTTTTTCTGCCCATCTCCAAGGTATTAAGAGAATACACGAGTGATGACATGAATGTCGCTCCGGGGGACAGAGTATGGGTTAGAGGATGGTTTCCCATTTTATTTGAACTTTCTTGTATCATCAATCGTTGTAAATTAGATGTTCGAACGAGGTAATAGAGCTTTTCCTTTTTTCCTTTTTTAATTCAGTTAGTGACAAGATCACAGGTACGCATTTTAACATCTTTTCCTTTGTTTGGGTTTGTTTATAGAGGCTTAACAGTGATGTTTGAAATAATGAAGAGTTATGGCCATACCTTTGAAAAGCACTGGTGGCAAGATCTGTTCAGAATTGTGTTTCGGATTTTTGATAACATGAAACTCCCTGAACAACAGACAGAGGTAAAAAACCAAAAAAAATCTAAAAGCGAGAGAACCTTAGAGTTGTTTTTTAAGAACTCAAACGTGAAGGCAGCTGTTTGTATCGTTTGTCTTGTCAGTGTATTTCCAGCTCATACTGCCCCAAACTTAATGATACATTCTTGTATTCCGTGGTATGTATAGAACTTGTCATAGTGGCCTTTCTGTCTGACTATTTTTCAAGGAGAAAATTCACACTTTGTTGTGAAAATGTATAGTTTTCTGAACAGTATTCATGGGACCAACTAAATGCTTCTGACAAGACATCTGCAGTGTGAGGCTTTTTAGTCTTATTTAAATTCTACTCTCCTCAGAGGCCACGTGCTTTGTTGACTAGCCGTGTATAAGCCGAGTGCTATCGTCATAGAAGAACCAACATAAAAACAAAGACTTTTCATTGTTTCTGATAGAAATCTGAATGGATGACCACTACATGCAACCATGCACTTTATGCGATCTGTGATGTATTTACACAATTTTATGAAGCTTTAAATGAGATCCTTCTTCCTGACATACTTACACAGTTACACTGGTGTGTAAAACAAGGTAGCTTATTTACTTGTATCTTTTGAGTAATGTGGTTTTTAGATGCTCATTGCTTAAGAAGGGGAAGTTAACTGAATTTTGGATGAATAAAAACTACCATTAGGACAATATGTTATGTAATAGATGAATGCAGTATCTTAAATATTGGAGCATCATTCTATTTAATGTTAGGAAGCTCTTCTGTTAATGTCTTTATAATGTGTTTATGGTACTATTGTGGCAGAGCAAAAGCTTTTAAAGTATTGTGTTAATCTTCTGCAAAGTACCTTTCTCCATTTGGCTGCACAGATAATGTACAGATAAAATACCGCATTTGTTGGCAAATATATATACATGTACTCATTCTGATTTTTTTTTTTAATTTTTCTTCCCCCTGGCTTCCTCCTTCTCTCAACCATCTAGTACTTTTAAATACGTCTCTCTAAAGAATGTGTTTTCTTTTGGGCTCCAACTCTTCTGCCTGAAATCCTGCATACAGCTAGCGTGGAATGTTGAGGGGACTACCTTGCAGGAAATCATTAGTTTCTAACTGGCGCTTTTCCTTCCTTTGTCTCACTGTATGTTTCCTTTCTGTTTCTCTCCTGTCCTTTGTTTCCCCATTTGGATTTCAATCTCATGAAGTCTTTCAAATGCTTTTTTTTTTTTATTCAGTAGGTTCCTAAGCTTGATACTATTGTAATGTAAGTAGGCTTAGAGCTATGATACCATGCATTTCAAGTATTGGTAAAAATATTTAATGGAGCAGTAATAGAGAATTCTTAATTTTTCATTGATGTTGTAGAATTTGATAAATATGGAACACTTCTTTCACAGATAATGAGCAGTTGGCTCGATCTGGTACAAACTGCCTGGAAAACCTGGTAATACTGAACGGACAGAAATTCAGCCCTGAAGTCTGGGGCCAGACATGCAATTGCATGCTAGAAATCTTCAAAACTACTATTCCTCATGTGTAAGTTCAAAAATTTAATTCTCATACTAATACCCGATTGCAGAGCAACAAGATTTACCTATTTTTATTTTTTTCTACTTTATGAAGCTTGCTGACATGGAGGCCTGTGGGAATGGAGGAAGATTCAACTGAAAAACACTTGGTAAGAGTTAACTCAGTGCAACAAACTAACTCGAAGGGGTTTGTGTTAGGTTAGCTTTCAAAATCCTTTATTGTAGTAAATACACGTGTCAACAAATACTGGAATTGATATTAGCTTGTATTTGATGTCATTGTAAAATAAGATATAAAGAATGTATGCAGGAAGCCTTTGAATCTAAGATCAGTGCAGTCATCTGAAAGCTGGTTGGTAGTTAGTGTTTTGGATTGCTAGAATTGTTCTGTATTCTCTTCTAGGATTTAGACCTAGATCACCAGTCTTTAAGCAGCATGGATAAAAATGCTTCAGAACGAGGACAAAGTCAGTTTTCAAATCCAACAGATGAGAGCTGGAAAGGTGGTCCTTATACAAGTAAGGAAAACATGCAAGTTTATCGAATGAACTTTTATTGCCATTCTTAATCCACTTCTGTAGTTCTGTAGAGAGATTTTTTGGGCATTTAAACTTGGGGTACATCTTTACAACTTGTGTTTATGCCTTGCAGAGAAATTTTCCCTTTAAGATAATTCACAGCACCACTAAATATCGAAATGTAGTGTTCTGCTAGTCTGTGTCATAAGTTGCTTAAACTTCTGTTACTCCCTTTCATTAGACCAGAAGCTGTTTGCTGGCCTCCTTATAAAGTGCGTAGTACAGCTGGAATTGATACAGACCATTGATAATATAGTGTTCTATCCAGCAACAAGCAAGAAGGAAGATGCTGAGCACATGGCTGCAGCTCAGGTACCATCAGACTTACTTATAACCTTGTTGTGGCAATAAAGTACAAAGACTATTAAATGCTCTGAAGTGTGTTTACAAAATAGTCTTTTCTTTTTTCTAACTTTCAATGCTACCCTGAATGTGTCTGTCATTACTCTTAAGCTGTGATTTTTTTTTTTTTTTTTTTACTGCCTCCAGTGTTTCTTGGCAATCTTCCTGTTGGACTATTTTAATTATATTACCATTATTTTTATTATCAATATATCGTCATTGTTTTTGTAATTAATACATACTCATCAAGAATGTTTTTTGTTTTAGCAAGAGCATTCTTTTCTGTTTAGCGTGAGTGGCTTCATTTATTTGAGGTTTTACTCGGCCTCTAGGTGTTTATACAGGAGGAGATGTGGAAGTTGAACTTTGGTGACATTAGTGGTCAAGATTTAACTCATTACGTGCCTCGGAGTTGGAGAGGTCCTTGCCCCTGAAAATTCTGATTCTAGGGAATAGTGCAAGGTAGCTCTTGCTTGGCTGTGTTAAGCAAGAAGTTCGGGCTGATGCTTTCAGGTAGTGTTTTGGGGATGGTATAGTTAAATTCCTAATGAAATTACCTAAAAATATTGACCAATTTTAATGAAACTTGATGTTAGCCAAAGATGAGGAGTTTCTACGCTATGCAACATTTAAACTTGCACTGTTTTTGTGGTTCACTTTGTTTTTCAGAATTCAGCAGACCTACTCTGTCAGCTCCTAGAAGAGAGGAAATGTTCTATATTGTATTGCTATGACTTTTATGCCATGATAAGGGAGGTTCTTCCCTTGTTCTTGATTTACTTTTTTCTTAGCAATGGCTAGGATAGATCATAACTTCTCTCTTAAAATATCCTACTGAAAAGAGTATGACTCTGGTATTTGACAGGACCATTCTGCTGTGTTGTATTGGACTAATATTTCACTTGTACCTAAAAATGGAATCTGGATTTAGTGGTATATAGTCTGTGAAGTATCAAAGTCTCTTAGGCTTATAAAAAAAACATACATTATTGACACTCCTCTCTCTTTTTCCCTTTAGCGAGACGCATTGGATGCAGATATCCACATTGACACAGAAGACCAAGGAATGTATAAATATATGTCTTCACATCACCTCTTTAAGTTACTAGATTGTCTGCAAGAGTCTCATTCATTCTCAAAAGCCTTTAATTCAAATTATGAACAGCGAACTGTGTTATGGAGAGCAGGTGAGGCTTTTATTTTTGGTTTGATAAAAATACTGAGCTCTGCTTCTAGCTTTAGCTATTGAGATACAGAAGTGTGCCGTTGCAATAATCTCTTCAATTAATCTGATTGTGATGCATGCTTTTATTTGTCTCCTTCCTGATGACTTGAATAATTCTGTTTGCTAAATTATCTACCTTTTTGTTTAGAGCTACACAGTTGGTAGTACTGTACTTAAATATCTTTATAGATTAGAGCTCAATTAAAATCAAGGAGGAAGAAATACTATCTGGACAAGAAATCATTACTGTTCACTTGTGGGGGTATTGATAAACTTCAGTTCTTGCTAGTAACTACAAATGTGAATGTTCCCTCTCTCCCTATGTGTAACTGATTTCTAGGGTTCAAAGGTAAATCAAAACCCAATCTCTTAAAACAAGAGACCAGCAGCTTGGCTTGTTGCTTGAGAATACTCTTTCGAATGTATGTGGATGAAAACCGCCGGGACTCCTGGGATGCCATACAGCAGCGGCTGCTCAGGTAAGAGTATCAGCTTGGCTCAGATGCCTTCTCTTTTCAGCCAGTACGGTACATCTCTGGAAGCAAATGTTCTAAATTGCTGAGCAGAGCATGCAAAGTACATGAAGATAGATATAGATATGACCACTCTTGATTTGATTAAAAGTTAATTTAGCAATAAGGAAACAATCTACTTGCAATAAATTGAGCACCTTCTTGCCTGACATTAGCTTTTCTTTACAGAAGTGGTGGTGTATGAATACTTTTCACATCTGAGTACAGACTGATATTCAGAGGTATAATAGGGTACTGTAATCTAAACAGTACAATATAAGCTGCTGTATACTTGGAACTTGAGTAAACATAGAAAACTATGCTAAATAAATAAAAAAGGTATTGTGGTTCCCTTTATTTGAAAAGTGAGTTGTTGGTACATGAAAGTTCAGAGTACTGATCTCTAATCAGATGTAGAGAACTCTTAAACTTGCTATTGACATTAATGCAATGAATTTCAGTAGCATTCTGATTTGTCAGTATCTATGGCAGGGGGGTTGGAACTCAATGATCTTTAAGGTCTGTTCCAACTCTAATGATTCTATGGACGTATTAATCTTTTTAGTGTGTAAAAGAGGAGGTTCCATTCCTTCTAATTAAAATAGTGCCCTAAAAAAGCCATAGTAAGTGGTAAAATCTATACTTTGCATTGACAGTCTACAGCAAGGACCAAAAATTTATTAATACAATAGTAACCCCTCTTTAATCCATGATGCTGAACTCAGCAGCTCTTTAATAAAACGGTCTAAATTTGGAGGGAGAACTTTTTCATGTTACTGTTGCCTAAGCTTTCCCAGGATCAGGAAATAATGTTTGCAGGTTGAAGATGACAACACTTTAATTACAGAATGTTTATGAGGAAAATCAGACTCTTCCACCTCTGACTCCATGATTCTCTGTTGATAACATATTTCCATTCAATTATCTGTAACAGCTACTGTAACAGAAAAATCATCAAGACAAATTTGTGTAATTAATCTTGTGATTGAAAACTTCCCATGGAAATGCACCCTGCTTGGAAACAAAATACACTGAGAGGACAAACATTGCATATTATAAAAACTTTGTGGGTTTTCTTTATGGCTTGTCTGAAATGTGTCATCTCTTCAGTGTATGCAGTGAAGCCCTGGCATATTTTATTACCGTGAACTCGGAAAGCCACAGAGAAGCTTGGACCAATCTCCTGCTGTTGCTTTTAACAAAAACACTAAAAATCAGTGATGAAAAGGTAAGAATAGGCTGGAAGTCATGTCTGTTTGCAGTCAGGCATCTTTTCGCTTCTGTTTTTTGTTGAATTCAGTCTTCATTTTCATCCATATTGCAAGGCGGCTACTTCACTTATTTGCATAGTCTGTTCTCTCTTTGAAATACGGTAATCATTACATCTCCTTTTTTTTGCAAGCATTCCACATTGTAAAAACTCAGACTGCATCCATGGAATTCACAGTTGTATAGAAATACTGATAGAATTACTGCAGAGCTTTCATATAAGAGCACAATGAGTGTGCCATAAGGGATGGGCTTGTGCTGTATTACAGCCATACAGGAATGGTAGAGGTAAAGTTCACCACTGTAAAATTGGAATTCTAGTTTCTTGACAGTGATGGCAAAAAATAGTTCTCAGGATCTCAGCCCTTTTGAGGAAAAGGTGAATGCAAATATTTACATTAGGATATACACAGAAACTTCTAGAAGTTGCTTGCTTTTTTTTTTTCTTTTTTAAGCTTTCCAATACTGTTGAGCTCCATCTTCTTTTAAAGTGTATTTTTTTTTTCCTGGTGGTTTTTTTTTTTCTGTATTGCAAAGTGTGTCATTTCACTTCACTCTTGTGTAGTTTGGGATGCTTTATTGCAATTTACCAGTACTTTGTGGCTTATCTTCTCCATGTAGCAGCAGTTCAGTGATGTCCCTGTGGTCACAGTGTGTTGTGAGAATAGTCTTAACTCTTTGTAGGTAAAATGGTGACTTGACCATTCCTTAGTACACAATCCAGTCTTTTTATTATAAAAGTTCAGTGGCGAAAGTGTTCTATCACCTTTCCCTGTAACTAATACTAAGCATTATTAGGAAAGGAATAGAGGACAAAACATAATCCTTGTTGTGTAAATTCATTTCAGATTTGCATCTTAAATACTGTTTGCAGTTCTGGTCCCCCATATTGAAAGGGGTGTAATGGAAAAGGGTTGAGTGTAACAGGAATAAGGGATATAGACTGGCTCCCGTACATGGAACTGTATGTAGGTTAGACTTCTACTCGGTTATTTTTTATCTGGAAAAGAAATGAGAGGTGCATAAAGTCGTTATTAGCATGAAGAGAGGGAAAGGACTGATAATTGTTACACTGGAGAAGATGGTGAATGAGAGGTTTGGAGATGGCAAGTCACTGGAGGGGAAAAAAACCCACAAATAAATATATAATGGAAATGCTTCTTCACACGCTGGTTCAGCTGTGGAAGGCTTTGTTATGTATTGAGGATGATCTTTTAAAGAGGCTGGAGAAGCAACTGGACAAATTCACATCAGCAGGGGATGTTTCCACAAGTAGTCCCTGATACCACCTCTAGCCTGGGAAATCCCTGGGCCACAAAATAATCTGACGCTATTTTAGGGAAGTAATGCCAAATGCATGCTCTGTGTGGGGTTTCCTGTAGGCATCTGTTAAGGCTGCTTGCAATGGCCCTTTGGCCAACCAGGGGGACCTCTGACTGGGTGAGACCTTGTGTTCTAACAAGTTGGTGTACCCACGAATGTGGAAAAACTGTACTTTCCTATAGTAATGGAAAATAACGTTCTTTTTTTCATATGTTCTTTAATAGTTTAGGGCACATGCTTCAACATACTACCCATACTTGTGTGAAATCATGCAATTTGACCTGATTCCTGAGCTTCGAGCTGTGCTACGAAAGTTCTTCCTGCGTATAGGTGTTGTGTTCAAAATCTGCGTAACAGAGGAGCAGATACGGACAACTGGGATGAACTTACCTTCATGGTAGCCCTCAGCAGGGTTGGCTACTTCTGCTTGTACATAGAGCTATGTTCCAGAGATGGATTAAAGTGGATGGGAGAAAATGGGACCCTGGTGTATCAACACAGCAGCAAGTTACTCTTACCACAATGGCATTTGGGCAGAAGGAAAAAAAATCCTGTTCTGTCCATCCTACAAAACTATCAGCAGTTTTATTTAAATTATTGCTTACAGAGTTAATACAGTAGATGTAAAGTCTCTTTGTTTCAATGCTAGTCATCCTTATGATCAAGTCTGTCTCTTCTAGTCTTTATCAAACGTTCGGTCTTGCATCCCAGCTAAATCTGATAAATTGGCTGGATTCCTCAATGGAAATTATGCCCCTTGGAAATAATGAATATAGTTGTATAGCCTTGTGATGTTAGCACATGTGTTCATAATAAACTGTACTGCAGTGGCAAATGACCACCTAAGATCATTCTGGGTTTTTCTTTGTGTGTACATGACTAGACCAGGCAGTGTGTTACTGTTTTTGAAGTGGACAGCCTGTAGGGTATTTGGGGAAAGGGCTTTCCTCCTGTTTAGCAAGTCATTTTTTAAAACTTTTTTCAGTATCAGTGCTTCATCTTCTGAGACTTATTTTTTTGGTTTTATGGAAGGTTTTACATCAGGAGCACACAACAGCATCTACTCTATTTAGCTTGTAAGCCTTGAGTTAAAGGCATTTAAAAAAGCCTTTTAAACTTTCCATTGATTTACTTTCATACATTGCCAGATCACAGACGGAGCATATACAGTAATATTAAAAACAAGGTTCAGAGCAAATAAAACCACCCTTTTTACCCTTGACTACAAAGTATTTGTTAGTAATTGTGTCTGTTTAGCAAGAAGTCCGGTCCTTAGTACATAACCAGGTTCTCTTTACTGCAGATCTGCAACTTCTGATTTGTCTTTTTGTGCAAATGATTTTTATTCTTAACTATTAGTTCCTATTGTGATCTAAAAGAAAACTGAATTCCCACGAGAATGCTCTAGTAAAATTAAACTTAAGTTCATTTATGTACTGTAAGAGTTACCAATACATTTTTGCGCTTTGAAGGTACGTGTGAAGCAAATGTGACTTAATGCTGCAGCTTTGTTTGCCCTAGAGATTTTTCTTTCTTTGAAATGCATCAGTTTTCTGTGACAACTGTTTCCCTGATAAAATACCAGTTTACAGCTGAAGTACTGCAGGGCCGAGGGCTGTCCTTTGAACTTACTTTCACTAAAAGTTTTAAGGCTTCTCTAAACTGGAAGAACATGGCAGGATGGGAGGAGAGGTTCCACTTCCTAAAATAATGTAAACAAAGGTGGTGGTTTAACTGCTGTGCTATCCATATTAGCCAAACCTAAAATATAACAGTATTTAAAAAAAACAAAACACCAACAACTGATTTGAATGGTATTAAGTGTTTAACCTGTGATTTTTGCTTTTTAAGTTGAGTTTCCTGATAGGGTGGCAGAGTTGAGGTTGTCTTGGGATATTCCACACTTGGAGCTGTTGGGATTCTCCCCCCCCCCTTTTTCTCTCCCCCCCCCCTTTTTCTCTCCCCCCCCCCTTTTTCTCTCCCCCCCCCCTTTTTCTCTCCCCCCCCCTTTTTCTCTCCCCCCCCCTTTTTCTCTCCCCCCCCCCTTTTTCTCTCCCCCCCCCTTTTTCTCTCCCCCCCCCTTTTTCTCTCCCCCCCCTTTTTCTCTCCCCCCCCTTTTTCTCTCCCCCCCCCTTTTTCTCTCCCCCCCCTTTTTCTCTCCCCCCCCTTTTTCTCTCCCCCCTCTCCCCCCCCCCTTTTCTCTCCCCCCCCTTTTTCTCTCCCCCCCCCCCTTTTTCTCTCCCCCCCCTTTTTCTCTCCCCCCCCTTTTTCTCTCCCCCCCCTTTTTCTCTCCCCCCCCTTTTTCTCTCCCCCCCCTTTTTCTCTCCCCCCCCTTTTTCTCTCCCCCCCCTTTTTCTCTCCCCCCCCTTTTTCTCTCCCCCCCCTTTTTCTCTCCCCCCCCTTTTTCTCTCCCCCCCCTTTTTCTCTCCCCCCCCTTTTTCTCTCCCCCCCCCCCTTTTTCTCTCCCCCCCCCTTTTTCTCTCCCCCCCCCTTTTTCTCTCCCCCCCCCTTTTTCTCTCCCCCCCCCCTTTTTCTCTCCCCCCCCCTTTTTCTCTCCCCCCCCTTTTTCTCTCCCCCCCCCTTTTTCTCTCCCCCCCCCCCCTTTTTCTCTCCCCCCCCCCCCTTTTTCTCTCCCCCCCCCCCCCTTTTTCTCTCCCCCCCCCCCCCTTTTTTTTTTTTTTGGTAAGCTATTTCCAAAGGGTTCATATGGTGCTCTTCAGTAAATCAGCCTGTTATGTATAAGCATTGTTTGGGAATACTGATAAGGCTTTCATGTTTTTATTTTCACTTTTTATTTTTAACCAAAGAAAAATAAATGGTGGTTGTGGCTCTTTAACTTTTAAATGTATACACTAATATTTAGTAAGAGGGAATATATGGCTATATTTTACAATAGGAAAAGACTGAAAAATAAGCAATGCTGACATTTAACTTGCTGCATTTGTAATGTCCTTTTGTGTTGCATTTAGTAGAGTTGCTCATTCCCTGGTATGTCACTTCATCAATTACAGTAACAATGAAGTATTTATTTTAATTCTATTTAAATCTGTAAGAATATGCTATTCCTTTTCTTCCGGTCCTAGATAGTCCTAAAGAAAATATTTGAAACTTTATTTTTCAGATTTTGAATGTGTCACTGCCTCATTGAATGTATACCCTTATTTCCCATCAAAACACAAACTTTTAAAAGTTGCATGCTTTTTCTGTATTTTACAGTTTTGAAAGCCTTACAACTCATGTCTTGAAACAAGTCTTTTAATTTTCAGATCTGAAATGACTTTACAGCAGCATTGTGGGCTTTCTTTACTGTATTGTGCAACATTTGTACTATCTGCATATAGAATAAGGGCCTTTAATCAGTCCTTTTCTTCAGCCTTTGTTCTGAGACTGTTCTTTTACTTAGTTAACTTTTATTGTATTTATACCATTTATAAATTGCTGAAATTAGGTGACATCTAAACATCCTATGCTCTGTAGCACATGAAGAGGGACTGGAATGCAATTGGATTGTAAGAGCCTTAATCCTGTCAATTTTCTGAAATTGATTGCACATGTTAAAGCAATAAGAATGGTATGTTCAGTGTAATACCTGAAATGGTTGTATTAACGTCAGCTGTTTGGTTTCCCTTATACAGCCAGAAAGATCGTAACCTATAGACATCTTAATGAAGCTAAAAATGCTGAGCCAAAACTCCTGCAGTAGTCACTACTGGTTCCGATCTTGTCCCGACTCTGCCGCCATAGACCTTATCTGCCCAGTGGTGGTTTTGTTGGCTTTAGTGGAACTGGGAATGAGAACAAGGTTCTGTGTCAGCATCTCCTGGTAGAGATCAAGACATCTGTGCAATACATGGAGTAATAAAAAAATAACCTCTTAAGAGTTTTAAAGTAGTGTTACACAACAAACTAAACTATTAAACTGATTTACCTAAAATGATATGAATATGGAGACTGCATGGTATTTGTTATTACTATTCTTTTGGAACCCTCTAGGAAATAGGTAGGCAGGGGGAGGATGCTAATGAGGAAAACCCTAAAACCTCTATTTTATGTTGATTCTATTGTGTCCTTACAGTACAAGAAAATTTTATTTTACAGTGGTTTGTTATCCATGTCTCACATCCTGAACTGTAAACAGAACAATTGGAAACGTCCACTGTTACAGACAGCCCCCAAACTTTAGCTCAGTCTTACCATTAAGAAAGATTAAAAATAGTAACTTTTAGTCAGAAGTAGAACTAAGCTTTTCCTGTCAAAAGTGCAACTTCCTTTAATTTGTAAATTGTTCAGCACCTTTAATGTTATTTGTGTAAAATGTATGTTTTAACATATTTAAAATGCCTAAGTTTTTTGAAGATCTCCATATTAAGTGCATTTAATATCAATAATTTAAAGAAGAGCATTCCTTGCCCAGTGGGTGTATACATTTTTGAGAGAATACCAAAATTATATAATATGAAAAACTATGTAAAGTTTTCTACATGAAAATACTATGTATAATACTGTTATAATATTCCATGCTTTAATCACGTGGTAAATCAATAAAGTTTTAAGACGTGTTGGTTGGGCTTCTTTCATGTAGTTTATTATAAGGCTCTAAGAATATATCACTGATGCTGATAACCACTTCTAGGGGGGTTGGGTTTTGGGTGGATTTTTGATTTTATTTTTTTTAACATACAAAACGCCCTCCTACCTCTTCTGGCTGCTCTTTTCCGCAGTGGCACCGTCCCCCTCTTTTAATGACTAAGAGGGCTCCTGCCCTTCGGGCGCCTCCGCTTTGTGCCCTCCCGCGGCCTAGGTTTCCCTCGCCGGGCGCTGGGCCGTCTCCTCGTACCCTCGGCCGGCCCCCGCCCGCCCCGCTCAGGCCCGGCCATGGCCGCCTATGGCGGGTGCCGCCTTCCCGCGGCTCCCACAGGCGCCGCAGGGCCTTGTGGGAAGAGCATGGCCATTGGTCGGTCGCCCTCCCCGGGGAGCGCGGCAAGGATTGGTTCGCAGAGGAGCGTGTCGGGGAAGGAGAGGCCGTTGATTGGTCCGGCGGCCTCACGGTGTCACCGCCCTGCGTGATGCGGTCACGGTGCCGCCGCCGCGCCCTCTCACCGCGGTTTGAATGTGAAGCGCAGCCGGATCTCTCGGAGCCGCCGCCGCCGCCGGGGGGAGACACCAGGTGAGGCTGGGCCTGGCCGCGCCGCCAGGCGATGCCGGCGGTAGGGCGACCCCGCAGCCCGGCGGCCCGCATTGGCCCACTGGCGGCCGCCGCTGCGCTCCGCACTGGGCTCGGGCGCTGGGCCCGCGGCGCAGCGAGAGGCGCAGCTCACCATGCTGGGGTGCTTCGGCCCGCCTCCTTTGGCTCGCGATTGGCTCGTGGCCTCTGGGGCTGCGCAGTCTGCTGCCCTCATTGGCTTCCGCTGCTGCCAGTCTGGAGCTGGCGGGGAGGGGGAGGGGAGCAAGTTAGTCTGAGGGCGGCCGGTGCCGTTCGGGGCTCCCCCGCCGCCGTCAGCCCGTGCTGCCCCGGCCCGATCCGGCCCGGCGGGGCTGGGCAGGCCGGCCTACCCGTGGGCCCGCCTGGCAGGGGCCGCAGCTGAGCCGGGCCACAGCCATATGAGGCAGTGTGAGCGTCGCCGCGGGGGAGGCGCAGTTTGGCGGCGGCGGGCGGGACGGAGCGGCCCCGTCCCTCGGATAAACCGCCCGGCGGCTTCAGGCCGGGCAGGCGGCGGGGTGCGCTGGGCTGAGGGGGTGGGAGGAGGCTGGGCCGACCCCGTGGTGGTGGCCGGGCCTGGAGTGCTCCCGGGCCTCGGGTGGCCTCGCCGCCTGCTCTGAGGGGAACCGGCGGGAACGGTCTGTCGGGGGCGCTTGGTGCTTGTCCCCCGACCCCCGCGGTTTGGTGAAGTGAGAAGCGAGCGTAAAGATAATCTTTCCTATAAAATCTGGACCGTAAACATCCTTTGGCACATAGGTGGTGTTTGGTAAGTGCTGTGGTGAGTGGATGCAGCAAGAGTGTTCTCTGAAGTTCTTCACAGCCTAAGGATTGGAGGACTGCTGCTTTTTGGCTTTTTTTTTTTTTTCCCTAAATGATCTGTCATTAATTTGACTAAAGTAGTTAATGCATTAAGCACATATTCTGGATTTTCTTCTGGAGAGGTGGGCTGAAAAGATTGTAGTTTTCTGTGGTGTTTTCAGGAGGTGTATGTCACAACATAGCAAAAAGTGTCATATCACTCCAGCAAGTACTGCCAGGTTTTTGTAGTGGAAACTAAAACAACAAAAAAAACCAGAATAACTAAAGGAAGATAAAGAAATAAGAGTAAGCAGGTAGCAGGTGAAAATATTCATCCTTATGTATGAGGGGTTGAGCAGTGGGTTCAAATCTTCACCTTTGGCCTTCAAAGTAAACTCACAGTCAACTTGAGGTGTATGTTTTTTACATAGGTCCCTATATTACATATGTATGTGAGGTATTTGTAAAAGACCATTCAGGGTTGTCATCTCTTTCAGTTTGGTTTCCCATTTGACTCATGTTTAGTCTTCATAAGTGATTTCTGCGTGGATGTGCCTGGGCCTTCCAGGCTTCCTTGGAGCAGCTAACTTATATTTTCTTTAATTATGAAAGATTAAGTATTGCTTTCAACATCATAGTAATGATGTATGAGGCCATTTTGCAGAACAGATGAGCCAGCTATTATTAGTGTTGTTTGCTTATGCTGTACTTTATTGGGATTTTATGGTTGATGTGAATTGGTGAACAAGACTACAGGGAAGTAAACCCCCCGAAAGGGAAGGGGGGTAAAACATGGGAGGCAGGACTTTGTATTTTTACTTTTTGCAAAATATATTGGGACCTCAATTACTCATTAATGTCCATTTAATTCAAGAGGATACTGTTGCTCTCTCTTCTAATAATACAGCTGCCATAGTTAAAATAAAAATAGTGTCATTGAAACTCATTACCTTTGATAGCATGCTTAAATAGAAACTATATTTATTGCACTGATAATCAACATAGAACAAAACCAAACTGGGACAGACAAATTTCAGTGAAATCTTTGCTTCCTCATTACTTCTGTAGTGAGTGAACTGTGCTGCTGGTGGTAAGAAAGATGGGCAGAATTGATGATGATATCCTGAACAACAAGATGTCAATTAAAGCGTGTCTTGCTACTGTTTTAGTGTTACAGTCATTTTAATTATTCCAATTAAAGCTGTGAAGTTAATATAGCACTGTGGTGTGAGAATGTGTGTGGGAGGATTACTGGAGAGCAGTAATTTAGACATTGCACAGAGTTATTCTGTAATGAGTATTGCAGTTTAAATTAACTCCCATTCTAATCTAAGTTAATTTTACAGGGTGGGCAAGCCCTCTGGCTTTGCACAGTCTTTTGTCTTTTTATAAAAAAATTAATTTTCTGTTGAGAGTTTTCTTTGATAATGAGTGATTTTAAACAAGCCTTGGCTCTCCAATACACTTTAAATTGTTCTATTTACAGTTATGTAGGGCAGGACTATTCAGCTTTTTCAACAAGGAACAGGTTTCTGGGACTGACAATAGTTCTCAAAAGCAAAATCAAGCTCTTGTTGTCCTGAAAGGGCAGGAGATCATCTTTTGACTATACCTGGTTCATGATTTGCCGAATGTGTGATTCTGTTCCAAGAATTTGGTTTCAGTAAACTAGACAATAATGTTTACGTGTAGTTGAAGAAATTGAATGTTTTGTTTTGTGCTTGGTGCACATCAGCTGTTGTTTTATTGGATGAGACATACAATGAGACTATGCTTTATGAGGTATAGTCAAAAAGAGCTGATGTGTGTGTCCTCTGCGGAATCTAGTTTTACATATGTGTAGCTTACAGCATATATTTTCTGATCTGTACTTGTAACAAAACTGCTTGTGGGTTTTAGGTTCTGCCAGAATGGAGCTGAGTGATGCCAACTTACAGACTTTAACTGAGTATCTGAAGAAAACACTAGATCCAGATCCTGCTATAAGGCGTCCTGGTAAGTGGTTCTCATGAGTGACCAAAAAAGTTTAGTTTCTTTTTGGCTCTCCTGTCTGTACATAGCAAACTTCAGTGGATGTTTATGCAATAACCTCTTTGCAGAAGTTCTCAATATCCTTTTAAAACAAAACACACAAAAAAACCTGCAAAAAAAACTAATGAGGGATGGATATAAGAATAAACTTAATTTGTTTGCTTTTTGTAATTTTATTTTCCTGTAATCTTGATTTTTTTTTTTTTTTTTTTGGTACTGCTGTTGTTTAAGACGGCACTGCTGCTCACAATAAACCAGGATTTACTTCTATCAGGTTATGGCTTTTAAAAATGGTGAGGAGGCAATCCTGCTTTGAATTGAGAGCTTTTGTTAATAGCAGAATCATTAAAGAGCTTAGTAGTAAAGAAGCCACAGTACCTTTTGTCAGACTTGTTCTGTGTTTCTGTTCTTGAGAAACTCTGGGGAAGTGTTCATGTGTTGATTATTTTAAATAGACATTTGAAGAATCATAGGACTCCCATTAGAAAAATCGATTCCACTTTTGCTGACCTTAGTATATTCTCTTACAGCGGAAAAGTTTCTTGAGTCAGTTGAAGGAAGCCAGAATTATCCGTTGTTACTCTTAACGCTGCTGGAAAAATCACAGGAAAATGTCATCAAAGTTTGTGCGTCTGTAACGTTCAAGAATTATATTAAAAGGAACTGGAGAATTGTAGGTATCCTAGTGAGTAGTTGTGCTAAGACTTAATAATCGTTTTAAGGTTTAATAAGATATTCTGCAGTAACCTTGAAGAATATGTGTATGTCTGTACTCTATGAAAGAAAGATCATTCAGAGAACAAACACAAGGTGTGATTTACTGATGAGGTACTAAAACCTGGACTGTTGGAGTCCATTCTATTACAAAGAGCTAGAGCTGGGTGATAAAATGATGAACAAATAATTTTCTCTATTATATGCATATTTTGAAGAAGCACAATATTTAAAGCTCATTTAACTAACAGTAATATTAATTAAACTGTAATGATTGTCAAGTGTCTATACACACGAGCTGGCCAATTTGGCCTGTATCTATTGTCACAGTGTTACAAACATTTCAGGCCAGCACTGCAGCTGAAAGTGATGATACGAACTTCCCTTTCATGTCAATGCTTCTGGAGCAAAGAATAGTGTGGGACAGTTTATTTTGGTGGCCTTGCCGGTTTAACGCTTAGAATTGTTTTTAGGCATAAAATAGAAGTATTGCTATTTAATCCTGTTTTATCCTTTGTTTTGAAGAGGTCAGAAACATTTTTGATTCAGAGCTTTCAGCATTCATGACATGAAATTTATGGTAGAAAATGTTGAGAGCTCAACTCATTCAGGGATTTTCATTGACGTTGTTTATACTTTGTCTCAGTGGAAGTACTGCTTGTGTCTGAAAAGTATCAATGATACAATGTTTCTTTACTACAGGGAAACTGGTTGATATTTCATCATCACATCTTAGTTGGTACCTATTTGCAAATTTGCATGTGATTGCCCCCCCTACTAATATTAAGGAACTATAGCAGTCCCAGCTCTGGTTGTGTTTAATCAGATCAGTACATTCAGTCTGGCATGAAATTTCTAGAGCTTTGTTTGTGCAATACTGTGTTCTCAGTCATTTCTCACAAATTGCATCTTTATCCGTAGTATATTATAAGTAGAAATAATATTCTGTTATGGAAAAAATTGTAGGTGGCTTCCTTTTTATGGATTGCTGATGTAATTCAGGATGAAATTTTGTTTTGGAGTAGGTGGAGAGACTGTGCAGTAAATGCATCCAGAGGACCGTTATGATTGCTGTGTGGCTTCAAGCACATTGTTTTGTCCAAAATTGAAGCTTTCATTTCAAGAGCAGCTGCACAAACATAAAATACAGCCCTGAGGCTGTTTTACCTAGATCGCATGGCTTAATTTAGCAACCTTGGACTTGGCTGATACAAAGCTAGTGGAAGTAAAAGGGTTTTGCCTGTTCAAGGACTTGGATTTGGTAGAGCCTGGAGAGTCATATGTACAGGGCACTCTAGAGAGAGAGAAGCGTTTGCTTTTTTGATTTATTTTTAAAGTATGTACAGAATACTCATCTATGTGCTGCCTCTCATGTCTTGTAAAAAGGTCTAAATTCTTTGAAAAATCTCATAAATAACTCCATAGTAGGATTTGCTGTTGCTGATCTCGCCACCACCTCTGTCCTGATCTACCGAAATGCGTAGCAGTGAGTCTTGCCTCCCTGTTTGGAACTTGCTTAGTGCAGTTATTGCTGCCTTTCACATCAAATAAACTTGTAAAGCTCAGGTTTTAAAGGTCATCTTCTTTTTGTGGTTTTTTAATGTATATATAATGATGCTTTACATTCTTCTGATTCAGTGCAATGTGATAGAAATGGAAAAGCAAGTTCTTTGTGTCTTATTTTTATAACTGCTTGTTACAAAATGTAAGTCTTGAAATTTTGAAATTGCTAAACTTTTCTTTTAACTTTATAGGAAGATGGTGAAAGGGAGGTAAGAAGGAGGGTAGCAGCGCCATCTGGTTTAAGCATCTTTAGATCATTGAATTACTCTCTGGAGGTGCTTACCTCTTCTAATTGCTGGATAGTTTATAGGTTTCTTAACTTTGGTGCTGCCATCACAGATGATGTGACTATCACTGCTGTCACTGATTGGTGACAAGCCTCCTTATTTTTTTATTTCTTTAGTAGAAATTTTTGTAATTTAGTACCACTTGGCACTATTGACTGACTGGACTTTGAACTGATTGATATTTTGAACTGATTAGATAACTCTTAAAGTCAGTGTTATGGTTTTGCTGGTGTAATCTGCGCCCATCTTCATGTACGGTTTCTAGAAAGTATGGCTTGCACAAAATAAATCTTTGAGGTTAGCGGACGTGAGGGCAGAGATGTGGTTTGGTGTGGTGGAAGAGGAGACTGTTGGCTAAACTTACATATGTTATTGGCATATGCACCCACCCTGATTATGGCTGAATTGCTGATCTGAAAAGTCACTGTTCGAGAAGGAGAAAACTAGTTCAAGGTTCTACAGAAAGATGTAATTCCTTTCAACTTTTTTAAGGTACTGCTGTTACAGATTCATCATAAGCAATATCTTTAACAGATCTGTAATATTTACATAAATCAGTATAAGCAGTTGGTTTCTGAAATGCTGATATTTGCTCCTTGCCTAGAGTATACTGATATGCCCATGACTTAATTATTGTTTTAATTTTAGGTTGAGGATGAACCGAACAAAATATGTGAATCAGACAGGATAGCCATTAAAGCCAACATAGTGCCCTTGATGCTTAGCAGCCCAGAACAAATTCAAAAGCAGGTAACATGTCCATTTCTGGTTATGTCCATGAGACTCTTGAAATATTTTAAGTGTGTCTAGAGGCTCTGACTATCGGCAGAGCTCAGTTCCCTTACCGATGAGGTCATCCCAATCCAAGTAACTTGGAGTATATTGTCACAGCTACTTTTACCTATTTTAATTTTTTTGTTGTTGTTTTTTAAAGTCAATTACCGTATAATCTTATGGCTAAGTTCTAGTATTAGGCAGTTAAATACAGTAATTCCAGAAAAGGTGAGACTGCATGTATACATTGGATTTAAAGTGAGATTTATTTATTTGTGGTGAAACCTAGTAGATATTTAACCCAATTATTATTTTTTTTTAATCTGACAAGAATAGAAGCATTTTTCTTAGATATTTGCAACATCTGGCACGACTGCTGTGCTTTTTGTAATGAGGAGCCTGCTATTATATCATGTAATGGTTATGTTTCCTTTCCAGTTAAGTGATGCTATTAGTATTATTGGTCGGGAAGACTTTCCTCAGAAATGGCCAGACTTACTGACAGAAATGGTGAATCGCTTTCAAAGTGGAGACTTCCATGTCATTAATGGGGTCCTTCGCACTGCTCACTCTTTATTTAAAAGGTATTGGAAATAAGGGAGTTAGTATATGGATTGTAAATTTCTGTTCATCTCTAAATTTTTACCATTAGACTTAATTTTGTAGATTTACAAGCTCTACAGTTGTGGCTTCTACTTAAGCATATTGACTTTTTAATAAGGACTTAAGTGTTTGTCAAATGGTACACCTTGCATGGTATTGAACTATGTTGTTTATCATTTACTTGACAGTATTTGTTTCAAGGTTCAGCACATAAAACTAATTGTGTGAAAGTTAATCTAGTAATAAATGTGAAGGCAGTATTCTATTTTTTGTGCATTTCTCTTTCACTTGTCAGGTACCGCCATGAATTTAAGTCAAATGAATTATGGACAGAGATCAAACTTGTCCTTGATGCCTTTGCTTTACCCTTGACAAATCTCTTTAAGGTATTTCTTTTTGAATCATTTCTAAAACAAGTTTAGCATTCTGACATGCTTGTTGTGAATGCCTGCAAAATGAAAACTTAAGAATAGTTGCTTTGAAACTGTTAATGAGGTTCAAACTGAAATCATGAAGTGAGACCTTTCAGGATTGATAAGGGGAGGAAAAGGAAGTGTTTTCTGTTTGTTTTTTATTTAAAAAAAGAAAGAAAAAAGTGTTACATCATACTTTTCAGTGCCTCTTGTCAATGTGGTGTGTGTGTGTTACTTGACTGAATCTTATGTCTTCTTCTAGGCAACTATTGAACTTTGCAGCACACATGCAAATGATGCTAGTGCTTTGAAGGTTCTCTTTTCTTCTCTCATTCTAATTGCGAAGCTGTTCTACAGTTTAAATTTTCAGGTGAATCTCCTTGTTCTTCTAACAGTTTTCCTTTGATCTCACGAAGCTGTTATGCTCTTATTTATAGGATCCATTTGAGGCCGCCTTTAAGGCCATGCTTTATCACAAAAATAAAATTTGATAGTCTGCATCAACTCTGGAGTAAAGGAACAGTAAGGATGGGGTTAATTAATATGTTAGCTTGGCCCTGTCTAAACAAAAGTTCAAGAGAGTCTAAGCTCTTGTCATAGGAAGGAGGTGTTGTATGGGTATCTCTGAGCAGAGCTGTGACAGACAGAAGTCAAATGCCTGAGTTCTTACTCACTGTGCTCCTATATAAATGTGTCTGTACTGACATGAACTCACTCATGTAGGCGAAAGTCAGTTAAAACTAGTAGCTCCGTAGCACCACAGTGGCAAGTAATTCTGGTAGCAGTGTGGAGCTTTTTTGTTTTGAAATCAGATCTACATTTCTAACATTATTTAATAAATAAACTGTCTGGAAAATAATAAAAAGATACTTTGCTGGGGTTACATATGTTCATGTTGAGACACAAAATATAAATCTGAAGTGTGATGATCACGCCTTGATTGCTTGGGCTGTTCTCTCATATTGGGCAAAAGAGCAAGCTGGGGGCTTGTGCTCTCTTGTTCTGAGAGTAAGAGGCAATATAAGGTTCTTTGTTTAAAAAACTGTAGGCTGTATAGGGTGTAAGCAACTTGTAGTATATTTGGAAATAGTGTATTCCAAAGCCTCTGTCTGGAGGGTTTTTTATTGGGGGGAGGAGGAGGAGTAGTGTTTCGTTTTGAAGGTTGTTTTCCACACTTTATTGTCTCTCAGTAGATTATAAGGTGGATACATACTACTTACAATGTAGGTATGTTATCTAAGCAGTGCAATCGGAAATTAAAATGTAGATTTATACTTTTCCTTCACAGGATCTTCCCGAGTTTTTTGAAGATAACATGGAAACGTGGATGACAAATTTTCATACTCTTTTAACTTTAGATAATAAACTTTTGCAGACTGATGTAAGTACTGCATAAACCTCCTGGTTTGCCTCTGTGTAGTGGAGAGGGTTGACTGAGAATTTAGGCCTAACTCTGAACAATGCAATGTTTTCTTTGTTGGCTAAACAAAGGAATAGAATGACTGTGAGGAAATGGGGTTTAAGAGAAGTTGCTCCATTGCGTATGAAATTTGAGGTCCAATTCTTGAAGTTGTATCTCAGATACAGGTATACCCAGCTGTGCACAGAAATCAAGTTACAGATAATCATCAATGAGCAGATTCTTTTGAGGACATCTGCTGAAGCAACCTGATCATTAGAGAGTCACAGTGCTTAGGTTTTCTGTACCTTTCGGCTGGTTTATGCACTATGTTTTAGAAAACAGGATATCTTAAAGAACTTGAAACAGTTGAACATAGGAGACATAACCCTCTAAGTACTTTAGTTTAGCATTTGCTGGCTTTGTCTAATTATAAGAATTAGTAGTTTCACAGATGAAAGACGATACTAAGTCATCAAATCTCAAATTAATTTTGTGCATGCTTTCTACACTTTAAATGCTGATGTCCTCCAGATACAATACAATAGTTTGCCACATGATGGAGCCAAAGTAACTCTACGAATTTCTTTACAATACATAAGAAGGCATACTTGGTAGACAAGGGCAGAGCGACTGACGTCATTTACCTGGACTTATGCAAAGCATTTGACACTGTCCCGCACGACATCCTGGTCTCAAAATTGGAAACTCACGGATTCGATGGATGGACCACTCGGTGGATAAGGAACTGGCTGGATGGCCGCATCCAAAGGGTTACAATCAATGGCTCAATGTCCAGGTGGCGGCCAGTAACGAGTGGTGTTCCGCAGGGGTCAGTACTGGGACCAGTACTGTTTAACATCTTTGTCGGTGACATGGACAGTGGGATAGAGTGCACCCTCAGCAAGTTTGCTGATGACACCAAGCTCGGTGGCGCAGTTGACACGCTGGAGGGAAGGGATGCCATCCAGAGGGACCTAGACAGGCTGGAGAGGTGGGCTCGTGCAAATTGCATGAAGTTCAACCAAGCCAAGTGCAGGGTCCTGCACCTGGGACGTGGCAACCCCAGGCACAAATACAAGTTGGGTGGAGAATGGCTGGAGAGCAGCCCCGAGGAGAAGGACTTGGGAGTGCTTATGGATGAGAAGCTCAACATGAGCAGGCAGTGTGCACTGGCAGCCCAGAGAGCCAACCGTGTCCTGGGCTGCATCAGGAGAAGTGTGGCCAGCAGGTCTCGCGAGGTGATTCTGCCCCTCTACTGTGCGCTCGTGAGACCCCTCCTGGAGTACTGTGTCCAGCTTTGGAGTCCTCAACACAGAAAGGACATGGACCTGTTGGAACGGGTCCAGCGGAGGGCCACGAGGATGATCAGAGGGCTGGAGCACCTCCCCTATGAAGACAGACTGAGAGAGCTGGGGTTGTTCAGCCTGGAGAAGAGAAGGCTCCGGGGAGACCTTATAACAGCCTATCAATACCTGAAGGGAGCCTACAGAAGAGCTGAAGAGGGACTCTTTGTCAGGAAGAGTGGTGACAGGACAAGGGGCAATGGTTTTAAATTGGAAGAGAAGAGATTTAGATTAGATATAAGGAAGAAATTCTTTACAGTGAGGGTGGTGAGGCACTGGAACAGGTTGCCCAGGGAAGTTGTGGATGCCCCATCCCTGGAAGTGTTCAAGGCCAGGCTGGATGGGGCTTTGAGCAACCTGCTCTAGTGAGAGGTGTCCCTGCCCATGGCAGGGGGGTTGGAACTAGATGATCTTTAAGGTCCTTTCCAACTCTAGCCATTCTATGATTCTATGATTCTATGATACTAAGTGTATCTGTGCTATAGTTGGTGCTTTGAGGCTAATGCTGGTGCTAAAAGGAGCTTTGCTGCTCTTTTCTCTTCTCTTGTGTCTGTGGGCTGTTGCCCAGTACAGACATTCATGCAGCTGTGTGCTAAACGGAGTCAGGAAGTGATATGCCTTAAAACTGAGAGGGGGGGATTGGCAGAGGGAGGCAGAACTAGGGTGGTGGTTGATTGTTGTTATTTCTTTAATTCCAGCTCAATTTTCCCAATTCACTTTGTTTTGTGGCTCCACAAGCATCTTTGCTGGTATGGGGAAGGGAACTCCTTTTACAACTATTCCAATTTAAAGTAGCAAGATATGATGTCTTCCAAGCATATTTTTTCAACATCTTATGTTGTCTTTTTCCAAAGACGTTTGTAAATTAATTTCGTGTCAAACTTTATGAGGTCAAGTGATTTAAAGTGCATAGTACTTTCACTTGAAATGTAGGTATGACTTTTAACTTGCAGTGCAGTTCTAGTTCAAATCAGCAAAATACAGTAACTCTAAGGATGTGAGATGGATTTCTTTCACCTATTTAGAACATGGTAAAATAATAGTGTGAATATTCCCTTCAAATATGCTAATATTTTAATGTTTAAGTTTAGATGTTTAAATTCTTAATTTTGTTTTATGTGAGGATGAAGAGGAAGCTGGGTTACTGGAGCTCTTGAAATCACAAATTTGTGATAATGCTGCTTTATATGCTCAAAAATACGATGAAGAATTCCAGCCCTACCTGCCACGTTTTGTAACAGCAATCTGGAATCTGTTAGTTACAACAGGCCAGGAAGTGAAATATGACTTGGTAAGTTGTTATAAACTGATCTTGCCAAGTTTAATAATGAATTAGAAATTGGTCAGTCATGCTAAAATTGAGTGTGTTCTGTTTGTGTTGTTCTAGCTGGTCAGTAATGCAATCCAGTTTCTGGCCTCGGTTTGTGAGAGACCACATTACAAGCATCTGTTTGAAGACCAGAATACATTGACAAGCATCTGTGAAAAAGTTATTGTTCCCAATATGGAATTTAGAGGTAACCTTTTGAGGCTTAATTTTCAAAGATACAATAAAAATCTAACTAATTATAGTGATTTGTGGCTTTGCAGGACTAGGAATTGAGGATTACCTCTTGTGTACTTCAGTACTAGATTCAAAACCAAGTTTCTACAACAGATTGCTGCCCTATGGGCCTTGTAGAATTGTATGGATATATCTAATGATTTTTCTGTCTTACTGAGATCTCAAATTGAAAAGTATAGCAAGTCTAGGTATGTGCCACAAACTGTTCATGACTAAAGCGAGTATCAGAATAATTCAAGGAGTCTAAATAAGCATTGATATCAGGCCTACTAAATTGTAATGTCTATTTCTCCAAGTTTTAGTGGGCTCATATTGATCCTAGTATCTAAAATGCAGTGAAGATATATTGCAGTAATGAGAAGCCTCTCTCTTAAGTCTATGACTCTTGAAGCCTCTTTAAATGCACTTAGTGTTCAAGTATGTCCTATCTTTTTTTTTTCTTTTTTCTTTATTTTTTAAATCAGGAATACATCGGCTCATGAGTATGAAAGACTAATTTGTGGGGCAGCAGCAAGCTAAACAGGCTAGTCTGGCAGGATATTTCCCATTAATTTCTATTAATGTTATAGAAAAGTACTTAGAAAAAATAGCAAGTTGATAATAATAGACCTTTCTATCATAAAAAGCAGAGACCTCATTATTTAAAATTCTGTGTATTTCATATTTTCAGCGGCTGATGAAGAAGCATTTGAAGATAATTCTGAAGAATATATAAGAAGGGATTTGGAAGGATCTGGTAATCCACAGATTTATACTAAGAATACTTGGTCTTTAAATATAGCTCTAAAGAGCTGAAGCAATTTAGTGAAGCTTTCATAACATTTTTTAAGTTGAGAAGTTTTTTCTCCTCCCAAGAGAGCTTATCGGGTTTTTGATCAAGTTTACTGTCATGATGTGCCCATGTGTCTTTCTGTTTTGAACAATGTTTTAATAGGTTTTTTTCCTTAATTGGATTGGTATGTCTCCTGCACTGCACACGTTCTCATTTCAGCAAATATAGCCTGTAAGTCAATGCTGAATAGTGGCCACAGTTGTGTATTTAGTTCCTATGTGTAGAGTTTTAAATAACATGGAGAGACTGTGCCTGTATTTAGTAGTCTATCATGTTAAAACTGAAATTCTGACTGGTGTTGCATACAAATCTGTGATGAAGCCAGCTGGACACCAGCCAGCCCTTGTACCCAGCACTGCGTTCAGACCAATACAGTAATCGTCCTGAAAACACAGTGCCGTGCTACCAGAGCTACTTGATCTTCTGATTGTAGCCGTCTGGTCTTCAGCCAGGTCAGAGCGCAAATGAACCAAATCTGGATCTGTGTGACAATTCTGTATATGCTGTTCTGTGCCACTAGCAGTTTGCTGACTGACACTTTTAGGTTAATGACACTTCATAACAGATTTAAGAAATTAGTGTACACTTGCAGTGGAGGACAAAAATTGGAGGAAAATGTTTTTGAACTTTTTTCAAGCAAATGTTTTATCATTCTTATCCAGGATTGGCTGCATTCTAGGTATTTGTGAAGCTTTTATTTGTTAGCTACCCCTGCTTTTAAGATATTTGAGGCAAGAAGCATTTGTGTTTCTCAGAGATTATTTTAGAAATGTACTCTATTACATTTAAATTGACTTGCTTTATTTTCCTTCTTTTGCTTCTGTTAGTATATTGTATTAAAGGCCAGCTGACTTCTTTTTTCCTCTCTTGAAACAAGGAATTTTTACAGATTTTTTTTTTTATTTTTTTTTTTTAACAAAAATATACTGATTCAGTGTGGTGGGCCAGCAGCTTAGCACCACAGAGCAGCTTGCTTGCTCCCCACCCTACTGCAATGGGATGAGGGAGAGAAGAGGGAGAGTAAAAGCAAGAAGACTCACTTTTAAAAAGTAACTTCTTCAAAGTGGATAGAGATAAAGAGGAAGAAAAAGGAGGTGGTGGTGGTGGTGGGGTGAAGTACTCAATGACTCAGTCTCCCACGAGTAGACTGATGCCCAGCCTGTTCCTGAGCAACAGCTACCTCCTGAAAAACCCTCTCTCCTCAGTTTTTATTGCAAAGCATGACGTTATAGGCCATGGAATATCCATTTGGTGGGTTTGGATCAGCTCTGCAGGCTGTGTCCCCTCCCAGCTTCTTGCTTACCCCCAGCCTACTTGCTAGGAAATAAAACGAGAAAGCCTTGACACTGTGCAAGCGCTTTTCAGCAACAGCCAAAACACTGGGGTGTTATCAACAGTTTTAGTCATCAGTACAAAACACAGCACCATATGGGCTGCTATGAAGAAAATTAACTCCATCCCAACCAGATTCAGGTGCATAATTGTCAACATAGTGAAAAGCCTCCCCTGTGTGTTTACTGAAATGTTCTTCTGAGGGCAGTAAAACCTGTGAATACTCGTACAGTATTGGTAGGTGTCCATTCCTCTTTTTGTTGTACAAACAGTCCCTGTTATGACAGTGAGTAAAAGATTTAAACCTGTTTGTACACATCAGTGGGGAGGATTGAAGGTGTGGCTGTAACTTGAGAAGCTGTATACTATTAGTATATTATTATGATGTTTATTAATATGAAAAGTTATATACTTCCTCATATCCAAACAATCTTTGATTTTCCTGCAGATATTGACACCAGGCGCAGAGCAGCTTGTGATCTCGTCAGAGGCTTGTGCAAATTTTTTGAAGGACCTGTGACAGGGATTTTTTCTGGATATGTTAATTCTATGCTGCAAGAATATGCAAAGAATCCATCTGTTAACTGGAAGCACAAGGATGCAGCTATTTACCTTGTTACGTCTTTGGCATCCAAAGCTCAAACGCAGAAGGTACTTTTACATCCTATTAATTTTAATCCATATGCATTCAAATATTTCAGTGTATTGAGGACTGCAATTCATTTTATGCTGCTTCAGAATGGGAGTAACTGTATTTGTAGTAGTTCAACATTGGTGAGATTAAAAGTTGTCTGTGATATAATCCCATCACAGTTGGATCTTCAGGTAGATTGGGCAAAGTCAAAAACCATGTGTGACCTTTTGGCAGGTCTTACTAGCATGTGTGAGGCAGCCGTACAAAGAAACAGAATTAGCTTGGGTCTAGAACCTCTGAGCTTTTAAATGGTACTGACCCAGAGTTTGTAAGCCACGGAAGGCCAAATCTAGCTTTACAGAAGAAGATCAGAAATGTTAGGCAGACTAGAAGGAATCCTACAGTTCTTGTCGTTATGTTTCCCAATGTTTCCCGTTATTTGAGTGTTTGTGACTTGGAAATGGCATGTGAATGCTAATGATGGCTGGAAATGGATCTTGTTACTTGTTTGGGAGAAAGCAATAGTAGAATTTTATCAAATGTCCTACAGAACAGATTTTAATATACTAAAAAATATTTTAAATGTTATTACAGTTCAAATCTCAGTGGTTTTACAGAACAGATTTGAGGCAAACACAGTTGTGTTACAAAACCCACATTGTACAATATCTTTATGCAATTTTGCTGAAGGTTCTCAGTCTCCTCCTGAAATTCTAGTTGTATATTACTGCACAGCAATTGCTAATACTAGTGATGTGTAACGTGAACCAGAGTCTGCTAGCAATTAGAAAACTCCTAAGTTGTACATATTTCTTTTTCTGTGCTATTTACTGGAAAATACGGGATAACATCACTTAGAATATCTGATCGATCAATATCTATCTGAAAATCTTGGTTTAAAAATTAGTTGAATTTTTCATAAGAGAAAACTTAAGTAGTCATTATTTTGCTGCTCTAATTCAGAATTGGAGTTTGAGTCCTAAACTTTCCCTTTTTAAAGGGCCTATCACCAAAAAAAAAGTATCAATTTAGCAAGATGCTGATATTTTCTATCTAAAGTTTTCATTGATTACTACTATGTTACGTGCTATTATTCCTCAACTGGTAAGTTTGAACCACAGTGGTGCTACAGCTGAAGCCTAGACACTAAAAACATTAAGAAAAAGAAATTGGATGGTACTGTGCTAAAGATGCAGTTTCAACAATCTCATCATGTGCATGAATGCTTTAGATTCCTTTTATTAAAAGCACATAAAAATGAGTAATAAAACTAGCTGAATGTAGCATGTAAAAACACGGTTTGCTTTTTATTTTTCTAGCATGGGATAACACAAGCCAATGAACTTGTTAATCTGACAGAATTCTTTGTGAATCACATTCAACCTGATTTAAAGTCTGCTAGTGGTAAGTTAATGTTAATTTTGATATGGCATTTTCTGTGATATATCTACAACCTTGACAGTGAGTATTGTTTCTTAAGGCTCAAGCACTCGTATATCAGCATAATCTCTGAGACAGAAGACTGTTAACACCTGGCATGTAGGAATTAATTCAAATTTGTTTGGCTGGCAATGAATAACCTTTTAAAGAAGGGTGGATTACCACATGCTATCTGCAAGATCAGAGCATGTATATACATGATTGCTATCAGCTATGTGCTTAAACTTGTTGAATCAAAGTAATTTGATTTCTGTATTTAAGACCTTATGGCAAGCTTCTGTGCTGTAGAAAACCCTGAGAAGTTAAAATACTGAAGGCTGGGTCATAGCCTGTATCAGCCCATAGTGACGAGATTACGGATGTCTAGATTTAAGCCACATAATTTATGTTACGCTTCAGCAATTTTCTTATGATGTTTGGAACATAGTGGGTTGTCTTGGAATATGTAGGTGGAGGCTGTTAAAATAAGAGCCAGAAAGGGAAATCTCATGTGAAAGAGTTGGACTGTATACTTAATGGTATTGGGGTGTGATTTGTACCTAAAACCGATACTCCACCTAGCAGTGCCCTTACAGAAATGCAGAAACTAAGCAACGTAGGAAAACACTATATGTATTATTTTTTTAGTGGAAAAATCATGACTTAATGTCACCTCTATATATAGTATATGTTCAGTAATCACATTTATATGAAAAGTATCAACATAATTTGCATATTTTTCTATTGTAGTGAATGAATTCCCTGTGCTAAAAGCAGATGGTATCAAATATATCATGATTTTTAGAAACCAAGTAAGTTTTCCTTTTACTCTTATGGTAAAAACATATTGTAGTTTGTTACTTTATACTTGCCAAGCCTAATTTATCTTATTTGGCAATATGCTAACTCAGCAGGTGTTTGATAGTCATATATGACACTTCATGCTGAATTTTTAGTTTTGAAAGTAAATGATATTGTTATAAATATCCAATTAACATGTAGACTATATGCTATCCATATGCTCTGGGAGCACTGAGCATCTCGGCGTGCTTAGTTCTGTGACACAGACTTTTTCAAGTCAATGTTAGCCTAAATATACTTGATTGCTCGTATCATTGCAGTAGTTGTTAAAGAGAGTACAGCAACTTTGTCCTTTACCCCTTCTGATTTGTGAGATGCAGTAAGAAAATACATTGAGTATTATTTCTGAATTTTAAATTACCTTTCTTCATCTCTTATGAAATATCTGTGATTCTGTGATTTATTTTTTTTTAAGCTTGATATATTTTTAGTTGCCCACTAAGACAAAGTAAAATGGAAGAAGAAATATACATTTACTGTACACTTACTGACAATTAAACATAAAGTTGGTGTTTGGGGGAAGTATGCCAGCAGTGACAGAAATAGGTACATCTTGGTTGTCAAGGTGTGATTTAGTAACTGGAGGAGCCTTCTAAGGTTTCTTTCTCCGCCAAGATCTCAGTTTGTAGCTGATGAGCTTAAAGTGGTTATGCTCTAGTGGTGAACCATCTGTATTTTTATGTAACATATATACAATTTGTTGCTCTGTTTTTGTAGGTACCGAAAGAACAACTGTTGGTATCTATTCCTCTCTTAATCAATCATCTTCAAGCAGAAAGTATTGTGGTCCACACTTATGCAGCCCATGCTCTTGAAAGACTGTTTACCATGAGGGGGACAAATAATACTACCCTGTAAGTTTTCAGGCAGAAATAAATTCATTGCTACATAGATTTTGTCCATTAAGGATGACAAATACTTGTAGGGGATCTTTTATTTTTTAGTATTACAATATTGTAAAAAGCTTGAAGTTTGAGTATCTTTTGTCATTAAAGAGCTGTGTTTTACTTAACAGCATTACAGCTGCAGAAATGGCACCATTTGTAGAAGTGCTATTAACAAACCTTTTTAAAGCGCTGACACTTCCTGGCTCATCAGAAAATGAATACATTATGAAAGGTAAACGCTTTATGGGTTCTGCAATATAAAAGTAACTTTGTTAACTTGAGGTTAAAGACTTAATAGTTACAGACTACTGACATTTTTATTTGAAAAAACTAATTTATGCAAACATGCTGAAGAGGCACGCACAGCCTGCAGTCATTTACCAGGCTCTATTAAGGCATCTTTCACTAAATGTATGGTACCCAAGAGAAACACTACACATAATGGTACTGTGACAAATTATTTCTCAAATGGTAGTCCTTGTGGTCAGGACAGTTACCTGAGCAGTGTCAGTAGGAGATCTGGGTGGGTTATGGCTAATAGCATGCCAAGATTTGAGACTGGCCCAAGATAAATTATAGTCTTTGCAAAGTTGCTTAATCTTTTGTGCTCCATCTATAGAACGGGGATAATGAGGCTTTGTGTTGTCCTTTGTCATGATTATAGATTGATTGCTCTTGCAGCAGGTGCTCTTTCTTACTGTACCTAATTCCTTGGGATCTGATTTAATAGTGAAAGGTAAAGGATTTAGGCATATGATGGGTGACAGATGTGTATGCTTGTCTCCAGAAGATAATACTTTCAATTTATTTGCAGCCATCATGAGGAGTTTTTCTCTACTACAGGAATCCATAATTCCATACATCCCTTCTGTGATCACACAACTTACACAGAAACTGCTGGCTGTCAGTAAGGTAAAGAAATAGACTGTATGAGCAAAATATTCACTTTTTAGCATTTAGAGCAGTCTTTCTAAAGATCTATGTATATCATGTTGTCTGTCTTCTGTTAAAAATTGTTCAACATTTTCTGACTAACATTAAGTTAAAACAGCCTTTGAGTGAAGTACTGTCTTCCTTAAAATTCTCTTAGTTTTTTTGTTCAGGCTGGGCTAATAGTCTTGGACATTGACATTAGGGAATGCTTTAGAATAACTTTGTCAACTATCCAAGAAACTTCTACTATGTGTAGTTTAAACTTAGCTGCAGAGTATGAGAAGTGTTCAATAAAGAATTGACTAGACAGAGGATTTAAAAGTGACCATTTTCCCATTTTTGTTTTGTGATACTTTAAGTAACTACTTGTTAGTTTATGTAGAGCTTCTGAAAAACACTTGTCTTCAAAATATTTATAAAAACTACCCCTCCTTTATGCTCTAAAGGCTTTTATGTTTGCTTTTATCTATGGAATTAATTTCATTAGCGTATTAATTAATAAGTCATAAGTATCCTTCAGACTCAGTTGAAATAAAAAAATATATATATATTTTGCTAAATAAGTGGCTTGGCTGCAAGTTTGGGTTGACTTATCTGTTTATAACTTGTTTTTAGAATCCAAGCAAACCTCACTTTAACCATTACATGTTTGAATCAATATGCTTGTCGATAAGGATAACATGCAAAGCAAACCCTGATGCAGTTGGAAGCTTTGAAGAGGCTTTATTTATGGTGTTCACTGAGATACTACAGAATGATGTGCAAGGTAAATTAAAATCAGTAAGTGCTTGTGCTCTCTCTCTACTGTAATTGGTTTGCTGTGATTTACCTCGTGGCAGTTTTTCTGTGACACAGGAAATTCAAGTGAGAACACAGCATGTTCACAGTCCTAATAAATGCTTTTAGGAAACATCTGGGTTGTTCCATAGGGTACATCAACTGTATTAACTTTTTTTAAAAAAAAAACTCTATTTTGAAAATGTCTAACAATCACTATCCTGAAGCCTCTTATTATTCTTCTTAATTAAATTGCATTGTTTCCAGTAGTTTGTTTTCCATGTTCTGAAACCTTAACAAATAGAGGAAATAGAATTTATATATATGTGTGTGTATATATATAGTGCTTGCAAATTTTTGGAATAATTAAATTTGGGAAGTGATACATTTCTCCAAGGTTTTATTTCTTGGAGTCTTTGTGTTAGTATCATAAAATTGTAGGTTCAATCAATAGATTCGTGGCTCTTATGAACTGGCAGTGACCATATTTGCTGAATTCGTAAATGTCATTGTTTCTTTTCCAGAGTTCATTCCATATGTGTTTCAAGTGATGTCTCTACTTCTGGAAATGCATAAAAATGAAATCCCAAGATCCTATATGGCGTTGTTTCCTCATCTACTTCAGCCAGTATTATGGGAAAGAACAGGAAATATTCCTCCTTTGGTCCGACTCCTCCAGGCTTATTTAGAGCGGGGTGCCAATACAATAGCAAGTGCTGCTGCTGACAAAATTGTAAGTTGGATTGATTTAGTCACAGGCTATGCCTCTAGACACGTTGATTTAAGATTAAAATTATACAGAACTTTTTCATTTAGTGAATAGCTGGATTTGTGCTGAATTTGTGCTTGTACTTTAAATTAATGGTTTTCACATAGAAAGACAAAAAATACTGCGAAGGCAGGCTTTTTGGATGCTTTTCCATTACATGGATAAGATAAATCCTAGGCTGTGATGCTTTTGTCAATTAAGATGTAAATTTCCTGCACTTAGTTTTTGCAAGTAGGTAAGTTTCCAGTTTTCCTGGCTCGTTTGCCTCATGTTGAACACTGTGGATCAGGAAAACTCAGAGGTTCTGTTCCGAGCAGTCTTCAGGCGAGTGGGTGAGGAGAAACCAAAGTGTTGGGGGATCTGAGGATTAGTGAATTCAGTGAGAAATTTATTCTGCATACTTAGCTTTTGTTACTTCTGCTGCATGATCTGCTATAGTCAGACTTGATTAGACAATGCCATTGATGAAGCAGACATGCGTATTCAAATTGGATTTGGTGTTCATTTGATCAAGGCTAATCTTAATGCTTAAAGGAACATCACTTGGTCCCAACAGAAATCTGTCTTCCTGGTCCTTAACTGCAGAAACAGAATCCTGTTTTAGGTCATGAAAGCTTTTGCCTTGGTGTATGTCTTAGTAAGGGCCAACTTTCTGGTAGGTTGCGTATGAAGAACTGTTGTGTAGAGTTTTTTATTTGCTTTGCTTACAGCCTGGATTGTTAGGTGTGTTCCAGAAGTTGATTGCCTCTAAAGCTAATGACCATCAAGGATTCTATCTTCTAAACAGTATTATAGAGCATATGCCTCCGTGAGTATGACTTGAAATTACATTCAAAACTAATTTCTGTGGAGATTTATATTTGGTATCTTTGTACACTTCATAATTAATGTTTAACAACTGAAAAATGTCACATTTATCAGTAATCTGAACAATTCTATACATTTTTTCTGTGAAGTGACATTAGCAAAATCGTAGTATGGATTGAATAATTGTTCTTTTAAATTTCCAGTGAATCAGTTGACCAGTACAGGAAACAGATCTTCATTCTGCTATTCCAAAGACTTCAAAATTCCAAAACAACAAAATTTATTAAAAGTAAGTTCCTTGCTATATAAAAAACTTCAGCACTGGTGATGCCAACAGTTAGAACATGCGGCATTGCTGAATAAATATCCTATCGTGTCCTATGGTTATGCAGATGAAGGGACACTGGTGACTCTTAATATCAGTGACTTGCTTCAAATTATTTGTGCAATCCAGGGTGGGATACGGGGCAGTTGCCACAGCAGGTGACACTTATTTCATGAAAACTGCAGGAATGGAACTAAAATAAGGGAGAAGAGTTGTGTATTCCTCTTTCTTACTCTGTGTCATATCATTAATTATCTGAAAGTGTCTCCTTTTAATCCTCAGCTAATACCAGCAAACTTTCACAACCGCGGCACGTCTCTTGATTGTTTTAGTGGGCTGCGCGACATGAAAAGATCAGCAGTTTTTAGGCAAACTTCAAGGCAACAAGTTAATGTACTTTACTAAAACTGAACATTTATAAAGATTGCCATTTCTGTCCCCTTGAAAGTCTTGTCAGAATGTATTTTGCTGCTGACTTATTCTTTTGTTTTCATGATGAGTTTTAATTTGACTTTTTTCTTGTTACAGGTTTCCTAGTCTTCATTAACTTGTACTGCATAAAATATGGTGCATTAGCTCTGCAGGAAATATTTGACAGCATACAGCCAAAGTTAGTATGATTTATTTTTTTTTTTTTAATTTAAGACTGCTGTGTAATTTTTATCTTTTTAAGTAGGAAATACCTGTCTCCTTTAGCTAAAATTGCAAACTGCATTTGTCACTAGTTTGACTAGCCAAGTATTTATTCTAATGTGGTTGATTTATTTGTCTAGCAATCTTTCTTTTTCTGATTTGCTGCCTACAGTTCCTTGTTGATAGTTCAAGGTATTAATCTCCTGAACAGATCATAAAAAGGAAAGAGTGTTTTTATTCTCCCTTTGTGGAAAGCTTGCATGCTTAAGTTTCTACCGGGCATCTACTGCAACAGAGCAGCATCATGAGAAATTACCTGGTTTTCTCTTTTTCCTAGTGCTTCATATTGTTTGTTTCTGGTTTTCTTTTATTACCGCAAGGCTGATAAACCTTTCTAATAATTTTTCTTTTAATGTCATAATAGGATGTTTGGAATGGTTTTGGAGAAAATTATAATTCCTGAAATCCAGAAAGTGTCTGGACAAATTGAAAAGAAGATCTGTGCTGTTGGCATTACGAAAATATTAACAGAATGTCCTCCTATGATGGACACCGATTACACCAAGCTGTGGTATGTAGAACACTTTGTCAAGTTCTGCTAGTGAGGCTATTTGATTTTTATTTTTTTTTAAATGTGAGCTATCATCAAAATAAACTCTGTTGGGATTTCTTCAAGGCCTGCTATTGTTACGAGGCTGAGTTTCAGGCTTTTCATACTACTTTCAATAAATAGAACTGTATTTTCACAGTAGATGCCAGAACTGGTTTGAGATTTTTGTGATGGGGATAGCACTGACTGCTAGCGGGGGGCAGCTAGGACTGCATTTAAGGAAATACATGCCTTTCTTGTTGCTTATATTCTTTCTGAAAAGCTAGGCCCAGTTTTGACTTTTAACTGTTCAGGACAGTTAAAAGTCAGGACACTGGAGCATAGATACTTATAACCTGACGGAGAGGCTGTAAGTTCTTAGCTTGACAGTAGAGTTTTGGGGAAAGCCATCTGGGAAGATTGTAAGCCAGTCTAGCAGTCTAGGATGTTAGGCAGCCTGAATTTAATGATAATAACCGGATCCCTGAACTAGAACTTTTCTTCTTTTTATTTTTTTTGTTTGTTTGTTTTTGTGGTTTTTTTAAATGTACTTAGTGAAAAGATGTAATCTGGAAAATAATTGCTTTTCTTAGGTATGTTTCATAAGAATTTGACCTGATAAAAAATACATTGCTCATGCTTTTAACACGAGCACCTACTACACAGACCCACGATTCTTCAAATCCAGCTTAGACTGGGCACTTGCATTTCAGTAGCTGAGCGAGTACCTGCAAGGGCTAAATTGTAAGGGTTCTGAGTAATTTGAACATTCTTGTGAAATAATACACCCTGTCCTAATGTATTTTAAGCACTCCAATTTTATCCTCCCTTCTTTACGCATAGGACTCCTTTGCTGCAGGCCCTCATTGGCCTCTTTGAGCTGCCTGAGGATGACACTATCCCTGATGAAGAACACTTCATTGACATAGAAGATACTCCAGGATATCAGACTGCATTCTCTCAGCTGGCCTTTGCTGGAAAAAAAGAACACGATCCTGTAGGTCAAATGGTGAACAATCCTAGAATCCATCTGGCACAGTCTCTTCACAAACTGTCTACAGCGTGCCCAGGCAGGGTAGGTGACTCTTATACATGGCATGCTAATGCTGAAATCTGCAGAGAATAAGTGCTTTTTTGATAATGGGTCTCTTTTGCTAATGTTTGATAATTAGCAAAATGAAGTATGTCATAACCAGAATGCTAGGTATTGCTCTCTTTTATTCTTTAATGGAATATAGCTTTTATAAGGTTTTTTCCCTAGTAACCTTAGAATGGCCATGTTTTCACATTACTTAGTTTAGCAATAAGCTTAAGTATTCCATTTCTTAAATGAGAATTTTTCCACTTGTAGGTTTATAACTAATACTTGTCTCCAGTTCAACTGTACCTACTCAGGAAATTTCAGGCAACTCATGTTAAATATAAACAAGTCCAGTTTACAGTTAACTATTTTAACCCACAGCATCTTTATTTTGTTCAAGATCTTGGTAAGTAAAGATTGTCTGAGAGATCTGATGATTGCTGTATTCAAATATCCGCTTTAATAACTGAAGTTTTTCTCTATTCTTCTTTCATATTTGATTCAAATAAGTAGTATGTAAAACTACTGGCATCAGAAACTGTAATTCCAGCAACTGCTTTCACAATGAAAAACTGCTGCTCTCGGGATGTCATTTGACTTTGTACCATATGTTAACACAGTGTTTAACAGGATATAGCAGTAGCTTAATGTATATACACATTGACACTTCTGCTCTGTCATATGTTTTAAGGTTCCATCAATGCTGAGTACTAGTCTGAATGCAGAAGCGTTGCAGTATCTCCAAGGATACCTCCAAGCTGCAAGTGTGACACTGCTCTGAATTGCATATATTCCACAAGCAAGATCAAAAGTCAAAAGCGGTTTTGTTATACAGAAGGTTGACGGTGACTTTCTCTATAGCAGAGCTCAGGCAAAATGAAAAATGCTACTTGAAAATGTATTGCAGAATCCATCTTGTAAAAGATAAATGTGGCTTTAAGCAGAAACTGAAAGCATTTGGTGGTTTGTGTACTCATAGATAAAAGGTGGCTAACTTCCATTCCCAGTTCAGTTTCAAAGGGAATAGTCATAGCAGTTTGTTATGGGATTTATTTGAAATCTGCATCTGCAGTGTTTGGATAACATTTTGAAATGTGCGGAGAGCGCTGGCTGTAGAAACTCACTTCAGTCACTAAAATTCCTTTTCATTTTGATGTTGTCCTTTGTATTTCTTTTGTCTTTCCTTAAACTTTATCTAAATTGTGAATAAATAAGAAGTACTTGTTTAAAATGCCTGGCACTGTGCGCTTACTGTTTTAGATGAATGTAGTTGGTTTAGAAAAAAGATGTTTTAAACTTAGAATAGTATATAAAATAGTGGGACTGTGAGGATTTTTCTTTATCTTAAGTAACAATTTAAATATATTGTAGGATCATACAGAGCAAATCTAAAACTTTTGGCAGAAGATCCAAGGCTATTATTGCTCTTGATATTCATCAACAGGTGCACCCCTTCTCTTTGAACAAGACGTGTCGGTATAGTGCAGTAAAAGCAATTAATATACCCTCATAGATGGGTATCAGTCTCCCGGTGGATTTTTAGTGATGTACTAAAACTGAAGCAGTCGTCTTAAGAGTTCAGTTTAACTCGGATGTTCTCCCTGTCTCCTCATAAATACACTGATTAGGTTTGGTAGCCTTGAATTCTAAGTGCATCGGTTTACCTTGTAGTTATGGCTGCTTAAGTGACTAGTGAAATGCCCGAGCCTTACTGTGTTCTCAAATGGCCCGGGCACCAAAATACTGTAGGCTTTTAGAGCACTGGTACTTCAGGGATATAAATAAATCTAATTATAGAGACTGTAAAACTCCTGAATAAGAGTGAAGTCTCAGACTTATGTGGTATTAAGCAATGTCATACATGACAGACTTTTTTTTTTTTTTTTTTAGTTAGTTACTTGTCCACAGGAATTCTGCAGATGCCTTGAATCAGGACTGGTTTTCTGTCATTAGAATGCCTGGTGAAGCTGGGCCTTGTATCAAGAAAGTTACTGAATTTACTGAGGGTGAAACACAAGGCAGAATCAGCCGTCTTTGAGTTCTTCCTTAGCGTCTGTGGCTGCCATGTGAGAATGCATGCTGGCCTTTTCTCTTAAAATAGAAAGAAATTAGTTGCTGTTAGACAATGGATTTAAATTAAGTGCCTAAAAATGTATTAAATGAGTCAGCATCAACAGGTTTTCTTGAAGCTGGTCCGCAGTGCAGCGTCAGACCCTCTGTTCATAGATATGAAGTGAAAGCGGTTCTCAAGGGTGAAATAATACAGTGTTGATAATGAAAAGCATCTGCCTTAATGCTGATGAGAGAGACTGTGATGTGTGTTCTAAGTTTGCCGAAGCGCCTTGCGGAATGAATTTCAACAGACAGGCTGAAATCACATGGGAGATGTGTGACATTTGCAAGGAACTGAATGCCTACCTCCAGTGTCAATGTTAATTGAGCTGTGGTCATTCAAAACCTGCAAGCCAAAAGGATACTCTGAGCTCTGTCTGCTCTGCGGCTTTGTCTTTCCCCTTGGATAAGAGGGAGAACAATTCTACAGAGAACTTGCAGACTTTTTTATCCTGTCAGCCTCAAAGAACAAAAATTAAATGGTAGTAGTGGCCAGTGATTCGATGTGCTGCCTTTGCATCAGCCCAAGTAGGCAGCCTGTGCTTGTGTGCTGGGTAACCTTCTGCTCGAGCGGGGTTCTCCAGCACTATGCAATATTAAGGGGCTCGTTGTGTTAGACCATCATAGTTCTGTAGTCCTAAGCAAGATTTCTTTAGGTTGCTGCAATATGTAAGTGAACAAATGTTTCACTAGAGATGGAACTGGACAGAATTTACAGCAACAAGCCAGAAATTTTCTGAGAGGTAGCCAAAGAAAAATTGGCTCTTCTGAATAGAAAATTATCAGTGGATCTTCATGTTCACCATCTTGTACTTCCCACAACGTGTGACTTTTTGTTGTTGGACAGACATTCCGTGTGAATAAGTGCCTAAGTGACTTCAACAAATACTAGTGGCATTCTTGTCCTTCAGTTCACTCAGAGCTGAGTAGCTTAGACGTTGTAGACATGGCTGTGGCTGTGGCACTGTTGGTGACGTGTTATTTAGCGCTGATGTATTCTGCAGACTTCATAAGGCATGCGAGCCTTTATGTAGAGCACTTACCCTTTCAGGGGAATGAACTTTTCAAGTGTAGTGCAGGTAAGTGGGTGCATCTTGCATCTCTGCTTCCCAGTACAGGGGAATGGGATCGGCAATGCCTTCGCTTTAGGTGGAGACCTGGTTGCTACTTCTGACACCTCCCATTGTCCAGACTTGGGAGGCAACACAATGTTCCAACTGTATTTATCTGTTAAGTTTAGTGGAAACCGATGCAAGCAATGTCGTAACAGTTTTCGCAAGATTGTTAAACTTCTCTGGGCTACCCTTTGGTGTATTCCTTGTTAAACACTCAGGCAAATACCGGCTTCTTTAGAAAGCTCAGACTGGAAACATCTGGTATTGATGGATCTTCTGAGGACTTAGGTGCATCTAGTTCAGTATTAGACACTTAACTCCTGATCCTCTTCTGAACCACTTATTTTCAGAAGTAGCCAGTTCTCCCTTGCCGTTGATAATGGTAGAAGATTATTCAGATTCAAGGGGAAAAAGATTACTTGCTCTGTTTTCAGTATGAACTACATAAAGGGACACCTGGTTTGGGATCTTTCAACACCACAGAACTCTGATCTGTTGTCCTTTTTCAGAGCCTACTGACTGAATTGTGGTTTTCAACTCCTACATAATGTTCTGAGGCTTTTGTAGCAGAAATACTTTATTGTTGGTTTAAAGGAGGAAAAATAATAACCGCGCCATCAAGACCAGCAGTAGATGTTCCTGTTTTCTTGGGTGGTAAATGGGCCGTGGTACTACCAGCATTCCTGCAATGTTGGCAGCACATGCTGAAGCAAAGTTCTAACTCTCTGTTTCTTCATATAAGTATGTGCTAAGATAAGAATTATCCTCTCAGTGAGCCAGACATTTCATTCCAAAATCCTCTGGTGAGGCCAGAGCATGTTCTTTCTCTCAGCTGACTTCCGCTTTCAGAAAGCGTGGTTTTCCTTAGGCTCCTGGTACCTTGCTTGAATGTGCTTCCGTCAGGCTGCGTTTCTTTGATTGTTGCATGGGCTTTTGTACTCGTTCCATGACCTTAATATTGTCCAGAAGGGGTGAGCCAGAGTGAAGCTGTCAGAGCCTGTCCTTGCACTGTCACCAGCACGAATTAACCACAAGGCATCGTGTGAGAGTCCGGCTCAAAGCCGGTCACAGCCATCTAGTTGTTTACAGTTCTTTACCCTTCCCTGAAGTTCGCTCGTTCTTGTACTGAAAAGGTTTATCGTTCAGCGAACTCCCCTTTATCAGCCCCGAGACTGCGTGCTTCGAGCTGTCAAAAATGCTGGTGAAGGACTTTGAAAACATTTTGACAGAATTTTGGAAGACGTTTGCGGCGCAGCATCTATGTACCTGTGCTGGACTGGGTAATGAAAAGGGCTGGGCTGCGGCAGTGCGGAGATTGAGGCAGCCAGCCCTTCCTGGGGCAGTAAATGGTCTCACCTGACAAGGAGCTGCCTGGGCCAGGCTGCCCCCAGCAGCCCATCCACAGCTTGGGCACAGCTGCACCCGCGCCCCGGAACAGCCCTGCAGCTTCCTTGTCCCACAGCTCCCCCACCGCAAACCTTGATATTATTTTTTTTTTTTTTGTCTTAAAACGGCTTCGTCCTTTCTTCCCAGAAGCAATAGTACTTCTTAATCCCTGTTACCTGTTTTGTGGATTCCATCAACAACAAAAAAAAGCTGAGAAAACTGAAGGAAGAGCCAGGCGTGTTCTCTCAGCCCCCAGCAGAAGCATTACAAAGGCGTTTTCTCCTGTTTTAAGCCTTTGCTTTTAGAATGCTGAGGATGTTAACTGACAAAGAGATGCTCCACGCATGACTTCTCCGTGAAAACTTAAATCTAGGTAGCTATCAGAAAGCAGGGTAAATGCTTTATTTTCCCTTAGCTTTCTACCCTTATTTAAATGAAGTCATTACTGCCTTTAATACAATTCAGAGGAAGTTTGAGGTGTTCCTGGGGAATGTGGTCTATAATAGCAGGTACCGGCTGGTACGTGAGAAGCTCCGGGGCTGCTGGTGGCAAAGCGACTATGGGCTTTAAAATTTTTATCTCAAAGTCATAACCTTCTAATTCACACGAGGTCAAAGCTCGTGCTGGACTTACTGTATTGTATTCAGGATGAGAATAGAACAAAATACTTTATTATTAAAGTAATAAATCTTAATAGAAAGTAAAAGCTATTTTGTTCGGGTTTGGCACATGTATTTAAGGAATAGTTCATGTATTTAGCTTCCTAGTAAAAAGTTTTCATTTTCCTAAAGCTGCGAAGAGAAATTCATCCTTTGTTTTTGTGCCTGATATAAGGGGTATTTTGAAGTAAGTATTTAACAAAGAAAATATATTAATAACAAATATCAGATTTCTACACGAACATCTGAAAATACTATAATTACAGTACTTTCTTCATGAAAGAAAAAGAAAGTTTCAAATACTTTACAAATTATTAGCTAGAAATAGGTCTCTGTCCTTGGTTAAGCTGCTGCATAAAGAAGCATGGAAGAGTCTTGTAACGTTTTTGAATAATTAATAATCATAGACATCCCGGAGGAGCAAATATCCTTCAAATGACAGGACAAACGTGTTGGATATTTGAGGTGGTTGTGCCAAGTGTTCCTCGGACTCTTGAATTACGTATGTATTGGCTTAAATTATGTTCAACTTCCTAATCTGGCTGCAGATACTTTTTGTCCTAATCGTGCAGATTTTACACTTATCCAGGAGTTCACAATTTTCTGGGAAAAAAAGATAACATAAAACTGAATTTTTAATGTAACTCAATCTGGGGGGAAAAAAAAAAGTTACCTTTTAATTCCCCGTCTCCACCCAGCTCTGCAGAACACCTACACAAATGTTGTTTCTGTTACAAACAACATTACGCCTCAGAGTAATGATTACACAACAGTCGAAATTTCATTTCCTTCTGAAATATAACTGTTGTTGGCTTGGAATAATTAAAGCATCTAACAGCACATATGATTATGCAACAGACCACAAGAACATAGGAGTAGGTGTTTAAGTGTGATACGGGATATATATCTATATACTTATATGCCGGAGAATGTCTTTTAAATGCTATATTGTCGATTGATTTTAAGTGTATTATGTATTTTCTTTATGGTATCTTTGGAATCCATATCAGTATTAAATGCGGAAATGGATATGGAGCTTTAGGTATATTGTCTTTTATTTCTAATTTGTTTTTGCTGAAATGTTGTAGTTGTGATTCTCCCGACGAAATACGACGGCTTTTGCATTTACTGTCGAGTTGAGTTCCGTGTGTTTGGGCAGCGCACGTGGGCTGGATGCCGCGGTTTTTCGCTGAACAATGGCAGAAGTTACCGACTTGCAATTTAATGATGCCATAGGGTTCAAATGCAACCTTGTAACTTAAAAGTGTATTTTTACCTATTAAGAAAGATAAAATATTTCTAAACGAAAAAGTTCTCATAGTATCTTTTTCTGACAGAGTGGATTGACCTGTTCTAGCGCAACTGGGGACGTTAATACCATACTGCCATTATTGCTGGCTGCTTTGCTAGCACAGATTTGCCATAAAAAGCAGTTGTATCATTTCCTAAAGCGATACAGGTTAGGAAAAGTGTTGTCTTTAGAATACTTAATGATACTTAACTTTAAAAAAATTCACGATGGTGTTTATTTAAATCTTGTAAGGCATTTTGATTGCTGCAGTGACCCGGGAAGGGAAGCTTGCGTGATGTCGGGAGCTCCCTGGGCAGCTGCACCCTGCTGCTTACGGAGCTTTCGCTCCCCTGTCACCAGCCACGGTATCTGAAGCAACAGAGCAGTATTTCAAGGCTCCATCTGTGTGACAAATCTAAAATTACTAGAAATTACAGACTCTAGTAGCGGCACGCTGGAATTTTTGCTTTCTTAATGCAAAATAAATACACTCCTATCTGGGTTTTGACTTAGCTAATGTACATCATGCACTCCAGGCAGCAATTCTGAGTCCAGCAGAAAGACTCACGCAGCAGCTGAGCCCTGGTTAAGGTGGTGGCAGTTAATTATTGGCAATGGCGGGGGGGGGAGGGCGGGCTTTGGGAAATGGGGAGATGGATGCAAAGGGGAAATTAAAGCTGTGCATCGGAACTCGACAAAGAGATTTCGCTTCCGTACCTTTTACACGTACTCTTTAGATTAAAACTTAGAGCTTGAATTCAAGCGTACCCCGGTAGCGTGACGTCGGTTGTGCATGGCTGTACGCACAACCTGGGATTTTTTTCCTGGGCAGGATCCGTTCAAGGATTTTACATGTACGTAGCTACTGGTTTTACTGGTGCGTCTGCTTAGGTTCAGCATGATTTTTTCCTTCCCACCCGCACGTTTTGAAATTCGAGATATTTTTTTTTTAATACTGGCCCCTGGTTGTGTTGGCTGACATTACCCAGGAACTCCTTATTTGAAAATAACTTCACACTGACGTTTAACCTAAATGCACGTTTGTCTCTGGCCCCGTCTCCTTTCTCTAAGGGCAGACCAGGCTTCCCCAAGCAACTTCTCTATTTCTTTCGGTTCAGGTTTCTCTTTCACAGAAACGCAGTGAGAGAAGTACAAACCGGGTACTTTATAGCCCTGTCTTTGCTTTATCTGAACAGCGAGGAAGCACAAAGCGGGGGAGGGGGCGACCCGCCCAGAAGGGCTCCCTGCCCGGGGCCACTCGGGCGCCCACCCCCGGCCTGGGGGCTGCGGCCTGCCCGCTCCCGCCGGCCCCTCGCCGCGCCGCAGCCGCTTCGTACGTGGCCGCTCTCCCCGCGGCGGACGGCGGCCTGCCCCCGGCCCGGCCTGCGGGCCCTCACGGCGCCCCTCCGCCAGGGCCCTCGGATCGCCCTCGCCCGCTGAGCGAAGGGGGCTGCCGGGCCCCGCCGCGGGAGGGGGCCGGGCCCTGGGGGGAGGCGGCCGGGAACGATCCCCGTGGCGGCCCGGTTCGCTCCCTCCCTCTTTCCCTCCGGCGCCGCCATATTGGCTGCCCGCGCCGCGCGGAGCACGCTGGGGACTGTAGTCCCCCCGCCCCGAGGCAGGCAGCGGCTCTTTCGCTGGGCACGCCGGGACTTGTAGTCGCGGCGAAGAAGGCGGTGCTGCCAGCCGGTCCCCGCGTCCATTGGCTGAGAGCGCAGAGGGGGGTGGTGCCCGCGGGGGCTCGGGCGTCCTCGATTGGCTACCCGCCTGCCCCGCCTCCCGGCGCGGTGCCGTCACTTCCTCCCCGGCCGGAGCTGGCCCCGCTCATTCTCTTTAGTGTTTGCCCTGTGCCCGCCGCCTCCCTCCGCCGCCGCGGTCGCCCCCCGGCCCCCCCCCCCGGGACCCGGCCCATGGACTGAGCCGCCCGCTGGCCCGCACCACCAGCCGGCCCGGGAGCCGCAGCCCAGGCAGCCAGGTGAGGGGGGAGGCGGCCCGGGCTCCCCCCGGCGCCGAGGCAGCGGGGCGGGGGGTGGCGGCGGCGGCAGCGGGGCCTAGCGGGGGCCGCGCCGGCGGGGCCGTGGGGAGGGGGCAGCCCCCGCGGCGGGCGGGCCCGCCACCCCCCAGCTCCTCCCTGTTCCCACCCCCCCCCGTCCGCCGCGTCCCCCCAGCCCGGCCCGGGGCTTTGCCCGGCTGCCGGGGGCGGCGGCGGGCCGGGTGGGCAGCCCCCGGCCTCGTCCCCACCGCGGGGGGGCGTGGGGCAGGTGGCGGCGGGCGAGCCGCGGGGCCGGCCCAGCTGAGCCTGGATGGGGCCCGCTGGCGGGGGGCAGCGCCGGCCCCTGCCCGGCCGCGGCGGCCCCGAGCCCGTGGGGCGGGCGGTGGGGGCGGCAGGCGGTTTGGCCGGCCCTCGGGAGGGCAGTGACAGCGGCGGGGCTGGTGTCCCTGCGCGCTGCGGGATGGGGCGGCGGCAGCGCCGGGCACCCCGAGCGCGACAGGCAGGTGATGTTGGCGATCCTTCTCCGCCCCAAGTCGCCTGTCGGCTTGGAGGGTGACAGCGGTGGCTCCGGGACCCCCCAGGAGCAGGGGTTGGTGGCAGCAGAGCTGGTTTGGGCCCTGTGAACCTCTTGGAGAAAGTGGCTGCAGCCATCCCGCTTCTCCAGCTTGCCCAGAGCGGGTGACAACAGTCACAGACTTGTGCAAAGTCTCAGGGGCACGCGATCGTGGTCGCAGAGCTCCCGAGACTGAACCAGACGTATCTGACTGTTCAGATAAAAGGTGTAGATGTGGTGACAACAGCAGGAGACGCCCCCAGCCTTCTCCTTGTAGGGATTACAGTGCGCACACGGAGACAGCTGGCGTGAGCAGCATTAGCTTTCCTTCCCAACACTGGCATCATCACACTTTCTCCTCCTTGCCCACCGGCTCTGGCAGCCATCGCTGCACCGGCCTCACGTTTCTTCTCACTGTGTTTTGGTCACAACACCGAGTTTTTCAGGAGGTGTAACAGCAACAAGTTCCTTTTGAGTCTTTACACCGCTCCTGTCCGTCCTGGAGGTTACACGGGGTTTGTTTCGTTTGGGTTGTCCGTCGGTGACACTACAGCTAGTAATGTCGATGGCCATTTTTCTGGTTTATTCATCTGTTGGGTGTTTTTGCCACTGCTTTTCTGGCAGGTTTAAGGCAAACCTGGGAGGAAGATCATTTGGGATGTAAATGAAGGCTAGGTGTATATATAGCAGTGAAATAAAATATCTGAATGAAGTCCTTTGTCTGCTTTTGGAACAGTATGTTTATAAAATGTTCTTTCTTCTAACTGGAACACGCAAGTGTAAGACATAGTTCCCTTGCGCAAACGGGCAGAAATGTCTTTTTTTTTTTTTTTTAAATACTAGTGAGCATCAAAACTTGAGTTTTAATGATGCAACTGTAGCTCTGATGTAATAAAGTGGTATCTCATTTTTCTGTTGATCATCTCAGATATGCAACAAATTTGTACGTTCAAACTTTTACAGACATTACTAACTGGATGTCTGTCTCATCTTCATGAAAATTCAAAGAGCAGGTGGGATAAATTTTTTACTATATTTTCTATTTTCTGATGTTAGATCAGAATCTTATTTCAAAACTTTCCTTAAAGGATATATGCAAGATACAGTTCTTTTTATTATTATTATTATTTTAAGCAGCCACTCTTTCTTTGTTTGAGTTTTTTCATAACATTTATCATTAATCATTTTTTCACTCTCAGTACCAGTCAAAGTATCAGGTGTTTTGTGGCACGATTAAAGTATTCATAGGTTGAAGTAAATTTGGGGTGATGTAACTGTACAAAGTCCAAACAAAATTGAGAACAGTTCTGTGCCTTCCAGATCTGAGTGAAGAGCAGCAACTTTATTCTGAGGACATAGGAAATTTCAAGATAATTTTTTTTAATTGTTTTGTCTGGGATCCTCGCTGAGGGGTTGATTATTTTATTAGAGTTCTTGCAGATGCAACTGGAAGAATAGAGGAGATCTGTGCATTGATTCCATGTTAGCTGTAGTCAGTATCAGTGGGCTGTTTTGACCTGTTCTACTGCAGGAAAAAAAATAGTTCATTAAATATTTTGTCCCAGTACTAACTAATTCAGCTAGAAGTAAGCGTTTAAGCATTTATCTTTATTCATGATTGACTTACCACTTTCTGGTTTATTATTTTGTGTTATGTTTGGAGCTGTCTGGTTTATGTGTACATCTGCTTGTTCCCTCTTTTCCTTCAGATTTTACTTTCAAATTTTAGCTTTTTATCACCTGTTTTTATTAATAATCCATTTCTTAGCTCCCAAACTAATTTGCTTAATATTTAGCATTTCCGCCCGTGAAAATTCATCTTACCCGTACTCAAAAAGAGCATCATCTTTTTCTACAGTGAATGTTTCCTTTGAGATGTACCTTGTCTTGCCCAAATATTATAGCACAAGATTTATCTAAGGAGGAAACATTGTTCAGCTCGTGTTTTACATTTTGTTTAAGTAGCCTGAAGTCTGTAAAATTTGTAGTCTTTTTTTTATCTTGATTGGTAGTGAATATGTATTTAGAGTTTCCAATTGTAAATCGTTAGATGTTGTTATTAAACACCATTGCAGCAGTCAAGTGCTTTAGAATTTTATGTTATATATTACAAAGCTACCACTGATGTGGGTTTTTCAAAGGTATTTTAGGAAGCGAACCATCTCAACAAACCTCTTAGAATTTGTGGGAATTCTTCATGCTCCAAAATGGTTGAGTGGTGGATCCAACCCCCACATTCGAGTCATTTAAAACCCCTTTAAAAAGAGGGAGGAGAGAGGGAATCTTTCCAGCCAATATTTTATCTGGGTGGTGAATGCACTGTAAAGTTCCTCAGTCTGCAAACAGCAGGTGGAGGTGGTGGTGGTCAACAGCAGTGGTGTCTGCCTTGGACATGAGGGTGACTTCTGCCTTGAGCAGGGCAGGATTCCCTCCTGCCAGAGCAGCAGATGGCTCCTGCACAGCAGATAAAGACTTCTACCCGAGAGAGGGTTGGTTGACACTGAGTGGCAATAGAGCTATGGGCACATGAAAAATACAGGTGATGAAGGAGTTAGTGGGTAAATGTTGTGCTTTCCTCAGTTCATTGAGTTCTGCCAAGCCCCCACCTCAGATACCTATGTCCTTTTGCAGGGACGGGACTTGGGGTTTGTGTTCTGGTTGCCCATCTGTGAAGTAGGGACAAATGAACTTTCCTGCTTTGAGAACAGAGTTTGTTGTTGATAAGGAACGATTAATCTTCCTTGCTGTGTGAGTGACGGGTCAGTAACTGTTCAGATGCACTATGTTACCAAGCATCTGCTTTTCAGGAAGAAATGAATCCTTAATTTTAAATCACATTTCCTATAGCTAAAATTTTGTCTTGGCTATTGTTTATGACATAATTTTTAGTTGGTGATGCCAAGAAATCCTTGTAATTTGAACCTTGATGTTTTTATCTGCTATCTGTTCTGTTTCTCATTCTCCTGTTCTCATTCCATCCAAAGCCCTCCCTGCCTGGTGCTGCTCGTCATGAATGAATGTAAGGGAAGTTTTAATGGGGTACGCATGCAAGTTCGTAACAAGTAGCATAACGAGAATGTCATAACTTCCAGCCTTCCGGCTGCGTGCATCCTGAGGAATAGGACACCTTTCCATATTCTGGTCCTGACAATGAATAAAACCTGCTTCTTTGAGGATTTAGTCTCTCTTGAATTTTGAAGTGGTTTATCGGAGTTCAGAGCAAGCCTGCGGTAGGACTCATGTGAGACCCCCCTTTTTGCTAAACCTGTTGTTTAGCAGCAAGGCCGTTGTCTTCCCCTGATGAGATATGAAAATGTGCTGTTCAGTCAGGTACACCCAAGTGTTGACAGTCATGGGAGTGCGGGCTGGGCGGGGCTCGAGGGGGTGAAGTAGCCCATCCCTCTGTGGTGTCAGGTATGTGCCACCCTTCTTCCCAATGGATGGTTATCAATCACTTGAAGTTTGCCAACAGTGAAGTCACCTCTGTCACCCAAAGCACTAGAGTTCATTGCAACCATTACTATCAGAAGGCATTTTCTTGATGTGTTTTAAAGCCTCTTGCCTCTAGTTCTGTCACTTTAAGCATGAAGAACAGGTTAATTCTTTTCCACTCGAAAAACTTATGTATTTGAAGACTGCTGGTTGCCAGGCCCCAGCCAGCCCTCTCCTCTTCAGCGTATACAAGGCAATATCCTGTAGTGTTTCTCTTATAGGTTACAGTTTTCTAAAGCTGAGTGTTTTCTGCTTTTCCTGCTTTGTTTTTGTTAACTGGCTCCACATCTGTCTTGAAGCATGGTACCCGTGTGTGGATGCACCAGCTGAGGGCTCGGTAACACCAAGTCCAGAGGAGAAGGACCACTACAGATATCTCTCAGGCTATTTTTCCATTTTCCATCTCAGTATGGTGATTGCCTTCTCTAAAAGCGCCTGTCAGATTTGGCCTGTGTTAGGTAATGGTGTTGTGTTGGTCGTATCTCTTCTCTCACTCTGCTGGTGTCGGTGGTTTTTCTGCCCTGTGTTTGATCAGCAGACGGTGCCTGCCCAGAACCTCACGCTTGTTCCTGCTGAGATCAAGTGATTGGTTTTTGAGCCTGGTTGGACCACCAGAGGTGGCTGGAGAAAATTCAGTTCCTTTTGTATAACTTGGTTTTGGTTCCACCTGGGAATATTATCCATTTCCTTGTTTTCCAGGTGCTTAGTTAAGCCTCCAGAAAAACTTCTGGAAGAAAAGTTGAACTGATAGGACTGTGATCCTCTCTTCTCCCTTCTTTACTCTCCAGTTAAAAAAAATAGGCGCTATGTCTGCCTTTTTCAGGCTCCGTACCCTCGGCTGTTCTGCGGGACTCCTCCAAGACAACTGGTTACAGTTCTAAGATTCGTTGTAGGGTTTTGAAATGGCTCTCCCAAGTAAATTCAAGAGCTTGTTTATCTACGTCCTCTTCTAACCTCAATCAAGATTGAGATCTTACGCGTTTTGTTCCTGGTAGTAATGTTGCTAGCATCTGCGCACAGTTGGCTTTAGTCATGGAAAAGAAGGATTAAACACTTTGTGCTATATTTGTAAGCAGAATAAAATACGTTTTGATTTCCATTTAGAGCAGTCCATGCAGTGACAGGTGTCATATTCAGTACCAAAATAATTTTATTCTAAAATGGTTTTAGCGAAGTTGATATTTTTATGTGCCTATTTATGAGTGAAATCATTAGACTGGAGATGTAGCCAAAAGGTAAAATCTCGATCAGATTTTGCAGTTAAAGCTGCCAGAGTTTCTCAGGTTAGTGGCTCGCTTTTGGTTTGGCTTTGTGAATTAAGGCCTGGGTAGAATTTCAGTAGCTGCTCTGTAAGGCTGTTGGGAAGAAGGTTGACTTCTACAGAACTGGAGGCCTTACTACAGAAGGTAAATTTGCACATGACTCTTCCAATCCTGCAAACAGCACTACTGTGAGCTTCCACTGTTCGTGTAAGAAAAGTCACTTGGGTTTGGGGAAGGAGCAAGGAAAGAAGATTCTTGGATCAGGGTGGAATTTCTGCTTGGAAAAACGTAGCTCTGTTGAGCAGTCTGTCAGTGAGAATTTAATGGTCATACAAATTCTCATCATCCAAACGGATGAGGCAAACTCAATGTCGTGGTGAGACATTTATTGCAGGAGATCTTTTTGTAGCTTTAGGAAGCAAAATGCTAACTCTCTGTTTTTCCTTTTAGGCATTTTCCATCATAAATACCCTATTCAGAACTAAATCCAAATCTTCACTCTCTGGATCTCCTAAAGGTACAGGAAACTTACTTAAAATGTTCAAGTTTCTTACCTTTTATTTGCATCATATTAAAGAACCACGAGTTGTGGTAAAACATGATTATCCACAGGAAGTGTCTGTTTTCTGTTTGATCCTCTGGCTTCTATCTGCAACACCTTTGAGAATTACAACACAAAAAAGCCCCAAGAGAACTTTTATCTGAAAATGCTACATTCTTTCTTTCATAAAGAAAGATTTTAATTTCTTTGGCAGAGTGGACCGAGACTGTGTTCACATCTTTGTGCGTTTCTTTGCTTGCCTTTTGGTTACCTTAGTGACTTCTGAACTTTGTGTTTTAATCTATTCAAAATTTCTGGGAATATTCCAGGCGTTGATGCGCCAAAAGAAGATAAAAATCTCAAAACTGGAGTGTGGAGCGGTGCTCTGTCATCTGAAAATCCATCTCTCTAAGTTTAGTATTGTCCATAGGTCATTGAATTGTTTGATGGCAGCCATTACCGTCATAAGGATAAGATTCTAGTGCAACACTATCTCAATAAAATCTAAAATATTAATGTCTGAGTTAGCAAAAAGTAAGTGTGGAAGGGTGGGAAAGGATCAAATTATGTGATTAGCTGCTGGCTGAGATGGTAGGAGTAAAACATTTCTTGGTTCACCTATCTTTTGATGTTTGAGTGGTTTTAAGTTCTGGTAATGCCTTGAGTATTGTACAGGGGTCAGTTATTTGTACTAGTGTTTGTCTTGAAGAGTTTGACGAAGCTAATCCTTGATTCTGTAGAAAAATCACCTGAAATACTGTCATCTCTATGTTTCTCTGTCCACTGGAACAGCCTTTATAAGCTGTTAGCCTCAACTTTCTGGATTATGCAGCTTTTTCTTGTTAGGATTTTGTAAGCCTGTTGTAGGGTAGAGGGCAGATTACTTCGTAAAAGCACTGTAAACCCTTTATAGGCCCCAAATAACCTGTAATTAAATGTGCAATGATGAACAGTGAGTTCTTATACCCTAGTGAAATACTTCACACAAATCAACTACAGTATCATAAACTTCACAGGTAGCTGAAAAAACCCAAACAAAATTCCAGTTTGTTTTGTCAGACTGTTCTTTGAAGTGGCTTGTCAAAGCATGAGCTAAATGTTTTTAAAAAGAAAACATAATATATATTTGTATATATAAACTTGTAAGGTATAATCTTGTAAGTTACTGCTTAGTGTCTAAAATTGTCAGAAATTTGTAAAGTGGAACTTCAACAATTCACAAGCTGTTTCTAATGCCTACTTTGCTTTGGTTCTGCCTGAATTCAATCTAATGAACTCTGAAATAGTCCTGAATTGGTGATAATTTACAGGGTGTAGATTCAACTTTTGGTCTGAATATAAAAACGTGAGATTGGTGTATTGGTGAAGGAGAGAGAAACGTGATGATGACGTAGCAATTTATGTAGAAATGACATAGTAATTTATGTAGAAACAAGCATTTATATTCACTTAGGTTAAAAAGGATATATTCATTGGAAAAGTTTTATTTTCATTGCAATTCAGTTCTCTCCCTGATAATAAATTTCTATTCAGCTGTGGCGAAATGCTGGCGTGCCCAGGTACTCAGCTACTTGAACGTCTTGGGGATAAACCTTGAACAGCAGTGTGTTCTACATGTTCTAGATTTCTATTTCAAGTCAAAATATAGCTTATTGATTCCTTAAAATTCCTTTTTGGTTAGGCATTGCAGCTCTTCCTTCCTCCCCCTTTAGAAAGAGTCGTGGAAAGGAGCACTCCCACAATCCTGTTGAGTACATCTTCTCTTTCTTGCTAAATTAATGGCTCCAGAGGCCAGGTATTTGTATGGTAATTTTGGTCATCAAATCATGGCTACACTTGTAATTGCAAAGAAGGGTGTGTGGGATTTAACAATCCCACAGATTTTACAGATGCAGAAAGTGAGCTGTGCTTAAACTCTCAATCCTTGGTTTCTTGTGAGGCTGGAAGTCTTTTGGGTTCCCAGAAGGTCCAGGGAGGCTGAACTCTTCCAGTTTGTGGGGAGGCTGGGGGAGAGCGTGTGGTGAATTCCAGCGAGGTGTGTGTCAGGCACTTCCCTGGGTCCTTGCTAGTCGGTTTAGATGTGACGGAGCAGCCAGGCCACTGGACAAGCTGGGCAATTGTGCTGAGAATAAGCAGGTTATGAGCTGTGGACGTGTCTGCAGCATTTTTTTTTTTGTCTGGTTGTCTAACGTGCACAGCTGAAGTCTATTCGAAATTGGATCGGTTTCCAAAACCTTATTGTTTCAAGCACTAGGATGTGACCTCAAGTCTCCACAGATTTTTGTGAATAATGGCTGAGTTGTCTGTCCTGAATATTATTCTAAGCAGAGGTGTTTGAAGAAAAGCTTTTTCAGGCTGAGCACTGATGACTGTAGCTCTTGGTGGAGAGAGAGCTGGGCAGAGAGTGGTCTGAGCTGCACCGCTGTGAGGTTCTGTAGTAATCTGCCGTAAATATAGAAGGTGAACTAATTATATCCTTGTCAGGGACTTCCCTTCTTGGAGAAAAAAAAAATTACTAGGAATTGGTATACTGTTCTTCTCTGCATTGTAGGACTAGAAAACCACTTTTAACGTGTATTTTGGAGCTGAAATTCCATGTTCCCTAAAAGCAGGTGATGACAAATAAATGAAGGATAGTGCCTTGCTTTGAAAGCAAAGTACTTGGAGGCAGAGTTTTCTGAAGCGAATTTCAGGCTTCCTTTGCAGCATGATCTGAAAGATCCTGATGTTACTGACTTCAAATTAAAAATTTTTGGTGTCATCTTCTCAAAATGTGTGGATTAGAAACTGTTTAACTTCAATTACTTTGAAGGGCATTGCACTTCAGCAAGAAAGGAGAAATAGCTTCTTTTTTAATGCACTTCAAGACTTTATAGTCTCTTCCAGGCAATTATTACTGTTGTATTATGTTTGAAAATTTTCAGGGTTTCTGGTGATGCTTCTGGGAATTAAACTTAGTAATTATAAAATTATTACCCTGGAGTCTTATTCTACATACTTTTCATCTTTGTCTTACAACTTCTTGGAGTTCCTTTAGATAGACTCCCTAACAGCATTTTCACAGTTACAGTGCACCCAATGGGTAACTTCTGCAAATTTAGTAGTCAAATATAGGATTTGTTTTGAGTAAAATCTACATATAGGTCATCTGAATTAATTTCACTCTCTAGTAAAAAGCAAAGTTATCCAACCAGTAGCATGATAAGCCTGACATGTTTATGATGTTTTTTCAAACTAAAAATATTCCAGATGGTAGATTTGTTGGTGTATCTGTTGTTTCCCAGTAACTTCTTTCCTCTTATGTAATAAATAAGTAAATAATTTTTTGTATCTGTGACTATATTAACCTAGGTTCTCCTCTTAGGCTTGTGTTGTCAGTAACTAGCTAAAAACTTCACTCTGACTCATTGCTGCTCCTCTCACATTTGGAAGTCCATTCACAGGTTCAGAATTTGAAGCGTACAGAGCACTACTGGAGTTTTGTTGCTACTAATAGATCCCTGGTGGTATCTGGAGCAGCGATTTCTCCTTTTCATCTATGAATTATGAAAGAATAAACCTTTCTTTGCTGCCCTAATAAAATCTGTAGGTGACCAGTGTATGTGTGCATGTGTGTGTGCCTTTTGTGTGTAAAATGTACTTACTTGGCTGTAAAATTTATTTTTAATAAATAAATTGATACGTGGACCGTAAGCAGATACGGGCAGCTGAGCTCTGGCAGCAATGACAGCCTTCAAACTGGCAACCTGTTAGTGTATATTTAGGTTTAACTGTCTGAGCATGAAGATAGTGTTGCATCTATGTGTAAGAGAAGTCTAATATTAATGTGGAGGAAAGACCTATCACAATACTTCACATCGACTGTGCAAGTTCATCACTTGGAGGTGTATTTTCTTAAATGAGCACGGATGCCCATGAGCGCTTTCGACACTTGTTGACAGTGTTGCAAGGCCAAATAACTCTAAATTGATGCTCGACCTGTGACTGAGGCACGTTCTGACATAAATAGAAGTAACCTTAAAAACACACGTAACCTATAAAGTTTATGAACTCTTATACCTTCGCTTTTTCCAGTCACAGCTACTTCGGCATCTTCTGCTGGACACTGGTTGTGTTCCCCTCATAAATGCAAGGCCTTCTCCTTGGTGACCCTGGGGGACAAAGTGTATGATTATAATAAAGGGTGCATGCTCTGAATAGTTGTTTTGTAAAGCCTGCATTTATTGCTTGCCCTTACAAGTTAAAAACTGTAACTTCAAATGGTAGAATGCATGAAATGTAATCTGTTCATGAAAGTTGCTCTTTGTTTAGTATAGAAGCAGTGGCTATCAGTTTAACTAACTGCATTTGCTTTGTAAGTGGATTCAGTGATGGGGAAAACAGATGGATAGTTATCTTAAATGAACAAGCATAAATAAAGCTTCTATACTACTTCTCTTTTATAAATGAAAGAAATGTGAAATTTAAATGATAGGGCATATAGATTGAAATATGTTGTTAAAACTGGATGCGTAAGTGATTTATTGCATACCAAATGGAAACAATGGGTGCTTGATTGGACACTTTTTCCCCTTTTCCCCTTTTTGTTGACAGAGAAATAATTTCAATAGATTGTTAGTTAGAGAATGCTAAATATTTAGTATAATCTTTTTTTTATTGTTACTTTTTAGGTCAGCAATTTGGCTTCATCACACTTGAGTTTGCCTGCATTCAAAGCTGTTTACCTACAGTAACTTGCTCTGGTTGGAAGTGAACATGTCTCAAGTTCAAATTCAGAATCCTTCTGCTGCCCTTGCAGGGAGCCAAATATTGAATAAAAACCCATCTCTTTCACAGCCTTTGAGTATTCCTTCTACTACTAGTTCTTTGCCCTCTGAAAATGCAGGTAGACCTATCCAAAACTCTGCTTTACCCTCTGCATCAGTTACATCCACCAATGCAGCTGCAGGTAAGATTGAGTGTCTCTTAAGTGTCTATATTCTTAGTGTTTATACATTCCTGATGTCTTGCACCTCCAAATACTTTAAAAGCATTTATCCAGCTACAGTAGCTTGTATAATGCTTTCTCCCCATTGAATGAAATCTGAGACAGATGGAAACATACTTTTCCATGAAGTCCTAATAATTGAAATGTTTGTAATGGTAAAGAATATTTAAAATTGTGTAACATCGAATTCTTAAAACATTGCTATCCATCTTTTCTACAAGTAGCTTGTTTTAAATACAAAAAAAGTATGTTGTTTGGAATAGTTTGTTTAGTTCTATTATCTTTAGTTCTTTTATGACTGGTTTAATGATAAATGTATTGTGCTAATAAAATATAACACAGAGAATAAAAGGTAATAAATAAAAAGTAGATAATAGGGAAACGTAGGAGAAGGAAAAAGAAATGAAGGAAAAACTGACTTCTTAAAATTATTCAAAGCAGGTGACCATGATGAATACTTAGAAGATTTGTTTCTTGAAATGTACTACATAAGATGCAAGTTAATGCGAGAGTCTCCTAACTTCACACCTCTGGCTTGCATTAAAACATTAAATATAATGATGTGGGGTTTTTGGCATGATCATTGCTTGGAAATCCCAAAGTTCAGTAATTTGTTGCTTGTTTGGCTAATGAGTAGAGCTGTCTATTCCAGAAAATCTTTTCTGAGAACTGGTGTATTACAGACAACTAAATGCTAAGCCAATGGGATATTTTTTTTTTAATTAAGAATTGTAGTCGAGTTCATAGCTACCAGTTCATTTATCTGATTTTATGTAATCTTTCAGCTCCTTCAAACATGGCAAACCCCAAAGAGAAGACCCCAATGTGTCTTGTGAATGAGTTAGCCCGTTTCAACAAGATTCAGCCTGAGTATAAGCTTTTGAGTGAGCAAGGTCCAGCTCATTCTAAGGTGAATATACATAGAAGTTTCTTGTTGCTGCTGTTTGTGCTCTTTCACTTTCATAAATGGAAAGGCAAAGTATATGCTTTTGGTGCAAGGTAACACAAAATAATGGCAAGGAATGGGAAGCTCCCCAAAGCCCTGATGGTGGGGAATTGTGAAGCTGTTACGTGTGTGCTAAATAGTTGCTTTCCCAAAGTAAATAAAGGTTGAACTTACCTGTTACCTAAAACTACTTGGCTTTTTTGAAAGGTTATGTTACCTCCATTATAAGATGCTTGGCTTTAACTTTTCATTTAATAAACCAAGGTTTGTTCATTGCAGACTTTGCTAAAAAAAATTGTATTAAATATGGATGATCTTCTTGCAATCACTTTCTAGGATGATGTTAAGCTTTTGTTCTACATCTTGCCTATTCTTTAAATTTTCTGGGTTCTTCCTGTGGTACATTTTAATATTTTGACATTGATCTCACCAACTTTAAAAGATGAAAATAGTTTCTTAGCCCAAATTATCACATGAGATGCAGGAAAATTTATGGCAATCATGTTTCTTTAGGAAAAATACTACATAAGGGGTTGTAGTTGGTGAGGTACAAATCTACATTTTTTTGATATGGAATAAGTTTAATACTTAATTTTAAGAGTTCTCTCTTGTGCACATTGTAACTGAATGTTACTTTGCTGTTGCTCTGTTTTGGTTGTAAATAAAATGAACCTTTCTATCCTAATTGCCCGATATTTGGAAAACAAGGATCTTGGTATATGTTCTTTAATGCTTGAAGTACAGTATGATTGAACAGCACTGAACATTCATCTGTTCTGGAACAGTTACTTCGGCAAAAGAATCCTTAGTTCTTCAGACTGGGAATATAGGAACACCGAGGGCAGAGCAGCACGAGGTGTGCATCCCGTGGCACGGCATGTCTTTTACAATGAGTCAAAATCTCAGCAGTACACAATTCCTTTGGTGTTCTGTTTGTATGCAGAGAGAGAGTTTTTCAGGAATACAGCAAATATACAAGCAGTTTGTGTTATTGCAAAGAACACCGAAGAAGGGAGTTTTAGCATTGTTAAACTTCTTAATCCTCATTGAAGATCTCTGTTGTATGAAGACTGAGGTCAAGGCTGAGATGTGTCTATTTAATCTGACGTAGAATCATAGAATCATTCAGGTTGGAAAAGACCCTTGGGATCATTGAGTCCAACCATCTTCCCTACTCTACAAAGTTTTTCCCTACACCATATCCCCCAACACCACATCTAAATGCCTCTTAAACACATTCAGGGATGGTGACTCAACCACCTCCCTGGGCAGCCCGTTCCAGTGTCTGACCACTCTTACTGTGAAGAACTTCTTCCTAATGTCTATTCTAAACCTACCCTGTTGCAACTTGAAGCCATTCCCTCTTGTTCTATCGCTGTTTGCTTGTGAGAAGAGACCAACACCAACCTCTCTACAATGTCCTTTCAAGTAGTTATAGAGAGTGATGAGGTCATCTCCTTAAGGGGTTTCCTGGAGAAGTGTTTGTTGTATGTTACAGGAATTGCCTTAAAATTGAATAATATTTAGAACTAAAATCTTTTGTTCAAAATACGTGTAATGTCAGCTTCAATGTGCAAAGGAGGCAAGGTATGCATTTATAAAAAGCATTAGAATAGCATTCAGAGCATTCGTTCACTTGTGTTTTCATTCTGATTGAAATCAAACTTCATTTAATTACCAGGGAGATGTTGGCTTGCTGTTGTCTGATTAATTTGTGAAAATTTAGGGCAACGTATATCCTTCCTTATCCCACATACTTAAAAAGAAGTGTGACAGAGCTTTGCTCTATAACCAAATAGGCTTGTGCTCACCTGTGGGCATGTAGAAGCTTTTATGGTGCAATGTGAACTTACCTTTCTTCAAACTGCTGAAAAGTATCGTTGAAAAAACCCCACAGTATTAAAGAATTACGTGGAGTAAAAGTCTGCATTTCAAGGTTGCTGTTCAGAGTAATGTTGGCATACCAGCTAGTCGTGTAGCCATCACCTCTACACACATGGTGTCTTTTGTTTTTTCGCCTATATGATCTCATGCAGGGTAGTTGCTAGCTACAATTACTGTGAAATACTTAGTTCAGAAATCAAGGAAATCCTATCGGTGTCCAAATTGTTTAAAATCTGGAGATGATATAGTCGTTGAGGAAAGCTTTGATTACTGTATTCTCCACTTTTGCATCACTAAAAGACTCAGTGTTTTGCGTAAGAAGGTCTAATAAATTACGTGAATTCTGAAGCAGCTCATAATAAAGTTAATGTTTTCTATTTTTGAGGTGTTTACAGTGCAGCTGACTCTTGGGGACCAGCACTGGGAAGCTGAAGGAACTAGTATTAAAAAAGCGCAACATGCAGCAGCTGCCAAAGCTTTGGAAGGGACAAAATTCCCTAAACCTACGGCTCGTCCATCTCGTAGTGAAGGCAAGAATCCAGGTATACATCACAACAAACTGATTTTAAAAAACAATTATAGAACACACCTTTCTGGTTTTGGTATGTAAAAATTGCATAAGGATGAATAAAAATAGTGACTCTGCATATTTAACAATGGCAATTGTCAGGTTTTGTGAGAATGTGATCTTGATTTAGTCTTTGATTGTTGTAGGTGATGTGATAAAAATAATCATATTAAGAAGTTAGAAGTGTAGGGTTTTTCCATCAAGTCATTCAAGCTTGAAGAACCCACTGCTTAACTTACTGGTTTGTATTGTAACACTTGGTAGAATCCTGGAAGAGATGTTTATCCTAATCTTAAAAAAAAAAAAAAAAAAAAGAAAACTAAGTTAAAAAAAAATCCAGTTGAGTATTCATAAAGTACAAACTAGCTTCACATGTGATTGTTTTGCATTTACTCTTAGTCACTTGAATTCAAAGCTATTGGAGCAGCATTAGTATGTTCAGCAAAGGTTAAAAGTTACCTTTTGTGCCAGTTGTATTCTGATATCACATAAATTCTTTCTTTAGAAACACTTTGTACAGTCAACGGTGAAACTATTAGAAGCTAGCAAGTACTGATTGTCTGCAAATCTGTTCCATAATTTCCTTTTTCTTTTGGCAATTGCCATATAACAAAATAGTGTTGTACTAGATTACACACTGATTTTTGAGCCAGTGAGGCTTGTGATAGGAAAAATGACCACTTACGTGAGTGTTCTTTCTCAAATCAGAGTAGTCAGGGAGTCCGTTCTTCATCCACAGAATATCTGCATTGAGAGAAATGTTTATAGTCTTCATTAGCAATATACCTTCCTTTAGAAAAGACAAATTGCAGTTTGAAAGTGAAGAGCCATAAAGCCCCTTTTAGGTCATTAAGTACAAAGAGAAACATTTGATCATTATCAGTAAATAACAGAAACAGTAGGTATGTAGCATGTCAATTTAATTTAGAAGTATTTTCTGGGGAAGAGACATTTCTGTTCTGCAGACCACATTGTTAGATATGTAAAATAAATTGGTAGCTTCAGAAGTTTAAAGAAAAATTAAAAAAAGCCAAACAGCAAATGCATTTTTTTGTAACAGGAATTGTCACAGCTGTACGGGGCTGCTAATTTAATATGCATCATATAGACTTATTTTCTTTGTGTTCATTAGCACTTCTATTCAGAATTCATTCAAGATATTGCATATGGCAAAACTTGAGCTTGTTTTTCCCTGCTTTGAGACAACAGGAGAGTTTAGATTGTTTCAGTTCCTTGTGACTCTCTTTACATTCCTTTTTATTTAGACAGTGTAACCCCCACAGTGGAGTTAAATGCACTTTGCATGAAGCTGGGAAAGAAACCTATGTACAAACCCATCGATCCTTACACGGGGATGAGATCCACCTACAGCTATACTATGAGAGGTGGCACTTATCCTCCTCCACGGTATGTATTGTTTAATTTTTTGGTTTTGCAGCCTCGTATCTTTGAACTTCTGCTCTCTTCGTCCAGTGTGTTGATGCTATCTTCTGAAAACTGGCTAAAAATACAACGTCCCTTAAAGGGATATTCAGCTTGAAACATAGCCAGCTTATGAAGCAAAAAGTTTTGATAAGTGCACCCCATTAGTATCTGTAATTTGTCTTAAGTATTTTTTTTTTTTTTTAGGGGGGAGGGGAAGGAAAGGAAAAAGGGAACTGAACCAAATGATAAAGCATTTTTGAGGGCATTCAGATGTAGCCAGCTTCACGAAGTGAACAGCTAAATATTAGTTTCATGCTTCTTGCATTTCCTTTCTATGTAAAAGCAAAAGTGAAGGAAACAGTTTGATGCTTTGTTGAAAGCTATTTAAATTAAAGCTTCAGTTTAAAGAACTGGATACAGGCATAAGAATTGGGAATTCAAAACACACTGGTCTGCGAAGTCTATAGAAGTGTAGTAACATTGTCTTTCTCTGTTCTACTTGGTTAGAACTGTGTTCATATTGTAAAACAGAAATGTTGATACCTTGTTTCTAAGGTCTCTCCCTAAAATCTTTTAGACTTTAAATCAAAATTGGCTTTTTAATACTAGTGCTTCAGTGCTATGTCATGGTTACCGATATCCAAGAGATTCATCTATGTATAACTCATGTTTCTGTTTATTTTGTAGGCCAAACTATTGCCTTATTTAAATCTCTCTCTCTGCAGGTACTTTTACCCATTTCCTGTTGGGCCCTTACTTTATCAAGTTGAGCTGTCAATTGGAGGGCAGCAGTTTCATGGGAAAGGAAGAACAAGACAAGCTGCTAAGCACGATGCAGCTGCTAAAGCACTGAAAGTTCTGCAGAATGAGCCCTTGCCTGAGAAACCAGAGGTGGGAATTAATCCTGGTGTTGTAAGCGTAAATTGCTAAGATAAACTGAGATATTGTAGATTTTTCCCTTATTGAGAGGAATATGACAGTTATGAAATCTAATTCTATGTAGTGGTGTTGACCTACTTGTGTCAATAGAAACACTTTGATTTAAAAACATAAACTTCTATGGAACTAGAGTATTCACAAATGAAGTTATATTAATTCTTTTGCTGTCGTATTTTTCCACAGCAATGCTATAGACCTCTGTCAGATATGAGCACTGGAGGCATAGATAGGAACTAATATCTTATCAGGTACAGATCATATACAAACTTCTGAAGAAGTGTGTAAATGGGGCACTTGTATTCTAGTATGGACAACATAGAAAATAGACATGGGTTTGCTTCCTGGGCAAAATTCCTGCATGATTTTGGAAGAACCACAGAAGTTCTAGAAGAGCAGTTCATGGAAATAGTAAACTCATATGTACATTTTGAGATGAACATAAGAAGCAAATTTTTATCCCTCCATATATGTATGGCTGCCCAGCACTTTCCATTCCAAGACCCTGTTATTGGTTATTTTTTCATGCTTTCTTGCTAAGTTGCTTTAAGCAGAAAAGGTGCATTGTGTGCGCACAAGTTACTCATAGCTTCTGGGGCTGGTTGATTGCGTACACCCTCTCCATAATAGGTGTTGTCTGTCTGCTTTGGCCAAAGACTGCTACAATGAGTGTATGAGTCCTTGCTATATGGGCTCGTTATACCTGTCTGAGTTATGAGGGCTTGATGTTAGAACGAAGAGCAGGAGATCTATTGATGTACTCCATGCTGGCATCTAGATCGTGTTAAGGAGGAGGCCGTGCAATACAGACCTAGAAGAATAGAGACTAGAAAGAGCAAGAGGACTGAGAAAATGTGTTGTGAAGCTAAGGGACATTGAGTTAAAACTTCCAAGTGTGCTTGTGGGAGAGAGCATTGCTCGGATAATTAGGCAAACCCGCTGGATCTGATGGTTCAGGGAAGAGTCCTGGAAGGTGCTGACGGTAGTGGTTCATGTAACAAAAAGCTCTCCTGGAGGAATGTATGTTATTGAATGATGGAGGCTACTAAAAGTCAACGGATTGCAAATGCATCGGGGAGAAGGAAGTGATGCTGGAAATAGAAGCTGAAGGAGTGGAGATGAATTCTGCACTGAAATCTAGTGATAGGCAGAGTGTGGTCAGGGACAAGCTGGAGGTCTTCAGGCAGGAGAGGTCAAGCCTGAGGGGGATGTTCCCCTTTAGTGCAGGGGAACCCCAAAATCCTGAGTATTGTTCTGTGTCAGTGATACATAACATCCTCTTCTTGCACTCACCCTCATAAAAGGTAACCTACCGTCATTAGCTGTTTTTCCACCTCATGTCGCAACGTTCTGTGTACTGGACCCAAGGAGTCCAACTCTGTAGAAAGTAACGGGATCACGTGTAACTGACTTCTGTTCACTTTTTCAGAAATGCTTCTGTACAAGTGACTTTCTGAATCTTTGTAGAGTTGTGTTTAAAGTTGAGTAATGTGAGGTATTCAGAACAAACACTGCAATTGTCTTTACGTGACCACATATCCTTTTCTATAGGATGTCTCATTCAGTGTAAGGGTTTAAATCGAGAGGTAGAGGAAGTAAACCTGCAGAGTCTTTCCTTTTTTTTTTTTTTTTTAGGACTTGATAAGGGAAATAACTATTGTGAATGATGCCAGAGATTGCAAGAAGGGAGAATTATTTTATGAATAAAGCAGTTGCAAGCTCACTGGGAGCTGAATGCTGTCTTGACCCTGCTATACATATGCTGGGCAAGTCACTTCAACTTTCACATGCATTTGTCATTTTATTTTTCTATTTATGTTTGACTTGTCTACAAAATGAACAGTAAGAAATACGGCTATGCTTAAGGAAAACAATCCTTTGAATAGAGAGTACTGTTTTATAGTAAGTAGTCAGATAAATCAGTTCTTAATTTAAAGTTTGGTACTTAAATGCTAAGTTCATTAACATTTGTGGCTTTCAAATGTAGTTTTAGGAAGGTCTGAGGGAATTGCTGGTTTTGTAACAGCTTTTTGAACTAGACAAGATGAAGATGCCCAGAGAAGCTGTGGATGCCCCATCCCTGGAGGTATTCAAGGCCAGGCGGGATGGGGTTTTGAGCAACATGGTCTAGTGGGAGGTGTTTCTGCCTGGGGCAGGGGGGTTGGAACTTGATGATCTTTAAGGTCGCTTCCAACCCAAACCATTTGATGATTCTATAAGATAAAATAAGGAATATTTTACCATTAAGTGAGCACTGTTCATTCTTGCGTTCAGTGAGGCAAGGTCCGTGAAGGATATGGTAGTGTAAGATTGTAAGAGATGCTATTATAATGAGTGTATACAATGGAGGCAAATTAAGATTTCACAAGCAGACATAATCGTGATAATTCCTACCTGTCATTTGATGTTGCCAGTAATTTTCCTTTTAAATGTAGTTATTTTTATGTATCCCACTCGTGTGTGTATAAACAGAATATGCTTAAGCTTGAACTTGAGGGTTTTTTGGAGAGGGGAGTAATTTTGTAAATTTTTTTTTTTTTTCATTTAAAAAATTTTTGTATTTGCAGGATTTTATTCTTGTATTTTTAAATTAGAAAATAATCAGTGCTTAAAAAGAAATAATTGAATAAAATGATTAGACTTTAAGGGTAAGAATTACCATTTCCCACACCTTCTCAGACTGCAAATCTAGAAGCAAGTGGCAGGAAAAAAAAATTAATAATGTTAGTTCTCAACTGGACAAGGCCCTGCCTGAATGACCAGATTTAATTTTAAAATCTACTCTGCTTTGAGTGGGAAGCTGTAGTAGGAAACCTCCAAAGGACCCTTCCAACCTAAATTAGTGTGATTGGAGTTAAGACAGACCAACAAAGTTGCAGTATTTTGCATATGCAAAGACAGAGATGATAAAGCATCAATTTAAAACTTAGCAAGCATAGAAAGCTATGCTTTCTAGCACAATTGTTAAACAGAAATTCTAACTTCTGCTTGAAAATACTGAAACCAGAATTGCTTCTATATATTTTGCCAACTTATTTGGTAAATATCAGCTGTTCTTTCTATCCTTAACATGGAAGAAATAGTCAGACAAATAGCTGTGTTGAAATCAATGTAGTTCTAATCAGCAGCTCCACCGGTTTTCATAATTTGCTTAAAGCAGTCTTTGAGGAAGTGCATGTTGAAAGAGTTTTTAGAGAAGGGTGAATCCCGTTAAAGGACTTTATTACTTTTGCAATTTGCTTGGGAGTTTTTTTAATCTATCACTTTTGTTTCCTTTTGTGACTTTTTTTCCACTTGTTAGAGGCAGATTTGAACAATTGGATGAGAGCTAAGTGGTAAACGCTTATATTTGTGGTCTCATTATGATTAAAAGGCACGGATTCCTTGGAGAGTTCAGTCTATGCACACATGCAAACTACTTTAAAAGCAGACTTTATAGAAGAGAAAGAGGAAGAGCATGTGTGTATGATTATTTTTTAATTATAAAATAAACTAATCCAGAACTCAAGCAGAAGTGAAATAGCTATAGTCTGTTAATTGTTATTTTGCTATTATTTTACTGTTTTCAAGGTATTGGAGAAAAGTATCTGTGTTTTTTATCATGTGACAGACTTGGAGTATGTCAAGAATACGCACTGTAATATAGCAAACAATTCCATGCTATTTATTTGTATTCTCTTGAAAGAATATTAAATAGGAAAAATCTAATCCAATAAAGAGAAGTCCTGATTACCTTTGCAAGGAAAAATGTCTGAATTTGAAAAACTAGAATATATCTGAAATTACAAGGAGGGGAAAAATATTTGTAATTGAAGTGATTGCGCTAATGTTTTGACAGTAAAAGTAGTGACAGATCCTTCCTAGAGATGCTGATAGTAAACTTGCTGTAATACCTAGACTGTAATAAAAGAAGACCTTAGTAGTTAATTTTTTTTTTCCAGATATATGTTGCTATTGCTTTTGGACTTACCAGTTGCATTTGAAATAGGTTTTAGAATATGATGATCAAGACTTTTGACTCCTGTATTCAGTTTTGGTTTTGCCAATTTTTACCTGCGTTGTGCCTTCTGCTGAGGTATAGTATGGTTCCTCTAGCATAAGTGTTGCCTCCTTGATGGTCATGCCCTCTGATGCACAGTGCATCTACCTGGCTCCTGTGGGAGTGGTGCCATCATGTGGTCTTAGTGTTCGTGGAGCTGAAGATTGCTCAATGTACATCTCTGCCTAGAGGTTGGGGACTGGACATAGTAGTGGGATCAGAAGTATCAGATGTTATCATTGTAAAAGGACGTTGGGCTATTATGTGCTCTTCTGAAATGTCTGCAGCTTGAACGTGAAGTACAAGGTCAACCGATAAGAACAGTGTGAAATCTGAAGGGACAGAGGGAAGAGTGAAAACCACAGATTAATTTTACTAGTAATTTTTCTGTGGTGGGAAGAGGCTGCTTTAAGTGGTGGAAAAAAAATACTTCATGTTTTACTCTTACTTATTAGTTTCAGACATTGGGGATGCTTGCTACCATCAAAACTAGTTTTAATCAATGAGAGCTCTCTAGCATATTTCTGCTGCTCCAATAAAATATTTAAATTGTTTTTGTTACCTGGTTGCATAACTAGTATTGTGACGTGATATAATTGGTGAAATTGTTGCTGTTCATCTTTATCATAATCTTTCCAATATCACTGCTGGACACTTAGTCTTAAAATGTCTCTGTTGCTGTTACCATGCCTCTTAGTTCATGTTGATCCCAACATCAGTGAAGACATTTTTGGAATCACAATCAAAATTTTACCTGGAGATACGTAGAAGTGCCTGTAGGTAAGCTTCACCTGGCACTGCTGTCCTCCTAGCAGGTGTAAGTTCTCAGAGATGAACACCACTTGATTTAAGGCAAGTTCCTGACAGTATGTTCTTCAGATGAGAAAAAGATCTGTAGATGAAGCACTTACAAGGGAGCATGTTAAAAGACAGGACTATGCCAGGGTCTAATTAGCCATTCTATATTCACATTGGTCCCATTCTCAGAATCTTTATTTTTTCTACCCTTTCTCTTATCTGATACTGTCTTAGTGCTTTTGGTAGGAATGTCCAATCAGTATATGAAAACTGTATTTCATAAAGGTACTTCCATTTGGAAATCAGTTCATTTAACACTTCAGTTTGTTTTTCTATAAATAGATTTTTAAACCTATTGGCCCTTATTCCATTTGTTCTTTCCTGTAACGAGCAGATGAAAATATGAAGGTTTGCTAGCTTTTACACATACACCTTAAATGAGCTTCTTAAGTTTCAGTTCTGTAGTATGTGTGCTGCATTTCTACACATTCACGTAAAATGGCAGTAAAGATTAGACTACTTAAAATTTTGAGAGTTCAGTAAACTGGTTGGATGGATAAAATTCAATTTAATAGGATCTTTATTTTAAATAGAGTATGCTTTTTTTAGGTTAACGGAAAAGAACCAGATGATGAAAATCTCAATAAATCTGAAATAAGCCAAGTTTTTGAGATTGCACTTAAAAGGAACTTGCCTGTGAATTTTGAGGTATGTTTATTTTACAAGCTCTAGATTTGTTTTTGTTAGAATATTAAGGGTACACATTAAGTTGAGTCTATTCTAGATAACCCAAACAACTGACTTTTAACATGTCTCGTTAGTTGTGAACACACTTTTACCTTTGACAGTCACCCTGATTGTCTTGGAGTTTATATGGCAAAGTGAAGAAAAAAGAAAAATCCACCTGTTCACAAATTCATGCACTAAAATCGTAACATGAGTGAACAGCTACATTGTGGTTGTGCAATCTTTTTCCCAATCTTTTTGAAAAATCAGTATTACAGTGAAGAAACAAAACACCAACCCCACATTAATGGTTAGAACATTGAAGTGCAGAGTCGAGGCAAAAGAGTATAGCTCACTCTGAAAGACATTTATGGAAGTATTTGCTTAATTAAGCACTGATGTGGACTACCCGCATGTTGCAGAATCTCACAAATAGGTTTCTTTTCTTGCCATGAGGTGACCTCATGTGCATCTTACTTTCCTTTCCCTTTGGCCTGGCTGCTTGCTGCCTCTTTGCCCCTCCTCGATCATTTTAGTTACCTTAAATCAATAGCTTCCATAGGAGCATGTCTGTTTCACTAAGATATTAATTTATCATGCTGCTTTCCTGAGCTGGCAGAGCAATGTTTAAGTCAACTATCTGAATTATAATAGTAAGAAAACACAATTGTGTGTAACTAAATTGCTTCTAAAGCTATTCTATGACATTTTACATGAAGCCTTCAATTATTGCAGATTAGCCTGAGCATCACTGGTAAAAATATACTGTCACACAAAGCCAGTTGTGGGTGGAAGTTCTTAATTCATTCTTACTTTTTGACTTTATGGATATTTTGAAGTATGATGTATTATGAATGGAGTTAAAAGATTAAATCTGTAGTAGACAGCTATCTCTTGGGTGTCTCCAGAACTCTTGATTTCTGAACTAAAATGCTGGATCCTAAAGAATTGCTTTCTCTGTAATGTTCTATTATTGTAACATGATATATTTAATGAGGTGATGATAACTGTGGAAGTACTCACTGATGAAATAAACCAGTCATATTTTAATATTGAAAGAATAAACCAGTAAATTGACTAAGATGGGTTAATGATTTGCATGTAAATACTGTTTACTGCTTGCTGCATCTGATCTTTTTAAAATATATGTTTATTTGGGTGGGATTATGTTATTTAGAGTGACTATGATTTATATCTATACTTTCTGGATTGTATAAGAAAATAAAATCTCTTTATCCGTAGTTCTTGAGAGATGTTTGCTATAAACACTGTGCCCTACCATTTTTAATAAGTGTTTATCACGCTTTCACTCAGTTTTTCCCTCTGAAACAGGTGACCAAGGAAAGCGGTCCTCCCCATATGAAGAGCTTTGTAACCAAGGTGTCAGTCGGAGAATTCATGGGTGAAGGTGAAGGAAAGAGCAAGAAGATCTCGAAGAAAAATGCTGCAATAGCAGTCCTAGAAGAACTGAAAAAATTACCACCACTTCCTACTGTTGAGAAAATGAAGCCACGAATCAAAAAGAAAACAAAATCAATAGTGAAGGTAAGAGACAAACAGGTTGGAAATCTGACTTATAAATAATCATCAGATGAGAGGTGTTTCTGAGTTAATTATAAATGCTCTTCACCTGCTCAACCTTTCTCAGCAGTCTGATACTACAAATCAAATGTTATTTTGCTCCCATCCTAAATGGGGTTCTGACACCACTTTTACAATAGTTATCAGTAAATTCAGGATGAAAGAGAAACCTTATAAAAGAATGAGTGGCGCATAAAAATCGAGCTCTGACTTTCAAGCCTTAGAGTTTACAGCTTTGGGTTTTGCATGACTGCTTGTGCAAATTCTCCTGCAAGCCTGCCGCTCCTAATTTGACGGAATTAGAACTTGTAAAACTGTTACCAGTGATAGGTTCTATGTGGTCAACTGTGACAGCAGAGATGAATAAATTGAGTGTTTCTCTTTGGCTGTGACAGTCTTTCATTAAGCAACTTTTGTTTCAGTGTTTTTAAATTCTAGAGATGCATGAATTCAGTGGCATGCTGCATTTTGTCTATTAAACCAAATATTCACAAATTTTGGCTTATTTCCTAAACATTGTTCTACATAGCTGCAGACAAGTCCAGAATACGGCCAAGGAATGAATCCCATTAGCAGACTTGCCCAGATACAGCAGGCCAAGAAAGAGAAGGAACCAGAGTACATGCTCATCACAGAACGTGGTCTTCCAAGGCGCAGGGAGTTCGTTATGCAGGTTTGTGTGTTAATTTGAGAAATCCAGTTGCATGGCTGTAATGTCTCTTTTTTTTTTTTTTTTTTTGGCTTATGGTAGTCAGGTTGTCATGATGATACACAAAGTTAACATGATTACATCCAAATTTCCATGAGGTTTATTAAGAAAATATCTAGTGGGCTACATTCAAGGAAGATAGAGGTTCAAGAGAAGTGATTCATGTTGTGGTTTTTTTTTTAAATAGCATAGGGCACCAGAAGTCTATGTTGTTGCTGCCTAATGTTTTAATTAACAGAAGTATTAATATTCTGTTAAGAGATACTGAGCTGCTTACATTTTGTAATGTAAGATTTAGTAACAGGAACCCGAGTATCCTTCATTCCCTCCTTCCCCTGAGTTTTTGTGTGTTGCTTTAGAGTGCAGCACTTTTTGCACTCTGCATTGCAAATCCCAATAGCACAGTAGTGTTTTTAATACTTAGTATCTAGTAGCCTCTGATACGTAGAGTGCATTCTCCAGAGCTCTCTCCTATCTTGGCCAAGACAGGAAAGCTAGTTGCTTTCTTTCCACTACGTTAGTAAATCTGCTAAACTTGTAACTTCAGCTTGGAAAACCGGTATCTGCTGTGGTACCAGTTTTGAGCGCTTAGGCTGTTGCCATGGTCAGATGATGAAATATAGTTGTTTGTGTGACTTCTGTTTGGGTTTTTTGTGCTTGGAGGCCAATGATCATTGATAATAAATGACAACTTGCTTTAGAATAATGATCAGTTGAACTGTTTTGTGACTCATGGCATGCTCAAGACACAGATCACTAGTGAGTGTATCCTCATACTACTGTTTCAGAATTGATTTGGTTTTTCGTCCTCTTTTGTCCAGGTGAAAGTTGGTGTTCACACAGCTGAAGGAATGGGCACAAACAAAAAAGTTGCTAAACGCAATGCAGCTGAAAATATGTTGGAAATTTTAGGTTTCAAAGTCCCTCAACCTCAACCTCCAAAGCCAGCATTAAAGACAGAAGAGAAGGTAAGTTTCTAACAATCAGCCGCTGTTTAATACTACAGCAAAAGTTGAATTGAAACAATAGCAGCTTTGCAAGGCAGTAATGGTGTAGTAAATTTATGTGTTCTGCACTAGCCAGGAAGCAGTTGTATTGAGGTGACTGTTCTCTAAAAAATAGTGCATTTTGGATACATTAAGGGTTCAATTTTGCAAGTAAATCAAAGTCTCATTAGAAGGCTAAATACAGATATTTCTTTATAGAATGGCTCAGAACCTGTGATAATTGATGTATTGGTCTGAGAAACTTGCAGACATGTAGGTTATAGGACTCTGTGGTAGCAATAGTTTTACTTAGCCTTATCGCCAGTTGCAGTAGAAAGTTTGTTATCAGCCTCTTTCTTTGGCAGGTCCCTTAGCAGGGAAGGAGGCTTGCAATCTCCTATTGATTCCACGGATGTTACCAGGGAGTTAAAATAGCAAATCTGGTTTTAGATTTCTCCTTTTCACGTGCATTCTCATTTTTGTCCAATGTGTTGCCCTCCGCAATACCAATAATTAGTATTAGTTTAACTGGCTTTCCTGTGGTATCTAGTTCTCAAAATCTGTGTTCTTAATACCTCTTCACTGGTCTGTAGATCGTTTTAGTCATTCGGTGAATAAGAATCACTGAACTTGTCTCTTCTGGGTAGCTATCTAATAATTGAGGTTTTTGAATAATAAATTTTTCAGTAAAATTTTGACTAGTCACATTGCCTACATCTTTAAAACTTGGGGGGAAAAGGAGTTTTAAAGAGATATTTTGTGTTTGGCTTTTTTCCTTTTATTTTTAAGACACCAGTGAAGAAACCAGGTGATGGAAGAAAAGTAACCTTCTTTGAGCCGGGCTCTGAAGAGACTTCAACTAGTAAGTAACCTTACTGAAAGAAGCATGGCCCTGGTGGCGTGTGTAAGATGTGTTTTCAGTCCCTTCAATAGTGTCATTTAACACATGGCAATGAGCAGAGGTGTGTAACTGCTGGCTTGCAAACGCAGTCTACCCATTGGGAAGGTTTTGTTCAAATCTCAAAAGAGCTTATTCCTCCCAAGCCATGCAGTATTCAGCTTGCTTGGCCACCAGCTAGGGGGAGTCAATGGGGCCAAGCCAAACGCGTGTTGGTGCTAAAGAATCAGTGGAGCAGTTTGTGGAGGTACAGCTCCTGCTGTTTGCAGCATCTGGGCTTGTCTTACCTTGATCTGAGAGATCTTGGAATGGGCTTCAATCTGTGTCTAGGGCTTTCTAGGACAAGAAAAAACTGAGCTTTGTTCTGATCCAGGGACCAGGCTCCTTCAACCAACAGCAGGAGTGATGTGAGGGCAATTTCTGTGGGGGAAAAGGTAAGGGGAGGAGGAGAGATCAGCCTCTCAGGCTCAGCAGAATGTTTCTTGGGTATAGGGTGCAAATGAGGATGGGAGCAGATTTCCTGGAAAAGGGTTGGGGTTTCTGCCACCCGGGAATAGCCTTCTGGATTTGGAAGAATGGTTGCAGGTTGGAAGACTCTCCCAGAAATGTCACTCTAAGCCTGAGGCAGAGTAGCAATGGGAGGGTGGTGCTGAATTTGTTGAGGCAGAGTTAGAAGTGTTAACTTTGGCCATATCACCTTACAGACGTTGAGGGAATAACTGCAGTATGTATGTTGAAGACTGTTCCTGGGATGAAGATGAGAAAGGGTGTCAGTACTAACTGTGAAATTGGTCTTCCTAAAGCAGAGTTGGAGAAGGAAGGAATGGCCTTATAGTACAGAACAAACCTCTTCATCTGTACTTGGTCTCTGATGACTGAGAGCAAGGAACTGTGCCTGCATTTATTTCAGACAGCTGATGGTTATAATGGTCACATCCACAGAAGATTGGCTGGAACAAAAAAAACCCCAAACCTGGCCACCAAGTGCACAGGCGTTGGCTTTCTCTAATGTAAACTGTTGGAAGGAATAGTTATGGAAAGTTTGTCTGTTGCAATGTATCTGTTCTGGGTAGTATGTTTCAGGTGCTTTATGTATTTCAGTATAATTTTGTTGTTTAAATTATAAATAGTTGGAATTGACTTGGATTTTAGTATTGTTTTACTGCATCCATAAGATCTTAGGTAAACTTCCTGACTTCTTATTCAAACTTTGCCACCCCTGCTTTCTTCAATCTACAAATTTTGGCTTTCATCCTTACACTTGAAACAGTGCAGTCCTGCTGAACTCCATTTATCTGTTCGGCCATAGTACTGACTCCTCTGTTTATTTCAGTGACACACTCTTCCCCACATTTCTTGAGCACACCTCTGTCGTTTTCCTCCACAGTCCTGTGTGAGTTCCCCGTAAAAAGCTGTTCTTATCCCTCTTAAATCTAACTTAAGCCATAACGTCAATAAATTGCTATTAATTGACTGTGGCTGGATATTCTTGCTTTTTCATACTATGCTAACATTACATTTAATCTTACCTACCTGTTTATGTTTTCACAATATACAGTCTAAACTTTGTGGACGATCTGTCACTCTCTTTACAATATTTAACAGTGGCTTCTGATGCCTATATATGCCTTCAAGTGCCCGCAGAAGGGCTTGTAGCAATAACCAGCATCTGTTTAGGATGTACCTCTCTCTTCTCAGGTAATAAAGAAGATGAATTTAGGATGCCTTATCTCAGCCATCAGCAGCTTCCTGCTGGAATTCTTCCCATGGTCCCTGAGGTTGCACAAGCTGTAGGAGCCAATCAAGGACACCACACCAAAGAGTTCAACAGGGCAGCCCCAAATCCTGCCAAGGCTACAGTAACAGCAATGATTGCTAGAGAGCTTTTGTATGGTGGTACTTCTCCTACTGCCGAGACCATTCTAAAGAACAACAATTCATCAGGCCATGTACCCCACGGACCACTTGCTAGGCCCTCTGAGCAGCTGGACTATCTTTCCAATGTTCAAGGAATCCAGGTAAATGTTCATCTTTGCAAGATTTCTTCCAAAGCTATCCAAACCGGTCCAACCTGCTGTTTGTTCTAAAGCTTTTTAGTTCTCTTGGTGACTGATGTATTCTGAGGCTACTTGTTAAGCTGAAATTCATGGAAATGTTTTACTCTACCTGTGAAATGTACTGAATCTTACAGCTTTTTAAATTTAGTTTTCAAATGTACATTTCTGTACTGCAGCCTCAGCCTTAATTCAGTGCTACTCGGAAGTCTTGGAAGAATAAAATTGAAAATATAAAACTAAAAAATAACATTTTCTGAAAATTGCCACGATGCATGAACATAATATGAACTTGAACTTGGTGGATCAGAAATAATTTTTTTTTTTAATAATCTTTCATACAGTAAGATTTGGTGTGAGCTGTACATTTTCTTGTGTTTGGTCCCTTTAATTGCCTGTAAGTTCCTATATTAATATGTTAAAGAAGCTCAGGGGATTAAAAAGCCTGGAGAAGAGAAGGCTGAGGGGAGACCTTATCAATGTTTATAAGTATCTAAAGGGTGGGTTGAAGGAGGACGGAGCCAGACTCTTTTCAGTTGTTGCCAGTGAGAGGACGAGGGGCAACGGGCACAACTTGGAACATAGGAGGTTCCACTCAAATATGAGAAAAAGCTTCTTCACAGTGAGGGTGACAGAGCACTGGAACAGGCTGCCCAGGGAGGTTGTGGAGTCCCCTTCTCTGGAGATTTTCAAGACCCGCCTGGATGCAGTCCTGAGTAACATGCTATGACATGCTCTGGGCAATCCTGCTTCAGCAGGGGAGTTGGACTAGATGATCTTTATGGTCCCTTCCAACTCTAAAAATTCAGTGAAAAAGTATAATAGGGAAAATTTTAAATGCAGATAGCTCTGATCAGACTAAAGGTCCCAGCAACAATCATTATTATGTAGCCGCTTTTATTCAGAAGGCTTGCAGAGCTCTCATGATCACTAAAGAACATTGCAAGTGAAGTCAGACTTCAAAGTAAATGGTTCTACTGGGTGACAGAATGATTAAAAGTAAGGTTCAGCTTCGTATATGGGCAAATACTCTATCGCAGTTGTGATAAATTTCCTGTGCTTGGTTAACTGAAAAGAACTAAATTCTTCTCTTTTCTTCAGGTTGAATATAAAGACTTTCCAAAAAATAATAAGAACGAGTTCGTATCTCTCATAAACTGTTCCTCTCAGCCACCACTGATCAGCCATGGAATTGGAAAGGATGTAGAATCTTGCCACGATATGGTATGATGACTATTGCTGAAATGCTTTCTCTTGGGCCTTCAGTGAGATGAGGGGTGCAGTGGATAGACCAAGGTTTCACATTACTACTGGAGAGCAAAGAATTAAATGCTATACAATTCCCTGGCCAATTTTTGTCTAATATTTCACAGGTTGCTGAAATAATTGATTAATAATATCAGAATCTAATCTAAATAACCTTCAAAATACTTAATATATGGTCACAATTTTGGTCTACAAAAAAGGCATTTGCTTTATCTTGGTATTATTTGCACAAGCATATATAAAAGAAAATATACAAAAAGGAACTTTTAAAACATAAGAGCATATAAATTTATTTTCTGTAACAGAAAGGGATGATATTTCATTGGGAACTGTAACACTTGGATTCACGTTACCAGCCTTTTTGCTGGAGCAGAATCCAAAATGGAAGAAATGCAATTCACCATTAGATAGCAGGAGACACTCTAAATCTGTTAAGCTCCCTTTTTAAAAAAGATCTTTTATTCACCATAGTTGAAATATTTCTTTGTGAAAGTCTTCTAGACTGTAAACTGTAAGAGACTTTGTCTGTAAAAGCCATTACATACTGCTAACAATATGTACGGGGTCTACTATAATTTGAAAAGAGTTTATTTCTTTTGGTTTCCAGTGGTGATCCGAGTACTGACTGCAGACTGAATAGTTTGCAAAATGTAAATGTACTTAGGAAAACCTGATTTTACTGTTTTTTTATACTAAAATATGCAGTAATTTTCTAATGGCTATAATTTGATACAGATTTCTTTGATCTTTGTCACTTAATTTTGACATTTTCATACCCATCTCTACATCCTGCTGTAAAGACCTCCTGTAAGACTAAGCACACCAGTCAGTGCAGGAGATAGGAGGGAAAAGGACAGCCAGTTTGGAGCTTAAACATTGCAACGGGGCCAACGTGAGAACCGCCCTCTGCTCAGATATTCAGCTTTCAGGAATGCGTGTGCCAGAACTAATCAGGGATATTCTGAAAAGGTGCACCTGAATAAAGTTGAAAAAAAAATTTCAGTTCTCAAAGGAGGTGACTTACTTTTGCGTTAGTCATGTCACATTGAGTCTTCTTTTAAACAGTCACATATGCCCTATCTGTGTTGTATTTTTTGATTCTTGTGTAACTGTTTTTCTGCAAAGGACTTTTTGGTTCTGTGTATTTTAATGTCTTTTGTCTTAAGCTCTGCACAGTTTGAGCCATTACTAATTTAGTGTCTTTTTCCTTGATATTAATAGTACTGCTGAATTAGTTTTCCCCCACTGCTAAAACAATTGCAATGGGAATCCCCTAGCCATAGTGCCATTCTGGTGTTTAATGTAGCAAGATGAAATTCTACATCATTGCGTTTTTCCCATCATAATTATACATCCTAAAAATCTATCAACAAAATTAGAACATTTACTTTGTTTCAAGTGAGCCCCAGTCCTCCTTTTACTAAATCAATGAAGTGGCCTCAGGTTGAATTGCTGAATGCTCTCTCTTTTCATCAGGCTGCATTGAATATTTTAAAGTTGCTGTCTGAGTTGGACCAACAAACCACAGAGATGCCACGAACAGGAAATGGACCAATGTCTGTGTGAGTGTGACCCATTGACTTTCCCTTGCACTATTGGAAACCTCTAACCCTAGGAAGTTCTATAAACAAGTAAAATGTGAGGGGTTTTTTCTTTGCCAGAAAAGTTAAAATGCCAAGGGCTGTTGTCTTCTTCAGAAGGATGAGAGGGTAGGTTTTATGATCAAGCTTGCAATTTTCATGTGTCAAATGCAAATTACTAAGCAGGAGCAAGTGGATAAAATGTAATGACTGTGATACAGAGCAATTCTGACTGTGCTTATATGATTTATTTACATATATTTGTAAACAGTGTGACTTTTCAGTGTGTTCAAGTGTTACAGCTGCTCCTCTCTTTCTAGAAATCTTCTCTATGGAAAATGTAAACAACGTATAGGTTTCACAGCTTGAAATGTGGAGGGGTTGCAAATAACTCCCTTTGACCAGAAAAAAAAATAAAGTTTAGGCCTCTCATTTAGATAATAAGCTGTCAAAATGGTGGAATTAACAAAGTGCTAATTGATTAAAAAGGGAGGCCAGTTATATGGAAACAAATTGTTGTAAGCACCTTATTCATGGAAATAGAGTTTTATCTCCTAAGTAACAGGTGTTTTCTCATTTGTAGATGTGTGAAACAAGAAATGGAAAGTGACCCTCTTCTCAAACCGGCTAACTCAAACACTTTGGGACAAACACTGGACAGCACTGCCTAAAAAAGGCTTTTGACTGGACCCAAACCTGAAAGCACCAGAGAAAATCAAATGCTTCCTATTAATGTAACCTAACTGTTTTAGAGTGCTACAGTCTTTACAACCTACTGTAGTGTCTAAATCATAACCGTTGCTTTTTCTTCAGACAGTGATAAATTTTTAGTTTCATTATGTTGTTTTGATTGAAATGACACTATAAATTTTTCATTTAAAAGTTTCTTAATTGTATCTAGAACAATAGCACAGTTTAGAAACTTTGTCTTCTGAGACTGACATGTTATCTGTGAACTAACTTGGGAAGATCATATCCATGTATGTGGTTATTTTGTTTTTATTGAAATAGCAAAGTTTCCCTGGAAACAAATTGTGTGCCCACCACTTTTAAAAGTCCAATATTTTCGCAAACATTAGCTTAATTATCCAACGGTTGAATGAATTAAAACTCTCTAGTAATTTTAAACTTTGTTTGATCATTTTTGGTTAATTTCTAGTTTTCTTAAGTGGGGGGTAGGGGAACTTGAATGCAACGTGACTTTAAATGATCTCTGATTGATGTTTTAAGGATTGTGTGTATAGATGGCACACAGCTCACTACATTACAGGATATGATCTCAATGTAGTGCATATAAAACTGCAGATTGATTTTCCTTGAGTGCTTTATACTGTTTAATTACATCTCCATGTAGGGCTGAAAAAAATTACCTATGTTTATATATAAACTGTGTTGCTTTTGATGTTGTGTTATTGCGCACTGAACTGTGCGCAATAAAGTTTTTTGCATATGGTCCAGGTAAAGCACGATAGCCTTGCAAGTTAAGTACTGCTTCAGTTCATTGTTTACGCTGGAATTTTTTCTCCCCATGGAATGTAAGTAAAACGTAGTGTTTGTCACCAATAAATGGTAATACTAAATTTTTTTGGTTAATTTATTCTTGTATGCCACTACAGGGGCTGCTTTTTTATAGGATTTGTAATGCTTGTGATATAGTACGGGCAGTATTGTAAAGCTATGGAGTAACTGTACAATGGTTATCAATTACATATAAATAACTACTATTTAGTAATGTGGAGGATGTGAAAACCTGGCAAGGTCAAGGAAATTCAAAAGTAATGTGGGTACATTTTGTTATTTGTGCCACAGTGTGTTAGTGCAACTGTATTAATGGGAGCTTAAACTAAAGTTATGATTATGAGAAGAAACCTGGCACAACAGGTTGGTATGATTTTAAAGTTTAAGTCTCTACTTTAAAGTTTCCTTGTTTGCTTGTAATTTGAGTCATAACCTTGCCTTGCACTTAGTAATTTTTGGGGGCTAGTACTTTCAAAACAAAACTTTCCCTCTAGCAACAAAATCTGGCACGGTAGACTGACACATGACAGTGTATCATTTGGATGTGAACTACGTTCAGTGTGTACTTTACTGGTTATCTGTAGCAGCACTTCCTAAACTCCTGTTTGCAGCGTGTGTGGTAACTCTTGTCACAGAAAGCAGTTACTGCATTTGCTGTGTCTCAGAGCTAAATGTCTTGGCCATTTTATTTGCATTATCAAAAGCAATCAGGCCACATTAACTGCATACCAAACTTTATTGAATCAAGTTGGTTTTGATCGTTATAAGCAAAAAAAAAACATTGTAAAGTTTTTTGGGTTTTGTTTTCTTTTTTTTTTTTTACATTTGTAGAACTAAAATGCTGTACATTTAAAAATTAAAAGAAACTTGCTAGGCTGAGGCTTTGTATTGCAAATTCTTACAACTTGGAAACTACCTACTAAACATTGCAAAACAGATACCACATTGATAGCAATGTAAATGGTCTGCCTACCTTTATCTGCTGTTACTTAGGAGTTTTCTCTTCGGATGGGGCTGGAACCTATTCTTCTGACTGTTTTGCAGTGTTCATTGGTTGACAATGCTGTGTTTCATGTGAACCTGAATGAAGGTACTTTGCCGTAGACACCTCTGTTCCAATACTCTTAAGTGCATCTGTCATCTTAGAGGTGCTCTGTAGGAGAAGGTTCTTTTGTCAAAGAGCTTGTAATCACAGCCTCATGATGGAAGACTTCAGGTCACTATGTGGATTCTAGGTAAGCCAAAGGGAGTTCTAGATAAAAGTGTGGTTTTTCTAGAGCACTACAATCACTTGCTTTTCCTGTTGTCTCCTCTGTGCTTGATGCAGCAAAGGCTAGGAAGAAAGATTACATATTAGAGGTAATCACCTGAAGGTTTTGTATGACACTTGTTCAACGGATACTAAAATGTTCTATAAAGAATAGAAATATGAAAAAACTGAGGTGAAGGTGAAATCCTCTGGCTGCAGTAGACTAGCAAGCTAGTGCTGGTATAAAGCATACATTTCTGAGTACCAGGAAAATGCTGTCTACAAGACACCTCACCACCTTGGATTGTTTCTTTGAACTTTTTACTTTTGTTTTTGATCTTAAGAAACCTTTTGACTGCAAGTGAATAAGCTGGAGCTTCCAAATATGAATATCAGTGTACATTAGCTGGGGCTTCATGCCACACATTTCAGTAATGATCCCATTATAAAAAAATTAAGTATAGGGTCTGTTCCAAAATTACTTAGTCATATTCAGATTGTAATTGGTTAGGGTTGTTCTCCCACAAGCGGATTTTACCAAGCGTTTTTCTTCCCATTATCTTATTTGACTCTGCTTAAATTACCACTTTTTAGTAAAATAATGCATCTTTTCCTGTTTCTCCAAAAGTATTTGGCTGTGTGGCACTCCTAATCTGAGTGTTCCAGAATCTGCTGTACATTTAGTAAATTGTGAAATTTTACAGTCAAAATCTTTAGTTTAGTTCAGCTACAGAGAACTTCCCCTTAATCACTTTCAAATGGGAGTAAGGAAAACAACGTATTTAGTGCAATCTATCTGGCTTGTAACTATTGTGCTAACAACTGAGACAGTGATCTTGTTTCTTTTCAGAATTTACCACATTATTATTCCAACCTCTTAAATCATATAGCCAGTGTTCTGCAAGTAGGGATGCCCTTGAGCCACGGCTTGGAAGTGCAGAGGAAGGAGTTTGATCCTAAGGGATCTGCTTTAGTAACTTGTAAGGGAGGGCGATTCCTGAGGAGACAGGGGATGTGACGTGGCAGAACGAGTCATTGAATTTCAGTGCATTTCAGTCCAGTTCATTTAGACCTTTTTTAACACCTGCCCATCCCACTTCCAAATGCAGGGCATACAGGCTTGAAGGAAGTAGCTCAGGAGTTTGGAAACCAGATTCTGGAAATATTTATGTTCGTTTTCCAGTAGTTCAGCTTGTAAATAAGATCAGCAGAGACCAAACAGTGTAGGCAATGCATTTTTTCTTCACCAAAGAAAATGTCCTGTCTGCTTGTCCTGCCTTCCACGTCTAGAGTCTGACAGTCTCCAGTCTTCATGTTGTTGTTTTCTGGTATTAGAAAGAAAGCACTCGTTACTGTTCTCTCAAATTTCAAAGCCTTAAGCCAACCTCCAAATTCTAGGAGCTTTTGCACTGCTTTCCTTCAGGCCTTTTCTTATGCTTACAAACATACAGCCGCACTTAATAGCAGCTCTTGTCAAAAGAAGGACAGTGTGCTACCCTTCTTTGAAGAGGTGCAATCAAACGTCTCTTGTTTCAATGCCCTGTGAAGAAACCTGAAGAGTGGCTTTGTGGATGTGCTGCATGTGAAACCTGACAAGTGATGCCTTTTCCAGTGCTGTGTTCTCAAGCTTAAAGTTTGCTGCTCAAGTCTCCTATTTTGAGTAACAAGTTGCACTCTGAAGCTGGTGTACAAGAAGGAAGGTAGTCCATGTTCATCCAGGGATTTTGTGGTATTATCTGCTTTCTTAAATGGGTCAAAGACAAAAAAACTGCATCACATCAAAGTTAAAGGGGAATAATTAAATTGGTCAGGGAATTTTTTGAAAGCAGAATATTTTATTTGTTAGTAGGAAGTCCTGACTACCCAAAGGAAGAAACGTGACTTTTCATGATCCATCATAAAGAAAAGAAGGATTTGAGCAAAATTTATTTTGGGAATGCTGGACTTGTAGGATAGCTAAAATGTGCCTACAGAACGAGAAGCAGCCTGGATTCACTGCAATACCTGTTTGTTCCACAATATTAAAATACATTCCCATAATTTTGTTGTTGTTTTGTTTTAGGATATAGACAGCTGATACTTCCTTAGGAAGAATTCTATCTGAAGGGACTCAGGTGGGGAATCTGGAGTCAGCAGGGTAGTTATTCTTGCTCTCAATTCTCTGGCCAAATTTTAGTACCGTACATCAGAGTTAAATGTAGCTGTGCTTGGAGTTCCACTGAAATTACTGTTATCTAAGGATCAAACCAAAATTCCATTCTAACTGATCAAAGTTAAAAATAGTTTTATTCTGTCCTAATGTATAAAGACAAATGGTGGAGTTTCCAAAAGTGCCTAACTGCAGGAAGGGACCAGATGTGTGTATACCACTTCACTAATCTTGTTCTGTGAAGCAATCACGTAATTGCTGCTTTTATTTTGAAATTCTGCAGATAGAAACCAACAGAATAAGTGTGAATCAATGTAATATCTTCCTTAAGGGCTTCTATATTTAAGTGATTTTATTTTGAGCACTCCTCTGTTTAGGCTTAGACAAAGAAATGCTGCTCCAGAGGTGGTGACAAATCTGAAAATACTCGACTTCATCTCTGTGGCTGTGACATGCTGTATTGCTTCCCTTTATCTGCTGATCGGATACATACACTTACTTAACACCAGGAACTTCTCAGCAAGAACCTCAACATCCCATGGAAGGAGGCTGGGGAAAAAAATTTAAGTTGTTAGAGCAAACTAAAATCTCAAGGGTATTCATTTAATCTCGGGATTAGAACTGAATAAAAGCATACAGATTGTGAATAATAATTATCTAAGAGTGTATTTTATTCTCTGACAAAACAAATCATTTTGTATACCACTAGCAGTATCCTAAAGCAACAAAATTGTATTTGATTAGAAATGAAAAAGTCATAGTGCTTTTAAACTTTACTCATTCTCCCACTTCCAATTTCACAGTGTTTTTTAGCAACCTGCTAATAGAGGATGTTTTAGATCTTAAATGTCCCATATTAATGATGCAGAAAATATCCCTCACAGAGTATGCTTTCAATACTTTCATCCTCTACTACTATTCTTTCAATATCCTTACTATTTCCAACCAAAAGATAGTCTTTTATGTTTAAATGCCTTTTTTTTTCCGCCTCCTTTAGCAGAAGGGAGATTAGTGCTTCCCAGAGAAGGCAATCCCAGTGCTCTGTTAAGGGACAAAACCTCCCATACCAGTCATGTCAAAGTTCACATGCAAAATCTGTTTGGGGATAACTGGGAATCTTTACAGACAGTAATCCATATTCCCTGTTTTATCATGGATGCAATCTCCCAAATTGCTGTTCTTACTGTTTTAAAGCCACAATCAAATACGTCACAGTAGGGATATATATTGTGGTCTGATTGCTAAGTATTGCTTTCACTGTTTTCACACAGTAGCTTGCTTTTAACCAAGATGACTGTTTAGTTCTTGCCTAGAAAGAAAAATTGGGAAAGGAAAGTATCACTGGAAAAATAAATTCACCAATAGTTTGTTGTAAATAAGATTCAGTATAGCTCTGCTACAAACTGCCGCTGCATTTGCATAAAAAGTTTGTCAATTCCCTTTAAGGCCTGTTAAGTGAATATAGAGGAACTTTTGTATTAAAATGTCGAGCCACCAAGTTATTTTAATTGCTGAAGTGGATAAAAATGTGAAGAATATGTGCTACTTCAAAGTCACAAAGTCTACATGCATTTAAATAATTGTGTCTTCTAAGCATTCTTAGCAATAACTGTTGTGCTTTCTCTTGTACTGTACTAACTTCAAAGGTAACTGTTGTTTCCGGTGAGTGTTTTAACTTCTATTCCCATGTGCTAAAGGGCTGATGTAGAAATCCAATGCTGATTTTTATTTAAAAGAAAAAAGGTTATTTAAGAGCTTTTACTATCTAAGCCCTCCCCATTCTGCTGGTCCACAATTGTATGCAGATAGGGAAGATGTACCTAGATTAAAGTGATACTTAAACTGGGTCAAATGCAGACCTCTTGTCGTTCATCAGTCAGCTGGATAGAACTTCATTGATTTTAATGGCCTTTTGCCACATGCTGAACGTGGTGCATTTTTGTTTACTGTCCAGCCTAAACAAAGCTGGTCCCACTTCAAACAAGCACTGTGCACAAGCTTACACATACTGCATCTGCAAGCTCTTGAGCCCATGGTCCTCTGGGCTACCTAGGGAGCGAAAGAACCTTGTGGTTCACAGGGGTATTTCCAAAATCCCTGTGATTGCTGCCATTACTTACTGTTTTCTTGTCTGTCAGAATTTTTTGTTGGCACTTCCTTTTGGGAAGCTGGTTTAGCCTTTAGCATGCTCACCCCTCCCTCCCTAGTAGTGGTTTTGGTTTTATTTCATAAAGATGCTTACTCTCTTCCCCTCCCCTTCTCTCCATGAACTCCTCTCCTAAAAAAGTAACATCTCTTAGGCAGATTATCTGACTTGTGATGGACAGATCCCTGCATCCGTGAGGTATGTGAAATATCTTTCCTTTCCTTCCAGAGAAACACATTTCAACAAAATGTTCCATGAGGTGTTCTCCCAAACTCAGGAAGAAGTCGGAGAGCGAGCTATACTCACTGTCGGGCTGCATGGGGCCCTGTGCTCTTTGCCTGGCTACCCTGGAAGGTTGTCATCCTCAGGGCAAAAAATGGTGCTGTTGAAAGGTCACTCTGGGTACCACTCTGAAAACAGGTCAGCTTCTAATAGATGCGTTTTCTTTTCATCCTGTGCTGCCTACCTTGGAGCCTCCTGATCCTAAGAAGCCAATAGCAAGGCTTGTGGTGCCTTCCTGATCGCAGCTAATAATACTGAGGTGATCTAAACTACTGTTTATCTGTTGAACCACAGCATTTCCATCTGAGTTAAACTGAAAAGTCTTGTAATGTGTTTGAGTCCTTTTTTGAGTTCTTTCAACATTGCAGTTGAAAAGCTTGTCCCATGTAAATGGACTAAAAACACTCAGTTATTTTTGCAAGATAGAGGAGGACGTAAAGATTTCTAAAGTCACTTTTAAGTTAACATCGTATTGGTCTACAATTTCTTTTGTCTTTTTCCTCCATCTCTTTCTGACAGAGTACTGTCTTTCATCAATGCATTAATTTTCTAATAATCATAGAGAGTAATCTGTAAGCCATCAAAGCTCCCTTCTCCCTCCAAAAATGTTTTCGGTATTCTAGCCAATTTTGCGAAATTTTACTGCTGTCATGCAGCATCAGAAATTGCTGTATCCTCAGTACAAAGCTGTTAACAAGGCAGTTGTTCATCTAACAGGTGTTTATTGTTTCCACGTTTTAAATGGTTTATCTGAACTTGGAAATACTGTTAAACATTTTGATCAATTTTAAGGCTGAACATGAACAAATGAGTAAAATCAGGAAAGGACTGGGTCCTGCAAGGTGGAGTGGCCTGGCTCACTCTTAAGACTCGCTGCAATGGTCGTACCCTAAAAATCTGCAGCATCCCCAGGGAAGATTTGTGTTCATCAGAAAATGAATGTTGGGATCTCTCTGTAAGAGTGCTTTGTGTCCCTGGTGATCCACAGCTACTGACCTCTAAACTGGCTGCTGCAAACAGGCCCAGAGTTCCTCCAACAGTCACACAGTAGCCATGATCCATTCCTACCATTTTTGAAAGGAAACTCTTTGACAGTCTGTAGGAAGAAAAAAAAAAAAAAAAAAAAAAAGGTCATTTATGTGCAAATAGGCCTATTAAACTGGTAAATCTGAATACATCTCCCTGCTGGGTCTCTTTTGCTGAAACTCAGCTGGGTCATTTGCAGTCTTCATTTGCTTCTAGTTTTAGCTGCAGGCTAGAAAAAATCTGTCAGTTTCTTCCTTACTGCCCTTTAATCCATTCTGTGAATTTTGCATTTGGAATTTTTCATATTCCAAAAAACCAGTGCGTATGATTTGGCAGATGCTCACAAGATTTTTTTCAATGCCCTGTCAGTGTACTGACTGTTTTATTTTGATTATCATAGTGCTCCACAATGAAGTTGCTGACCCAACAGTTCAGAGAAATCTTTTCATGGCTTTCTTGATGCATATCCCTTTTAAAAAAAAAAAAAATCTATTACAAAATTTTATGCTGGAAAATTCCAGTCTTTATTAGAAATTTCCTGAATATTGGAGGCATCTGGTGCTGGGTTTTTAGTTTAGGTTATTGTGTCGGGAAGTCAGAGGCTGCATCCCAGTTAAAATTTGGATTTCTTAATATTCAGTTCTCATTTAAAAATAAGCCTGAACATAACAATGTAGCAGTTGGATGCTGGCATGTGAAATATTTAATCGTCCCATGATATTAACAAGGTCTTGTTTAGCAATTCAGAAGCATTACTTCTTTCATCAAATTTCCCCTTCCTAGAGCAAAGAATGATTCTGTATTGGCATTTGGAAGAAGCTGAAAACATGCCGCTGTGAAGGCTGGCAAATAACACAAGGGCATTCTTCAGAAGTTGTGGTACTTCCTTAAAAAATACATGTGAGCAACTGCCTTTTAACCTTTTACCTTCGCTTTGGCCACTCTAGACAGAGTAACTGCTCCTGCGTGACTCATACAGCAAACAGAGGGACAATGAGACCAGAGAGGCTCAGCCCGGCGTGCTGTTGCTGCAGTGAACAACCACCCTGTGCAAGAGAAGTGCACGAAAGTCCTGCTCATCAGCTGCGCAGCAGAGCTTTCACAGGCTGGCTGCTCCAGCCAGCAATGCCCCACAGAAGAGGTCCCTCTGTAAATTAGTAGTAAGGAGAACTGGGACTGAGTATGTTCCGACTTCTGCTGCCTCTTGAGGAACTTCCTGAGTTCAACGAGTCCTGCTACAGTGAGCCCTGAGTGAGCTGAAGAACTCATCAAGCTAAAGAGATTTTCAACATCGTTCTGCCAAGGAGAATAAAACCCAGTGAAATCAAATGCATTTGATACTAAGCTCTGCTGCAGCTGTTTAACATCCCAGGACTTCCCATTTTTCCTTCCTTGCCAAGCTAGGCAACACAAATCACATTTACAGTTCCTTTTGCATTGTACATGTGACATGGGCTTGCAGTGTAACAAGATTAGTTTTCCCTATAATCCTCTTAAAATGTCCTGCCTTTGATTGTCTTTTCATCTTTTGGTGTTCTGGAACTTGGATTAATGGGATTGAGATTTATTCCACAAGTCCTGTTTGATAAGCTGCTTTCAAGAATTAGTTGCCTACAAACACATTTACTTTGGAAAAAGCATTTTAATGGTAGCTGAATTACACAGTGTTATGCCAAACATACTGTAAGGCCTATATATGTACTTGCAGTATATACTACTAGACAAGGAGCTGAATAAAACAAGATAGGCTTACTCGTTCCAGAGTGTATAAAACATCGTTATCTCAAAAAATGGCTTCTCCAGGCAGATTTGAGACCCTTGGCTGTATGTTTGCAAACTAGCCAACAAATTGACCATGTGCCTTTTCTTGTTCTCATCACATTTCAAGCACCATCCTTGAACTACCCCTTCAATTGGTCCCACAGGACATATTCACCTTGCAATCAGCTTGATCTGGTGCCGTCGTCACTGAATCCCTGTTTAGTTCGTAGAAGCCTGATAACCAAAGTAACAGGAGGTTTGCTGAAGCACTGATGTGACAAGTCATGCGATGCTGACACTTCATACAACTCCAAGTGAGCGACTGAACATAACACGCCTGGTGCTGTGGCATAACCAGTGTGTATTTTACAAATGTAAAAAGCCAAAGCATGGAGCAATTACATGATTTTGAGCTAGTCTAGACCAGAGCTACTTATTGCAGAACTCAGGGTTGCTCAGCTCCTGTGTTTAGCCCAAAAGACCACCCTGATGATGTAAAACTAGTGTATAGGTTTGTGCCTTCCCGTACCTGTACCCCTGTCTCTTAAACTTTGACTCCATTTCAACCCCATCTCTTTAGTTGGCCTTTTTCTAGTGACAAAAGTTCCTACTTTCCCCAGGAGGTGCTGGGGTGTGTGTGTGTGTGTCATGGCTGCAGAACATTTCTGAATCGTACAGAGGCACCCCCTGCTATACAGCAGCCCCTGGTGAGGGATGAGATGCTGTGCTTGGCTGACCTTTCTGAACATGAATAGACACACACACTCTGTGCGAGTGCAGGACACTGAAAATACCTTCAATGTGTGCTCAAGGATGTCATGTGGCACGTCTCCACTAGATACAGATGACTGGATTCACACCCATTTCCAAGGTGAATTTAAAATCACTGCAAAGGCAGCACTCGGGTTATAAGCCCGGCTGTTCTCATTCCTTTGCTCTCTATTTCATTCCTCATGTCACTCAGTGGCAAGTTATTTAATGCAACATAATTTGCTGTGGCCACCTAAAAGCAGAGTAACTGCTGCTGTGATGTGTTCCCCCAACTGTGATAGGCATCCCCCCAGTGACACAGACCTGAGCTGAAACCACACCAACACGGAGCCCGAGCTGTGAAAAACATGGCGGTAGGAGCCAGCAGTCCTTCAACAGGGCTTCTGCTCTGGGTTAAGGTTGATCACAGGCTTGATGCTGGCACTGCATTTGCACATGCCTTTGGACAAGTCACTGAACAGCTCTGAACATGGCATTTTTTCCTTGTAAGAAGAAAAAAAAAGAGAAAATTAAGATTTCCAAAGCCACACTCGCCCATCCTGGCAAAGCACATTAGAGGTGCTGAAGCCCCAAGCCTGGGGCACCTGCAGCACTTGCCGGGTGTCACTCTCTGCCTGCCGTCACCTCTCCCCTCACAAGAAGCCCGGGCACTGCAGCCGGGTGTGCAGGCCGCCATGAGGGGAACGGAGCCAGGGAAGAGCCGGCCGCCATGAGGGGAACGGGGCCAGGGAGTAGCTCTCCGTCCTGCCCGCCACCGCGAAATGGCGGCCCCAGGCGGCACCTTACGCCATCCCCCACCGGCTCTGAGCCGCCCCGGAGCGCGGAGCGGACGATTCTACCCAGCGTCCCCCCCGGGAACGGGGCCCGCTCAGCTGGAAGAGGCGGGAAGAGGCGTGATGGCACGGTGGGCAGGGCTTAACGCTGCTGCCTCGGGCGGACCGACTGGCACCGCCCAACATGGCGGCGGCGGCCGTTCCCGCCCTCCCGCCTCCGCGCGGGCGGGGCCGGGGCGGGCCCCGCCGCCTACTATAAAGGGCCTCGCGCGAGGCTTATTACCCTCTTGCTCCGGCGTGGCCGAGGTGGGTACAGGCAGTGGGCTGGGCGCTGGGGGACTTGCTGGGTCTGGGCTTTTCACGTTTGTCCCCTTCCTGGGGGCTCTCCTTGCCTGGGTGGGTTGCTGCCCGCCGCTGGCGTCGCCTCTTTCCCTCCCCGCCCGCTGAGGGAGCGGCCGGGCCGCGTGGGCTGCCGGCGTGGCCGCCGCCTCCACTCGGCCTCGGGAGTCCCCTCCCCAGGTGCTTATTTCTAGGCTCCTGTGGCGCTCCCCAGTGAGCGGCCGCCCTTCCCGGGAAAGTCTAGCAGCCGTGGGGGACCGGGGACTCGCTGGTGTAGGTGATGACAGTTTTTTCCCCGTCAGAGCGACAGTGTTGATCTCTCGTTGTTCAAGCCAGATCATGTCTGATGCACCAGCGGGAAGCGCCGCTGTTCCCCACAACCTTTCCGGGGCCTGGTGCTAACTGTTGCCTGTGGTTTCGTCCCCAAGGCAGAGGGTGCTGGGCTCCGGGAGAGCCGATGCCGCGGGATCCGGCCTGGGAGGAGGGTGGTTGCCGGCTTTGCTCCGCCATGCCCGATCCTCCGGCAGGTGGGAGTGGTAAGTCCTTAAAGTGACTTCCTCACTATTTAAAAAATAATTTATTTTTTTTTCTGTTTCAAAAGAGTTGCTTCTGCAGTGCTTTGTCAGGTTGGTGTCCCTGGGGGCTGGAGAGACGCGTGGGTTTGACCGCTGGCCTAGACACGGGGGAGGGTCTCTTCCTGCCGGAGTCTTGCGGCCAGGCCCTTGGTGCCTTGTCCCGCTGCCCTTGTGTGCAGGGTCCGGCAGGGCGAGAAACCTGCGGCCTGGGAAGGGCGGTGCGTTGCCGGCTCCGAGCCGCTGACAGTGCCCCCTGGCCGAGGACAGGTGGGGCGCCCTGTTGCTGCCCCGGCATGGCTGCGGCGGGCTCTGGGAGCGGGGTCCTGCCCTGCCTGTGCCGGTAGGTGAGCAGCAGCGATCACCACGCGTGTTCGTGGCTCAGCTGTTCCCTCTGCCAGGGGCCTGGCAGCTGCACGGCATTTGGTGCTGCGTGTGCGACCTCCTGCCTTCACCTTGCGAAGGCAGAAGCCTCGCATGGCTGTAACGGCTGCAACGGCTGCTCCTGTTACTTCTGCCTGCCTCTTCTGGCTTAGCTGTCTTGTGCCCTGCTGCAGAAGCAGTTTTTTCTCTGGACTTTTGCAGTATTTCCACTGTCCCATGTGCTTGTTTAGCATGCCAACCCGGCCAGCTCTTTTTGGGGAAGGATTTGCATGAATTCACTCATTGCCCATGGGTCTGCTGGGGGAGGTGGGAGTGTGGCACAGCTGCTGTGGGTGTGCAGCTGCCTAACTCCTGGGGACTCGCTGGTGTCAGTGATGACTGAATTCTTTCCCCTTCAGAGCGACAGTGTTGATTTCTCACTGTTCAAGCCAGATCATGTCTGATGCACCAGCGGAGAAGTGCTGCTGTGTCCCACACCCAGGCAGGGCCTTGTGCTAAATCTTCTGTTTGGCTTTACTGGTAGGGTGCTGCGAAGGCAGTGTTGAGGCTCTTGGAGACCTGATGGTGTTGCTGGCAGTGATAAATTGCATGACGAGGACAGTTGCCTGGTTTGTTCCACCATGCCTGACCCTCCAGCAAGTAAGAATGGTAAGTCCTTAAAGTAACTGTTGAACACTGGTTTAAATTATATTTAAAAAAAAAGCAGAGGGAAATAATTTTCTGGAAGGGAGTTCATCCCAGAAGTCTTTGTACTTGGAGACTTGACTGACCTGCAAATTCGAGCATTACCTTAGGTGTTTTAGAGGTGAAAGCACAGAGGTTTTCCTCATGCAGAAGCATTGCACCAAGGTCCTTTGTGCCCTTGCTGGCCAACTTGAGGGAGTGTGAGGGGGTAGCAGACAGATGTTCATTCAGTGTTGGTGGTGGCCATATGTGTGCGTGGTTTTGCCACTTCCTCTGCTATTGGTTCACTTGGTCCCTGCAGACCTGCCAGGGAGGTGGGAGTGTGGCACAGCTGCTGTGGGTGTGCAGCCGCCTAACTCCTGGGGACTCGCTGGTGTCAGTGATGACTGAATTCTTTCCCCTTCAGAGCGACAGTGTTGATTTCTCACTGTTCAAGCCAGATCATGTCTGATGCACCAGCGGAGAAGTGCTGCTGTGTCCCACACCCAGGCAGGGCCTTGTGCTAAATCTTCTGTTTGGCTTTACTGGTAGGGTGCTGCGAAGGCAGTGTTGAGGCTCTTGGAGACCTGATGTGATGGTGTAGCTGGCAGTGATGAATTGTGTGACAAGGGCGGTTGCCTGGTTTGCTCCACCATATGTGCCCCTCTGGCTGAGGAGAATGGTAAGTCTTTGATCCACCTATCTTCACTGGTTTAAATAAATTAAAAAAAAAAAGGGGGGGGGGAACCCACCTTTCTGCTAGGGAGTTATTTCTGCAGTGCTTTGACAGGTTAGCATCCCTGGAGATTTGACAGATCTGTAGATTTTGAGCAGTGCAGCAGGGGCCCTTTAAAGTGTTGGACCTGAGTATCAACACTTGTTGAAATACACAAGCTTTCTTTTACCATCTTTCCTGCAGGGATTAATACCTTGTTAGTTGTTATGGACCTGAAGATTTTTCAAACGCAATTGATTGGCTTTTAATGCTCAGCTGAAGAGTGTCATGATGGCTTTGGACTTTTTTTTCCCCGCCATATTGGCAATGCAGATGCAAACCTCTGTTTTAGCCAGATTAACTGTTTCCACAGATGCGAGGTGCTTCAGTTCTTCATGGGGCTGTATATTGAGGCTACATACGTGTCCCTGCACCTCTATTGCAGGGAAACAACGTTATGCTGCATGCTTTTGAGGGCGGGCAGCACTGGAGGGTGCTGTCTGCACATACCATAGCACACTGATTGTGTAACACCATCTCACATGCGTAAAAGACTTGAGGATCAAAAGTGAAAGAATTCTTGCTTTCAAAAGATCTCAAGGAAATGGCAGAGAGCTCTGACAGGTTTCAATTTAACTTTAAGGGCATAAACGTAGCTTTTTTTGTTTTGCCCTATTCAAGCAGTGTTAAAATGAGGTGCTTCTTGCAGAATCTGAGCTTTTGTTCTTGATCTTATTTTTCACTCCTTCCTCCCTGAATGGGAGGTTCTCAATGCCTCGAGATGCGTGGATGAAAGTCAGCTTCCAGCAATGCGTCTGTTTGCAAGAGAGGGATTGCTTTTAGTGTTCTTTTTCATCCTTTGTTTTATTCATAGAAGATCAAGGATTTGACATCTTCTGAAAACTTGGCTGTTAGGATTTCACTAATACTCTAGAAAATGTGCTTACCAGAACTTTACTTCATTTGGATAAACAGCTATTGTCACTGGCTTCGTTCAGTCATATCCTTGTGTTGCTGTTTGGCTGCCTGTTGTGCAGCTATCTTATCTCCGAGGAGTCTGAAGTCTCCTTGGTAGCCTGTATCTGTGAAGAGCATAAACGTGTCCTTTCTACGTGGCACTCTTGAATTCAAAAGGAGTGCGAGTGGTCTGTGTCAGATGGTGAAGTTGGTAGAGCTGTCTTGAGTATGTTACTCTGCTCAGTCAGCTCCTCCAGACTTTACCAAGTACTACTCTAAAAGCTCCCACAATGTAGTTTTAAGAGTGCATCCTATTTGGAGTGCTTGGCACTGAAGAAGTTTTTAGTGTTTGCAGAGCAACACTCACTGTCTTGGGGGGGGGCGGATTTGAAAGCCTGTGTGGACTGACAAAATGTTGGCTGTTTTCTTGACAGGTTGAGATTTGTCAGAAGTCCTGGGACCTGCTGTGATTTTGGTGTACTAGCAGAAAGCTGTCTTCTGCTAACGATGTCCTCTCCATGCTGCTGCCTGTGATCTCTTGTCCAAGCTACAGCATTCACATCACCCTGCAACAGCTCTGGTCTTTTCTCAGAGCTAGCAGGAGTGATAAATTGGTGTCCTGCCAACTTACAAAGGGTGTTATATTTTTCTTTCCCTTGGTATGAGGCATTTAACTGTAATGGATTCTGGAACTCGCTGCATGTGGAATGCAGTTGGATGCTTTTGTCTACAAGGGCTGCGTTCACCACCTGACAGCTAATGTCATCCTACTACAGTCATTAAAAGTAAGGAAGCCTCTCCTTGGCGAGCAGTTGTCAAGTATGGAAGGATGGCCTTCTGTGTAAGGGGGCTGAGGGGATTCATGTTTTGGCCCTCCCCTGTCATCCAGAAAGCTTTAGTAATGTCGTCGGCAGCCTGTAAAGTGGGGAAGGGCTATCTTGAATGCTGCAGCACAGTGTGTGTTTCTGTACTTTTTAGAGCCTATTTTTAATAAAATATGAATACTGGGTGAATTCAGCTGGTGACTGAAATTCTTTTTATATGCCTTCTGGATCTCCTAATTGGTTTTGGGAGTTGGGTGGCAATGGTGCTTCTGTGTAGTGACTGCTTACATGGAGCTGTCGGCTGCCTCAAGAAAGGGGCATGATCTCATGGCAATATAGTGAAGTAAAAGTGCTTAGCTGAGGTTTGTGGCTGCTGCTGTGCTGCAGGAAGCATCACTAGGGCACAGTTCTCTGTGTGGAATAGCTGGGTGCTAAAGGTCAACAACAGGTCTGTTTTCTGGACCAAAGGGAGAGGCATAGTCTGCACTTTGCTTCTGTTTGAACAAGGGAGACCTCAGCTTCTCTCTTGGATCCTGCCAGGGGAGCAGCTGGTGTAGAACATAAATCAATGGGGATTTTAGCTGGCCTGGTAAAAGGTGCAAATAAGCATGTTCCCAGGTAAGCCACTGGATTCGCAAATTCTTCCACACATGAGTCTTAGAAGTGGCAGCAGTCTGGGAAGGAAGGGAAGCTGATGTCAGCTTCTGTGAGGATTTGGACATCTCCCTCGTGCAGTTCAGTTCGTGTTCAGAGAGCAGGAATGACTGCTTCTGGCTGGAGAGGCTTAGTGGCAGATGTTCATTCAGATCCTGGAGCCTTCCCCTGGATGCTGTTTGGCAAACTTCCAGGTTTGCAGAGCAGGAGAATTAAATATGGATAGTACATCTGTGCTGAAGTAGGGAACCACTAAACAAGAGGAAGCTAAAGGTTTTCCTAACACCAGGAGAGGTAATTTCCTCCTACCAGAGAGGTAGTTGAGAGCCCTAAGATATACTGCTTCCTGTACCTCTGACTTCCATATCCCAGATCAATTGGCTGTACACATCTGGCCTCGCAAGGGGTGAAAATCTGTTGATGCACTTGTGCTGCACATGTAGAGGGTTGAATGGTGGTGAGTCTGTTCTGCAGAGGGGGTGAAGGCATTCTCCATCTGCTGTGCCTGGCATTAGCCTGGCAGTTGAGAGTGGTGTCTGCATGATGCGCAGTCGAACAGGCCTTGGCAGATGTCTCATGCAGGTCCTGGTCTGGTAGCACTTGTACACCCCACTGGCAATGCAAATGAAGTAAATAGCCCCTTCAGATCAAGCTGATGTGAAGAATGGGGATATGTATTGACCTGCAGTGTCTCAGATAGCAGGTTCACATTCAAACCCCAGGCCTAATGATGCAAGTAGCTGTTCCCCATGTGTTGCTGTTGGGAAGTAGCGCAGCAGGGATGTCCATGAGGGATGAGGTTAAAAACCATTATCCCTGCAGCCTCATTAGGTTCCTGAGGAGCAGGGCAACCTGGCAGCTGTTGAAGGTTCCTGTGTTCCTAGTTCTGGGCCTGTAACTGATGGGTCATAGATGCCAACCGGGGGGCTGCTGCCTGAAAGCAGCTGGTATACAGGCAGGGGCTGCAGTGAGCTAGCTAGCCCAATGGTGACAATTCTGCTTGAAGTAGCTGAAGGGCAGAAATGAAGCATGGATAACAGGCTGAGGAAATGTTTAAGAAATGATTTCCAGCAGCACTTGAAATGTTTGAGGAATGATTTCCTGCACCATTTGAAGTATTGCTGTGGTATTTTTACTGCCTGATAGCAATAGCCTAATTAATACTCTAATGGATTAGAAGTTATTTACAGCAACTACAAGTTTAGAGGGTATTTCTGCTACTTAAAAGCATAAATAACAATTTCAGTAGTTATGGGAAGGGATTTGGTGTTTGAGCTGATAGTGGCTTTCAGCATGTATGTTTAGTAGGAAACAGCAAAGATGGAAAATTAGCTATTAATCAGCATTCAAAGTAGTCTTCCATTAAACTGGGTAGAGATTTTTTTCATTCAATTAATGCAAGCAGCATAATCTCTTGAAACAACATATTGATGAGGGATCAGAACTGCTGCTAATATAATTACTTTCATAATCTAATGAGCATACCTACCAGCAAGTGTACTTCAGGGAATGGAGAGTGCTGGTTGTCCAGTGGGAGCTGTAAGGACAGATGTAGCTGGAACATGTTATTTGCATGTTTTATTACCTCTTCAAGAAAAGTTGCTCAGCTCAGGATTCAAGCGCTGCTGCTATTGCATGTGTGCATAGGGATGGAAGACAAAACTGTCTGAAGATAACTGACCCGCTGTAGGCATGCTGTGAATACTCTCCAGTCTGGCTGCAGGGGCTAGTTAGATGAGGGACTGAGGTGCAGATCTCTGACCTGGCAGCTGTAGGGGGTGCTGTGTGCATGTGTTCCCCAAAGCTTAGTAAGGGCCAGGTGGAGTTTCTGCATCAAACTGTCCATTTGTTCATGTTGTTCTCTGCGTGTATATAATCAGGATGCTTTCACCTTGTCACTGTAGCCGTGTGCTGTAATAAACCTCTGGACCAATGGTCATTAGCTTATCTGTAAGAACAAGAGTGTGACAAAGTGGGGGTAAACCCTGAAAGTAACATCTGAGCTTGTCAGAGGCTTTTATTTAGAGAAGTAGACGTGGAGGAGGTCTTCTGTACTGATAGGTTTTTGCTTCAAAGCTTTCATCTGCTGGAGTTTCTGATAGGCCTACAAGCGACTGGGCACCTTAGCTGTGGCTTTGTTTCACATCTGTCCCTATGATGTTTTTTCTGGACCTAGTTTGGGCTTAGAGACATTCCACACCTTTGCTCCATATTCCCACATACTATGCTCAAAAATGTGATTGGGGCTGCCTTTACCAAAAGTCTGGTCAGAATTTCAGGAAAGTGAGGATATAAGATAGGTGCAGCTGATAAACGCAGGCTGGGGGTTGTGTTCTTTAGTACCATAACATCTTTTTCTCTATTATATGGGATGTCCTACCTTCTGCTGCTTCTCCAAACACCCTTGGTAATGGAGAGCTGGCTGAGTATGCTATGAGCTCGGGTAATTTTCCTGTGTGTAACCATAAGCTGTTCAAAAACTTGAGCTGCAGTGGACTTCCTATTACAACTACTCTACAGCCAAGTAATGAAATGGGCCTCCAAGTTGACAAAGAAACCATCAAACAAACTTTATTGTTTATACCAAGCGTGGAGGTAAGATCACCCCATTTGAAAATGTCTTAATGTAGTCCTTTAATAAAAGATGAGGGGGCAGGGAGGTTTAATCCTGAGTTTAAAGCAATTTGCAGCTCTCCTTCTCAGCTGTCCTTGGCATTTGTTGCCCCGTTGCTTACCTGACTTCTGCAGGAGCTGGTCAACTCCTGAGTGTCTGCTGGGTGTTTTGTATGAGGAGATAAAGGCCACAAGGTATGTTTTGGACAAAGGCTGACTTACAGCTTTTTCTCTGCACAGAGAGTTCCTTACTAGCTTCTGGAGGCCAGCAATGGATAATCACAGCATGTCCAGAAATCATATTCTGCTGCTGTGAAGTGGCTGAAGGAAGGCAGAATTGTCAGTTCTGTCAATTATAGCAGGAACAGACAATGCTGTATGTACTTGTGCAACTTTCTAAAACAGATCTGGAGTCACTCACTGGGGTGGTATGTTTAAGCAAAAATATTTTCTCAAACAGCTCTGTTTCTTGGTGCCATGAGCATTTGAGAGGAAAATAGCACAGATATTTCTCTGTCTGATGTTGCTTTTAATAGACGTGTTTTCATACACAGTGAGAGGTTTAACATTTATATTCCCAAAGACCCAGACATCTTTTTGACTGCATGGTGATTATTATATTCTTTTTAGACTCATCTGTTAAACAGCTGCATTAGCTTATGGGATAACACAGTCCATTTACACATTGCTGTTTGTACTCTGCATTATTTCCTCTGCCTCCATTTCTGCTCAGTGATAGATTATGTGACACATCAGCTGTGTTGACACTCTACATGTTATCATAGAATCGTCTGGGTCGGAAGAGACCTTGAAGATCGAGTCCAGCCGTTAACTTACCACTGCCAAAATCACCACTAAACCATGCCCCTCAGAGTCACGTCTACCCATCTTTTAAATACCTCCAGGGATGGAGGGTGGGTAAAGGAGAGCAATGAAGCAAAACTTGCTTTTGTGATCACCCTAGGAAGGTCCAGATTTCAGGAGACTCAGACTGCCCCTCAGGCACTAAGGGGAAGACTTTTTTTGAAGGAGGGGGTTTCTTTCTTCTACAGCATCCAGTGTTTTATGGAGATGTTTTGCAGCTATAGGCTTCTGTTCCCCTTCCACCCTTTTAGCCAGATCCCTTGCAATGGTGGGGTGAAGCAGAGTGTCTTGGTTCAGCCTCAGTCTCTCTTTTGGCGCTGTGGCAACTGCTGCTTTGTGTCACAGCACATGGGGTTCCCAGGCACTTTCCTTCCAAGCGTTGGGCACGGGGTGCATATGGGGCTAAGGCCCTTTGACTCCGCACTGGCTGTCTTCTGGCAGCCTTCACCTTGCAGAAAACTGCAAATTCTTTGTGCTAGACCATGTTCACAGTGTAAATCAAGGCAATTCCATTATATTCCCTAAGGTTGATTTGGGTTCATGGAATCAGTTTCAGGACCAGTGTTACCTGAGAATCTGCCTGATTTCTTTAGTGTTATATTTAGAAAAATGTCTACTGGATAGTCTGCACTTCACTGTGTCTGTTGCTTGTTCTGTTCGGTTATCAGTGCTGTGGCTGGGTCACCTTGAAATCTTCCCTATAGTGCTGAGAAGAAGCTTGACTTCCTTAATCTTTTCTCAAAGCAAATATTAAAGTCATGGGCCATCCTCATTTCTCTACTTTGCACAGACTCCCTTGTGTTCATGTAACCTTCCTCAGCAAGGATGTCCAGGCCCAGAGAGGTTTTTGGAGATGTGGTATCAGTGTTGACCAGATGAAGCAGCAAGGCACGTTTTCCATCTCAACCAGATGGCAGGTGTCCTTCCAGTGGCCTGAGGAGGTTCAGCTGGTGCATGAGGGTGGTAGGTGAGCAGATGCAGCCCCATGTGGTGCTGCTTGCCCAGATGGATTCCCTGAAAGCTGCTCTCTGAAGGTGGGGTGGTCTGTCAGCACCCAGGGGCTGGCCCGGAGTAGCACATGCGTTCTCTGCTCCACACATGCTCGTGTTTCCCACTGTGGGTGGCCATAATGTCTTCAACAGCCTAGTGTTTCTAGTTCAGGGCTGCTCTTTAATAGAAAGGGTGAGGCTTGTGCTTTTGATCCTCCCACAGATACTGGAATGCTTGCACATCGGTCCAGGATACAGCCTGGCCTGAAGGCAGCAGCTAACTTCTGGTTTTCTTCTCGGTGAGAAGAAATACTAAGCTCTACCTCTGTCCTTGTTTAGCAGTTTGGAGCACGTGCGCTTTTTGTGTGCTGTACAACTGCAGCAATGGCAGATATTGCCTTACCCCCACCAATTTTCCCAAATCCAGCTGGAGAATTTAATGCTGATGAAGAAAGGTGGTTGCTATCTGATGCAAATGGTTGCAAACCATCTGCAGGCTCATGGGAGTGTTGCTGTAATTGTTACACGTTACACCGGCTTAGTCTCCATTCATGTTTGCAAGAATTTTGTCTACCAAGAGATAAAAACTTATTTTTTCCCTTAGATAAAGCACTCAGGGGGGCAGGTCTGTCTTGAGAGTGAATATTTTTCAGCAGATGTGGATCAGGCCCTTGACACCAGTTGAAAGCAGACTTTTCCTTTGAGTATTCACTGTCACTTTTTTACAGCAGGATACTGATAGGTGCAATTTTCTTAAAAATCTACAGAAGAGGACTGGAAGTGTCTGAGAAGTTTTGTTAGCAATTTATGTTGCTTTGGAAACGCCTTTGTAGGGCTTGGGAAAACTGCCTGGAGAAAAAGGTGGTTGCCAAAGGTGCTAACAGTAATGTGCATCCCTTTTTAATTCCTAGCTTACCTAAACCTGGGCATCAGGAACATGCTTCACAACAGCTACTGTTGTGTCATGAGGGTGACATATGTTGTGCTACTGGTCACGATTTCCTTCTGTAAACCCTCTCTGTCACTCCTCTGAACTATGACACATACTCCTTGCCAGTCTTCCCTCTGATCCTGGATGATATGCTGTGTACCAAAGTGGTGGTGAAGTCCCCCTGACTGAGATTGCTGGCTGTAAAGATAACTAGGAACATTGGTGGGGGTGAGAGGGATGCTGATGAGGTCTCATGTCTCACAGTGAGTTACAGTGACTTGGTGAATGTATTTACATGCAAACCTGACTTTTTTTCCTCTAGCAGAGCTGACCAGGTAGGCCTGCTGTTACGCAGCTCTTTGGCAAGTGGAAGGCTTGGTGAGGAAGGGTCAGCTTCCAAGTCATCTTGTTAGTTTGTAAAGCAGATACAAATCTGCTCCTTGCTGTTCTTTTCCAAGAATAAATAAATAAATACCAAGGTATTTAACATAAACATGCACATGGAAATAGGTAATAGCTCAAGTGAATTAGGTGTTTGATTGTCCATGTATTTCTTCATGAACAGTGAGCACACAGCACACCAGGAAGGGGCATGTATAAGGGTGACTGAGGTTCACCGGGAAGTACTTGAAGCCAATTGTGTGTCTTGGTGTCACAGACTGACCCACTTGTTGAAAATGTTCCTTCTATATTGATGGAGATCTGAGATACAGATAGGGAAACAAATACAATTCATTTCCAAAAATATATTCTAGATTCATTGACTGGAATGGGAGTGAATGGACCCTGAATGCCGGTAGAAGATACTGCACTGACATCCAAGGAGACTAAGGCTTCGTCAGGCACTTTGTCACAAGGGTACATGGAGGTGGAAGGAGCCCTGCAGTTGTTATGAACTGAGTTGAAGTCACCGATTCAGTTCATCAGAGCTGGCAGAAACAGTCAGATTTTTTGCCATAAATATGGATTCCTCAGTGTCTTGGCCACAGTCATTAAAATCACCATGCCCAGCCCCTTCAGCGAGGGGATGGCATATGACCAATGTCCAGCAGCTACAAGCTGGCTGCATGGATGGGGCCAGGCATCGGAAAAGCCTTTATGGATCATTTTTCTTCCATCTCCTTGTCCAAGCACTGAGTATCACTGTGGGTTCAAGACATGATTATCAACATGATTATAATTTTTAAAATCTGAATTTCACACATGGAATTTTCCTCAAGATTTAGATTTGTGGTGCTTGTGAGCTGCTTCTGTGGCTTCCCTTACTTTGGCAATATTGAATACTATTAAGCCTTATTGTCATTATCAACAGAGACACAAAAGGAATATTCAGAGATAGTATTAAGATGATTTGGGCTTTTAATGCCAATTTCTTGGACTAATTAGGAATGTTGTTAAAAGTCCCTTTAGAATGTTGTTATATAAAGTCTAGTGACCTCTTCTGTCATCCAGATGTCTACTCCTGACTCTTTTCTTTAAGGCTCTGAGTCAGACAGTGTTGATAGCAATGCTGTGTTGCAGATGGAACAGAAATGTACAGCACTTCTATTAATTTTTAAAGTGACTTGGCAGGGTCACATAGGTCCATGGAAATATAGTTTTGGGAAAAGAACCTAAAGAAGCTCTTAACTTGTTTCTCTGTGATGTGTTAGGATAAAATCCTGGTCCAGCTACTGAACAATAGCTGCAAGGTTTGTAGGCCGCTCTGGTTGTTCAGCAAAATGCCTTCCTTTACCATCCATAGCACAATTAATCTAACTTGTCAAAAATTGCTAGTGATCTCCACACCACAGAAAATATGTAGGGACTCACGGCCCACATCCTGCAGGCAATAGACTAAAGGGCAGCTCTTACCAGAAGACCCAGAGAGTTGGACTTGGTAGTCCGCCTGTGTAAACTTGTGAGGTCCCAGGGCATAAACAGTACAGAAAAATGAGAAGGAGAAGGTAAAGTTAACCTGTTTTCCCCAAATGTTAGCATCCTCTTCTTGTATCATTGTATCACTGTTAAAACTTCCATGCTGACTAATTGTGATTTTAATCAACAAAAGAATGCACCTTCTGATATCAGAATAACAGGAAACTCCTGTTTTCATGCACTTATCCTTACTGATAAGAAATAAATGACTGCCACACTGCAGTCTTTTGAACATGCTGTCTAGAAACATCATCTGCTGAAGTGTTTTAGATCAAACTTTTCCTACCCTGTATCTTTCCAAAGCCAATAGGGGCTCTTTATTATGCTACTTCCTACAGTTACTGTAAGAAAAATATAGCAAATTTCTTTGCAATGAAAACTAAATTCCGTTGGAAGTATCTCGGTGGAGTTTTACAGCTTGTTTATATAAAATGCACTTTAACAGCGGATATAGCTGAAATAGTGTTGAAATACTAAAAAAGTTAATTTCTAGGGGAGAAGGGGAAAAAAAAATCAGTGTACCTTATTCCAAGTAAAATAAAGCAAAATCTTTTTCTCTTTGCACTTACTAAATTGCAAAGCGCAGAGCACCCTGTGCCTTGGTGACTTGGTTTTGCCCAAGGAACATGAATGCTTGACTGGTCAATGCCTTCCCATGCCTGTGACAGCTTCTGCTGTCGTTTAAGAAAATAAATGTGACCATTTCTGTCATGTAAATTGTATCAATTGAATAAAGCTGTTAGATAGGTGAGGCAGTTACAGGTTCTGTTTATTTTCTGTTTATTTTCATCCCTGCTATTACTGCATGCTGCTTCCTAGTTGCACTCAGAAATGCCAGTCCCAAAAAGGACCCTCTGTGCTGAGAGCTGACTTCTGTGAGTTTGGGTCAATATACTTTGTTTTTTAACTCTATTTTGCATCATATTTCTGTGCTGCTTCTTAATGTCCTGTGAAGTGTTCATCTGCAGGGACCAAATTTATGCAGATCAGTGTCCTTACATCTCTTGTGGAGATATATGCATTGTAGATAAGGCCTCTATTTTCATCTAAGTGGTACCTTACTGCAAATAAACATCTGCTTTTTTGTAGATTAGCTGTAACTTTAATAATTTACAAGCATCAATTTATTACCTTTTTCATGTTAAAACAAGGGGAAATGGGTACATTTCAAGATGCAATGTGGTTCCAAGGCTGAGGAAGGGACCAGAAGCTAGGTCTCATTTGTTCTGGGACTAGTCCTACAAATGCTTGGTCAAGTGAAACCACACAGCGATGATGGGGAACTGCTGGCACGAATGAGGCCTGTTTGGGAGATGGGACCCAGCAGGGTCAGGCTGCGCTCACAACACCGGAACAGTAATTTCCATGCCGCTTGGTAGGCAGATTGCACCCGATATGTCTGACTCATTGCGTCCGTGAGATGCAATGCACTCGGATTATCTCTGGCAGGCAGAGGCGTGGATCAGACCAGGAGGCTTTCCCTTGGTGGACTCAGGAACTCTGCACAGCAGAGATTATGCTGGGGTCTCTTCTTTGACCTCTTTGGCTTTTTAACAATTTGACATGTATGAAACAAATCAGTGTGACTGTGTGATACAGGCAGCACCTGGACCACAGAGATCTAGGCAATGTAATTGGAAATCAGTTGCTTTTTCTGTTAATGTAGTTACCAATGTCAGCTAAAATCTTGGCTAATGTTGGCAATACTCAACCCATTTTCCAAATTTCTGAAATGTGCATTGGTACTAGGCAAATTGTATTTCAAGTTTCACCCATGTCAGTCAAATACTAATGTGTGTTCAGTTTATTGGAGAGATTTATTTAAAACCAAGGTTTCTTAGGATGTGCAATCAACCGGCAACTTAAAAACAGGACCAGTTTTAGTAAGTATATCTGCTTTCTTCTGCAGCTTGAATAGCTCATTACAGAGCCTGATTAATCATAACAGCTATGTCTGTGTGCAGTGTAATATTTCAAGTACCATAGAGAGACACCTCAGTGTTCTGTTTAAGCAGCATCTATATCCCTTTAGGATTTGCTTTCCATTTGCTTTGCTTTTCTTCCTAACATCTGGGGAGAGGTTTAACAGAGTGAAAAACGCATGGCCTGGATGATAACTGTATCCACAAAACCACTGAAGACTATTCCCAACTGCTGCTGTGTTGTACAGGGTCCCAGGGGACAAATGGTGCCGGGTCACCCTGGAGCCTGATGCTCCAGCTTGCATATGAACTGTTTGCAATTGCTGACTCATAAAACAGCTCAACTGACTTGACAATTCATTAAATAAATAAATACGTTTTTCTTTAGCTGTGGGTGGATTCATTTATCCTGAGTCTTATGCTGCATGGAAGGACAATATCCGTTTTTTTATTGTCTCTTTTAGGAGAATGATTGTAAAAAACCCACTTTGATGTTTCTCTTAGATTTATAAGTTACAGAAAATGAAGATTTTTTTAGCTACTTCATCTTAATCTTATAAATAGCTGCTTGTGAAGAAATGAAGGGGCCTGGATTCTGGCCTATGCCAAGTTGCAAGTGTTGCCTTGTGACTAAAGAGAAGGAGAAATGGTGGCCTGGGGACCCAGGCTCTTATATTGAGAACACATTAGCCAGTGATGAACTTATGTGAGACAGGATGATCTGATGGTGAGTGGGAAGACTGATCTTGTGGGGTGTGAACTGGGCTGCTGTTTCTGGGCTATGTGTGCACTTCTTGTTTCTTCTGTAGCATCTTGTGCACACTTGGAGATTCCTCGTAGGAAGGGAATAAAATAGTCTGTGCTAAAGAAGACCAAAAGTTTCATCCTCTAGTTGAGCCACAGGCTCTTTGGAGTGAGGAAAGACCTGCTGGGAGAAGGTCCTGGCTGTTTTATAGATGTCCCTGTTATTTCTTCCATCGTTAAACCCCAGCAACAAAATCCTGTGGGCTACAGAAGCAGGAGGCACTGAGCCGCAGCCCGAGTCAGTGAAGGGAGGGAAGGCTGCTGGTGCCTGCTGCTCCTGGAGCCATCTCCCAGCATGGCGTGGGCTGCAGGAGAAGCGTTGCTGGAGGAGGATGCAAAGGTGCAAGGGCTGGAGGAGGAGGCAGTTGTCTGTGGAGGCAGCTGGTGGAAGCATGAGACTGGAGCTAGTTTGGGAGGAATCTGAAAAGTGAGGCACTGCTTTTGATTTAAGGTGGGAGAGGGTCAATCATGTAGCTTGCAGAATTGATAGAGGATTTTAGGCATTGTGTTCCTTCTGCTGGTGAGCATGTCTTGTCATGGGGTTATTCTGGATGTAGAAGATTCCCAGTAATGCTTTGTGGAGTCAGGTGTCACCCTGGCTCTTCACAGACTAGGGCAAAATTCCAGGTTTGACTTGAATGCAAACCTGTTCAAGGCTTTTCTTCTGCTTAGGGGAAGGAATATGGGTTACCTTGTTCATAGGGTCCCCTCTCATGGCTCACACTCTCACAAATTGTTCCTTTATTTTCTCTTAGGAAAAGAAAAAGAAAATGAAAACTAGTCCAAACACTGAAAATACCAGGTTCAGCAAAGTTGGCTGGGTTCCTTTCCTTTTCTTTGGGAAAGCAAAAAGCCCAGAGAGAAAACCACTAAAAGCTTTTTATTACAGTATTTACCTTTCCTATTTTCTAAGTAAGACTTCTGGCCACTTTGAACCTTCTCCAACTTTCATTAAAGATAATAGCTTTTTAACGACAACAAGTTTGTTTCCTTTATGCCCTGGGGTGAGTCATAGCCCTGCTCTCTATGGAGAGGCAGTATGTGATGGAATTGTGTAGTGGCTTTTGGCAGAAGAGAGAAGGATAACATCCATGTTCTCGATGCCCATGGCCACACCTGAATAAGAGCACTAGGACTTCTAGCCTGACTTCCCCCCATGGTCTTATAATGCAGCATTATACATGAGAGAGAAGGCAGAGTAAGCAGATCACACTTCCCGTGTGTTGGAGTCTGCTGGAGACACTAGTTTTGCCATGCTGAGGTGAAGCCTTTATCAAGGATAAATCGTTTTGGGGTTTAAATTCAAGAAGGTGTTTGCTCAGCCATAACCGCTCTGCCGTGGTGTAGATCCTCTTGTCAGTACTGCAAGAGTCTGTGTTTTGGGGACAAAACTGGTGAGCTGAAAAACAGCAGATGCTTTGGACCTAGCTGGTCATACAGCAGGGCTCTTGAGAAGACCACTGTTCTCTGTGCGCTCTGCCCGGGAAGCCGATGTGGTTCTCCTCTTTGCAGGCAGCTGAGAGTGAGTTTTACAGGGTGGAAAAGGCATCTCTGGAGAAGTGTGCAGCAGTTACTGGCCTGCTGAGCACATGCAGAAAAGTCCAGGTCTAACAAGAAGGGTTTTTTTTTTTTTGCAAGAGGTGCTTTTTGGACCCTAGCTCAATACTTCAGCTCAGGTGTTCTGGCCAAAACTCCCTTCAGTGCTAATGAGATTCCATCCCTTTGTCAGAGTATAGGACTGTTCCTGAGTGGGCTTTGTTTGCAGATGGAGTTTAGAACTGTTTGGCTTGATGCTCTTTTCTACTTTGGCAAAAGACAGAAGAATCTGAAATACATGGGCTTGTAATCTGATTTTTCTTCAGATTTTCTTCAGGAAAATCTCTGAACCTCACTTGATATCAACTCTTCTCCCATGTCTCTGTGTGCTAAAAACAAGCAGATGTGCACAGAAAGGGGAATGCTGTTTAAAGGTCTTTTAACTTCTATTCCAAGATCTCAAAGGACACCGCAAAGGAGAGAATCATGGTGCAGAGTTTGAAACTCCTCCAAGTAAAGTGGCGTTAGGATCCCTGCAGATGTATTCTTTGCTTACTGGTCTTGATAAAAGAAAATTTCACCTGAATCTTTTCTCAAATAAGCCTCTTTTAAGACTCAATGCTTGGTCCTCCTCCCTTTCCTGACCTCCAACACTTTTTTAATTATGGCTTTCTGCGCAGGGTGCCTGGGGTAAGCAGGCAGACAGGCATTTTAAGAAAGCAGCAGCAGGTGTGAAAGAAAATCAGCCAGCTCTTCCAGTTCTTACTATTATTATTTTGAGTTTGTGAAAAGAAAGAAAAAGAATTAATTCTTGCATTAGGATATTTTCACACATGAGACTCTTCTCTCTTTCTCAGCAGTAAGACCTTGTTATCTGCCTGTGTGAATTCATTTTTGTCTTGGCTCTAAGTGTGTGAATTCATACTGCGAGTGGGTCGCATGGGAAAGCAAGACCACATCCACAGCAGTGATTGCTTGTGTTGTCAAAGGTTAGTTAACCTAAACAAGGACTTGAGAGAGGCAAGACCTTGGAGGTGAGCAAGTGAGGAATTGGATGTTAGAAATGCGGCTGGCAGAGTCTGGGACAGTGGCACGTCTCCCCAACACAAGCCACTGGCCAGGCAGCCCCTCCCGGCAGGGGTTCTTCAGCCTACAGGAGAGATGATTAAGGGACAATTCAATGGAGATCTATAAAATCCTGAGTGGCTTTGAGAAAGTAAATGAGAATGGATTGTTCCCTGTCTCTTCCAATACAAGAAGGAGGGATTTAAATTAAATTAGCTGATGGTAGGTTCAAAACAACCTCGTGCCCTGTCTAGCATGGCACACCGTTAGGAGAGACTGGGGGTGCTGAAAGTTTACATGGGCTCAAAATGAGATGGGAGAAAATTTCGGTAAGATGCGAACTGAAGCATAAGCACCACCTACTAGGAAATCCTGGAAGTGAAATTACCAGAAAGTGAGAGAGCATTCTGGGGAAATATCACTACACATTCATCCTATCTTATATTCCCTCCTAGGTGTCTGCTATTAGTCACTGTTGAAGACAGATACTGGGGGATATAGGTCTTTATTTTGACCCAGTGCAACTTTTCTAGTGCATGAATAAATGCCCAACTTTTTATCAGCAGCAGTCTGAGCTTGAATCCCAGTTTCTGCTCTGGTACAGTTAGGTCAGCTCTGAGAAGGAGTAAGAGGACACTTGCACTAGATTGTGCAAAGGACATCTTTGACCTGTCTGCAGAAAGCGCTGTGTGCACTGAGCTCGTTTGTTGAGCGCTGGAGCAGGACTAGGACAGCAGCATCCTCAGGGCCTAGGATGGGATGAAGGGCTGAGACGCTTCAAAGATTTCCCACTGCCAGGGCATGGGGAAGGGAGTTAATACATGAATGAAACAAACAATAAAACCTCAGGTGAATGGCTACAATGGACTATCCAGGCAAGCTAAAACCTCGGAGACAGCCAGGTGTTTCTTGCACGTGTTCCCTGCTTTTCCTGAGCTGGAGGCTTTTTTCCCTATCTGCCACACACTGAGGGAAGGATCTGGGACGGGAAAACATTCAGTGAACTACAGAATCAGATAAGTGCTGTGAGCACAAAACCACAGCAGTTGCTTTGGCCTTGGCGTGAGGCCAGCTTGCTCCTATTCTGCCTGATCAGTCAGGCACAAGCGTAATGGACAGTTTGAAAGGGAGAGTCAGTTAAGAATAGCGTGGGGCAGTTCAGTCTCTCTTTGGATTCGTGTTGGTGGTCCTCTCCTCTGCTGCACTTTGTCTCCAGTTCAAGCAGGCAGGGCAAATGCTGCCAGAACAGCAGCCTTGGAGGAGTAAAAGGAAATGTAGGGCTTATGTCTGAGTTATAAATACTGTTGAAAATGAAACAGCCCGCTTCAGAGGATGCTGAAGTATCATTTCATGAAGGGGAAAATCCCCAGCAACAGGATGATGGGACAGGAAGAAAGGGATGGAAAGTTTTTACATAATTACAAGTTAGGAGCTCAGCTTCCAAAGGGTGGAGAGGTGACAAGAGTTGGCATCCAGTTTTGATTCATACATGTGCTATCTGTGGTTAGAGCAAAGTCCCTGACTATAAACTATCCCAAAAGGTCTCTGCCTTTTGCTGGGTTTCCTGGTTTGGGAGTTTTGCTGCTTCTATCTGATTAGTTAGTTGTAGGAAGCTTGATCATTTGCCCCAGCTCTTCTTTGAAAACATTAAAGTTTCTGAGGGTTTCTCTGCTTCCCTGCTGCTATTTAAAAGCTGAGAACAAAGTTGCTACATGCAACTGGAATTCCTCCTGTGCTCCTCTGTGCCTAGCAGGACATAGTCTGTGTGCTAAAACTCTCACCAGCAAAGCCTGGAAAAGTACGCCCTTGGATGCTCTGGGTGTGAGATAGGAAAGGCAGCAGACCACAGAACAGACTTTGCTGCAGAAATGGATTTTCAAGTTAGTACCTGTTTACAGCAGCAAAAGCATAGGTGGAAGTACTGACCTTTGCTTTTTTTTGGACAAGCATTGTTGCCATTGCTGTTGATTTGTGTCATGTTCTGTAAAACTCATGTGAACTGGTGGTGCTTCTTGCTGAAATATAGCGAACCAGCAGAGCATCCCTTGTGATAGCCTTGGAGAAGGGTTTCAATGAGCTGGCAGCCAGCTCTCCTGTGGCCTTCACATATCTGTAAAAATCAGCTCCAAGAAATCAGATCATTTGGTTGGCTACTTTCCTTCTACGCTTTTACAGACTTGGCTGTGACAATGGAAAGTAAAATCAGATGCTGTAAACCAGAACCTCCTTTTTTTTTTTTTTTTTGATCCTGCGTACTGATAGCTCTGTAGCTCTGTTAGTTTACTTACTGCTGGAATGCACAAGAATCCAAATCCTGCACAAGGGACATAAAGTGCAAGGGGCTGTATGAACACAGGACAAAGAAAATACTGCTATCCTAATGCATTTGCAATGTATATAGAAATTATCAGGTGATAGGGGCATAGAGGTAAAAGGGCAAACACTTGGGAATAGGGTAAATCCTATTTAAAAACCTGGTAAATCCTATCTAGGCTACATAGTTTTGGTTTTGTTTTTTTTTTTTTTGTGTGTGTGTGTGTGTGTGTACGAAAGTTATGGCAAAACAAAGCTTAAGAAGAGGCTGGCATTGGACAGCATTCCCCATTCCACAGATGGGTGGATCAGCCTGTGGTGCAGGCAGGGACACTGATTAACTATCTGGAATGAAAGTGAGAGTAAGCTTCCCTTTGTCCCTTAAAAGGGACATTCCATTTGTAACATCCTCCCACCCCCCGGAGTTAACGAAGGGAGCCGAAGGGCCTCTGGGAACTGGGTCAGTGGCAGCTCCAGCACAGTGCAACTTAATTAAGCCAAGGAAAATGAGTGAGAGAGGGCAGGAACCCTGCATGGCCAGCCAGGAAAGCAGCTGGCTTTGAACAAGCAGATAAAGCTTTATTTCCACCTGCCCTAGTGATGTTCCCTGTAGGCTGGAAGGCACAATCTCCATTGCCAAGGACAGCCCTGCAAGCTGTTCTGCTCCTGAACCTCTCCTTGTAAGATGGACTAGCCGTATTTCCTTTCTGTAAAGCACACTTGCGTGACTCCAATATTCCTCATAGGGCCAACAGTCCCACTTTTGGACTCAGCAACTGCCTTGAAAGAAACCTGTTGCTGGGCTGATGTCCAGCACAGCTTAGGCCATGTTTTCCTTGGCTTCTTTAACATTACCATCTTTGGAGCCTTTAAGGGGAAAAAACCCAAAAACCCAAACCCTAAAAAGTCCTCTAGGGCTATGTCAAACCAGAACAAGAGGGAACTTCTGCTTTCAGACCGGGAATGGGAGATGAGCAACAAAGTTTGCCCCCAGGAACTTGAGATGGGGGTGGATTGAGTGTAAACCCGACTGAGATGTCTGGACCCAGATCCAGTTTTCCTAACAGCACAGCGTCAGTCAAAATTGCAGTCTTTATGTGGATGCATTGCTTTCTAAAGCTAATTTTCATTCAGTCAGCTTCCTGTGCCTCAGAATAATGTGAATGTGTTCCTCCTACCCCAACAATTATTGGCAGGGGGACTTGGAACATGGCAGCATCAGTGCTGGAAACAGAAGCACCTGGGAAGCATTCTCTGTTACTGCCCCTCAGTTAATTGTGCAAGAGCTGCACAGGCCTCTGGTTTGTGTTGACTAACTAGCTGAGTAATGCAGTCTTTTTTTGAATGTTCTTCCTGTTCTAGATCAAGAATAAGACATACGTTGATTAAATGACTTACCCATGGTCACAAAGTGAGTGACTCATTGGCAGAGGCAAGAATTAACACTTGGTATCGTTAAATTCCTGCTTCCTAGACCCCATGGCCTCTTATTTCTAGTGCTCATCTCTTTCCTCTCCTGGCCTTTTAGCCTCTTGTCCACTGCAGGATTTGTTACCTGTGCGATTTCCAAGGTGACAATATCTGACCACTGCCAAGAAAATGAGACTCTTGTCCTTTGCTACAGACGTCTATGGACATACAAAGAAGCAAAAGTTCCTTTTATTTCTTATCTTTTTGGAACATTTTGCCATGCTGTGCCTGAGCTGATGTGGTGCCAGGTCTCCTCTGCCCCCATGCCTCCAGCATTGCACATTATGAAGGTGTTAGCCTGTCCTATGATATTATTTTCTGGTTTTCTAGAGTTATCTTTGCTGCAGTCTCCCTGAAGTGGGAACACTCTGCCTATACTCACTGTTAGTACAATAGCATAATCAGTTGCAAAAAATGAGTGGGTGGGTTTTGTAAATCCCAGTTCAGTATTCAGCAAGGTGTAACATCTGTTGTGATCAATATTTTAGAACGAGTCTGTTTGATAAAAAGTTACAGTAAAGCCTTTAGCTTCCTACTGAATAGCTAAATAATTCACAGGAGCGGTTCTAATCATTTTAAGCTTCTTGCATTTGAAAGTAAGCAGAAAATTCAGAGTAATTCTGTAGAGAGGCAGTATAGCCAGCTGGATCATGTTTCTTAACAAGCTGCTGTACTGGGAATGAAGTAGTTTCAGGTTTTTAATGGCTCCTGAGGTATGCTGGAGTCTAATCTGGCAAAAAATGGTCTCTTTTATCATTTGGTTTTGATGATATTCTTTATGATAATTTGGCTGGTAAGTGCTAGCAGCCAGTGCAGAGATTATACCCTGTAGTTTTTAAAGTCTGCAGAACGGGAACTGTCAGATACACGGGCATCATGACATGCCACGGAGGTTAAGGCAAAGAAACGTTCTGGTAGCATCAGGAAAATGAAGGGTATTTGTGTCAAGAGCACCTGTTGCCGTAAGCCCCTTGTTGGGCGCTGGGTATAGCCTGGGTCCGGGGCGAGCAGCCCCGGCGCTGCTCCGACACTCCCGCCCCTGAAAGCCGTGAGGGGGGGTGTCTGCCGGTGACGCCGGTGACACCGAGCTGCCCCGGGAGGAGGCGGCCGCCGCGGGGCTCGCCCCGCCGTCCGTGCTGGCGGCACCGCGGCTCCGCCCGGCCGCCTTCCCCCGTTCGGCGGCGGGGCCAGGGCGCGGGGGAGGCGGGCCGGCTCCTTCCCCCCCCCGCCCTCCACTCCCTTTAAGCCGGCAAAGCGGGGAGTGAAGGTCGGAGGAGCTGCCATGGCGGGCCGGGCCGCGCTGCTGGCGCTGCTGGTGCTGCCGGCCTTGCCCCGCCGCGCCGCCGCCGGCTGTGCCGCCCGCCGGCTCTGCTGCCCTGGCCGCCGCCCGGCCTGCCTCAGCACCGGCTGGCGGCCCGACGGCTCCCACGGGCCCTGCTACTGCGACCAGGCGTGTGCCCGCACCCTCGACTGTTGCCACGACTACGCCGAGGCTTGCCCAGGTGAGTGGCCAGCGAGTGGCCCCCGGCCTGCTCCCGGGGCCGGCTGTCCCCGCTGCCTCCCGAGCTGAGCGGCACCTGCCCGCCCTCGGGGCTTAAAAAGCACCGCCGGGGTCTGCTTTGCTCCTGGGAAGAGGAAGGGGAGCAGGCGGGGATGCGAGTGGCCAAAGGAGGGATGCTGCAGGCGCTTGGCTCCCCACCTCGGTTGTGTTTCTTGGAGATGCTGGGGTCCCCCCGTAGCAGACAGCTGGCAGTGCATGCCAGGATGCTGCGTGTTTGTACAGGACAGAAATGTGAAATGGGACGTTTCCTGACTGAGTCAGAATCCCCTGATCCCTTTCCCTCTTGTGGGTTGAAATACTGTGGATGGGATCAAATCTGCTGCTCCTGTTAGCCCCCACTTCTCACAAAAGACATTGACAGCTCCAGTGTGTGGCTGCAGCTTTGGCATCTGATCTGGCAAGACCCTGGACCACAGTGCCTGTACCACCAAGTGCTGGGGTCCCCGACAGCGCTGCCTTCCCGAGGGGCACAGCAGCACTCCGTCCATAAGTGTCTTCTGCTAAAGGGCAGATATGTATCAAGGAGATAAGTTATTTTAGCGAGTGGTGCAATCTCATATTCACTTCTCACAAGCAGCATCCTCAAGGAGTCTTACCCGCTCACATAATGCCTTTCTTTTTTTTTTTTTTTTTTTAAATCTGCATAGCTGTGCCTTTGCAGAGTTTTGCTCTAGGCAGATGGGCAGGTATTCCTGTGACTTAATTGCCTTTTTCCTTTCAAGAGTGAGCTGGAAAATGGGTGGGAAATAAGTTCATTCCAAAGTGATTTAAGCAAGCTGTGTCTGTGAATGAGGAGAGGCTGGCTGCCTCACCTCTGCCCTGGGGCAGAGCACCCTGGCTTTGCAGGGGTTGCAGGTCCTGGTGTCAGGGCTGTCAGGGGAGGGATGCGTTAGTGCTGGGTGCCCCAGTGCCTTTGGTGTCTGAGCACGGCTGGGCTGTTGGGTGCTCCTTCAGCACCTCACCGTATCTCAATCCTGCTGCTCTGGGCAGTTGCCAGGGATAGCTGGGGTAGACAGGATCCCCTCGTGTCTATTCTTCACAGTACCTAAGAATAATAAGAGAACTGTGTTTGCAGGCCCTCGTTGAGCATCATGAGGGGGTAGCAGAGGGCAGTCACCAGTCCCTCTCTGTGCTGGGTACCTTGCTGCCAGCGCTCTCCCAGCCCGGGGCCATCCTGTGGCTGCTGGAGGAATAACAGCATCCTGCTTACAGAGATCTGGCGAGAAAGCTGGTTTTGTGCAGGATGAGATATTTCTGCATTATTTCTTATGGTTCATTTGTGCTCAGTGTAAGAGATGCGGTTCTACTTTCACTTCATAGCCTGGCCTTTTTTCAGTTGTTTTCTTTCTCCCACCACTAAAGAGCTACTTTATCAACCTGACTTGTAAAGCAAAATATTAAGGCAAAGGCATTAATATCTGACACCAAACAAAACTGAAGAAAGCAGAATATTCCGAATAAATCAGATGCGCCAGAGGATTATAATGCTGGGTGGCCTACAATCCAATGCACAGGCTTTTTTTTTTTATGTGCTGCATTACTGCATATATGAAAAGGCTCAATTACTTAAAGAATTGATTTAATTCCTAATCTTTGAATAGCTTTAAAAAGCTGTTTGTGGTGACTTTAGACTAAGAAGAACAGCGTTTTGAAAGATCTTCCTAAAGTTTCTGAAGACAAGGGCAGTTTCAAATGAGGCTAATGCAGTAATTAGGGGCTATCTGTGTTTGTGGGAGAATAAACTGAAGTATCAAGTCTGAGCTGCACAGAAAGGCTGGAACTCACAACAGCATTTAGTAGCTTATGTCCCAATAAAATCAGTGGGACTCAGGCTTTTGAATGCCTTTGTAAATTGGAGTGCAAATGTCTAAGCATAGTGGCTCTTAATGGATTTGAATGAGCTCATCTGCCTCTTTAAATTGAGGGATAGATTAGTACTGGAGCTGGACTTGGAAACGAAGAATTCCTTGTGCCTGATCTCAGTGTTATGGGCCAAATGTTTCTGTCCTTGGGTAGTTTGCCTCTTGAGTACTCACAGGGACTTTGGGAGAAGGTAGCTTGCAAGTGTAGCCCTTCTCTTAGTACATGGAAGGTGGTGCCTGCTGGCCTGTAGCTGGTCACTGTGTGCAAGGCACCCAGTGGCTGAACCAGCAAGGCAGGAAACCTGGTAAGACACCTGTTCAATGGTAGGACTGAAGTTTGATGTTGTTAGGAGTGCCGGTGTGGTGCATTTGTCACACACTAGTCCAGCTCAGTCACAAGATACAGAAATCCAAGCAGAGGGACTGTAGCTAAGTGAAAATATGTGGGGAAAAAATAATATATGAGTCTAGGCTGACCTGCAAGTGTTTTTGCCCAAAGGTATCGCTCTTGATTGTTAGGTTGTGTTGGTTAAGGACAACTGATCAAATATATCGTCCTCTTCCTCCAGTTATCCCTTGTGTCGTGTCTGAGTGGAGTGTCTGGAGTGGCTGCGCAGAGCCGTGCAAGACAACGTTTCGTGTTCGGAGGAGGCACATCATCCAGGAGCCCAGGAACGGAGGAGAGGCATGCCCTCCTCTGGAGGAGAGGGCTGGCTGCGTGGAGTACTGGACTCAGCAAGGAACAGAGTGCAAACAGTCCCTGAGTAAGTCCACTGAAAATGTAAGTGTCTGGGTATTCGGGGGGAGGACTCTTGTTTGGGTCAGCAGAGCCGATCTTTCTGTACTGTATTTGGAGAGAGTTGGTTTCAGACACCAGCATGTTTGCTCTGGGCCTGGCTGCTGTAACTGAGAACTGAGCTCTTCACACAGAGGCTTAGAGATATCCTTCCCCGGACAGTATTTGCTGTGATCTGCTGTGTTTCAAAAGTGAAATATTACAGGCTTGTTGTGATCTCACTTATACAAGTGTAAATATCTGGCAATTTTGATAGAGTTAGTAGATTTATGCTTGTTTAAAACTTCTGTAAGTGGGTGTTGAGCTCTTTCTTTTTAAATATTTTTTTATTTCTTTTATGAGTCATCTACAAAAAGTCATGAAGGTGCAATGCCCATCATAGGTAAGGTATGACTTCTCTGCACTGGAGCATAGTGCAGGCAGAGGAGACCTCCAACTAATTTCTGGAGAAAAAGCCTGATTTCACTTTGTTCAAATCAGCTTTTCATGACATACCTTTACTGATTTTTTTTAAAATAACTGCTTCTCATTTTTGTTGCTATTTTGGGGTCAAAATCTCTTTGGTCTGGATGTTGGCTACAACTGACTTCTTCAAACTGGTTAAGAGTTGGTATTAAGTGAATATTGCTTCCCTACTCTGTCTTTTAGGTGTGCCTGATCGGTAGACTTACTCTACTCAGGCAAAAATCTAGCCACAATACAGATTCTCTTTTCAGTGAAATTATTGATGGTCTCAGATAATATGAAAAGACAGAGTTAGAATTGGTTTTGTCTCCTGCTGAAGATAAAACTATATGATATTAAAGGCCCATCTTTACTGTTTTGAAGACGTAAAAAGCCTTACTGCAGTGTTGCCACTTATGCTATGTACTCTTTCTCTTTGATATACACAGTCCCAGCATTAATTACAACAGGAGGGTTTGGAAAAGCCAGGAAAAAAAGAGCAGCGGCTGATGGCAATGAAAGAGCAGGGTAAGTTGGAGGCTCAGCATGGGGGGTCAGTCATACTCCACCTCCAAAGTCTCTCTGGCTGCAGTTTTGGGCCCAGTTTTTTGCTGATCAGAATCTGCATTTCCCAGCAGAAGGACGGCGCTTCACTAGATCAAGGTGCTGCTCTCCCTCAGCGACAGCAGTATCTTGGTGCATCTGCAGGTTGTGGGTCTGCCTTGATGTAGGACCAGTACAAGACTGAGATTCAGCTCTTTGTTCCTGGCGTTGCTGCTGTTTAAGGTTGTGTGATCAAAAAGCCAAAGACCATTCAGTGTGGAATCTGGTGTAGTTTGCACTTTTTTATATATATTTACCCCATAAATGGGGTAAATTCTCAGGGGCACAGTTTGCTGTCTTGTTACATGGGGAGCACATCCTGCTCCCATTTCAGCTCCCTTGGCTGTGATGTTGCCTGTTTTCCCCTGCAGCACTGTTGCACAGCACAGGTACAGGCAGGGTTGTGTAGAAAGCTCTGTTGCATTTTACCTTCTGAGACACAGCCATCTCTGTGTGTGCTGCTGTGCCTCCGGACCGGTACTTCAAACACAGGGGAGCTGGCATCACCCTTCCCAGTCCTCTTTCCCAGTTGGAGTCATCACTAGCAGCGACACAGTGCTGGTGGGAAAGGTTATCTTCCACTCTGTAACTGCTCATACACAGCTTTGCAAGCTAGTTATTCCCCAGGGGTTCTTATTGCAGTCCCTGGTGGTTTGCCTGTTTCTTGTTGAGAACTGCCATTCCTCTAAATGCTGCGTGGAGTTTCCCAGAGCTGCTCTTGCAGCATGAAGCAGCCATGTACTTGTTGATTTATTTCCCCACATGTTGTTGTACATGTAAATATTTCCATAGTACCTGGGTGCATCCATCCCCCTCACTTAAGTGTCTGAGGGAAAGAGCATATGTTCACCCTCAGCCTCCCTTGGACTCCTCATTAGTTGAGCCCTCTCCTTGTAAAATTCAAAAACTCGAGCACAACTCTATTGCACGTGTATTTATCCTTGCTCTCTTTCCCTCGGATAAGACAAGGAAGCAAACGCGGTTCAGTGTGCTACTTGAAGGTGTTTGGAAATCCCCATGATGACTGTTATAGAACCAGTCTAGACTAGAACCCGATTCTCTGCTGCTTTTATAGACGGTTACTGAGCTTCCTTGGTTTTCCTCTCCAAACAAGGTCAGTTCTTTTGGGCTTTCCTCTCAGATTTGTTGAAAATTGGAAGCACAGAAAAGTCTGAGCAGAGCAGAAGTGTTGTGTCAATCTGGTAGTCCTCCCACTGAGATATGACAACCTCGCTTTGTCTCTTAGGAAGGGAGATCATCAAAAGGAAAACCTTTACAGACCAAATCTCAGCTCCTGTCACAAGTTGCTCTACAAAACCCCATTATAAGTAACTGAGAGTAGGCGATAGAGAAAGTGTGGTTCAGCAAATGGATGCCAAACTTGGAATCTGTTGGGTTTTTTGGCTTTAGTTAAATGGTTGTCCAATCTGTGTTGGTTAAAAACATCAGCAGAGTAGTGTTATTCCCCATTTAACCTTGTCAAAATGCTTTTGTTTTGTTTTTTATGACCTTGGATGTGGATGCTTTTTTTTTTTGTTTTTCTTAATTAGTGATCTTTGGTCACCCAGTTTAGTCTGACTCTTCCAGTCCTGTGGAGGGCTCCAATCTGATTATTAAGCTAACCTACTCGGTTATTTTGGTTGCAGGTACTGTGTTGAATTCCAACTTGTGGCCATCACACCGGGCTGCTTGCAGAGCCACCACTCGTACACTCACTGGATGCAGTATCTCAGGGAGGGCCATACCGTCTGCGTGGAGTGTCAGCACCCGGCTTTAGACTCCAGAAGTCTGCATTGTTATGGGGATGGCAGTGGAAGCAAAAAGTAAGAGTTTTAGCTTTTGTTTTCATGTTGAATTTTTCATTCTTCTCCCTTGATCTTCTTGTCCCAGTTTCATAATGCACTGCATGCAACTCTCTGGAGCACTCTACATCTATTAACTGGTCCTTGTTGCATACCATGAGTTTCTTGCAGAGATGAAATGACCTGGTGAAGCTCACGTATTAAACCAGTGGCAGAGCCAGGACTGAAGTGTGGGTGTACCTGCACGTAGTCTGCTAAATCTCACTGACTTCTAAGTGGCACAGTTGTGGAGTTTTTTGTTTTAAAGACACTCCATCCATGCTTCTAAGGTTAACAGTCCTGTCAGATGTCAAATGAAACCAAATCTGTTTCTGATGTTTAAGCACTGGGGATTTTGTTTCTACAAGTGGCCCTTTATGAGTATTTCTGGCGAGTGACAGCTGGCTTAGGGACTTGGGGTATGTGCTGGCACCTGAGGTAGGATGGAAGTACTGTTAAATCTTTGCTCTTTCAGCATCGTTCCCCTGGAAAGCTGAAGAAACTTTGGGGCAATTGATGGGGACCACCCAGGTTGTACAAATTGGGCACACTCCAGCAAAGATGAAGGAAATGGCTTGAAGCTGCGAAACACATTTGTGGCATAGCCAGCAACAGAGGAGTTCTGGCTTCCAAGCCTCTGCTGTGGTCACTGGAGGCACAGCTTCTGCATTGCTTTTATCCTGATATTTTTAACCCCATTGCATCCTCTGAAACTGGTTAGCACCCTGCCTCAGAAAATCATTGCCCGTCAGTGCTGGGGAGGGGTATTTTTAAAACTTACCTAAGTGTTGAAATAAGCACGTTCACTTGAATTAGAAACTCTAAACTTGGATTGTCAGGCCTCAAGCACACAATGTATTGCACTACCAGGACTGCCAGTAATAGCCTTTTTAGACAGGGTTTTTCTCAGGCTTTTAGTAAGAGGAAGTCAAGTTAGAGTCTTTTCCTTTCCTGCCTCAGCTTGTTTTGTACAAATGTTCCAAAAACTTTTAGATAAAGAATTAAAAAATCTTAACTGATGTGGCCAGGAGTAGCTCTTACCTGCATTCAACATGTAAATCTTTATAAAAGCTTACAATAATGTTATTTTGCTAGAACCTTGGGGCCAGACAGGAACATCAGGTTAAGCAAAAAAAAAAATATATTCAGGAATTCATTTCCTCATTGGGCTGCAAAAAGAGGGAAGCATTTTTATTTGCCTGATCTGGTGAACAACACAGTACGTGGAATGGAAGCACAAAGAAAATGGAACTGTGTTCTTTAGGAATGATGATCTGATTGTCAGGTGTTGGCAGGCTGAAGGCCAGAGAGACGTAGCAACAATGGAGTTGGGGTGAATGGTGAGTGGTTCACTGAAGTCAGGACTCAGCCCACATCTCAGCAGATGGTTTAATTCCATTCCAGTTGAGCGAAGCCTAGAAATTGTTCCCAGAGTCTTGCTGGAGGTAAGATGAACTGGCATGTAAGAGCCAGAGGGAAATCAACTTCTAACACAGTGAGCTTTTACCCCTCCAGCATTACTGCCTATAATGCCCAATGAAGTAACGTCTGTGGCATTTTCTAGGCAGTTATGAGCTCTCATGTGTGTGCCAAGCTGAGATACTGCATGTGTTCGCTTGGGTTCATTGCCAGGGTAGTAATATAGGCTTAGAGGACAGGCAGGGCTGGCCTGGGCTGGGCTGAGCAGTGGACAGAGCTCCTGTCTACAAAAGACAGTGGAGGTGCACTGGAAGCCGCCTCGAACCAGCAGTGCTGGGCAGCTTTGTCAGAAATAAATGCGTGACTGGCAAATGGAACATGAATGATGTCTCTGGTCTGCAGCTTCTTCATCCTGTGTGTGTGTGAAGCCTCCCTTAGATTTCACATGCATATTTTAGATAACTGCCACACATCCCCTGGATAGGTAGCCTCCAGGGCCCAGTCTGGTGTTCTTTATGACCTTACAGTGGTGGGTCAAGGAGATTGTTGTCCATGGCTGGGTATCTTGCCTGATTTTCTTGATATCAACATCTCAAGTGCAAGTATTTACTGTAGGTATTCTTTATATGAACAGGGCTGTCCCCTAATTTGTTTCCAGAAGTAATATACTTTTTTTACCAGGTTGCATGGAGGAAAAATCTGACCTCTGTGATCTCTGAGAAGAAGGTGGACTGTTGGTGGGGACAGCATTGAGTGGGATGAGGGAAATATCTGTGAAAAGGCTTCTGCCTTCTGTTAGAGTAAGTGGCTATATCTGAGCATGTGGTCCTGCAAGGGAGCAGTGCTGTGAGGGGCTCGCATGGTGAGCTCCTCAGGTTGGGGTTCGCTGGCCAGATGTCAAGGGCATAAGTGGGATGTTTGTAAAGAAAGGAGGAAGAAGATGGGAAAGCAGCTGCTGCCCTGAAAGAGATGATGGTGGGAGGCCAAAGCTGATGCCAGCGCCAAGGATGCAGCATGTGTTGAGTTTGCTGAGATCTGCTCACGAGTCTCTGGCTGTATACTCAGTTCACCCTACTTTTGAAATTTTTGTTGGTGTAACTCTGCCAGGAGACACGGACAGTTTGTGGTAGCCTCAGAGTGGTGGCTATGCTGGCTGACATGTGCCATCACACGCTGGCCAGGTCTCTGGGGCCGCTGGCTGAGGCTTTGCAGGGAAGCATGCACAGCTGCTGCTCTCCCGCCCACGCCGTGCCTGCGCTTTGCTTCTCGCCCTGACAGCTTGGCAGCTTGTGCCAGCGTTTAGTTCCCCGAGATATTGTTCCAAGAGTGACTCTCAGGAAGGAAAACATCTGACAGAGTTTAAAATAAACTCGGCAATGCTGGTATATTTTGATGAGTATTTCCTAATTATCTTCTTGTGTCTAAGTGGAGTCTGGCTTATAAATGCTCCAAGTTAAAGAGAGATGCTTGTTATCTGTGCCTTCCACCTGTTTCCCACTCTGTAGAAGATGCTAGTTCATTTTAACCCCTGTTACACAAGCTCAGGAGGTTTCCCAAAGTCCTTGATTTATGGCCAGATCTGTGGCCATCAGGTGAGGATAGCTAGGATAATTTATCTTGCATTGGCTTCTTTCTTCTAGAAGGATATGAGATAAACAAGGCAGAACATCGAGCTGGGAAATCTGTTAATTTTGGATCATCTTCTGAAAGATCTACAAACAAAGTACAGACTTGACATCTGTTCAATTGTTACTCAGCCTGTGTCTAGGAGGATCAGCTGCTCTTCGTCATCTGGAGCAAGATATGGTGGTTGTAGCACAAAAATGTCCAAACTGCAGCAGTTTATGTCCATGCAATAGCACGGGGTGGAGGGACAGAAAGGATGGATGGACTTGATTTATAGCAAAGTCACTATTTGCCTTCCTCACCGGCAAGATGAGGAGTTTAACTTATGTGTTTAAGGAGTAAAGCCTTTTAAAGGTAAAGCTGCAGCCCAGAGTTTTGAAGGGTATGGGACTGCTCTGTGCACTGTGTGCTTTATCTGGGATTTTAATCCTCCCTGTGCAGATCCTGGTATTTTGAAATGACCCCAAGCCAAAAGAAAAATACAGTGAGCCTTTTCCAACCATGTGTGATGCATAAAACCCTGCTCTGGAGCATGACATCTCATTAAACGAAGGGCAGGGTTAACTTTGTGAAGCTAGAGTAATAATTCCAGTTTCCACAGAGCTATAAAACAATCAGAAGTTAGGGGTCTGTGGGGCTACTCTGCGGGCAGCTCTTTGCACAGGGCAGGAGTTGATCCAGTTGTGGTATTTGTGCTTCTCCAAAGGTCAGGGCTGGGACACACTGATGCGAGAAATTCCCTTAAACCGCTAAATGCTAAAATCTGGAAAGGGGCCCAGTGCTATAGCAGAATTTCAGTTTCTGTGGCTGTTAGGCCAGCATTGCTTGTGCAGCCACCAATTGTGAAAAATGGCCTGTGGATTTGCTTGGTTGTTTTCATAGGATACTTCTATGTTCAGTTCTGGTTGATGTATTGATGGACTGCCTGGGAGAAAAGGGGTGGCTGGGTTGGTTGGTTGGTTTTTTGTCCTCTACTTAAGAAGCCCGTGAGTAACTTTGTTCCAACACTTATGGGTCTGGTGCTTCCAGCCAGCTACCATCCAGAAGCCATGTCAGTGTGTAGCTGTTAGCAAGGCCGAAAAGCTTAGGCAAGTGTTCCACTAAGGTGGTTACCCAGAGATGCTCATGTCCCTGCACCTCTCACACAGATGTGTATTGTGTACTGTGTGCTAAGTACTTATTCGGCATCTCAATGGCTATGGGTGACGACAGAGCTCTGCCTGCTGAAAGGAAGCATGGTGTTATAAAGAAAAATGGAGAAAGGGGTGTTTTGCCCCCTTTGCAACCTGTCAAGTGTTTCACTACAGGAGTTATGAGGATGTCAGCGTGCTCTGTGAGTTGTTGCATGCAACACTGGGTACCTCGAGGGGATGTTTCTGTGAATTCTTTTGGACTTAACATCTACAGTATGTGCTGCTCTGGGTTCTTCCAGTCCAGTGTTCCTGCCTGATTGTGGCTTTACTTCATGCTATTGTAATCCTATGGGGGTCACTGTTGTTGCTGTTTCTTTACAGTAGTAAAAAGGCAGAATTTGGACCATGGAGTTAGAATTGACATTAGCAAACTAAATTGAATTTACTGGGTGATTTAAGCCTGGTACAAGTGACTGCCCTGCAGTGGAGGTGCAGCACATTAACTTTTTCCCTCTTATGACTGTGTTTCAGGAATCAGCTGTTGCACTGGCAGGCGGTAGGGAACCCTCGATGCAAGGGAACCTGGAAGAGAATTCGCCAGCTGGACACTTGCTCCTGTCCTTCTGTTCACAGCTTCTTGTTCATCTAACTTCTCCTGACAGTCCCAGCAAGTGAATGCTGTGATGGCTTGTCTGGCACCAACGTGCAGCAGCAGTAGGAACCACAACCAAAACGATGACTTCTCCATGTCAGAGGCTATGCCACTTACTTTCAAGAGGTTGCTGTCTGTACCGGGGTATCCTGAATCCTCTCTGTCTGTGTGTGCTTCTCAGTTTCCAAAGAAATCAGGCTGGCTGTGAAGTGCCAGTCACTTTCTGCCCATCTATCCCCGAGGGAGGCCTGTCTGACCCTGATGACTTCTTGCAAATTCCTCCTGTTTGAGAGGAAGGAGAATTCACCTGATGAGAAATTAGACAAACAAGGCCGTATGAACCCAGATTTAATTATTATTTTACCAAAGTCTCAATGGAGAATCAACAATGCAAAATAAATTAACTCAAGTGCGGTCTTTTCATGGCAATGGCACTTCTCTGTGGATGCTTCCTGTTTGTGCTTATATATCTCTTCCTTTTGTTTTCACCCTCCCTGGTCTTGTCATTTCATATTGATCCTCAGTCTTACAGAGGGTTCATCTTGTGCTGCTGAGATAATGGCAAAACTTAGAAATTAGTCTGTTCAAATCTGTGAGAATAGAAGGTAACAGGGATCAAAGGGCCCTTGGACTTCAAGTTTCAAGGAGCATCTCCGAGTTGCCCAAAAATGCAGTGCAGTCCTGGGCTCTAAATAGGAAGTCATCTCAGCTGTACCAGGAGGGCTAGCTATAGCCTTGTCTTTTTGACTGGAAAATATTTGAAATATTTTTTTATATTCTGCTGATTTATACTCATACTTTTCTAGAAATGAAAATAAAGGAGACTGGAGACATTCTCCCAGTGTGTGTCTATTGATTAATCTGTGTAGTGCCATCTCTTTAGTGCCTGAACCTGCTTAATTTATTCCAGCCAATCTTGCTGCTGACTCATGTGCTCCAGCAGGTAAGACTGGAGGAAAAGTCCAGTTCTACTCAGGATGTACTGGTGGAAGTCCAGGACCATGATCTACCACTATGCAGAAATGGACAGGATATTTCTTTTAATATATACGTACTTCTGAATCTGCTTAAACAAAATTACGGAAAAGACTTGTGCTTGGTGACAGAGCGCTGCAGTGATGAGCGTCTAGGTAATTAAATTTGTCAAAACCCAGGTGAGTGGCTGGAGATGGCTCCAGAAGAGACTTTTAATACTCAAGTCCGATTCTAGTCTAGGTTTGGATCCTGAAACCCACTAGTGACCATGTTGAGCATCTTTCATGGAAATACTAAAGGGCACTGCGGATATGTGCTTGAGATGCTTAGAGAAATATGTGTAGTACGGCGCTGAGAGGCCTGAAAGCGCGTGATGCCTCTTGGCCAGTACAGTAGGGATTTGAGAGCAAGGCTCTGCTTTTTATTGTATGTTACAAGCTGTCTCTGTGGATTAATGACTCACAGTGAGGTGATCTCATCCCAGAGTAGCAAGATTTAAAAAAAAAAAAAAAAAAGGCTTGTGCTTCACAGTTTGACAAAATCCGTAACTAACTTGTGGCCTGCTCAGGAGTCCTTGCTGGTTTGTGAGTAGAGGGATGCAATCCTCTGAGGAGTGGCTTGGGAATAAGTAACTGGAGTACATCATTTGGGCTTTTGTAGTGAGGAGTTTCTATCGAGCTGGAAACCAGTTTCATTTTTTGGTGGAGATAAGTAATCATGGTAGCATTTAGTCATTGGAAGGTTTTCTTTGTCCTACAGAAGCCCCATATTGGTCCACAGGATGGTAAATCGGCAGATGGTCATTTCAGGAGAAGAAAGGAGCCAGCTAGTGGAAACATTTTTCACTTTCAAAATCTACCCAAATTTTTGACAACATGAATCCCTGCTCTTACCAGATGCTTACAGAATTAAGTACTGAAACTATAAAACATGCAATTTTTGCTAAATAATGCTCAAAAAACTTAGTCTTCCAAATGTTGCATTCACCCCAGCGCCCCTCTTCTACTACATCAGAGCCAGTTGGGTAGGAAAAGACTGTGTTGCAACGTGATAAATGATAGTGTCACGTGGGAAAAGCTTTTATTCTAATCGATGAAACAATGTGGCACCTTAAAGCACCTTAATTGCAATCCCTTTAATTTACTGAGTACTTAAGCATTAGTTGTACTATATTTGTGTGTAAGACTTTTGTTAAATTGTCATAGTACTTGCTGTCAAATATTTAGTCCTGGCATTAATCTGTTCTGTTGTGAACCTTTCAGGAAATGGTGATTGGCACCTGCCATGAGTAAATGGTGTGAAACACCCTCCCTGAACCCAGCCCTTGTTGAAAGTAGAAGACGACCCTCCTGCTTCAGTGTCTTGAGAATAAGTGAGCCTTAAGAGAGGTTATTTTGATAATACTTCATCATATTCTGGCACAAACTGTAGGAAACTCTAGCTGGTTTCAATATAAATTTGATGTGTAGAAGTCTGCAGAACCAGTCTCAAGTGAGTGAAGGTAGCTGTGGAGAGTTAAGAAGTTTGAAGATAGTCTGCTCAGAAATAAAATTCTGGGTCAGATTGCTACAGAATCTGAGCTTGGTTTTTTTTTTTTTTTTTTTTTTTTTGGAGGCTGACAGTAAATTTGCTAAAATGCATTTTAGGTTGACTGTAACCGCTTGTGAATTCATGCCACAGTTGATGATTAGTCCTCATAGGCAGAGACAGAGGAAAGACAGGGATTTAGAAGTGGTGAAATGTTTTTATACCTCCTAAGTGAAGTGTTTTGATCTTTGATTTTGGAATTTTACTGCAAGATTGAAATAATCTGAGTCGAAATATTTCATTCAGCCCCCTCATTGTTTTCAAGTTTCTGCTTTGAGGAAGTTTCTGTTTTCAAGAGAAAGTTTCTGTTTTCAGAAACAGAAGTTTCTGTTTTCAAGTTTCTGCTTTGAGGCTTTGGCATCCGGGCTTGTATTAGAAATAGCGTGACCAGCAGAAGTAGGGAGGTGATTGTGCCCCTGTACTCAGCACTGGTGAGGCCACACCTTGAGTATTGTGTCCAGTTTTGGGCACCTCAATCCAAGAGAGATATCGAGGTGCTGGAGCGAGTGCAGAGGAGGGCAACGAAGCTGGTGAAGGGCCTGGAAAACAAGTCATATGAAGAGCGGTTGAAGGAGCTGGGACTGTTTAGTATGAGGAAGAGGAGGCTGAGGGGAGACCTCATCACTCTCTACAACTACTTGAAAGGACACCGTAGAGAGGTTGGTGCTGATCTCTTCGCACAGGTAATTAATGACAGAACAAGAGGGAATGGCTTCAAGCTCCAACAGGGTAGGTTTAGACTGAACATTAGGAAAGAATTTTTCACAGAAAGAGTGGTTGGGCATTGGAATAGGCTGCCCAGGGAGGTGGTTGAGTCACCATCCCTGGATGTGTTTAAGAGCCGTTTAGATGTGGTGTTGGGGGATATGGTATAGGGGAGAACTTTGTAGAGTAGGGTAGATGGTTGGACTCGATGATCCCGAGGGTCTCTTCCAACCTAGACGATTCTATGATTCTATGATTCTATATTGGAGAAAAAAGCTCTAATTTTTGAATTGACCAAAATGATGTATTTATTGATAGTGTTCTGTTCTGGGTCCTGCTTGTGAGACAGCTGTGATGCAGAATCAGTAAACACAAAATAGTCTGTTCCTACGGCCAGTGACTTGTTAGTCAGGGCTTTCTTTGCTGCTGCCTCATCCTTGAGAGCTGATAACATGAGGTCCTAAGAAGAGCTGCTGATGGTGGCATGGTGGGACTTCCAGTCTTTTGCTCCTGTCACCATAGTCTGGGGTTGCAGGAGCATGAAAGAATTAGCACGAGGGACCCTCCTAGCAGCTCTATTTCTACACAGACTATGTCACTTGATGAAACAAGACATTGCAAATGTCTCGGTGCATCTGCACATCCTGCAAAGGGCTGTGTAGTGTGCTGGCTTCACCTCCACACCTTGGGTAACTGTGCAAAAAAGTCCTGCTGGTAAATTCCTGGGGGAAGGAAGGAGAGATGCAAGTGTGCATGAAAGAGAGAGAGAGAGCAAGAGTCAGCCTCTTAAGTAGAAGATAATGAAGCTGTCAGATACTTTCCCTAAAAATGAAGATTAGCTCATGGTGTAGACACATACTTGGTCCTGCCTGTTTCCCTCTAGGGGCTTTATCATCGTCCATCATAGTAATCTCCATAATTTCTACAGCCTGTTTTTTGGGAAAGATAAGACTATTGGAAATCCAAGGCAAAATACTCCTGAAAAATGACTTTATACAGTAAACAAGCAAGGCAGCTTCACATTGAGGAGAGGCTGTTCACTGAAGATGACAGCCGTTCCCATGACAACGCTAAAAACCTTTCACCATTGGGTATCAACAGGAGAACATCTCCCACGGCAAGTACATGAAGCCAGGAGTTTAGTCCTCATCTTCCATAAATCATCCTGTTGGGCACTGATAATGAGGAACCGGCAGTTGTGCACATGCAGCTCCACCTTCTCGGCACCAGCCTGGCTGCAGATGAGAGGAAGAGCAAATAAACCTAAAGCGCCAGCGAGTTGGATTTATGTAAAAGGAAAATTAAGCTCGACTGATGTTCCTACACTTCCCTCTGCCCTCCAGCTGAGGATCACAATTTTTAATGACGAAAAGCCAAGCGAAAATCCAGGCTGTTTTGCAAACTGCTGAAGAAGCCATGTGATTTTCTCTGTTATAGAGAAATCTTTTATTGTCATGGGACAGAGAGAGAGGGAGGCCCTGGGAGAATTCTGCTTTTTTTCACCCTAACCCTGTAGTGTCCAGCCTGTGATTCATGAGTTTTCTTCTGCATTTGAAACAGAAGATGGTAAAAGACCATTTTTCACCATCAGATCTTCATTAGGCTTATCAGCTCCCTGATTGTCATGATATGTGGGTCTGAACTGCAATCGTCTGAATGTATGACTTTTCTAAGGAAAAAGCCCTTATGCATTTGGGAAAAAAAAGACCTAAAATGTGCCCAGAAAGCTCAGGAGCCAAAGGTAAAGAAAAAGAACAATAAAAAATTGTAATTTTCTTGAATACCCTTGTTGCTCTAAAGACAAACTTCTTTTTTCTTTTGCTCAGTGGCCAGAGGAGTTGAGCGTATTCGGCTAGAATGGTAGGAGTTAGCAGTACTTCTCCATAAATAAGACAATGCTGTTATCTTTAGCTTTTCGAACCTATTTTTTTTATCCTTGATTTTGGGTGTTTTGGGTATTTAAATATTAAGATCACTGACTCCTTTTTTTTTTTTCTTTCTTTTTTTCTTTTACTGAAGTTTTTTCTGAAGTCCTTTCCAGTTATAAAATTAGTTGCTTGGTGATAGTTGTGGTACTGCAAGTGGAGGAGTAGAGGTGAGAAAGGAGAGTATGAACCAGCAGAGATTATTCTGTTCTCTAAATATGTCTCTTGCAGCTTAAAACCACAACCCAAAGTATTAGCAAGGGACTTCTTTTTAATTTTTTAAACACTGGTCCTTCCATTCTTAAGCTGGATGAAATACATTCACTTATAAAGGCTCTTCTATGTATTCCGCAAATCGCCACCTTTTTAAATCCCTGGGGATATGCAGGGTCTCCAGGCTGCTGGTCTGTAGTACCCCAGTTGCTCTCATCCCGTGACACAGGTACAGAACTTGCTGTGACACTAGTGGAACCTAGACACACATTCAGACGGGATATGCTTGGCTGCATCTTGTAAACATCGTCAATTGATATTGGAAAGGAAGAAAGGGGGAACCATGGTGTGGTTAATATCACAATATTACCCTTTTTTCGTGAGTTCAGGCACAGTATGTGACTCCACTCTCCCCCAAAACCAGGAGTTCCTCACCCCTGTCTGTGCTGGAAATAAGATGCAAGGTTTCTTTTTATCACATTCCCTAATCCTCAGGGCCGAAGAGCTCAGCATCGCTCTGGTCCTGTGCATTGGTTTTTTGCTGTTACTTGTTGTGCTCAGTGCTTGTTTTGCTTGAGCTCTGTTGTGGCCTTTCGATACTACTAATTGTGTGCTTTTGAATTACTGGAAGGGTGTTGCAGGGTGATGCCAGCACTAATGGGCTTTCACCTTCCTCCACTTTCATAACAATCCTCAGACCAATTAACCAATTCTTGATTTATTCCTTGCATCATATTTCAGCCATTAACAGATGGAGCAGACTCCATCTGAAAAATGGGATTTGCTCGGCCCGTTCTGCTGGTGGTGAAAGCCGATGCTGCTCTGACTTTGCCTGAACCTGTGCTTTTCTGCTCACCCACAAGTGAACACTCGGATCTCCTGTTTGAGAGCACAAAGTGCAGCTGGACATCTTCTGATTGTGTTAGAAGGATGGTAGCTGGAGAAACTGGATTTCTCCAACGTGACAATAGGATGCTGTTACTTGTCGTCTCTCTCTGTTTTAATTCTGTCTAGCAGTTGGATGCAATATGGAAGCAGATCCCTGAAATGCATTAACAGTGAGGGTGCCTTCAAGCTTGATTTCAATTCAAGGGGATAAATGAGTGAGTAGTTTCACAGACTCACAGGCTCATGTGAGTACCTCACCCACCTCTCCCTTTCGGCTCCCTGCTGGGGCATTGATTGTGCTCCTTTGGGCACAGCAGTGTGAGAACCGCTTGTAATCACCAGTGGAAAGAGCTGATCATGGGTAGTTATGAAATCCCATGGACCTGGAGCTTGTGTTCTGCCTGGCTTTTCCCCCTTGATTTGTCTGTTTAGGGTGACTCCTGACAGGTTCCTGGGTTCATGTGCTGAGCTCCTCTGCGAGCTGCACTCTGAATATTAATGTCATCTGCCAAATTTAGGAACAGTTATAAGTCACTCATTTTTCTAAGGCAGGAAAAAAGCCTAAATACTTCCAAGAAAAGCACCGCTGTTTATTATGCTGGCTAGGCTGGAAAGTCTTAGTTACAGTGTGTACTGAGGACTGACAGCCAACCCCAAAAGACATAAGCACACAGGCCTCCAGAGCACAACCACCACCCAGGGCTTGTGTGCAGGGGGGACAAATGCAGTGTAAAGCAGCCTCTTCTTTCCTCTAACAAGTAAACGAACAAGAAAGAAGCTGTATTGTGAGAAAGGGAGAGCACTCTGGGCAGTGGGGGGAATATCAGGGTTTTATGCAGGATTAGGTTCCCCTAAGAATGAAATTATCATCAGCTGGGAGGTTGCCAAAATGAGTTGCAGTCTTCTCTGCATAAAATGACCCTTTATACCCATAAGCCTGCTACTAGCACGGGTCTATGAAATATTAACACTCCCTGTGTAAGACACAATTTCTTCTTCTTCTTGTCTTCAGAACTGCCTGGCTGCTGGGAGACACGCGTGAAACCACTGCCAGGGGCAGTTACCACCCTGTGAGACTCAGTTTGATAAGAAGAAGGCAGGGAAAAAAAAAAAGTCATGGAAAAGAATCTGCAAAATTTCCACTTTCTGCCACAGAAGAGTGGAGTGTGAACTGCAGGACCTGGTGAGCATAAACATCTCTGCTTCCAAAAACTCGTTATGCTTTTGCTGTCAAATAGCAAATGTCAAACAGAGAAGTAAGTATACGTGGTAGCCCAGCTGGCCCTCGCAGTGCCTCTGTATGCGTCACCGCATCTTCGTTACCCACTTACGATGCTTCCTTATATGAGCATTGCTTTGAAAATAATATATACTTGGAGAATATAGAGGCAGGTCCTATAAAGCAATGGTCATGCTTGCTTTGTTCCTCCAGTTTACTTGTTTTAATAAGAAGAGATCTTTGCCTCTTAGTTTTTGAATGTCTCAATTTTAATGAGTAAGGCCTTGAACTTAATGGGAATCTCTAAATACTCTGAAGAGCAATTCCCTTGACTTTAAAGGAGCTGCCTACATTGGTAAAGTTAACCCTATATCAGGGTATCAATGGGAGTACAGCTCCTTTGACAGCTGGGTGTCTCCTGTGCATACAGCCCTGGCTGGTGACAGCTCAGAGGATGAGGCAGGTGCCTGCTCCTTTGAGACTGCACTCAGAGCACCCCCTTCCCGAGGTAGTTAACTCTGAGCTAGTTTGATTCTGAATTTAAATAGTCTCTATTTGCCAGCGGTAGTTCAATATTTAGGTTACCCTAATCCATAAAGTACCGTGCAGAATTTACTGTGTATTTCTCATATCACGTATGGAGCAGTTGGCCAGCAAGTCAGGAGTAAACTGGACCGAAGAAGGATCCAGCAGGTACACCGTGCTGTTTGAGATGCTGAATGTGGGAGAGGAAAGGCTGTAAGTGAGCCTGGGCAATGGGCTGGTGGCGTAGGACATATCCCCGGTCTGGCCCTGCCTGGCTGGGCGGTTGTGTTTGTATCTCTTGTGGCTTCTGTTGCGATATCAGCATTCAGGAATAGCTGTGATTTTGGTTTGTTTACAATGTGGTTGCGCTTTTCTTTTTTTTTTTCCTTCAAATACAAATAATCCCCTGGGATTGATACTATTCCTCGTGAATGATGGCCCTACCTGTGTATAATCATGAACGCCTAACCATCCAACCTTGGGTGCTGGCTCACAGGGCATGTGTGGAGATTTCTCTAGCATACCAGCTGCGTGGCTCAATTTCTGTGTTAAAACACAAACAGACTGATGGCAGATGGGAGCTTTGGGTTTGAGAATTCATTCAGCTCCATTAAGTTTTGTTTTGTTGGTTTTTTTTTTTTTTTTTTTTTTTTTACATTTAGAATTGCAATATTAATGGTGGTTAACAGAAGTTTCCTGGAAACAGAGATGACAATTAAAAAACAAAGTACAATAAAATTGATGTGGTTGTGGGTGTTGGAGAGAGGGGAGAGTTTACCATAACTGAAATCAGTAACTGATGTTACTAATGTAAAGGTGATTGCGCGTTGACATGGATTACAGCTGCCCTGAGTTGGAGTTTGAAGAAAAGCAGTGCAATTGCAACAGACCTGCATGTCACCTGCATCTGTGAAGGAGAAGGGAGAACATCATGGGGGAAACAGGGCAGCACAACTGCTGACTGCCTGGGACAGCTTGTAACAACAAATACATTTAAGGGTTCCCCACCACACAACTGCCAGGTGAGCCCTGAACTTCACTGAGCAGCACCAAGTCGTAAGTAGTCAAGTCCCTGCCCACGGCAGGGGGGGGTCGGACTAGATGATCTTTATGGTCCCTTCCAACCCAAACCATTCTACGATTCTGTGATTCTATGGGACTAAATTCATTCAGTAAGTCCTAAGTGTCACAGGGTTGCTGGGCAGTGCCCTCTGCCTGCTGGGTGAAGGGGAGGAAGGGTGCCAGGCTGGAAGAGGCAGGCAGGGAAGGGCAGGGGCAGGGGGAGGACCTGCTCTGCTAATAGGGAGCATGAGAAGTGCTCTATCATGTTCCGTATCTCCAAATGCGCTTCTGCCTGGCATTTCAAACACCCAGAAATGGCCTGCAAAGCAACAACACAGGAGTGGTTGCAGGAGTGGTTGCTACATTTACGTATTGGGAGTGGTTTATTGAACAGCTGTAACTGTGCAAATGCAATGGCAAATATGTTCGCTTTATGGCAATACATTTCAGTAAAAATGGCTTAATGACTATATTGAAGTAATTTATTGGGAAATGTGGAAACTGTGCAATTAAGCAAATGCATTTTCCAGGATTATGATGATCCAGTTTTCTATTTATCCTGTATGCCTGCCATGGATTTAGTAATTCCTGTGTACCTTTGGTAAGAAGTAGGTAGATGTAGCATAAATACAGAGTTTTCCTTCTAGGTCATAGATATGTAAAAGTGGTTTCTCTTGCTTTGGTCTGGAAAGTAACCTCACTTTCATGGAAGAGTGCGTGGCAGACTGAGGTGTCTTTAAAATCAATGAAATCCTTTAACCCTCTCCACAAGTGCACAACCTTGAGCCAAACTGAAAGACAATGCACGTGAAGAGGTCTCTCCTTCCTCTGTCTCTGGGGATGTCTTCTCACCTGCTGTGTGCAGGATTTGATTAAAAATCCCATCACTTCAGTGTTTTTGGGGTCTCAGGGGGAAGCTTGAGATGATTAGGAGAAGCAGCCCTTTACTTGAGATCAGGGCCAAAAGTCTTATGTGGACTCAGTGTGACAAGTAGATGTTCAAACTCCTTATTAGTTGCAGAGGTTTCTAGAGCGGGGCAGAATTTCTTCTTTAATAGTCTGTATTCTGCTTTGTGTTCCCATCTTGCATCAAACCCCACCATTCTCAGAAGAATCTCAATTGCTTTCCGCACTCCTCTTACACCAGAGGCTTTCTGCAAAACTGGGTGGGAGTGGATTTTCCAAAGGCTCTGAGGAAAGTCAGGTAAAGCTGACCATTTGACTGCCTTCCATGCCTTGAGCAGGTAACATTATGTGGGCAGGAACCCAATGGAGGTCAGTGGTCTCCAAGGGGGCTGCGGATGGCTACATGGTGGGGCCAGTAGTGTCCACCCTGGACTCACAAGGGGTCTGGAAGGGGATAAAATGGCCAGATCCACAAAAGGCTTTATGTGCCTAGGATAAGAGAGAAATGTCAATTATGGAAGGTTTTTGTCAGCATGACTCCATCACCTAATGATCAAAGGTGAGAGGGAAGGGGGGTCAGAGATGATTTAAGATCCCAAACTACAATCTCACCTGTTTGCTCTCAGATCTCTGTCCTTCAAGTACAAACAGAGGGAAATCAAAACCAGTTCTCGAATCAGCTCATGTTCGGTCTCCTCCTTGACCTTTGTCATGGGGGGGAGACAGTAAAGCTTAATAAGGAAATTCATTTTACACAAGATCCCAGGTCTACAGATAGCTACATTATAATTAACTGTGTTAATTTGTGTGCCTATTTTGCTCTTTTTTTTTAATCTTTGCATCTATTAATTATTGCAGAACAGTTCTTACTGATAACTCCCCGGCAGTTTGTGCTGCTGTTCTGAAATTATAAAATGATATAGTTGGCAGAATGGGTACAGACTTGTACAGTTAATTGGGTTTTTGCAGAAGGAAATTACATAGTATAATAATATGCCCAGGGTGCCATGGGAAGTGCAATTTCTTATTGCTTTAGTAAATAGGATTGGGAGAATATGAGCTCTGGATTATAAATTGTCTTGGAATTTATCCCAAAGCTGCAGAAGGTTTCAAACCCCTGTCACTGAGTCCTGGCATCACAAACTCATTGCAGTGAGAACCCCTGGTTTTGTGTTGTTTCTCTTCCCCCCTTGCCCCTAGCTCATTTACTTAGGTAACAGGTTTAGCAGCAGAGTCCCAGGGTCACTGATCTGGGCAGGTGGAGTTGCAGGAATCACACAATCGTAAAACAAGTGGTGGGTCATGTTGGCTAATGAGAGGTGAGCTGTCAAAACCCAGAGCTTTGCTGGGGGGGCAGAGCATTTCCATTTCTCACCTCTTTTTTTAGGAAGCAGAATTAGATAGAAGCCATTGAAGATGTTTTTCTAAGTGAGAAAGGTTGGTGAGAATGAATGTTTTTCATTTCCTGCTAAATTCAAGTCTCAAAACCAAGGCTTTTTTTTGGGGGGGGGGGGGGGTTCTTTTTTTCCAACCTGAATGTCCAATCTTGGGTTAGCTTGAAAGGTGTTACAAACTGGGTAGCTTTGGTGTCTGTGAAGACTTTCTTAAATAAAAGCATGAACAACTTGAAGGAGATTTGAAGGATAAATGGAGATTGAAAGTTTATTTCTAGTAAGAAGCCATTTCCTTTGAAAAGAACAACTCCTCCCCCAAAAAGTTTCAGTAGCAAATCTTGATTATGGCTACCTGCTGCCTTAGCTGGAAATGTCAATAATTTGATATCAGCCTCAGCACTTTGATGTCTCTCAAGTGCTGCCAGCTGCAGCATGGCCGAGAGACCTGGACCCTGATTCCTGGTTCAGCTCCTGGCCTCCCACACGCCCTCGAGACTGCAGCTCTTTTCCTCTCCGTTTCATCTTCTCAGCTGTCAAAGGGGGGGTTGTAAACTTGGCCATTTTTGTGAAGGGCTCAGAGTCCCTCAGCAAGATGCTCTGGATGCAGGCAGCATGCTCATTTCTTCCTGCGTATATATACAGTGTGCAATCTCCTCCAGCCGTCTCCACTAATCTCATTAAAGCTCTGTTTTTATGAGTTGGGGATTTGTAATTTTTTTGTTGTTGTTGCTGCTACTGATGGTTTTCTGCATCATCACTCATTCTTATAATTAAAGTGACAGCTCTTGAACTAGTATGTCAAAACAGCACGGTTGAGGTAGAAAAGTACTGGGAAGATCATCTTTAATCAGCAACAATGATTCATGTTTAACTGGGTAGATGGTAAGTCCTAGATCTAGCTGGCTCACAGTGAAGTTTCCCCAAGGACAGGGTGTTGTTAAGAGTTTTGCACAACTGTCTAGGCCCCACCGCTTGGGGTTTTTGATGGAAACTATTTAATATGCAGTTTCTGTCATTGTGTCAGAGCTGTAGCTGGGGAGCTCTGAACCCTAGCAAATCTTTTCAGACTTATTTTCTAGAAGCTGTACAAAAAAAGAAATGTAAAGGAGATTATTTTGGTTTGAAGATCAGTTGAGCCCTCCAGCTTAGTTGGAAATTCGTTGTTTCCAGGAGTCCCAGCTCTTTGTTCCTCAGTGTCTCAGCATCACAAAGCCAGGTACGCTAATCCCAAGGGCAGGTATCACAGTGGAGAAATCCCAAATGTGGGTAACATTTGAGGCTACACAAACTGTCCATCTACACTGTGGTGCGTGGGGTGAGAGGGGCTCTGAGGGCAGAGCAGCACAGGGCTGCGCAAACATCTCAGGATGACTGGCTTGCTGATTGCTCCCACTCCCAAACCTAGGGCTTGGTCTAGTTCTCACTTTTCCTCCTGTTTTCCCTGCTCTATGCTCCCCTAGTACCAGTCCACATAGCTGTAGATACCACGGTATATGTATTTGTGTATACCGCATATAAACTGGTCTGCATTCCTTTGAAGGTCCCACTGCTTGGTGTAGCTGCTTCCCTAGAAGGGTTTCTTTTTCCTCTGTGTGCCCAACTCAGGGCCATTCAATCCGCTGTAACCAGACAGCTGCCGTCCTTAATATTTCAATGTATTCCAGCTCCAAAACAGCTGGTAGCATCCAACCAGCAAGTACTTCTTTTCCCTTTTGTATGCTTAGGCTGCTGTCCCCACCGTTAGGGAGGTGCTGTAAGATCCTGGGGGCAGCTTAGGAGTACGTAAGGTTATGTTAAAATGTCTCAAGGGCTTGTTTGGCCTTTGGAAACCCTGAGGCTGAGGAAAGGGGCTCAGCTTTTGGGCTGACACAGGGAAGACCCTGATAAGCTCTTGCTCTTTGATGTTCTTATGTCTTTTATTACAGATTTGCACCTGAAACTCTCCTCCTCTGAATTTCTCCAACTTTCTGCAAAGGCTTTGTGAATACGTGGGGAAAACACACACATCCTCCATGCGTTCAGCTGGGCCTGATTAACTGGGATCTTTGTGGCAGACCCATGGGAAGTGGGAGTATCTTCACTGGTCATTTAAGACGCCCTGTGACTGCACAGAGACACCACGGCAGCCTGTGTGTGGGGAGGCCTTTAAATTCATCCTGCTTACAATGGCTGCTCTCCAGCATCCTGGCTTGTAGGGTACAAGAACCCTGGATTAATGGCAATATTTTCGTATTGCCTTAAATAAACTTTCATTCTTCATTAGAGCTTTGTACTTCATTACGTTGGTATGTTAAATGTAGTATTTATTTGCAGTGCTATGCAATCTTACAATAATAACACTTGATGGTGCTTACAATTACAAGGCTCGGGTTTCAAGAGCTGAAAGGATTTCTAGGCGGAAGGAATCAGCCCTCCAGAGCTCAGGTACCATATAGCACAGACCTGAGCTAAGAGTTCATTTTCCAATAACGTTTCTAGCGCTGGAGCTACCGACCTTTGTGAAAACACCACCAGAGCAGATAGCCTGGCCTTGGTCCAGCGTGGCATCTTCTGTGTTCCAGCGGTGTTTTACTTCTGAGACAATATTCTCTCTTGCTCTCTCTTGATCTCTACATATGAATGAAATCTTTGATTTCAACACTTCTGATTGGTAAATATATATACTTTAAGTGAAAAAGAGGAGTGAGTAGGTGGGATGTGGCTGTTCTTCACACATGTGCTGCCCTCTGAAGGTCACTGAAATGGGAGTTTGGTTCTCAGGTGCAACAGCTGGAATAGTGCAATGGCTACATGAGGGCGCTTTGGGCAACCTAAGTGCTGCTAGGATCTCTGCCAGAATGGAGATGAATATACATGACACGCTTGTGAATTGCTCAAGGAAATTAGTGGGTGGGAGGGGAAAGAGAAGGGGGGAGGTGGAGCTGCCTTTTTCTTCTGTGCTCTCATACAGTGGAAGGCTGGTGACTGGGAGCTATTGAAGTGCTTATAATTGTCTCATTATGGGCAGAAAATGTAATTAAAAGGGACAGCCATCTTTCTCCAAATTCAAGACACTGCAGTCTGTCTTTGAAAGCAATTTTGGCTATTAGCACAGGTGGTAATGTCCCAGCAATTGAACCCAATCTAATTTCAGTGTCAAACTGCTAAGGAGAAAAAATGACTTCCCTTCCAGATGCCACCTGACAGAGCCGCCGCGTCTGTAGGGAGAAACGGGAGCATGAAGCAGTGTGCAGAGCTCAGATGGGACGGGATGGAGAGACAGCCCGAATGCGGAAACACTTGAACACGAGTGTGCGCACCCACCAAAGAGGAGCAGAGGTTATCGTCTGTGCCATATCTGCTCCCCTGGTGCTGCCTTGCCCTGAGATGGAGGTATGATGGGCACACAAAGCAGCACACGATGCCGTCTGCAGATGGCATCGAGTGTATTCTGTTTGCTGGAGATGAGCAGTTCAGCTAAGTGTTCTCCAGGACAATAACCAAATCACTCACATCTTTGTCTTGTTTTGCTTAGATGTTAAAGTAACTCCATGTCCTGGGAGAAAGGATGTTCCTTGAATTTGTCAGCAAAGCTGGGATGTGTATGAGAGAGGCAGCAGAGTGAAAACAACCCTCTGTTGGAACCAGTGTGGTTGCTTCCCTCTCTTGCTGGGACATGGATGGCTTCAGGCAGCTGTGTCCTTTCTGTGCAGAAAGAGGGAGGTTCATCCGGGTTTGCAGGGAGCAATCTGGGTAGGTGTAGAGTTAGTCCAGAACAGGGCTCTTTGGTGCTCTTGAAGACTTTCAGAAAGACCTTCAATTCTTTAGAGCCCTGAAATTGCAGGAAATATAGTTTCACATTCCTCAGGCATTATGAGATTGAACAAAATATTTTTGATGAAGTAAACAATTGTCTTCAACCCTTGGAGTATTTTCTTTGAAAGAAAATCTACAAAACTCTCCTCTCTCCCTCTATCATTCATTTATGTGTGTTGCTTTTCTTCTGGGATCAAAAGCAGAGGGGATGAAGTGCAGAAAGAAAATAATCTTCCTGGGTCTTTCTCACCCTGTGAAAAATGGAGTTGTTAGAGCTAATGGAGGTGAAGGAGGTCCCTCTACCTTGATGCCCTGTGGCTTAGTGGTAGGCTATGTGTTGGGGGACTCTACTTCAACATTAGCAGAACAGAGTGCCTGATCCACCCAGCCTTTTTGTGTTCAGCCACTGAGGTATGGTGAGCAGCCAGAGGCCACCGCTGAAAATTTTCTACTGCTCCTGTGTTAGGTGGGGACTGACAGTTCAAGAAACCCTGCTCAGAAAAGCCTATGCACAAGTAAAGTATTACTAGGGGAACTAGTGGAAGTTCTTCAGTACCATCTTACGGTACCTGGCCAAGAGCTCATCTGAAATGTGTCTCCGTGGTCTCTATCTTTAAGACTTCATGTGTCAATTTTGCAGCCTGGGAAGGGAAGGGTGCTGAAGGAGCCTGAAAGGAAGGAATTAACAAGAAAAGTAAAATAGATAATTTTTTGTTTCATCTCCTGAGACATGAAAGAAGATTTTTACAGCTAATGAATTATTTCTGAAAACACTAGTAATAGCTGCAGGCAACATTAACTTCAAGTTTCCCAATGAGCAAGCATCACTTATGTACTGATTTAAAATTCTAATCTATTTTCATTTGCAGTAGCTCAACTCTAACATGACTGGGGGTCTGGAAAGAGGCCAGAAGAAGTAGCCATGTTTCCAGCAGTTTAGTAATCTCCTTAGATGCAGCAGTGGAAAACAGCGGCCGGATCCTATTGAAGCCTGGGGCAACCAATTATCTCAGCAGAGAGACTCCAGAGCCCTTCGTTAATGTTGGGGACGTGGTGAGTTTCTGGTTGCTGCAAGCACAGCAGTGATTTCAAGCTGAGCAGAAAAATCAGTTGTGTCATAGGTTAAACAGCTCTGCTGCTATTTAAAAACACAGGATAGGACCCCAGCCCTGCTGAGAGCAATGCAAGTTTTGCTCTGGACTTCAGAGACACTGGGGTTTCTGCAGCCTTTTCAAAGACACCCTAAGGCCAAGCTGGAGTTAAAACCCAGCCAGGAATGTGGACTGGAATACAGCAATCCACTGATGTCTGATCCCCTCCATGTCCCCAGATGGGAAGGTGAGGATTTGAAGTCCCACCTCACACCTGGAGCTGAGGCTGGTGGCCATTGGGGGGATGGGGAAGAAGGAAGGCGCTGCTCTGGCTGAGTCTCCGGGGTTGGGTTGGCATCCCAGTGGCACTGCTCAGTGACTGAGGGATGTGTCATCTGAAAGAAAAAGAGAAACAGATGGTAGAGGGAGTTACAGTGGGAGGAAAACCCAATTAGAAGTCCCAGCATGGTTTGTGGTAGGGATATGGATCTTATACCTTGAGTAACAGCCAGGAAAAGAGAGGCACCCAGCTTTTTCACCCATGGTGGAGAAAATTCTTGTTTCAGGCAGAAAATGATATTGAAAAAAAGCTTTTGTAAAGCTTTTGAGAGATTCTTCTCTGAAGCGAGAGTGAATAAGGGAGGTACAATAGGGGAGGTACAATAGGGGAGATGGAATTAATACATCCAGAACGTGGGCTTGTAATTCCAATATAGGTTTTTTTTTAGGTTCCCTCTCCTGGAGTGATGCTTAATATTTAAGGCAGTAGCCTAGGAGTTAGAAGTCTGTAATCCCACCCCTGGGGATACCCTTAGCACCTCCTGGCATAAACACTCAGTGTCTTTGGGGTCACTCACACCCCTGTTTTGGCTATTCAGAAGTTAATTTTCAGAAGCAGTGAGCATTAGCATGAGCTGAAGTCGGGCAGCTAGCACCTCTCAGCCTCAGTTGCTGTAAAATTCCTCATCTGAGAAACAGAGTTTGTAACTTTTCACTGTGCCCAGGGACTGGGCACCAGTTCTGAGGGGTGGGTATACTGGGAGGCTGTAGTGGTGTGATTCGTGGCCTCTGATGTGGGCTGGGCTGGGGTGAGGAGAGCCAAGCGTGGGGTGACAAGCGCGGCAGGGCTCTGCTCGCTCCCCGTGGTGGGAAGACCACATGGTGTTGCTAGCACGCAGGGTACTGCTCCTCCCTGCGAGGTGGCAAAGCAAATGCACAGTCTTTTCGGAGTCCAGAGACCATGAAAAGGCTAAAGAAAGCACATTTCAATGCTCTCAGCAAGTGCTTGGGGGATGCTGGACTCAGAACCAGCTGGGACAGTAACTGTGGAAGGGAAACTGTTCTGAACAGGAGCTTGTGGGCGGCTCTATGTGCCCAGAGGGGAGAAAAAACTCACCTCACCCTGTCCATTTGTGCATCTGGGTGTTATTCAACTTGCAAAATACAAACCTTGAGTTTCAGAAAATATCCGATCTGTGTTTTCCCGTGTGGTTCTTGCAGTGTCATCGCTTTGCTCGTGCATTATGTCGGAGGGGGACTGCTGCAGCCTGCCCCCAGCCATGCCCAGCCGCCCGAAGAGCAGGCGAAGGCACGACTGCTGCGCTGGGGTTTTCTAACTTTCACACGCTTGATTTGCTGTCAAAGCAATCTTTTCTTCCCATACAGCTCTGCAGTCAGTAGTGGTGTTGCTTTGCAGGTGAACTGCACGGTGTGTACTGAAGCATACTATTTATAGGAGGGCAAGGTGTCTGTTTAAGGAGCTGGGTACATGTTCTGGGAGCAGGATGAGAAAGAGCAATTGAGCAAGAAAGAGCAAGAGGGTTCTGATCTTCTTCCCTGCCAAAAGGGCTAGGGAGTAAAATCGGGAACGTAACTCCTGAATAAAATCAGATATGGCAAAATTAACATATTTTTGTTTATTCTTTCCCACTGTGAGCATTTTTTCCCCCCAAACTGTATTCGTACCCAGTACTGCACTCTTAATTATTTTATACACTTTATAGTTCTCAGATCACTAACTAATGTTAATAAATTATTCTTATGAAATAGATATGTGCTTTCTCCTCATTGAAGATGCTCAGAAGCAAAGGATCAGAGTTAAATATAGGACCAGAGCTCAGGCATTGTCAGGCCTCACCATTATGCTAAAACCATCAAGTCATCCTTGAACCTCATAATAGCAACATGGGTGGAAAGGATTGCCCATCCTTAAAGCTCTTTGCTTTACATAAAGAAGTCCAAGAAATGCTGTTTGGTGAGTTTATTCTGGAACTCTATGAGAGTATCAATTGCACAAACTATCAATGATGTAGGTATATATTAAGAAGACTGCAACACAGTATGGGACTCTCGGTGCCCTGGAAATCTTTTTTGGGTACCCCAGTATGTCTATAAAAATCTTCCTACATCTCTGGGTATGGTCCAATCAGCAGAGTATCCCATCTCAGCTTCCATTCATCCACCCTGACACCAGAATAGCAAAAGCATTTAGTCAGGAAACAGGCGCTTGCAAAATCCTTCCTTCACTTTCTCTTAATTTTTGTTATGTAAATTCTGTATTTCCTGGAATAGAGGCTCTGAACTGCTGAACTCCAGCTGAAGTCAACCCAGCTAACAAGCTCATTTATATTAATAGGAAATCAACTGTTCCTTTTTGCTGGATCCCCAGTGGAGCAGCTGGTGGTCTGCTTTTTCCATGCAGCCATCCTACTCCATACTGAAATGCCTCAAAAACGTTTGTTTGCTAGAAAAATGTTAATGGAAACCAATATTGCTGATGTGAAAAACAAATAAATAGAGAAAACCATATATTCTTCTGGTCAATTAGACATTCAGAAAGTCGTCAAATATTTTGTATACTATTAGCTATCACTTAATAGCTATCTTCCAACAGCTTCATGACTTTTAATGACTAATGATAAAGAAAACCAACCAAAACCACACAAAACAAAACAGAGTTAGAACTATGGTCACATTATTTGCCAGGAGCTTGGATTTAGGAGTTTGGACGTAGCTGCTATAACAGATCAGACTAAGAGTTCTTTCCCTTACCTAGCCCAGCTGGTCAGCGCTGGCTGTTTGGGGAACGTGTAAGAAAAGCTACATGGAACAACTTATGGGACACTCTCTTTGTGAAGAAGAATGAATAATTTTTGCTTTATACCACTAGCTTTCTAATTTATTGATTCTTTGTCTTGTACTGTGATTTTTTTTTTTTCCAGTTTAGTTGCCGTTTGGCATGTTTAAACTCTTTGGAGCTCCTGGGACATCCAGACTTTCCCATTAGTGTGGCGGACAGTGCACAGCTGCTCTGAGGCTGGAGAACCACTTTCATCTTGAAGGTGGACCAGGGCCCTACGGATGGCCGAGGTTAGTGCTTGGATCCAAACGACAAGCAGATATTGCACATTTGCATAATGATGCAAACAAGTGACCTGACCACAGCAGGAATAGCATGTCTTTCCCAGCCCCTCGTTACCGTTGTACAAGATGGGACATTAGCCATGAAGGTTAGAGAAGAGGTTGTCTTCCCATGCCTTAACTAAACCTTGAGGGAGAAAGAGAGACTCTCTGGGATTTGTTTCCTGCATAATGCCGCCTGAGGCGCTGTGCTGGGGGTGTGGGCTCCCAGGTTGGGGGGGTAAACCCTGTGGTTCGTGCTCCTCCTTGGCATGGCTGCAATGACCTTTCTCTACAGCTCAGCTGGAAGCCTGGTGTCACCCACGCTGTGTTGGCTGTAATGGAGTCACAGCAGTGGAAGGTGGCAGTTTCTGCACAGCCACACAAGCACTGAGTAGTACCAGAGGCTTGGAAGGTAAGTGCACGCTTGTGTAGCATTGTACGTATTTGATAAGCTCTGTCTCAGGCTCCTGCACTTTGGGGACTTAATTTTTTTAAGGCTTTTTTTTGGCTTTGTCAGTCTCTCATGATTCAGAAAATGTTTCCAATTTATTGTATCACCTGGCTATTAAATCTGGCTGTAAAGAGGAGTAAAACTAGACCATGAACATCTACGGGAATTCATTTTTGTTAAATAATTTAAATTTACACTTTCTCATGCCTGGATCAATCTTCATCTCACTGTCCCCTAGCGGTCGCCTCTCCACCACTCAGGAGAGTGCTAGAAGCTGCATCACTGTGCACTTCATTTTAAGACTAATTATCATCAAGACATGAAAACATCATTTTACATTATGGTTTTTTTTTTTTTTTTTTTCTGTTCAGCACATAGACCAATTCATTTTAGCTACTTATTGTTAACCACGTCTGCTAACATTATAGAAATGGCACTGGGTATAGCAAAACATAAGCCTACCTCTAGATTAGAGATGTGGATTCATTGTTTAATTATATAGAAATTAAATTTTATGATGCAATGTTGTGCAAAATTGCTCTTATTTTCCAAAACTAAGGTTAATCCTCAGTGCTTGTGTTTCTATGCAGAAACCACAAACCGTCATTGCTGTGACACATGGATGCCTGGATGGTTGCAGATGATACTCTGGGGCAAAGTTAACTCTAAATGCTCTCGCTTGCTGAATAGTAATGATGTTGTGTCTCTTAGTAGCTCACTTTCCTTACGGAAAGAAGGAAGGTAAGTAAGTGGAAAGAGACAGTGTGGAAGAATCTAATCCATATTTTATAAACAGAGATTTTCCTACCAAAAAACCTTGTAAGTTACTTAAATTTTTACTGACTCTTCTGAAATGATCAAAATATATTGAAAAGCTGAACCTTTCCTTATGTTCATCTGTGCTGAAGTGCCTAAATATCTTCCTTAGTTTTGGTGCTACAATATGATGTTACATGGGAGCAGAAATGTCCCTGGAGAAGGCAGTGACATCGCTAGGAGTGAGGGCCATGCTGCATCCCCTGTACTTTCAGCGGCCCAACTTCCAGCACCACACACCAAATTAAATGCTGGAAAAACTCCACTGAGGCAGCAGGTGCAGACACGGCAAGGAGCACCCAGGCTCTGGTGAGGTGTCCCCACAGCCGTGCTGCTCTTCTTGGGTCCCTCTGCCCTAACAGGTGATGGGGAAGAGCTGGATGAATGCCACCAGTGTTCAAGGGACGTTGCTGGGGCTCTTGTGCCCTGACTTGGGGTGTGTGCTCCCTCGCCAGATGGTTTCATTTGATGAACCTTTGGGATTACTGGCTGTTGCCTGGCTCGGTGTGAGGAGAACATTGTCTTGCTCTGGTGATTGGAAAACACATAGGGTGGGTTTGTAGGTGTTTTAGGGGATGGTGTGTAACAAAGAAAGAAACAAAAAGGTACCTATTTCAGCCTAAACAAGAGGAATCACTGGAAAATCCATCCAGGTGGGAAGGAAGGGATAGTGATGTGATGATGGAGCCAGAGAGGAGAAATTACCTGAGGACATGGACTGGAGGAGATGAAGGAGAGTAGACTAGAAAAGCGAAAAAGCTGCTGCGTTTCATTAATCCGTGTAAAGTCTGGAAAATGCTTTATGTTGTTGGTAGAAAAGTAAATCTACTGATGTTGGCCCCAGAAACGTTTGGCAGCTGGTGCCTGAAGTGATGCTGAGGCTGGTGCTGAGCAGGCAGTGGCCATGCTGTGGCCACTGAGCTGCCACCAGCAATGTGGGCTGGGAGGGATCCTGCTTTTCACATGGTGCTTCTGCCTCGTGGTTTACTTTACCCTGCCAGTTGGTGCATGGCTTGGTATAAAGCACATGTATGTAACAGGGATGAGGGGATGTGGGGTGAAGGGTCTAGGGAAAGCAAAGTTTCTGTGGTGTATGTTAACCAGGGCAAAAATATTTCATATCTATAGATTTAGCACACAATAATGAACCACAACGCCTCAGGAGATAGGCATTATTTTAATTGACTTGATAAAGTAAATCAATTCATAGAGAAAACCTCCTTGGACAGCATAATTACAGATAGTGGATTATAACTCAGGAGCTTGCATGCTCAGGCTGGCAGGCAAATAACAAGAAAAGTCATTAGCAGAAAGTGGAAGAGGAAGACATATGTTATCGGAATTTCTCCACTTTCTTGTTCTTCATTTGTAAACTTCCCTTCAAGATCAGTGCCTTAATCTTATTAGATGTCATTGTCACTGCTTGTTATGAAATACTCAACTGATCATTTGGATTTTTCTTAAAAAGTTCTTACTAAACTGAAAATGAACACAAGTAAATGCAGAAACATGCCATTAAAATGCTATGCATGAACTTCTGTGAGATTTGTCCACTTGTGCATTTAACTTTCTGTTTTCCATTTGCAAATGTGGTGACTGTATAAAATAAGATGAAGGAATCTGCACTTAGTCTTTTTCATTTGATTTCTACGTTCAGGAACCTGTAAGGGTGTGTGGAGTGCAGAACAGCACAAACAAGCGGTTGGTTTGGGTAGAAACGTGCTAATTTGTTCTTTTTACATTTTTAAATGACCTTAAATTAATATCTCCGTAAATCAGAGGGTTCAGTTTAGAACTTAGAAGACTCTTACAGAAACTGCATTCCAGAATAAAACAATTTGGATGTAATCAACTCAAAGAAAATATTCCTGAGCAGTTTGAATTACCTTTGCTCTGATGACTTGCATAATTTAACCAACCCAGTGCTTCATCTAAGGGAGAAGAAAACAACAGCGGCTCTAGCAGAAAGCCCAAGTTTTTGCCTCAAAAGCAGCCTGTTTGTCTCGTTTTCACACCCAAAGCTCTTTGTCTCCAAACCTCGGCTGTTCTCCCGTCTGCATCTGGTTCTGCATCTGCACAATCGCACGAAGAAGACGCCGCTTTCCAGGTGGGGTGTGTGTGACAGGGATGTCCCCATGTGCCACACGTCCCTGTGCCGTGCGCAGAGAAGCTGGGAGATGCCCCGGTCCCTGCACCTGGCCGTGGTTATGGGATACGCGGGTAGAGTTTGTCCATGTAGGGTGAGGACTGAAGCCTGCAGGTTTGTGCACTGAATCCGTCAGACTTAAAACAGGAGGTGTCAAGCTCGGCACTGCTTTCCTGAATCACGGCCTTATCCGTGAGCAAATAACATATGTCTAAACCTACTGTCAACTGCAATGAGCTAAAGCAGAAACTCAGTGCCAGCTGATGGTAGTTATATTTTTGGCCAGAATATATGACCATGAAACAGAGCAAATAAAGGCTTTGGTTTTATCCATACCTTTTTATTTATTTCTGTAGTCTGTAGTAAGGGACCATTGCTTTAAAATCCTTAGACATTTGGACATATTTTACAAGACAGTACAGTTTCTGAATGTCACACATTGATCACAGTTTCATACTACTACATGCATATAAAGACACTGATTTTTTTTTTTTTTTTTAAATAATTTGTTTACGGAAACAACTGGAGAGGTCAATAAACTTCAACAGAGAATGACTAAATCAAAGTTACAAAAAAATGTAAGACTCTAAGTACACTAGTATATGGCTAATGTTGCTGTAATCACCCCAAAGTGCCAGGGTATTGAAACATTGCTTAAAGGGGGAGAAAACATCTGCTGACACATTGCGCCTTGGGTCGATCCAATATAACCCAATGAAGAGATTGTGCAAGACGTGCAGGATCTGGGCTGTTGGGCAGAGGCAGGAAGCACTGCCCTTCATTACAGACACGCTGAACTGGATTCTCCATTGCTTCCCCATTGCACAGGTTAAAAAATAACTGAAGTGCAAGTCAATGGAGAAATTTGTCATATTCTGTCCTTTCTCAAGCTGGGTCACAGTTGAATTCAGTTTCCAGGTACAAAAGCAATTCAATCTACATGTACTAGGAGAGCCACAGGAAACTTACATTTTTCCAGTTTTTATTTGTTGTTAATCACATTTTTCTTTTAAAGGGAATCCCACAGCTTTCTTATCTTTCACTGACTGTGGATGCTCACCGCTGCCTGGGGCTCGTGGGTCACCATGCAGGTCCAGCAGCCATCCTGTGCTTTTGGAGAAGGAAGACCTGAGGCTGTTCCCCGGCCCCACGAAACTCTGAGGAGCCATCACGTGCAGCACAGTGAGAGACCATTCCGGCGTCCTTCCATAGGCATGGAGTCATTATTAAACAGCACTTGCAACAGTGCCTCATGAAGTGTTTTCTCCCCATTCAGGAACTGCTTCACTGGCCTGATTAGAAAGCAGGCTTCTGCTGCAGTAAGTTGGGGTATATATTTTTAATGCTAATCTAGTTGGAAAGCGAGTTTGGTTGGTAGCTGTGGCTGGCCTTTCTGATCGCAGTGTCATGGCTTCAAAGTTCAAAGTAACATGGAGCTGCTGCTCTCCCCATCCTCCCTCCCTCCCCCCAGAACACATCAGTGGGAAATGTTTCAATGCAAAAGCAATTTTCTGCACCCACCACCAAAAAGCCAGAAAGAATGGGGAAAAGAATTGTTCTCCGTCTTTGCCACAAGCCAACAAAACTGATATAAACAAAATAAATCCCAGTGGTCCCATGAGCCAACATGTGGCTAATGGTACTTAGAGGCAGTGAAATATAACAGGAAGAAGAGGCATAAAGGGCAGAGCTCCTAAATAAAATACAGAGAGTAGAGAAGAACTGCTGAATCCTAAAATGGTCTTAAATGTAGATTACCAATAGGACCAGAGGTTGTGACACAATCAAAAGTTTTCCAATGGCCCTGGACCAAGGGCTGAGAGTGTTGAACTGTGTGGCTGAGCTTGTGGTCCAGCTGTAGGGACAGTCATCTGTGAATCTGGGATGCTGCTTGTGACATCAAGCCCACGAAGAGTGAGCTGACATGGAGGGATGCTCAGTCAAGATTGGGGTGACATGATTATCATCCTCTTGCCTGAAGGATTCCCTCCTTTCCCAGGCTTTCACTGGCCTGGCTCTGTTTCCCATTCCCTCACCTCACTGGCTACCTCATACGTGCTGTAGACAGACACCTCCATCCCTGAGGTCATACAGAACTTTTAGTTTTCCATTAGCTTTTAGAGCTATGGGTCCAAATTCTTTACTGGGCTAGATGGGGCACAGCTCCATTGACCTCAATGGGCTTTTACAACAGCAAAGAATTTGGCATTTCATGTATATTTGGCTCCCTGACTTCCACAAGGCTCTAGTTTTGGTGGGTCTTTGTACTGAGCCCAGCCTGATGATTATTTTTTGAAGGTAGTGTCGTTACAGTCTTGAAAAGACCCCTTTAAAAATGTCAAAGGTTAATCTTTGTTCCGTCCTACAGAGTATCAATAGTATTACTTCTAGTTAAAAAGAAAAATGAAGCTTTCTCTTCTAAGCCTCTAGACTGAAAACTTCTTGTGCGATGAAGCCGGAATCAAGCAAAGCAAAATTCTGAGTAGTATTTACAGATATGAACACTTGTGGCACCCTACCATTGGTGTCAAAGGACACTTATTTGTGGCTTAGGTAACACCAGCAACAAAGGGGAAACACACCCTAAATGCAGACTTTCAGTTTTCCTAAGGTTTCCTTTGTCTGGCCAAGACAAAGTTTCAGTGCAAGAGCCTAAATCTGATCAGCATGGGATGTGAAACACGTGCTGGAAAATAAACATCTCTTCTTTGAGGGGCTGGTTGGTATTTGGTCGTTTCTGTCGTGGTGTGTGGGGGTTACCTGCAGGGGTGAATTTAAGACTGGTCTGACTAGAAGCTTTCTATGGTTTTGTTGACTATGCTCAAACAAACTTACTGATATGGAAGGTGCCTTTTGAAGGAGTTTATGTAATCGTTGATGATTGATATGGCAGGTTATTGTATTAATTGCTTTAGAAAAAAAAAAATCCCACCCAGTTTCAATACCTTCATGTGTAAATGGGTCTTGCTGATACGTAATCACATGCAAAAACGTGTCTGCTGGTTATTCTGTTCTTTCGGGTGGTATCTGGATTTTCTGAAACACATGTTTTCCCAAATTAATTCTGTTTTGAGTTTATTGGCTAGTGTGGTGGGCATAGAAGAAAATCACACAAGCAAAGTAAAGGAAACGGGACCAAAACTCCATATTTGGAAAAAACATGGTCACTAACCAGACTGCTGGGTGGATTCAAAAGGAAATGTATGTGCAGAGCTATGGAGCTGACCTGAAGCTCTTTGTCATGCTAAACTTCAACAGGCCATGAGATAGCTTCAGGATGCACGTTCATCTCATGGACTTTTTATTCAATTTGTGTGATGGTACAGCTATAAAGGAGCAAGGAAGATCATTAAGTAAGCAGGTACATGGATGGACTTTACCATAACCAAAGGCAAGTCTGGTCCCTTTCTGAATGTGTACATTCAGGTTTTTCATTCCTCCATACTGTTTTCTCATTTCCTGATTTTGTCTGAGACTGAAAATAGAAATTCCAAAACCCAGTGGGAAACAAAAGTCTTGACCCTTCTGTTTTAACCCAGGCAAAACTCTCCTGAAGGTGGGAGCTTTGCCTGAGCATTGTCAGGTCACTGCCTTAAAATAAGAGCCTGAATTTTGATGCATATCCCAACTCCATCATAATTATTAGGACAGTCAGATTCAAATCCCATCTCTTCTTTATGCTCCCAGCTTATTCTACGTAGATCTGGAAAAACATGGAAGTCCAGGCTGTGGCTAGCACTGAAGCCAGTGGCATTTGCTGACATTTACACTGCCACAACCAAGGGCAGAGTCTGGCCCACTCTGTGTTTCTCAGGAGGAACATCTTAGTTTCCATAGCCAGTCCCTGGTTATTTTTAAGTATCACAAACAGGAAAATATGAAAACAGGACAACATCAGACAAATTCAGTGACCTTTTGCAGACACACTTCCAGGAGGGATGTTGCAGGTGTTTTTCAGAACAAAAGAAAATAACGACAACAAAAAGGTTAGGGGATCAGCTATGTAAATGAACACCAAGAGAGCATCTAATATATTATTCTGTAATACAAAAAGAAGAAATCTGACTCGATTGCCCTATTATAAATTTGCTAAAAATACAGATATATATTTATATTTTTATATATATATAATTTTTTTTTTTTTTAAATCTGAACAGAAAAATAGACTACTCTGGAATGCATGAAAGTCACATGACTTTTCCATACATCAGATACTTATAAAGCCAACACAATGGCAAACAGGAGGTACAGAGGTAACTAGAACATCTGTACTTTATTCAAGAACTATTTAAAGCCATATTCTCCCCAAGTGGGTGATCCTAAACAACCTAAGGTAACACTTTTTCAGTCTGATTACCATAAGCAGAAGTGACTGACCAAACATTGTGAAGTTGGAGCTAATTTGGAGTCGCCGGGGAAGCCCACCTCCCCATCTTGCTCCCACCTGAGCTGCACAGGAGAGCATTGGTGCCACACGGTCTCCATCGCTTGGCTACTTTATTCAGTAGTTCTACTGTTTGCTTGAAAATGAGGTGTCGAAAACTATTGGAGATCATGTTATGTGAAGCTTACCAACAGAAAGAGAACTTGGCTTTAGAAACCTTGTCTTTGCGATGAGTTTTAAATACCCTTGTTATTTACTATAAACTGTACCAGTCATAATTCTGTCAAGACATAAATATACAATAGGTACAAATATTAACAATACATTACAATTTTACAGAAGAGAATACTGTTTTTCTTAGAAATGTGTATCTTATTAGCTGCAAGGGAAGAAAAGGCTACAGTTTATCACAGCCATAGTTGCCAAAGAAACCGACCACCTCGGATGTGTTTCTGCGTGACTTGCACAGACAGATATTCCCCGGCACTTGACACACGGCATGTTCGGGAAGGGAATGTGCGTTCCGCGGGTTTTCTTTTCCTTTTTTTTTTTTTCTTCTTCTACCTTTATTGACTCTTGAACCTTTCAGAAAAATGTGGATTTCACAGGAGACTGTTTTGTTTCATTTTTTTTTCATAAGTGTGCTTAGGTGAAGGTTCTAAGAAAAGGCACTGAGAAATCTACTGCAATGTGACTGCTGTTTTCCTTTGTTCAAGGCTAAAACTCAAAGGATCTTTGCCTCCTGGTTAAGAAAACTGCACCCATTCCTTCCACATATATATATATTCTATATATATATATTTATATATATGTATTAAAAATTATGTTGATGGCATAAGATACAAGCAAGCGCAGACATCACACGTACATAGTCTTTTCAGATATGATGTCTTCTGCAGCAGCAGGTAAAATTCCATCAGCTTGCTTGATAAGTGATGCACAGTAAATTCGCAGACCTGAATGCCAAATATCAGTGATTAAACTGCACGCTTTAGCTTGATGCAAGAGATATTGCATATTTTCACCAACTGCTATGAGCTTTGGGAAACATGTATCAAAAAAACTATAAAATGAAATTGTTTTTCTCATGTCTATAGGATTTGGTGAGCATTGTATTTTCAAAGCACTGCCTTTCCCTTTGTAATGAGTACAGATTTAGTCTACCATAGCTGTATGTGAGAGTAGATTTCCCAGTGCTTACATTATATATATGTGTATTATGCACACACACACATATATAGATACATACTTCATATTCAGACTTTATTTCATTAAAATAAATTAAACATACTTCCTTTTTAACTGGGCACAAAATGAGAGCTACATCGTCATACACAAATAAGAAAGAAATGCTCTTCAAGCATATTATATGCTTAATTTTAAATTATTTGCTTTCTATAAGAAATCTATAGGACTTTGGCTATTCAGACTTAAAAGGTAGATTTTTAATCATACTTTTGAATTTGGCTTTCAAAAGTGACTCAATAAAATGCTACTTTAACGGTAGGACTAAATAGATGATATAAAGTGTGTGTCGTGAGTGATCACACAAGGCAGACAGAGGGCCTTTGGTTACAAGGAGAGTTGCACCAGTTGATTATCAGTTAAAAAAATGATAGAATTGTTGATCTATACATTTTTGTCAGTGCCATCTATAAACCAAATACATCAATTTGGATGAGAGTGTGGTAAATACTACACTATATGGCTATATTTAAATACGCTCACTTTCGTGATATGCAAAATATGACTTTTTTTTCCACATGAAAGCATCAGCTCTAAAAATATCTAACTTGGAAATCACTATTACTTACTTTATCAAAAAAATTTTCCCTGATTTTTCTTCTTTTTACATTTGTGCTGATGGCAGACATGAATGATCACTGAAACATAGAGATTATGTTAAGACTGTTCTCTTTAAGATTTCTTGTTGCCACTCTATGGCCTTGGAAAGCCACAAGATAAATCAGTATTTAAAGCTTATTTGCTGGAAAGTCACTTTACTTTTTTTTTCGTGACGACTCAATCTTAACTAGTATCTCAGCAATACATCGGTTCCTCTAAGTACACTTGTATTTACTATGGCCAAATCCTAAAGTCCTTCACCAGGCAAAGAGCCCACTCAGAGGAATGGTGGCTTTGGCTGAGCGAAGGCAGAGTAAAAGCTAACGAACCTCAGGAATTGGCCCTGCGTAAATACTCTGGGGAGTATCGTTTGCAGGCGTAGGTGCCTTGAACTTACGTTGAGTACCTCCCGCGTCACTCTCTGCGTGGCACGCGGTCTCTCTCGCGGCCGGCGGGCTAATTCGTGAGGTGGTGGCTCAGGTCTTACTCGCGCCTTCCCCAGGGTCTGGCCTTGCTGGGACGCAAGGGTGACGTCTGAGCGGGGACCTCAGGCTGCGCCCCACCGCCCGGGGACGGGCTCGGCTGAGCAGAGCAGAGTGAACTCCAACATGCGTACAGTTTTGTGCCAAGGAGAGACCTAACAAAGCTATCATCGTAACCCATAATAGTTCCTAAAACATATATGTGCTTATTGCTTTTGTCCGTACATGCTGCATTCACTATTACGGATTACAGACAGAAGTACTGTACAGCTTGGACGGACAGACATTTACATTCAGGACTGACCAACGGCTTTTTTTTTTTTTTTTTTTTGTACATTAGGAAGGAACAAAACGCAGCGGATTGGAGCGGCTCGGGGTCCTCCTCCCGCCTGTGCCTCCTCCGCTCCCGCATCCTGGCTCCCAGCACGTCCCCGGACCTGCCGCACGCAGCTCCTTACACGCCCCGGCAGGTACTCAGAAATAGGTCAGGAAACGCTCATTGACAGAGTTATTTACAGTTGAGTTTTACAGTAGAAACAGAGAACAACATAAAAGATTACTATCACAGTTATCACAGGACAGGTTGTGACTTGCTACGGGTGTGTAACAAATCACGGTCACGACAGGAGGCACAAATTAAAATAGTGCTTGGTTAAAGTGCTTGATTGTTACACTCTGCTATCCTACTCCAGCATCGCAACAACAACAAAAAGTCAACGTAAAGTGCTTTTCCCCCCCGAGATTAAAAACCAAAGACAAATTATTTCCTACACAATTTGACATAACTTTATTGAAACAATAATATTTTAAAAACCTAGGCTGGTGGCTGCTAGTTCTGTTCATTTAAAATGGTCAGATCTTTTTTTTTTTTTTTTCTTTTTCTTTTCTTTTCTTTTTTTTCTTGTTTCGTTTAAAAATGACTGGATGTTATTAAAACATCGGGCCTGATTCTCCTGTCTCTCGCAGCTGCTTCTCGCCGCAGCTCTGCAGGAGCCGCTCCTGCCCGACCTCCTTGCGAGAGAGAGCACAGCCAGGCCCGGGGCGGGTCGCTAACGAATCCCTCTTTTTGCATATTTATGTAACGCTTGCATATCTTTCACCGCGCCGCTCGGGCGCAAAAAGCTTCAGACCGACCGGTTCCTCTCCTACGCCAAGGGCGAGACTTTGGCTGACGCCTGGAGTCGGCGTGCGGGCAGGAAGGGGAGGCCCGGGCAGCCGTCCCGGTAGCCCCGGCACGTGCCACGGGGGCCAGCTGCAGCGTCAGTACCGTCGCCGTGCTTGGCCGTCCCCACGGGGCAGAGCAGCAAGCATCTCCCTTCCGCGGAGGGGTAGGGCGAGAGCTGAGCTCTCCTTCCAGCCCTATGCTCCCCAGCACTGGGAAGGGGATCTGGCTGCGATGCCTCTGGAGATTCGTGCTTCTGCATGGCTCCTTCACACCTTCCCAACGTGGGTCCCCTGAGGGCCACGCGCTGGCCCTGGGGCAGGTATCGATTTTTAGCAGAGGGTAAGTGCAAGTTTCACTATGTCCTAGGGGATGTTTGGAATTAGATACAAGTGGTGCAACTCACCCTGCTGATATATCAAAAGAAAATGTCAGGTCCTACAGGATATCGTATTGTTAAACACACACAGAGCATTTTAATAATTGGTTTCTCTAGACCGTTATTTGTTTTAAATGGTTTTCACTTGGATTTTCCAATAATGCAAGTGTTCCCTGTTACCTTTAGACATAATATCCATCAGAGAAAGCTGTAGATGGGGAACAGCTGCCCTGAAGCAGTGAGCATTGTGTTTTTGATAGCTTTATACCAACCCCAGCAATTTATTCCAGAGTTCAAATCTGGCTGCCTTGGCATCCTTTATGGAACTAATGCAAATCAGATGTTAATATTTCCAAAAGGAGCTCTAGCGTTCAAGGGGAATGGATGGATATTTGGTCACATTGGCTTCACTGGACAACATGAAAGGAGATCAATGTGTGATCATGATTTGCAATCCTTATTTTTGACTGATGTGGGCAACGTCTTTAGAGTTGTTTCAGAGAAGGACATTTTCACAAACCCACACTGGACCTCCCCCAGACTTTTAGAAACAGGTGGCTTGTTTCAGCCAAGTTCATGCCATGCAGAAGCTCTTTTTTTTTGTGTTGACTGTAAAGACATTCCTTTAAACTTTCAGTAAGTTCTTTTGGAGCCCATCTCAGATGCTTTGATCATGTGTGTTAGCATGTCCTCCGCTGCCTGGTAATACATGGACTTCTGGGGAAATGTGATTTTCTAGTCTGACAGTCTCCTGATTGCCATGGGTTCTTCCAGTGATACCTTCCATAGAGTAAATGCAGTTTTGCCCTATCAGCTTAGGGGAGGTGGGTAAAGCAGCAGCTTCTAGATGGTTCTTCTCTGTTCTATAAACATTGTCCTTTTGCTTTAGATAGCCACTGTTTGTAACATTGTACTTGGGACTCACATTTCCGGGTGGACTTGAATCATAAAGCAGCTGACCTTCATCATCAGTGTCAGCATCTATGTATTTGTGTATACCAGCATCATGGAAGTTGAAAGCTATGGCTGTCTGCGTCTCTGGTGACTTTGGGGGTGTTCTCGCACTCGCGGTTGTGTAGATTGAGGTTTCTGGGCTCATGAGAGATCTGTCAGAGAGTAAGGAAGTATCTGTGGCAGCAGCAGCAGCTCCCCGGCTCTTGAGAGGGTCTGGATATATTCTCAGTACATTTGATGCTGGTACTAATGTGCTGGTGTCCTCCTCCATGAAGTTGACTTTCAGAGATCTTAGTTTTAAAGGGTTACTGGCCTTTATGGAGCTTTTGGGACTTTCTATGAAAAAAGCAGAACGGTGACTGCCTTCAGAGCTCGGGTTCGTTTCTACAAATCTGGCACCGCTCCCCTCTGGCCTGCTCTGCTCCTGAATCACGTTAATGCCACCTTTGCAGGGAAGGGTAGCGAGCGGGCTGTGGGAAAACCTCCCAGAGTCAGGGAACTCCGCTGCACAACTTATGAAGCTGTCGATGCTGGACATGCTCCTCATGTCAATGATCCCATCAGTACGAGTCGTCAGCAAGGGCACCATAGGGCCAGGAAGGGTTTCCATTTCTAGCTCTTCCTTTTGCTTTCCAGGTTGACTCGACTCTTTAGTATTAAGGTTTGGCTGTGACTGAGTCTTTGCCATTTTGTTATACATGTCCTCTAGCTGTTGGACATTCAGGTGCTGGGGACTTGAAGATGACCTGGCTTTTTCTGGAGATCCTTGTTCCTTAGTTTCAAAAGATTTACTAGAGCTAGTTTCAGAGAGCGTTCTCTTGGTCCATTTCCATTTGCTGGGAGATAAATGATTGTCCTGAACTTTATCCTTTTTGGCTATACTTTCTCCATTCTTTTCAACCACAATGTCCATGAGTTCTATACTACGAGCAAAAGCATCCTTCATGTTCATGGAGACAATACTGCCATTCCTTTTTGCTCTTTCAAGAGCTTCCCTGCGCTTAATGGCTTTCTCCTGCCTCTTCTGCTCTTTGTAGAACTCAGAGAAGTTATTGACAATAATTGGGATGGGAAGAGCAATCACCAGCACTCCAGCAATGCAGCACAGTCCTCCTACTATTTTGCCTAAAAGTGTTTTGGGGTAGATGTCTCCATAGCCTACTGTTGTCATGGTGATTGTTGCCCACCAGAAAGAAGCTGGGATGCTCTTGAATTTTGTATCATCCTCATCCTTTTCTGCAAAAAACACTAAACTGGAAAAGATCATAATGCCCATGGCCAAAAACAAGATGAGTAATCCAAGCTCATTGTAACTCCTCCTCAGCGTAAACCCCAAGGACTGTAAACCCGTTGAGTGCCGGGCAAGCTTTAGAATCCGGAGTATCCTCATAATCCGAAATATTTGGACCACTCGTCGTACATTTTGGAACTGAAGTACACTTTTATTGGATTCTGTGAGGAAGATGGTGACATAGTACGGTAAGATAGCTAGTAAATCAATAGCATTCAGTGGGCCTTTGAAAAACTTCCATTTCTTAGGCGAGGATAGGAACCGCAAGAGGTATTCCATTGTAAACCATGCAATGCACACCGCTTCCACGTGGGCAAGTTGGGGATTATCTGTGGTCTGCCCAAATTCATCCACGCCTTGTAGCTCAGGAAGTGTGTTAAGGGACAAGGCAATTGTAGATAGTACAATAAACATGATGGAAATGATTGCCAAAATCTGGAAAGGAAAGAGAAAACAGTGAGTTCATCTCAGAATATATTACACTATCATTGCCATTAACACATGGCTGTATTTCCACTTACACATTTCAAGACTAATTTTGCTCTTAGTACACAGAATTCAGATAACCAATGCATGCTGAGGTGACTTTATTTTGGAGGCTATTTTAGTTATGTCAGGTGCATAAAGGGGATAAAGCATCTACTTCAACTACCGTGCCTTCCTCTATGTGTAGTCAAGGAACGTGTACCAGGCAGCTAGGATGCCAGGAGGTCTGTGAAGCAGTTCACAGCAGGAGCTTTTGATTAGCTACTAATTAGGTGCCCAACAAAGCCCATCTGGACAACAGGCTCTGAAATCTAAGCAAGAAGAAATGCAATTTGAATACAAGATTCAATCAGAGTGATGTCCTCCATTTAATGCACAGTTACATCTGTAATTTTGGGTGCCTATGGCTAATTACAGAGACGTGTGTACAATTCTACTACATATAAGCGTACAAGTAATACAGTCTTTTTTAATGACTCATCTCTAATTTGAAACTTGATGATTGTGAAATACTTGAAAACTCTGCCAAGCTTGCTAAAACATTTTGAACTCTGAGCTACTCTGCATGCGACTGACTGGCTATTCTAGCTCCTCATCACAACCAGGGGAAAGAGCAAACTCATTCAGTCAAACCAAACCGCACAACACTGAGACAGTTAAGACAGGGCAGGTACAACCACCAGAGAGCTCATCCATCATCAGAAACCAGATCTCAGGCTAAAGAGTGCAATGAGAGGAGAAAGGTCTGCAGTAGAGCAATCTCTCTGAAAACCCACATAAATCTGATCAGATTTATGTCCAGTCCCTGGGCCGCTGACTCCATGCAGAACCAGGAAATGTGAAGTGCTAGATTAGTGTATTTGCAGCTTTCAGATGGTGTATGCAGGCTGTCCTTCCATAGCTGTTTTATATAGACATTAATGCTGTACTTTCCCGTTTTCCCTAATTACATCCTCTTTTAAAGTCATTTTAGGGAGGTTTCAGAGCTGAGAGACAATTTGAGGAGTGCTTTTTTCTACTAGTGAATTCTTTCTCTAGTTTGTTGATTGGGTGGGATTATATCTAGTTTCTTAGGTTACTGCCAAAATACAGCAATGATTTCAAAACACACGTATATGTGACTAATGTTTTATGTATTAATTTCACTGTAAGCTTGTCCCTTATGCTCATTTTTCTCCTGCTTGATAGAAAAGCAGCATGAAACCAATTGCAACGTATGCGCATGATGACTAGATGCACAATATTAAGCAATGAATTATAAGCCATATGACAAGAATTCTGCATCATGGGTTGCAAATCAGACACTCCTTCCTTGCCCATATAACTAGATTTTAGGCTTCCCCACAGTGACCCTTCTCAGCCAGCCTCACGATACCAGAATATCCACAGTAACCACCTGGGGCACTGGAGAAAGAAATTCTTGCAGGATTTCTTTTCAGCCAAGCCCAGCACAGACATCCTAACAGTCAGGAAATATCAGACTTCTCAACATTTATCCCTAAAGGGACAGTTTCTACAGTGGAACAAGCCTTCCTGCTGTAGGAGAAATGTGCAGATCCAATATGGTTCAGAAACACTGTGTTCTTCTCAAGAAGAGCCTCACCTCTTCTCCAAAGCCAAAAGGCAGAAATGGTCTACAAAGGCTGGAAGCTTCACTGGAATTAAATTCATATAGTAAGCTTAAGCTATGACTTTAGGAAAAAAGCCCACATACCTTCAAAAAAATCCTAATTTAAGGCAAGAGTTTCAATTTAGAAATTTTGATTTCAACAAGTGTTTTAAAATCCACTTCCTGTTAAGAAAATTCTTTCCAAATCAATGTAATAAAATCATTTACCTTTTAACTCACTAAAATGTACTATATAACTTTGATTTGTACATGACACTGCAGACCTAGTAATTTAATCTGAAGAATGAGATTTGACTAGAAACAAAAATTAGCTCCATTAAACCCTTTGGTTTCATTGTCTAAATTGGATTAAGTGGAAGAAGTGAATGGTGTAAATAGCTTCCTGTGCAATGCTCTAGTACCGGGAATTTTAGAATAGCCTCACTTTCAGTTATTAAATTGTTGCCAGGAAAAAAGCTGGAAATATTCCTTTTCCTTTTTAAACAGGTTGCCTAAAAGAATGTTTGTTGTTAGCTGTGCTGTGCACCCTCATGGTGCCAGCAGACCTTTTGCCACCTCCTTGCTACCTTCCTCTTCGTAAATTTGCTGCTGAAATACAAACAACCCCACAACAACCTGTGCAATGGGGGATTTGCCTTGTGGAGAGACTTCTCAGGTCAATAAGCTAAAGAAGCTGTGGGAAAGACTTGGGGGGTGCAAAAAAGTAGGCAGAACCCTGGGATGAAGAGAAGCAGGGAAAAGTGCTTGAACTGGTGGCTCCAAACTCAAGAGAATAAAATGTAAGTGGTGAAGAGGGGAGAAATTTAGATATTAACTACTTCTGCATGGTTGTTTGTTCCAAAAGACCATCTCCTGGAGACCAGGTAATACCCCTGAGAAGCAGGGAGATGGATCTGCTTTCCTAGAAGGGTTTTTTAGTGTTTTTGTTGTTATTTCTTTGTTGACAACCCAACATTTCTGGAGGTGTTTGGGATGTTTTCAATGTTAATTTCAAAATTTTTGCTTGGATTTATCTCTGCCCACTATACACAGAAAGGCTTATTTGTAGACTTAGATGTACCTGGTGTGTTTTATCTCCTTCATTTTCAGTGTAAATATTAACACTCCATCTTTATTCAGTGGATGGCATCCAGCAGCAGTAATTGGTGTCAAACCTTCTGTTTCCTTTGATATACCTTACTGCTTTGAAGATCAAGGCAATGCCCGATGAACATAAATTTGAAAACTAGGAGATCTGACGGTAAAATTTGTTTTTAGTTTAGCAGCTTTAGCCGTGGAGCTAAGCAATAAACAGTGAGAGACATTTATCATTTCTCCGCACGTTGCAGCAAGATGTCACCGGTGTTCCTAAGATACATATTTTTCCCCCTTATTGATCTACTGCAATCATACATCTTTGGGAATCTTGTCAGGCTAAGAAAAACTTCTAGATGTGAGTTGACTGTCCTTAAGTATTCAAAGCACTTTTCAGTGGGAAAGTACAAAAAACTGGGAGATGAAATATCTCCATCTAGGTTTAGGTAATTCTTCTCCTTCTCTAAAGCATTCTTTGTCCTGGTAGCATCCACCATCCACCAAAAACCGCCCAAGGAGCTGCTGCTGTCAGGCATTATCACTGCATTCAGTGACACAGGGCTCTATCCCAATGTATTGACAGCCTGGGATTTCAGATTACAGAAATCACTGTCCGTCTGTCTAGTAAGGTTTCCTATCTTGGCCATACCGAATCTCTAGCTCGGCAGCTTTCATATTATCCACTGTCAGTAATGAGACAGAAAGCTGAAGGAAAGACATTTTTACCACCAAGAATGCCTCTAGAGATGCTCTGTGTGGCAGGCAGCCTTTTCATTCCATTTCTGCCCTTTCCTCCTTCCTTTACTCTTCCAGGTTCCCTTCTGTTTAACAAGAAAAACCAATGGCACAAATTTGAACTTGAGCAGGAACAATCCCTCTGCAGTGAACGAGGTTCCAGCTGCTTAGGCAAGCACTCACTGGATAAAAGTGGCCATTCTCCCTGCTCAAGAGCACTGACCCAAAACCCCACTGCCGAGCCAGTGGCTAACTGCTGCTTGAGATGGAAGCAAGCATGGGGAGAGGGCCTCCTCCTGTGGCACCAGTTTTCATAACATGCAATGTAAACATGCAACGTGGCCTTGTGCTGGCAAAAAGTTTTGGGCTGGCAGTCAAAGAGCTGGAGTTGAACAGACTCCTCGAGCACAGAAAGGTCCCCAGAGCACAGGCTTGCAGAAGGAATAGGAATGGAAAAGTTAAGTGTCGGGGCCCTGTTAGGTTTTGTGAGTACTGCTGAAATGTGCATATTGCTAGATATGGAGACAGCTGCACCCCCTCCTAGGTCTTGCTGCTGGTTTATCTGGTGTATATCTGGTCCATGAGAGCTGTTCTCCATTGTCCTCACATGCAGTCCGGCAGAGCTAGTGACAGGAGCCTTAATAGGCCAGGTCTTGCTGGTCAGGTATCCACAACTGAGCATCACAGACACTCCTTAAACTGCTGGTTTAAGAGTAGTTTCTCTATGCACAGCTTTCACACCATTGCATGAGAGAAGATGGGTAGTTCCCTTTCTCTGTTTCTGTATTTACTTTTAGATTTCACCTGTAGGAACAGACCATAAATTGTGAAATTCCCCATCAGGTACTTTTCTAGATGTCTTGCAGCGGGTATTGGATGGGCTCCTAATGACAGCACTGGCTTGTAGTGCAAGTCTCAGTATGTATGGGCAGGATTCCAGAAAAAACTTCTCCTCCACTAAATCGACTGTTTCAGATAGATTTTTATTGAGTGAATCTCTGGACTGCTGCTATGGTTCCTTTGTGAAAGCTAAATAACCCAAGGACAGGCAGGGCAAGGTTTTGAATGAATGTAAAGCAGTTGCCTTGAAGTGATTAGCATGATTGTACATACATGCTGGTTATTACACATGCAAATGAGACAAGCAAGCTGATTATGTGAGTAAGTGTAGCCAGTTTGTGTGCAACTGCTGCTTCCTGAGGCAGGATGGATGTGCCATGCTTGCAAGCTGTTAATCCCCACCTCCTCCAAAATTGACCCCCAAAACTAGGCAGGCAATGTCCACCACACACCTTTCAAGAGATATCCACCTGCACTGGGCCCGATCCTGCTCACCAGGTGAGAGTGGGCCCAGGGATTCTTCCTTTGTGTTGGCAAGGTCTGTGTTCATCCCTGGGGGGGAACAGGGCTCCCGCAAAGAAGCCAGTCTGTTCAGAAATTTCCTGTCTCTCTCTCTCTCTCTCTCGAGCTTGTGGTAGCAGAAGTTTGTGGGCAGCAAAGTTGTGCATGCCACCCCCCAGACAGCACGGAGCGGGGTAAGTTTTACGCAGCAGGGACTCACCCGACATTTAGGTTTGGTGATATTTATTACTTGCTTACCTGCTCTTTGCACTGCTAAAGACCCTAACTAGGGTCAAGGCATAAGACTGGAGACTTTCAAGGCCATTAAAATTAATGAGAATTGGCTGTCCAAATCCCATAGATGGCTCTAAAATCTCAGTGTAAGCATCTGAGCTCTATCTCCTCATGGCAACATGCCCTATACTTTTTCTGTCTTCATACTCGGTAATGAAGCTGATATAGCAAGGAGAAGGGGTGGTGTGTGGGAGAGAGTAGGAGGGTGTTTGAATATAGATTCAATATTCTTGGAAATACGATGAGGAAATTGTTATGTAATCAAGAAGTTCAATAATGGTTTTGTCTAATGCACTTTTTTAGCTCCATCAAGGCCTGCAGAATAAACTTGGCATCAGGACCAGGTTTCATTCATATGCTCCATTTAGTAAGGGATTTTTCCTGCAGCCCCCTTGCTTCCCCAAGCAAACAATATACTTTGAGTCAGACTGTCCAGCTCCATCCTGCCATGCCTGTGCCAGCCTCTGTCTCCCCAGGCTCTGAGAAACAGAGAGCACACTGTATTTTGAGCGATATCCCACGTGCTACACAGTGCAGAAACAGATGGAGAGTTCCTTAATCTCCTCCCCACTTCGTTCTGCACAGGAATAACATCTCCTGCTCACGGCAGCCATACGTGTTTATGGTATTTATTGTCAAGGACTTGTTTTAGGAAACATCTCTTCACTAGAAGATGCCTATTTATTCATTAACTGAAAGGGTTTGCAGAAGATGGTCATTTCTGATGTGATGAATCTTGCCATTGGGCTTGGAAGATGCTTTTTTCTAGAAAACACTGAGGCCGTAAAGAAACGTAACACCTGCTTCTTGGATCGGGACAAGAAGTTGAGGCCGAACTTGGGGATAGGGTTGCAAGGGCAGTACAGTGAGCCTTTGATCTGCTTTTCCATGTGGAAGGATGTTAAGATGCAATGTAAGACCTTGAATCTCCAAAATGCTTAGTCCCACTGATTCCTATGGAGTATAAACCCACGCTTAGGAGTTTTTCCTGGTCTGGCACTTTACACGCCACTTCTGCATCCTGCCCCAAGGGGGTCCTTCTGACCCGTTTGCACCAGGAGATCTGTGCTCTGGAGGGGTAGGACCCTGCACACACCAGTTCACTCACATTCCTGAGGTGCCCCCAGTGACTGTGTCCACAGTCTGTGATAATGTAAACTCCTGTGCTCTTGTGTAAACATTACTGCATAGTATAAAATGCATAAAACCAAAATCAAGATAAAACCGTTTGTATTTTTTCTTTGGAAATACATGAAATCTTAATTTTGACATTGCCTGGAAAAGCCCAGATTGAATAATGGTTAATTATTTGATTTCATTTATAGCTGTAATAATTTTATCTGTTGAGAGAGTAAGTCTATTTGATTTAGAAGGGGATACAATACTTCTGATGATTATATGTCAATGCTTCATTCGCCTACAGGCACCCAGAGAGCTATAGCTACAACTGCTGCTGACTAAGCTACAGTGGGCAGAAAAGTAGCCTTCAGGCACGGCTGCCTGTAAATTCCTTAATGCTGTTAAGAATGTGTTTAGTTGTCAGAGAGCTATCAAGCCCCATTAAATGATAAATGGTGTCAGTCTTCCTTCTGAGCAAAACCCAGATGAAAATGGTGCGCCAGAGAAGAAAATGATAAATGAATGAAAATACTGAAAAGGCAAACTTCAAAGGCATACACTGCCTTCGGACATCAGTGCAGTGATAGTGCTCAAGAGAGGAGGAGAGGGGAGCATCTGTCCTATTTCTGCTGCTGCTAAGCATGGGGAAAATCAAAAAAGAAAACAAACACATGGCACATGGAAGCTCAAGTTTCCCATTTTTCTCCTGGCCTTGCTTTCTGCCTGGGAAGACTGCAACCCCAGCAAGCAGCACTACTGCAAGATATCCAGCCCTGACAGCACCAGACAGACCCAGACTGTTTGCATGTCCTCCTTGCACGTCCATGCAGACACACTACTGCCATCCTCAAGCCATGGAAGTATCCTCTGCTCAGGCCTCACATGTCATAAGGTCACTGTGCTCCCACCAAGGGCTTCAGCCATGCCAATGCCTGCTCTCCCCAGCCTGACCCAGGGTCTTCTCCCATCGCATGCCTACCATCAACCTTCCCAGCCTTCTTGCCTGACCTACTACTTCTTCATCTTGCTCCCACATTCCCAGCCTTTATGCCGTGCAAACTGCTGCTCTTGGAGCACAGAAGTTGGCATGGCACTGCAGTATCGCACAACCTGGTCTTTCCCTGGAGGACAACTAAAGAGACATATCCTAATGGTGAAACCCCCACCCACAATGCACTGATCATCCCACCAGCTCTTCAACCCTCTGTACCACATCAAGTCTTTAGCTTTTGTCAGTCAGGGTCAATACCCCCTACCCATACAAACCTTCCCTCCAGGTTGGTGCTCCCCTTTCAGCAACATCTCCCATTCCTGCTATCTACCTTGTATTCAAGTAGACAATGGCTTGGACTCAGAAAAATAAAAAATAATGAAAAAAGAATGCCTTAACCCTCAGCACTGGTGAACGTCTGGGAACTGCTTTTCAAAACACTTTTGTGATTTTATCCTGCACCAGGGAGAGAAAATGTTCGTGATCAACTCCCACTGTCCCAAGCAGTCTGCTCAGCCTCAGACACTGTTTACAGGGAAAGCTGAGCTTAAAGTGTTGGTGTTTGCTGAGGTATTTGTGGGAGGTTTTTTTTTTAAAATGGTTAAATTCAATCAGCAATGTGCCAAGATAGCATGAAATCAACTAAATGTAATTAAGCAAAAACTATTAGCTTGATTGCTAAACCAGTCTTCCTCTCATGAATATGCATGAGAATAATTGATATTAATTCTTTTCAAATCTGAAGTACATTAGTCCTGCATATTACAGTGTGGAATTTTTTGGAAGACTAAACCAGTTCCACTGCCTCTTTCTCACCAAAAGGTATAATTAGCTTTGCTGCAGGGAGATTTACCCAGTCATTGATACCATACTGGGTTGCCACATAGCGAGGAAATTAGAACAGAGCTCAAGTGATGTTTTGTCTGCAAAAATGGTGACCTGTTTAACATTTTTTCCAGAAATGTGCTAGGAGAAGTGGCAAATCAGGTTACCAGCATCAGCCACACTAATGACATTATGAAGAGGCAGGAAAACCTGCAGGAGCTGTAAATCCCTATGGATAGAGAGGCAGTGGCAATATCCTCTACCTGTTTCATATGTTTGACGCTAGCATGGCCCTGTTACCCAACTGTCTGTGCATTTCAGGAGGCTGTTCCTAGGGGTTGACTTTAGCTTACTGCGACCACTGCACCTGGGCTCCTTCTGCAGGTCACGGGAGGATTCTCCAGTTGGTTTCAGAGGTTTTTTTCCATTCATGCTTGGAGAAAGGGCTCAAAATTTATGCTGAGGCATTTTTCTGCCTCACAAGCTGGGGGAGATGTACTCCTTCAGGGAGACAAATCCTCCTGTGCCCTGGCTGCAGCCTTTGCCCGGGCTGTACAGCGCCAGAGGTTGCCCATACACTTAAAGCCTGATGTAAGAAGCGCTTTGGTGGCATATTTTGCACTGATAAGAAAGACTTGTGCTCGCACAAGAGATTACAGCTGTTAATTGTTTATTCCTTGCAGGTAGCCGGTAAAGAAATTGAATATTAGCACCCCTCTTTTTGCAAAAGAGACATAGGAAGCCCGCAGGTGGTGGGAAACATCTCTGCAGGATCCCTGCAAGCTCTCAGCACCTTCCTAGTTCTTAGTCCTTTATTCTGCTAAAAACTCTCGTTTTCCTGATCAGCTTCTCTTCTCTCCATCACGCCCGCACTTATCTTTGTGTTTGGCAGCAGACCTTGTATCCAACAGAAGGGCTTTGATGCAGGGACCTGTCCACACATAGGTCCACCCCTCCCAAGCCTGGGTCCCCAGGGGTTTTCTCTAACGAGAGCAGAGCGTGGAGCCCTGGGTGAGGGCTTTGGCACAAAGTGAATGGAGTGTTTTAATCTCAAACACAGATGGTTCTTCCCTGTGTAAGCACTAAGCACTGGATTAGATATCACATATTTGATAAATAGCAACAACTGTATACAAACTGTGTACAAAAGCAGCTAAAAGTTAATCCTTGGCAATTAAGTATTCATTTTAGTATGAGGCCTTAGCAAGCAAGTGGTAAGTAGAGACAGTAGACACAGAATCTGAAAGAAAACGAAGAAAAGGCAGCTATACATCAGCATTTCAACAAGAGAGTTTGATCTCAGCTCAGTAAGACAATTTTGATGCATTCTAGTTATAAATATAGAGGATGAAACTGAAGCATGGAGATTTATACTTAGTTCTTCAGTTTTTTTTTTTTTTTTTTTTAGTTTTGGCAGATTTTTTCTTTGTTTATTTTTATTTTTTAAAATCTCTATTGAGCTCAGAAAAAGCTCAAACTCTTTGAAGTGTTGTCTGGTGATCTGGGAACACTCATTCCCAGGCTCACGGACTTCTGGACATTGACACAACAGTAAGCCTTTCCAAACCACAAGAAATAAACACCTACTCCGGGTAGCTCTTGGCTTTCTGATAGTTTTGAAATCTCCTTTGATAGCCTTTCCTATGTTCCTGCATCCCAGCACGCTCCCAATAGATGCTGCACAGGCAGGCCAGCAATGAGATACACATCACACGGTGCAGTCCCTTCCTTCTCTCAGCTCCTCCTCAGCACAGACCTCTGAGATCACCCCACTGCTGTCACCCTCCCATGGTGGTCAAAAGCTGCAGAGACTCCTTTAGGCTAGCATGGGACCCGAGAAGTATATTTACAACAAGAATTTACTTTTTCTTTACCACATGTTTTGCAATGCTCAGGGGACTGCAGAAAACCAGAGCTGAACAAAAAAAAGAAACAAAAAAGAAAAAAAGAAAAAAGGAAAGGAAAAGGAAACGGAAAAGGAAAAGAAAAAAGGAAAAGGAAAAGGAAAAGAAAAAAGGAAAAGGAAAAGGAAAAGGAAAAGGAAAAGGAAAAGAAAAAGAAAAAGAAAAAGAAAAAGAAAAAGAAAAAGAAAAAGAAAAAGAAAAAGAAAAAGAAAAAGAAAAAGAAAAAGAAAAAGAAAAAGAAAAAGAAAAAGAAAAAGCCACTCTGTCCATTTGGATAGGGTTTATACTGGTATTTGGGTTTTTGGTTGGTTGGTTTTTTTAGTGGCTAACTGTTTTTTTTTCCCTTTACCCTAATAAAAGTGACCTGAAACTGTTTGAAAGATGCAGGCATGCTGCCTGTTAGTGAATATTTATTGAAGAGAAGGGAGGAGGCAAGGTTTCCTGTAAATGGCAGCTGAACAGTGCCAGGTGGTACATTGTATTTTAATCCATGTGCAGAATAGCAAAGATCAGCATTGAAGATCAACGGAAACAATATACTTCACTGGGTTTCAGCACATTTTTCAGTTGCTTTTTTTCTGTTTGGGGTTTCTATGTTAATATAGGATGATATCATGCTATATACTGGCTGGCAGAAATTAATCTTGTCACGAATGTACTTCTTTGAAAGGCTGAGCCTTCCTGAGCTCTTAATTTGAGCTGATTTGACTGTCTCATTATCATAGCAGCAGATTTTGGAATAGCAAAGTTGAACCTTACTTGAACTTGTTGGCTACATTAGCGCTGTTTTTCTTTCTCTTCCCCACCTCCATCCATGAATAATAATACCCAGTATCACTTTTTTTTTTTTATCCCACCGAGGCCTCCTAGTAACTGTTTGCTAAACAAACACACGCTAACATGGCGTGTTGGGGGAGAAGCATATTAAAGAGCCTGAGTTTTGTTTGCCAAAGATAGAACTTGTCATTCCAGGGAAACGCGCGGTTTGATGTCCTGGGAAACTCGGGATTTTCTGTCAGGCATGTGGTCCCGTTATCTTGCACATCGAGCAGACTGTGAGCGTGACAGCTTTGGGGTTTGCAAAACACATACCGCACGTGGACTGGGGCCAGGTCACTTGTTTTTTGTGTTTCTGTTCTGAAATTTCACTGCAGTTCAGCTGAACAGTCCTCGTCTGGGCCCACTGTTTTCCTCTCGGAACGCGGCGCTGCTTGACTCATCCTGCCGTGGCTCCCGAGTCACCGCAGGGAAGCAGCTCCAGCGTTGTTTGGACATTTTGATTAAGGTTCTGCTTGGCCAGCAGAAAATAACCTGTCCCTCTAAACACACACAGGCTGTGACATGTCAAACTCCTGAGCGCCACGGTCCCTGCAGCAGAGCCACCCATCCCTTCCCTCTGCAAGAACTTTCTTCGGAAAGAGAGAGCGGGTCTGCAGAGGCTGTGCCTCGGAGAGAGTATGTGCAACCCAGTGCAAGGTCAGACGAAAGCTACACTGTGGGTTCCTTTAGCTGCTGGATAAAGCTCTGTCTCCAATCAGCTTGCATTATCCCTAACGAGCTCTGGCAGACGCTTTGGCTCTCTGCTCTTCCATCAAGACAAACTGGTAAGACCCACTTTCCCGAGGGCAGCGCTTAACCCTTTCCACATACTCTTGCTTGCCCACGGGGAAGCTCAGAGAGTAACTGGGTCCTGAACAAGGCACACAAATAGCTCACGCAACCGCAAAATGCTGAGCTGGGGGATTTACTCATGTCCTCCCTGCTGGAAGAGGCGGTTCCAGGGTCTCCTGGTGCTCCACATGTCTGCAGAAAAGAGGAACCTATTTCTGTGCTGCCATTTAGCCTCATCATGAGTGCAGCAAAAAATGCCAAAAATCTCTCCACAGAGCAAGTTTTGCAAAAGATCCCAGCTCCTCTGTAAGTATTAAAATATGTTTTTTTTAATGCATGCAATATCCAGCATCTCTCATTGACAGCACTTGTGATAATCGTCTGCTGCCTGATGCAAGCTGCTGGACCTGGTCTGGTGCTCAGCGCGTTTGGAAACGAGACACAGAGGAAGCCCAGCACAGGGAGAAACCCACTGCCAAGTGGGAAAAACAAATCCAGTCTAAACCAGGAATCCTTTAAAGAAGGCAAAATACTGAGGGGAAAAAAGCAACCCCGAGCATGCCAGGGAAAAAAGTTTATAGGAATTATCAAGGGATCTAGGAATAACCTGTCAATGGTTGAAATCTGGTATAGACAGATGTGAATGAGAGTCCTCAGCAGCTGAGGGCTCTCTGTGCATTATGTGGAATGAGCTGGCAATTCCCAAGGCAGTCCCGAACGGCCAGGCTCATCAGAGGAGCTAATATTGGCTTATTGTTTTCCTTTCTTTCTTAGAGAGGAAAAAACATCCTAAGGGATACTGGAGCTGTGTGTCCCAATTAACCTGCTGCAGGTAGGGTCAGACTGCTCTCTCCTGCATTCCCTTCAGAGGGCACAAAGCGTGTCTGTTCCCATGGCCACTCTCCCCTGGGAAAGAGAGAGGAAGGAAAAAAGGTGCTGCTCTATTTATGAGATAGTCCTGCTTTATGGCACTGCCCTTCCTGCAGCCTGGCTGAAAGGCCTGTCTTTTTTTTCCTCTCTCTCTCTCATTTCTCTGTCAATTGATTGCTTACTGCCAGAGGGTATTATTTCCTTCAAAAGCTTCATTTTCTGGTTCCTGAACTGCTCATCTTCTCCTGGCTCATTGCTGCTGCTGGAGGTCATATCCAAGTCCCAGAGTCATTAGGCTGGTTTGGGTTTGACCTTGAGATCTTCCTTTGCTCATCCCGTCACATGAAAAGCCCCTTTGATCATTTCAGACACACACTTAAAAAAAAAAATAATAAAAAAATCCAATGGTAAGAGATGACGATTATTTCAGTGGTAGGTAGAAATAAGCTGGAACCAAAACATTCCCAGCCAGGTTTAAAGAATCCTGTGCCTGGGGATGTTCCTGCTCGATGCAGAGCTGGGGGCTGTGGCAGCACCCCGGCATCCCTGCACACCCCAAAAACTTGCTTCAGTTCTGTAAACCAGCAGCAATTTTGCTCTGGTCTCAACTTTTGTTGTGGATGAATTCATGGGTTGCAAGATGCAGTTGTATGATTTGCATGAAAACCACAGCCTGTTCCTGAAGATTTCCACCCGGATTGGAAATTCCCAAACTGTGACTTTCAGTGAGTGGCCCCTGGAAGCACAAGGGGAAAAACTGAAGTGGTGGATCCTGAGCTTCTGCACCATGCTGTTCAACCTCACCCTGCCCAGCTGGGTAACCATGGAGAAGAAGTTGCAGTGGTAAAAATGCCTTACAGAAAACAATTATTTTCTTAATTTAACACCTTATATATTGCTCCCTGCAACATTCCAGAGAATGCACTTGTTCTCTGCAGTTTTGCTAGCAAGGTCTCATGAGATTCAAGTATTTGATGTGAGATTTCTAGTATTGTCTGGGCAGAAACATTTTTATCAGATTATTGAATAGTCAGTGGACTTGTTTAGGAAATGGTTGCTCAGAGCATAAGATCAGCAGGGCAAGGAGATCAGCAGATTCTCCCTTGGAAGGCAGGGAGCGTGACACAGCTCTCCTTATTTTTGGGGTGAATAAGCCGGACATGGACCTGCTACTGCTGCGGCTAAGCTTGACTGAAGACGTGTGGCTTGGGTCGGTCGGTGGGTTAACTCATTTCCTCTAAGGCTTTGTACCTTTGCAGAAGGAATAAATAATGCTCTGTTCTGGATGGTCTCATCCTGTGCTGCTGTGAGTGTGCCAGCCCAGGCTCCCAGCCAGGAGCTGTTAACAGGAGCCCCAGACAAGCCAGGCTTGTGCTGGCCGTATCTGTGGCCCCATGGAAGGTGTAGGTGAGATACGCACCCCGTGGACATCAGCCCCTCCAGTTTAGGACCAGGGGTTACAGGTGCCAACTCAGGAAAAAACACTGAGGGGGAACTAAAGCAAGGAGAGAGGCTGTTCACGTGTGGGACACAGGACACAGCCAGGGACAGCCGGCGTGAGATGGTGTTTAGAGGAAGGGCTGACTTCTTCAGAATTGTTCTCATTTATGAGCTTCTTCTGTGAAGCTTTTGAAACTCTTCACTTACTGAACATGCAATTTACGGCAAAAAAAAAAAAAATAGTTCAGAGTTAAAGAGTTCAAAAGGAAAAGTCTTGATAAAAATAATTAAAATTTAAAATGAAAATGTAATGGAAACATGAACATAATGAAAAAGTAGCTTTGTTTCACACCCTTCTATAATGCAAGCAGCTTCTGTGCATTTTGCAGTGTTCATGTGGTGACTCCCCACTCAGCATCTATTTATCTCCATGACAGAGACGTGTCTGGAGGAGAGACAGTTACAGGATCCTGCTCCTCACCCAGGTGACGTCAGGGGCAGAAATCCCTCTCTTTAGTAGGCATTGTTTCACCAAGGGTCTTTCCTTCCATGATATTTGTCAAAATACAATACAGGGTGGAGGGATGAAGTTTTTTTCTGACCAAAAAGGATGCAAACTCTGTGTCCTGCACTTGCCAGCCTGGCCGTGTCCCACTGCCCGGCTCTTGCCACCAGCTCCGCAAAGGCTTGAAATCTTCCCATTTAAATTCTGGCTTCGGGCAAGTTGGATGCCAAACCAGACAAAAATGGGGCATTCTGGCTGAAACCCTGCTCTTGGAAAAGTGAAGAGTTACTCAGGCAGTATTAAAGCTCCATGTAAGAGATGACACTATTGGAAACCAAATAAAAAAATCACAAATACCTTATCAGCAGGGCAGGAGGGGAAGGGGTGGCTCGTATTTAAAGATGCCTTTATCAAATCCAGCCCCTTCTACACCTCTAGATTTTGCTCCAAAATCCAGTTAAACCACTAAGCTAATGAAAACCCCAGTCACCAAAGGGAGAGGTAATGAAGATACAAAGGAAGAAAATTAGCTGGCAAAGCCATGCTCCTGGATTATTTCAGTGCTCCATGGGGGAGCACTGAAATGCTGACAGTTTACCTTTCAAACCTCTCAAATAAAACAACTCTTGAAAATTGCTAAAATATTATTAACACAAAGAGCAACATAGCAGCAGGGTTTTTTTGTCAAAGTGACAGCAAAGGCCGCACAGGTCTCCCCACGCTGCCAGCAGCAGCGTCTGATGGCCAGGCCAGAAGGATTTTGCTCCGTGCACTCTCGGGCGCAGGATGCAGGACCCCTTCCCTGCACCATCACATTCCCGTGGGTGGGAGATCATCAGCCTTGCTCATACTCTGAGCATGCTACTATTGCAGCCTGAGCAAAACTTACTTAAACAGAGGATTCTTCAAAGATTGTAGTATGTGGTGTAGTGGACCTCCACCTCTTGGTTCCATCTTTTGCAAAACTTCCTCTCTCTGCACCAAAAAATAATTCCCAGTGAAATGAGCTTGAAACTAGCCTGGGACCATGCTCAGTCCCTGTAAAAGGCAGCCTGGAAAGAGGGGTCTGGAGTGCCTTTTGCAAGGCTCACCCATCTCTTCCAAGACTTCTCCCTCCAGGTTTGGATGCTCAGAGGAATCCAGGTTGGACCTTGTACTCCCCCTCCAAAGTTGCTGTTTGCAGAAAACAATTGCAGCCAATCTCCCTCTATGTGAAGATGGTGAAAATATAGAAGAAATGAGAAATTCAGAGGGAACTATACAGATACTCAAAGAAAAATATCAAGTATTATTTTTGAAGAAAATTCTATTGAAGACAAAAATGACAATCATCAACTCTCTGCACTTGCAGCGTGGTGTCTGCTGCTTTGAAACCAGAATCTAGCTGATGTTATTTTAGGGAATTTAAGCCAGACTCTTGCTGTCACCAGCTCAATGTTCTTGGCTTTGTTGCTGTTTCTCTGTTTTATTATTCTGAAGAAAATAAGTCTATTAGTGTTCTTTTTTTGGCAGAGGAATGGCTGCATGAGCACCGAGTGGACGGACTCCAGGTGGCACAGTGGCTCAATGCACGAGTCCCTCCTGCTACAGTCAGGTGCAATGTCACAGGGATTTCCCTCCCGCAGCACAGGGGTTTTATGGGCTCTCAGGGTGTATCCCTGCATTAAGCACCTGAGCCGAGCTCCAGTCCTGAGGCCAAATTCTGCCAAATGGGTTGTGCAGCCTGGATGTGATGCTGGGGAAAGTGGTGTACGTGAGCAGGTGCCTGTGTGCACATCCCAGCTGGCCCTGGTCAGTCCCATTCCTGCCTTCACAAGGGTCTGTGGCACAACACCTGGACTTCTCAATTAAAAAATCAAACTTCATTACACTGCCAAAGTTAAAATCCTCCGTAAGGGTCAGTCTGTATATGTGCACAGTGTTATTGAGCCTTTCCCCTGCCTCCACACACACTGGGCACTGCTGTTTTGTGTGCACTGGTCTGCTTGGTGTAAATAGACCCCAGCAGAGATGTGACTGTCCTGAGCAGAGGCTATGAACCAACCTGGCTTCAACAAGCTGTTCTTAAGATCACCTGGTAATAGCCTGACAGGGAGCCAGGCAGATCTCCTCCCTCTCCATTACTTTCTTTTAAGAGTTTATTAGTTGCCTGCTGTTGTAGTAAAGACTGGTGCTGTTACAGGCTCTTGCCTCCAAGCGCTTCTTAATTGCCCCCTGAAAACCCCACACCCAACAGGTACCCAGATAATTTACCAGCCACGTTTTGATGCCTATATTTAAAAGGGTGACCCTAGTTTAAGAAAGCATTTTTTTGGGGCCAATCTGTAATTTGAAATGTCTGAAACATATTTTTAAGTAACCCTGTAAAATAACGTGCTGCCAAGCAAGATCTTTGGGTTAAATTATACCCCCATGAAAATCACAGCGTGTAAAGACAGCTGCTGGAAGTTGACAGAGCCTTAATTATGGCAGCCCCAGTGGGCGATATTGCAGCAGTACAATCCAGCCTCGGAAAATCTGTGCTTTAAGGTCACCGGTTAATCCTGTGTGCCTTGTGCATGTCCTGCTCCGGAGCTGTGCTGCTGGCATGGGTTGCAAGCCCTGAACCACATTTTTGAGGGAAACGGCTTCAGAATAGCAAACCGTGTCTGCTTGCTGGGGAAGGTTTCTGAGCTTTTTCTTTTCCTAGTTCAGGCTGCTCCAAAAAATAAACACAGAAGCTGCTCTGCACAGTGTTTCTTGACACAAAGCCACCACTCTGCTGTGTTGCTTTGCGACAGTGACACCATAAAATATATGTTCCTTGTGCTGCTCTATTCTGACATCCCCAGCTTGCAACTTAAAATTCAACATATTCCCCCTCCTTAGCCCTCTCCCACACCATCTCCTATGGAGCCAGGAGTACAAAAACACTAAGCCTCATTGCTAATGACCTAAGCAAATGATTTAATCACAATGATGTAAAAGGAGAGAGGAGCCTGTAGGATGGAAAAAATGCTGGATAGTCAGTAAGACTAATGAGGTAATGTGTAAACCCAGGCATTTTCTAACAGACGGGACATGGCAGAGCTGACATGTATATTGAAAGGGACATAAAAACATAGACAAAACAATAGCCTGAGTTGGCCATAGCTGGATTTACGCAGTGGAAACATTTTTTCCTCTGAAGGCAAAGACAAGCAGCATAGAAGGCTCTATGCTTGGTAGCACAGTCACAGCATCAAGACTGGAGATGCAAAATGCCTGTATTCAAGCACAGCTGGCCTCCGCAGCTGTGGTGTGAGGCTGTCTCATGAGCACTCATGCAACAAGTTTCCCAGGGCTCTGCGAGTTAAGCCAATATCGCTGTCCCCACAAGGAAAGGGCAGCCTAGACAATTTGTTAGACATCTCGGTGGGTGAGAGTGAGGGTGCCATCACCGAAGCAGCAGGCTTGGTGTACAGGAGCCAGTCTGCATTGCTCATGTTGGACGCTACATGCAAGGTAGCTCCAAAAGTTAACTCAGCTGTTCTGCAAACCAAAAGCCCTCCTGTGCCATCCGTGCAAAGCAGAGGGTGCCCCTAATTCACACCTCTGGCAGCCACGGGGTAACATCTGTGTGCAGACAAGCTCCCAGTTCCCACCATGGTGAAGTTCGAAGAGTAGCATGAAGAAGCGGGTGCTTGGCGATGCCTGCGGGCACAGCGGTCCCATGCCAGTCCTGAGGCTGGGATGAGACAGCTGCTTCCCGAGCCAGGCCAAGCGCCGCTCAGCGAGAGAGCCAAGTGACACAGCTCCTGGGGCTGCCAAACATATGGTGTGCTCCACGTGTGAGCACTGTACATGCTGCTTAAAAACACCAGCTGCTCAAGGTGAGAGCACGAGTGTTGGGGAGGAGAGGACAGCTCAGGGACATGAGCACGTGTGCCCAGTTTCACTATGGGACGGCTAATAGGGAGAGTCTGTTTTTTTGCCTGCGTGCTCTTGCTGGAGAAACCTCTTGGAAATTCCTGGTGGTACGTGCAGAAAAACATGAAGCAAAAAACCTGAATCATCTGTTTCAAACTGTCATAGCAGCTTCCCCTGTCAATCTGCATGATCCACTCAATTCTCATCCGTTTTCTCCATTTTGGGGGGAGTTGTGAAAAATAAATACAATCATTCCAGCTGATTGGTTCTAACATATGCTTGAACTGCAGTTATTTGGCCAAATTCTCCTATGGCTGTACCACAACTCGGGCCTTATATAATCCAGGCAACACTACCAGACACAATCAGAGAACTTGGTCTGCATTGCTTCTCTGCCCTGGACAGATTTAACACAGTTCAGTGCTCTGCAGTAGCTTAGCCAAGGCTAAAAAAAAATAAGAATTTAGTTATTAATGTCATTTTCCATTGAGATAGTGCATGAAATCAATCTATCATGCTAAATCTACAAGTTCCAAACTGTATACATAAGGTATATTAAGGGATTTGGAAAGATTAAGAATAGCTCCTAAGCGTCTCTGTGTGTGTATAAGCACTGATTGTTTTATCTATGAATTACCTGCTGCTGTGCAGAAAAGGCAAAGATAAGGAAACCAGCTGGAATCGGCCTTGTTGGGAACAGCATTAGCGGGATTATTTGCTCGCAGCTGAGCTCTGCCTCTGCTTCTCTGGGCGATGTGAAAGTATCACAGAGGGGTGCTGCTCTCCAGAGCCAGGGGGGGGCCGAGAAATACCTGCCACCCCTAAATCAGTGGCATTTCTCCATACACTCAGCTCTGTGCCCCTCAGATCAGTGCCCATGGGATGTCCCCGGTCTGTGGCTGGGGCCAGGCTGTGCTCCCGCAGTGCTCCCAGCCCCGCAGACCTGCCCCAAAGCCTCGCTCCCTGCCCTGCCACTGATGTCCCCTGGAAATGATGGTGTCCCTGACTCTTCTGCCAACTGCTGCCTCCTCTAGTAACTCAATGAAGCAGTGATCACCTCTGCATTAAAAAATGCAGTGTTGAAATGCTGCAGTGACTAGAGCCAGTGGCATGTCTCCTTCATTTTGGGGCTGCCAGGGTGTTTTGGTACAAGGGAAGAGCCCTCTCTGTGTGCATCAGCTCCACAGGCACGGCAGCTCCTGAGCAGGATGGGCAGCTGGACCATGGCACGGGGCTGCAGAGCCACGGGAGGTTCTTGGTGGGCAGAGCCCACTGTCCTCATGTGCCATAGCTCAGCTGGCTGCTGGGGTCACTGAGCCACTGAGCTGGTGGGGGTTTCCAGGTGGCAGTTCTTTTAAGACCAATTGGGACAGCCTGAGTGAGAGGTCAGGACTGGGTGCTTCTAAAAAATCCATCTTGTTTTCAGTGCAGCTCACTCCTCCACGAGCCACAGGATAACTACCAGGGTTTGTAGCTGTTCCCGATTAGTGACAAAGCGTCAGACAGCCTGGCTCCGCTCCCGAAGGACCAGCAGGGCTCTGGCTCTCGTAGACAGTAGCCCAGGAGTCTTGTCTCTGCTCCTAGTAAGACATGCTGATGAATTAGCCATTCACACACGAACACAACCCCGCTCTCGCCTTGTGACTTGCTGGATCTCGTAATTCCCGCAGGAAGGCATACGTCTGCCGGGCAGCTGCTCTCAGCGGTGCCGCGTGAGCCCGGGCAGGCCAGGTCCACTGGGACTCACCTGGCTGAAGGCACCTGGGCTTTAGTCCTGGGATTAGTGTCAGGGGAAGCGCTTACAAGGAAAGACGGTTCCACGGGATAGCTAATGAGCCAACCTCAGGTGAAACGTGTGCAATTCCAAGGTGGTTACCTGGGCTGGTTCCGGCAAACCTACGTAAGGAAGGATACCTTTCCCCAAACACTCATCGCGTGCGTAACTCCGCAGTTTATAAAAAGCATCCTCTGAAAAGATTTTCCTACTGGGTAAAGGCCCATTATGAGGACTTCCTGGCTTACGTGGCTGTATATAGCAGCGGTAATCCTATTATGCTTATCTTAAACTGTCCTCCACCGAACAGTGAAATGAACTTTACAGAACACTAGAAGCTTAATTAATCCTCCAAGCCTGCTGCGAGCAGCACAATTCTGCCTCTGCATCCGCGCAGTCGTGTTATCGCAGAAACACAAACAGCACACCTGTACCATACACACACTGAAGGCCGCTTCCCTGCCTTTGTTCAGCTTATTCTCAGTAAATTCAAGGCAAATTCTTTGTAGGAAGAGTTGTCCTATTAATTCTTTACCACTGAGAGCCCAAATCCATGACCCTGTACATATGGCTTGCTCTCTCTGCTCTTGCAAATAGCTGTGCTGAGGCTGAAGACCAGTTGCTCATGCACTTCTGTATTTTCATTGCACAGCTGTGAGGATAAATAAAAATGGTGCTGATCAGCCAGGCTCTGAGCCTGGCCTTTCTGGAGAGGCTTTGCAAGTCTCTAAAGAAGCAATATCCCACCTACAACCAGTGAAAAGCAGTTGGGTTGCAGCAGTCCCGGTGCCTCTGGGGAGTGTTTTTGCTGAACATCAGCGTGAACCTTCAGAGCAGCCACACGGACAGGAGCTGCTGAAGAGCTGTGTCAGGCTGTACCATGGGTGTCAAGGCAGATTTGAATGGCCTAGACATTTTGTTTCAGCTGTGTAAGGCTGGATGACAACATTTATCTTTCTCCCCTGACACTTTTTCACACTATTCACACTTGACACTCTTTGAATTGCTCCAGAAAGAGCTGAACATCAGTGAAGCTCCTGGGCAGAAACTAAAGGGATGAGCAAGAGCGCACAAGCTGTAGCCGGAAAGGACTACCTGGGTGATTATCCTGAAATCTTAATATTGCTAACTAATATCTTAAATATTGCTTTAAAACCCATAACACAGCTCACAGTCCTGCAAACAGCACACCCCTGACTGCCACGGCAGTCTGTCTGTGCAATGCATGTCCAGTCCTCGACAGGACAGGACCTGACCTAGGGATGTCACAGCACATTTGCAGCGTAGCAAAAGGCCCTGTGCGTGGCCAGCATGGCTTAACTGCTAACCATCACTAAACACGGATTCCTGTGACCTTCCTCGTGCCTTTTCCTAATGGAGGGCACCTCTGAGGTTTAGCTTTAGAAATTAATATCTTCAAATGCTTGCTTTTTTGTGCAACAGACTGAGACAGGCTAAATATTTTGTGTTCTTGTCTCGCCTGGCTGGTAACCCAGATACTATTAGTGAAGCACAACTGGGTCATGCGAATTAGTATTAGCATCTGCGTTAGCTGCTTTATTTACATCACTGTAGCTGTCAAAAGTTGTAGGTAGTTTAAAAGGAATATGGTTTATTCATTTTGACACTAGCAGCAAAAAAACTAGAAAAAAACCTAGTCTGGCTCCTCAGGACCAAGAGGCGAGGCATGGCCTGGGGCAAGCACAGGGCCAAGGGGGGCAAATGCCCAGTGAATGGTCTGGTCAGTGCTGGGCAAGTGGAGCAGTCCCAATTCACATGGGCCAGCAAACGGCGTGGCCAGCAACACAGCCTAAATGTCCACTGTTTTTCTACATTGCCTAAAAACAGACTAAGTGCTGTTGAAATAACAGAGGATGGAAGGACCCTGATTTTCCAAAGGTCCCTGCTCCAGACAAGCCCCATCAGCACGATTCTGGCTGTGGCTGGATGTAACTGCATGAAATGCGTGTGTCCTATGGCTAAGCAACAGGGACAGAGTCTGATACTGATTGTCAAAAAGGAAACTCTCATGCTTCCTAAGCTAACTTCATGTATTCTGGTTGGAGATCTGTGTTGTTTCAAGATGTGGACCTGGAAGGTCTTCAGTTTTCAAGCTGAAACTTTTCTTGATCGCTGGTTCAGGGCTCTGGTTGCTGCAAACTTCCCCACGTGGTGCTGCTGTCACATCAAAGCTAAGCAACCCAGGCCCTGTTATTCCCACCTCCTGCTGGGGTGTGTGACCATAGTGGGGAAGGGGGAAACTGCCCTGCAGCCCCCAAGGCACCCACCACCACCAATGTCCTAGCTGGTGAGCTCGGGTCCTCTCTGAGCATCTCAATGTGCTTCAGTAGGGCTGTGCCAGGGACAGGGCTGGATTTGAGGCATCAGGTAGAAGAGGTTAATTTTTAAAAACTCTGATCACTGTTTCAAAATAATTAAGGAATTAATTAACTTTTCAGTTCAGTAATTACGGAAGCTTCAGCCATATGAAGTAGTGCGTCTTTCCATAGGTTCCTGCAGTTCCCACAGTGGTCAGTGTGTACCTGAGAATACCCTGCAGGTCCTGTGTGGAGTGGAGGGAGGTGGACTGTGGGGTCGGTGTTTGGAGGGGGACGGGTGTGAGTGCAGCCAGACTGGCATCTGGGGAGAGTAACATTATTATTATTTTTAGCCAAAGTCCAGAAGATGCCATAAAGTGTGGGGTCAATTACACCGCTTTCCACTGACGACTGCAGCCAGAAGCTCTCTGATGCAGACGCTCAATCATGTCTCTGTGAATAGATTTAAAATCCAGGGCTTTGTCTCCACCCTAGAGCTTACTGCTGTGGGAAACTGGGACCATCAGCTAGTGCATCTCCTGGTGGTTTCATTCCTGGTAGGTAACCACTACCTTCTTGAGCAGATGCCGCATCCCTGCTGCATTCTGCCCTCTTATATTCCTTTCTTGGTTGTTACATGGATAAATTCTTAAGACATTATATCACAGCAAAGGCAACATATATTTTTTAAAGTGAGCTAGTGAAAACAGACCTCCAGGAATCAGGTGGTCCCGGAGCCAGAGGTGGTGTTCTCTGTTGGATTTTGATACTACTGGCTGCTGAGTTTCTCTTTGCCTTCAGGAAACACAGGTAGCCATCTGGAAGCTTCATCAACACCCCAGAACTCCAGCTATAATTGTGCTTCTTAAACAAGAGTCTAAATATGTCCCAGAGAAAGCAGAACTCTCCCTAGGACTGAGCACATGAATGCTACCCTGGACCCATGGCAAATCTGACCTCCCAGTAACCAGCAGTATACTGGGAGAAGAAAAACTATGGCTGAAGCACAGACTTTAGAATAAGAGGAACAAGCCCTATGGCACTCAGCTTTGCTGGATGTTGTCTGGACCATGCACTGACCTTATTCCTCCAGCAGCCAGCTTCAGTATAAATATTCCCAGGCTACAAAACACAGTGAAAGACAGTGGCTTTCTCTGAGTGCATTTAACATGGTGAGGTGCTGCCAGCACCTTGGGGTTATACTGGTCTACTTATGTTGAAGATCAGCAGAGAAGAGGCAGAAGTGGTCAGATCTTCCCCGCTACTTGCCCCAACGTGTGATTGTGTTTTTAGGAGCAGTGTTTGCCCAGCAGTACAAGGGCAGCACAGTGCACTCTGCGTTTCACTCGGAAAACCAACCAGGCCCAACCAGATGGTGCCTGCTCCACCACCTCATCCCTGCTCAGACATTCCCCAAACCTAGATCCAGAAGGGCCCGATGTGCACATCCAGTGGCAGGAATTTGTCCCTGGAGGCTCTGAGTACCAAGGCACATGATAGAGGGAAATAGCTATTTGCATACAATCAAGTGTGATTAACCTTCACAATACATTATGCCCTCAAACCTGTGTGATTTTTCACCCAGTTACACAATAGTGTATTTTCAGATCAAACTTTAGCTCCAGTCTAATTTTTAAGACTCCGATTCCTACTATCCTTCCCCGCCATAAAAAACTCAGTTCCCTTTTGCTTCATCAATCAGTGTGATTGCTCTGAACTTGACCAGGTCAGAAATATTACAGCAACATTTATGAAAATACAATCATTTATCAAAACAGAAACATTCTGGGAACAAAAGTTGGGTTCCTACAGTCTGTTTAAAAAATATATACATATTTTTGCATGTTCAAAATGTTTCGTTCCCTTTCAACATTTAATGAAAAAACTCTCTTTTGAACTCAAAATGCCTTCTTTCCCTAGCTTGATTAATTGATTTTAAATAAATTAATGATGTTTTTGAAATATACTGAAATAAAATATCTTGAATACTCAGACCTAAAATGTAGGATTTGGGGGGAAAAATGGTTGCACAACATGGGGAGGGAAAATTTTCAAAGTATTAAAATTTATTTCAGACAAGAAAAGTATTTCCTGCACCTCCCCGCTCTACCACCTGTGCCTTAAGGAGACCTGGCCCATTCCCTGCTTGGGCTTCCTCTGCCTTTGGGTGGTCTGATATCCTCCCCAAAGGGATAAGGCACAATCATGAACCTATCTAGAGATGCAGCTCCTGGGATGACACCCAGTGTTTATCAGCTTTTCTTACTGTATTTGCTGATAAAAAGTTACATTTTTACAAGCAGCCTTCAGGGAGAGGCAGGAATTTCAATGAAGTTTTCAAGTTTCACCCAAGTTAGCGTCTTCCTCATCAAACTCATCAGCCTTATACCCAGATGTGTGACACTGCACTGTGACAGACTTCCTGGGATGGAGCTAGAGCTCCACACTCATCCCTGCTGTAGCATTCCCAGGAAAGCCTGCTGTCCTGGCCAACCTGTGTCTCCTTTTTACTTCAGTAATAACAAAAGACAAGGCTTTTTTCCCTTAATCAGATGCTGGCTCCATAGGTGTTCCCCCATCAGTCACTTCCAGCAGTAATCGCAGTGTTAGCCTCTTCTTGCCTTGCACTAAATCTAGACAATTCCCTACCAGACCTGTATCAGCTTTGCTCTTTGATCTCCAAAGGAAGCCTGAAATAATTATGAAATTGTGCTTTTATTTTTTTTTTTTCCTGGCAGGTTTAACAACCCTCTGACCAGCCCTTTGGACGCCGTCCTGCCAGCTGTCAGTCATACTTTGTAGAGGCAAATCTGTAAATATTACCTTCCCTTGTCTAAAAATCTCACAGAGGACTTTTTAGGGGATGATTTGTTGGTGCTGGCTGCAGAGCCCTTGCCAGAAAAGCCCTTTGAGCTGACTCTTTTACAGATGACTACAAAGACAGATTCTGAGTTACTGCCTTCATCTCTTATGGTAGCACCGACCCCAGACATTGCCCTAGGAAATGAGAGAGCAGCAATTCTGGAGTTAGTATAACTTGTGTTATTTATACAAATACATCGGTGTAAGACACCTTGTATAAGACTTGCTCGTCCTCATCTTTCCAGAAATCCCACCCTAGGCTCCCCAGTCCTCTTCACAGAAAACTGTATTTCCTTGAACAAGAAAGGCTTCCAGAGACTGTGAGGTGATGCTTCACTGCATCCCCTCTCACAGGCACTTGCAAATCCCAGATAATGATTGCACAGACACTTCTCCCAGCATTAAAAACTCCCAGGGGTACAAAGTAAACAAATTTTGAAGACTTGGGAACAACAGCAAATACTGCTCCTGATTTGAGGAATCAGTTGGAACTGTTTTGTTGCTTTCTACATTGCTGTTGTGGGGCCAAGAGGCTTGTTCGGGGGCTGCTCTCCTGGTCCTGAAGCCCCTGGGAAGGGAAGTGCAGGGAGAACAGAAAATATATGAAGAACTGGTAGAAAAAAGAGTTGCTCTGGCTGGTTATTTTTGACCGAGAGCTCTGAGCATCTGCTGGCTTAAGTTTTGCTAACTGTACTTTTTAATTTTGGCAAGGATGCCTGGAGCCCAGGAAAGGAATGCACTGTATATATAATTATAAATCAAAATATAATATAATAAGTAAAATGAGCACTGAAAAATACCACTCACTAACTGCATATGCCATCTACCTAATAGTTCCAGGTTGTGAGTCACCACTTGAATTAAAGAGGTGCAGTGAAGCAGTGGAGGGCCAGCTCCGCAAAGGTAGTCAGGCTCTAACGCCTGCCTTGGCGTCTACCTCTTGTTGAAGTCAACAGCTCCCAAATCTGACCCGACTCGCCCAGGGACCCTGAGCTCAGTGGTCTCCTACACAGCTGCCCTTGCAGAAAACTCAGCGCTGGGCTGTACATCTCCTGCATTATATAGGCAAAGAGTTAAATGCCTGAGAAATGGGATCACAGACCTGATTAGGGATCAGCCTAAAGGAGCAGAAGAAATCCTGGGCTGGGGCAGAGCTAAACATCACCGTAAAAGGCAGACAGGAACTTTCAGGAGATGGACACCTACGTAACCACGGCAGTCCTTTCCCATAGGAAAAAGAGAAAGAGAAAGCCTTGCTGTACCCTGAGGGCTGGAGTGTGTATTTGAGACTAGAAGAGCCAGTCCAACTCTAATCCCAGCTCCACTAGGTTGGAGCAAGTCTTGCAACCAGGGAAATGGTCTAACAGCGCTACTGAGCTTTAGTCCTGGGGCATGGGAGGCTGCGAGGAGCAGGGTGGCTCTTCAGAAAAAGCCTGTGTAACTGGGGTTTTTTAGATGACCACTTATGGCACTAGAGAATGGAAATGTGTGAGAGGGACAAGGAAGCAGATACAAGAGGTTTCTGCTGCCAACCTTAATGCCCTGGACACAAGCTCAAATTTGCATGAAGATAATGAGCAGGAGAGTGGGTGTAATGGTCTTTCATATGTACTGAAGCAAACATTACCCCGTTTGCAGTAAAGCACTCCCCTAACACATCCGCACTCACACACACTTGCACGCTGAGTTGCAATGCCCAAGCAAAGCTGCCAGCCAAGGGCTAGACCTTCTCCGAGATCCCCATGTCCCTGGAGCTCCTGCAATAGGTGCTTATGAACTTACAAAAACCAGCAGTGCAAAATAATTTAGTGCTGCTTCACTGTGAGATGTCAGGATCCCATAATAATAACTCATGATGATTTCACAGCAACTTTAAGCCAGACAGTTTCCGTCCTGCTGTCAAGGCCATGTGTCCTTGGCTTTGAACCGCTTTCTCCCCACTGGAATTTAGCCACTTTTGCACTGGGACGCACTGGGGTTTTAATCCTATAAATGACGACATCAATCCTGGCCTCAGGGGCTTCCCTGAATGTGAGGGACTTGCTGCAGAATCCTTCAGTTCTGTTTCCAGACAATTAAATATTCCCAGCAAGCTGTTAATCTCTGAGAAATGAGCTGGTCTTTGGTCATCATTACTTAAATGGAGTGGATGGCAGAAGGTAGGCACCTGAAATCTTAATAAAAACCGTGGCCAAAAGGTGTGAATATTTCATTCCTATACTAGAGCAGCAGCTACGGTGTATGACAACACTGTCTTGCTGCTCTGACTGGCCAGAAACAGAAAAAAAAAGCCATTTTGTGACACATTTTTCTTTACAGGATTCCAGAAAAGCTGTAGGTGGTTTTGAATTGTTAGCAACAACCTGAGAAGACTTAAAGTATTTCCTTCACAGCGGTTTTTGTTCTTAAAGTGCTTTACATTTCTTATGTTTGGGAATGGCAATAGCAACGATTAAAGCCCATAAATCTAGGAGCAAGTCTCCTAACCACCTTGTGTGTGGTTTAAACGAAGCAGATTTGTTTACGGTATATTAAGGGCACTGGGAGGTTTGAGCATTTTTACCAGCTGTTCCTTGTGATTTTTTGGCAGCTCTCAGGATGTCATTGTCATTCCCAACATATCTCGAGATGGCTCTTAGAAGCCCTAGGAATGGCAGCCAGGCACTCTGGCACCCTCCCGGGAGGTTTAGCGTGCCTTGCACGCTCTGTCGTGTTTGCTAAAGGAGATTCCCCCACTGTGCTGTGCCTTGGAGCGTGAGAGGTTAAGAAGCTCCTCTCATTGAATGCAAGATGCAAAGATAGGGAGAAAGAACACTTTAAAAATATTATTTTGGTAATTTTAAAGCTTCTTACTAGAAGCTTTTGAATTGCTGAGAGAAAGGTATTAACTGTAACGTTGGAAACACAGCCCCTTGCCCTCGGGCTGAACCTAGACAAGGACTTTCCAGAAGATCTCACAGCATACCTGGTTCATGCTGATTGCCCCTTACAGTTACTTTTTTCTGATATTTTTATCTACATTTGTTTTCTTCTACAGGAAATTAACTGCTAAGCTTTGTGGTTTCTCCTTTATCTGATGGGGAATTGTTCTCACAAGACCTTCAAGATATCCAGGTTGTAAGCTGGGTGTTCCCTTTCTTGCGCATTAAATTAACTTCTGATTTGCTTCTGCAAAAAATGCTAGAGAGTTTTTTGTGGTTTGTTAATGTACTTTCTTTCTTGATTGATAATGCTTCAAGGGAATGTGATACATTTACCTGCAAACTCTGGCAATGAACCATATATTTTGTTCTGTGACAAGCTTCATTCAATTAATGCACCAAAGAGTTAAAATTAACTCAGATACTGATGATGATTATATTGATACAGTACCTGCTCTGGACACTTTCAAACTTATTACAGGCAAAAGGGCGCTTTGCAATGCTGTTGGAATAATAGGAGTTATCCCTGCATTGACAGGGAGACTGGAAGTGCGTGAGATTGAGAGACTTCAGTGTGTCCATAGAGTGAACTTCTCTCAGCCACAGTTTAGGTTGATGAAACAATCAGTTCCACTACTTTACAGAACAAGCTTTTAAAACCCTGTCATTATTAAAGGTTTAAAAAAGCTGTAGTCTCTCATGTAGGTCTTACCAAAGCAAAACAGAGCACAAATTCATATAAATTGGTGCCTCAACACAACTGTGAAATTTGCATTTGGACTGCTAAAGAGTCAAATGCAAATCTTACTTTGCCAGACACGATGCTACATTGAGACTGACTGGTTCGGTGTGTACCGTGATACTGCTGAGTCAGAAATGAAGTAGAATAGGTACCAAATGAGAAAGGGATTGGGACAGGAGGGGGGATGGATGACGTAGTGCCCAAGGGAGAGTAAGTGGCAGCGAGGAGGAAAAATAACACTTGCTATTAAAGCACAGGAAGGGGAATTAGGCAATCTGGGTCCTTTTCCTAATTATGGCATTTTGGATTTGTTCTGTGACCTTGGGTAAATAATTTATTCTCTTTGTGCACAGTTTCCTCATCTGTAAAAGGAGGATAATAGCTACTGCTCAGAAAGGCTGGTTTTTCTTGGCTTAGGTAAAGGTATGAGTCAGGGCAGACCTTGGCACACAGCAAGTCTGTGACGTGCTAAGGGACGTGTAGGTAAAAAGTGCAAATAATTACTAATTCTTTTATCTGAGGTAGGTATAAAGCACAGCTGTATCAATGGTGCAAAGCAAGAGGAGCTACCAGGGGTCTCCAGGTCCCATGGGGGGTGTGTTTGTACCGGCTTTGGTCACCTCTGCCGTGGATTTGCATTTTTGTTTACCAGAGGAGCAACATAAAGCATAGTGAAGTGAGCTCTGCCTGAAAATCCATACTGCTATTTTGGAGGCCAAACAGGAAGAATAAGACAATAGAATACTTCCTTTAGGTTTTTTTCAACCTAGCTATAATGCACAGTAGATGTATTCACCTTGGAAACTTGCTAGCTGGCTGATGGCAACGTAAAAACCCATCAAATACAGCAGTTTGGGTCTATACCCACATTTTCAGTCCCTTTTCTACTGAAGCTGCCATTCCCAATGTGCAGCTTTCCTCTCCAGTCCAAGAAACACAGCTCCCTACAGAGCCTTCCTGACTGGTTTTGAGAGCCTTGGAAAATCAGTACCTAAAATGGATTTAGGGGACCCATAAACAACCATTTTTCTGCACTCCAGCCCAGACCAACTGCTCCTCTCAGTAACATGAGCATCATGCAGTGGGATGTGGGCTATTCATATAAAGTTCACTGACTTGATCAGCACAAGAGTTGATGAAGCTGATAGTATGGTTTGACCAAATTACTCAATTTCCATGAATACTCAGAGTTTGCACCAATACACCTGACAAGAGAATTTTTCTCCCAATAATTAGAAAACCTTTTACAACAAGCTATAAGTGTTGATGTTCTGTGTAACTTTATATTCACTTCTTGTTTCCCATAATATCAATAGTGTACAGAGTCTGTTTCATGGTAAGTCCCATCAGAACACTAGCAACAAGTTGACTATACTACTTACCCTAATATTTCTTAGTGGTGTGAAAATGCACAGCCCAACTCATTCACAGTATATTAGTGCCAGCCGGAATCCCCACAAAGTCACTTATTTTAACTTCAGTGCACAACCAAAAGAAAATCCAGGAGCTCTAATGCTGCTGTGACAGAGAGACATCAGCCTCTGGCATTCCCTGTCTCACCAAATGGAGAAGTGGGAACTGCACACAAGGGACCAGAGCCAGTGGGCTCTGGCAGCAGCAAGAGACCCCTCTCTGGTGACATGGCATGGTGCTGCTCTGTGCTCTGTTTGCTGAGGGTGATAAAATAACTCTTCTGCTTCCCTCCAGGGCATAGTTTTATGCACTGCTAAGGTGAATAATAAAGCAGCCTGGACAGCAGATGGGTTCTCCTTGCCATATAACAGTGAACAGCATCCATACATTTTTAGTGAATAGCTTAGATTTCAATATCTTTTATAAAAAAGAAGCTATGTGCACTTATAAGGCAGCTCACAGTTTAGGAGTTTCCTATAATAGATGTCATTCCCAATGGTTAATAACTCATCCAACTGTGACTTGAGTAGCCCACATCATCAATATTAAATGTGACATTTACTATCAAGAGCAAAGTTTTGGGGCTGCTGCCAGCCCCACTCACTGAGTCGTAAATATTTTGATCATCGAACAGGAAGAAGAAGGAGCTGATCAGCCTGTGCTCATGCCCGACACCAGCGGGGAGTAAATGGGTGTTTTCACAGAGCCCCAAGTGGCTCAGCAATTGCAGCCCTGGCAGGAGCATCTTCGGGCTGGTGGAGCCAAGGTGGTGAGTAACGCGCCTGTGACCCTCTGCCCAGGCTGGTACCCTGCTCTGTGGAGACCGTGCTGCTGCTGAATGTGCCGATGGGCACACGGGGGAGAGATGGAGACATTCCTGCCGGGTTTTAACTGTACTGCAACTGGAAACACGCTGGAGCAACAGTTCAATCAGTTCTGCAAATGTTTGCACTAAACCGAGCACTCGGCACAGCCTGGGAACGGAGGAGCCTGGGTGCCCTGGGGAAGACCGCCTGGCCCACCACAGCATCCAGCTTCCAACAGGTCCTTTGAATGGGATTGGCAACATGTCACCTTCCCTCCTGGAGGCCAGCCAAAGTCTGGTAAGTGATTAATGCAATGATTTGACCCTCTGGTCCTGTTTTACATACACAGTTTGCACATGGCTGTGTCCAACCTGGAGCTGCAGTTGTTTGGGATGTCTAAAACTCAATTAAATCACGTGCATTCATTTACATCCATAAACATTTTGATACCTACATCTGTTTACTATGCAATATTGTTGCTATAGCTACTTTACAGTTGGAGTTGTTTGTTGCAGTGTGATCCCTGCTAAATGATACACAAAAGGTACAAAACCAAGAAGCTGCTGTTGTTTAAAATACATTACCACTCTGTGATTATACTTGTCTCACAGCAATGACACTGCAGAGTTCATGAGAAGAAAGGCCCCTGTGAGGAACCTCCACATTAAAGTTTCCTCCTTGTATTTCACTCTTCCAAAAGTGAAAAGACGGCCAAGGAAGCTGAGCCTGGGGCTGCTGGCATGAGAAACACCCCACAGCTCCTTCTGCTGAAGTGCATTGAACTGCTCATTCTGCTCCTGCTGTGTCCAGCACAAGGTTTAGAAGACCCATCAGCTCAGGAATCAGGGAAACGGAGCTTCAGGATCTACCAGTGTCAAACAGCGTCGGTGGCCAGTCCCGACACCATGGCTGTAGCCTCCCCAACTCCCAGAGTTGATGCAACAACTCTGCAGTTACGAGCAGCACAAGTCATTGTCTGGGGCAAGTTGAACGATTGCAAACGCACTTCTCTTTTCCTGAGCAGCTGGGTACATAGGGGTGGAAAGCTGTCCTGCTGCAGGGAGGCATAAATCACAGGTGCATACCCAGGCCAGGAGCACTGCTGCATTCCACCATTCTGTAATTCTTTTTTTTAAAAAAACAGTTATTTCTACTTTTTTAAGTCAGAGCAAGGGCTGTGTCTTTTGTCTGCTGTGTTGGCCCGCTCCAGCAAGCCTCAGGGAGACCAGAGAAGCCCTCACCTGGCAGGGAGGTGGGGGTGCAATGAGCACCACTGCCAAATAACGGACTGTTCAGCTGAGAGACTAAGTTGAAAAACTGAAAACCAAAATTTTGACTTGACCCAAATATTTTTCTCTGCTCAGAAGAAAAAAGTTTTGTTTGCTCTGGGTTACCAAAACTAAGACACTTTTTTTAACCAGAAACATTGTCTTAGTACTATTTCAAAAAAGAGAGGGGAACAATTTCTTTTAGCAAATATTACAACAAACCATTCCTTTCACAATGGCCCAAATAAAATGTTTAGCCATCCCTGAACCCTTTTTCTCATTGCTGCAGACTGAACTATTCCCCAGGGCTGCAAGCTGTGCAATGACCACTCTCCTCCTGAGAAGGAATATCTCGGCAACTATATTTTTTGCTAAAAAATATACCGCTCAGCTATGGCAGTAAGGAAACATCAAAGAAATACTGGTAAATAGTTATTCTGATTTTTTTTTCCCGAGTCCATTATTTTAAGGGGAAGAATTTTTGGAAAAGTACCAAGCATGTTTTCATGAATGTGACCCTGAAACTAGACATGATAAATAAGTCTGAAAGGTCTCATTACTATGGACTGGCACTGTATAATAAAGACTGCAAATACCAAATAGCTTCATTACTCCCATTATCATCTTTTATCATTGTTTAATTGTGTGTATCAATTTTTAATAAAGAAACTTCATGTGCCTATGAATTAGGTCATACTGAGAGGGGCTTTCATTGATTGCAGAAATATAGCCAGGCTGGCTGGGTCATCCAGATAGAGAAGAAGGTGGAGCAGGATTGAGCATCTTAGTTGTTCTGGTCTCCATGATGAACAGAAACACTTGCTAAACTTTACTCAGTGTCACTTAATGTTATTAGCCCTCCTGGACCAGAGTGATTTTACTGCTCCTCCAAATAATGACAAATGGTGCAGCTGGACAGAGCTGCGCTATTCACTCCAGTGATAATTGCTGCACAATGATATTAAAGAAGCATTCACCAAAAACTTCCCCAGTTAATGATGTTTAATTCATTATTAAATGCAGCTCATTACTGTTGGAAAGAAGGCCATTTAGCAGCCATCAGCTTTGCTAATATTGTCGAATGTCTTGCAGTGGCCAGACAGCAGGGGAGAAGGCATGTTTTTAAAATGTATTTTCACTTCAGAATAAAAATGGAAAATTTTCCAGCAGTGTTTTGAAAAGAAATAATATCTAATACCATCTGAATGTCTTGTTTCCCTGTAAAATCGGAACAGTTAGTTGGTTGCTCCTGAAGCTAACATCTCCTTTACATGAGTTTTGAAAGGTGTAATTTCATTGCAAGAAAATCTCCTTATTCAGCACTTTCTCCCCTCCTGCTTCCCACCGGCTTTGGTGCAACACAGGTACAGGCATTTCAACCTCAGCCTGTCTGTAAGCGCTTTCCTCGCTGCCATGGAACCACCAGACTTCTCCCAGCAGGTTCTGATGCTCCCGCTCCTGCAGTTGATCTCATGAAGTAGCAGACCCCCAGGACTGCGTGGTCCCTGCACCAGGGGAGGCTTAAGCTGTTACACGAGGCAGCCTCCCCACTGCACCCTGAACACACAGTTGCAGGATGTTTGTTCATTTAATCGAGGTGCTGAGGGTGAGGCCAGATGGTGCTCCAATTTTGAAGCTCATTAGGGAAAGGTGTTTGGTGACTCATGTCTAATACCACATTAATGTTCCTCCAAGCCCTCAGGTACAATTCCCAATGCCTCTCCCAGGCTGGAGTTCCTAGGCAGACCCTGCTTTTGGTCTACCCTGCATCGCCCAGAGCCAGAGCTGTGCTGGTGGGTGAGCCAGGTAGGTCCAAATAAGACTGGAAACTGGAGCATAAAACCCACCACATGAGGAGAGCAAAGCTGTAAACTCTCTGAGTAAACTGTTCTGGAATCTCTGTTATCTGAGTGCCCAGGTAGTTCCCTTGGCCATCCTGATACCACAAAACATCACTGCTCACTACACAAGCAGTCACTGCTCATTACACAAACAAATGACCCAGGGGTTGAGATGGCAGAAGACACAAGATGCCTTCCTGGGTTGGCCCTCAGGGGCTCTCTGGGACTGGGTAAATCCCATTATTTTTCTGAAAAAACAGATGTGCTGACAGTACTACCTCCCTCCCTCCACAGCTCATCTAGAGACGTGCACAGGCGAAGCACAGCGTAACATCAGTTACTGCTGTACGAAGTAAACAGCAGCTTCCCCACCCATGTACTCCGAGCTGTACACCTTATGTTTACAACAGAGCCTTTCCTTCCTAGATATTGTACAAACATTGCTTAACTAAACAGCAGATAATTCTCCTGAAAGGACTGAACAGCACTATTATCATCAATGTTTACACACGCAGAGCTGAGATGTAATGACTGGCCGCTATTTACACTGGGGTGCGTGTCAATCGAGGCGCCCATCCCTGGGGATGGTACCCGGCTCCCAGCACCCTCTCCTGGCCGCATACACCTCTACACCCTCTACATGTCATTTCCCCATTCTGAAATTGGAAGCATTACCCAAGGACCTCCAGCATGACAAGATGAGACACCCGAGTAAATGGATACAAATGCTCTTACTCCTAGAGGCATAAAAGAACAAGAGAGCCATGGCCCCTGAACATCATAAAAAAAATGTTGGTTTAAATTCATTTCTCCCTTTTTTTTCCTTCTGATCCTCCCAGAAACTAGGCTCTGGAAAGGACTAGTGTGAGAAAACATCTAGTTCTAGCACAGAAAAGCTAAAGCACCTTTATCCAGATAATAACATTATCAGGTCACCAGCAATTTTGTACTGAAACCATGAGACCAGGAGTATGCCAGTCCTGTTCCCTGTAATGGCCCTCAGATGCCACATCACATAAAATAGTATTTTGCTCGGGGGGGAGCCAGAAGGAGGATTAATTAGTTCAAGGCACACTGCTTGGGACCTGCAGTGTCCAGAAGAGTGAGAAACCTCCTTTGTGCTATGGCTTGGCCGCTGGTACCTCCCCGTGCCCCCGGCTTGGAGCAGGGCATGAGCTGTCCCTACAGCATAGCCCGCAAACACTGCTCTTGAAAAGGATGGAGTAAAGCCACCAGGAACCATCCCAGAAGACTGCTCCACCTCCTACTGCTCGCTGGGGATGGCTCTTGGCTTTCTTGCCTGACTCCTGGGTGCTGCAGTTGGCTTGGCAGATAGCAGCTTGGGATGTAGAAATGCAGCAAAACCCACCAAAAGAGCTGTCAGCCAGTATATAGCGAGCAGCAAGCAGAATGAGGTAGGTCTAGTGGTTTGCAATACAATTACCCAAAGCAGCCATACAAGAGCACCAGAGACAGTGGGAAAGAACTGGTCTGCTATGGAAAAGACTGGTGTGATGGGGCACAGCGGCACGCTCAGCTCAGCTTGTTACTCAGCCCTCCTCCGACAGCCGAGGGAACTGAGGTGCCAGTTTCCTCTGAGGAGATATCTCAGTGCTAATTCACATCTTTTGAGCTAAAAAATTGTACAGGGTAATGTCAGGTTATAAAACAGGCCCTTGATTTGCCCTGTTTTAATTAAGATAATGAGAAGTGTAGGATGATGAGCTATGGTTCCAGACAGCAGGAAAAAAGGAAAAAAAAAAGGCTGAAGAACAATTACATTTGGAACAGAGAAGAGCCTACAGAGTTAGGGGCTGGGGAACAGGCTGTGACAAAGGGGATGTCTACAGGAGATTTATTGGCACCAAAAATAGAGCAGGCCAGGACTGGGCGACTGGAGAAGTTCAGTGAAGCAGAGCCTTCTGCATCCGGAAGGCAGGTGCCAGTCCTCTCCGGTGGTGTCTGATGGGTGGAGAAAAAAACGAGCTGGCAAATCTCAGCACGGTTCCTAACAGACATGAGCACAAGCTTGACCGACTCAGCAGCCAGGTCTCTGCAGAAAGGCTGCTCCCCGGTTTGCTAGCACCACGACACCACTGACTGCTCGCAAACCTTTCCTGGTTTTATGTATAGTTTCCAGTGGTGAGGTTGCCAGCGGAAGGAAACCCCGGCACACGTGCTGTGTGTTGAGCAGCCCCATCAATCTCTGACAAATAGCTCAAGCATGTGTTTAAGTCTCACAGATTTCAGTGGGACTTGTGGGGACCCAAGTGTGAAGCATCTGTTGAAGTGCTTTGCTGAATTAAGCTTAGCCACTCCCAGTACCCAGGCACACATGAGAACATTTCCTCATTAATGCAAAATGCTGGGAAATCCTGGATAAAAGTCGGTCTTACTGTGAGGCATTATTAGCTCTGCTAGCTATCAAACCCAGAAGAGGTTCAGTACTTTCTAGTTTAAATATAGTCTCTCCTTCCCTAAGTTTACCACTGTGTCTTATTTCTGTCCCAGCTAGGAGCCCACCGTGATATAATTTGGATGAAAGTTTCTGTTAGAGAGAGCGCTGAGTTCATTACTGATGCCTTCTTAATAGCAATAACGATAATAATGATAGTAACAATAACACCACCACCCCGGCACCAGAACCTACATGCCTGAATTTACCATCTTGTAGCAAATACTGGTTGCTTCCCCTACACTATCCTTTCAACTCATTGCTTTGGAGAAGGAGACCTCTAAGCCACAGACCTGCCCTGTCCCTGCAGCATCGTTTTCACAGCAGTTGGAAACTGTATTCTAGGAAACCCAGATATCATGCTGCACTGGGAAAGAGGGGAATCTCCAAATGGGTCTTTATGTGTATGCTACATAATTCACCAGCACCATAATTAATTCAGATCACTTAGTTTTACAAGAAGTCCTTCAGCAGTGTAATTAAACTTATCAGTGATCAAATTGGGTCCAACTTCAGCATTAGAAGAGCAGCCAGAGACAGAATCAGGAACAACAGGAGTGAGGAGGAGTTTAGGCTAGAGACAGTTGGTCAATATTTGGGTGGCATGAGATTCATTATATACCTCCTTAATAATTGTGCATTTAATTTCTGTTCCACCGTGTCTAACCCACTTGTCTGATGTTGCATTATGTTGTATTTCTATGCAGTTTTTATAGGTTGAGTCCCAAGAGCCATAATTTATTGACATTACTTCATAAATCTTTAAAAGGGCAAGAGAGACTGACTTAATCAGAACGAATCATTTCCCCTTTGTTTGGACTTGTTTAAAATCAGTTATCTGATTGATACAATTTAAGTGACTAATTATGACTTGATTTTCTCCCCTCCCTATCCTTTTGATTCATAATCAGTGCTTTCAGCTAATGAATTTACCATTCTCAGAGTACCATTACAGACTTGGTCTTCTCCATGAATAGTCTTATTTATGCAAGTTCCCCATCAACTTCAGAGAGCATCAGAGTGATTAATTCACAAATAATTTATCTGACAAATGTTGCCTCCTCTCTCCCCCCTCCCCACTCTTGCAAACTGCCTGTGAGCGAATTAGAAATTTCTCAATTATTCATTCTTCTGAATTACTTGTGAATTTTTCTCAGTAAATAATTTTTGTCTTAAACACTGAGTAGCTGCAATGTATGTGATCACACTTTGTGCTCTCTTGGTCAGCTTCCGAAGCCACGTGGCCTCGTTTCAGCCCACAAACAGGGTGATTTCGATACCTAAATGGCACAGAAGCAATGGAGAATTTTACTTTCTGACATACAAAATGACAGCTAATTCTGTATTATCTTCAATTATTTATCTACGTGCCCACTTTGAAGTATTTTAGGCAAGAGTTACATAAGAGGAAAGTATTGTTATTGCTTCACGTGCCCTCCTTTTCCCTGGGACAGTGCTCCTCTCTCCCGCCTGCTCAGCGACTGCAGGCGTAGGCAGCTATTTTAACTTCTCCTGCTCGGCAGGGCTCAGGGAGGGGATCTGCGCTGCGGGAACAGCCACCAACACTGATGGGGAAGGAGGATTCACTTGATTTCAGAGCGCTGCTCTCCCTCCATCCCCTGCCTTTGCCCCCTCTCACAGGGATGACCAAGAAAGGGGAAATTGCTGGTACTCCCCTGCTCCGACACCTTGACACGCCAGATGCTGAGCCGCTCTGAGCGCTGGTTTTAAATGGCGAGACTCGAGCTTGTGAAGGTGTGTGACTCCCAGAACCTGGGAGCAGTGGTGCTCAGCTGTGCACCAAGGACCTGGTGCTGCAGATGGGCTGCCAACAGCATCCAGAGCTGCACCAGCAAAGGCATCCAGCCCCCTGTTGGGGTCCCAGTGGTTCCCAAGAGACATGCCCAGCAAACATGTGGGGTGCTGGGCTCACAGAGACTCATGGGCAGGCGATGGTGCAACCGCCCAGCATCACTCTTAGTGTTACAACATCTGGGATGTTTGAACCCCGGCTTTGTTGGAGGCAGGTGGCTGCAAGCATCTGCAAGGCCAAATGAGGTGGTGTGCGTGAGCTGTGAAGAGAAGCTTTTTATTTGTTGGGAGACTGGATCATTGTCTGACAATGAATTCTGGGCAACCACTTACTCTCTTCTTTCTGTGGAGGCTTTTTCCACTCTTTGGACTCAATATTACGTGTAAATAGAATTGATTTAGATCCTGAGAAGCAGCTCCTCAGCGAAGGAAGACAACAAAGCTCTGCAGAGGGAGGTTTGCCAGGACACACGCTACCTCTCTCCTTGATCAAGGGGCCCTTTTCATAGAAAACCCGTCATATGCGAAGCGCTCTGATGGCTAACAGAGCTTCATCTAATTTAAATGAAATGACTCCTTCTCTTTCCTTCTCTGACCTCTGGTCCTTGCTGGTTGCCATGGAAAACAGACAGATGAAACCCAGGAAGAATTTAACTAAATTGAAATTGTAGCCTTAGAACCTTTTTAATCAGCTTGGGTCTGACAATAGGGATGTTGATGTTTCTTTGGTGGCCTGGCCATTAAATAATTGAACAGCAGTATTGATAAAGCATACATTACAATTCGAGTTAAGTAAAGGGTCAGGTGAATGAAGGCAGCTTGGCAAATGGCACTTTGATTTGTGACAGGGTCTGCTCTGCGTGTAGATCAGTGTATCTCGTGTCTCAGCCTGTGTTGAAAGCGATGTCGGCATCTTCTGGTTATATCTCTACACGGCCTTCTGTTCTCACTTGTTCCTGCCAGATGAAGGGCTGGACTGAGAGCAGTCACAGGGACTTGAACCAGGTCAGCCAGGTGCCAGAGAAGAGGAAGGGGGTCTGGAGGGCTTATTAACATGTGCATGGGGCTGGGAGTTTCCCACTCCATTTTATGGCCCCGCTGACCCTATCTCCACTTAGCAATATTGAAAAAAAAAGAAAAGTAGGTATCTATTATGCATAAATAACCTTGTTGCCATGACAGCAGCAGTATCTGCAAGCACTAAGAGTATCGGGCGCTTTTAGGTAAATGAGAACTGACATCCTGCTCACAAAATGAATCTCCTGGGTTAACCAGGTGAAGAAGAGCTCAAGTCATCTGCCAAAGGGCAAAGGGCTGGATAGATGTGTTTTCTTTTTTAAACAGATTTCTGAGCACAATAGATATTTCATCATGATGCCTTTGGAAAGAAACCAACCTCTGAGGCGTAGGCTCCGCTATAGAGCATGCAGGATGCACACCCTGGTGACAGAGCAGATGCAGCACCGTGCCATCCATCACAGCTCCTGGACTGTCTGCAGCTTACTGCAGTGCCTGTCGTACGTCTGTCCTGTCCCCAAATCTACTGTAAAATTGTTCAGTAATCGAGGAGCTAATATTCCTAAAAGATTTGGCACCTTTCCCAAGTGCCATTTTTGCCTTTCATGAATGAACAGTGAATAGTGACTCAGCCACGGCAGGGAGAGCCAAACTGTAAGCATGGACATGAGGGGGGGCAGGTCTGGCCCATGCCAACAGGGATGGGTTACACAATGGACCCAGTGGTCTGATTCATCATCATCTCTTAGAGCAATCAAGGAAAGATGGGAAAAGATAAGGCCTCTAAATTTCTCCCTTGTGTTTGCAGTTACCTGCACTTTGCTTTTCAACATCTCGTGGAAGGAGAGAAAGGGAGTGCTGTGAAAAGACAGGAGGTTACTGACATTTTGTGGTGGGAGAACTGGCCTTTTTCAGCACATTCATCTTTAAAAGATAAAGGAATTGCAAGATGAATGCTGTGGCTAGGTTTTGTGTGTACCTGTGTGTGCTTTATCAAACTGTACACCTTCAAAAAGCCAGCCAGAACAGGAGAGGTCAGAAATCCTGCTCTGCCTGGTGCACAGCTTTGCTGAACTGGATGTTTTCTTTGCCCTGGTGATCCTGTATGTTTAAAATCTAATGAGTAACAATTTTGGATTAGGCCTTTCCAGCGAGTGGAGGTCCTCTGCCGGCTCTGGTGATAATTCGGCACCCAAACACCTCTGGGGTCAGGTTTCCCTTTACTCCCTTACACAGTCCCTGTCTCCAGACACACACCTAATAAGCTTAATGTCCCTGGTGATTACTTCAGCAGAGCTGATCCGCAATTCCACGCTGGCAGCAACAGGCCTGGTATCGACCAAAACCTGGGAGAAATCTCTCTCATACATAATATGCAAGCAAGCAAGGACGAAAGCACACCAGAGGGTCCCCCTCATCTTTTAAGCATTGTTTCAGGGACTTTTTCTCCAAAGTATTTTTTGAATAGGAGCTGTAAGTATTTATTCAGTACAACTAAGATTAATGGCTTTGGTTTTATCCCAGAAATGTATTGCTCAATCTCGAGCTTCTAGAAAACGATTCTGGAAAACGATTTCTGTATTAGCAGGATCTCTGTGACATGCCTTCCCTGCGCCCCTGCTCTCTGTTCCCGTGACTGTTTCCATGACCATCATGCCCAACACTGGTGAACCAGGCCACGCCTGCTTTCAAATTTATTTTTAAAAACCATTTTGTGCTGCACGATCACCGGTGCCAATGCAAATCTCTGCTGGTGCCAGATGGAGGAGAGAGGCCAATAGGTCATTCCTGCCCCAAATCTGCCCCAGCCCCTTCCTGCGGTCACTTCACTGGCACTGCTGTGTCTCAAAAAGGCCTTTGCCGGAGGGGAGCCTACACGTAAGCCAAGCCCTGAAAGTGACCCCTCTTGTGCGAACTAATGACTCCAATTTTTCCATGCAGAGTACTGTAAGAGAAAATTTCCCTCACTGACTGCTTCTGCCCTCCAAGGCACAACTCCAAAAATGTTCCACAGACCCTCTTCTAGATCCCTCTTTGGGAATTACTAGTGTAACTAGGATATATTTTCCCCAGGGAAAAAACAGGATTTTTTCCTAAAACATTTTTCTCTTTACAGAAAAATGCTTTGCTACTGAAGTTCTAAACACGAGGTGTAAATCTTTCTTGTAAACCATTAACTCTTCCTTGACTCTTCTTTTTTTTTTTTCAAATTTCTCTTAAAAACATAGGCACTGAAACAAAGTTACCCAATGGCCAAAAAACATCTGGACTCTGAATTGCTGTCACCGCCTGCCTTGAGAGCCGTGGGATGTGCCTCCCACCTTTCCCCTCTCCGGGGTCCCCACCCATGGGCTCGGTGCTGGAGATGTGTGAGAGGGAGGCTCTGTAAGGAACCTCTTTGTTAGGAAGCATGATCTTTTAATGCTACAACAAACAACTGGTTCTACAAGACTTGTTTAGAGAAGATAGAGTGAACAGCATCACCCCAGCTGTACAAGGCACTCAGAATTATACATCCCATGAGGTTGTCCTACTCATTCCTTCTGCATTCCGGAGGGTGGATACTCACTCATCAACCTCTAAGGAAACCTTCTACGTTTACCTGTTTAAGACAGAAATAACTACACTGACTTAAATGTGAAATCTCTAGCATGCCTTTTCCAACATTAGTATCTCCTTGTATAGTAACCTTATTATAGCCAGAGATAAGTGACCCCACCACAGTACTGGCCTTGGTTAGGTTTCTCAGTAAGTATAAGAAGATTACTATATACATCTTATTTCTGTTGTGATAAGCGGCTTAGACAATATGACTAAGGGTCACTCCATACAATAGCTCTATGTAATTATATATAATTTTCTGGTGTGCAATGAAGTGAGCTGAAGGTTTCCAGTATGCAACTTCAGGTCCTTGCCATTAACCAAACAACTCCATGCTAAGACTAGAGCTTGTCAAGAAACAGATTTTTTTGTTTCCCATGGGAAATAAGGACATTTCTGAAAATATGATACATTTCAGAGAAATAAAAACATTTTGAGAATACTGAAAAATTTTGTTCCAATCATGACCTTAAGAAACACTGTGCACATGATAGAAAATAAGAGGCATCTTGGAAGGAAAAGTAATTCCAAAACTGAATCAAAGCTGTACCATCTCAACTTCATCAAACGCTGTATCTCCCTTACTGTTTTCTTCCACAATGCACATCTCTGCTGATATCTCTGCTCCAGAACAGGCAGGTAAAACATCTCACTGTCCTGGTAACTTGGTGCTCGCACAGGGAGCAGACTCCAGCACAGGCTGGCCTCTCATGCAAGCCCCTGTTTCCCAGCAGAGCTGCCCAAACTCAATTTGGGCTAGCACACAGTCAGCATGCCGTGACTGCAGAGCCAAAATGCCATGGAAATGAAAAAAATTAACAAAAGACAAGCTTCTGGAGGCAAAATGCTTTAGTGGAAACTACCTGGGCAGCTCTGAACGTTCAGCTGCCACTGGGAACTGCTGATTTCCTGGTGGGTAGCAGCCAGTATGACTAAACCCACCTTGCTTCCAGTAATCCCACCTCAGGGGATCCCAGGAGCTGATGTGCTGGCTGGAATATCCGGCAGCCCCAGAACAGAGATTGAGTGGTGCAAAGCCACATCTCCATGGACTCAGTCTCTGCATGGACCTGAGAACTGCTTCTTTGTGAGCTACATCAGCCCAAACTAATTCCCAAATGGGGAATCACAAGATTTCAGAAAAAACAGTGCAAACTCTGCTTTTAGGATGAACTCTGCAGGGCTGGGCAGAGGCTGGCATTAGCCGTCCATGGGAGCGGAAGCAGGTCCGGGCAGGAAGCACTCTCCTCTTCTCTGGTTTCCAGACTTGTATAATTCCTTCACCCAGAACAGATGGAGCCACTAACTACTGCATTTCACCTCTGCTCCTCAAGCGTGTTGTTATACCACAGGTTTAAGAGTACTTGGGAGCTAACCTTGTACCATCCAGTAACGTTTCCAGTCTGCAGCAAGATGCATTAGCAAACAGGTCAAAATGCCATTTACTGAATTCACCAAGGGAGAAAACAGTACAAAATTAAGGAATTCAGTAGATATTGCAACTCAGAGCTCAAGCAAAATTAACTGACCCGTGGTCTGACTCTGTGAACAATTGCAAATGTCAAGTTATGGGTTGTAAAAGGAGAACCTGGGTTATTATTACTTTATCAGCAATTGTCCTGATTGAGGGATTCCCTCAGGTCCCTTGACTGAGGTAGAAGAACCACAGAATTGGTCTTGGTTATAATGAATGTAAGTACTGTGCTCCTTACCACACACCTGTTCTGACCCCTGAAAGCCGCTGCTCACCCACATCCAGGCAAGTGCAGGCACAAAGAATAATACAGGTACTCAGTGAACAGCCTAGTGAAAAGCCAGGTGATACCTCTTTAATACGTAGCTGGTTAAAAATGCACCCTAAATCATGTATAAACAGACACCTATGGGCAAAGCTGTGTCTCCAGAAGAAGAGAAGAAGAATTTTCCTCTTCACTTCTCACTTGCTGGGTGCACAAGGTGCACCAGGAGCATGGAGCACTTAAGACCCAGTGGGTTCAGTTATGAGGAATTCAGCTTGTGGGGCATCTGGTAGGAACCCTATAGAGATACCTCCAAAACAGCCCTTCTTTGTGCTGCCTTAGGCTGGGCTGGTGAGCCCAGAGCTATGCCCTGCCAACATGCAGTGCTTCCACCATTCTGCTCCAGACCCAGAATCTCTCCTGCCTGGAAATCCCAGAGTGGATTCCTTTACAGAAAGGAACAGGACAGAGTGTTTCAGGGCCCTGTGTTTGTGCTTTGCTTGCCATGCTCTGAGCAGACAGTGAATGAGCTATCAGATGTGCAGTGCTATGTCCACAGGAGGAGAAAATCCAGAGGAAAAAATGCAGAAACACGTTAACAGAGACAACTTGATGTCAGAGGCGACCACTTCAGTACTACTACTGTAAGAAATGTCCCCTCCTGCCCACGCTAACCTGCTGTCTTTGAAAAACGTGCTGACCTGCCCCTGGGAAGAATTTGTGCAATCCTGTGGAGCTGCTGGCTCTGGAAATCCCTCTGTCCCCTGGGCTAGCTGACCTTGCAAGGTAGAGAAAGTGCCAGCCAGGGAAAATGCTTTTAGGCAAGCTGCTGGGATACTGAGATTTGTTCTGCTATTTATTAGGCGAGGGATGGCTCTCCCTCAACCCCCAGAAGCACAGCCTGATACAGTGCTGCCCTTCCAAAGATGTTTCATTTTCCTGACAAACAGGAGACAAAACATGCCTTGAGACATGAGCTGCAGATGACCAAAGCTTTACTAGTGTCCTGAGAGAGGACTGCAGGTCAAGTCTAGGTCTTATTTGGCCATTAAGATATTGCTTTCTGACTGACTTCGCTTGCTGAGCTTCCTATGGAGAAAAGCCCTCCTTAGCTGGGTCCACCAGATGATTCTGCCTCTAGAACACGGATTAGGTGATCCTCCAAAGTGATGATAACCTACAGGAATTTTTGCCTCCAAGAAAATGGCATGGCATTTTTCTATGACATGAAGGGGAGTTTTCCATCTGATGTCCTTGCAACCCATTTCACACAAACCTCTAACCAGTTCCCATTAGTCTGAAATTTTTGCAAGGAGTAGATTTTGCCAAACAACAAGGACTGGATCAGACAGTTTGAGTACCCTGCTCGGCAGGATCTGGATGTGCCACTAGAGAAGGGGCGAGGGAAGATGCCCTGGCCCCTGCCATGGGGCACTGGGTGCGAGCTGCAGGTACAGCCTTTGCAAAGCACCTTCAGTGTCTTTCCCAATGAATAGCTCTGCAGCTCAGTCAATCCCTGGTATAATTACATACATCATGTATCATTCCAAGCAGATTCCTTTTGAAACTGAGAATTTAATTGTGGCCTGCTTTTTTGTTACCAACTTATGGAAGTTTTTGAAAGGCCTTTGAAATCCAGGATGCTAAATGGCTCTGTGAAGGAGAAGAAACTCCATTTTCCCTTTCCCCCCACCCATCATGTCTGGCTCCATGAGGTCTCCCCTCAGCCTTGCTGCACCCCAGGATGCTGAGGATGCTGGGGCTGATGGAGGTCTGGCAGGGGAGAGCAGTCTGTGCCATAGTTGGAGGGCAGAGGGGATTAGGCAGGGAGGAAGGAGAGGTAGCATGGGGTCAGCACTGTGCCTGGGTTTGGGGAGGGAGATCCCAGTGCAGGCAGTAGATTCGGATTTACAGGCAGCCTGTTCTCGCCTGGAAGGGGAAGGTGTCATTGAGAGGGAGCAAGAAAGGAGAAAGGAGATCATGTTTTCTCAATGCTCTTATCTGAAGCAAACCCTTAATAAGGATTGGGATGAGCCTGGATAGAAGGGAGGGTTACCTGTGATATGGTGAAAAGCCGGTGGCAGGCAGTGCGCTGCTGGGGAAGGGGGCAAGCTGTGTGGAGCAGGGGGCTCAGCTAGCCCCAGGCAGTGCTGACACGGGCCACTGCCCCAGGCAGTGCTGACACGGGCCATTGCCCTCCGGTCCAGCACATGTGCATGCTGCCATGCCAGGCCGCCACTGCCAGTGGGTGTCTGTATGGACAGACAGCACTAGTCGCCGTCTCTTAACCTTGTAGAAAAGGTTGGATTATTTACTTGGCTGATAATGACAAATATTGCCCTGGGCAAGCGGGGTCAGTGGTTCAAAGGAACCCAAACCCCAAAGACAAGGATGTGATGTAGTAGCACTCGTCTGACACCTTCCTTCTTTCCTTGCCAGGACCCTCAGTTCTCACCACTGCTGATCCTCTTCTATTTGAGTTCTTGTGTACCTAATGTTCTGGGGGAAAAAGTGAACATTCAGTCTTTTTTTGATGAGAAGTTGTGCTCCCTCCATTCACTAAACAAAACAAAGCCAGAGAACACTATGTCATACTCTGTAGGAGAGCCCATGAAATACAGGAGTCCTGGAAGACACCCCCACTTGCAAAGGGTTTCCCTTACAAACTCTGCGTGGATGGGAAATTTGCAGGCTTCCCTGCAGGGTACCAGCCACACTGGACCAAACACATCCCTGAACTCTGGGTACATCCTCCCAGGGGTGTCAGGAGAAGACACTGGGATGAGGTTTGTGCCCAGCACAACAGAGTCATTTTTTTCTCTACCACCACTGCAATACAAATAATTATGATTAACCTCTGTAAGAGCAGAGTGAATCCCTTCAAAGTTTGCTGGGAAAAGCCATGCTGTGTCTGACCCAAGGAAGAAAGGTTCAGCAGCACTGCTAGTGGGGCACAAAAGGGAACTTTTATCCTCGTTCCTCACCCATTAGTGGCTGCCCTCAAAGGAGCACAGAAATGGGGATTAAAGGATTGAAAAACTCACTGGGTATTAGAGCTACGAAAATACTCATGGTGCGTGTTGGTTCGTTGCAGGCTAGGTGAGAGCAGGCAGCGTAGGGCAATGGGAAAACCTGGCAGCTGTGGCAGCATGGTGTGGGTCTCCATCCCAAGGACTCAGGGTCTAACAGTGATTCCAGTCTCCCCCAGTGTTTCCATCCATCTGGGGGAAGCTGCTATACTGACTGGAGCCCTAATATACTGGGAACCATCAGTTGTGGCAGAAATTCCTCTCTGAGGGCTTGGAGAACTCAGAAGTGCCATTATTTCCTGCACTTAAAATGACTGGTAATCAAAAGCCTTGTTTGGAAAGCCCCATTTGTGCCTCACACAACCCTAGGCTCTGATATATGCTAAAATCTCACTTTAATTATGCATGAAATGTACGTCTTTGGCTTTTAGGGACAGAGGAAACAGTTTTGTCTTGGGAATAACTGAGAATTATTTTGGCCTGGAGTCAAGAACACACAGCCCAGTTTTTGTTCAATTGAGTTGGTTTTGGGTTACTTTCTAAGTGCAGGCAGCTGTTTGACGAGGACCCATTTCCTACAGAAAAGAAAGTTATTGTGTTCTCAGTAAATTCTCTCAGTGTACCATTTCAAAACCAGTGCAGGCAATGTAACGCCTGTTTCCCCAGCTCGAGGGCTGCTGACTCGCAGATCTTGGGTGACTCCAGAGGACACCTAGCCCAATTCTGGGTTGTGTTCCACTCCTCTACACCTGAAAACCCAACTGTGAATCCTCCAACACTCCTAGGCATCTAAGTATTTTTAAACAGTGGGCTAAGGACCCTGGAAAAGGGTTGAAAATCATGTAAGTATCTTGGAAAAATGTTGCTTCTCATTTTCTACTCATGTGAGTGCCCTTTGCACCAGCCTGCAAGCCCTGACTGCCAGTCTGCCACAGCACTTGCATATATTTGCAGACCCTTTGTTTGATCTCAGCTGGTCAGGGTGTCTGGGGACCCGGCAGTTTCCTGTGATCACAGCTAAAATTCAGATGAAACTGAGTTCCCTCTGAGCCCTCTGCATGCATCCAGTCAGTGGACATCTGATGCATCTCTGAGCTGCTGCCTCAGAGATACCCACCACCCGGCTAGGAAGTGCTGGAGCTCTTCCAGCACCAGGTTCACCAGGTGAACATGAAAAATTGTAACAGTTATAGCACGGGGTCCTCGCAGCCATGTGCCTGGATACCCCGTCCATCCCAGTCAGTATCTAGGCAATTCCTGTGGGTTTTGGTGGGATGCGACACAAAGTGGGGTGATTTTTCCTCAAAACCTGGCCCTGAGCGAGCAGGTGGCCATGCCACACAGGACCATCTCCTGCCCTCAGCACAGGCTGAATGAAATCCAAGTGCCACTGTGCTCTGCTGCAGACATCTTGCTCATGATCTCGCTATTGACTTCAGGAGCATCCCAAGAGCTGCCTATTTCCAGATTATGCTTCCAAGGAAGAGCAAACAATGCAGAGCTGCCATGATATATTTAACGATGAATCATTCTCTTAAAAATTATCAGCTGTGAAAGGCTTTCACCACTCTGGGGATAATGCAATGATGTATTTCATGTGAATCAGTGCGGAGCGTATCCATGGCAACCCCATCCTAGCAGTTTGCCAACAGTTGGGGTAACCGTCCTGGAAGAGTTGCAGAAAATAAACCTGCATATTATAGGTTTTTAAAGGAAAAATCAGGCCTGTTTTGAATTACAAGTGGCTTGTCTGTATGCTCAGCTTAGGCTTGTTTGGTTGGCCTATTGCTAGACCTTCAGCGCGTGTCATTACCAATAGAGGTAACTCATCATCTCTGTGCAGCATCCGTCCCTGCTGGGTGGGTGCAGACACCCGAGGGGTCCCTCCCCTGAAGCACCCCTCGTCACACACAGGGCTGAGTGGCCACAGGCTAGTCCCGGGGACCTGCAGCAGCCACTGCCTGTGGAGGCACATGGGTACAGGCACAGGCACGTAAGCCGGGTGTGATGCTCAGAAGCGAGCACTGGATTTAGCAGTCTGCCTCCCACTCTCAAAAGAGGCGTAGGCACCGCAGGGCAGATCGTCATAAGGCTACAGGCAGCCGAGCAGGCAAGCAAATCCTAAGCCCACCCTGAGGGCACTGATGAAGGCAATGCAGATCCCACCACAGGAGTAGCATTTCTGCCTGTCAGTAATTTTAAAGCAGCTGAAATGCTTGTCATGTGCTCAGAGCCCTGTTTCCAGCAGGTGCTCCAGAGCCTGCGGTATTTGGGAAGAGAGCAGGAAGCACCTGCATCACCACAGGGGCTTGATCCCCATCACACATTTTTCAGCAGGCTTGGAGAACTCCCTGCCGTGTTCTCCAGGCTTGTGTGAGCTCCAGGAGGGTGGTTCGTGGAAAACTGCTGCCCCTGCCTTCCAGAAACTTCAGGGCAAGACACAGAAATTCCCTGGGTGAATATCAAGTACGCAGCAGTCTCTTGCATTACTCAGGAGTTGAATTTTGAAGACCATAAAATGTTGAAGAATGTCTCAAAGGAGGAACATATTCCAGTTTGCTCTTTGGCTCTAGCACAGGTGTTAGACTCTCCCTGGTTCAGTAATATGAATCCTACAGAAAGGGAAAAAATGCAGTTCTTCTGTATGACAGCAGGATTTTCATGAAGTTGCTTAAAAATAGCATCCTGCAAAAAATGCCATGGCTTGTTTAACACTCATCGGGTCAGTCTGGGGTCTGTGCCTGCCTCAAGGAAAGAAAAAGTAGAGAAGGGCAAGTTCTTTTAGAGAATGACAGGCTGTTTTGATGCAGATCGCTGGGCATTAGTGGGCCGTATTGGAGATGTCTCTCTGTGAATTCAGATCAGAAATGCTCAGGAATGGGGAGAGTAGCAGAGCCGGACCATCCCTCCAGAGTGCTCAGCCCAGCTTCTGAGCCTCAGCCCCTTCCTGGTACTCCAGACCCCTGAGGACATGTGAGCTCTGCTGAGCTTTGCTCCATGAAAATACCTAATGAGTTTTATGCCTAGTGTTCAGAGCTTGAAACCCCAGCCTGAGGCAGCATAAAATACGATTTTCCCCTCAGTATTATGTGGTGAGTGACTCCAGCCCATCTTTATTTTCTCTAAAGCAATATGGAAGACTAAACACTCCAAGAAAATGGCATCCATTCACAGCACGCCAAGGGCCACCAGCAGTGCTAATAAAAATTCTAATTGCAAGAGGATAACTATCAATCTCTCTGACTCATGCTATGGAAGATGCTGAAATGGCACTCTTGTTTTCATCTCTCCAGCACTCTGTTGCAACAATAGTGTCTTTATGATAACATCTATAAAGCACATGCAGTTCTTGATATGTTTTCTGATTTCACTGAACATCTCTCTTATATTTCCCATTAAAAAAAAGGAGAAAACAAAGGGGGGAAAGGATGAAAGGATGAAAAATTGCAGAGGTAACAAAAGAGAGGGAAAAAATTGGGTAAGGGAGGGGTTGGAAGAGGAACAGTTTTGCTTCTGCCAACCTAAGATTTTTCAGTCTTCTAAAATATTAGAAAATATTTATCCCTTTCTCTACGCTTCACCTCTCCAAAACTTCAGCATTCCACATGCCTCTAGATCAGCCCGGCTGCCATGCTCAGCCCCTTTACTGGCGGCCACCTCCTCTCCCACTCAGGAGACACAGGCCAGTTGACCACCCAGGTCATAAGGGAGCTACAGGTATTCTATCCATGCTCTCAGCTTAGACAACAGCAGAACCAGGATTCTGGCTTTTTTGTGTGTACCCTTTCTCTGTATGACATAGTCTAGATGTAGTTAAATCGATGTGGCAATGCTAAAGTCAGAGCCCAGATATGCCAAGTCTCAAGATCCTGCTTTTAGACAAGACCATTCTGGTCCAAATCACCCATTCAGGAGGTCTCCTCTACCAAAGACAAGTAGCGATACAGCAGAGTGACCAAGACCCACAGTCCATGCATATGTCCAGGTAGGAGCTTTCTGCTTTCACATTGAATGAAGAGGACGCAACCTAGAAAACCATGCTGTGACTGTCTGTCCATCTTAGCCTCTACCTTAACACAGACCTCACATTGGACCCATCCATACCTTGCTGTCCAAGGACAGCAATATGAGACCAAACTGACATGTCTGGACCCTCCTGTACCAAGTATTGCCTAAGGAACCTGCCTCTAGACAGGCTGCAGAGAGGCTCCCTCCCACAGGCTGCCTGCCTCACGTTGGGCAGGGCTGTGTCCTCCTCTTTCTCCCAGCTGCTGCAGTCTGCCAGTTCCCATCTGTTCCCCCTCCCAGTAACACTTGAGTACCAGCATCTACCTGCTGTTGCCCATGTTCTATTGAGAAAAACTTGGTCACTCCCTTTGGCAGATGACTCAAGAAGTTTGGCTTACAAAGAAGTGTCTCGCCCTTCTCTATTTCATTTCTACCTGGTTTCTGTCTGTGTTCTCTCTATCCAAGCCCATTGCAGCCTGAGCTGGACTATGCCTGCCAGCTGGGCTTGGTTATGCTAATGGCCACCAGATACACTGAAATCACTCTAATTAACAGGCTCTGCAAAGCGCTGCCTGTAAATAGCACCCTGCAAATTTGCAATGCCTCTCATGTCCAAAAGGACACATTTTCCTTACCCACATCTGCCAAGAACCTGCCACAGACTTCTTTGAAGCAAAAATAAATCTTAGTGGAAAAAGCAGGCCTGGACACATAAACTCATAAGGAGTAATAAACTTCAATGTCCTCCCCCCCAAAGCAGCAGTCCTTTTCTGCATCACGCTGCTGGCAATACACACGTGCATAACAGGAATAAGATCATTGAATCTCTGCCATGTATGGTGGCATGAACAGAGACTTCTCTTAGAGGGAAAGACAAATGTGTAATTTCCGAGGCCTCAGTCTACTGTGAGGTTAGCAAGTACAGCTGATATCAGCAATAAAATAAGATCTGACTGATTTTAAGGAGATTTGGCAAAGCACATTGTAGTGCAGGATTGGGACCTGCAATGCTATTTTCAGTGCTGTGTTCTTTTCATATTCATGCCATTGGTGAACCTGCAGAGTGTAAGCAGGCAAGCTACAGAGGGGAGGTTAAAAATACTTTTTCTGAATACATAGCCCTAAACAGCAGAGACTGAATTTCATTTTATTCAGATAAGCGAATTGAATATGCCATTCTGATAACACTATTTTCCAGAGGCGAGTTTTCCTCCGGAAGTTGCCATCCTATTAATACCCTATTTCCAGGACTTACCTTTCATCTCTTGCATTTTGCATCACCAATGGGCATCTGTGGCAGAGATAAATTGACCATTGTCCCAGTTCTATTGATGACACTGTGTCTTCCAGAGGTTAAATGACTTTATCAATGTCCTATTAATAAAGTATCCATTACTCTTGATTGCCTACTTCCTTCTAGGTACCCTGAAATCTGTATTTCCACCTTGACTGAGAGCAGAGTCCTCAGGTTCTTCATTCTCAGCTGCCTGGTCAAGCCCTGAGGACCTCCCCTGGCCTTCCATTAGGGCAGGTGTAATATAATTTAACAGAAAAGCTCAATAATATCCTTTTACTGTGTTTGCCTTAGTGCTCTGCATTGATGGCTGCAAAAGACAGTCATGGCTAAATCCCAAATGCTCACTTTGTTTTTTATTCCTCTGATTCTAGTTGTTCCCTGGACTGTGTATGCAGCAGCATATGCTTGTGTGGCTTTTAAGATGTTTTTTGCAATCATTCTTTGCAGCCAGTTTCTCCTATGGACAAGTTGGGGATGGCTGACTGGAGCCCGAGGCTGCTCTGGAGGAATACAACCTGGGGGGTCTCTCCCTGTTCTTCGCTGTCACCAAAAGTCAAAACTCTTACAACTTTTCTAAACCCTTCTGCTGCTTAAGGTCTAGCAGCTAGAGAATTATCCATTTCCTTGAAAGCCAGCTTATGAAATGAATCATTTTGATAGGTGGCAGGATAACATTGTCCTGTTTTGTAGGAATTTATGTTCTGAAGTGATATGAGTTGAGTTACAAACAAAGTAAGCAGAAAACCAGAAAGATATGTGAACACAAATTTACATGGTTGGTATGACAACAGGAACTTTTTTGTTTAGATAAGACTGAAAGGCCTTGAGGGGAGAATGAAAGAGTATGTACACTCTAAAAAAAATGCAAATCTGGAATGGTTTCCCCAAGATAGACCAGAATTTATTAATAATTTCCTTTAGGGAGAAGATAAGGTTGGCACACAGGAGAATTAACCTGAGAATCATCAGTTTGCAATGAGCTGAAACCAAGTGGTAAACACAATGATTACATTACAGCTGCAACTGGGAGGGATATTTAATTATTAATTGTTAATCATATGAACAAGTAAAGTTACTCTGCCTTTGTTAACAATGCTCTGTGTGTTTGAGAGATGAAGATCTATAGCTTCTCAGCACCATTTACACTTGAAAATTCCCCCCAGCTGCAGCTTCGAGTTTGTATGTGCCAGGAACATCCAGGAATCTCCATTTTTGTAGGTGAAGCTCTGGCGATCTCCTGTCTCTCATAGAGAGGCACAAACTGAGGGAAACTCACTGCACTTGGGGTCCCACCCTGGTACTGTAAGACAAAAATTGGCCACTGTTTTTTTTACTTATGGTGGTATTTGTTTGAAAGCTCCTACAGGGACAAAGCAGCAGGATTCCCAGGAGCAGCTGCCATTTTCCAAGATGGTACTTGCATGATGGAAAAAAACCTATTCCCTCCTCAAGATACGTGAGACTGAGTAAAAGTCAGCCTGGCACGGCAGCGCTATGCCATCCCCGGCTGCAATAAACCAAACACGGAATCGAATACTCTCTTTTCTTCCCAAATTGCTTTCTGGCTTGTTTCTTTCTCTAATAGCCAAGACGGTTATAAGGTCGTTGTACATTCAGCCTTTTAATGTGTTATATGAACTGCTTTGAAGCAGTGCTGGGTTTGTTATCCCACTTTTTACTGCAGATATGAAGTCAGATGGAGCAGTCATTTCATGAGTGGCCCTTGGTCCCATGAGCAGGGCTGACCCCAAGCAACCCAGCTGGGAACCTGTGCAACGGCAACGGAGCTGTACAGAGGAGGTAGCAGCTGGGGAAAGTTAATAGCAGAGAACTGTGGAGCATGTGAAGTGGAAATAATAGCACATATCAGTTCAACCTGAACAAAGAGTCAGCCAATGGCAGCTTTGAAAATACATTTCCAAGATCATTCAGTTTTTCTATGCACAGCGAAGGGAAAAGAACCCCAGGTATATGGTGGTAAGCTCTACCAGTACTCCTCCAAAAAGGCACTTCTGATGGGGGAAAGAAGGAAGAACATCAATGGAGAAAGTCTGCACATTTCCTATTCTGATATTCCCTGATTTTACACACAACAGAGAGCTTGCAAGTTCTCCAAAACCAACAGGTATGATGCTGTATTTATCTTTAGCAAAGCTAGTCAGAAAAACCTGTTTTGTGGAAACTTGTGATAGTCTGGAGAGCTGTCATTTTTATATTTTCTTTGAAGTAACAGAAGAGAACATGCGATAATGTGCTTTGATAATGTTGAATTGTTTCTGTTTGATGAGTTATGATATTGCATGCTAAAACTGCAAAGTCGTAATCCACTATAAAATACTAACCAGCATATATACCTTATACTCTTACACATTCACACTTTAAAGCCTGTATTTTGATCTAAGTCAGAAGCCAAAATGACACAAACCGAAATGATCAAATCAAAGGGAAACATTTTTACCTTAGTAAAATGAAACACCTTTGATGTTATTGAAACTAAACAAGAAAGTCAAAATGATTTGACATTTCCCATGAAACACTTAGTCGGTACTGACATGCTTCTGTGAAACATTTCTAATCTGAGGAGGACTGAGGGAGGCCTCGTGCCATCACAGCCGGAGCCTCCCTGTCCCTCTCGCTCCTGCCTCCTGCTCCCTTCCCAGGCACCGGCTCTGCACCGGGTCATTGGAAAACCATTAAGCTGGTGCAAAATGGCTCAGGTTTCCCATGGGGACTGGTTCTGGAGGTCGTGCAGAGCTGCCTGTCATTCCTCCAGAGGTGCTTTAGCTCCCAAAGCCTTCCCTCCTGCCCACAGCCCCTGCAGAGGAGGACGGTGGGTGGCCAGTGCTGTGCGGGGAATCCCACAGACCTGAAATACCACTGAGGGAAGTCAGCACGTGGGTTTGGGAGGCCAGAGACTGCACAGCTCTGGCATTGGGTTTATAATCTCCCTTGAGGAGCAGGATGTCTCTGTGCATGTCTATGCTCTTTCTGTTGGCGTGAACAGCCGCTTAAGAGGAGGGCGATCCTTAGTGCTTTCCCATTTCATGTGAATCAGTTCCTGTGACGCTCTGCCTCATCTTCCCCTCTACAAAAGTCTCTTAGATACTTGTAGGGACAAAGTGGGTAGAAATAGTTCCATTGCTACAGGTATTATCTTAAGAACCTGTAGGCATTAATAAAAAGTTTATGGAGAAATTTATGCAGCGACTTACGCGATTCGACTGAGAATTATAACTCATCTATATCATCTTATACTCTGGTTTAAGAGAGAACATTATCCTTTGTAAAAATCCTACAGGAGTTTTTATGAGATAGTTAGGAAAGGAAACAAGAACTGCATATTCCATCTGATTCATTCAGTACCCGAGAAGTATCTTAATAAAATTAGAAAGCAAGGTAACGTAGTCCAAACTGGAAAATACTAAAAGCCTTTCAGTACATGACTTTCCCAATACAGGTGAAATAAAAAGAGGAATTAATTGTAAAACTCAATTAGTATGTGATTTTATTCCAAAACACTTGATATTTCTAGGTCTACCCTTTAATATTCTAGGGAGGAGAAATCTTAAACCCTGATTTTTTTGTTTTGACTTCAGGGAACACGTGTTTACCGCCTGCGTACAGAGCAGTGTCTGAGGCAGCCAATTATTTAAATATCAAAACAGAGACATCACCTGCGACTCAATTAAGCTATTTCTCTACCTTTGCAACCTGCGACAATCTCCCTCTTGCTCTGGGGCTTTTTTGCTACCTGGCTGCTAAAGAAACAGCCTAGCCAAAAGTAATTTGCTGTCTCTTCCAGCCAATTCACCCACAGGAGAGGAAAATTCATTTAAGCATGATCCTTTCACACAGCCTAAGGTGTTTGTCTGGAGCCACCCCAGGTTCCAACTGTGGCCGTGCTTGGGTGTTGGAGGACAACAGTAGTGACGGGGCAGACCTCAACGCCAGCCTGTGACAACCCCTGCATCCTGGTGGGAAACAGCAAGGTCCAAGCTCTGTTGTCCATTCCTCCTGGCTCCTTGCTACATGGTGAGGCCAAACAATGGAGGCCACCGCTCTCCTCCTTGCAGAAGACAGGAGCTTCCTATCTCCCTCTTTTCCTGGACAGGATATGGCATTAAAAATGTATCTTATTCCATAGATAGAAGCAGACAGACCCAGAAACGTCACCCAGCTGAGTGTGCAGCCTTTGCAAGCCTGGCCGGCAGCTTCCAGGTTTATCAGAGCTCTCATTCTCACTGACCTTACAGCAATTAAATAGGCTAAAACCACAGGGCCTTAACTATTAGACCAGAGAGCTTGTTTATGTAGCAAGGGTCAGAAACGAAGGACAGCAGCTCCAGCAGTGTGGGAAGTGAAGCAGTGATGGTGTGAGAAGGGAAGATCTGGATGTTTTCTCAATGAAGGTGGTTAGGTCTGATGCAGAGAAATCCAGGATGCTGGGTGCCTCGCTTTGGGTGGCTAGAGGAGCCTCCCCCTGTCTGAAGCAGCATTGCACATTTGTGCTAAGACAGGGTTTAACACCCAAACAGGAATAAACTGAAAAGTCCTGAGTCCTGATGTGAACAGGGAAATACTCCAGTGTCAGGTCCTGACCTATGCTCATGTGTCATGGGCTTCACAGGGCAGGTGTAGAGAAGAGGCAGGAAGGAGAGTCCCCAGTTTCCCTCTTGTTCCACCAGTTTCCAAGAGGACTAATGAAACTTTGGGCAACTCAGAAATAGCCATGATGTGTTAAATAAGTACCTGTCCCATTGTTCACTTAAAAAATGAGTTTTCAGAGTACTGCCTTGGCATAGTACTGACACATCAATATTACAATGCTGTTTGTTTGATGATACACATGAGACAATATGATCTCTGGAGCTAACGGTAGCTTGTAATGGACCTGAAGCTATGAAAACATATGACAAAACAATGCCTTAAAATAAAATAAAAGACCTTTATGAAAACAAGCAAAGTTTTGAAAGGCAGGACTGTGGTTTCCCACAGAAGCACAGTTAGCGCACGGAAAGTGTCAGCTGCTGGAGGGATACAAGACAAATCACCCACACTGAGTTTCTTAAATTTAAGTAAAACTTTTGCACTTTATTGGCCTCTCCTGCATGCCATCAGCCTCTGAAAATTCAACCCATCTGCCATCCCCATGTTAAACTGGATGCACCAGAAGCAAAGTTCAAGGAGTAGAAGGAGACAGATAGACTCTTTCCTGCAGAAAAGCATCATTCATCTGAGTTCACTAAAAATGTTGAGTGAGAGACAAAAATACATCAACAGTCACCACATAACACTATTTGCTAGACTGTGGGAAGGAGACCTGACCCAAGAATACCGAATATTTATGACATGATTCTATTTAACGTTCAGACTTAAATGAACAGCCTTCAGCTTAGTGCGTTGATTTTTACTGTGCTTGTTCAGATTTTTTCCTCACTGCCAGATTTTTTCCGGGGAGTCCCAAATCTCACTATTTAACAATAGCTATTTATTCCTCTTTACTGCCATCAAAATTTAATCCTATAGATTAGCAGTGTCCTCCCAGCTTTTGTAACAAGAGATGCATCTCAGCCTGTGAGATCCTCAGGTTTGACTTGGTTTGCAAGCACCTCAATGGGTTGCAACTAAGTTTCATCTAGATTTACTGCTTTGAAGAAAACAGAGCATTTTGTGCCTGGCAGATTCATTTGAGGTTTTTACTTCAAACATTTTGCAGGATAAACTCAGAGCAAAGGGTTTGAGTTATACAACTGGAAACACAGAAAGAGCCTACAAGCATAAAATACACCTGGAGCTAGTATCTTCCTTAGGGCATTATTTTGGGCTCTGAGATAGCCTTTGGAAGGAACGTGAAGAAGGTCCTATCCTTCTCCATGCCCTCACTTACTTCAGTTACACCCGAAGGTCAGAGCTACCCTCCTATGCATGCCGTGTTCCCTCAGCTGAAAAGCTCAAGGAAACTCATCACATTTGTGACTTGACTTCGCAGCAGGCGTCTGTGAGACTGCCAGGGTTTGGCATGCCCGAGGCCTTCGTGGTACATTGACTTCTCCCATCAGACTCGCTCTCCTGCCAAGGAAGTTGACTGAATGGTGATTTTTCTGATCTCTCCTTTCTCAGAGAGCATGACTCGCATTTTGAATATTCTCACGGGTCCGGAGGAACTTATCATACACATATTTTCAAGTCTTTATTTTTTCATACCTGTACAACATGTTGATAGCCATCCTGTCTGACAGCCTGATGGATTCCCTGGAGGCTGCATGTGCAGGACTAACAGCACTGACTGATGCAGCACTTTGGGGTCCTCAATCCTCTCTCCAAAATCAAACCGCTGTAGTGCTCCTACTTAAATGACAACTAATGACTTACTTAGCACTTCTTATTCCTAATCCCAAAACACTGAAGAAAGGAAGGGACTAGCAAAATCCCAGTTTGAGAGAAAGAAAATTTTATCTTCTTGTAGCACAGTAATCAGGACAGAGGGAAAAAACCCACCAGCTTTCACGGCTTGAATCCCAGGGCCTTTAGCACTGTCCCATATTTCTTGTCCATGGATCAAGTAATTTGGCAATAAATCTGTCCCTTCTAACTTAATCAAAAGTGTGCTGATGTTTGGAAAAAGTTCAAGGGGAAGGGAGTGGGATAGCGACAATGACTATTATTTTTTAAATCTCTTTGTCCTGTAGAACTGGCTGATATGAGCTGAATCACCATAGTTAATACATGTTGCTCTCAAAGCTTTTCAGAACCGTGTTTGAAATACAGGAACACTGAAAACCTTGTGGGAAAAATCATATTCCCAATTTGAAGGCATCGTTTTGCACAAATTTACAAAAAAATGTGGTCATCTATCAGACAACTTTCTAAAATGAACTGTTAGATGCTGGAACTGACTAAGGGCTTGGCTCCAAAACATTCAAGGTAGCTGAAAGCAAATTAATTGCATAGCTTGGGGTAAGGTCTGAAATTATTCTTTTATCATTTCCATGAGACCAGTTGGGACCGACCACACTGCAATCAACAGAAAAAGGGTAAAGCAAAAATGGGTGTAAGAGTGAGGTCAGAGTTATCCCTTAAATCATCACTGGATAACAAGCCATGCTGGCTTCATTATTTCATTTAATGACACATGAACTATGGAGGTGTGGGAGTAGAAAATGAGTATCTTAAAAAGCCAAGATTCAAATGAAAACATTTTACACAGACAAAGACTCTTTTCCTTTCTTTGAGAAAGCTAAAAAAAGGAGAGGGAAATAGCCAGAATAATTAGCCCAAATAACGCCATTAGTCCTAAGCAGAAAAGGACACTTTTTCTGCTTGGATTCCTGGAGTAGGATGAGAATATTTTATCCTATGCAGTATAGTGATTTTCCTTGTTTACTTGTTGCACATTGTCTGCTCCTCTCCTAACAAGCAGCAGTCATTGCCAGTCCTTCAGCAGAGCCTAGCTTAAGTGTTCATATTATATTCATCACTGTTTCAGAGCCAAACTGCTGTAAATAATCTACCACTCGAACTTATTATTATCTTGACTGCCAAAGCCAGCTGCTCTTGCTGCTTAGCATCCCTTTTCAAACGAAACATATTGTTTCTTCCAGCTTTGGGTCCCCTCTCATGTACTGGTGGAAGCAGGAATAGCTCTTCTGAAGCCAGTGGAGCTGTAGAGATGTAAGCTTGGGGCATGTGAGAAGGAATTTATTGCTGTCATGTTGTCTCTGCTTCCATAACTCCCCTAGCCCCTCAACCAAATATGAGCTTTGGTTGTGCTGGGAGCTGTACAACATGTAATCCTTGTAGCATCCTGACTCAAAACAAGCCTGTTTTGTTTTCTTTCTGTTTTATTCTGCTTATGTGGGAGCTCCTGTGAAGCCGGGGGCATGAATACATTGCATGATGCTACTCAGACCTTGAGGAATGAGTTGATCTTGGAAAAGATGATGAAGAGCCAGGCTGTCTGAAATAGGATGCTTTTTATTATCTTCTTAGCTGCTGGCATGATCAACTCGCCCTCAAGACAGAAGGTGAGACAATGAGATTTACCTCTTTCGAAGAAGATTTGGGTCTCATCCAAAGGCCTTCAGTGCAATATATGTTGTATAAAACAGCTATATATTTTGTGCACCTTGCAAAAGAGATGTGGAAATAAGAAGATGTGGAGAGTGGAGAACACACGACTTCTACAATGCAAACTCCTTTCCACAAAGTTTTTTTCATCTGCTGGCTTTGCCTGCTCTTCACACATGACAACTGTTCACAAAACAACAGGGTCCTGGATAACAGGATTAGAAACTGGAAGCTGTGAGCTGAGCTAAGCTTCAGCCCTGCTGCATGAAAACAGCCTTTGAGCTCAGAACAAGACAGGCTGGAGTAGGAGGAAGAGACAACTTTTGGAGAAATATGCAGGGGAAGTCCTAGAGTGCCTCCACCCCAAGGACACATGAGTCGGGGCTTTGTTTCTTGCAGGCTTTGGAGACATACTGGATGGCCCTATATCTATTTGCTGGCATTTTCATTTTTATTGAAGGATCTCCCTGAACATGCTGCTGGGTGACAGGACACAATCAGGCTGGTTGTCACTGACAGCAATGCTGTGCTGCCTGTTCCTCTGAGAAGAGACCATGGTATCTGTTTATGCCACCCAGGCAACATGACCGGTGAGGGCAATCAGCTGTGACTGTTGTGAAGACTGGATCTGCTGAAGTGGGATGAAAAGCCCTGCTGGGACAGCGATAGAAAGTGAGTGTGGTGCCTGAGCAAACTCTATGAAGGTGTGCCAGACTCCAGAGGGGCAGACACTTGCCCACAGTGTATGGGGGTCAGCATGCAACTGACCCCCCGCTACATCCAGAGCGCATTGGGTTTGGGAAGCTTGCAGCTCCAGCAGCTTTTGCACTGAGTGATGAAATATTAAATTTATCAAAAGGAGAGGATCATGCTGGCATTCTTTGAGTCTGCCTGTCTCTTTCTCTACTGCAGTGATGCTCTCTTGAGCAGCCTCTCACACATACTGCTTACTGCACTTTCCATGTGTGTTCATAATGCAGATTGCCATTTATATGCCTGAAATGCAAGAATTTTTTCTTTTGCAACTATTCATCTCACTTCAAAATGCTTGCAGGTAGCTCGCTGGGAACATACACAGCACTGTTCACATGCTACATCAGCTGGACATTCAAAAAATCATGGGGCAGAAAGATCAGTCAGACTAGAAGAGGAAATTTTTTCTGTAGCACCAGCTCATCTCTTCAAGCAAGGAATGAAACGAGGGGATTAATGCTTGACTATCTCAGCTCACCTGTGTTCTGACTAGAAGAGGTACTATAAGATCATAAACCAGATGTGACACCCTATATTGTTCCTAGAAATGAATGGAAGGTAATGTATAGATGGTAGACAATCAGAATTTTTCATTCTGCATACAAAACCACTCTTGGAATACACAGATCTAGCACCAGAACCAAGAGTGTCTGTAGCAATGGCTGTTAATTGAGCTCGTTGCTTCTCATCTCCATTAAAAGATACTTCTGCTCATTTGATGGCTTTTCAACCATACCAGAACTCTTCAGCTGAGAACACAATTTCAGGCATTAAGTATGGTCTTAGCAGAGGTTTTAAGTGACACTTCCTGAATATCTTCCTGTTTTCCTAAATTTTTCTTATGAGCTGCCAAATCATTTCAGCCCTGAAACACCTAGGCTAATGCATCTCAGATGCATCTGGAGTGCTGAGACAGAGCCTGGAGCCTCTTGGTTCAGATAAGCTGTGAAAGCAATCACAGCACAGCATCAACAGCTGAATAACTTCACTCCACAGTGACCTTTTGCCATTTCTGCCTATTCATTGCATCCCTCACATGATGACCCTTCCATCCTTTGTGACTGTGCTGGCCCTACTGTGGTTTTGGAAATACATCCTTGAACGTGCTGCCAGGGATCCCTCTCCAGGTCCAGACTTGCCCTTCACATAAGCAGCAGCAACAGGGAGGGAAACAGCCCTGACACGGTGCACCCACCCACAGATGCACAGGTTGGAAGCCTGCTCTGCAGTATCTTCATTGCTTTTATTATCCACATTAACTACATTGAAGCCAAGCTTAAGCCATGCTGTGGTCCCCATGGAAACAGGTCCAAAGAGCTTTGGTTGATTATTAATCAAGGTATGTAAACATCCTTTCTCCTCCAAAGGTCCTGAGGAAATGACTCCCATTAGGAGCCCCAGGAGCAGATGGACATGCAGCAGGACATACACCTGGGAGGGTGTAGCCTGGGATGGGCATGGGCTGGCATGGGATTTTACTTGCTTTTCCCACAAGGGATGGAAAGGAGGAAACCTGTCTGAGTCTTCAGCAAGTCCCTACCCTTTTTATCCCACAATATGCCACAAAGAGATTGTTTAGAGATATAAGTCATGCTTTGTCTCCTTGGTCTCAGCACTTGGAGGCCAGCAGTGGCATTTCCAGGGCTGGCATTTGGGATGACAATGTGTTTGCAAGCAGGGGTGAATCATTTCCCTAAGGACACCCTCAGACTTGCTGCAATGTATTCAAGAGGAGAAAATGTTCTGCCTTTGGCCTTGACAGTCTTTTAGCATCTCTGAAGTCCTCCCGCCAGACATGCAGACACACAAGGTGGTTGTACCCACGTCCTTAGCTGTAGCAATTACTGATGTTCCCAGTACAAAACAAACACAAATCCCGGTGCCAAACTGCCTATAGATCAAGAGTTACCAGGGCATGTGTGAGAGATTACAAGCGGCACAGTGAGGAAGGTACTTTAGAAGACTCAGACCCCTTTTTCTTTGGAGCAGATGACAGCCACCAAGGAACTGCACTGGTGGGAAGCAGATGCCCTGTTCTGCACACCCAGTCAGTTTCTAGACTTAATTTGCACTGGAGAGTAATGGAAAATTTATGTCCAAATTAGAACATAAAATAAAAAGAAAAAAAATTAAAAGTTCATATAAGTAAGATAATCTAAATTATTTATGTCTATAATTTCAAAATATTTTTTGTAATTAAAAAAATTTTCACTTTTAATATTAGTTTTTAACATAAATTAGCCGAAGTTTCACTATAAAAGCTGTTTTGAATCAAACATCAGAAAATCCCATTTCAAAGCTTCTCTTAAACTCTTTATTTAAACTTGTTTCAGAGAAGAGAGCCCTTAAAGCTGACACTTTCCTGTACACAGCTTCAGCTACGGTCATCTAAATAAAATATTTCACCAGAAATTTCCCAAACAGCATTTCTACAGCATCAGATTGTTCCCAGACGTTAAAATAGGAGACTTGGGGTTATCAATCTCAAAGTCTTTCTTGGTCATAAACTTTTTTTTTCTTAAAGGAAAAACAGACTGGCATTTCCAAGAGGACCTGCAGCCCCATCGATGCCTTGAGCACTTCCCTCTGGTGGTGACCTAGCCCTGAGATCACGTTCAGTACTGGGAGCCCTTCTCTCTTTTCAGGAGTTTTGGTGTAGGGCTCTGTTTCATGGGAACAGAGAAAAGCAGCCCAGGAAATGTTGCCTGTTGGGATCTACCAGTCACCACAGAGTGAAATCCTGAAGCCAAGAGGTCACAGCCACCTCAGGACAGCCAGACATGCCACCACGCAGTCACATTGCTCCCTCCATAGGGTCATTACACCAGCTCAGTACCCATAGGACTCTCCAGTACAGTTCTTGGGAAGCCACTTCTACATCCCCTTGGGAAGCCTCCACCTTCACCAACGGGCAGGACCAGCAAGTGTACAGCAGCCTCGGTGCTGCTGGGAAACCTGCTGCTTCCCAGTTGGCCCCGTTTGCCACTTTGTGTCTGCTCTCCAAGAGGTTCTCCAGCTTGGGAACTGAAAATGGCAAGGACCAAAACCAGTAGAGCTGGAATTGGGTCCTTCGCCATTTCTGCCCATTTGAAAATGACAGTTCAGCAGACCAGATCTCTGGGCGTTGCAGCACCCATGTCTGAACCACCGAATTCCGCAAGGAGAACGTTCTTCATTTCTTCCATGCTTGTGAGCTAGGGAACTGCATGGTCTCTCTAACCTGCTCTTCTAAAAATGAAAGCAGTAGATTTTTCTTCTCCATTGCCCCATATTTTTTCTCTCCCAACACAAAGGGTGCCCTGAGGAGTGATATGATAAATTCCTTCTTCCCTTTGCCACTTTCCTGACTAGCTACAATCGAGTTTGCTCATGAGATGCCACAAACCATATATACAAGCTGCCGCAGAAATATGCAATTAGAGTAGATCTATACTGTACATGGTTATGTGCCCTGGGAGTTATAGGACAGGGAAGCTTTTGTGCTCAGACCCAGGCTATGGGCAGAGGAACACAGCCCAGCCGGGCAGCCACCAAAATACAGTTTTTTTGTTCCCAGTGCTGTGGCTGTGTTTTCTCTGCCGTTGCAGCAGAAGGGGACATTGAATTGCTTGGAAACTCGGTGGGATCTCGTTGTTAGCTTGTAATTCAGTTCCTTTGCGGCTCCTGGGACAGCCAAAATGTTACAAGATGGCAAAGTCGCTGATCACATTCCTCTCCTGGGAGTTTAACAAGCTTTAAATGTCTAAAGCAAACAATACAAATAGAGCAACAATCACGGACTAGAAGCTTCCTTTCCTGTCTTGAATTAAACAAAGCCTTTTTTTCTTTCCAACTGTTCTGGAAGATTCAGGATCTCCAGGCTGCACCGGAGAGAGCTGCATCCCTCCACCCACAGCCACATCATGGCTGCTAAGTGATGTACTCACGGTGTCACAGGGTCCCTGCAAGCCAGCCGCTGAGGTTGCACAAAGAACAGGATTGGGACCCAGTTCCTAAAACTTCTCTCCCAAGTCTTCTCAGCTACAAGAATTTCTTCTCTGAGCCATTATATGTTCTTTAAGCAATGACATTGAAAATAAGAGCACAACAGGAGACTCAAAGGAAAAATATCAGTTAATTCTAAGGAGTTACACGTTCCTAACTTGAGTCCAGAAATGCCTGTCCAGAAGACACACACAGTTCCTGGATCTATCCTCCACCCAAACTCAAACAGAAATTTACTGACCTCTGAAAAGTGACTTTGTTTTACAAAGTTTCTAGATAAAGTCTGAGTTAGAGGAATTTTTACAAAGAAAAGAAAAGGCTCATCATTTTCTTCTGGGCCAGAAATGGAAACCTGAGTGGTTTTGTGTGCATGCTAAGATCAGGGTCAGAACATGTCTATCTGAGTTTTCTATTTCTAGCCAAAAGCTTTACAAAATAACTCTGTGCCAGCAACTCCCATAACCTTCTTTGCATGGAAAGGGCAACGACCTCTTGGCCTGCTAAAAAATTAAAATATCCAGGGTCCTTCCGAGCTCATTCCTTCCTTGCAGAAGAAAAAAGGCTGGGGAGAGAAGATGGAAATCACAGTGACTGAGGGGTGTTCAGGATGCCCTGTTTCAGCAGCACTGTCCCCCTTGTTTAGAAAATGACTCCTGACTTCAGCTTTTCACAGCAGCTTCAGCACAAAGTGAAATACAGGGGTTAATCCTCAGAGGCAGCAACTGAAATAATTGGAGGTCAGACAGCTAGATCCTGCCTCGTATGTTTTAGTCTTTTGAAGGATTATGAAGTTTTCCATAGAACGAAAACGTTATGCATGAGCTCCGGTCTCTGCCCAAAATTAAGGTGCCCTGGTCTGTTCCTCACCATCCTCTGCTCTACCCTGCAGGGAGCCACAGTCAAAGATGAGCACCAAGAAACAAAATATTTAGAAACTTAATTTTGTACTTGACTAATAGATAGGGGCTGTTAGGCATTTGCATAGGAGCTAGAAACCCTAGAGCTTTTTGAAACTGGACTTAAATTTTGTTTTATCCTTAATGAACCAGAAAGCCAGTAGCATCATCATAAGAGCAAGTCACATCGGGGCTGGCTATTTTCCACATCACTGCCTTATCACTGGGGCATTAACAACTTTGAAAATTCATGGGAAAACACACACATAAGACCACTTTGGGCAAAAATCTCTGGCCTTAAAGAAAATACAGTGGTGAATGATGATCTCAACATGAAATTAATGACCTGAGAATATTTTTGACTTTCCTTGCCAAGATGATGAATTTGTAGAACTAATAAAGATAGTGGATAAATGGTTAATGTTCCCCTGCAGATGGTCACATTTTATTACTATTATTACTATATTATTATCATAATGATTCAGAGTGAGACTGGCAGAGGGAACCTGATTAGCAGCCCAAAATCTCTTGGAGGTGAACGTCACTTTACATTCCTCCAGAATTATCTCTTCTTTAGAGTCCTCTAACAGCAACTGCTGCCCAAGAGCCTCCCCAAAAATTTACCCCTATCATTTGCCTGTGTTGTCCTGAGGAAACAAAAAGAGGAATTTCTGCGTATGACTTCCTTTCTGAGCGGGTCCACAGGCCTTTGCCAGGGCATGTTGGAAAGGCATGGTGGCACTTTTCAATCCTGTACAACTGGAAGGAAGAGCTTATTCACATCTATCAGGATTTTACATGGGAAGAACTAAAATGTTTCGTAGCAACAAAGTTTCCTGAACTTGACTTCTAGCTCAGCAGCCTTCCTGAGCACAGCTCAGCTGTCCCTCCCAAAATACAATGTGTACCAAGCACACTTTGCTCTGTCTGAACAGCTTTACTGTTCTATTTTTCCTTTTTAAAACACGTGTATTCTAAGGTTGTTTTTCTTTAAATACGTTGGTCTGGTCTGGGAGGAATGAAAGGCAGACACAGAAGAACAGGCCAGTTCTCTTCTCATCCTTTTGCCGTGCATAATCTATGGATGTGGTCCAATCTCCATTTGAGTGAGTGGGAATCTTTCAGGTTAGGCAATAACAGTGCCAGCATCTGAGTTTTACATGTGAAGGAACTATGTACAGGGCAATTAAATTTTTGTGCAGAATTACATAAGAAGCTTGTTGAATCAAACCTTGATCTTGAGTCTCTTAGGTCAATGCCTTGGCTGACAACCTCTCCTTCCCTGGCTTTTCCTGTTCCTCATACAGTATCTCCACCAGCTTTGCTTACTCAAATTTGAGCAAGGAGAAAGACTAATTCAACCAAGTGAGATACTTCAGGAAGCCTCTATATATTCACACGGGTATTCCAACAGCCAGGGCAGACAGGAGTTATTTCCATTGCTGCCAACAGCCAGAAGAGAACTGAGAGCTGCAAACAGCCAAAAGCCGCAGGGTCCCAAGGGGAGGCACAAGCACCCTCTGACTGTACAGCTGCCAGTGCTGGATGGGATAGACCACCACACACAAACCACAGACATGAAGCACATCAAAGTAAAGGCTCTTTGACACTGCAGCCTTAATTTTTCCTGCTCCATTACCCTCCCATTAAACCCAAACTGTGTCTGGTACATCTCTCCACTACAGATGGGTAGCCTGCGTCTCCAAACAGCTGGCCAGCCTGTCTTACATGAGCGAGCAGATGGACTGTTGGTTTGTACTGCATGACCTAGTCATTGACAGCGGATGCATTGGCTATATTGTCCCCAAGACTCCATTTGTTATATTAAGAATAAGTACGCAATAACATTCTACACAAAATGAAACAAAGCTGATTTTCAGTGCTCCAGAGATTTTAACTTGGTGGGACTGTCTACAGCAACTGACCACAAAATGTTACATTAAAATCAGATGATATTACAAGAGTGTATGTTATAGAATAAGAGTAAGAGATAAAAAGCCTGTAATTTTAGCAATCTTGTCCATAACATTAAAGCACACACCAGCACTCCTCAGACTCTGGATGAGCATGATGTGTATTTTACAGCCACATTTTTATTGACTATAATTTATACCCTAAAGCATTATTGCCTCTGTATGAAAAGAGCAATTTTGTTTTCCAGCAAGCAAACAGCTATCCAGAAGGCACCCAAGTCCTACACAGAGAAGCATGTGCAACAAAATGTTTAAGGCAGAATAAAGAATTTACTGCTGGATCAATACAGACTATAACCTCTTTTGCCAATGACCTTTACTGAACAACATAAATGAGATATTCCAGTCTGACAATGTGATATAAAAATCTGACAATCTGCTGCTTGAATGTATAGTGTCTGAGGGGACAGAAAATTCACTTTCCATGTAAAATGGGATTCATTCTCTGCAGAACACCAGTTTTGCACTGCTGCTGGCTGCCGTGTAGGACAGCAGTGCTGTGGACAGTCGCACTCACTGTCCTTACCCAGCTGAGAAAGCCCCTGGCACACTAGGAGTGTGGCTCACCTGCTCTTGCTCCTCCTCTTTCCCACCCAGGACATCCTTCAGCCTCATGGAGAGCTCAGTCTCTGCACTGCTTCCCGTAGGAGTCTTGTGGGGCAAGGTGGTAACCAACCTCTCACCACACATAATGGCCATAGGGTGGAGAACAGCCATAAGAGGATCCTCACCACATTTTTAAATGACAACTCTCAGCAGCAGCACTGAAAGATAGAGAATTTTGCAGAACCAAAACCGACCCTTTTTCCCCCAAGGGTCCCCAGTAAAAATGGATTTGTTACACATCAGTTAGTTGTCCAGCCCTAATAAGCCACCTGATCATTTGCCAATGAAGAGGTGAAAAAATTTCATTTCAAACACTCCTGTTTCACAAAAAGGTACCTAATTTATGTGCATTTAATTACTGCAGTTGAAGAACAAAATAGCCTTTGCCAGTGTATTCCCACTAATTGCATATGAGCATTAACATAGTCTAAGCATTGTAGAACATCTTTATATTTATTGGTAAAAATAGTATCAGCTCTGTAGATGGTATAAATGAATGGCTATAAAGCTCTCACAGTTTACTTCCAATAAGATTTGGTCTTACTTCCAGTAAGAATTTTTAACCAATCAACATCTTTTCAGTGGACAAAAGTGATCCGATATGTATCACATTGCCTTGTGAGGCTGAAAATAGATTTTGCAAATATGTTTCTGGGTACGGAGGTGGTTCGTAGAAGTGAAGCAAAAGATGAGGAGAGAAAAGACGGACATGTTTTGGTTCCCAGGGCTCGATTTGAGTCTCTTTCATCTGTCTATGATCATTAAACAGTCCAGAAAGGAAACTGATTCTATTCACAGAGTGCATGACTTGTACTTGGAACAGAGAATGGAGCTGGAGAGTGACAGTGCTTCAAAGCCATGCAAAGGAATACAGCAGAAACACCACCTAATGTGTCCTACCATGTCACATCATCAGATAAAAGTGCAGGCACTTTTATTCCAATTCTTATTTCTAATGGAGCCTATGGGATTTTCCAAGTTGCATTGGCTATTTTTTTAAATCTAGAAGCTAAGAGGGGGAAATAAATAGGAAAAAAAATTGACAGCAATCAATTTTGTTTGCACTTGCATTCTCTACTGTGAAAAAAGGAGAAGACCACTCAAAAACTAGGCTTAGTCAGACTTCTCGCAGTCTGGGTAACCGCAATCCTTCATCCTTCAGTCTGGCTCAGGGCACTGGGTCCTGGAGAGCCAGAGGCTGCTATGTCTGTGTGCAGGTGGATGGGGAGGAGGCTTTACATCCTGCAGGGTCTGATTCCTGAACCAGCACCACAGCAGGGGTTGTCACTGCAGGATCAACATCCTTGGCTGGAGGAGCCAGGGAGGGTGAGGATGGAGAGCACAAATGCAGGCCACAGCCAAGACACAGTTCAGTGTCCAGCTGCACCCCTAAATGCTCAGAAAATCTTGTATTCAAGGCATACATATCTCAAAACTCTGCTCTTAAAACTTAAGATTCAAGGTAGCCCTAATATTCACCTAACCCAAATAAAAATTGGGAGTTTGATTTGGTTTTAGTTGGAAGAGAGTTTTAGGATGTAAATCTCTACTACCACTTAATATTTTTGTCATACATAAACAGTCTTTTCAGTTCTTCCAAAGAAGAGACACTTCATTGACCTGCTCATTCATTGCAGGGAGAACAATATTTGAGATCTCTGAAAAATGTTCAAGAGCATCTTATATGAAGAGCTGTAACAGCTGGAGTGGAACCATTACTTGTCCAAAACTAGGATTTGCTACAACTGTATGATTTTTATGTCTGGCAAAATATAGTAAAATCAACACATAATAAATTACTTACAACTGACCTGTTTTTATTTAGAGCAAGCAGAGAAAAAGTCTCTGCAGATGAGCTAGAGGAGGAGAAGGGGCTCGGAGGATGTCTATTAGAGCTACAGGAAGCTGAGCTTGTTGCAGAAGAGATACAGGGAAAAGGATGGTCAGCCTGTGTCTCAGAGATGGAGACAGCTTTCTCTCTCAGAAGAAAGATGATGGGTACCCGAGGATATAATTTCACAAACATGGGCATGAAAAGTACTTAAGTAAAATTTGCATGGAAGAATTTGCTTGTCCTCCTACCTATGGCTTTGATTTGGTAAAATTTCAGTGGGTGGCTTCCAGCTCTCTGGTCTATGGGCCCATAAGGGAAAGGACGATTTCATGGGTCTGCAAGTCCTGAAAACCATGTGCAAAAAAGGTCCGAAAGGGCCTGGACCCTTGGGAGGAAACACAATGAAAACCCTTGGCTGAACAAGGCAGGAAGGTGTTGGTGAAGTGAACACCCAACGTGATGCCTGTGACCCATGCCAGTCTCCAGACTCCCCAGGGATGGCTCACAGGCAGTGTGCAGGGAGAGTGCCCGGGGCAGCAACACAGCCTGGGGGCTACTCATCTCCCAACTTCAGCGTTGTTTTCCTTGGGGGTGGTGGGCAGGTCTCCCTCCAGCCAGTGCCTCAGTTTCCCCCAGCTGGGGATAAGCAGTGCCAGCACCCTCCGAACACACAGTGGAGATCAGTGGATGAGAGGACGGTGTGTGTGCTAGGCGTTACAGACAGCCACACACATGCCAAGGGCTAGGGGAATCAGTGGCGGAGGGAGATCCTGCTAACATTAAACATTCAGACTATGAAACTGGCACAAATGCAGTTTTTTCAGACTTTTCATCTCCTTTCTGCTTTTTAACCTTTAGATTTTGTATCTTTAGGCCACCTTCTGCATTCACAAGGATCTGATGCTGTCTTCTCTTCTTTTAAATGAAATTGAGACCATTATGTACTCCCAGTTTTGGCATGGGAGGCTCTAAAGAAAGCACGACCAAGAGACCAGACAACTTGTTCTGAAGTCCTTAGTCCATTTGTACGCAGCCACTACAGTGTAATGTGTTTGCTTTGCTACAGTTCGATAGATTATTCCTTAGCTGTAAAGTACCCACCTACTTGCTGCTGAAATTATGCAGACAGAAGCGAGCTGAAGTAGGTTCTGGAGTTATCTGCCAGGGACATCCATGCATATAGCTAAGTTTTATGGTCTTAAACGACCACATACTGTTCTGTCCCTAAAGGACATCTACACAGTGAATCAGAGAGTATGTTCTCAAAGAAAGCAGAAATTTGCTGCCTTTCTCCTGTTACTCAAACTAATACAGAACCTAAATAACTTTTGTCAAATATCTTAAAATTGCTATGTTATGCACCAGCAACCACTGCTGCCTTTTAGCTTGGCTTTCCTCAAAATCAAAGTTATAGTCTTAATCCTATTAAAGTCAAGGCAAAATTCCCATTTCAAAGATTGGTATTACATTGTTTGTCCTCAGTCTGCCAATGTGATAGAAGCAAATACAATAGGAGAGGAATGGAGATGTTTTCCGCCAAGAAATATATCCTGATGGGAAATACCCTTTTTCAAATACTGAAATTGTCCAAGAAGTTAAAATTTTATCCAAACATTGTCCATTGAAAAAGAAATCCTCTCTGTTTTATGGTTGCAGCCAGTTACCTCCCATGCCCCCAGTTCTATTTGCATTTTTTTCATAATGGAAGTTTTCTGGAAAACCCTTTTCCTACTAAACCTTTGTAGTTTTGAATTTTTCTCTGATTGACGATGCAAGTGTTTTAAGGGGGAAGGAGAGAGAGTAGGGAAATACATTTCCATATAGTCATGTGCTCCCATGCACAAGGGCTGCTGTGCGGAGTCACGCCATGTTATACCAAGCAATAAGCTCACGCAACAAGCAGCAGCAACACAACACAAGCTGTTATATCTGACACAAGATGACACAGGTTGTCACAAGAGGGCTGTATCAAACAGCCAGGGAAAGGAAATAACAAAAGACATTTTACAGATGTCTGGACTGAGGTTTGGAGGCATAGCCGTTCGTGCATCGCTGGGGCAAAAACTCTTCATCAGATCTTGTATAGAGTGTGCATCCTTCTATTAACGGCAATAACTCACCAGAATTAGATGTGTTCTTCTCTGGAGCTTCTTTCTGCTCCTGTGTATTTATAGCCTCTTTCAATCCAGATATCGTGGCTGACAAAGCAGGATTGATTTGATTAGCATGTAAATAAAGCCTCATTGCCGCTCCTGGCTTGTCTGTCACGGTTATGTTTTGATGGGATTTCTGTCTGCCTTCCCTATTTACATCTGCTTCTTGTTTGCAGAGTTTCTAAGCCTGTGTGTTGGGAAGGGCTCAGGTCTCGGGGAGTTGCTTGTTGGAGCCTCCTCAGGCAGCAGCACCACAAGGCAGATCCCTGAGCAGAGATCCAGGACCAATTTCCCATGGGGCCACGAGCAGCACCAAGAGCATGGTGGTGCTCAGCATTTCCCCATGTTGGTCTTCACTGGTTTGGCAGGGAATGAGCAGGGATCGGTCAAGCCAAAAGAATTGCATGGGAAAGTAAGCACTCCAGGACACAGTCAAGTTTGGGAATCTCCTAGAAGGATGCTAAATGCCTTGGTTTGTTTTACCCAGGTACCTGTGGACACCTGGGCATCATGAAGGCAGAAGACATGTACAGACATATCTAATGAAGCTGGTCTCGTACAGCAAGGAGTGACTGAGGAAATGTCTTACTGACATGGAGGTATGCCTTGGCTTTCAGACCACAAAAAATTGAATTATTTCTTGCCGGCTAGCCATGAGGCTGATTTGATAGTCCCTGTGTGCTGCAACTGATGTGGAAACAGCCTGAAAACCTACTGTGCCTCAGCTCAGCCAGTCCTGTCTCCCTGGTATCCCAGCAAAAGGCTGGTGAACAGCTTTGGCTGGTCATGCCCAGCTCACGCTGGGGACATGCAGTGACTCTTGGCCATGCTTTCCCTTGCACTGCCAGGCAGGATCCCTCTGTTCTTCTGTGGGGCTGCTCGGCCTTGGTTCTCAGCAGAAATCCCCAGCAAAGAGCAAAAGGTCCCATCCTGAGCATGTGGCACTTGCTCCTGACCTGGCTGCAGGCGCAGGATCCCATCAAAGCCATTCTGCATCTCCCTCCACAGTAGGAGCAGCAAATACTGGTATATTCCTATCTTATTTTTCAAGCAAAACAGTTCTGAGCAGCTTACAAGAGAAAGAAAGAATTCAGGCACGTTCCACTGAATGCTGGCCATGTAACTGCATGTATCTCTGGGAACAGAGCAAAAGGAGCCACAGATGGAGAGGTTCCAGGCTGAATGGTTCAAGTAATGGTTAAATATGTGCTCCCCACAATTAAACAAACAAATCCCCTTTCCAAATAAATTCTAACTGCTCCCCTGTCACTTACAGAGACAGGGCTGTTTTCAGTCACTCTAGTGAGGAAGCATAAATCTGCAGAATTTTTCTCTAAAGGTAACAGCTACAGGACTGAATGCTGACAGTGAAAGATGGTTCACAATAACATGTTAACAGGAGACATAATCCCAATAAGTGAAAGTGGCAGAAATCCACAATACAAAGTAACAGACTGGAAGCTAAAATTAATCATCAGATAAATTGCTACTATCAAAACAGGACATAAAAATAAACATAGAAATCGCCTTGCAAAACTAACAAAAGAGTTGCTGGGTGAAGGACCGAGTCTGTATACATAGGCATGTATATGTAGTCTCACACATGCATGAAAGCCCGTGTGCACACATGTTCACATGTGCAAGAGTACAGATGTGCATACATGTTTTTATGGATTAGAGATCTTTTGCTTTCCTCAGAGTAACCATATCCCCAGGGATGCTCACACACACACTCAGAAGCAAAGAGCCTCTAAGGGAGACCCAGGCCCAGCTCCAGACTGGATGGATGGTGTCACATCCCAGGTGCCCCTGGGAGGAGGGGCAGTGCTGCCTCTGCTAGCAGATGCCCTGCTTTTCCCAGATAGGATGGAGGAAAAGCAATGGAGATTGCTTTCCTTTCCTCTGCTCAGAGCAGACCAGGTTTTTGCCATGCCAGGAGGCTGTTCATAGGATGTTCCCTTTGCTTCTTGAGATGAAAACCTCTCTGTTCCACATCTAAAAAGCCCAGGGAACGGGGACGGCTGGTTTGAGGCCAGACCGCTGCTCAGATTGTGTGTGTGGAAGGCTCAGCCCTGGCAAAGCAGTCGTGCCCCACTGATCTCCTGGGCTGCCTTCAAACGGGGATGGGTTTATTGATATTCAGATTTTGATCTTGTAACAGTCCTGAAGCCCTGCAAGTACATTCAGTGATTCATGCCAGCCAAGGAGAATAATTACAGTTGTGCACTGTTATCTAAGACAAGTCTCTGTCTCTCAAGCTCAGATGCCATGCTGATGGGCGCCCTGGAATTAGATGTGCAGTCAGCCATTAGAGCAATGAGGTGGATTAGGAAAAACACAACTTCTGATCCAAATTGAAAGGAGGAAACTACATTTTTCAAGTTTACCACAGAAGAGAAATGCATAAAGGTTTTGTTAGAGCAATGCCAAATCAGCTTGTTTCACTGTGTTGAAGCAGCCAAGGGAATAAACACACTACACCTTCACACCACTCGCCTCTGAAAACACAGCAGAAAGGGTTCATCCTCATGTGAAGAAGAAAGAGAAGTGCAAAAATTAAGTTTAACTGATGCCTCACTAAAATAAATCCAACAAAGCTGTGCTTTCAGATGGAAGAATATTCTGCATTTAAAGATTACTCCTTTGCCATCTCCGAGGAAGCAGAGGGGAGGACCCAGCACCTGGGGGACCCCTGGCCCTTCCGTCTGTTACCAGATTCCTCAGGTAGCCTTGGCAAAGCAGTCACTGGGTGCCCGGTCATCCCGCCCCCCGAGTTGGGATAACAGCATTTCTGCAGATAAACCAGTTCCATCATGGATGGCAGGCAGTAACCATGCTGATGGCCAGGGCCCAGGGACGGATGAGCCACCTTGCCCTGCCTTCCCCTGCTGCTGAAGGTCTCCTGTGGCTGCGCTTGCTTTTTAACCCCCTCGGATAACTTCTTCTTTATTATTATATTCAGCCCAGCAAAGATGGCACCTCAGAGGCACCCACTTTTGTCCACAGTCTGGGGCTGTGGAAATGAATGGGATTTTTATCTCTGACTGAACAGAATCAGAGCAAAGCCAGCAAGCATCCCCAGTGGGACTGCTCCCTGCCCGGGTGCAGGATCGGGGCCGTACCTTGCACCCCTACTGTGTGTTTAATGTTCCTGCTACGGCAGGTTTCAGCACTGAGGCTCTGCAGCATGAGCCCTTAGAAACTCTGGATGTTGACAAATTTTATTATGAGATAAATGCCAATATATCCGATGAATCCCTCTGGTCATGGCAGTGGGGTTAGACTGCAGGCTGACAGCCTGCACACTTGGATTATATTATCCAAAGGAAGCACCAGCCAAAGACTGCCTAATGTCATTTTCCCTCATTAGGAGGTTATTAGTAATTCCACTCGTAAGGCTGTACTGTGTGCTGCATCCTGATGCTCAGCAGTATTTCAGGGGATGGCATTTTCTACTCTCATTTATAGGAAAAGGGAAAAGATAAAGTTCACAATCACGAATGCAACCTGTGGTCTGGTCAGGGAAGTGTTCACCCATACATTTTTCATGTGGTCCTTGAATCAAGGTTTCACAGGCATTTGACGGCATGACTTTATCAACAGGTATGTCCCGAGTTTGAGGATGGACGTATAGAGGTGAGGGACCGAACCAAACACATAGCTATATCTGGTAATAACTGCCCCCACACAGCACGCTGCCACGCAGCTCGGGTTGATTAGATGTGAACCCACTGAGCTGCAAGCTCAGATAATACACAGCACTGCGGCTGCCGAAACAGCCCCGGCAAAGCAACAGGGGCACGGCTGCAGCTGGGGACCAATGGAGCCATGTGGGCAGGCACCAGAATTGCCAGCCACAGGAAGTCCTGGGTATTATAGGTTTAGATAATAAAATCCGTCTGCCTTGGAAGAAAAAAAAGCCCCAAATCTTGAAATTTCCTATGGAATGAAGTTCAAGAAAAAGTTGACTCACTGAAATGCTGTGCTTTAACAAGATTGATAAGCATGATATGAATATTAACTATAATAAGGAAATTATAGTTAAATATAATATCTGTATTTAACATGAAATTAAACAAAACAAGACCATCAGTTCATTTGGGCTGTTCCAGTGGGGAATTCAAACAAAATTAACACGGCCCACAAAGAATCTTAATTTGAACATGACTGAAACGTTGTGGTTCTGCTGACAGATTTCTGAACAAAACCAAAGTTTTTAGCTATGTTACATGGCTTCAACAGTTAACCCATTTTTCCTGGGGCACAGTCCTACACTAACAAAACCCTAGACAAGATCTGAATATCTCCAAAGCCCGGGGCTGTTCCCATCTGGTGGGAGCACAGTCCCTGCTCCCGTTTTGCTGCCCCACAGCCTCCTGCTTACTTGAAAACACATAGCAAACCACCATTTTAAAGCAAACATTATCCAATTTCTCTCCAGAATATTTTCTGCTCTTTTCTCAAGAGACCGGCACCACTAACTACTTTGGTGTTTTGAAACCCTCCTTTTAAAAGCCAACTCTTCCTCCCCTCAACAGACATCTGACAGAGCTGTTGCAATCAAACATCGCAGGACACAAACCAGGACAGCGATTCTTTGGGCAGGCACGCCTCTGTCTCTCTTATAACATATTAGCTATTTTTATCCATTACAGAGAGCTAAAAAAAGATGATTTTTTTTTTTTAAGAAGTACTTCAGGGAAAAAGAGACTCTGCGCTGAATCCTTCAGTAATTTCTGAGCAGCTCATCCCCCACAAACACTCAGCCTCCCCCCAGCCCTTTCCCCTTGCCTGCCCCCTCCCACTGTTAGCAGGGACTCGATGTGGGGAATGGCTGGTGGGTGCCTGTTTGCCTGTCCCCTGCCGGGGTTGCTCCTCCAGCCACCACACTATCAGTGTGCCCCAGTGCTGCTTGCCATTTTTGGCAGTCAAGCCCAGAAATATGCAGGAGACATAAATAATTCCTTTTTCGAATTTGGTCAAGAGGACAGAGCGCTGGCTCCTGCCAGCAGCGCAGTGCTGGGCGGGCTGAGGCGCAGGCAGCAGGGGCTGACAACCATCCCCGGGCTGCGGGGCTCATCGAGCACCCCACTGTCCTTGCTCCCAAATGCAGGGGGGCTTCTCCTAAACTGTCAACTCTCCACCCTTTCAAGGACGACAGAAAGGAGAGGAGACCAGAGATCTGGTGGCAGCCCTGAGACCAAACATGTTTTTAATGCCAATTATTGCAAGGAGCACAGTAGAGGATGATGCAACGGGCAACAAATTGCAGATGGTCCCTGCCCTGAAGTGCTCTCAGCCCAGGTTTTGGGCTAATGGTGCCCTCCTCCTGCGTGCTCCTGCCCTTTGGAGGAAAGGGGAGGCAGGACCTCACTGTAGCTCATGCAGGGGAAGTTTTAACAGAGGATGCCGGACCCTGAAACACCCGGTGGCTGTCTCGGGGTGGCAGTTAAGGGGGAGGCTCAGAGCTGCAGGAGTTCCCTGTGTGCTGGCAGCACCATGGCAGCTCCCTGCTTGAGCAGCTAAGAGCACAGCCTTGGGCAGCAAGTTCCCTGCTTCTTCTCAGCTTTTTCCTGAGCTCCAGTATTCAGTGTAAAATGCACAATCTGACCTGTTAATTCCTTACAGAAAGCCACATGAAGACATGGACTGGTTCCAGAGCAGAGCAGCATCCCCTGGGGCAGGACAGGAGCCACTGCCCAGCTTGCCTGTCTCCTGCACTCTGCCCAGGCTGCCACATCTCACTGCAGCTGCTCAAAGGGGCTGTACGCTGGAAAAGTGCCCTTATAGAGTGGATTCCACTTGCCCCAGTCCACCATGTCTTATGTACGTGGATGCTGCCATCCACTTGGTCCTTGGCTTCTCCAGTGCTGCTGCCTGCCAAGAGGCTGAAGATCACAGACCAGGATGCACTTATTAGCGAAATAACCATTCTTCATACATGTTATGATAGGGCTGAGTCTCAGAGTGACATTCAAAAGTGCTGTCAGGCTCTGAGCTTCTACAAGACGCATTCTCCCTTTCCAAGGCTGCTGACCCCCTCCCCAGAACAGCTCCAAAACCTCTGAGCTTGGTCCTCCTTCACCCCTTACGTGTTCCAATGTCATCAGAAATGCCAGTACATGAAGAAGACCCCATCTCCCAGGGCTCTCAGCATCCTGACTCAGCAGCACAGCACCAGCACAAAATGGTAATGAGGGCCTGGCACTGCATGTAATAACTCATAATGGTGCTAGGGCGACAGCTTACTGCAACACATCTGCCTACCTGCCTTCAGCATGTTTCAGCTCTGACCAGGACCTACCTTGTCCAACAGTGGGAACCCCAAACCAATTCATGCTCCGAAAAATTCCCATCATGTGTCTGTCTGTCTCGTATAAAAATCCACAGTGGCATTTCTGCTTCTGCCAGCTAGACCGACTCTGTGTGAGAGCAGCTGCTCACATAGATGGATGGCAACTGTGTCTGACATAGCGCTGATTCTTAACCCAAGACCTGTCACATTCAGGCTGAACAGAGGAATCAAAGAATAATAAAAAAACCAAGCAGGAGATGTACTTTCAGGTCAGGATGCCTGATCTCATCATCAGTGGACACAGTCCCACTTGGTGCATCAGAGCACTTGTGTGAGGAAGGAGGTGATGTGAAGAGCTATCACCAGATAAGAAAATGGACCAGTGTTGGTCCTTGCTCCTTGCTCATTTACGGAACACACTTAAGTTTGGTCAGCTTCTCCCTCTCTGCTCACTCACTTCTCTAGACTCTTGCAGACAGTCATCTCACCAGGTCTGACAGTCCTGTGTACCTTCTCCCCCACCCCCGCCCCATTTCAAATCCACCAGGAGCAGCTCCATGCTTGGACTGTGACCAGCCATCATCCCAAATAAGCACTTCTTATGGTAGAGGAAAGGGACAGAAAAACTCAAAGCTTGTTGCAATTTCTTCCCCAATTGAACAGATCCCTGTGGCAAGTCAAGGTAGCTTCATTCCCCACATCTCTTTCTCTATGCCTGCAAAACAAAACCATGCACAGGGCAATCCATCAAAAGTGAGGAAAACTGAAGGCTGGGCAAAACTGTGATGGATGAAGAGGGGTCAGGAAAGTGTTTATGATATACAAGGCACTCTGCCTCCCTGGCCAGGAGGACGGGGGACCTGGCACCTTTGGCAGAGGGCATCTTTGGCAGGAGGTCCTGTCCCCACTGCTGGGGCTCCTCAGCCCACCATTAAAGAGAGCCTACAGAAACCTGCAGTGGCATCAGACCTGGTCTTGCATCAGAAAGGTCTCAACCTGAATATCTAAAGAGGGTCTTATACTGAGAAATAACCCGCCCCCTTGAAACACCCCAGGATTTCGTTAGCTGACAAAAAGGCTGTCCAGCAGAGTCCTTAGCCCAGAGATAGCTGCTTTATGCCAGTATTTACTTCAGCTCTCCAACTGCAAGAAAAAAAAAAAAGCTGAAATATTCTCCTGGTGCCCTGAAAACAAAACACTCCAGAGTTTTGGCACCACAGGCTGAGCCTTAGTAGGTGGAGATTTGCATTGACTCCAGCTGAGCTTTGCTCTTTGACATCAGAGCAAGAAGTCGCCCGCGTCTGCAAATACCACACTTATGCAATGCTACTAAATGCATTCCCTTGCTGCTACTCACACCAGCTTGTAAATACAGCTCACTCCAGCCGCTGGCCCTGCACACCACAGGGCTTGCAGTGCCGCAGCTCTCTGTGAGGGAATGTGGACATGCTGGAAAAGCAGGATTCATTCTGTTTAGTCCATCCGCACCGTGGGTATTGACAGGTGGGAGCTGCCTGAAAGGTTGCTCCAATAACAGAAATGTGGCCCGTTCTCTGTAGAAGGCCTCGAGAGGGTTTTTTACCTCCCACCTGGCAGAGCATGGCAAGGTGCAGCTCTCCTCTGCCTGCCGAGGCTCTGAGCTTCCCCTGAACCAGCTGTCAAGGGCTCATCAAGCTGCAAAGAGGGAAAAATCTCAAGTTTACTCACTGTGGGTGGAAAAATATTTGCTGGAGGGCCCAGTTTAACTAATAATGAAGAGATAAAAAGGCTCCTGCAACCCCAGTAAATCTGTTTCATGCTCAGCGCTTCCTTTTTCCACTCTAATCTCTGCTCGTGCTGGATGCCAGTGGCACTGACAAACTGCTTTGCCTTCCGTGGAAAACGCACATGACGTGTGTGCCCCCACACAATAAATAGTGGATAATTCAGAGGTGCCGGAGGGGAGGGATGCTCACAGCTGCCTTCCACCTCCACGCAGACAGGGGTTCCCCCAGCCATGAGGTCCAGCCCAGCCTCTCTCCAAAGGGAGCGATGGCCCCGCATCACCCAGTGTGATGCCTGCGTCCCCAGCCCTTCCCAGCCGCCTGCCTGCTGGCAGCTCTGAAAGCTGAAGCTGGCAGATAGCCATGAGCAAAAGAGGGTCCACTAACTGCCCTGCAGGCTTTGCAGGCTCCAAATGAGCGGGGTGTCTGGATTTTCCTTCTTGTGCTTTTAAAGTGTCCCCAGTCGCAGCTTGCAGCTCCAGCAGTGGGAATCAGCTGCCATGGAAACCTTGCAAATGCCCTTTTCTAACAGCGGCTGCCTAACACACAGCTGAAGAGCATTCCCTCCCAGAGACACACAACTCTGAAATTACCCCTGCTATCCCTTGCGGGATCCTCTGTGTGCCTGCAATGTTAAGATAAACGGTTTGGAAACCTGTTGTGGAGCAAATTCACTGCAAATGAGGCTGGACACAAAAGGACCATAAGCCAGAAATTCAAAGAAATCCAGATATACATCACTATATTTCATTCTTGTCCTGGGCTAACGATTTTCTTTCAATGACATTTGCTGCCACAAAGGTATTTCCTGGCGCTATGAGACTTGCAAGGAAAAAAGAAATATTTCTATCTCTTGCAGGTAGACCATGATTCAAATCATCTCCCACCCACATCTCTCTTTCATTAGGGCATTGCAAAGCACCATCAATAAGCCACAAGTCTTTCAGCTGAATGAGGCCGACAGCAAACGGAGGCATGAGATTGCACTCAGAAAGTGCTGAGCTGCACCAAGGCAGTGGGAGGCAGGAGCCCTTAAAGCCTAAAGCTTCTTTGGTGCTGGTTACAGCGTGGGCTTGAAAGAGTTTGGTGAGCATCCCGAAACACGAGTGCAACAGAAACCCCACACGCTACCCAGACTTGCTGAAAATTTTGCTGTTAATAATGCAGCTTGAAATCCACTGGCCCTTAAATATTATTTAAGAAAAATCAGCAGATATTTAACACACCTGAGGTCCTAAGCAAAGCCACCATCAATGCACATCTTTTGGTGCCCAGAAGCCTTTCAGGATCTGGCCAAGGGTGAGGAGCTCAGACTGACAGGAGGCTGCTGATGGAAGAGGAGCCACCCTGGCTCCTCATCTCCTGCTCCAGGCACCAAAAAATGCTCCCTGGAGGTGTGAGAGTGGGAGTCAGAAATGCAAACACCCAAACCTTCCCTCAAGTCCTGGAAGAGCCTCTTCACGGAGTCCCTGCTGTCCGAGCCATGCTCTCACACCAGCCACCCTGACGTGTAAGCTGAATTTCCCAGTTTATCTGTTGTTTTAATAAGTTTTGCAGGGGCATGCAGATAAGATCTGTGCAAGTTAACTGAAACAGCCATCAAGGGAAATTTTGACAGACTGATAAGCGACTAAATGCAATTCTTGCAATGAGAGTTATCGGACAGCTAAGAGATTAATCAGCAGTACCAGCCCCTGGGAACGAGGCCTCCATAGCAGCAGCACTCTCCCAGAAGACAGCATGCCATGTCCAAGACATGACCAGCAGCAAAGACACAGAGGTGAGGAAGGAGCTACAAAAATACTGTACAAGTCATTCACCGCACGGCTTAGCTTGAGGTTTCTTCTGCTTGGTATTCGGGTCATTCAACTTGCCTGCTTCCTTGATGAAAGGAGGGAGGATTTCACAAGCCAGTTAGAAATTATTTTGACCAAACGACACATGAGTGTTGCCAAAGTACATTGCAGGCAAAGCTAAGAGGGGTGGAAGGGAGAGGAAAGGGCCAGATTTCATTTGTTTGAGGATAGATGATTAATCTGGATTTTAGCATTCAACTATTGGGCCACAGAGCCCCTCAGTCTTCTCCATTTACCTTCATCCGAACACATCAAGACTGTTCAATCCTGGTGTTCAAACACCAGTTCAACACCGACTATCAAAAGAAAGGGTCCTGCAGCAGTAATGCAGCAACTCTGGGCACACCTTTGCCCAGACACCTTTGCCATCCATGGTTTTGTTCACTTGTTGTGCTTGGCTAATCTGTCTTTAATTACTTCAAATTATCTAGCATTCAAGGGAGATGCCATTTATAGGCTTTAATTGCCAAGCTCCTACCAGTTTTTGTTGCTGCAAGGCTCTTGTGCTGTCAATCAGAGATGGTCCCTTGTTGCAAGATAACACAAAATTTCACTATACAGTAAGAGAGATCTTGTATAAGATTGGCATCTAATTATCAGCAAAAAACCCCCATGAAGTTGCTAATATCTTTATGAAAATGCAGCACGATAGGTCTGACATACAGAATAACCAAGTCTTAGTGCCCAGGTTTGCCCCAGTGCACCCTGGCAGTTTACCTAATTATCACGGCACGGCCTGAGTTTGCACATCCTGGAAATCTGCTCAGCTACAAGGAAATATTTCCCACCCTGTACCCGAGAAAAACAATTAGCAACATCTTCCCCCCACCTCCTGCAGCCGGCACTGAACCCAAAAAGCTCTTAACAGTCCCTCAGAGTGGAGCACGTCCATGCATCTCCTTAGCTTCCTACTCCTTTCTCATGCAGCTTCTTTCTATGCAGACCTAAAGCAAAGCAGGGTGCAGGCAGCAGTACCCTCCACGGCTGCTGAGGTGCTCAAGGCTGGCTCAGGGCTCAGGTCCTCTTGCTGTCAGGAGAGGGAGGTCCCTGCTCCGCTGCAGATCGCACATGCTCCTGGGTCCCTTTGGCCTCTCAGTTTGCAGCCCAAATGCTGTAAACACCCTCAGGGCTGATCGAGTTCCAAGTTGGGAGGCCTCTGTGGGCACCTGGAAACGTCAAGAATTCAGGTGGGCTTGCTTTTCTCCCTCTTTCTAGCCTTCAAACCTTTCTGTTAAATCAAATGTCACTCCAGCTCTGGAACACCAGCAGAGCTGGGTCACTGTCGCTCACGGCTGGAAATGGCCTTGGTGTTCACCTTCCAGCCAGCTGTGTGCTCAGTGATCTTGAACTGAGCAGATAGGTCCCTTCAGGAATTTTCTTCTCTAAAGGACTGCTTGAGTGGAGATAGTTTGACCTCTCCTCAAGGCTTCTGTGGGTTAGCAATAAAGAAAATCGCAACAATTTCCTGACCTGGAGCTAGACCTCTTCAGGGCTCAGTTTTAGCCAGGGACTGATTTCTGCTTGCCTACTTTCTTTCTCTTTTGTAGGTGCTTTTTCAGCTCCTTCACTTCAGGCTATAGATCCTCTTGGTTAGCAAGCTCTAGGGTGCCCAAAGGTCTCTCAACTCCCCAGTCCCTAGAGAGACCTGGCAGCACATCTGTGCTCGGCCGCCTGCCGGCATGCCTTGTGCTTCCCTCCCCAGCACAAACTTGATCTCTGCCCGCAAAACATCTTTCAGTCTCTCTGGGAAACTTCCAGATGCTCCTCTAACTCCTTTTTTTTGAAGCCTATGGCTCTTTATTAGAATTTGCTCTAATCTTATTTTAATTCCTCTTGCAAAGTCTCTAGCTGCCTTAGATCTACTTTAATTCCTCTTGCAAGATCTCCACCTCTTGTTTTAAGCCTTCATTTAAAGTCTTTTGGCCTAAGGTCCTGGGCTCTGTGCACAGCTTGGTTATTTGCTCCATCAGATTCAGCAGCGATACCAGCTCACAGCTTGTTCCTTTGAAATTTGCTCCTACTTCTGATAGCCAGGCTTATCCCTGTTTGATCTGGATCAAAGTTTGGGGCCCCACTCGATGACCCAATTAATAGGAAAAATTGACAAAGGACTTAGGCATTTCTCTGATGAAATCCTACTTATTTATGCAGAATGAACAGCTCTGGTTTCCTGAAAAGAAACAGGAGTGAAGTTTCCTTTCTTATAGCTCCAGGCATGTGTCAGCCAAGATTTAATCCCCCTAACTGTTCCTTTTACACTTTTCTGGGATAAGCTCCTCCCCACCCCCCATGCCCCTCCTGATTTCTTCCCCTCCTTGACTCTGTTTCTCCAGCCTTTATTCTTTTCTTGCCCAGACTGATGAAAATTCATCAAACAGCTGTCTGAAGGTCCTTTCCTCAAGCCATACCAAATACAGTGAGCAGATGTGTACAGGAGGAAAGGAACATATTTTAGAGGCAGAAAACAAAGGGGTCAGCTCCTACCGACCCCGCAGCTCCCACTAGCACAGTCTGGGGTGAGTCACTTCTTCCTTTGAATTACATTTGCCCATTTAGAAAATGAGGGCATGACAAAACCGTCAAGAAAACGTTGCTTCAGTTTGGATGGAAATCACAGACTTTGCAAAGAAATGACCCACTTTGCGAGCCCAGCCAGCCGCACCGGAGTGGGGATCATCCAGGTGGGCAGCGTGCCCTGCCTTGCACACACACAGACCATTCCCAGCTCCTCCAAGGAACCTTGGTCTCTCTCTCTAAAACCAGTATTTCCCATAACAGCCAGGGTTGCCTTTGCCCCCTCTCCCCGGGAGCGGCTGCAGAGGGAATTTATCATCTTGCAACTGCCTGGACTTACAGGGGGGAAAGAGGGAGGGGAGGAAGGGAGCTTGTTTTTCTGCTTGTCAACTTTTGGAAGTAAACCCAGCAGTAATAAGAACTGCATTGGTAGACAGAAAGACAAGATTTCACTGTTGGTAAGACCTTAAAAGACAATTGTTTATTTAAACTAACTCAAGGTCGCAGAGACGTCCAGCTTGAGAGAACTAATATTTTTTTCCTTCAAAATACTGCATCTGAAGTTGCTCAAACGATGAAGCAGGACAGTATGTGCATGTGGCTCCTGCTGATAGTGGGAGGGCAAAGGAGGGCTGGGGAAGGTACTGGAGTCTGAGGAAAAGCAGAAGCTTTCTGTGAAAGAATACAGATTTGGACAGCAAAGAAAGTTCAGCCCTCCCTCCCAGCAAGAGCAAACCCCAGAGGCAGCCAGAGGATTTCACGGTCTCTTCTTCTAGTTTTGGATAAATAAATAAATAAATAAATCTATGTCTACCTTTTGAGTAGTGAGGATTTAAATGCTGGGTATTCCAAAATACCACAGCATATTTGCCAGGTTCCTTCCAGTGGCAGGTGGCTGGGCACTGCTATTGCTGTCAGGGCTTTGGCATGGCCAGAGTAAGCCAGGAATGCAGTATGGTCCTCAGAAGAATTTCTGAGCAGCCAGGGACACATGATTCTTCCCATATTTCACCCAAACCTGGGGAAGGCCGCCATACCCTTGTGTGGAGTGTTCTTCTCCAGCCCCTGCACTTGAACGTGGGGTCTCTGAGGAGCAAGGCTATCAGTAGACTTCGCTGGTTGGGTTGTGGGCACATTAGCAGCATCTGAGTGCTGGACAAAAGGAAAAATACAACCACGCCAACCTCATCCTGTTTCAATGAAACCAGGACTGAAACAAAAGGGTGGTGCTCATTTGCATCTGAGACATGACTACCCAGGTGGATTCCTTGTGCAAGCTGCTCCACTCATCTTTCACAATTTGATGCTCTTTCAGACAACGCAGGCCATTCCTCCCATCCCTGCTGAGGTCACGCAGGCAGCCTCGTCCCTGCCTGCCCTGGTTGGACTGCTGGCACTGAGCACTGCTCTGCCAGGTCGTTTATGCTGACAGCTCCAAACCGGGTCCCAGATCCTGTTTGATGCAGGAGGCTTTTGAAGGTCTGTAAAAGTCTCATATCTACAAAGTTGGCATCTCCACAGCAGGAGGGAGAAAAGTTGGAGAAGTCATGTGGCAGAAAGAAGGTTTGAGCCTTTTTGTTTGAAGAGACTCTGCCTGAAGGAAGCATTAGAATGAGAAGGTGCCTGGAGAGAGCTTTGAAATTCAGATGATTGTAAGCACAACCAAAGCGGTCTCATGTTGTAATTGAAAAGACAAAACTGTCAAAACTCTGTGGATTTATGGCTACTGGAAACCACCTCCCAACTATTTTCTAAATTAGTTCTCTAAAGTAAAAAAAACCCAACACACTCTGCAGAGATTTTGCTGAACAAGAAAAGCACAGTACTTAGAATTTAATTTTGCTTTTGTTTTCTCAGGTATTGTGTGATGATTATTTTTTCACGCAGTCCAGTACAACAGAAATTCATTGAAATCAGTACCATGGGAAATTGAAAAGTCAGGTTTGTAAGAGTTAACTTACATTTTTCCTAAGGTCCTTCCTTCACAGATTATATGCTTGTGATCATGTGCTCAACAGACCCATGACTAAGTCACTTCTCAGAGTCTTCTTTGCAAATAAAACACCTTTCCAATTCAGCCTTTCCATGATGCAGAAAGAAAAACTCTTGAAAACTGGCATAAACCAAGCAGCTTGATGCAGCGAACAGATGGCATTTCCAACTCCCCTCGGACACCTCCATCCAAAGGCAGCATGTGCTGCCCGCAGTGCCTCCCGGTCCCACAGCAGCCTGCTGAGCCTGGGGATGAGCCTCTGCGAATAGTACCTTGGCTTTGAGACTTTTTTGCTCTGCTCTTTTGAGTGCATAGGTTCCATTGCCCAACCTGTGTTGATTTTCACTGGGAAGGATATGGCCATTCCTCCCAGCACAGGACTGTTACTCCAAGCACACCAGTCCAAGGCAGAAAAGAACCATCCTGTGATAGGTTCCCAGCCATTGGATGATGATTGGGAGTGATAATTAAAAATTATGGAGCAATGCACTCTCAGAGATGTTGCATATGCTTTCAGGAGAAAGCTGAGTGACTCCAAACTGGAAATAGTGCTGTATTCTCTTACCAAAAAACCTTTGCAATTTTGGACCCAACTTTTACCTATGTCTGGTCAAATATCCATATACATATAAATCTGCACTACACAGTAGCTCTACATATGCACTAGAGGAACAGTCTATAACAGTCTACAACTACCAGGTAGATCTAGTGAGAGAAGAGAGCCCATATGCTACAGGTTGGTCAGCAGCATATATGCACACACCATAAATATATAAATGCACTATTTTTTTCCTACACTAGGAAGCACCTCAAAACAAACCTCTTTGTAAAATGTTTCGAAGATGATCAAGACAACCCAAATGCAAATGAATTGAAATTTAAGGATTGTAGAATTGCATAAAATGGAATGTGCAAAAATTTTCTTCTGAATTCACTATGCTTTGTAGTCTGGAGCCCCAGCAGGGTCTAGTGGAGAGGGACCTTTGTTGTCACATACGTGACCAAGAGGAGTTATATCATCAAGGGCATTGGAGAGCGAGACCACCCACTCTCAGCCAGAGCATCTTACTCATCCTAACACGCACTCTGCACACACTGCATGCTACCCACGGCCCCAAGAACACAGGTCATCCCTGTGTGAGCTTTTCTGGAGGAGGCTGGGGACCTGGACCGTGGCTGGTGCCAGCCGTACAGTGCACGCCTGTGCCAGGATTGCATCCTGCCACCTCCAGGCAGCTTCAAACCAGGGCCGCCTCCATGGCTGCCAGCACAGCTCAATGATATGAAAAATGAGCCTCAGCTACAACCGTCCATTTTGGTGCATGAATGGGAATTTGGAAATGCTGCAGAGGACATAAGTGTGGTTTGCATCCCCGCTTTGTCCTATCCAGTGCTGTCTGGAGATATTAAAAACTTGTACGTGCCACATCCTAGCCTGGAAACCACAACTGCTTCATTTTCCAGCTCTGACAGCCTTGACCTCTCCCAGCCTTTCATGCACTCCTGAGACTCATACTTTTCTCAAGATCACAGTAGGCTTGTGTTTTTCATCCTCATGTGATTAATAAATTATGCTCTACAGATATTTAAACAGCTCATGTTTATTTTTCCATCAATAGAAAGAGAATGTTTATTTGATCTGGGAGCCCTATTTTCCATTGTCTGAATTTAAAGTTCAAAACAAAAACTTTAGATATTAGGTGATTTATGGAGCCTCTGCTAAAAACAGCTCAGCCCATTCTCATCAGCAAATCTCCCCTTTTGCTCTTAGCAACATCCCAGCAAAGCAATGGATGAAACAGGAACCAAAGGCAATGGCTACTGGTAAACACATGTGGATACTTAGACATGTTGACATTACATCCAACTCTGCTCTGACAAGGCACTGCAAATGCTGTGGGACGTCCCATTTGCCAAGCAAGTCCCTACCACAGAGTCCCTCAAGAAACGTGAACAATTTTTTGTTCAAGTTATAATACCTTAGAGCTTTAGCTCTGGCATTGTTATTGTCTCAGGGTGTGGAATCAAATCCCCAGATACTGCTGAGTTTGGTGCGAATACCTCTTAATTTAATCTTCATCTCTGGACCACAAGTTCTGAACAAACTTCACTTACTGTATGGTTTCCTCCCATCATAAACCTATGGGGTGCATCATGGAAAGTATATTCTGTCCTGGGAGCCCAGAGCAGAGGGAAGAACAGGGATGCAAAACAGTGGACTATGACTCCCATGAATCCCTGCAAAAGTGTTTCCAAATCATTTCAGGTCTTTTGCAAAAAAAAAAAACCAAACCAAAACAAAACAAAAAAACCCAACCTGAATGGTCTATAAGGAAAAAAAAAACAAACCCAAACCAACCCACTCCCAATCCTTCATTTTCCTGAAATACAGTTTTCAGTTAAAAAACAGCTTTGCTGGAAATTTTTCCAGCAGCTGTAGCTGTAACAGCAATGCTTCCAGGGGCCCTGGGAAAGGACAGGGTCGGAATAGCTGATGAGCTGGTCTGCTGCCAACAGGAGGGAACCGCAGGCAAAAGGCCCCTTTGCTATGCGGGGAGGCTCCTGGACAGGGGGGTCCTGCTGTCCTTCAGGCTGAGGGAAGATGTCCTGCAAAGGGGAACATTTGACCGGGCTCCCCGTGAGCCGGAGCAAGGAGCCTGGTGTTCCTCCTCCCTTGGAAGGTGCTGTGAGCACATGTGCGAGGCAACCCCTTTGCGCCGGGGTGGTTCGGGAGTGTGGTTCCCACCTCTATATAAAGCCTCCGATTTCCTGTGATGCTGAGCGTGTGGGTGTCAGCGAAATGGATGTTTTCTGTCAGGGATGACAGTACTGGGGTGAGCGTCTGCTTCCCGCAGCGTGGCAGTGCCGGGAAGGCAGGCACGAGCTGTGGGTGATGTAGCTGCCCGTGCTGCCGTGGGGATAGGAGCATCCCTTGGGAGAGGATTTGCTTTCCGCTGTGTCCTTTCACTGCTTTAATCCCCTCCTTGCCCCAGAGATGTTGAAGCTGTGTTCACAGATCAATGAAGTGACCAAATTCACTCCGTGCCCTGCAAGGCTCTTTGGCAGGGGCAGAGCAATAGCTGTGTACGCAGTCCGCAGCTCCTGTGCCCCGGAGAAGCGCAATGTAAATAGCAACATCTCCCTGGCACCCATCTGGGCCCACCCCGTATCCCCGTACCATTTCTCCGGATAAAGAGCAAAAGACAACTGGTATTTACAGGGGAAGGAAAGTCTCTAAGCTTACAGCTTAGAGGATAAATCTTGAAAAGCAAATAAGTCAGCCTCTTGGCAGGGTGGGCATAGCCAAAAGCAAGGAGAATGAACTTCAGCCGTAGTGCAAAACAGGTTCAAATTCAACAGGAGGGTCCAAAAAACCAAAATAATCACTTTGCTCAGGTTGGGGTAAACAGGCCACCGTTTCCTCCCACAGGGATGTTCACCCCTGATTAACCTAAGGGGGGGCATGTAATAGCTCCCACCCTGCTACCTCCAAAAATCCACCTCCACCAACACAGGCTCCATTTGCCTGTTCAGTGCTAACTGTACCGGTGGCAGGGTTTCCTTCCCATAGATGATGGGGCAGGATCTGTTCCCACCCCATCGCATTGTGGCATGGCAAGTCAGACCCTGTGTGGGGAGGGGACTACAGACCAGGACTGGTCAGATCATCCCCCCACCATTGAGCCACCGGAGAGGGCAACCTGAACTCACGGACTCTCTCAATTTCTGATTTCCGGAATATGTCAGAAAAGTATAATTAAGGAACCCTCCCCTTCTGGTGGAAGTCTGCTTGTGTCAACAGAGAGATGGGAGTATTTAGCAGACTTCTTTTTCCATCCTGCTAATTTTAGCCCCTTATATAACGTTTCTTTTCAATACAACCCAGTTTCTGTAGCCCACTGAAGAAACGGCGCTTCTTATTTGTCTTACACCAGTGCCTAAAATATTCCCAGAGCCCGAGGGCTGGCTCTGTGCTCCCCACCGTGCACAGGGCCCAGCTCTGCCCACAGCAGCCCAAGGTTTAAATAGCCCAGCGTGCAGGGGGGCATGGAGGCAAAAGGGGCGATGCCCTAATGCAGCAGCAGCGGGGGAAGGAATAAAAGCTAGTTCCCCCGTGTGACCACAGGATCCCAACTCCAAGTACCCCCATGCAAATACTATCAGAGAAGGGGGTTGCTGGTGTGACACCTTCCCAGCCTCCACCTCCTGGTGAGCCCCGAAGCTCCACGTGTGGACGCTTCAAGCTTTCAGCCCGTACTGCAAACTCTCTCAGCCCCTTTCCTGCTCTGCCTCTGGCTGTCATCTCTGATGGAGAGCGGTTCTTACCTTCCTAAGGAAATCTCAAAGTTTGGTTGTGAAGCTCCAGAGCGCATCAAAAATACATCAAAATAACTCAAACTCCCTTTGACGGACCACATAAAGTTTGCAATTAGCATTTCAAAGCCACGATCAGGCACGGAAGGCAAAAGCAAACAAGGCGGCAGTAGACACCCAAACCTGTCAATTATCCAGCTGATATTTTTGCTCAAGACTGGGAGAGCTGCAGAAATCACTGCCTGAGGCCAAGTTCATCCCTTCTGTGGCACTGCTGAACTCGGTGGCTTTACACATGTGATGACTTTTGACTTTTTTACATGCTTTTTCAAGTAAAAAGGTTGGTTATCCAGCATCGCATAACTGGGCAGCCTCAGAGCACACTGGTGTAACACAGCTGCCAGGTCAGTGGTGACTGGGCCAGTCAGCTGGTTAAAAAGTAAGGAGTTTTTACTACTACTGAGGAGGAAAAAAAAAAAAAAAAAAAAAAAAAAAAGGAGTTGCCTGCAAGCACAGAGAACTCTATGGAGATGCCACTGAAGTGACATGTGTAAAAAAACAGTGTCAGCAGTGGAAGCAGAGGGAAGCACGGTGATTCCCTGCAAGAATGGGCTCTTCCCACACTGTGGGTGTTGATCCATCCCGCAGCTGACCCGTTCTCCTTACGGGGACGCTGCTCAGTTCCCTTTCCCTTCAGCTCCTCACTAATACAGAGACAAGTGTAGTTATTTACATGCCACCTTGATGGCTTTGTCCTTTCCTCTGTATCAAGTCAGGCCTCTGAGCTAAGCATCCACCAAGGATTTCTAGTGAAGCTTTGAATAAATAATGAGCACATTATTTCACTTTACAGTAATTAATCTAGGGCATAATGCACTAATTTGCCAATGCTGAGAGCATTTATCTTTTCCTCAAAAAGAAGTTTTGCTATGAAAGTTTCATTCTAAACCAATAAAACCAAACCCCTTTGCTCATCCTATACTAATAGCTGGTTTTCACACAAGCCTAGAGAGGAAATACTTTTTCTACAGCAGAGTGGTGCAGTCTCCTCCCCTATCTAGGAAAGTAAAATTCTTCTCTCGTTCCCAGCATCTCCTATAGAGACTTAGCAAGAAGACAAATGGTTTTCTCCAGTCCTCATGGGGTGACCCCTGCTTTCACCTTCCTTCCTTTTTCTTTTAAAGGCAACAGTAAAGCCTTTGGAACATGGTGCCTGTGCAGCACCTAGTGCAGTGGGCTCTCAGCCCAGGACTAGACCTCCCAAGCCTACTGTAATATAAATAAATACAATTCATAAAGTCTAACTTTGAATTTGGCAACTCATCCTCTGAACCAAGCTGGTGAGTAAAACCCTGAAGAGGTGGAACCAGCCACAGTCTTCATGATCATATTAGTCAGCATGAAGGAAATCATTGCAATTGCTTCAACATGAATTCAGTACAGCTGATCTAAGCGTTGGCAGAAAATTATTTTCACCATAATCTTGAACTGTTTGACTTTCTCATTGAAAATGATACTGAAGAACATTTTTTTTCCAGCTACCCAAGTGTTGGCAGTACAGCACCAGATCCTGAGCTGGCATCAGCATAAATCCACCATGTGAAACAGGGATGGAACCACTTACATCAGCTGAGAAGCACAACAGGTAAATAACAAAAAGGAAAGCAGGATTAAATGCTAACATCTCTAACATCTCGCAGGCCAGAATTAGACTAAGTGACAAAGTAGTCTTTTTCTTTTGCAGTAGCCTACAGTTTTGGATCAAAGTTATGGATAGTGTGTTACATATTGCTGTAAAGACAGTCATCCCTAGGTCATCAGTTACTGACGGCCAGTGCAGCCTGACTGGCTCGAGGGGAAGTTGGGATGGTTTATACCATCTTGGGATGGCAACTGAGCTCCTTCTGTGTGGGCACCACAGCTCTCCAGGAGAGGTCTGAATGGGGTGACGACATCAGCTCAGAGAGGATGAGCCATGTCATAGGGATACAGGCAGCAAATTGGGCAGAGGGAGCACTGAGGGAGCTGAGGCTCTTCCACCATGTATCCAGCAAGGCAGGTACCACCAGGCAGCAGCAGAGCTGGTGGACAAGGCAGCAAGGGGGGTGTCCTCACCCACTCACCCTGACCTTCTCTGGGCTATTCAGGGTGCAGAGCGTAACAGGACGATCTCTACTCATACAGCTCTGTGCCTAATGAGTCACTGCAGCGCTGCTTGCAATCCCTCTCTCTAAGGCTGTCCCTAAGGCAATAGAAATATTAATTGTAAGTATATCATGCCAATGTTTATGAATGTCAGCAAGGCCCATTAACAAGGCTGTTGAAAACCATAAAATATTTGTAAGACAAGAATCTACAAAAAGGGAAAATTAAACCTAGAGAGTGGCTCTGCTGATATGTGGCCATCCTCCTGACCTTCTGGGCAGTGTGGGGGCTGTCACACTCAGGACTGGTCCCTGAGCGCTGCACAAAGAGAAGATACTGTGACAGGCTGTGCTGAGGCTGCCACATCCCAGGGACAGGGTGACAGCCCAGGCGGGCGTTGCATCTGCCCACGTGAGCCTCTTGCTACTCCAGAAGTACCATCTATCACCAGTTTTTCCTGCTCCATCACCCTGGAGCAGGTCTGTGCTGTGTTTTTGTATTAAAGGCTGAGTGGAGGTGAGGGGCTGGGGAAAAGTTTGTCCAGGCTCTTTGGGCTAGGTCCCCTCAAATAACAAAACAGGTTTTGTTATTCCTGGAGTCTGCCAGGCAGCTCTGGGGCTCCTTCACCGCTCCAGCACCCTGAGGATGGGCAGCATTGGGGGTCAGCACTGCTAGTGATGGGTCATCTCAGACTTTGAGAGAGGAGCAAAAAATGGAGAGAAATTAAAACCAGGACAGAAAGCTCAACTCACAGCAAGAAAAAGAAACAGCTCTTGCCTTGCAGCCCAAACAGTGCAAAGGATTTTGTTCAGACATTTCTCACCTTACATTGATCTACCTTAACCTTGAACACAATCCAGCTATATTTATGTCCCAAAAAAAAGTATCTTTAGCCCCCCCAGGCAGCTCAGCACAAAGCAGTGGGGAAAGCTTACCCCTTACCAAGACTCACAATTGGAAGAAGGGAGGGAACCTCTATATAAATTTGTATTATCTGCATTTAATATAGCAACAAAGAAAGGAAAGAAAGATGTATAGTAATGGTAAACATATATATCAATAGGAAAGGAAGATGAGGCCATAGAAGCATGTATTGGGGGAAACGCGGCACAATTTTAGCCACACCATTTTTAACAGCCCTGTGAGGGGGGGTACTGAAAAGAGGTGGGACCAAACAGGGGTTAACCTAGTCAAGTGAGAGGATCATACACTTGAGGAGGGAGAGAGCAGCCCTGCCTGGCACAAACCTCTCACTCTGAGGATGGAAAGTGGCTTGGGCTTGGACAGACTGAAATAAAGGAGATGCAGGTGTGGGAGGATGGAAAGGAGAGTCAAGACAAAATAGATGTGAGAGCAGAGACAGAGGAGTTGTCAGTGCAAATACAAGGGAGACACCATAAATGTCATCACATGCTATCGCATAATTTAATGCCTTAACCCCCCTGGGTTTTGGGTAACCGACACTTAAATCTACTTGTGTCAGGTCAACAAAGCTGTTGCTGCACAGAGTTTCTCCTCTAAGGGCGGTTACCCCTTGCTGCCATCAGTGGCGAGGTGGTCAATCAGGTGGCAGAGAGGATGGAAAACAGCATTAGGCTGAACAGTCTCACTCCTCACTGCAGAGCTGGATTCCAAACGTGCTCTAACAGCGATCCAAACTGGATCGCCTTCATGGTGCAGAGCCCTCGGGGGGTCACGGGTGGCATGGGCACCCACACACCACATGCCCCAGGAGAGCTTGCCTGGGTTACACTGGATGTTGCAGCCGATATCACGGAAACTTCTGGTGAGCAGCCCAGTGCCAGCGAGTGGCAGAGGAGCCACAGCGGTTTGTTTCTCGGCTGAGGTTCTTATTGTGACAAGTGAATCACTGGGAATGATTCTAACAAAGATAGTGTCGTAAACTTAACAAAAAAAATTATATCCCTCTGGATATGTGTTATATTTTGAGAATGAACTGAAGAACAAGGCAATCCTCAGTTTAATCCATCTCCTTTGTTTGCCTGGAGAAAAAATACAAACCCTACAAGCCTCATTTTGTCATTTCTATGTAACCTGCCTTTATGAAAGTTGAGACTAAGACACCCTTTGTTAACCTTAGACATTTTCAGAAGTACAGACTGTGGATTTTTTATTCATTCTCTGCCTCTTCAAAGAGCTCTCTTGGGAGGGATGAAAGCTCCAGATTGATGCCAGCAAGCTGGTAGTGCCACAAGTCCCCCCCTATCTGAGGTTCACTTACCATGCAGCGACCAATGCACTTGGTTTGCAGATCCTGAATTTTTAAATGAGGGTAATAGAAAAGTTGACACCAACTCTGATACTGTTGCTGAAGGATGGAGAGTTAAGGTCCTCCTTCCAATTTTGAAGGGACTTCTGGGACTCAGTGAGTCCGTTGACGCTTTTCTGATGCTGCATGTACCTGTTAATTGAAGGTGCCATTTTCCTTAAGGGAAAAGCCTGATGAAATCCAAAATGCTCATGACGAAGCCTGAGATGCTGTGAAAAACTACAGGCAATCCTTCTGAAACCAAAACTCCGCCCTTGCAAGGACACTACTGAACAAGGGTGTCCTACCCATAATTCTGCTCATTTCTAACTAAAACATCGCAAAATGATGCAACCTGAAGTAAGCACTTTCGCCAAAATGCTCGTTTCAGCTGATTTCTAACACAATTTCATCTTCAGTCCATTGGTCTCTTTGGTCCGTGCACACAGAGAACCAAATCTACTCTCCTTTGAGGAACCAGGTTTAAATTCAGCCTAAGCTGGAAGGAAAGCAAAACTCCCTGCCCCGAGTTTTGAATGAACATTGTCATATTCTCCCTTTCCCACAGAAAAGGAGCTATGAAATCCAAGACTTTGCATGCCAGGATCCCACAAGTTCCCAGTGGGAAAACAGCCCATTGACTGAAGAACAGGACTGCAGGGGAACAGAACAGAAAGGGGCCAATTTCACAGAAATGTTTCCGATTTCATGGTCATAGTTGCACTGTTCAGGGTGTGTGTGCCATGTGTCAGACATCCCTTGCACTTCCCTCGGCTCTGGGAGACAAAGGCAATCCCAGACACAGCACTTCAGCATTATGGAAGCTGACTTCTAGTCTCACAGCTCCTTTAGCCTCTCAGTTAATATGTATAAAGCTCAATATTTGTGCAGTACAGGGGGAGGAATATTAAGCAGAAAGTCGGGGGTGGGGGAGAGGAGGGCTCAGGAGAGCAGATCTTACTCCAGGCCGGGTACTGGCCCCCTCCCTGGCTGCAAGGGGGCACCTGATATAATACAGAAGATGAGAGAATCAGAGGCAAAGTTTCAGCCCTGGGCATTTAATTTAGGCTCCATGTGCAAGTGTGTCTGCAGAGATAAAGGGCAGCCAGGATAAATCCCTGGGCACAGTGGCTGAACTGCCAAAATAGAGTTAAACACTGCCATGTTCTTCGTACTGAAATACTTGGAAATCAAGCCAAGAAACTAGACTTTAGGGAAAGATCAAAGGATAAGTACATCTCACTAACTTGTTTCCTTTTTGTTGGTTTTGACGTTTTGGGTTGTTTTTTTTTTTTTTTTTTTCCCAAATTCCAATCAGATTTTCAGGAGGGAAAAATCTGTTTTGAAGAGGTGAGAACAGGCTGCCCCTTCAGAGGACTCTCCCCTGCTCTGCCGGGAGCTGTATTAACTCTGTCTAAAAGAAGTAGCCATGTCATGACTCATACTTTCCACTCCCCATAATCCCTCTCAGTAGGGTACAGACTTAAGAGTTTTCCTCTGACTTCAGTTTTGTTATAATTTATGCACCTGCTTTGAAAGAGCCTTTGAAAAATCTGACAGTGGAGAAAAAAGGAGCCTGTTTTGTCTGTCTGATGGACAGGCTGGAAAAAAAAAAACAAAACAAAAAACACCACAATGGAATTCTGCATTACCAGGAAAATAAGGTCTGCATCTGTAACTTCCTACCAGGCTGTTAGTAATCAAAAATAAACTACTAGAAATCCTTTGTCAGAACAAGGGCAGAGCTTAAGTGAAAGAATAAGCAGTTCAGAGTCAGAAGTGTGCGGCTGACACAAAACAGAGCAAATGTCTTTTTAAAAAACATGCCAATTAGTTATGTACAAGCACACGCTCAAGGGCCCAGATCTCACGTCCAGCTCCCAGTGACACCAGCTGCAGCTGTGCTGGGTCCCACACGCTTCCTGAGCCTCCAGAGCCAAGTGCTAGGTAGAGGGTACTTTTGTAAAGGAATTTTTATGGCATTTTGGAAAGGTCAATAAATAAAGTTTAAGTTTGACATGCCCATTACTTGAGTGACTTTTTTTCATTATCCCTGAGTCTGAAACAGTGAATAGCACCTCTTCAAAGGCACTTCAGAGTTGTGGTTTTACACATAACAACGGACTGTGTCACCATTACATCTAAAAATCTGCAGTTGATAGTCCATGAGACTTTCCCTGTCCAGCCCAGGTGGTTCCTCAGGTCCACAATCAATGTGTTTTGTACCTCACAGCCTCCCTGCAGCCTGCCCTCAAGACAACTAATTCCACCTGATTCCCCCCGCCAGTCACCTGCTTTCAGCCAAGTGCTTCCTCTGCCTGCATTTTGTTGGCATTGGCCAACGCTTTCCCAAGGTAAAAAGCTGTTCCCAGGCTCAAATGTCTTTCTTGCTCTATTTCCAGCTCTCTGTTCTGCACTGCACATTATTGCAGAAGGGAAAATACAAATTGCATCTCCTTGCTGGTTTCTATGAAAGCTGAGTTCACCTCAGAGGACAGATTTCGTAGCTCCCATTGGAAGCTCTTTGTGGTGGGATGGGAGCAATCTCAGTGTGTTCCCACCTGGCTTGCAAGCTGCTGTCCTCTCTGCTGAGATGTATCCAGACCTCACTGCAACACTGCCCAATGCACCCCCTCAAGTAAGATCCTGCCCTACAACCTTTTTGGCCTCACACAGAAGATACAGCTGTAAACTAGGAAGATTTCCTTGTGTCACTGTTTATTTAGCATCATTTTACAGCTCCATTGGTTTAAGTTGTTTATTTTTATCATCTCATAGATTTTTCCCTCCATCAGGAGAAGTAGCGGTGAGTGCATGACATGCTGGAAAAACAAACAGTTTTTACTGCTGGCTTTCTAGAAGCTTTTGGTAAATAGCTGCACCTGGTTCTAAGTGTACTTTTTTCTAAAGCAGTGATAGTATCTACCTGCCTGATGTGGTTGAGTTTTATTGGTGTTTGCATTTGGGGCTGTGTTTTGAACATATGAATGAATGGTGCCCCTAGGGAAAATTATTATTTCTACTGGAATGCAAAACTAAGAAATATATGAGAAAGTAGAGACAGACCCTCTTAAAACAGCTTAGTTTATCCAATTCATTTCTAGAAAGTCATATTACCCAGTTGAGAGTATATAAATGATGCAAAATTGCCAGAGTGTTGAGCTATTTCAGGATATTCCAAACCCAAGTGATAATATCTTGGTACTCCTGTGATGGATTTATCGAGTGCTAATCCTTCTGCATACCTTCTCATTCTGCAGTGAGTAGCTCTCCTCAGGAAAGCTCAGGAGCCTTTACCATCCATCATATGGATGACTGCAAATATCTCTTTAATGGTGCAAGCCCCAGGAGTGATTTGCACCTATATAAGAGCATAAAATTTTAAGAATCCTCCTTTCCCTGGACCTTCCCTGAATGGTAATAATGGGAAGACAACATGCGGGTAGTGGGAAGAAATTTAGAAGTTTGCTGGTAGACATTAAAGATGGATCCTATAGGTAACATCTCCAGGTTACCTGTGACCTTCACCATTCTTACTGTCGCTAATACAGACACCTTACTCCATACAAATCATCTTATATCATTAAACAAATTTAAAAGGAGTGGATTTGATACTTTCTGCACTTTTATACCCTTCCCCCAGCAGCGGGGGAAGCATTCACTTGGAAACCTCAATTATAACACAGCTGTCAGCTCTATAATTAGACCAGTCAGGTCATTTTGAATGTAGTGTGTGTTATTCACCTCAAATAACAAATAACCTACCATTCTACCCACACTTTGTGCGCCTTTCCAAGGGCTTAGAAATACAAAAACAGTCCAGTTGCCTGTATGGTACCATAGAATGAACCTCTACTGCTTTGAAAATCCTGGTGTAGACACCTAGTTGTGGGCTCAGCTCAGACAGAAGCAGCTCATACCTTCTGTCAGAGGTAGAACACTCATATTTCCTGCAACACGGAGCTCAGACTAAAGACTGATCAAATGCTGCTAGAAACTCTGGCAGTGCTGGGAAGGGGCTCTGTGAGGATGAAGATACGAAGGCAGCTATCAGAGCAGAGTTTCCTCAGGCCTTTGCCAGCACATAAAATGCTATTCATCAACCCAACACTCCGGAGCATCCCAACGCACACTTGCATCTTACTGTCTTACATGACATCTCATAAACCACCAGAGATCTCTGTAAATAGCAGGGGAAATACAAACAAGAGCAAATCATATGCCTTAGCCTTAGTGCTGGTGTACCATCAACTTCTGAACTCAAAGAAACTCTCTTTATTTTGGAGGGATCAGACAATCCCATGGCAACCAGCCTTCCAGACTGATTGTCATTTGATCGATACAGCTTAAGTCATTAATCAGAAAAACCAGATCCTCTTACCTAATCTACACTCTTTAAATTAAAAAGAAGTAATTTGGCCCATACATATACTGTAAAACTGCCACACGACAGAGTTATTTTGGGATAACGTGCGGCGGGGTCACAGAGCACCTGTGATGGAATCATTTGCTTCATTTGCTGCAGAACACTTTTATTCAACCTGCAGTGACTAACTCAATCACAAACACAAGGTAGCCTTTGCCATCCACAGTCTCCATGGCTTCAACTACGCAATCGAGGAGTAAACCGTCTTACACATAGCACACACAAAAACATCACTGTGGGGAGCTAGTGCAAGGCTGGTGTACGGTAAACCCAAGCCCTGGCTTCCAGCAGCCCAACGTCTGCACCCAGACAAGCCTCAGCAAGCTCCCAGCTAAACCCTTTTCCCTGCCTGAGCTGATACAGCCACTTGCTGTTGAGAAAATAACATAATTGCACATCAAACGCTAAGTCTAATGAAACCATATTGATTTTGTTGTTAGGGGCTACGTTTCCAGGATTGCTGGCCTACAAAGATGTGTTTTCCAAATGTACAGATTCAGAAAAGTACAGAAAAAAATCTCATTAGCCATAAAACAAATAACCCAGCAACGTAACAGTGCTTGTTTCAAATTCAAATACTAAGGGTGACAGATTTTAATATGCTCAGCCTTTTGACTCCTACTTGGTGATGGATATTTTTGAATGGCACGAGGTCATTGGTCATTAATTAGACACATCTTTTATACCATAGCCCTACCAAGACAGGAGGGAGGGCGCTCAGAATGCCAAAACTCCTCTGTACGCAAGCTCTGTGACTGAACGCCTACAAAAAAATCGGAAGGATAGTGAAGAGGGAACAGCTGTTGTGTGAGAAAGAAAACTGCATTATTGCAAGTAGTTTCTAGCTACAGAGCGGGATGATGCTGAGCAGAGATTTCATATATGGGGGACTCTCCAAGTTGAAAATCCAGGCCTAAATCCAGTGCTGGGATCGTGGACCCTGGAATAACATGGGATTAAGTCTGTCTCCCCTCCCTGCCTTTTCCTTTAATTCCTTCATTATTTTTCAAAGATTTTGAAGTGTGGAGTTGCAAAGGAATGCTTAAGAGATGAACTGAGGGCAAATGATGAAAAATGGCAAGTCTGGGCAGCTCGGAGGGTGGTAACTCCCGTGGTCTCCTCTGGGTGTGAACACCTGGAAGAAGAGGGCAACAAAGGACACCGATTTCACCCCAAGAAAAGCCATCAAGAGAAGAAAATAAAATGGTGGTTTCCCCCAGCATGCAAGGACAGGAGGTAGATAGTGAGGCAACGTGATCTATCCTCCTCTGGTCTCCTGCCTCTTTGTGGGCCAAATAAGACCCTGCTGCCACCCCTGTTGCTAGGAGGGTTTGCTGGTGATAAATCTCTCCTTGACGTCCTTGCCTCTCTGTGTCACCACAGCTCTCCAGATTGCCTCAATAGACACTGAACGCTTCCATGGCACTGATCTGCTTCAGGAGAGCATGAGCACACCTTTAGTCAGCTTTGATAGGACATACACACATTATGAAATAACACGGTGAAAGCGAAGCCTACACATACATGCTTTGGTGAGTTAGACTGGAATAAATCAGCAGCATAGAAATTGCATTCAAATATTTGATGTGGGTATTTGCACCTAGGGACTGCCATTGTTTCTCATAAATCTCTCACAAACAGGGCAAAGATCAATGCCCAATGTCAACAGACAAAATGTGATTTCTCCAGCGGCCTCCTCCTCTCAGTGTAGGCAGAAACTATGGCAAACATCAACTGTCTTTACAATGATCACTGCACAAAGACTCAGCGCCAGCTACCTGTCAACTTTAAATGTGCTGGGGATGTGCTGCTCTCCCAAATTTGGCTGTTCACTATCTTTCACTTCCACAGAATCTGCAGGGCAATAGCTTTCCAGCACAACCTCCCCAGGAAAGTCTCTTTCTCAGAAGACAGCAGACTTTCATGCTTACAGTCTAAAACACAAGCACGAAAGAGTACACTGTCCAGAAGGAAAACAGAGCCCAGGATGCATATTAATTACTGGTGGCACAAAGCCCAGGCAAGGTTGCTGCTCCATAGTCAAACTATAAATCTGCCCAAATAGGATTCTGACCACGTCTGCCTTGTTTATATTACAAAGTTTTATGGCCATGTGATTCTTCACCTGGAGAGGAATAGTATCCCTGTGCAGCCAGTTAAGGACTGAGATTTATTATCTGGCAAAAAAGACCTCGATGTTCCCCGCAGGCTGGAGAGCATCTGAATGTGCTTTCTGCTGGCTGGCTGCAGTGCTCCTGGGGCTGGGGGCTTTCCTGGGGGAACTGCTCAGCTGCTGCCCCTACAGCAGGATCCCCACTTTGGAGCTGGCTAAAAGTTTCTGTAAAAGTGTTATGCCTTTGGTTTCCCCAGAAAAAAAAAAGCTTCAGAATAACAGAAAAGTTTAAGCTGTCCTACTTCTAGTAGCCTAGAACTGCTGTTGCATAGATTTCTGCGTTGAGAGGGTTTTTGAGGTGCTTTTTGGGAGGATATTTCCAAATGAGGTCAAATAGAGGTTCTCCCCACTTCATCCTATTCTCTTGCCATGAGACTGGCTCTGCAATGTTGACAAGAGAGAGGAACCAAGGGCTGCTTTCACCAGGGAGGTGAAAGAACTTGATTTGAACATGCAATGGGAGATGGATGGCTGAATTAGAAAAAACAGATTCCCTTACCCATTTCAGCCATATCTCACATCTCCTGGGCCCACCAGGGTCAGAATTATAGCCACAAAAAGCTGGTGAGAACTTAATGGTCACATAGGATGCTAGGGCTCAGGCTCATGAGATGCTTCACTGTGGCTTACCAGCAGAGCATGCCAGCACAGGGAGGTAACCGCTAGCATGCCTGCTCTGAGGGAGAACAGATCTCCAGCTCAGCTGGCTGCTTTGGCACCACCTGCACGGCTGACTTGGTGTGGGAAACACTTCAAGCCTGACCTGGGATTTGGGAAAGACTCAGTGTGCCTCAGTTGCCCTGCCTGCAAAGTGGGCTTAAGCAGACTCCTGCAGAGCACTCTGTGATCCCCTCGGGAGGAACGCTACGGACACTGACCAGGGCAGAGAACAGCCTTCCCTGTAAATATGAAGGATCCAATTTCTGCAAGCAGAAGCAAGAAAGTATCTAAACTGACACAAAAAAAAATAATGCAGATTATTGAACATCTGTTCCACAGAAACAATCTCTCCAGGCCTCTTGGATATTGCAGATGACACATTAACCTTAAGCACTGAAGAATTTTAATTAGAGGAGGAAAATGTCCTTATTTTCATAGAAGCAGCCAGTACATGTGCCTGGCCTCCTCAGTGAAATGCATCCTTCAATTGCACCATAAGTCACTCCCTCTTTGCTATGTGCTTAATGTTAAGCAGATGCTTAAGACTTGTTGACTTCAAGGAGACTACTCACATGCTTCAAGTTATGTGTGTACTGAAGTTTTCCACTCTTAGCAAGGTTTTCATTTTGTCTCTAGTCAGATCCAGCTGGAGAGTCAGCTGGATCTGAGCATCATGTATGCCCCAGGCAGAGCAGGAGGATTGACTGTCTGTTTTGATACTGACTCTTAAGAGATAACTTTGAAAAAGGATGGGGAAAGTAACTTCCATTCCTTATTATTATATGAACATATAGCTCCAAGAATCTCCATTCTGTATTGGGTCCCAAAGGAAAATATTTGAAATAATCCATATTCATTAGTTTTTAATCCCTCACACACCACAATTCAGCAGGCTGTTAATGAAGATGACAATTATACAGCACTTCACACAAAAAGCAAACCAGAACAGGTGCAAAGGCTGGAGCTTTGCCATACTTGCTCTCTGTTCTTTGGCACAGGGCATCACTTTACTTAAAATGTATTGAAACATCCCAACAGTTTAAGGAGTCAGTCTGAAAGGAAAAGAGGTGACATTTAAGATTAATCATTAGCTGTTGACCACCTAAGATACTAAATCAAAAAGACGACGACTGGCCAAACAGCTTTATCTGTATTTCTTCTAAAGAACACAAGCAGAAATGATGCTGTACCAGCAGAGCAGTAAAAAGACAGACTGTGTTTGTTTTGCCCCTTGAATTAGGGTTCTGATGTACAAGTAGAGAGCAAAGAAGTGGTGCCCAAAGGATTTACGTCCTACCAAGGCAAGCTTGGGAAGAGTGAAGAAGGAATTTCTATCTTCTGCATATGTTGGTCAGAGGTGTTAGAGTTTGTGCAGAAAGCTCATAGCAAAACCATGACTCTGATCTGGCAATATCAGCCACATCTCTGCCCAACAAATCATTAAGCTCTCTCAGTTTGGGGTTTCATCCCTCCTACATGGAGGGAAGACACACCAGAGTAGCACAACACCATGGGGCTGAATTCAAGAACACTGAAGTAAATTTTGGCTCATTGGACTCAGCAGAAACACTTTGGGAAAGACTGCAGCAGGGAGGTAAATGGTGAATGACTTTTAATGAAAGAAACAGGCTTTTAAAGAGGGAATTGCAGTGTACTTTTGATGCAAAAGATCATTTGGTGGGCAGGAAAAGGGACCCCATTAGCAGTGTTATTTCCCCCCCAAAAAAATGCTAAGCAAAAGAAATACTCCAGCAGGTAGGTGATAATGCAGGGAACAAGAGATGAAATGATGGCAGAGATTTGAACTGTTTCAGGACCTAGTGCAAAAGTAAAAAAGGACAAAATTAGGAATAGACTCAGTAGTTAGTTTTCCTTAGGATATGAAGTCATTAATTACCGATTGAAAGGATCGGATTTACTGACCATTTAGACACACAACTGCACTCTGTACAATGATACATCTAATTTACACACAATTATTCTGTTTTTTCCACACACAGATTGAGCAATTGCTTGTGTAAACCACAAGATACATTTCTGTATTCCAACTACCTGATCTGCATGCTAAATCACAGCAACTGTGTGTACAACCTAGCTCTTCACGCTTCCTTGGCACACAGACACACCTGCCCAAGTCTGCCCAAATCAAGACCACAGATTACATCTGTGTGGAAAGTATCAGTAATGCACTCGTGTACTGAAACTGGCACAGAGCACCTGAGGGAACACTTCCCAGTTGCTTTAGGATTAGTTTGTAGCAACAAAACCTGTGATGCAACCTGCTTAGGTGAATTAAGCTGCGACAGCCAAAGAAATAACTTTCTCTCCATATCTGCTCTGCTCATTGTTTTGGAGATCTGTGCAAGAGGAAGACGACCAAACAGGTCCTTTAATCCCTCACTGCATTGCACAGCTCGAAGTCCTACTGGAAACTAGGATCTCAGTTTAAGCGAGCAAGTAGTGGTGAGGTGAACAGCACAGCTGAAGAGCAGGCAGAAACACACCATCCTTCCCCCTTCCTCCATAACCAAACTGGCCTGAGGGATTAATAATTATGAAAACTAAGCCCCATACCTTTCTATACAGCCATTTGTTTACTCTGTAAAACATTTTTTACTTGTTTTGGGGTAGCATACATGAGCTGTGAGCCAGGACAGTGTTGCTCTTAGGGCTATATAAGCACGGAACAAAAAGATGGAACTTCCTACAAAGAGTTTACAAATTAAATAAATTACATCTATGACTCCTGGAAGTGTCATCCCCATGCCCAAGTTCTCTGGACCATGAAGCAAGTTTTTCTGGAAGATAATGAGAAAGTCTTAAGAGCATCTTTAAAAATAACTACTAAGTCAAGTGGGTTTTGTTCATGGCCATTCATAGCCAGAAACTTTAGCAAATTTGTTATTTGGCTTAATGAACATCCAAAAATAATGAAATTATGCCTGCCCAAGTGTTCAGCAGAGAGGAAAGAGAAGCCCAATGCAATTGCCAAGCATGATGAAAGTCTCATATTTCAGTAGGTAGATTGCGTATGCTAAAGATGGCTTTGGCCAGGGCTGGAGGTGTTAAATGAGACCATTGCCTGGGATTGCTGGAAGTCTAAAGTTACTGCTATAGAATAACATTGTGTGTAAACACAGAGAGAGCATGAACATGTCAATTAGCAAAATGAACTCTGATACCTGACACAATCTAAGATGTAGCACATCTTGTGTTTGGTGGAAATACCTTGTTACCAGGACAGCCCAGAAATACCCTGTCCTGTCACAGAGTCACATACAGGAACCTGGAATCAGGAAAGAGTCAAAACATATACAGCGACTGTTGGGTCTGTCGGTACCTTGGGTGGCATGAAGGATGTATGAGGTTTTGTTCCTGAAAAGCTCGCTTTGATAAGATCTGCTTCAGTCAAGGCAGGGCTAGTAGGCCCCAGATCAGTAGGAATTAATCACATTTCACACACTACACCTCATCTGCTTCAAATTTACCTTGAATGATCAAAATAACCAACAGTAGGACCCAATATACCTGGAGTAAGCTACAAAGCCCACAACTTTGTCAAAATAAACCAGAAGTAGATGCCAGTCATGCCATTTGGCATCTCCTCCAGAAGGCAAAACTAGAGGTTGATATAACTAAGAGCTCTCGTGGTACCAGAGGGTCTTCAGCACTCCTGGGAAACTGGGTCCACACCACCTTCTCGTAGCCCTCCCAATACCGACACAATCTATCTTAATACATCACGGAAACTGGCAGGTACTTAACATTGAAAACCAAAACTGCTGTTGTGTGAGCCTGCCTTCCTCGTAGTAACAGGTAACACATTTAAAAGACATGGCTTTTCTCAGCTAAATGCTGCAAAACCTACTGAGATCAATCAGACTCTTACCTGGAGAAGATTAGAGGCTAAGAATAACCATGTGTTGACTAACCTAGCTTTAATTCAGCTCATTGGCAACAAGATGAGGTACAGTTGCAAAGCGAGGGGGCATTTGCTGCCAGAACGTTGGTATTTATTTTTCATCTCTGTTCTACCCTAACAAGAGCTATTCTTCATCAGAACAAATACATTCCTAAGTGACACTAGTCAAGATAAGGCATAGATGTTCATGTAACTCTTAATCCAGGGACTGAGGGGAAAGACTAAGGTGAGCTTTGCAGTCCACCTTGAGCAGGACTTCCTAAAGCTTTGTGCATAGAAAGACAAGAGCTATGCTGGCTGGGGACACCACAAAAGCTCCTTCCCTTTCAAAAGCAGACTCAGCCTAGGAGCAGCTCTGCGGTGGCTCCCTGTGGAAGGGAAGAGAGCAGGGGAGCAGTCAGAGATGACTGCCCAAGTATGAAGGTCCCTACACTCTGCATGGTGACCCCTTGGTGGGACCAGCCAGGCTAGACTGACAGCTTTGGGTCCCTTGCACCCATTCTGGTGCAGGCACTGAAAGAAACCCTATCACTGTGATAGCCCTGATGGTCTGTTGAGGCTTAAAGAGACCCTTCATGGGACGCTACACACACTTGATGGGCTGCATCTTGGGGACCTCTCCTGTAAGGGATAACAAATTAAGGCTCTCTTGGAGTGAGGATCAGTAAGTCACATCACTGAGGCTGCCTCAGAGAATGTCCTTTGCCACCAGCTCCGCTGCTTTCAACCAGGGACACAAGTTCTGCTGCCAATCACAACTTTCCTCTTGCCAGCAGAGATAATGCTGTGTTGGTCTAGAAGATCTCCTAATGGCTGTCTTCAGCCTGCGTCCAACACCAGCCAACTTCAGATGTAACAGCACCAATACACTGACAGGCAGACTGGTCAATTCACTTACACAAAATACAGCTATAAAATGATAATAACTGCTCCAGTTTGGTTTACCTTTATAAACCATGTTTGCTCTTGCCTGTATCTGGGAGATTCTCTCATTTACTATTTCTTCTGCATTGTCATATTTAAGTGTAGATTGATAATAATAGTTACTGCACCAGGCAGTCGTGAAGATTGCTTAATTAGTGTTTGTGAAGCACTTTAAGATCCTCAGATGAAAGAAGCTAAGAAATGCAATGTATAATTATTATGTATTATTAATAAAATTCTGGCACATTGACAGGGAGGAGACAACACTTTTTTCCTTTTCTTTTTATAAAAGATTTTAACTTTTATGCTGTGAGGGACAGATTTACCAAAAATTCACAAATAAACAAACAAGGAGTGAAAGCTCCCTATTCCATCACAGAGGCTGTGTTCTGATAGCAGACAGCAAACATTGCCTCAGAAAGTGAGTTACACTCCTTTTCTGTTCAAAAGCTTGATGAGCCCATAGTTTTAAGAATGGACAGATATGGAGAAGTGCAAGGATGTTACAGTTGTCACTAGTAGTGGAAGTGGTCAAATGCACCCATTATGAGAAGTAAAGAGAGAATTTAATGTGTGATCACTATGGTTAATAAAAGCATGCAATGCAGAAGAAATTAAGTGTACAGAGCAATAGACAGGTATTTTGAAACAAACAGAAGAGTTACAGCCATATGAGTGAAGTTTTTCAGAGCTGAGAATGTGCCAGATAGAAACAAGACTCCCAGAAATATGACAAAACTCAGTCTGAGATGGATTTGTAGGCAGTTTCATGGAAGTGTTAAACTCTTACATATTACAGCTGCCTCTTGAATGCTTTCGGCTGGAATCCAGCTACACCAGAGAAAACAAGTGGTCCAGGGATTAGGGGTGGATTATTACTCTGTTCCTCACTCCATCACAGACCCTGAGAAGCCAGTTATTCCCTCCATACCCTCTCCAAGTAAACTGGTTTAATCACACTGCTCTCCTTCACAAGACAACTGGGAGGACAAACACATTACAGTGCACTCAGATGCCAGAGTAGAAAAAGCTAGAGACTGGCAGGCACTGAATTACTGCAGAAAAGGGTAAGAAAAGACTAGACATAGTCATATAAAAGGGTCCTTGGGGAGCCAAGGAGCTGCTCCTGGTGTTTAGTGCCACAACATGTTTCCATTCCGTTTACACTACCATCACATACCACTGAAACCAGCCAAACAAAACATACATAGCACATGGAAGAGATCTCTTGTGTCATGGAAAGTGTGCTTACTGGAGTTCCTGCCTCCTACAAAAGATTTTAAGTAGTGAGACTGAGACAGACCTCTTTGCTCACATCTTCAGATTATTCTTTTAGCAAAATGAGTACTTTTTAAGAGATAACCACAACGAATCTTAAGTCTAAAATAAAATTTGTTAAGTATAATCATGTTTTAGAAACATTTTGTCCATCAGTACCAACGAGAGAGCATTTCTGGTGTTTACGTACTGCAAATGAGATTTACAGCTCCATTTTGTTCAAAAATGAGCAAGAGCAAATGGACTTAATAAAATAAAATAAAACTAATCTGTGCTTTTGGCTAGAGACTCTGCATGAATCCTAGTCCAAACAGCATTGAACAAGTTCAGCTCATAATAATTGGAACTGATCGTGTACTGCAGAAAAAAAAATGAACTTTAAAATAAATTGTTCCTTCCATTTGTTTTGACTGTTCATCCAGCTTCTGTTAGTGACATAAATTTTTTTATCAGATTAGATGGATGCCTGATGGATGTTGTTTTTCACGTGAGATTTGTCAATACAAGATTCAGGTACTGAGTGCTTTGGTTTTTGCTTTGCTATTGATTTCTCTTATCCAAACCCAGGTTTCAGACACACGACCAAGTAGCAGAGCACTGAGTTAACGCCACCTTCCCCACACTGCAGTTCCAGTGCCTCAGGAGAAGAGTCACAAAAACACCTACAGCCGTTCATTGGACCAGAACAGCTGCAAACTTCAGCAAAAACACTCACAAGAATCACGACAGGTCTGGGAGAGACTTGTGAATGGGGAAAGGGGAAACATTCCTAAAGATGTCAATATATCTTCAAGGCCAGGCTGAAGGCTACCAAAAAGCCCATGCTCTGACCCTCACATTCGCACAGATGCTGTTACTATCAAAGGTGACAACTGTTTTTTTCTGAGGAGATATTACTCCTGTTGAGTAACGTTCTGAGTCATTCATTATGTTCGCTGTGCTCAAAGATAAGCTGGCTGCCAGGATTAATTCTTAATTGAAAATAAATACCTTCCATATACAGGTTAGTTTTGGTATAAAGGAATTCCCATATGTAGAGGCAATTTTAATATAGGATGTGTGCATACATATCAATATACTGTATTGGATTTATATTATGATTATATTATTTCAACATATTATTATATATAGAGTCTGACATACTTATTCTCTTGCCATTCAATACACTTTAACGGCATCCCATCTGTAAAGTCAGAATTGCATCACAGAGTGCACCTTTTCCTCTGTAATAACACACTGTAGGCAGCAGGCAAGGGCAACTGGAAGTTCACCTATACCATGAAAATGTACTGGTGACATGGGACAGGGGAAGATGGGTGACATCCACCCACCACACCCTGAGATCTGCCCTGGTCTTCCTCACTGACCTTGGGCAATGATCATCTCTTCACTTTAAGATGGGGATAATACATATATCACAGGTTTGTCCTGGCCTTAAGTAATCCATCTTTTCAAAGCACTTTGAGAGCTTTGCTTGATGAGTACAGACATTATAATACTCATCTGTTCCCATTACATTCAATGGGAGTTTCAGCTTCCACAGAAGCAGGGCTGGGGCCGCTGGTATTATTGGAAGACCTAGAAAATAAATACATTTGGGATATTTAAATGTTAGTGTTCAGGAAGGGGCTATAGCAGGTACAAAGGCACAGTGCTTGCCTAGGGATGCCCAGCACTCTTCCAGGCTTGCTCTAGAGTAAAGAGTAGAATTTTTTCATTAAAAATCAGAATGAGACCTCACTGAGTCCTGTTGGTAAACATGTTCAGCTAGTGTCAGGTTGTAAAGGAGACAGCAGAAGCCAAGAAAAGCTAGGACAGCAGACAGAAGCCAGAGACCAGACAAACTCTGGGGGGAAAGTTTACTACAAGGTTCACTTTCGCTATACTAGGTAATTGAGAATGCCAGGAGGTGAATGTGTGGCTATTGCCCCAGAGACTAAACTTAGAGCAAGGTCATCCTAAGCATAAAGGGTGCCAAAGCTAAAGCAGCTCAGGCACAACAGTTAAGCGACAGGGTGTGGGCCAGCAATCCCTGAGCTGTTGCCAGCTCATAGGTCCATGGCACAGAGCAACACAGAGCTGATTTAACCACTCAGCACTTGGAGCAGTTTTGCCCCATAAGGACAGTGACCTCTAAGCGCCCAAGCTATCTCCATACTGCAGTTCCAGTGTTCCTAGTCCTAGTGCAACGCACAAGAAGCCAACCCAGCCTGTGATGGAGCTGAGCCTTTAGATCTAGGAAACAAACTGGGCAACTCTCATAACAATAAGGGTCTGATCCTTGTCTGCCTTAATGTAGTAGAAAGAGTAACAACACATAGCTTCCATGTATAGCTTCTACAGAGAAGGCTAATATTAATGTCTTGCTCACATTCACTGGCCACACTGTGCCTCTTCTGTTGCTGCCACTTATCTCCATGGACTAAATCATATTGACTGTGTTTATTATAAGAACTAAGTGATCAGCTGTGAACTTTCTTTGACATAAATATTTTGCCATTAGCAATGACAAATAGCAACGCTCATGTTGTAAAAGTAACATTGGATTATTCCTCTCCATGGAGGCATTTATGTCAAGAGAAATCAGAGGGAAATTGTGATCTTCAGGATCAAGAGGAACAGGCAAAAGCAGGAACGTGATGGCAACGATATTTATCCCACTGTGTAAGAGTTAAAAATTAAGGAAGTGTTTTAAAAAAATGAAAAGAATTGATTTTTCCACATAGCTGCAGAGTGGCTCTGTATAGCTAGCTCCGAGCTCCGCTGCAGTCAGTGCACACCCATCAGGCACGGCATGCTTGACTCGGTAGTGTATGCAAGTGCTTTGCACAGGTACCACCCAAAGCTGCACCCACACTTTGCACGCATTACCCCATGCTCACATTTCCTGGGTGGATCAGGCCCAGCCCTTTTCCGAATCCCATTATTACTAAATCTCTGTAGTTACAGCTAACCAAAATAGGCATTTTCCATTCTTGTAAGATTTCCTATATTTCTGACTAGCAATGTTGGCACCATGGCTGCTTGCAGGCTGAGCAGGATGGGAGAACACTGAGCAGCAAGAGGAATTAATTTCTCAGAGAGATTTTTCAAAGGTACAAATGATAGCTGGTGTTTTAAAAATAGCATCGACTATACTTCTATAGCACACATCCTCTAAGGAATTCAGCCTGAGCCTGTAAGCTTGTCATTCCCCTCCTGGGGCAAGCAGTCTCACATAGATGTGGATGGTTAGGCTTAGAAAGGAACACAGACTTGTTCCAGGCTCTCCTAACAGAAAGTTACAGATAAGTTAAAAATCCAGGAGTATGCCTACATATATATGTTGATGCATACTATACTTCATGGACTGCATGGCAAGTACATCAAAAGAACTACTAAGCATAACAATTTTACTTTTCCTTTTATAAGATTCTTTAAAGACTGCAGATCTGCAGGCTTGAGTTGTGAACTGCTGTCTGCCTGGATCCAAGGGCTGCTCAGGGCTACAGTAACAGGTCTGGAGAAAGGATTACCTTTGAAAGGTGAGGATCCCACCTGGAGAGCTTATAACAAGATTGTTTTTGGCAGATGTGACATGAGATGTTGCATTAGGGATACAGGAGATTACCAAACTGATGCTATGGCCAGGGTGTCTCCTGTGTTACAGGGACTCCTGGCAAGGTTCTTTAGAGCCAGTAAAGAATCACAGGACACAATTGCCAGGCAGGCAATATCACTGAGTTTTACCCAAAAGTGAGAGTTTAGGGAGACTGTAATGCAGAGGAGTTCTGGAAACTGGCAGCACAGCAATACATTGTGGGAAGGTCAGTGAGACAGAAGCAGAGAACGCATTGCAGGGAGCTGGACATAGGAATTAAGGCTCCCCAGACAAAAGATTTAAGTAGTTCATTGGAAGGAGAAGCACCCAGAAAGGAGATGCAGGATGAAGACATTGATACAGAACAGCAATTGTTTGTGCATCCACAGGACAGTGCTGTGCTAGGCACCCAGCGATAAGCTATAGACCAAAGTTGCAAATCCCTGAACCCAGGAGAAAGGCTTTGGAATGAGGCTCTGCTTTTGAGGCTCTCCAAAGGCAGGAACTTACTCTGGATGAAGGGAAAAAGCCTACTATATATAGCAGAAAAGCTAAGGCAGTAGCTGCATCAGAAAAATGAAAGTCACGGATGGAAGAAAAATATGGGCAATCTGGCTTTAACAAACAAAGTCAACATCTGCCCAGTGATGGGAGTCTCAGAGACAGATGAGACATGGCTAAGATGTGACCCCTGCAATTAGGGAGAGGGGTTTCCTCTGCTGAATGCTAAATTCAGGCAGGTTTAGAGATGAATGAAAACTGCATGCCATAAGGGAGGGCCAGGAATAGAAAGCCCATGTGGGGGAAGAACGCTCTAGATGTGGCAAATGCATCTCCAAGAGGCTTTATCATTCTTATTTTGTCACTACTATCAACAATAATAAGAAAAGAGCTTACAGAGCAACCTCCCCAATCCCTAAGCAATGCATCCAGAGATTAGCAGCAGAGAGCAGTGGGCAGCTCGAGAAAAGCTGTTCAACAAATGTAGAGGCATGCATAATAAGATTACTGAATTGGAGTTGAATGTTTTCAAGGATAAATGTGATATTATTGCACTGGCAAAGACATAGTAGGAACAGGGGAAAGGATGAGAAATAGCCTGCCAGAATGGAGGGATTGCTGCAGCTGAGCTCCCAACAGGACAGGGACAAGTGGGAAGTAGAGGCAGTGAGGAGGAGAGGAAGTGCACATCCTACTTGACATGCAGATATGCAGAGAAGCTTTTTGCAAAGTGGGTGATGTCATCATGTTTTTCTCAGCCTTCAGGACAGCAAGGGAAAAATAGATGAAGCCAGCACATGCAGAGGAGTCTGTAAGACGAGCAGACTTCCCACCCCCCCCGACCCTGTGCAACGCTAATTGCTCAAATATTGATCAGGGAAATAATTTGTAAGGACTAAAAAGAAGAAAGGATTTCTTTTCCTCTTAAGAGGCAAAAAGGTAAAGGTTCTTGAGGAGTTGATGGAAAGGTCTGGGTGATCAGAGAATGTCAAAGACCATAAGTTAATTAAGATGTAGATTTGGTCCAATTTGTTATTTGTTTCTACATGCAACAACTGCAGTCCGTGATTTTTCAGGATGCCATGAAGTCTGGTTGGAATTTCAGCTAGGCTGGTTCTCTGAGGTACTGTAATACCTACTCCAGAAAATATCTGCACCTTCATAATCTAGGATAAATCCAGACAGAAGTGAACAACAGAGTCCTCTATGGTTAAAAATGGATGTTGTGAGTACACCAAAGTACAGGAAGAATACTATGTAGAAAAACAAAAACAAACTAAAAAAACCTGAAAGCCCTCCACCAAACTATTAAGGGAGACTGGGAGAATGATAAAAATAAGCAGGAATATGCAAAATTAGTGATTGCAGGAAGAGGAGGAAGCATCCACAAAGACAGCAGCGAGCATTTCTCAGGGATATTGTCCCGGTTTGAAGACAGAACCACAACAGATATACAGGAAAATAAAGCCACAGGAAGCAGGAAAAACTGATCTTTTAAAATATCTTTAAGGCTAGAGAGAGAGAAATCGAGAGTTTTATTAAATAACTGTCTGTTAAATATTGTTTGATTTGGTAGAGGGAGAGTCCCTCGGTGCTCAGTTTTGTACATAGGAGTTTTCCCACTGGGCAAGGTGAGTGCAGGGGAGTACAGCACAGCAAGGGCCTCTAAGTAAATGGACTGGTGGGTCAAATGGTTCAGGTGCCTGTTGCACAGTCTGACCCTGGAGAAGGGCTGGAGTGCTGCCCTGTGGCTCTACAGCACCTCGCACAAGGATGGTGCAGCTTCATCTGCAGCTGTGATGGACTGCAGCATTATTATAGGAACGACACAAACACCCTTCTGCTAGTGCTGGGGGGGGTGGTAACAAGGCAGCAAGCCTGGGGCTTCAACAGCTGTCTGATGCCTCATCACAGAAATCTGGAGGCTCTCAAAAAGTGAGTATTACAAAAATCTAACAGAGTGTTCTTTCCAGTCGCATACAGGGTAAAGCATTGCACATAAGACGCTGCTTTCCATGAGGTGGTTAGTTTAAAAGCCAGATATATTAGTTAAAAGATATAGGTAAATCCCCAGTGGATAAAAGAACAACAAAAATTAAGGTCTGGGGATTCTTCTTTTCTTATTGAATGCTGTTTTCCACCCTGAGGTAGTTCACGTATAATTCCTTTTAAAAAAACAAATCACCAAACACAAATAGAAAAGAACTTACTCTCTCAGTATTTAACCAGTCCCAGTATAAGCATGAGAAGTTCTGCAGTAAGCTGTTATGGAAGAGTCAGGTTAGGTGTTGTGCAGAAAATGTTAAAATACTAACAATGTTGACAGCCAGCAAGAAAGTCCACATTGCTGGAGCGGGAGTTAGATGACAGGGCATGGCTCCAGATGGATTGTGTTGGGTTTGGGGGAGAACCTGCATTGTAGCCATTTTCTAGACTTCTTGAAGAGAACATGAAGGGAGTCTGTATTTCCTACATTTATGAAGAAAAGGTTTTTCCATTGACTTGTACTACTCAATGCAAAAGAATAAACAAGAGCAGTGCAGATTTTCCCAACAGTGATTTTTAGATCCTTCAATGACAATCATTAAACCTCAAAATAGTTTACTTCATTCTCTTTCTATACAAATGGTTTGAGCTCCCAGACCTGGCAAAACAGATGGAGTCTGGCTTTAGGAAAGGCAACAGAAGTTCCTGGAGGCCTGTGGCCTCAGCAAAAGTGCTTCACTGAGCAGATAGCTGAGGAAAGCTGGCCAGGACCTATCAGGCAGAGGCTCAGATTTAGAAAATGCAGCCTGAAACAGAGCCTGGGCACAGCTGGTTAGGTCAGATAACAGGTCAGTCTGCCAAGTCTCTCTCCCCACATCTTTCCACTAGAAGTTGAAGATTGGGACCAGCCTATTCAATATGTGGAATGAATTCTCATGAAGGTGATCAAAGCAAAGGGCATACTCTGGCATGAGAGAAAAGCGATCCACCAGCAGGGAGAAAATCGGATAAAGAATAGGCTTAGCAGCTCTTCTGTCCCTGCCTAGTAAGCTAATTGTTCATGATACCCATTTTCTTTGCTATACTTGAAATGAGTAGAAATCTCTGTCTGGGAACTGTTGGAATATTTGAGGTCCAAGAACATACAGCACCATTTTCTTTACAGTAACAAAGTCACAGAATGGTAGCTTTAAATGGGAAGGATAATAATGCATTACCTTTCACACTCAATTAATCCAGAGCCTGCAACGCTGAATGCACTTACTCTGAGAATTTTCTCAGAAAATGAAGATAGAGTGTATTTCATTTATAAATTACAAAAGACACTTATTTGGCAAGAATGACCCCTGCTCATATACAATAAATCAGGAGCATCAACAGTCTCTAATGGATTTTGAGTCAGTGCCACAGACAGTGAAGCCTGGGGCCTGTGTTTCAAGATTCCAGGACTCTGCCAAAGGAGCCTTATAAATGATTAATGCATTCAGCACAGTGTCATCCATGCCACTGGAGAGACAAAGACATTCTGGGGCTCTGTTTGTCATTAAAAATGTGATAATCAGTTCAGCAGTGGACCATGCCTCTCCCTCCCCCTGCCAGAATGAGCCATTTAGCACCACACTTCATAAAATTCCTTCCCCAAACTTTCATACATGCTCTTGGTTCACAATGTGCAACATTTTGATAAGAGAAAAAAGAGAGGGAAAGAAGAACTGTTTTCATAAGCAGGCCAAAGCCAGATTTCCTATGGGGATGGAGTTAAGGCTTGCATTTGCAAATGCATGTATAGTAGGGGGGTGACATTAAAGAGGTAGCTAGGGCCTCTTTCTACTTATTTGCCATACTGTGAGGATGCCAGTACATAGAAAATTCAAGTTGTGGTCCCTACTGCTCAGTTTCTCATGCTTTTCAGTTATTCATCCCACAGCTTTCAACCTCTTCCCCTTCACTTTTGTCCCCATGGTTACTGAATCACTGTGTTCGCAGAGATTTTCCCCACTAAAGAATATGTGACTAACATGAGACAGCTAAATTATCAGAGCCAACTCTAACATGGATGTTATTTTCCAAACACCTTCGAATAGATCTGTTGCACGGGCCTCAACTTCAGACTTAACTATTGACAGAGACAGACCCGCAGCAGTATTTCACAGGGAGACTTAAAATAGGCTGGAATCAGATAAAGGATTAAACTCAAGTGCTAGTTTTAGCAGACCCGCTGACTAGACTTGTGCATGAAACAAATAACTGGATGTATTCTACCACAAAATTTTAAATTAAGCCCTAAAAGGGAAGGCGTTATTTCCTGACTGGACCTGGGTCTAAGAAATTTCCTCTAAGAGATTCCGGTAAATTTCCTCTTCTTAAAAGCCAGTTTGGTTAAGTGGCAAGAGACACGCATGTTTTAGGCCCAAAGAAATCTCTACTACAAAATACACTAAGACAGGCAGCAGATAAGTCTACTAATGTTCAGCCACAGCAATCAGGGTACGCTGACCCAGGGGTCAGTGGAGCTGCTCCCACACTGAGCAGCCCAGACTGCCCCAGGGAAGCTCAAACCAGATCCCTTCCAAATTACCCCCAAAAGATACATTAAACCTTGTTTGCATTTGGGAAACCTTTCTCCTCTTCACTCACAGCATTCATCCAGCCACAAGTGCCCAGATGCTAAAGCAAGAGTAGCAGGGCAATACCTCATGTAAGTGTCACCACAGTCATAAGCCAACACAGAGAATACCTGACAAGAACGTAGAGATCTTACCTTGGCCGCTACGGAGGAGTTGGGCTTCTCCAGGAGGTCCCAGAGCTTTTTCCTTTTGTCAGCACAGCAAGTGTTATCAAATTCCTCCCCTTCCCTTTCCCTCAGTGTCTCGGCTTCTCTCTTCAGCTCCTCATTCATCTGCTCCTTCTTCTGGTGGTAGCGGGCCTGGCAACAGGACTCCAGGTAGATCTCATCCACCCCCCAGTAGTCCAGCTCCTGGCTGAAGGACAAGGCGCACATCTCCTCCATCATGTGCAGCTTGCCAGTACGGTAGAAGTTCAAGATTGAGGTGAATGCCCCGGGATGCCTGTCGAAGAAGTACTCGTTCTCATCCAGGTTGTAGTCATCACAGATCTCCATGAGGGAGTCGTGCGTGTTGCAGTCTCTGAGCTTACCCAGCCTGGTCCGTGGCAACCTGTCCAAGGTCCGCCAGAGAACCTCGTGGGCCAGCCCCCCCACGTTGAGCTTGACCCTTCGGGAGCAGGCCTTGCTCCTGACGATCTCCGTGGGGTCTGGAGGCAAAGAGGTAGTAGAGCGAGATCCATGCTTATTCATCCCCAGAGGCATCGCTGGTCCCCCTCAGGCTGGACGCTCCAAGGTGCGGCGTGGGGCAGGGTGCGTGGGGGGCCGGCTCTCCTCACCTCTCCTTCCCCTCCATGCCTCAGAGCTGCAAGAGAGGCCAACCATGGGTCCCCGCCCGCTGACCTCCGCGCCCGCCGCCGCCCGGCCGCGGCCTTATCCCGGCGCGGGGGAGCGCCCGGCCCCGCTAATCTGCTGAGGGGGCGGCGGCGCTGTCCGCCCCGGCGGTGCTGAACCGCGCTCCGGCGTGCAGGCGGCCGCGGGCAGGCGCTGTCCGCGCTCGCGGTGCTGAAGGCCGCCCGCTCCCACGTGTCGGACCCGGCGCTGCCGCCGAGCTCCCCCGGGCGGCGGTCCGGTGCGTCCCCCGCCTCCTCTCCCCGCCTCTGTCCGTCCGGGTCGCCCGCACACCCCGGCCGGGGGAGCTGCGGAGGCTGGACACGGTCCCGGGAGCCTCTGCGAGCACAGGGCTGGGAAATACTGACTGATAGAGGACAGCATAGAAATCTCCTGAGCACCCCAAAAAGCGCCGGGCCGCTAGCCAGGGGTGCGTTGGCACGTTGTCCCCCATGCCGGAGGAGCCCACCGGGAGCGCACCGTCCCCGCCGCCGCCCCCGCCGCTCCATCCCGCAGAGGGGCCCTACCGGACGGCGGACGCCAGACCCCGGGTGCCCTTACGACCCTCCCGGGCCAGCCCCCCTCCACGGAGCCAGCGGTGCCCCCCGCCCTGCCCAGCCGTGGAGGCTGCAGGGAGACGCGGAGGCTTTTTTATAACTCCACCTTGCAAATTTGCCCGAGGAGAGGGCTAGGGAAGGGGAAAGGGGCTATTTCCAGTCACTCCAACGATGCACTCTACCTCTGTGGGCTACTCAGGGAGGCCCACACACATACACCCCACGCCGACCTCTGCATAACACAGAAATCAACGAAAATCAGAATAAGGAAAAAACCCGAGCCTCCTTTACGAAGCCGAGTAGCTTATGACAGCCCTGAGCACTGTTGCTTACACAAGATGGCACGAAGAGAAACCCCGGCGCAGAAAGGAACAGCTCCTTCATGCCCAGCCGGCACAGGTCCGGGGGGTCGACCCCTCTCCCCGCTGATCCGGGTCCCCCCAGCCCCAAAACCAAAACACCGCCGCTGCCTTCAGGCCGCCCCCGAGGCTGCTCCCCAACCGCCGCCGCCGCACACGGGGAAAGGTTCCCCTCCCTTGGCCCGAGCCCGGCCCGCACCTACCTCCTCCTGCGGGCTCCTAGCGAGGCGGTGCGGGGCTGTGCGGGGCCGAGGGCGGCTACATCCTGCGGCGGGGCGGGCAGCAGGGGCGGCCCCGCTCGCATCCCCCCGCGGGCAGCCTCAAGGCGGAGGGATGGCGGCCGCGCTCTCGGCTGTCCACGGAACCCGGGGGGAGGGGAAGGGAAACGAGGTAAATCGGATCCCTCGGCAGGAAGCTTTCCAAGGCCTTCCCTCGGCTGCGGCTCCTCACTCCTGCCTCCAGTCAACGCCGAAGCCGCATCTGCCTCCGCCCCCCCAAGCACTCTCTCCGTGCAGACACAAAGGGAAGCTCCGGTACTTCCTTCTGCTGCCTCGGAACGGAGATCAACAAGTCTAGTCTGAACCTCCAGCTTTTCCCTGCAATTCTGTCCCGGAGTTGTTTGGAGCGAATTGGAAGTTGGGGGTGGAAGAGAGGAAGGCAGCTCCACCGTGAGCTAGGATGCAGCATTGCAGGGAAGGTTAACGCTTTCCTGGCCCTGCCCCGCCGCCCCGGGGCTGATTTACAGCGGGGGAGGCGCCTGGAACAGACCCAGCACCGCGGGGAGAGCTGCAGCATCCCTCCTTAGGAGGATGGGGCTATTCCCACCACCCTCCAGCTCCCGGTGGTATCCCCCGTGAAAATAAGAGCAGGGATTGGTGCCAGGAGAAAAACGATGAGCAGAGAGCGCTGATAAACCCAGCAGGGCCCCTATTGCTTCCCAGGCCCTGCTTGCTGAGGCAGGAGCAGCTGAGCTCAATGAGGCCGAACATCACTGTGAGTGCAAGGAGTGAACTGAGCACTTGCCCTCACCCGGGCAGCCCCTCACCAAAGGAAAGAGCCCATTCTCAGGATGGTTGCATATATTTGCAGATACAGATGAGAGGAATAATAGTGGATCTCTAGTGCTGATTATATATATACATGTAATAAAAATGAGCATTTACTAACCTGAAAACACAGCAGAAACAGAGTAAAGGCTAACTTTCCAGGGAACAGCATAGCATCCCTCTGCTGCTCTGTCCTTCTTATCTTCCTCCTTCACTCCCAACAGGGGAAATGGACCTCACCAGGAATCTAGAGCTCCATTAGCACCATTTAATGGCTACATTAGCACCACTTAATGCAGTTCACCTGCCTAGGCTGGTGTATCGGAGGTACACAGCCATGCTCGTTAGCCCTTTCTCCTCTTGCATTGATTGACCACGCCTCATAGACTCCAGTGACAATTCCTACTACAAGGTTTCCTAAACAGGAGACTAGTGTCTGATTTTATATGATTAACTAGGGAAAAAGACTCTCAGTGTTGCTTTTCCCCATTTTCTATGCTTCTCTCCCACCTGGCTCCCATTGCCCCATGTACAAAATATCAGTGTTATGCTACTATCTTTGGTGTTTGAACATCCACATCTTTCTTAGAGATGACTTTCTGAAATCCCAAACAGTATTTGTGTGGCTGGGACTTTTTCTCCAGTACCTCTCACAACTGTATATCATCTGTATTCAGGATTTTTCACAAGGAGAAGTGGGTCACTACCTTCCTTTTGCAGATGGGGAAATTAAGATATAGAAAAGCAAGATCACCCAGAAGGGAGGTGGAAGGAAGAACCGGGCAGAAGCTTGTTGACCAACTTAATCTCAGCCCAATGCCCCTCCATTGCAGTAGCTCCCCTTACTTCATAAAAACCTACATTCAGCATGCAGAGTACTTCAGTGGTACTGAAGTACTTATTAATTTGTCATCATTTCACCACCAGACCCTACTTTACTCCTCTTACAACAGAGAGGAAAACCCCTGATCAGGGCTGTGAAGCTAAAGCTGTTAATGATTACAAAGTGCTTTGAAACTTCCAGCTGCCAGGTGCTGTAGGAGAGCAAGTTATTTGTTTATTAGCACTGGCATCCAGGGCACATTATCTCCCCTTGTGAAAAATGCGGGCTGCTCGTCTGCAGGAAGAGGATGGTGGGTGAGAAAATGACAAGTAGCCTAATGCGGGGAGCTGCCTCAGATTCAATGTAGTTAAATCACTGGGAGAGTGATTGAACTGGCAACTCAGGTTTATTAGCAGGGCATTTGTATCTTCGTGCGTCACTCTTGCTACCCTGCCAATGTCATTCCCATGTTATGCCAAGAGGCTGGAGAACCAGCAGTGCAGGGTGCATGTGAAGGGGCAGCATGGAAGCACAGATTCCTCCACTCCTGCATGCTCACCCTTCCACCTGTGCTGTCCCGCCAGTGCTGAAAAATCATACTGGAGTCTCAGGTAGAAGATGCAAGAGGGAGCCCTGCCCAGGGCGGGCCCTCCAGCTGTCTGTACCTGGGGTGATGCAGGACTCTGGGGAGTGGAGAGGACATTTCCACCCCCAGGACTTCTTTTCCCTGCAGCATTTCTTGTCCCGTGATGAAGAGTTTGTCAGCAAGGGGCAGTGCAGGCCTGAGGATGCAGAAATGTGCAGCCTGCTCGCTCTTCTCAGAGGTTATCTAACCCACTCTTGGTTTGGATAGTCCTTTCAATTGATATTTTTGTACCCAGAGCTTCTGAGAACTTAATTTATGATTTGTTATTTCCACATCTTTTGGAGCCAGCCAAATGCTTGAATGCAGTCTGTGGCAAACCCTGTTCCTTTCCAGGTATTACAGCAGTTATAGATGAGGAAACACCTTAAACCTCAAGTACTTGACAGGAAATGTGCAGAGTATGGCAAATATATGTTCTCCTGGGCTCCCAGTCAGTGGAATATACATATCTTGATTTCACCTGCCAGGCAGAAAAGCTCTCTAAGACAGTGCTTGCTGAACTACAACATGACAGGGAAATAGGCTGAGCCTAAATGCAGAAATATCCCTCTGCTGATCTGCAGTAACTCCTCTGCCTGCATAAGGAAAAGTATCACATCTTCACAAACACCCACGCCTATACAACAGTCTGGCATCTTCCTGTCCATCCTGCAAAGCAAGAGGGGAGGCTGATTTACATCATTTTACTGGTCACAGAAAAACAAAGGGCTGTGAGAAAAGGAAGGCTGCTTGCCTGTAAACAAGCACACAGCCCCGTCACGGTGATGGTATGTGGAACAATGGGTTTCCAGCAGAGATGGGCACAGCAGCTTTGGTGGCCCACAAGTTTTGGCTGGTTCCTGATGCTGAGGGGATGCTGGGTTTCATATTCTAAAATGAGCTATGGATGTAACAATAACCTGTATTGTTCTTGCAGCCCAAGGGCCTTGTACTTGTGAGTGGGAAATAGTCACACACAATAAACTCTCTCAGTTACAGAGTGCTTCCTATTATGTCCCTTTAAGGATTCCCTTAGTTTCCAGGGATTTTCTTTCCAGCCTAGAAACACTTTAGGTACAATGGAGATTTTCTTTTATAGTCCAAAGTCCTTTTCCTTAAATGGGAAAAAAAATTATCAGGTTTCTTGGCAGAGGTCTGTAACAAGCATTGAAAAGTGCAAAAAGAACTGAGATACATAATGTGGAGTGGCTTGTGCTACTGAGAGCCCAGGAGCGTGGAAATACTAGAATACCAGGGAAAAATGCTGGAAGCAGACAGTGAAATACAGTCCAAAAATGAACCTTAAAGAGACAAAGCTCTCCTCAAAAAACCCAGGCAGAGCTTGGAAGGCAACGTCAGCAGCAGCTGGGCTCAATCATCACATTCTCCCTTGCTGAAAGCCCCTTTTGGAGGAGTTCAGCTGTAGTTGCCAACCTCTGCTGCGGCGGGGGAGCAGGCTCTGCATGTAAGGGGGAAGCCTTGGTAGCCACAGCTTTCCTGGCCCCTAGCCTGTCCCTCCAGCATGCTCCACCATTCACTCTTGCCCTCTACCAGCTCCTCCTCTCACCTTGGTAAAAGAAAGCCTTTCACAAACTGTTTGTGTATATTTATAAGTCGATAACAGCTCTTTGGTCCAGAAAGCAGGGCCTGACCTCTGCCACCCTTTCTGGGTCCTCCGAGAAGCACCAAAGGATCTGGGATGGCTGAGCTGCTGGAATGGATATCTGCAAAAGTGGGAGATGGAGGGAGGAAGGGTAGAGGGGTTTCACCAGGGACCAGAAAGCGAATGCCCCTTGGCAGGGGGCAAAGCCTCCGAAGACAGTCTGAGCTAGGGAAGAGAAAAGACAGATGAGAGCAGCCCTCATTCTTGTTCAGGAGAACAGCAGCCCCATGAGGACCCTGTCCTGTAAGGAGTTGAAATTTTCAGCTTACCTAAACTTTTCAGATGCATTTTGAAGTCCCAGGAGTGCCCAAATTCTCTCCAGTTGAAGGCAGGCTTCCCTCCCTCCTGCCACCTCGAGGAGGGGCAGACCAGAGCTGCATTACCGCTTGCCTGGCACCCCTCTGCAAACAGCTCCCGGTGCTTAGTCAACATTGGGTTTCTTTTGCCTCCGGGAAGAGGGCAGGAAACATGCCAATGCAAATTGGTTATCAGAGAATTTTCTTGTTCAGGTTCCCACAAACACATTCAGAGCCATCCCCCTTGGCTCCAGCTTTCTGCCCTTCACAGGATGTGCATTTCCTCCCGCACATCTATTAAATCTCCTCTCTGTGCTCACTGACCACAAGCACACACCCCATGTCTCCTCTTCCCAGGGATGGCTCCATCAGACCCACCTTTCCTCTCCTCCCGATGAGGATGAGTCTGGGAGACTGACTGAATGCTGTGGAAGCACCAGCCTATTCCCCAAGGTGGCTGGGTATGTAAAACATCACCTCCTGGATGCATCTGTCTAGTTCACATTGGGTTTGAGACAAAATACAATTACTTCTAGGAAGAAAAATACACAAACTTTTCTGCTAGTTGAGGAATAATAAGCCCTCAATGGGGTGATTTATCCCTGTAACCCATCTGCTAGGGAATTTACAAAATAACCTGAGAAATTAATTTTCTCTTACCATAGGCCAAATCCTTGGGTCCCCAGGTCCCCATCCTGCCCAGGAGGGGCTGGTGGCAGTTGGACTCTGCCAGACCCTCACCTCCCGGCTTGTGCTGTTCAGGCAGGGCTGACACTGAGGGAAAAAGAACCACCTATATGATGTTATCTAACATTTAGCTTTAAGCACCAAGCTCTGTAAAGCAATTTGTCTTGCTATGTTATTCAGCAACTGCAGATTTATTAGCCCCTAAAGGGCACTGAAGGCTCATGTTAGTCACCCCGCCATCAGTCAGAAGGGAAGGCAGCAGAGCTAGAGAGGTCAGCCAGTCTTTGCAGCAGTGGAGATGTGACCTTTCGCTCGCAGAGCTGACTAAGTGCCTGTCCATCTGGGCAGCTTTCCACCCAGCTGCTGAGGACTGCAGATGGCCCCGTAGCCATTCACACCCCTTGGGGTCTGTGGCACACCAGACCCATGCTGACTGCAGACAGAATATGCAGTCTTTTGGGAGAGTCAAGGTCCAGGATCTCTATGCAGTGTCATTCCGAGGAATTCATGGGCGGAAGGTCCTGCATGTCCTCCCTAAGCTGCCCCCATGGGAGCTTAGCTGCCTCCTCCAGCTACCAGAGGGATCCCAGCCATGGGGGGAGCTTGCATGTGGGGAAAACCCCTTGCACTGCCAGGCGAGAAACTGCAGATGTGGTGGGGCAGCTGCTGATGCAAGCAGCAAGGCGAAGCCACAGCTCTGAAGACAAGACACAAATAGGGGCGTAATGGGAACTAGATAAATATCATTGACCCTGCTGTGTTTGCACCAGCCCTGTGCCTTACACACAAGTCCCTCTGATTCAGAGGGGGTGGGGGCTGTTTCTCTCCCTAGGTTGGAGGAAGCCTGACTGCTTTACCCAGCATTTGGAGAACCAGCCTGCTCAAAGCATGTTGCAACAGGCGGTGGGGAGCCCTTGCCTGCTATGGAGGGCAGGAGTGCTGAGAAAGAGCAGTGAGGGGAGTGATGAATCCACCTTCCCCTAATAGAGAATATGCCAGCTTGACTGTTTCAGGAAAGGCTTTTGGCACCAAGACTCCCAGCAGTGTAGCTAGCAGTTGGGTCTGCTAAAGAGCTCCCCCATTCCAGTCCCTGCAGCATCTTCCTGGCGTGGCTGAAGCAAATACAAGTGATGTTGTAAAGGAGTCGGGGCTCTGAAGGGCACCCCAGGGTGTGGCTGCTCAACAGCATCCTCAGAGCAGGGGGGAGGAGACAGGTCCCCTCACTAAACAGCTTCCACTTAAGCTTGGGAAAACTGTTCCTTGACATGGGGACGTGGCAGCAGATAGCTGTGACCTGAACATGCTCCTGCTAGGATTCACTCCTGCCCCACAGTTGCCCAGTTCCCATCCCGGGTTTCTCTTGACCAGCTCCTCTTTAACAAGCGCAGGCTGAGGGCTCAGCCTTAGAGGCAAAGCAAACACATAACTCAGCCAACAGATACAATCTACTTCAGGGTCTAATGCTGGAAAAATGCCATTGCTTGAACGTCCTGAAGCGTGGCAAATTTCCTCAGGATAACGAGGATAAGAATTGCTCTGCTCTTGCATATACAGATCCTAAAAGGACTTTGCAGTCAGAGAGCAATTTCAGATAGTTCCTCAGAGAAAAGAACCGTAATATCCCCTTTCAGACTGAGGGAAATTGAGACAGAGGATTAAAGTGATCTGCCAAAAGCTGCATGGGGTGGGAGATGAATGAGCAGCTAAATGTACTTTAAATCTTAGGAGATGTCCTTTAGTGATTCCTACCAAGATTGTTTGCCTTGTCCCTGTTATTGCATCAAATGGGGAGCACATTTATCAGAGGCTCGTGCTTTTATGAGAGTCACACATCTCAGTGAGAATAAGGCTGATGGGGGTACCCAACAGTTTAAGCTTTTTGTTGCTCATCTTGTATGAGAAACTGGCAGAAAATAGGCAGGATTTTAAAAACTTGCATGACCCCAACCCTTCTTGGCCATTCCCTGATCTCAAGTGCCCTAAGCCTTGAGTAAACACACTCTTCCTTCTCCCTTTCTTTGTGCTGTTCAACAACACTAAAAGCTGGAGCTGCTTTGGGGTCAGGAAGCCTCATGCCAATGGCTGCGAAGTGACATGGGGGGGGGTGTGGGGTGGTGTATCAAATATAATTTCAAGCAACTATTTGATGTTATTTCTAACAGTAAGGGGGGCTACCTCCCCTGGGGACAGGTGCTGCAGGAAAGGCTGGGCATCTTGTGCCACTAATGGGGTTAATTCCTTGGAGGTGGGAGAACTTTTATTTCAGTGCCATCCAGTCACAGCTGCAGGAATCACATCAATTGTCTCTGGGAAGAGTCACTTCCAGACTTTCTTGGGTTATTTTGCATCTGTAACTTGTCTTTGATAAAACACATTTTAATTTGCAGGATTATAAAGATCATGTTAAAGCAGCTTATCTAACGCTCTGTTCTCCTTCCCTGTTTTTCCCCAAAGTGTTTGTGGGTGATGCAGAAGGCTGCAATAAGCCATTCTTGAAGGCTGTCTCGGATTATACTTCTTCACATGGGACAGCACTACTCCCCATGAATTTTAATGAGTTCTTCTAAACATACCCTTTTTGCTGTACATGAGTTCTGCAGGGGAATAATACCCAGCACTAGCTAACCAAAAAGAACAAATTGGATGTAATCGTACAAAACGAAAACACTGCAATAACCTACTGCAAGTGCAGCTCTGCTTCCTTCATCCCAGCAGGAGCAGAGAACACGGAGAGCAGAGCGGGTATCACTGCACTGCCCAGCTCAGAGGGTGCTGCAGGTCTGGGTTTCGACACCAGGCTATTGCACAGTGCCCATGGGGAGTGCAGAGCAGTGGAGTAGGATTGGGAAGGGCCAGCAATGGAGCAAGGAATTATCTTCAGATCACATTTTTGGATGCTTGGGTGGCCCCTCTCTGAGGGTTCCAGGGACTTTTCTCCTTCCCCTTGGGATTTGCAGCCTGAGGCCCTCTCCTAAAGGCAGTTTTGTGTGCTGCTGCTTTCAGTACATTGCTCACTGGTCACTTTGTTTTTTAAAGATGTAGCTGGAAAAGGCAGATTTTTAATTGCATGAACACTTGTTCAGAGAGCAGAGACCCTTTCTCAAGTCCTTCAGCACAAAGATGCTCAAATATACACCCTGCCCCCAACTGCTTTAGATTTAGGCACCAAAATTCCCAACTGCCTTGCAGCAAAACCTTTGCTACAATGTCTGACCCAACAGTCCCTGCCCCGTTGAGACTCGTTTTCCAGTGTGACTAAACATCTAAAAAGGTCAACGGCTTAGAAATGGAGATTTACTGTCACCTCTGAACTCCTAGCATTGGCATGCTCTAAAAAACATTTTGCTGTCCAAACTCCTTATGATAACACAGAATTAAAAAAAGCAGTTGCAATGCAGCTTTTCTGTAAAGCACATAGGCTTCTTCTGTGGAAGGAGCAGAGAATCTGCAAGGAGTTCTTTGAAATCACTGCCTGTGCTCCTGCCAGCTCTGGTGGGGGGAGTTCACCAGAACTCAGATCCACTGTGGAAGACAGAGATTATTGTCACCCGGTTTTAAGCAGATGAGGAGATGTGGTCTGGCTAAACTCCTGTGGCTTTGCAGGTGGCAAGTGCCTTCAGGGAGCAGCATTCCTGGGTGCTCCCACCCACCTGCTCTTCAAATCTCTGTCTGGGAAGGGCAAGGGTCCAAAGGGAAGGCAAGAAAAGACCCCAGGTTAAAAAGCAGAGCATGAACCCAAACTCAGGAAGCTTTCCTGCTCCATAGAGTGGCAGGGAGGTCACAGGTGCCCTGCAGAGGGTGTCGCACTCATGGGCATGAGCACCCAGCCCAGTCCTGGGCTGTGAGTCCTCAGCCCAGTGAGTCACATCACAGAGGGCTGGTGTCAGTGCAGTGATGAGATGTGAGGACTTGACATGGTCACAGCCTTCACTAACTGGGGACAGAGTCCTGTCCCCATGTCCCCCCTGTCTTTCAGGCTCCAGGCTTCTGACTGCCCACCCACGTACCCCTCCACATGGTCCCTAGCTAAGGGAGGTGTTACCCCTGCTCCCATCATTTACGTTCTACCATTCCAGTAACCAAAGTAATAACAACAGCAAAGGTTCCTCAGGATTATCATAATAGAGGTTTTTATTTTAAGAGAGTTCTCAGCTACCTACCTTTGTCTTTTTCCATACATTAAATATTAACACCCAGCCAACGTAATGCAAAATTTAAAAGGCTCTCTGTTCAAGCAGTTACGCCCCAGTAAATAAGGAAATCCCAGCAAACTCCCAAACTTCTCACCCACCATCATGTTTGAAGAGCAAGAAGCCATTTCAATATTTCACAATTGTTCTCCAAAATCCTTTAACGGTGTTTCAAATTCAAGCTTAGCCCACATACCACAGCTGGATATACTGACATCTTCTGACCTGGCAGAAAGGGATGTCCACCTTCACTCTTCCCTTTGATCCCAATACAGAGCATATGCTGTCTCTGCAAGGAAAGGGCAGTTTCCCTACCCCTTGCACACTTCCTGTATCACCCTACATGCTGGGGGGACATAAGGCATGTGGAGATGTTCTTTCCAGTTTTCTTCAACTCCCTCAACCTGTCCCTATTTTCTGGCATGTTCACAAAGGTCAACCACAGCCTTGCATTGGAAAACCAGAGGTGAGTGAACCAAGCCCATCCCAGCACTCGCTTGGCTGTCATACAGATGGCTGCTCTTCAGACAGTCTCTTTTTCTCTCGCACATAAAAAGGGAAGGTGGCTCTCCATCAAAATCAATAAAGGAGGTTAATTAAATAGCTCTGCTCAGCAACACATCAAAGCCTCCTCCTCAAGCTCAATGTGTGTGAGGGTGATTTTTGCCTGCCTTGCCCAGACCAATCCCTTTGATAGGGGAAGGACTGCACAGGGGGGACTTAGGGAAGCCAAGCAGCAATTCAGCTCTACCGATTACCGAGGTACTATTAAAGTATCATTTCAATAGATCTTAAGCTCCATAAACCGGCTATGATTTATTCCTAGCCCAAAGCTATTTATCCTGCGTGGGTGTTTTTCTTCTTTCTGCAGAAAAAGTCTGGTAAAATGCAAATTGACTTTTGGGGTGCCACATATGGCTGCCCAAACCCTTCCTGCCATGGTCTTTGCTCTCCTGAATCCTGTTCTTAAAAGAAAGGAGGGAGGGAGATGGATGCCAGCAGTTTGGAGGCTGATTTGGGATGAGTGAATCCCAGGGGCTGGGGGCTGCAGGGAACATGCTGCCTCTGAGAGCAAATGCCCAGGGTCCCAGTAGCTGCTTTTTCAGTTAAAGCAGCTAATAGACCCCAGGAACACTGCAGACAAGGGAATTCAATAAAGATACATTGTAAAAAGCACCATTTTCGAGCTTGTGTAGTTCCTCCAGGGTAATAAATTTAAGTATTCTATTCTGTAATAAAAACTAGATTTGCTTGAAGCTTCTGTAACAATAACTTGAGGATAGCTCAGCTATTCCACTTTGCCAGCACTGGGTGCTAGCAGCTCTTTTCCATCTCTTCTCTATGGCTGCTGAGATGACATAGGCCACTGATGGGTCCCAGCAGAAGGACCCATCAGTGGGTCCTTTAAGTTAAGGAGCGTGTCCTACTGCAGCCGTGCAAAGACGTGAAGTAATGGTGCACAGGTACAACTCACCCTGACAGTCCCAGACCACTGAACGTGCGACACTAGAAACACTGTCCCTTGGTGTCTCTTTCTTGCTTACCGAAGAACCTGACTTCATCTTGTACCGATGTGCATGCAGAGAGGATGTGCACCATCTGTCTTGCTATGAAGTCAGAATCAACAATGTGAATAACAGGTGTCAAAGTATCTATTCTTAAAGCATGCCTCTTCATGGATTTTAATTTAGTAAACCAAGAAAGACCAGGGCAATTTTGCAAGAAATTGACTAAAACAAGAGTTTCCCAGTGGAAAAAGATTAATTCAAATCATAGAATAGTTTGGGTTGGAAGGGACCTTTAAACATCATCTAGTCCAACCCCCCTGTAATGGGCAGGAACATCTTCAACTAGATCAGGTTACTCAGAGCCCCCTCCAACCTGACCTTGAACATTTCCAGGGATGGCACATCTACCAGCTCTTTAATAATTTTTGTGGCCTCCTCTGACCTGCTTCAACAGGTCCATGTCTTTCCTGTGCTGAGGGCTCCAGAGCTGGACACAGTACTCCAGGTGGGGTCTCACCAGAGCGGAGTAGAGGGGCAAAATCACCTCCCTCTCCCTGCTGGCCACACGTCTTTTGATGCAGCCCAGGATACGGTTGGCTTTCTGGGCTACGAGCGCACATTGTCGGCTCATGTCCAGCTTTTCATCCACCAGTACCCCCAAATCGTTCTCAGCAGGGCTACTCCCTTCATCCCCTGGCCTGTATTGGTGCCAAGGTTTTCCCCAGCCCAGGTGCAGAACTCTGCAATTAAGATAGGAAGAGTCACAAAAAAGCACCAATGTCTGGGGAACCATCCCAGGAACTTCAGTGGTTTGTTTTACGAGTCTTTGCAGTGCAATCTGAGACCAAATCTCCCAACCATTTGCTTGATCAGGAGAAATGTGATGCTTCAGCCCTAGTATGGACTAAAGCGCATTTTAGGGAGGGGTGACTTTGTAGATACAAGCAAGTACTTTGGCCTGCTCGCAGTTTTCAGGTTTAAATGCAGTCTTTCCAGACCTTGAAGTAGCACCCCCAAAAGACAGGAAGCTGTCTTGGCACTGAGCAGGTGGAAAGCTACAGCCTGGGAGGAGATGTGTTTTCCAGCCAGTGCCTTGCAGGAGGGCACGTATAAACATCAGCAATTACAGGCAAAGCAAGCCCTAGTCCTTCAGCTTCTTCTCATTAGGTACCACCCTGCTTACCAAAGCCACTGTAAGGTCCTGCTTGTCCTTCTCAGAGAGAAATAGGTCTGCCCAGGTCTGGAATAAAGAGTCATAAAATCAGCGGCTGCCGCCTCCTCCTCTTCCCTGCTTCAAACACAACTGGTCTGTCAGGAGAAAGCTGCACAGGACAGCACCTCCTTGGTGCTGCAGCTGCTCTGAGACAAGTAAAGCACAGCAGCTGTAGCCCTTGGGGAACGCCAATACAAACACTCACAAACACCCATCTGAACTTCTCCTGCCCAGCCACACTGTGTGCAGGTCTTCTGGGCCACCACTGCTTGGATTGGGAGCCTAAACTCCAGCAGAACATTTTTCCAGCAGCTAAATATTGCACTAATGCACTTTATACATACAGTTGTGATGCTGAGTCACTCCAGAACATCTTCCCTCCAGTTCCTACTCGTTATGTTGCCATCAAGGAACACCAGCCCTCTGCCCAGACCCTGGGGCTCACTCTGTAGAAATAAAAGCACAGTGTTGTGTGTACTTGAGCTCATGAGTCCATTAGCTATATTTAGTTCCCATCTACCCAAGGATTTGCAAGAAAATGGATGAATGTGCAAACTTAATTGTAAGTTACATCCTATAGATTCTGACAGTTATGTTTTCCCTTGAAATATGCCTCCAGGATGCAGTTCTCTTTGAGTGTTTCTAGTGTTTAGTTACTCAAAATGACTGTACAGCATGCTGGAGTCCCCCAAGCACCCTCAGATACTCAGCATCAAATCTGCAGTCTCATAGCTACACAGCTGATGTACAGCAATGGTATTTTTTTAGTTCAATTTTTCTACTGGTTTTTCATTCCAAGGGACTAGTCAATATATTAGTTGGGTTAAAAGCAGCACAATAACAATTCTCGACAAACATACAGAGAAATGGAAGAAGATGACCAGCTGATGGAAGGCAAGCCTTTGTTGTTTTACTCAATTTTCAATTTATATTGAACCCTGATGTTCTTTTCTGTCTGTAACATCCCAAAGCAGTATCCTTCCTTGTTTTGTGACCTGATGTCTTTCAACTCCAATTCAGAAGAGGTCAAGAGGAGGAATATGATGGAAAATTATGAAACAGAAGTTTCTGAAGAGCTGCCTTCTATTGCTGCATTTGGAAAATACCTGCTTGACCCACCCAAGTTATTACCTGTATTGAGTTACTTGTAACTTGGCCAAAATTAAAACTGCTCAGGTTGGAATTTTCCACTTCATTTGTTGCCCTCTAGTAGGAATCAAAGGCCATTTCAAGAGAATTAGCTATTTTCAGTGACCAGATCAGGGGAAAAGTACACAACATTAACAGGAATGAGATTGTTACTAGAGAAGAAAAAAAAATAAGGATTTCATCTGCCATTTTCAGGTTGCATCTCTTTGAGGATTAACAAGGGAGACTAGTTAAGATTTTATAGGAAAACCTTAATTTTAGCACTTCATATCAATCAGCCGCTTGATTTTGCAATCCAAGTACCCTTCTAATATAACCAACTAAGAGAATGAAGTTACACTGATTACACTTGCAGAATGAAACCAACACTACAGTGGGAGTCAGGATCCTGGGAGCTCTCCCAATATATTGCACCAGTAAATAATTCTTGCGGCTTGGGACTCTTCCCAATCTATGGTATAAAACCCAATATTTAATTAAAAAGATAAGTATGAATTTCTAAAAGCATCTACACAGTTCACTGAGGAATACACATAAATTTAACAGATGGGTTTGCTGTGTAATCATACACTGGAGATACCAAAGACATCCAGTGAATTTTCTATTTGATGATCTTTTTTCCTGAGCTAAGGGACTTCAGCTGGGTTCGTTAGCATCACCATCACCAGGAGCGTGCTGGGGAGGGGAGCCGCACTCTGCAGCCTCACTGGACTCTTACTGCTTCATGCTACTGACTGCACGCGGCTGTCCGACACGCTTGCTTGCTTCTGCTCCCCATGGCATACTGCGGTACTGAGCCTTTCTCAGTGTTGTCTGCATTGAGGAATCCGCTGTATTTAAGTTCCTGAAAGACAGTTAATACCACGTCCCAGCTATTCGGTCTGGTCCTGGTGCAGCCAGCTTGTGTGCAACATGGGTGCATGGCCATTGATCCTTTGCAGTCTCCTAGTGCTCACGGGAATGGGACAGCAGCAGGGGGTCACAGGAAGGAAGACCCCAGAGGGGACAGTCCATTGGAAGTCACTTGTAAAGGAAAAAGAACCAGGGTAACTCCTTCAGTGAAGCTTTCCTTCAGAAAATGACAAGCCCCTGCACAGAGTAAGATTGATGTGATGTTCTGGCATGATTTGTCTCCATCCCCAACTCCAAAGTGGCAACAGTCCCTTCCCACCCACCATGGCCAAAGTTGCAGCAGGGAAGGAGCTGCTTCAGCAGTTAAGTATTTTCCACCCTTTCTAGGGGATTTTTCATTCAGTCCAACCCATCCAAGGATTTTTACTGAGCTAAACCAGTATTTGAAGCCCACACACTGAAGCTCTGAATGGAGCAGGACCATCATGCCCATTCTTAGTGGGTCCTCACACCCTGCATTTACCAGGGTTTACATTGCTGTAGAGTTGGCCCCATTTCTGACATTTCTGACTCTAACAGGCTGCAGTGAGAAGGAAGCAGAGCCTGTTCACTCCTGTGTTACAGAAGAAAGGACAGAGGGGAGATATGGGGTAAAACCAGTTCTATATTTAAGGTCTGCATTGGGTTGTTATAGCAACAGGAATTCCAGCCACCACCACGGGCTCCTCCGAACGCCTCCCTGCCATCCTCTGCAGAGCCCAACTTTGCATCACTCACCAGCCTCCTGCCTAACACTTGGGCTGAAGGGGAGGAAAAAAAATATGCAACTCATCTTTTCACAACGAGCTTTTTCCTCCAGAAGTGAAAAGCAAATGAGAAGAGCAGCTTAAATAAATATGCCTACAGATACAAGCACTGAAAGCCAAGTCTACCAGCAGAAACTTTCAGACCCTCTCAGTCATGGAGCCCACAGGGTCTGGGAGCTGCCAGCATGATGAAACCCACCTGGTGTGTCCCCAAGGGGGGACAACCGCATGGCTCCTGGTGTGAGGAGCTTGTGGTGTGCACTCCAGGGGGATGGGAATGAACCTCTCCTTCCACACCCACTGCTGGTTCTCACCAGGGCAGACCTGAGGCTTACACACGCACTAGCAGCAGTCTGTCCCTCATGGTGCCACTTCCTCAACTGCAGTTTGTTTTGTCTGACTGGTGAAAATCCTTATTTCATCCATGCATCCATCTATGCACATATATGGTCCTCATCTCCACCATGCCCAAACCTCAAGGGCCACCAGGACATTGTGTGCTTTTTTTTGCAGCTGTCATGCTGGAATTCATAAACAGAAAAGCTGTATGTGAGACATATGAAGTAAACCTCCCCGTCCCCATTACTGAAGCCTCAGCTGGAGTCCTGCATCCAGTTTTGGGCACTGTTCATCAAGAAAGACAGGCCACAACTGGCGAGAGCCCAGAAGACAGCAATGGGAGCAGCAAGAGATGTAGAAAACAGCCTCTAAGGAGAGATGGAGGGAAATGGGTAAATTAACTCGTGAAAACGGAAGAGCAGAGACAGGGTAACATCCGTTCATGAAAGGTTCCTGTAGGAGAGAGCAATGACTTGCTTTCCATAACTTCTGGGAATCAGACAAAAAAATAATAGGATGGGAGGATTAGGTTGGCTGTTGGGAAAAAGTTTCAAAGCAGAAGTACAGTAAAGTCCTGGGGTAGGTTGCCCAATGAGGCTGGGGGGTGGACACATCATTAAAACTTTCAAGAAAAAGGTGCTTAAGCATCTGTCAGGGATGGTCTAGACATATTGATCTTGGCTTGGTACAGGAGGATGGATTAGGGTACATCTCCGTGTCCCTCCCTGCCATACATAGCTGTGATTTTTATTTGAGAATCTCACATGTGCATTACGATTACACACTAATCTTATACACCTCTTACCTTATACCTTATATAATCTTATACCTCAGCAACCATTTACAGCAATCAGAGTCTTCTTGGTTGCAGTGACCAGAATTAGGTCTGGCATTTCAGAAGGCAGCTAAGATTTTCAGTGTCACCCCTGGAACCACCTTATTTTGCACACTCAGCAGTTTTCAGCTTGCCTTTTCATGGTCATACCAGCATGGAAGGAAGCTCAGTGTCCCCAGCAGCAGCATTCTGAGCTCTCTCTGCTCCATTTCCTCCCAGTTGACGTCCTGTTACCTTAAACTAGCAAAATCTGTCGTTAATCTATCAAACACAACCCAGCAGCTAGAAATGGCTGTAAGGCAGTAACACCTTTCTTGCAGTCCATCAATTCCTGCTTTTCTAAGCTGCTTCTGCTAAATTCTCTTGCCTGTTCTGGCATTAACAGCAGCTCGTTGCATTTTAACAAGAGTCAAAACTTCTACGCTTACTAAGAGCCTGTGCAAAAGAAGTCAGGACATTACACACAGCATCCCTGTGCCTGAATGGTGTGCAATTACTAACATGGTGTGGTAACACCGACACAGCGATACCAATGAGGAGGCTGCTGAGCAACAGGGCAGTTTGAATCCCAACTGGTTTGAATTGCAAATATAAAAAAACCCAACAGTTGATAGTTGAAACAGAGATAAAACGAAGGCGGGGGTCAAAATTGAAATGAAATATTTTTAAATTTTCACAAGAAAGTAGTGACTGACCTTATCTGAAATAACTTCGGTAATGTTGCAGTCTAATTCCAAATGGGAAGCAGAAATAAATTAAATCAATCAAAGCCCCAAAATTTGCTTCTACCCAGCTCTATCAAAAACCTGCTTTGTAGCAAAGTTAGATCCAAACTGCCCTCAACACACAGCCTGGGCTTCTAGGTCTGTGACCCAGCTGAAGCAGATGGCAGGTCAGCAGGCATAGCGCTGCCCCTCCTCCGGGGCAGCCTCTGGCAAAAAATGCTCATTAAACCTGTGCAGTGATGCCGTGAAACCAGGGCTGAGTGGTCCCAGCACCACCGCGTGCTCACACTGTGCGGCAAGTGCAGGTGGGTAGCTATAGACAAAAAAGAAGGACAATTTATGGGTTAGATAAGCCAGGAAAGGGGCAAGCCACACACAAAGATGACTTTCACACCCACTGTGGGGAAAACGGGACATGAATTACACTTCCCAGAAGCTGATGACTCTTATCTCTCACTTTTTCCCTTGAAAACTGTTGTACAAGCTTCTTGACCTTGCACCACATGTCAGCTCTGCGTGCAGCCACACAAACCACAGGCACAGGGCAGCACATCCATTCAAGCCTTGAATACAGTGTCCGAAGTTATCCAAAAGTTTTCTTTTCTGGTAAACTCAATTCTAGGAAAGTAAATCTCAGAGTTATTGGTAACCAAAATATACAGAATAGGTGCACCAGCCCAGAACAGCTGTGTGGTCCAGCATCCCCTGGCTACGTCCACGTTTCTGCTTTGCAGCTTGTCCTCTGCTTCTAGATACTTTTTCTAATTCATCTTGAACTGCTGCCACAGCTGCAGGATACTTCAGGAGAAATAGGAGAAGCCAAAAAACTGCAGGGCCTACATTACCCTAAAAATAAACACCCAAGAGGAATCAGTTATTAAAACAGTGAGTAGATGAACTGGAACCAGCAGAACCCCCATAAAGTGCAGACAGCAAAACACGAATCAGCATCGCCACCACCGTGGTGACAAATGCCACCATCCTGGTTCACACATGGCACGAAGTACTACAGCGGACTGTGAAACAGCCTCTTGTTTTTGCTAAAAACACAGTTATTGCAACATAAGACTGGGAGGAAACGCAGCCCGGCAGCGGCGCAGCAAAGTATCAGATGGGCCAGCACTGGGTATTTTTGTTCTTGTTAATAAATAAATAAATAAAATTGTGATGATTAAGTGGAAGCAAAATAGCACTGTTATCAATACAGAGTGCCTGTGCAGTACATTAAACCCAAGTAATTTAAAGAGCAGAGCATATCATATAAATAATTCATTCTCTTTTGGTAAGCACAATGCCACTTTAGCTGCCTAAATTTTCAAGGAGGGGGTTGCTTTTTAATTAAAATGTAGGCATTTACAAATGCACGTGGGCCTTTAATTATTCATGTTTGAAGCAAAATGACTTGGTCATGCATTAGAAAAAAATTAAGCAGCTTTCATCTTTCTATAGATTACACCCAGCAAACTGCCGGGGCTGTGAATGAGCAGAGCAAGTCTGTCTGCGGTGAGAGCGGGTTTCAGTCCCCTGTGCAGCACAAAGTCATCGGGGAAGATGCATTTGCTGAGGTCAAACTTAAAAAAGAACAAAGCGCTGGAGAGCCAACGTGATGCAGAACCACTCTGCCTCGGTGCCTGTCTTAAAGCAGGTTCTCCCCAGCAATTCAGAATATTATAAAGACAGAAAAACCAGAGCGCAGATGATTTCAATGGGTTTAATTGCTTTCTTCCTAATGGCACTGCAGGCAACAGCCCTCTCCCTCCTTCCCCCGGTGTCTGCCTCAGTGGCAGCTTCTCAGCTGGTTTGTGGGGTGTGGATCCGGCCTGGGCAAGGGCAGCACAGTGAGGATCTCAGCCCTGATGTGAGCAGTAACTTCCACAAAAGAGATTCCAGCCCAAAATAAAGCTCTCCAGCTTGCCACCCTCAGGAAGTAAATCAAAAGCACCCAATGCTCATTATTTTGAAATCCCTGGGTTTTTACCCTAAGCTACTCTTGAGAGCCTGACTGAGCACTATGGAACCAGCATTTACCTGCACGGTCTGCTGTGAGGCACAGGTCTGCACACAGGTGCTGGGATGCTCTGCCTCACCCTGCTTCAGCAGCTCACAGAATCTGAGAACCTCTTCCATGGGGTTTGTGTGCCTCAAAGCACATAAATCACAGTATTTCGATGAAAATTAGAGGAATATTAGGGTTAAAACAGTGATGTGAAAGCAAAGGAGGGATTTGCAGCCAAGATGCTGTGCTGACCATGAGCGGCTGCCTGGCGAGAGGCTGCAGCTGAACCTGGTGGCACCGAGCTTCAAGAGAAGACTTAAGTTCACCTCTGCCTGGCCAAGCAGATCTGCCTGCATGGACCACAGCTGTGGCATCACCGCTCCATCCCACAGCTCCTCTCCTGCTCCCAGCTCCTTTGCTGCTCTGGCTTTTCACAGACAGAAGTTTCCAGAGATGCTCTTTGATGCTGGCAGCCTCTTTCTCCACTGCATGGAAACAGAAGCAGAAATTCAGGTGCCAATATAAAGTCTTGCTGCAACAGAAATTCAGCTAGGAATGCAAAGTCTTGCTGCAGCCAATTTGCATCAGATTTGCCCACTATGCATCTCAGACTCCAAGCCCAGATCGATGTGGCCATACATGCCGGGAGCAGAGTAGTGCCCTTTGGGCCATGGCACCAGGCAGTGGCTCCAGCCCATCCCAGCAGTGCCATCTATTGCCACGCTTGGCTCCTTCACAGAGGGCCAGGTTCCGGCAGAGAGGGAGAAGAGAGAAAAGGCAAATTTCCACCAGTGGGAATAAGGGAGACTTCCCGGTTCACCCGCGTGCTGCTCCACCTTAGCAAAGCTGCTAATGTTTAAAATATCTGCAATGTGTTGGACCACACTAATCCCACAAACAGTGACAGCTGAGAGCTCTGTTCCCCATCAGAGCCTGGGGTCAGAGGTTCCCTTGTTCTCCCTAGGCCACAGCTCTGCTCTGACCTCGTGGGTGCACGCCTCCTATCTGGGAAGGGCCAAATCCACTTGGGAGTTATATCTCCAGCATCCTGCTGGACCCCCTGCCTGCAGCCCCAGCCCAGAAGGACAGCAGGAGAGCAGTTGTGCAGTCCCCCTTGCCCCAGCACTGACCTGTGGACCAGGCATGGCTCCAAAACCTGTTCTGCTTTCCTGACCTCCTCATAGATGTGGCTGGTCTTCAGCTTGAGAAAGTAGACCACTGCAGTTTTCTCCATCGTTGCCAGATACTGTCAGGTACCCAGCTCTACTTGAGGTAAAGATGAAAAACATATTGATGCTCATGTTGTTTTAAATGCAGGGTGTGAAGTCTTGACTCTATGGATGTCTCCATCTGATTCATCAACATTTTATTATTCAGTGGCTCTCTTGACTCTCACTTCTACTCACGTTTGGACTCCTGGTTAAAAAAAACAGAGTGGTTAAAAAAATCCCACAAACATCCCCAAAACTTCCAGCAACGTCCCTCCTCTCCCCACAGAGAAGCAGCAATGAGCGTTGTTGTTGTTCTCTGCCAACCTGCTCTGTAGGACTGCGCTGAAGCAGGCTGCTACCTGTGTTCCCATTCTAGTCCAAGTTATTTGGGACTGAAAATATAATGAAGTCCAATACCTGTGTGTGAATAGGTCATCAGTACTAGGATACATTTTTGTAGAGCATGAGCTTCCTTCCTGGGCTCAGTGGCCAAGCCACGCAGTGATGGGACACGGACAGATGCTCTGGAGCAGAGGTCTGGACCTGGGTGTTTCTGAGCAGCAGCTGGGTTTCCAGCCCTTCAGGTTGCAAAATGTCTCAGTGAGTCTAACCACCATGTGTCAGGGGAGAGAAAAGGTTCAGCGACCTTCAGCTCACAAGGCCAAGCTGATGGAGGCCACAGACCCTGAAGGTGCTCCTGCCTGGTGCTGCAATCATCATGGCCTCTCCGAGCTGCAACTCCCAGTGTTTACATTAGGAAAGCGTGGAAAGTTGCTAGTCTAAATACAGCACTGTGCTTAGGGCTCTGCACTTTTAGATTCATCTCAAGTAAAATATCCATAGCCACATTTTGCACTCAAGGTATCTTAAAGAAAAAAAAAAAAAAAAACAACCCCAAACAACAATCCACCATCAGAACAGACCAGCTGAATTTCAGAATGGTCCTATCTACCACACATTACCAAAGGCTGTTTGAAAACATCAGTCTCCATCCTCCTTCTGAAATACAACCGAGAGCTGGCAAAGGCAGCTGGTGCCTCCCTACCCTGCTGGAGCAGGGCTTTGGGAATCCACCAAACAAAGAACAACATGCCAGTTTTAAACTTGACTTTAGTCAAACATTTCAGCAGATTGCCTTTCCCCAACACATCTAGCAATATTTTGTCATCATAAATTGACTCTGGTTTATATTAACTAAAAACCTCTCTCATGCAATATCTAGTATGAAAAAACATTGGCAGTGAGCATTAATTCAAAGTAGATTTATACCCACAGACTGTGATAGAGCACTGGGGTGAGTTTCCCAAAACATGAACCTGGATTTACCAAATAAGAACATGAAAAACAAAAAGAATTGATTCACATCATCTAACTTACACAAGATAGATACACGAGAGCAGCAAGAATCCACCAACATAAACCACTGTCAGACTTTACGATATTCGTGTGTACTTACGAAAAACATGAACTGCAGCATCTCAAGAGAAGACAGTACTTCAAAGGAGTCCAGCATCGGGTTTAAAAATTCACTGCATCCTAAACTGCACCTGGTGGGACCCAGTGCTCCAGGAGCCGGGGCAGGAGACGCTTCCAGGGGAGGGGCTGCTCTGCTGGCTTGCACAGGGCTCAGGAGCAGGGATGCACGAGTTAAGCCTTCAAGAAGCTTTGGTTTTCTGAGACACCTTATTCCCTGCAAACTTTCCACAGGGGAAAAGAACTCTCAAGATAGACTTCCATGAGTCTATCTAACCTGTGAAAGGTTGGTGCAATGAGCAGGGCAAGGGGATCCAATCCTGCTGAGTCCCAGTGAGAGAGCAGGGGTGCTGGGAGAGGGACCTTACTGCAAAAGCAGCTGCAAAAACACTTGGGTTTCTAAGCCCATCCCTGTGAAGGAGAAGAGGCTTCACCTCCCTCTGTCCTTCTCCTGGCATGAGGAAGACCTTGCAGTCAGTGCTACAGCTAAGCACATTTATCTGATGTTTCTACAGAATAATACATTTCGTTAAAATCAGACTGCAGTTTGGGCAAAAACAAGCAGGGAAGAAGGAAAGGGGGAGCTGAAAAACATCCAAACTTTAAAATAAATTTATTTTACTTTTTTTTTAATTTGAAGCAAAGCTTTGACATTGTTTAAAAGAAGAGAAATGTTATGTTGATAAATATTAATAGAGAAAAGGATTAAACAGAAGGGTAAAATAGCATGAACATGAAACATCATCTCTGAGTTCAAGGACAAATGTTTCAGTTCAGAACTTTCCCTGATTTTGGTCACGGGACAAGAAGATCCACAGCATATCCACCAGTTCTGCTCAGTGGAGGAGCAGTGGAAAGGGAAATCCTTACCAGACATTGCTATGGCTAAGTAACACGCGTAAGAAAGCAATTAAGCAAGTGAAATACAATTATAATGATTTCTTCTTGGTAGTAAGTGACAGCTGCAAGAGCAGGAGTAACTCACCCAGAGAAGTCAGGAAAATATCACAAGGATGCCCAGGAGCATCTTCAGGGCTGGATTTTTAACTCACACCGAGGAAGCAAAAACCAACAGCTGCTTATCCACCAGCAGCCCAGCTTCCTCCGGCACTTTGAGACTCACACTTTGCTTTCACTCTGCAGTTTTAAATATCCCTGAAAGACTGGAATTTCTCACCCACTTGCAGGAACCGGACCCAGTTCTTCCCCAAGCTGTTTTTTATTTTGTCCACCTTGCATGATTGCCCTAATCAGCAAGTGTCAGGGATGCTCGACTGAAAACTTTTGCTCCTGGGAACAGAAAAATACCCTACGGTGCCTTCCTTTCCCCTTCCCCAGCCTTCCACCAGCCCCATCCCGTCCCCTCACATCCCTGAAGGCCTTTCTCCATGGGCTCTCTCTGCTTCCCTCCTTCCAAGCTCGCTCCTTCCCACCACGCAGCTTCGGCCCGGTGCCGCCGGGACCGCCAAAGCCTCGGTAGGAGCCCACCGATGTCCCCAGCCCCGCGGGGACGGCTTGGCACGGCTGCTGTGGATATAGCAGGGTGGACTCTGCAGCCAGCCTTGCTCCTGGGGCTTCAAGGGAAAGGACCCTGCGAGGGCAGGCACAGGGTGCGCTGCCGAACGGCTTTTCTCCCGTGTGCCGCGTGGGAAACACGCGTGGGTGCCCCCAGCGGCCGCCGCCCCCCCAGCCCTGCCTAAGGAGGAGGGGGACGTGGTTTTGGGGTGTCCCCAAGCCCCGGCTCGCTGCCTGCGACCGCCCGCCGCCAGGTGGGGCTTTGGGACCGCGAGGCGAGGCGATGCGATGCGCCGCGCCGCTGCCTCCTCCGCAGGAGCATCCCACCGCCCCTCACCGCGGTACGGGCCTCCCCCCCCCATGCTGCCATCTCAGAGGCGGAGGGGCGGGGGCTCTCCCCTCATCCCCGGGTCCGCCCCGCCGACGGCGGCTCAGCTGTGGGCTCTTGGTGCCCCCGGAGCGGGACGGGGGGCTCAGCTGTTTGTAGGATAGCTTCTAAGCCCCCTTCTGGGCAACTCTGGGCCTCCCTGGGGACCCGCCCCCCCGGCCTGCACCCACCCCTGCTCGACCCGATGCCCTCAGCCCCATTAGCACCCTGCCCCAGAGCAGCTGGCCTAGGGCAGGGGGACAAGGTCAGGCTCTGCCCCATCACCTATCTCCCCTCTAGGCAGGATGGGACCTGTGGGCGCAGCTCCTCATCAAGATGGAAGCACTAATTGCTCTCTACAGCATTACTGCTCAGGGCCTAGTTTGGGTTGCAATGAAACACCTGCCTTATTTGCAGCCTGTTGAAATAAGGGCTGCAGCTGGGTGAGGGGGCTGGGGGGCTGCAGGGCTTTTTTCCTCCCCTTCCCTCCCCTGCAGGTTGTTTGGGGACTGAGCTGTATCTCTGCAGCTTTTCCTTTTTACCTCATCACAGGGTACCAGATTGTCTCACTAACAGAGGTTTGTCCAGGAGGGCAGCAGATCCAGCCACCCTGTGGACGCCTGTAGCTGGGGGCGTAGCCCCCTTCTGCAGAGCTTGCAGTTGCTTTCTTAATGAACACCTCTGGCAGCAAAGCAGAGCGAGCAGCTTGGCAGGGACTCAGGCAAAAAGCTGATCTGTGTTCAGGTAACCCTCCAGGCAGAGAGCTCCAAACTCCACCAACAGAGTTACCGACTGTTGAGCTGCTGTAAACCCCTGCCCTGGCTCATTTGTTCCCCTCTACATGGGCTCCAAACCCCAGCAGAAATAATCTTTGTTAAAGACAACATATTCCATCCTCCGTCTGCCCTGGGGCAGCCTACCAGGGGCAATGGCATCTCCAGGCCATTCAGTCGCCTATGAAAAGTTTTGAGCTACAGAAGCAGCTCTGAATTATGAATGAATTTGCTTTGTCAAACGAAGGTCTCGGCTCAGGCTCAGGGGTTAGGTCTCAGCCATGGGCTGGAGACACTGTTATTGATAACAAAGCCCCTGGCAGGCACGTACCTGGTGAAGGATCCTAGGCCATCACCCTGATAACGCGATTAACTGCTTTAATGCAATCAGAGGGGCAGGAATGCCGGGATGAGAGTGGGGAGGCAGGAGCCTGGGTGCCTCGGAGTGATCCCTAGGCAGCACAGGGATGGCTACATCACCTCCCCCCTATCCCGGGACCCCAGGCATTTGCACAGGCAAATGCAAACTGCACCAGGGCCGAGGTGTGACTTCATGGACTGTGCTGAGGCCATCAGTTTTACTGATGCTCCTAGGTAGGTACTGCCTGTCCCCAACACCTCCCAGGGCAGAGCAGGGGAGGGAGGATCAGCCTGGTCCCGCCAGCGGGTCATGGGACGCCACCACTGCTCACATTGGCCCCGCAGCGAGGCACTTATCACAAGGTGACTCGCAGTTTTATGGCAGAGGAGAGCATTCCTGTTCACTGGGTACGTGCTGCACTGGTGAGCAGGTGGTCTCAGTGATGCAGATGATTGTGCAAGAAAGTCCTGAACGTGCCACCGCATTCGTGGCCTTTGGAAACTGCCCTCCTGGCTGCTGTCCCTGTGGCTCAAGACAGTGCTTAAGGAGCTGATTTCTCAACTGGATGTCCAGACATCCCATAGTTACCCCCAGCTGACAAGCTCTTCCTGTTTGGCCCAGACGCCGCAGCACAGCCACCCACCCACTCATCCTGCATCCCTGCCAGTGCCGGAGGGGGTGGCACCCACCGTGTCAATGGGGGTAAAGGACCAGCCTGAGTCCCTGCTGCTCACAGGGGAATGTTTGCTCTTGCTTTAGCCAGGTGATACCAGATGAGTTGTTGGGTTTTCCCCTTTTTGCTATTTTCTTATCCAAAAGCAATTTGGCCGGCACTCAGCACCATCAGTGGTGCTGGAGAGCCTGGGAGCCATGACGTGGATCGGTGCTTATGGCCCTGCTCATCAGTCCCCAGACAGCGCAGCTGGCAAGCCCTGGTAGATGTCATGGAGCCCTGGCAAATGTCATGGAGCCCTGGCCTGGCTCTCTCCAGCAGCCGAGCTGCCATGCAGGAGGGCAGCACCCAGGACTGGGGGCTCTCCTCTGTCCTGGGGGAGCATAGGAGGGGGCTGGCACAGCCCAGGGGGTGCCCAAGACCCCTGGAGGGATGTCACCAAGGCTCCTTGCTCTGGTGGGCACTGCTGGGGGCACAGCAGGCTGCTGGGTGGGCACAGGCAGGGTGGGCAAAGGGAGCAGCCGGGGCAGTGGGAGAGGAGACGCTAAGGGCAGGCAGCAGCACAGCAGACATGGCTGTGGGGCTGAGCTATAGGTACTGATCATGGGAGAGGAGCAGGGGCTGCTGGCGGCCCTTGGCTGCGTACCTGGGAGAGTCTTTCAGAGGACAGGGATTTTTTGTGAAGTCCTCCCCAGCAGGATTCGCTAAGGGCAGCTGCAGTTAATCCTCCATGACCCCGCTGCTCCTGTTCACTTCTCTTGACAACCTCTTGACTACCAAGAGCCCGTCTTAAATAACAGTCAATATTGTCACACTGCCCGCCCAAGGGAAGAATAAATATCCAGGAACAGCCTGCCCTTCCCATGGGGAGCGCACCTGGAGCAGCAAGCTCAGGGGCTTAGGGGGCCAGTGGGACCCTCTGGCTGTTCCCAGCCGGGGGTCAGAACCTTTCCCTCTGCGGGGGCAGAGAGGTCAACCCAAAAGCCACAGTACGTCAGCACAAAGCTCTGGCGTGGCTGGTGACTCACAGCACTGCCTCCCAACCCACCCTCTCCCGGGAGGAAATCAGGAATCCTAAAGAGGAAGAAAATTGCTGCAACTAGAAACTTTATCTTAAAAATGGCTACTTAGTGCTGGAGGAGCCTCTGAAACTGTTCTGCTATTTTACCAGGGGGTATCACCTTGTGCAGGAGCCTGGCTAAAACCAGGGGACGTGCCAATGCCACATGCCAGCAGTGGGGCTGTGCCACCGGCCACTGAGCGGATAGCCCAGTCCTGTCCTGTTGGGGCAGATGCTGTTGGCACTCACCAGCCCTTTTCACACACAGCTAGAGGAACTCGTCTCCATCTGCCTGGCTAGGGGTACCACCTGGTTTTCCTAGCCCTGTCTCTAGTTATGTGGGCACAGCACCCAGGTCTGGTATTTATAAAGAGCCATCTCTGGCAGGAAAAGGTTACGCTGCATAAATCTTTGTGAGGAAAAAAAGTCACTATGGTTTTTGTGGTATTTATCAGATGTTCAGAAAAAGCCTAGTTTCTAGAGCAGGTGCTCTGAAGAGGAAGGAGTAGATATAAAGCATCAGTAACCTCGTACTTGCACCTCGCGGTCATTGCTGCATAGGGGCCAGTGTCCCTGCCCCTCCCCAGCCCATGTTGGTGCCTGTGCTCACACCTCCCACACACTGGAGCCAGGGAATGCCATAAAAATACATATGAACAGGAGAGAAACTCCTGCCCAGCCTTTCCACCAGCTCCCAAGCAGGGCATCCCACCTGGGCAGCACCTCGGGGCTTCTCCGGGCAGGCAGGGATGTCCTGCAGCCCCCTGTGCCCCGGGATGTGACTCCGGGTGACAGCCCAGGAAGGTTTATTATCCTACACAGAGATGAAGGGGGGAAAGAAGCAGGAGAAAACACCCTGCTTTGGTGGTTGGGATTTTTATGCACTCTGCAGGAAAGCTCGAGGATTTTGCAGCCCAGAAGGCTGAGCTATTTTCCAGCCTGAGCAGGGAGCGCTCTCCCCCGCAGGCGTGGGCTGCTCTAGAGGAAAGCCTCAGCTCTGCGGCTGCTGGCTGGCAGTGATGGAGCTGTGCTGCCATGCCAGTCCCTCGCCAGCATGTGCCAGGAGGGCACAGCCCATGCAAAAAGGGGTTTGCTCCCAGCTCTTCTTCTTGCAGCTGGTCCCGGTGAGGGGGTTGCACGCACACACCCGGGATGCAGGCTGGAGGCTTCCCCCCTTCTTCTTTTTCCTATACAGGGGCAACCCCAAATTTCTATGTGTGCATCTGTCTCCTCCAGCACTGCCCAGCCCAGCCACTGCAGGGGTGATGCAGGCAACGAAACGCCCACAGCCGGGGTACCCATGGAGGAACAGGGCCATGGGCATCCCCCCAGCTGAGGTGAGGGACTCCCACCAGCGCGCAGCCAGGAGCGAGACAGGCTCCCACCCTCGCTCCTGCAGGCACAGGGGGAGGCAAGGCTGTCATCCCCGGGCAGGTGGCAGCGGCTGGAAGGAGCCTGCCACCCCACAGGCTCCAGCCGAGCGCCGTGGGTGGGAGGAAGCTTCCCCGAAGATGGAGAGCTAAATAAAGGCAAGGCCTGGAACAACCCGGGGCTGCCAGCTATTTATTCTAGCATGCCTGTACGCTGCAGAGCGGGAGAAAGATATTTTAAAGCTGCTGCAAGGAAGCTTGTCTGTCTGCCTGGGTTTGTTGATCAAAAAATCTAATTACCAACACTCCCCACCGCCATCTCTGAGCTCGACACCACCTTCAGCCAACTATCTTCCCAAACCCACCTCTCTCGAGGCAGCCAGCCCCTCCATCAGTACTACACTGACACAGATGCTTGGAAAAAAGGCTTTAGCATCTACAGAGTAGTAAGAGCTTGGGGAGCATCCCCACCCTGCACTGATTTTACTTCTGTCCAGCCCTAATGAGAAATTCCTAAACAGCTTTTAGCATTCAGGGCTCACCCTTCTCCACTTGCTCTCATAAGCACTTATCTCCCTGGGCTTACAGATCTCACCTCCTGTAAAAAAAACCAACCACTACAGTCTTTGTTCTTGAATATGTATTTTTTACTGAAAAAATCATTCATAAATTAACAAATACAAAAATGTACAAACACATGGGTAAATAAATGTAATGACACAAAGGATTGCTTTGCTCAGAAGTGTGTGTGTGTTTTAAAACACTAGTCTTCAGTGCAAAAATGTCCCCCTGGCACCTCTTAAAAACATAACAGTAAGCTCAAAAGCCATGATGATGGAAAGCTACTTTAGAGTTTAAAGCCACTTCTGATGGTGAACGACCCAAAGCACGTGGCTGTTGCTCAGACAGTACCTCCCTTAGAGAAGCAGAGCTTTACAGATAATTAACTGTCAATAAATAGTTTTGCAAATAAAACCCACATGGCTCATTTAAAAAAAAAAAAAAAAAACAAAAAAAAAATCAGCATCGAACAGGACCTGCCCTCCAGCAGGGCTGACCAACGGTGTTGACATGGAAGGGGCAAACGAGTGGCCTTGTTGAATTTCAGCTGCCAGAATATGTACAAGTTCTCCTTAATACGAGAATTTTTACACCATAACAGCACATGCGCTTGACAGTATGTTTTTAACAGTTACATTTACTATACAGTATTTGACATAGCTGATAAGATTAACAGTGCACATTTTCAGATATTCCACATTTTAAAAAGGGAAAAAAAAAATTCAATGTGATTAGAACAAAGGAACTATGAAGAGGGATGCTGCTGGGGGAGGGGGGAATGGACCCTTTTGTGCCAACCGTAGAGTGCATTTCTGAGCAGAGGTAATGGCTTTTTGTTCAACACAAGGTGCGATGGGTGTCAGGTACACATCAAAGGCTGAGGATCCCAACTAAGGTAGTTTAACACCTACTCACACACACATGCATGATTCCTGGGGTAGTGAACTTGGACTAGTTGAAATACATTCCTTGTTTGAAGCACCATTAAACAAAGACAGATTTCTAGCAAGGTCTTAAGATGAAAGAAAAGAGGGGCAGGGCAACACAGGTTCAGCATCTGAAAAGGGTCCACATGAATTAGAGATAGAGATTCAGAAGCAAAAGTCTTTATTGCTATATGCGCCATAAAAAGCAAATCCTCACCTCTGCCTATAAATAACCAGGTTGAACCCCCTTGGGAAGCGAGTTTAAAGCACACATAAGTTCAAAGACTTTAAACCCAAGTTACAAACTTATCAGCGCTTTTCAAGGGCAGGCTCGCTGTCCTCTCATACTGGCTGATAAGATCTACACAACAAGAACTCATGTTTTCTAAACTAACGTTTTCTGGATACAGGTTAGGAATGCCCTGGGCAGTCACACCCACAACAGATGCGTATGGGGATCATACGTCCACGGAACCAAGAAAACAATGTAAACCATGAGAAGTTAAGGAAACCGAAGGCAAACAATGCAATAAAAAGAAAGTTAAAGTACTTCGGAGTTTAAGTACCCACCATTGTTATGTATAAATACAAATTAAAATGCAACCCCCAATATATTTACTTTTAAGTCAGAGAGGTCCAGTAAAAGTGACAGTGTGGGTGCTGTGTAAGGACTGGATTGAGTGTCAGCAGGGAGGAGAGCCCAGACTCCCCACAGCCGCCGTGGGGAAGGAGGGGATGGCAGAGGGGAGAAGGAAGGTGTCACTCCAGTTTGGTTGGATGGGGTGTCAGACCAAGCTCTCTGGTTCCCGGTCCTCATTTTTTTTTTTTTCCCCCCCATGAGCTTGATTCATGTGTCCTTCATTTCTCTCACTCTCACTAACCTGTGACAACCTGCCCCACCAGCTGGGCTTGTGCGAGTGCTGCCAGGTGCTGACAGTGATAACCAAGTGCACTACCTGGCTCTGACAGCACTTCAGTGTGCTGTGAGATTTACACAATAAATACAAAATAAAACAACCTCCCAAACCATACCGTCACACTATAGGAGTGACAGCAGGGTGCTGCCGGTCCGGGGTGGGCTTGGTGCAGCATGCCCAGCTGCCCCATCCCAAGGACAGAACACAGGCAGTAGAAGCCAACCTGGGGCCGCAGCAGCGCAGATGCAAGCTCTTGAGCAATCTGCCAAGCCCACCTTTGCCATCAGTGAGATATACAGCAACAGGCAAGGGATTTTATTCCGTATGGCTTTTGGATTCATTTGCACATTATGTTGCAAAAGTGACAGAAAGGGGTGGGCTTTTTTTTTTTAACTAGATATTCCCATTTCTTCCCTCTCACTAGAAAAAGCCACCCCCGTGGTTTCTGGAGTGAGCGGTGACACAGCTGTATTTCTCATCCACTACATTGGGCCCTGTCCCACAAACATTTCTGCATATGCACAGCTTAAATCATGCAAGCAGTCTCACTGGCTTAAAAGGGAACACCTTGCACAAGTACAGTGATGCACACACAAGTGTTTACAGAATTCAGGACTAAAATGAGTGACCATATGTAAACCTCTAGCTTGGGTTTGAGCCATAGGAGAAAAATAAAAAGGGGCAATTTACACAGCATATTTACACTCACACTTCTTTAAGAAGCGATTCTGTTGTATATACTTCAAGCAGGTCATTTAAAAAACCGCACAGACATAAAATGGTATCAGAAGTCGTTTGATCTCCCATCAGGGCAGTTGCCAACTGAATTGCTCCTGACATTCACCGTCGAGAAGCCAGAGTCCCTCAGCTGAGCCGCTTCCCGGAGGAGAAAGTGCATCCCAGGCGAGTCCCGGTGCCAGAGATTGCTGGAGGAGGAATGTGGAGACGAGAGCAGCAAGTCGAACTGTTGTCCTGAAACCCAGAAAGCAAGTGGTGGAAAAAAGAAAGACTGCTGAGCTCGCTGCACGAGTATCGGGCTGGATTGGTACAGCTAGGGCAATTTGTGCGTGCACTTTCAGCCTTATTCTCCAAAATACTGTGATCCTTCATTAGACAAAGTGTTGCTTGTCCTCAATAATCCTTGGAAAAGAAAGTCTAGCGTGGTGCTTTCTTGGTGAAGGGCAGAGCAAAGTTATTTTCTCCTCTTAATATTCGGTCACCAGAGCCAGCTCCGGTGTCAGGTTAACAGTGATGTTCTTATACAAGGCGTCATACGTGACGTTTGGAAAGTAGTTCAAGTTATTGAGGCCGTCCAGGGCTTGCCGTTCTTTCGACTTCCTCAGCAAGGCATACCTGTGCAATGAGAACCAGAGGCCAGAGTCACTTCCACGTATCCCACAGAGCCCTGCAAAGTCCTCCCAATGCTACTAAAACACCTTACAACAGCTGGTCCCAGCAGCAGCTACAAACTAATGCATTTCAAGCCCTTAATAAAGATAACCATCACATTTTGTATATTGGTAAATATCCCAAACTTTAGAATGTTACCATCCATCACTTGGTGAAGAGCAAAATGTGCTCTGAGCAAGCACTCAGCTGTCAAAACAACCTGTCACTCCTGCCCGAAGCCTGCGGGTCCCATTCCCAGGAGGTGGCTGAGCTCAGTGGGTCCTGCCGAGTCCTCACCAGCCAGAACATCCCAGAGAAAAACAACTGAGGGCTGAAGTGGTCCTTTCCATTTTTAAGAAACTGGACCACAAACAAGAGCAGAACTAAATGGTTTTAGTCTGAGGGATGGGAGACTAGGAAGTAAAACTAGAAGAATGATGGTTTGGGGAAGGAAACTGCAGCTGGTGCAGAAAACCAGCCTCAACCAAATCTAGGGGCAGCACGATGAGGTAAGGGCTAAGGGTGGAAGGGAAAAAATAGAATAAGCAGAAACATTTTGGCAGGATAGGACACTGACTTTCCAGGGGCCTGGCAATACCAGGGAGAGTGGGAGCTGGGCTGGGACCTGGCAGAAAAAGCACCAGGGAAGGGATGTGCTAGGAGGAAGAGGAAGACTGGATCAAAGCAAAGAGGAAAGTGGCAAAACTGGCTTCAAAGAGGTGACATCAGGACATGTCCAGGACACTTTTTGATAAAAAAAAAAAAGACAAAATATCCACTACTGAATAACAACACTGCAGGGGGACATTGCTTCTGCAACAGCAACTGCCTTCACAGTGCAAAGCCAGGATGTTGCTACTGGACTCTGTCAGTGTTCCCAGGGACACTTGATGCTTTGGCAGCCACACACCAGAACAGCCCCCACTCTCTGCCTTCTGCAGGCTGAGCAATGCCTCCTTCAACACTTCAATCAGGCTCTTCTAGGAACACAGAAGCTTCTCTGACATCTGGCATTAGCCACCCCTTTAGGAACATCCGCCTTGGGATACAGGGCAGGCCCCCAGCCTGCCATCAGGCCACTGTGCTGACAACCCCCTCAAGCAGCTACAGCCACAAAGCAAGGACCCACTGTCGCAGGGATGGAGGCTATAAAACTTGGGGATGGAGGAAGCCAGACAGTGCTCTGCCTCCTTTATTTCCCCACAGTTAGTTTCCTTCCCAAGTTAAGGCTGTTACTTCCCTCAAACAGCTGCAGGGAGCTTTGTACACAGAATACTCTGAAGGGCTTTGGGATCCTTAAAAAAAAAAAATTCACTTGCCTTCCTAGGAACTGCACTTCTCCCCGATGATGGTGGGGAATTGATTTGTATTTCCCTGTGTCTCCTTCTGGTCGAGTCACCGAGTAGCCTGCATACTGCACTCTGCAGAAAGGGAAGAAATAAAATAAATTAAATAAAAATAAAAATTAACTGTTGCATTTGCTGTGCTGTCAGCACTTGCCAGGACAGCACAGTTAGTGCACTTGGGGCTCTTACCGCAGCTTTGCCTTTCCACCCAGCAGATAAGCTATGCAAACCTCCCCACTCCAGCCTGGGCTCCAGGCAAGTCACAGAACACTCGGCACCTCAAGGCTTGAGCTCAGCCAGGATCAGTTTGTGCTCAGCAGCGTGGGATATTGCACACAGAGCCAACCACCTCCCAACCAGCATTTCTCTGTTTGCTTCCCATCTACTGCCCGTGCAGGCTGGAGTGGCCCCTGCTCCCACTGAACCACTGCAGATGGATGAAGCAGGAGCAACAAGCCCAGCAACGGTGGCAGAGGGGACCATGCTCCCCCCACAGCTCACGGGAAGCTTGGCTCACAGAACCACCATCAGAAGCAGAGTTCAGGGACACCAGCTGAGCCGAGCCCATACCTGTTCCAGAGGTCGTCATCTTCGCCACCCCAGCCCCAGAAGGCATTAGGGAAACCGTTGATCTTCTGAAACTGCTCGACAGTCAGGCCGCTCACCCCACCAAAGAACTCGTTGTAAGGGAGCCTAAGCAGGAGAGAAGGGGTTAGGGCAGAGCCCATCAGCACTGCACTCTCCCATTTGCAACGGGGAAAGCCTGAGCTGTGAGGATGCTATTTCTTCTATTCGCCTCTCATGTTTACTTTGCATAAAGCACGGGAAGCAAGCCAACATTCACCTTCTGCCTTCTTAAAAAAATAAAAATAAAAATCTAGCACTGTGTCCTTAGCTATTATGGTAGTGCAGAGGAAGAACAGTGCTTACAGATACATGTACTTATCCAGCTTGGCTGCAAAGTGCCTCGGCATCTGTCCACACCCATAATAGTTACGGTCATTTTCTGGTATGTGGTCCACATCATGAAAGATGAGACAGTCCCAGTCCAAGTCCTTCATTGCTTCCCGAAAGCCAACATTGAAGAGCATGGCACGGTTAAAGGGTTGGTTTCCAGCCTAAGGGAGAGAGAGTTCCTTCTCAAGGGAAGCCCTGTGCAGTTCATGCTCCACATCTGCATTCTCAGTTTTATCTGGAACACTGCAGACGGCAACCAGCTCCCACATAGGTACCACAAAAGGAAATAATGTATTGGGACAGACTAGTGAGATCAACCAAGACTTAAATATTCAATTTACTGAGCAGGAGCAAAAATAACAATGCTAAAGTCTTACTGCTCAGACACTTGAAAACCCCCTCGATTTTGATCAATCTTTTTAAGATAGAACTAAATGTGGAGGTACATTTACTGGATGGATGAAACCAGACAGCTAAGTGACAGCTTCATATACACATCCAATGACAGTCTTATGTTTTATAGTCATGAAAGTCTTCTAGATACTGCCTAGACAAGAAAAGCATAACTCTGGTCAGGCCATTCCTGTGCCTAGGGGATGTTCCCCAGAACTACTACAGAGATCTACAAAAATAATGCAGCATTATTTAAACTGCAAATACCTGGTTCAAAGTTGTCTTTTTAAAAAAACATCTCCTCCAATACAGTTTTGTGATTTTTTTAATTGAATCTCTACTTTATTTTTAAGATAAAAGCAGGCATTTTTGGGCACGCTTCTCAGTTGTGCCACTTCTATGCAGAACAGGACAACTTACACATTGCAACATTAACCCCAAACCTTTAAATTATGTGATCTGATAGGTAAAAGCCTCAGGTCATGGCGAAGAGCTATGCTTGCAGCCCCAGCAGACACATTTCGAGCACAGCACGTCCGTGCCCCAGCGGCTGCCGCCCCAACCGCCCCTGAGATCACTCACTTGTTCCACAACGTAAAAGGCAAACTGTAAGCGTTGCCGCTGCAGCATGGGAATAAGGTGTCTGAAGAGGACAGGAAGATGCTCGTATCGATTGCGGAACGGGATCAGGATCGCCACCTGACAAGGAGAGGACACAGCTCTTACTGCTTCGCACCAGTGGCTCCTGCCACAGACCAACCCCCAGGCTGGGGAGCAGGGCTGGCCGGTGTTATGGGAGGGGGAGCAGCACTAAACATGGTGGCTCAGCTCTCCCACGTAGGGCTGAGCATCCTGAAACCCTTCCAACCCCTACCACATGGATTTCCTATTGACTTTTTGGGGAAATGGTGCTTTGGGGTAATTCAACATAACTTTGAGCGGGAGCGAGACCTGCACACCCCCCCCGCTTCCCTGCCTCTGCCCAGTGCTGGGGAGAGCAGAAGTGAGGCCAGGCCCTGCTACCACACTGCCCTAAGCCACCTCCCTCCGGGGACAGGAGTCCCCAGCAGTGTCACCTTGCCTCTCTGGGTCACATCCTACCCCAGACAGGGCAGTGGGGGGAGCAGGCAGGCGAGCTCCCCACCTTAGCAGTCTGTGCAGAAGCTCAGAGCTGACTCATGCATCACTAAAGCAGCCCCTGAGCTCAGCATTTCTCCCCCAGGCACTGCAGCCCCGCACTTCAGAGATCTTTATATTCATTACTCTAGAGCTGCAGAACATCAGAGACATTCTTGTTAATGTCTTCCCACCACTTGCCCAGGACCCTCCATCCCCCCGTGCTCAGCAGGGACACTCAGCTCCCCGGTTACCTTCCAGCGAGGCAGGCAGTCGCTCGGCTTCCAGTGGCCTCCCAGCTTGATGGAAGAGTCTTTTGAGAAGAACTGGTGGATATCCTCCATCGTGATCTCACTCATATTTACATCGATGGGGCCCTCTGCGGAGACAGCGGGGAGAAGCAGAGGAGGATGTCAGGAACTGCTGTGGTCCTGGGGCAGCTCAGTGCCTGCTCGGGGCAGCGCTCTGCTGCATCCCTGGCCTCTATCCCCAGCACTGAATGCCAGCAGCCTCTTCTTTTCCACAAGCACCAACAAAAAACGATTAGGAAATGTTGCTGGTATGACTTGTAACACCTCCATCTCCTTGGCAGCTGGGCTCTGTTCAGCCTTTGTGGCCGCTGTCGGATGCGGCTCTCCATCAGACTCACACCAGCTGGGGCACCCCTGTACTCCTCCATACAGGTTTCCAGCAGACACAAAACCCCACACCTCATCAGAGAGTCATCTCCTCCTTTCAGGAAACATTTACACCCCAAAGCCTCCAAAGTTTTCCACTGCAGTATCACTTTGGTGGAAGCATTTCTCCCTTGTGGGGGGTCCAGCCTGTAGCCCACACCAGCCCCTGCCCAGCTGTACCCGGTACGGCTCAGGGCTGGGACTGGTGGTTAAGGGAGCCACCCTGCCATTGCTGGCCCTGGAAAAGGGCTGGCCAAGCCTCTTCACTGGCTCCCAGCGCACAATCCCTCTTTTGTTTGCGTTTGCCAAGCGATGGGCTCCTGCTTCGGCAGGGAGACGTGTCTCCAACGTAGCAGGGATTAATTTGTGTGAGTGCATAAACAATGATTTCCCAGGAGGGGACCAGGCTCCAAACAGGGCTCCCATTCATCCCCAGGTGCCCGGCGGGGAAAGGTGCAACGCCAGCAAGCTGGGGAATGCCATGACATGCCCTCCAAAGCCATGGGGAGCAGGAGAGGGGCATGGGGCCATCGGGATGCTACTCACTCATAGAAGGGAGCCTCTCAGGACAGGTGTGGTTGGGGAAGTAGGTAAAGTCTTCAGGAAGAAAGGTTGTGGCTTGCAGAAAGGTGTCGTTGTGGTTCAGATCAAGAGGATAATCTGGGGAACAGGAGAAAAAAAAAAAGAAAAAGAGAGAGGAAAGTTTACACTTGAACTGCAGGTCTCTTATTTCCAGCCATCTTCCTCTGCCACTGTGAGCAGGCTCCAAAGCCACCCATGGAGGTGTCCGCATGCAGTACAAGCTCTAGAGTTGCAACCCAGCTGGGTGCTCATCCCCACCCTGGGGCAGCTGCAGAAGCCCCGGCTGCCTTACACAATGCCACACCAAAGAAACCTTCACATTTGCTGGCCAAAGGAAGAATTTTGAGTGTCACCTCTAGGTATCACAAACAGCTCAAAGCAAAGGAGCACATGGTGCTTGGAAGGAAAAGCTACTTAGCACCTTGTCCCTGAAGGACCGTGACAGAGTGAGAGGGGACATGCTCCTCCAGCGGGTCCTTTCGTAACAGGGTCAGAGAGGGAAGTCCCCAGGCAGGTCCCAATGCCAGCGAGGACTGTCAGTGCAGCAGCCTGCGCAGGGAAATCCTGCCTTGAGTCCTCCTCAAAGGATCAATAAAAACTATCATGTTACAAGCAGCCCTTCCTCCGGCTTGCATTGTGCAAGAGCAGAGGAGACCCAGTGCCCCAGCAGTCACAGCAGTGCCCAGAATGGCACGGTGCTCCAGCCCCACCATTCACCTGCATCCTTTCACCTCCTGTGCAAAATCCCTCCAGCTATTACAGCTGTAGATGTTTTAAGGAGGGTTTTATGCAACCATGAACTTCTGCTTTCTATGGTAAAGTCACCAGGTTTGCATAAGGCATCTTTAGCCAACCACGACCTTTATTTTAGGCACTAGAAAAAGCTCCCTGCCTGTAGTAGAGCATCAGCTGCTACAGGAGAATGCTGCCTCTCCACTTTCTCCGAGCATCAGATGCTTAACAGAGGGTCAGCCTTTTGGCCCCACAGCACCCAGGGCACCAGCACCAGACTTATACCCCACACAGGTCTGGGAAAGTGGTTGTTTAGGGCTGAGCCACCCAGTCCTGTCACATGCAGCCCCTGGACCTACCAGGACGAGACGGTCTCATCCTTCCCAATTACCTAACCATGCCCAGGCGTTCCTGCAGCAGCTGGCTGCAGAATCACGCAATGGGGCTGACATTCACCGTGCTGATTCCAAGCAAGAGCAGCCCTGGTTTCTCATGAGCACAATACAAACGAGCTGGTGTTCAGACAGCCAGAGACAAAGTCTAGTGTTCCCCTGCCACCCCCTGAAAGCTGTCCAAGCAGCTCTGCAAGGGCTTGGACACAAAGGCTGCAAGTGATCCATCAGCAAACAGCCAATTTACAACAGGTAGCCAGATTTTTAAGTTATTTTACTGAATGCAGTATGAAATTCAAAAATTTTTTTTAAACCAGCAGCTACAACCTTTCAAATTAAGCATATATTTAATTTCAAGAACATATTGATAGCAAAAAGCTTTTTATCCTGAGAGCAATTTAATAAACCCAGAATTACAGTGAAGTGAACCAATCGGCTAAGATTAAGAGTTAAGAATTGAAGTCATATTTAAGGATAGGAACATTTAAGTAATTGCATAAGCACAGTACATTCTCCATAGCAGAAAGGCTGCATCTAATAACTACATCATTGATATAGCAAGAAAAAAAAAATATCTAACGACAATTTAATCTTTTAAAGCAAAGCAGGGAGGGTTGCCTCTACCTGCAAGGTCAAAATCTTTCATTTAAATCAATTGGGACAAGTCATTGCCAGCCTGATATTTCAGCTTACTTTATTGTGCTCATATCTACCATCACGTAATTAATACTGTTTATCTGCTCAAATAAGTGGTACCCAAACTATCTTAGACTCAAGATGGACTTGTAAACAGAACCTATGGGCTTTTTGAGTATGATAGATACCATTTTGTATGCTTGATACTGCTCTAAATGTTAATGACCAAATTCCCATTACACTCCTATCACCAGAGCACACTCTCAGTACTTAGTGCAGCTGACAATGCATGGTGAAGCTCAACTCCCCTTTTTTTAGCTTGCAGAAACTCAGAAGAGACCCCTCTCAGCTCACCAAACAGGAAATCTATTATTGCATCTATTAGCAAATGATGAAAAAGTTATAAATCACTTCCTCATTCTAATACAAGAGAAAAAAAAACTAAGGGGAAAGAATAAATGCAGATGGATGGGGACAAGCACACCGTGGTTGCAGCACACCACCCTGTGCTTGGTCACCTTGCCATTCAGGGTGGGATATTGCATTTTTAAGAAATCCCCCCAGAAATTAAAGTTCCAGGTCCCAGGAAGACACACACACAAGGCAGCACTGGTCCCCTCCTGCAGCTGTACAGGGGGGTTTGCTCTCCTGGCCATCACACCACTCTCAGCAGCGTGGGGAGGATGCACTAACCAGGCAGTGCCACCCACCCACCCAGATCCCACCAAGGTGCTCAAAAACAGAGTCGGGAAGATACAGATCCCAGTGTTAATATAATCCTTGTGGCCACAGCACCACATGCCTTCCAGATGTCACCACCAGCCAACATAGGTCTGCTTTGACCTGCCTGCCAGGGAAGGACGCCCAAGGACAGTGCGTAGCGCTTGTGTATGTTAAAACCATCCTCGTGGTTGGAGTTCTTGGGGCAGGAGGGGTATCAGCCCATGCCTGCGGAGCTGGGATGGATATGAGGCCCGTGTGAAGCCAGTTATTTCCATAGCAGCAGTACCAGTTTCACTGACGCTAATGTGGTAACCATTTCCCTGTCTGCTGCAGGCAGCAGGAGCACACAGCAGATTTTTGCAGGGCTCAGAGCCCCAAGGGCCAGGACTGCAGTGGGACAGAGGCTCTCATCACTGCAAGTAGCAGCGGTAGAGCCTCTAACCCTCCTCTCCTTGGGGGATCAGCTACTTCCTCACCCTGCGTCTGTGTTACTTGATGTTTCCAGCCTTAAAAATAGCCTGGGCTGGCAGCCCCGGCTGGCTTTGGCGGGGAGAGGAGATGACCTGGGGTGTCGATCTCTTGCGCAAGTTGATAATTCCCCTCCCGTGCCCATCCCCGGTCAGAGTACAGCTGATCTGGCGGGCTGGGCAGCAAGGACACAGCTTGTATTTTTTATTACTAGGGAAATAATCTTGCCTTGTAAAACTATCAGCCCCTGCTGATGAATCCTTGCAGCAGAGGAGCTGAGCCCCACAGCACCGTCGCAGCCTGATGCCAACTGCACCAGCGTGATATGACAGCAAGGAAGGTACACACGGTGCTACACCAGCCCAAAAGCAACACCTCACCCTCACTCACACACAGCCACCTGCATTCATGCTTTGTTGTACCCTATTTACACCAAAACTTGTAACCCTATTATCAGCTTGATATGACGGATGAACAGCCTGGGAGCGGGAGCTTGCGACTCCACTCCCTGTGTTCTGCCCAAAGTTCAATATATTATTTGTGGCAGTCCTCCAGCCAAGTCATTTCAGTTCATTCTTGCATGGGAAGAGTGAAGCTTATGAGCACAGGCTCCTCCACGTGCAGGGAGCCAGGGCTCTGCGCACGCGTGCGCCTGGGAAGTTATTTTTTAAATATGAAACCCGATCCTTGCACTGAATTTGAAAATGTTTACCCTCAGACTGGTTGAAGCTAACAAGCTGAATTCCTGGAAAGCAAAGAAGTTTTCGGCTCAACAACCCATCATTTGAGACCTTTCAAGATTTCCACCCCTTATACAAGTTTGAAGCATTTGAATTTTAATATATATATATATACATATAAAGAGATTAACAAAATTTATACACAGTGTATATATATAGTAATTCTATATATAATATGTATTTTTATGTTACATACTATATATTTATATAAAAAATAAAAAAGAAGCCAATTAATCAAAGTTCCCACCCTGCATTTACCAGCATAAATAAATTCCTTCAAGCAAGAGTGGTTCAGGTCAACTTGACTTCCAATGGAAATGGAACCTTTGATCAAAATGACAATTATTCAAGAAATACCTGAGTCATTCACGCTGCTGTTCCTCTTGGCATAGGCACTGCGGACCACCTGCTCATACACCTGAGCTCCTATTGTTCGCATGTTTTCACGAATCATGATGCCTTGGGCTTGCATCATGAAGAGGTAGGTGTTCACTGCAAGGGAAAAAAAAAAGAAAGGAATATTTCCATGAGCATCAGCATCAGGAAAGAGAAATAGGAGTCTTTTGGAACCATTCCCAGCCTTCTGCTCAGTTTCAGCTCCCTCCTGCCAGGAGGATCGCCGGGTCGCACGTGCCTTGGTTGCCCGACAGGAGCTGGGAAGGGCACAGAGTCAGGAAGCGGAGGCGTAAGGCACGTTTGGAAGCCCGACTGGTTAATAAAGGGAACGTACCCAGCTAGACCTGACAATGCAGACTGTAATGCAGCATTGCAGCTTAAACAGCTGTACGCTTGCTGCTTAAGTAGGAAGGTTTAATTTGGAAATATCGTTATAACAGGAAAGGAACCTGTCTAGCGGAAGGTGTCCCTGCGCATGGCAGAGGGGTTGGAACTACATGATTGTTAAGGTCCCTTCCAACCCCAACCATCCGGTGATTCTAAGCTGCGCATCTGGAGAAGGGCGCTCAGTTCCTAGACTGCAGCATCAAGGGCTGACACTTGCTTGGCGGAGCTACCTCACTGGGCATCACAAAAAACACCCCACCACCAGTTTTGGAGCCCACCAGCAATCCATACGTCCTAGAGCAGGCAGCATTTTGCAGTACAAGTCCCCTTGGTCCCCGGGGCCAGCCCCCCTCCCCAGCTGGGTTTCTTCTCCACCCCCTCCTTTCCCACTGCCCCTGTGCCCTGGCACGGCTCGGGCAGAGCTTGGGTTTCAGTTTCAGCTGACACCCGGCGCCGGCAGGGACAGGCCCAAAGCAAACAGCAGCGAGCACAGCCCTGCGTCACCAGGGCACCCGCAGGGACAGCAGGATGGCCACCCACAGGGACAGCCGGACAGCAACCGCACATGCCACAGCACCCCTCGCCAGCATCGCGGTGCCAGCCACGGCCCCCCTGCAGCAGCTTATGAATGAAGGGGAAAAGAAAAATAATCTTGATTTGAAAACAGGGAGGAGGGGAAATCCAAAAGGCCAATTCTGCACTAGTAATTAAAAAAAAAATAGGTCAAAAGACTCTCCAGGAGGGATGAAGATGGCACCAGGCCAAGGAAACAACAGAGACCTGCACAGAGGAGGGCAGTAACTGATGAAACGTCACCAGGAAACATCCATAATAGACAGGCCGTTTCTACAGCAGGCATATCACAAGCTGTAATAGCCTGCAACGTGTGCCTGCCAGTGCCAGGAAGGTACAGTCACCGCTAGCGCAGATTAGATAGGGCACCCCGGAGGCGGCACCGCTATCGGAAGGGCAAGGGTCCCCCCAAACACCGCCCACCAATACCCACGCTGACGCACCTTCCTGGCCCCTGCCCTGCTGTGCCCTTCCACACCCACAGATTGAGGCAGCCCCCAGATAGGCTGCCCAGATGCATTTTCCAATCCCAATTGTATTTTGTTTTCACACAGCTAAGTAAATATTTGAAAGGATGACAGAGCCCCATGTCGTGCCCAGAGCCCCCCATGCCATGCCCAGGCACTGCCTGTGCCCAGCCTGTCTCCAGGCCATGGGGTATCACCAGATTTTCAGGAAGAAGAGGGTCTGTCCCAAGGTGCTTGGCAACTAAATGGCTTGAAATGCATTTTTAAATCCCTATTTCCAGCCATCCCTTCCCATACATGTACCCTTCATGGTAGAGCCAGTGATGGCACCTTAAGCCAGCGGTTACACCAGCAAAGAGCAGGGGCTGCCTCAGCCAAAGCTGCACCCAAACCGTCTCTCCTCACCCGCCTCTTCTGGGGCCAGCTCTGCAACCCAGAGTAACCACCACGTCAGTGACAACTACAAAATAAATGCCTGCTCCGGTGCAGTTTCTTGGCAAGATACTCCTGTTGCAATGACAGCGAGGGCTGCTTCTGCTCAGAAAGATGAGGAATTCGCTCTAGCAGATCCCCAGGGGGATAAGGCTCAAGGATAAGCTGGCATTTTGATGTGGTACCACAGGCCAGAAACAAATGTAGCTGAAATTCCCCATGTAAACCCTCACACCCAGCGCTAAAAACTTCAGTCACACTCGGACTCATCTGCTCGGAGGAGCATGAAACTGCATCACCTCCCAGCACCAGCGGTCCAGCCCCAGCATCCCTCCCTGCCCCAGCTTCACTGGGCAGCTGCCAACCAGGATGCAGGGAAATGGGAGTTTGTGGAGGGAAAAAAAAAAAAAGTTGACAGAAATGGGCTATTTTAGGGGTTATGGAGAATGAGGGAGTGATGCAGTCAGGCTGGCACAGCCTTGGGGTCTAGAGCAGGATGCGCACAGGGCAGCTCCAGCCCCGCCTGCCCACGTGGGCCAGGCAGAGGGCAGGTCTCCCAGATGACCACAACAAGATGTGGAAGTTGGGCAACTTCTCCTTCAGCTCACGTCATAGCTCTGCCTCGGTTGCAAAGGCGACATGCTAACGGTTGATACTTGGGCCATGCAGCTCCTAAGGACACATTTATAACATCTTACCCCAGTGACAACATCACCCCAGGCTGCAGCCAGCAGCACTGTGAGGCTCTACCAGGAGGCAGCACAAACCAACACATCCAGCGATGGGAACCGCATCCTCCCATCCAAGCAAGCACAGCAGAGTGTGGACTCTTAAGGGAGAGCGGCACCGCACAGCCTCACCTCGGCCATCGGCAAATAGTGAGGGTGAGAGACCCCCCAGCTCCCTTTCCATTCCAAACACCCAAAAGGCTAGTCAAGAGCTGGGGCACTGCTCCCCTCCTCTCTGCACAGAGAAAAGGGTAGCAGGAGCCACTCAAGATGTTTATCAGGAGCAGGATGTTGATAAGGGAAGGGGGGGCAGCAAGCCTGGACCTTCCACATCGCGTGGAGTTTGAGTCAGTGCCAAGGCACAACTCGCTGACGCTGAACAAGTAATTTCGCTTTCTACTTCGTTATGCCTTCTACTCGCTGGATAAAGCGGAACCAGGTTTGGTGAAGCATGAAAGAACAGGAGAGACACAAATCAGCATCCAATCCCTGCCTCATTTAAGGAAGAGGGAGGTTTGTCGGGCACAGTGAAAGCGCCGTTTGTTCCCCACTCCCTCGTCGGGCAGACGGAGCCGGGGCTCGGCACAGCCACATGACAGGGCTCGCTGGGTCGGACTCGCTCGGAGCATCAGTGGGAATCCTGAACAGACTGTCACAGCAGCCACCATCCCAGAGGAGCACAAGCACAAACAACACCAGCTTTGTTTAAGGCAGCAGTTGCCTTTTCACATATTAACCCCTTTATTCAGACGATTAAGGAGATACCTGGCCACGGATGAGCTGTGCCCTCAACATGCCACACACCCAACACCAAGAACCCCCCAGGACCATACGGACCCTTCCCAGGGATGACAGCCCCTTCTCCTGCCCCCTGCCCCCAAAACAACCCACCACCATGAAATAAGCTTCACAAACCCCACACTTATCCAGAACACACAATTCATTTGGGTCAGAAAATCGGATTTAAAACACATTATTGAAAACATTCCACTCCTCATACCCACACAGCACTTAAACTAGCTCTACGGGGCCGCTGCGACCAGGGCTGGGTCTGGCCCAACATTTGGGAATGGCTGTACTGATCTCAAACCTCACTCCTCAGTTTCCTTTGCTTTTGATGAACAAAAATTGGCCACGTTTTAAATTCATTAAGCCTGACCTGGCTCACCTTACAGAGCCCAAGTCCCCTGTACCCGAGAGGCTGCATTTCCCAGAGCCACAGTGCCAGAGCCACCACCCGCAGAGGAAGGAGAAACCGAGCATCCCCACCACTGCCCTCTGCCTGGGGAGGAACCAGCACACACACTCAGCCTGAACCTGGGTTCAGCCAGAACACAATTCTCTGTGTTGCGGGATATTGCTAATCTAATCACATAGGATGATCTCGAAAATTACACTGGCCTTTTGCCTTTATTGCATTTGAGCACGCAACACTTCAGATCACATACACGCAGTGATAACAGCCCGGCTGCGGCCACTGAGCAGCGGGACAAGGACAGGAGAGGGATTTTACCTGCTGTCAGTGGGAGGCAAGATGTCCCTTCTCCTACAAATTTCCAGCAGGCACTTACTACCCACACAGAAAACAAGCAAAGTTTAAGAATCCATTTGCCCAAATTACTGCCTTAACATTATTCTTGATAGTTCGTTAAAGGACAAGTCAATTCCGCTGGGATTTAAACACGTGGAAACCATGCTATCAGACCCACAGCTTGCCACCAGCTGGAGCAGAGGCACATGGCTGCACCCCAGGGTTGGTGCACCCCTTGGGGTGCTGTACCCCAACCTCCCTGCCCACAAGCAACAGGGAGGGCAAGTGCTCGTCCAAGCCAGGGGTAGATGCAACAACTTTGACTGGGGAGGTTAAGTTATTATATAAATGAGCATTGAAGGCTTCCTGTAATCATTTCTCCGTTGGTATTTTCGGAGCACTTCTAATCAAGAAACAGCTGACTCTCTCATGGAAAATTAATTTTACCATGATGATATGTACTAGAAGAGGCAGCAGGGTAATTTACAGCTCGGAAGTTGATTTGGAAGAGGTCTGAGCGTGACCCATGCCTGCTACCAACACAGGAAGGGGACAGACCTGACACGTCTTGCTCCTGACCCCAACACGCTTCCGCCACCTGTGGAAAGGACCTTCCTCCAGCATCCCCCAAGCACAGAGATGCTGCAGTACCCCAAGCCGGGAGACAGACACTGGGTCAGGAAGAGGGGCCAGGCAGGCCACGGCAGCCCTGCATGCCTGCAGCAGTATCAGCATCCAGCACAGCAGCCAGGCTTTCCTGAGGAAGGAGTGGGTCTTCCTCTGCTTTGAGATTTAGGGCTGTCACATCCAGCATTTTTCCCGGTTCATTAGTCCATCAGCACTGCAGAAGTACAGAGGGGCTGTTTACAAGTTGATCACGGTCTCACTACAACGTGCAGCCTTCTCTGGTCAGCACCCGGGGCTCTGGAGCAGCTGGACCCCATCGCAGCAAGGGCAGCCACCATAAGTCCTTGTCCTGCCCCGGGAACACACATCCCAACCAACACAGTCATAAATCAACATACAATCAGGGAAACTGCCACTGAACGAACTGCTTTGCCAGACATCCAAAGTGCCCAGAAGAGCTTACAAGACACCTGTGTGTGGGAGATAAAACAGAGACCCTGGAAGGGGAGAAGGTCCCACTGGCAGCAGATCCCCAGCATCAACTCAGCTCCATTAGCATTAGAAATAACAAAGGGGTTTAATCGAACTAAGCCTCCAAGGAACAGATAGACAGTTACGATAGTCTTAACTCATAAACAACCTAACTAGGAAATTTAACAGCATTCCATTGCTAATGCACCATGAGACCTCTGTCTCTATTAGCTTTCCAGCAGCACCGTATTACCCAGACACACAGAGTGCCAGAACAATTAAATAAGAGGTTCCTATTAGTTTTAGAGAATTTAATATTAATGCTGTCACTGTTACTTAGCCCTTCCCCTATAAATAGCACAGGAAGGAATAATTTGATACGTTAAGTGGTCTAAGAATTAACAGCGCAGCAGCAGCACTGAGCTGGTAATTACAAATCACCCGTCCCCAAAATTGGCAAGTTCGTAGCCTGCACGTGCATGAAGCAAGCAGGGACGATGGGAGACTGCAGTGATGCTCAACCAAAACCTGAATATGGGGAATTTGCATCTGAACTGTCCTAGTGAAAAACAGGAAGACTTCAGCAAGGGGGAAGAAAATTCAGGTTATTCTAATAGTCCCTAAATTTTTTATGTGCACTTTAAGATGGCAACTTTCATTTGCAATCCCACAGCTGGCTGAGCTAAGGTGTTTGTGTGCTCACTTTGAAGAGCACTGCTCTGATTTTAGGATACCCAGCAAGAGGAGCATGATGTGCTCTACACACGTGGGAAAACTTGGCAGGCCAAGGGAACTCACGGAGCGTTTACAGCACCAAAGCACCCACAGAAGGAGCCAGGGCTGGCAGTGGGATTGAGCCCCAGGTCACCAGGGCTCTGAGCAGCCCAGCACCGGCACACACGGTACCCAGCTCCACGCAGGGGATGCTGTGGGTGGGGAAACCAGAAGACACAGTTTGCCCCTGCACTAGGACAGTAATACCAAGGATGGCTGTAAGATCACGTAGGGTTTCGCAAATCCCAAGAGCAGCTCAACTCCTGGGCAATTCCTCTCTGTGAGGAAGGGCGTAGCGACATGTACAGGCTGGAGCATAGAGCATAACATGCATTTGCCCAAGTTAAATATTACCTTTCCTAGCGAGATTCAGACTCTCCTACTTTAATTGCAGCTCAGGAGATGCAATTGCACATGACTGCATCTCCTGTTTATTTTCCATCCCTCTTTGCGGCAACGGGCAGCTCTCCCCATCTACGGCCGAGCCTGCCCTCCCCATCTCGCCTCCCTTTGCCAGGGTCAGCGCAAACGCTTCCAAGGAGAAAAAGAGCATCAGCTGCCAGCAGATTTCTCCGCACACAGAGCACAAAAGCACAGCACTCACTGGGCACTTGTGGGCACCGCACAGTTAAATGCGCAATAAAAGGCCCTTCAGCAGGCGGAGTGAAATGGTTGCTAACCTCTCTCGGCTGGCAGCACTCACAGGCTGCTGGCTACCAACAGCAAACATTTACAGTTCAGCGTTTGTTCCTTTGATTCATTGGGAGACAAAGTGGTGGAAATTCCTGTGCCCCGGACACCATCTCAAAGCGGCAGGAATCATGATGCCTGAGCCCGATGCTCATGTAGGATCAGGATGAGGAAACGGAGGGAGAGCTTAGGTTAAAAAAAAAAAAAAAAAAAAAAAAAAAAGAATTAAGTGAATGCTTGAGCAAGCAAGCAAGGGAGAGGAAGAGCAGGCAGATACTCCCCAGCACTGCCCCTAAAGCAGGAAGGGAGGGAAGGACGTGGGCTTCTCGGGACAACTCCTTGTCTCCCAGGTTGTGGGAATCAGCAGGGCTGCAGGACAGAAAGGAAATCCTCTACTGAAGCCAACCCCCTCCCACCAACCTGGGCATCCTACTCATCAAACAAGCCTCACGACATGCAGGAAAAAGGGGACACATGGGGTGGTACTGCCCAGGAAATGCATTCAATAGGATGTTTTCATCTGGGCTGTCCTTTACCAGTTGAAGCATTCTAGACAACAGCCAGACCACAGCAGAGAATAGAAGACAAGTTGGATTTGGATTTAAAATTTCTATATACAGCACACACCATTTAAATAGATTTTGAAATCACCAATTTGTTAGTCTTCCAAATTAGGAGATTAACTATACCCCTTGGAGAGTATAAAATTGTCAAGAGAAAAACAACTTAAGGGTCACAGATTTACTGACTCAGTTCACATGGTACAAACTGCGCTGTCTGAAGCTTTAACACCCCGACTTTGATGAAGGAAAAGAGAATGAGACTGTTGTTTAGGATATTCCCCAAAAAAAACAGACAAAGACCTAATTTTTCAAGCATGTTTTACGAGTTCAGCATGGCTGAACAAAAAGGGTTGTCACATGTACAGCCTCATGTTTGCTGCAACTGAGCTGTTCCAAACAGGGGTCTGGGGTGTTGTTTCTGGTCAGTGATTTGCCTTATACACCAGGCTGGACCATCCCAGTTAACACACATGAAACAATACGCCCTCCCAGTTGTCATGCTTAAATGCAGGTGCAGAATTTGTGGTAACAGCATCCAGGAGGGCATTCGTTCTTCACTCAGTTCAGCAAGAACTGCAGCACATCTTCACTGCCATTTATGGCTAAAAAGCGTGGTCCAGCTCTTACTTTCATCTTCTTTGTCTCCAAAAAAAGTTAGTGTGGGGAAAGTCCTGCTCCCTGCCCAGTTTGCCTGTGATGCACACACCCCAGGGGACCCACTTCTTGCCACCAGAATGACAAAACCCAAGGCAGAGGTCTTCACCCTGACGTGGGATTGCCTATGCCAACCCACTGGCTGCCTCATGTCCACAATATCTGCAGGGCAGGGCACGGCTGGTGGGGACACGCACCACAAGCCACCCCATGGGAGGTGCAAGGGAGGCTGCAGAGTTAAACCCTCTGCCCATACTAAGGCGTTTTCCCTGGTAATACCCAAGCATCACACCATGGGATGACTCCTCCTGTCAGGAGGGCAACGTCCACCACCAGAAGCCACAGGCTCTCACCTGACCTGACATCAGGCTTTTCAGCTCCTCACTGGGGCTAAAGAGCCCAGAGCCAGCAGAAGCACAGGCTGCAATGCTGCCATCAGTACCTGCTACTGAAAATAAAGCATCCTGCAAATGCTTCAGCCCTGAAAGTGTAAAGGCTGCTTTGCAGCAAGCACAATTTGCACTGTGGAGACTGCACCTAAGGAGAGATCCCTCTGTAGAAATACGCCAAGACTGCTCCTGTTGCAATTTCTTTCCTACCCTTTGCCAGTTACTGGGAAACCAGCCGTTTCAGCAGCTGCGGAAGGAGCACTGCCACAGCCCCACCTCCATGCTATGCATCAACCTGGCTCGGCTGCCAGAGAGCCCGTCAGCCCTTTCAACTCCTCAAAAATTCTCCAAGCTGAAATTCTTCAATCACGTGGGATTATTGTTGTCCCAGATTTTAAGAGGCAGCAGCTCAGAGCTCCCTGCCAAGGGTACTTTCACCATACAGTGCCATTAAGACCCACAGCAGTTTGGCCTCTGCAGTACGATTACAGAGTTGTTCTTGTCTGCAATAATTAAAGACTGTACTGCAAACAGTGAGCACAGCTGCTGCGTTTTCACAGGACGAAAAAAGTTATCAGAAAGAGGATGCAACTTTGAAGTTCCAGCACACAGACCATTACCTATGGGATTGTGTTAAGAACTCTGATGTCCTAAGACATTTATTGGCTTTGTTGTGAGCTACGTAGCCTTGGAATACCTAACATTTTTAATATGGTTTTCTTCCGCCTGACAAGCAAACTGGTAATACAGCTGATGTAAATAAATTAACCAATTCCACCATCAGAGTAGGGGATGACTTCATTGGAAATAATTAATCCATCTATGAACTTATTTAGCACTTAACTAAGAGATTACACATCGTGTCACAGCCTGTGTGACGCCTTCCTAGGTGTCAGCAGAAAGGCAATGGCATGAGAGTCTGTTTCAGATGCCTTGAATAGGGCAAAATGGAAAAACCCTTCTCCATCACCCTACACCACTGACCTCTGCTGCGCATGTTGGGACCAGACCTGGGCACACACCAGACCCCTCTCTGGGGACAGCCGTGCTGGGAAGCGCTGTGCCCCATGCCTGTCCCCCAGGATCACCCTTCTCACCCTCCCCTCTGCTGACTCGTCCCTCCTGCCCACCCATAGCAAACATTTACCAGCAGCGCTGCTGCCCTGGTGCCAGTCGTAAGAAAATCCTAAACCTTATCACAGGAAGGGGGAGAATAAAGTGCCCTGGCATCAGAAACCAGATTCACACCGCCCTTCACCACAAGCACCACATTCACAGAATTGTGCCTAATGCGCTACCATTAAGTTACATATTAATCCTAGATAAGCAGAAGCAAGGCAATTAAGTAAGTGAGCTTAGCGAGGGATAAGAGCGTCCGCAGCCCCAAGCTGTAACCAGGGTTCAGGATCCACCACAGGGCAATAAGGACATCACCGACTCCAAGGGACAGGAAGCTTGTGACCCCCGGACTCCCACCCCACCAGTTTTTGTGGGGTTGATAACAAACAGAGGAAAAAACCTAGTCAAGTTCAGCAATACTGGTTGCCCGTAAGCAGGCTGTGAGGATGGGGCACCAGGCACTGAGCCTGGCTGCCCACGCCTCCCAGCAGCGTAGGGCACAGGGTGCCCTGCCTGTCCCATCTGCGTGGTGGGGACTTCCAAGCCAAAGTTCTTTCATATCACCCCCCCCCTCGCAGCCCTGGAGAGTGATGGGCACACATAGAGGCACATCAGGGAACAGCAAACACCCCCTCCCTCCATTTCATTCCCCCCCAGAAACACCTTTAAGCTCCTCACACACAGCAGCAGCTGAAGTTTCTTAAAGAGAGTTGTGTGTTTACCGTGGGATCTCACCACTCATTGATATGAGCAACAGGGCAGGGCAAAAAAAAAAAAAAATATTAAATAAACTAATCAATTCCAGCCTGCCTGCGCCCAGAATTCAAGCTCTGCAAACAAGAGTCAGGCATTTGGCTACCTTGGAAAAGATAAACATGCTGGGAACACCAGGGCAGCGCTCCCCAGGCCGAGCAGCCCTCCCCAGCCCTGCATGGGACGTGTGTGTGTGTGTGTGTGTGTCTCCCCGTGCCCAGCTCAGCCACGCTGCCCCAGCCTGCCCCCTTGTCATGGTTTAACCCCAGCTGGCAGCTAGAACGACACAGTTGCTCGCTTACTCCCTCGATTTGGTATGGGGGAGAGAATCGGAGGAGTAAAATTGAGGAAAAACTCATGGGCTGAGATAAAGACAGTTTAATAGGTAGAGCAAGCACCACACACACGAGCAAAGCAGGGAAGGAATTCATTCACTACTTCCCATCAGCAGGCAGGTGTTTGGCCATCCCCAAGGCTCCATCACGTCACGGTTACTTGGGAAGACAAATGCCATCACTCTGAGTGTCCCCCTCTTCTTTTTTCTTCCCCCAGCTGTATAAGCTGAGCACGACGCCAGAGGGTATGGAACAGCCCTTTGGTCAGTTGGGGTCAGCCATCCCGACTGTGTGTCCTCCCAACTTCCCGTGCACCCCAAGCCTACTCACTGGTGGGCTGATATGAGGAGCAGAAGAAGCCTTGACTGCCTAAAAACACCAGGCACTATCCAAAGTATTGCTCATCCCAAATCCAAAACATGGCAACATACCAGCTGCCAGTAAAAAAAAAAGTTAACTCTATCCCAGCTGAAACCACAACACCACTGCACAAACCCCTTGGGATAAAGAGACAGCACAGGGCGAACGAGGAGGGAAATTAATTTCTCACAGGTGGGCACAGTTTGGGTTCAGACACAGTGGCTCCGGGAGCCCATCCATGGGGGGCTGGCATGGGCACACAGCACCCAGAGGCAGCCGGCGAACAGGACCTGGGGTGGGAACGACCCAGGCAGAGCCAGAGCTGGGCAGCAGCCCAGTGCTTTGCCACCACAGCACAAGGGAGGGTTCCAGCACCCTCCTGCAGGACCAGACCCCTGAGCAGAGGCAGGGCAAGACGCCAAAGCCCAAGGGGGACGCTCAGCATGCAAACGGCTCAGAAATACGACCTCTAAAAGCAAACATTGGCCAACCCATGCACCAAGGCAGTGCCAGTCCCTGTGGCATCTCCCTGCCCTAGGCTTTCAGTCTCAGATGCAGAGAGGAAAGGCCCTGTGCCAGGCACTGGGAGAGCCCCCACAGGATGCTGGAAACAATGTCAGCTTGATCAGGGGTTTAACCAGGGGCTATGGGGAAGGAGCTGATCGGGGCTGGCATCCCACAGACTCTGCCCACACCAGCCCCTCCAACCTACCAAGCATGGCACCAGCCTGCAGCGATGCAGCAGCCCATCCTCCTCCTCCCAGCCAAGGCACTGGCCCTTTCCTCCACACTGGATAATGAGATTTTAGATTACAATGATTTATCCACTCAAGTTACCCTATTTATCCAGGTTGTGTTTGCTTCTCCAAGGTATTACAGCTAAACACCATCCTCCTCCTCCACTCCCCCAACCTCCACGTGGCCGAGCCCTTGGCAGCACTTTGCAGACACAGCCCTACAAACGCCACGATGCTCTTCAGCATCCTGCAATTGGGGGGGGTAGGGGTGTTGACCTGCTCCCAAGCCAGCTGCAGATGCAGTGCCCCACATACAAAGGCAGGGAACAGCAGAGAAGTTTAGCGCAGGTACATACAGCTTGCTCTTCTGCAAGTGCAGTCCTTGCCTGGTCAGAGCAGTTACTGTGCCACAGGGGACTGTAGCAGACTCTCTTCCATCACTGCTGAATTTTGGCCCTTTTGGAGGCTCACGAGCAGAGGTGGCAGGGGAGATCCCCTGCCCCAACTCCAGAAGCCTGCTGCCACCCTGGCATGGAAGGACACAAGCCTTGCGTGGGAACTTCCACCCGCTGGGTTTTGGTACCCATCAAATGCAAGTGACACCGAGAGCCCCGGCCACAACCAGGAACCTCCTGTGTCCTCAACACAGCCCAGGAACACAGCAGCTCAGCCCAAGGCAGGGGACAGTGGCTGGGGGAGGGCAGCATGGCAGGGAAAGGGTTGATGTCAGCACCTGCTGCGAGCCCCACTTTGCTATCAGCTTTCTGCAGCGCAGCAGCAAACAAGACAATAACTATGTTGACTGGCGTTTTTTCTTTTTTAATTAGGTGAAAGCAGGGTTAACCTAGAGCCCCCTGAAGCCGAGCAGCCCCCCAGCACAGCTCCCTCCATCTGCTCTTGCCCTACAGCCCTTCCCAACCCGATGCACCCAACAAGCCCTGGAGCTGCTGAACAGGACCAGGTACCGCCAGACACCTCGCTGCTGCAGCCTAGAAACTGTTAAGACCATTTGATACAAGCCAAGACACCAGAAAGCCGGGGCTGACAGGATGATTGCAAGCTAGCAAGGCTGCCGAGGCCTCTGAAACACTAAAGGATGCTTGACCAATCCTTTCCTGTAATTACAGCTGCAAGTTAGGGCAAGAGGACACACAATGGGCTTGGGCTGGAGGAGAAATGAGGCAAAGCCTCATTTGTAGGCTTGATTAGCAATAAATTAAGCAAGGAAACACTTTGCACCCAGCTGTCAAACAAGAAGCTTGGCCAGCCCTGCACAAGGGCTCAGGCCAGGTCCAGGAGAGATGGGGCAGGTGGGGTGAGGGACACTCACACCTGCAGCACAGGGGGGACGTGGCTAAATTTCTCCCCCTGTATTTACCCTGGGGTTATTTCCACTGCAGCACACAGTGAGGAAAAAAAAAAAACAACACAGAGAGGTCTGAGAATCAGAGGGTAGAGAAGTTTGCTTAAAGCAGTGCTGGGGGCTTGCAAAGGGGAAGGAGTGGTCACACTGCAGGGAGCACTGGAACCTGCTGCTGTGCGAGAACTGCACAGGTTGGTTCACCTCAGAGCAGAAGTCACCAGTATCTGTCCTCCAGCACAGATTCCTCCAGACAAGCCATTTGACTGGGGTTTCTTCTGCAGGCAGTGCTGACAGTCATGTTCACAGAGCAGAAGAGCTGTGAGCTGCGGCTGCCCTCCTTATGCTTAACGTCAGCGAGACAGAAGGTGGTTACTGGAATAAACTTCTCTTTTTAAGAAACAGGAAAGGTGATTTGAATAGCTGGCGTATTTTCAAGAGCTTGCTCAGCTAGGTTAGGACTGCTCGCCGCATGCAGGTGAAGCGGCGCAGGGTGTGCTGGCAGCACGATGACCACAGACACGGGGACAGCACAACCAGGGGCACCAACACACCTCACAGCAAGAAACCCTAACCTTGCAAGAAAGAGATAGCCAAGCATCTGGACACTCTTGCCCTACCACTCCAGGCAGACCCCAGCACACGCAACAGCTCTACATTGGAAAGTAATATTAAACCTGCCTCAATCTGCTGATAGCCACATTTCCTTCCCCCTACCTCAGCACGCAGGAAGTAATAAAGCCTGCACAGCAGGTCTCCCACCATGTCCACCACCACCAAGCTGAGGGCAGGAGCCAGGCACCTCCTCGCCCCGGGACAAGCTGCCTGTGCCAAGCCAAGCCCCATGTCCAGCAGCCTGGATCCTGGGAAAGGGGGCGAGTTGCTCTTGCTGGGCTCCCACAGCTAAGGCCAGAGCAAGGAATGAGTGCCTCTGGGCTGAGAGAGTAGTGACAAGCATCGTCTGCTTTATTGCTCTGCACACCAGCGCAAGCTCCTCCACAGCCACAGCCAAAGTCTCGCAGGGTTCGGCAACACTGCTGTGGGGACAGGGATACAAGGAGACAAGACCCCGTGAGCTCCAATGCTGCTGATGGCCACTTGCAGGGGGGTCCAGGGCTCCCTGTGAAAGTGCTGGAGAATCTGGTCCCTGCCGCAGAGCCACACAAGCTCATGCAAAAGTCCCAGCTGCTTTTCTAGAAGGTGAAAGCCTGACTTTCAAATGCCAGAGCATCTCCCTTACCTGCCAGCACGGAGCTTTATATATCTGGAAACACGGTTGCAAACTGAAAGCTAGAAAAGGAAGCCTTTTCCCCTCCTAAGTCCTTCGGGATGCTGAATGACTAACACCACTCGCACGTTCCTACCTCCTCATCGCTTCAGACTTTTCCCATCTGGTTTTGCATTCGGTCACTGCCGTGGTCCGAAACCTGCCTACTGATATACCCGGCTTCTTCAAAAGCAAGCCCCACCACACAGAAACGTGGCTGAATAATACTCTCACTCAATAGCTGGTCTCCAGGCCGGCATTTTCAAGGGCTTTGATCCATTTCAAATAAGGCAATAAGCTTAGCCCTTGATTAAATACATAGCATAATCCACCTAAATCTTGTTAGCTGAGAAGCAAGTCGCTCATCTCACTAGTTGTGGGTGGCATTGCGTTTCTCTGCCAAGCAAACGGGGCTGCCTGCAGCATGAAGGTCCCCTCGGGGGAATATCCCAGGCAGGTAGAGCCACTGGGGCAGCTGGTGACCACGGCAAGGTGGCACACATCGCTTTCCACCACCTCTCCAGCAAGCCCATATGGATTCAAAGTGCAGTTCATGGGATCCTTCTGAAAAGCTTCCCCCTGTAACTGGCAAAAGTAACCCATGGAAAGAGCTTGCCCCTTCCCTGTTAGAGGGCACAGCAAGGATGCCTCGGGGCTCACCCCACCACCAGGACAGCAGGCACCCAACAGCCAGCAAAGAGCTAAAAAAATTCATGGCAAGAGAAGTCCCTGACTCTGAGTGAAGGAGCCTGATCCTGCAGCACAGAAGGAGGATGCACTGAAGCTTTGGGGAAATTTCACACCACATCGGTCACGCTTTCCCTTCCTCGGGAGGAATGAATCAGTGGCATGGCACTTGTACAGCCTTAGCAGAAAGGCCTGGGTGCCGAGTGGGAAGCATGCCACGACAAGGGCGAGTGTCCCCACTGCCTAGCTTGGGGCAAGACGGAGGATGCAGCCAGGGTCAGTCTTACACACCCCCAGGTCCCAAGGGCAGCATTGATGTCTGGCTGCTCCGGGCAGCTCTCGCCAGCTGTGAGAAGGAAAAGCAGCACCACATCCCTCCTGGGTCCCAGGCTGCCTCTCTGCACTGCCCAGTATGGACACACATATGCTTGTGCCGTTCCCAACAGCAGGACACAGGGGAATGAGGCAGTTTGGGAAATCTGGCAAAAGAAGCCCTCCCTCCCCAGGTGAGCCCTGCTCCTCTCCTGCTTGGCTCTGGGGTAACTGTATAAATTCACAGGCAAGTCTTTCAAAGCGCACAGAAACAGAACACCCAGTCGAGGAATACTATTAGGATGCTGTTTCCCAGCCCCAAGGATGCTGTTTTGCTGCCTGAGGCTGCATGACCCCACTCCCCACTGGTGATTGCCCCTGCAGCCGCTTCTACCCAAACAGAAGATCATGCTAGGATATGAGACAGGAGAGAGCTGCTCCCAAGATTACAGCATATTTATTATTTGAGTCATTAGAAGACAAATTCCCTGAAAAGCACTTTTGCTCCCATTTCTCTCCAGGCTTCAGACCCAGCAGGTGGGGACCAGCTCCACAGGAAGGTGACCCAACTGATCCCAACCCGGAGGCAGGAGCCCTGTAAATCCCTGCTCCATCCTGCATTAGCAGCTCTGAAGCTTCCTGCAGCAGCCAAGCACGTTTCAACAGCCACTGGAATGATTTTGAGTTAATTTAACCATGTTAACACGTTATGTGGCTTCTGTCATCTCAATTACCTTAAAAAACCCAGGCACAGATCTCAGGGGGAGTACAGGGAGGAGGAAAACAAAATTGATTTAAGAATTAGTAAAGAGGAGAAAAAAAAAAAAAGGTCTCGGACACAATCCCAAAGCACAGTCTCAAGCAGATCAGGAAAAAAGCTCCACAGGATTTCAAAACCAAAAAAATGCAGCCAACAGAGGCAATATCTGCTTTAATCAAATACTAGCCAGGAAGGCTCAGCCTAGCATATCTCACCAGTCACCAGCTGGCATAGCAGGAATCAGCCTTTTGGCATTGGTATCCTCACCCAGAGCCGGGCAAGGGAAAGGGCTGCTCGCAGAGGAGCGGGGATGATAAATGACAGCAGTTGAGCATTGCAGGGGCATTTCACCGCTTCAGAGGTTGCTGCTATAACAATCTTCTCTGACTCAGCAGCTGAAAGGAACGCCGGGAAGGAAGCACCATTAAAAAAAAAAAAAAAGTCATGCATTATTAATATGGACTCTGGCAGCAAGACATGAGTTGGAAAAACACTGAGGGGGGGGGAAAATATGGCTGCAGAATAAGAGCGAGCTGCATGTGTGGAAGCATTTCACACTCCTGCGGGAGCTGGCTGCGCTCGCAGGGCTGCTGCGGCCAGGGGCCACCCTGCAGCCCTCTGTGGGGTCCCCAACTCCAAGAGAACCCCCTGTTTGCCAATAGGAACTTAAGATCCACTATTTTCTCCCTCGAAGCAGGTTACTGCAGCCCTGGTGCAGAAAACGCCGCACGCCTTGGGCATGGCCCAGACTAGTTTCAAGCTACAACAGCTCTGGGCTTTCCTGCTGTGGAATACAGCCATTTTATCTGGTTTATTTACACGTGGTCTGTGCATCACTTGCCAACTCCCAGCAGCTTCTCCCCTTTGCTTCCCAACTCAGGCAGCCCCCAGCCCTGCCCTGGCAGAGCCCCGGCCGTGCTGCCGGGTATTTTAGGAAGAGCAGCCATTGTACAACGTGCCCAGGGCTCCTGCACCACAGCCTGCAGCCTCCCGCCAGCATGCCCACCGACGCAGAGAGCACACGAGGCAGGAACGGGACTGAAACACTTTGATTTTCCTGCCAGGTAGTTGAGGGGGGGAAAAAAAAATTAAAAAAATCAGTTAGCACTTGACCACCTGGCGCACTGCAGTGTTTGCTTTCCTCTTTTATTCTGTATGCTTTGTACATTTTTTTAATTTTTTTTTTTTTGAGGCACTTCATAAACATTAGCATTCATGTAGCTATCTTCACCACTTTCTATCCGAAATCCCTGCTCAAGATACAACCTGCTGCTGTGGGAGACACCATACATTAAGGCATCACACAGACCTCCGCCAGCTCGTCCTCCCCGTTGCAGGGTAACCCTCCGATCCCCACGCAGGAGCCTTTTGGCAGCGCATCAGCATATTTAAAGTTTCAGCGCAGCTTGGTCCCCAGCCTCTCCAAAGCAAAGGAGGTGGCTAATGCAGTGCCAGGGTTCAAGAGGTTCCTTTGATCATTTGTATGGCGATAGCATTCAATTAAAAACAATCAATTATTTTGCCATAAAATTCCCCAGATATGCAAACAAACACTGGCTGAAGTTTGCTTATACCATAGTCCAACCCACAGCTGTGCAATGGGTTGGGCTTTTTTTTGCCTGTATTTGCTTTCTCCCATTACGTGTGCAGTGGCATCCTCTGTACAGAAATGTTTCCCAACCTTTACCTTTCAGATTAGAGAGGTACAGGGAGGGAACAGCTTTGTGGCTGTCATCTCAGCTGCAGCCCCCCAGCAGCCCAAGCGAGTACAGCACAGCCACGCACCCGCTCATCAGGTGGGAAAACAGAAGCTTTCTAAGGCAGCAAGCTCCCACAGAGCAGGGAAACTGAGGCACAACCCAGAGACAAAAAAAAAAAAAACCAACCCACAGCACTATTTGAACGCACATCCCCTGGAAACATCCTCTCCCTCCAGCAAGAGTTGGGGGGACAGAGACAGTGGACCCCCCTGCTGCATGAGGGGCTGGCCAGCACCCCAACAGCATTTTCAGAGGGGCCCCGGGATGAGACCCACACGTGGGACAAGGCCTCTGGAGGGCTTCATGCCAGCCAGGGGATACCACACGCAACCGCAGGCTTGCAAAGGGAAGAGCCCATTGGTTTCGCACCTCAAAACAAAAAACCTAGAAAAGTGAGCTTTAGGAAGTCACACGCATTAATAACATGGCCACACGTTTTCAGCTACCTTGGTAGCTGAAGGCAGAGCCCAAGCAAGCTCTAACCCCCCTTGCCTCCCCCGTGTGTAACCAGGAGCGAGGAGGGAGCTCATACTGAGCTTCTTGCACCCCTGAAGTAATACTTAGATGCCTTGGAAAAATAAAGCATCAAAGAAGGTGCACTAAAGCTTGTATCTTTATCCAAAATAACCGCAGTCAGGACAGAGCACAAGGGATGCCCCAGACCTGCCCACCCCCAGGCGCAACGCCCACTCCTTCACTTCGGGTTTCAGCAAGAAACCCAGAAAATTCCTTTTGCAATGGAAAAAGGTCCCCACCGCCCTGCCCGTCATGCTCCACACCATAGCTGTGCCCACAAGGACACATCCCACCAGGATGGGGGTTACACGTGCCGCCCCTGGGACCCTTCCAAAGTAGCAGATGCAGATGGCCCTGAGCAGTTTTCCTGCCGGGCACTGACATCACCCCTCAGCGTTTTGGCCCACCTTTCCTTTCAAAATAATTGCAGCTGAAAGCCCTGGCATTTTTAATGATCTCAATTTCATGTTCTCCAAAAAATATACCCAAAAATCTCTCAAAAATTTCTGATTTAGGTTTGTTTGGGGTGTTTTTTTTTTTTTTCCTTCATTTCAGTAGCACAGTCCTCTATATGTTTTCTGCTCCATCTCCCAAAACAGGACTAATATCCACAGTATTTAGAGCAGGTGCTAGAAAACCTTTAAACACACATTAGCCACCCTAACACACCACTGTCAGGCAAAACCCCGGTCAGAATAACAGTCCACATGCCAAGGAGAAGGAAAAGCCAGTATGAAAATAAACATTACTAAAATAACCCAGCAAAGGTTTTGTCAGAGTAAACACACATTTTATTGTAACAATGATGCTTTAAAAATAAAGCTGTTTAGGGGAAGACTTTCTCGCTCTGTATAGCTGCGTATCAGTTTCTCTTCCAGAGTATTCATCCCTCAGTGCTGCCACGGGGAGAGCAGAGGGTTCTGCAGAGCCTTACCCAGCCGACTGCACATCGGTCCCAGCCAGCACCACCAGTTGAAGGTCCCCGGTGCCACCCTTGCAAGGGTCCCCAGAAGTTTCAATAAAATCAAGCATTAAAAGACTCCATGCACTGCCTGGATATTAAAATCCACCAATAGTAACAGCATTCAAACAGGAACAAGTGCAAACATACAGTTCCCCACATTGCTCATCTCCATTCCCTGCAGCGGTCCCCAGGGTGTCCATCGTACCCTGCAGAGCAGATGCTGCTTGAGTTAATACAATTAATGAGTCCACCTGGAAAAGAGGCAGACAATCAACTTGGGAAACAAAGCAGCAGTATCAGAGCCCCTATCTTCACCAGAGCAGGCAGTCACCTGAAGTGACCGAGTGCTTGCTGAAGCCCTGGCCTTCCACGACTTCCTAAACCCGTGAAGACGAGGTCTCCTGGAAGTCTGGGCTGACAGTGCTAATGGTGTTGATTTAATGTTTGGTCCTTTGCAGATCATTGACGCTTTGAAGCATTTAATTTGCAGGAATGAACTGATACACAGAAGCTTTTGTGACTGCTGATCAGCTTCCACCAGCCAGGCCTTCCAGAGACAGACACACGAAACGTGTGCTCTTCACACACTCTGCAGTTGCAACACCCAGAGAGCCACCAGCAGAATAACCCAAACCAGATGTGCCTGAAAGACAACACGGGTGCTTACAGGCAAAGAAAACCTAATAATTCACCTGCCCTCAAGGAAACCTTGTAATTTGTTAGCCTTGACCAAAAGGTGGTCTCCAACCAATGCTCTGCATCACCAGCACCTTGGATGCATTGGTACAGGAGCAGATCTGTGCCAGCAGGGCTGCAGCCACTCTCCTGTCCACATGTGCTTTGTAGGAGACCCAGTGCTGGAAGAAAGCAATGCCACCAAAGGAGCTATTTCCACAGCTGCTACCAGTCTCCTTCCACACACAGCACAGGAGATCCCAAGCTCAAGTTTTTGTATCAAGGAGCACTTGGGGATTTCTCACTACCCTCAGTCCCTGTCGGATCCGATGACTGCAAAACCTTCTGTGGGATATGCTGAGGAACTGGGCTGTTCCTTCCTTGGGTTGTGAAATGCTGCTTGGCAGATCTTTTTGGGAGAGGATGGTGAAGGAAGGAAGTGCTACCAGTATTTCATAGTAAGATACCACACTGCCTTACACTGCAGAGGGAAGGCCTAGAAGATGAAAGCCAGCACAAACCTCATTTTGTTATTCCGAGATGCACCTTCACCTTCTATCCCTGCTTGGGCAGTGCCCAGCCACCCAGCAAGCAACCAGCAAACCCAAAAGGACACCTACACCCAGCCTCTGCCTGGCCAATCCAAGGCCACCATGGCCCAGCCGCATGTTTCTTGGATGAGCTGGGCACCCGCACCCTGTTGGCATCCCCTGCCCCTTCTGCCTTTCTCTCCACCAGCCACAGAATCCATCCAGGCTCCTCCTGCTGACATCCCCACGAGAAACGCACAAGAGGCAAAAGCAGCAGATGCCCACTCCCCATCGCAACCTCCCCACTCCCTTCACCGACACCTGCCAGCCCTGGCTCCGTGTCCCCACAGTGCCATCCCCCTTCACTGGACCACTGCCACCGCTTTTCCTCTGTTCCTCACCAACAAGGGCAACTCAACCACTTCCCACCATGGTCCCCTCGATATGGGGGAAGCCAGCAGTAGCAAAATCTTTCACCATTTTCACCCCTGGAACTCCTCTACACTAAGATTTGCCAGGCTGAGGCATTAAATAACTGAGCAGGATCAGCCACATTTGGCCATGTAAGATCCTTGCAAGGGACCAAGGCAAAAAATGAGCTGTACAGAGGAAGCTGTTGGTCTCCACAGTACTGCTCCGCTGGCCACCAAAATGTAGCAGGAAGGAATAGCTTTTCAAAGCACTCCTGCCTATCAAAATCAAGTTCTTGCGCCATAAATGTAATTCAGGGCTAATGCTGCTGCTTTGTGCCCCATACAACCAGTCGGGAGCAATTCCTGATAAGTTTTGAGGAAGTAAAGCGAGAGTGAATTACAGCTCTCTCACAAAGGTAACACTCTTTCACCCAATAATTTAAATTCTCTGCATTATTTTCCTACATCAGATCCAACCAAGCGAGATTCCTGTGAAAATCTAATTTAAAAAAAATAAAATAAAAAAGCTCCAACATCTGGAGAAATGACTAGGGAAAGCCAAGAGCAGCTACTCGAGCACCAGGGAAGGCCCCTCACCTCCCTCCTCCCAGCCATGCAGCAACCACCCTTTCCACGAGGGCCAAGTCCAAGGTCTGAGACATTCCTACTGTTGCAGCGAGTTATCAAGATGAAACGACAACTTGCAGCACAAGCAGCTTGTAAAAGCATTACTGTTTTCAGCTACAGGAAGGAATTCCCTTGATTTCCCAGCCTCTGTTAAAAAAAAGCACAACACCCGCAAGACATTTTTGGGGACCTTGGATTCCTTAGAGGACCCTTGTTCCAACACCAGGGTCCAGCCCATTTCTGGAGAAGCGAGAGGCAGTGCCGGGAACAAGCCCTATGGAAAAAAAAAAACCTGCTGAGGAGAACACTGGATCCTGGATCAGGACAAAACAGTTTGCCCCATGCCAAGCTCTGCTTATTCTAAAGATGAGGCCAGTGCAATTGCACATTATTAAAGCTCAGTCTGCCTCACAGCCCTTCACCCTGCCGCTGCCACTCACAAGCCTTCCGAGCAAGGCAGTGAGCAGAAGTGACCTCCCCACCCGTACAAGCATCACCTCGTACCTGCTGCCTCGTAGGGCTTCCCTGGCAGGCAGCGGGGACCGGGGCAGATAAGAGAGCATCTCCCAGAGCCTCCAGCCGCTGCATCTCCACCAGCCCGGCCGTGCCTTGGCCCCAGCTCACCGCGGAGCAGAACAATCGGCCGCCTCATCCAGCGCACAATGGCCACGATGAGACAGACCCACATAATCACCCCAGCCACGGCGGGGACAAAAGCGAGCGGGCGCCGGGGAACAGTGCCGAATAAAAGGGGAGCCGGCTGTATTTGTGCCATCAGCTGGGTCTCTGGCAATTTAATTTCCAAGGTGGCTTTGGGACCCCAAGGAAGTAAATTGTTAGGGTGGTGTGCCGGGAGGACACACTGGATGAGAACGCTGGGAAGGAGGCGGCACTGTCTGTTTACATTGGATTGCTCTGCACAAACTTGAGGCCACAAGAAAATTTCAGTTCTGTAGGAGGAAACCTTGGTGAAGGACAGAAGCAAGGAGCTACCCCAAGCACCATATAAACCAGAGCACAATGCAAACATGAGCCCCAAAAGCTCTGAGCTCCCTGTGGGTACCAAAGGTGGCGATTTGCTGACAGTAAACATGAATTTCTTCCTGCATTTCCGTCTCGAGCAGACCGAGGGCACACTGACGTTACCTGGTTTGCAAGGAGCCAAACACAACAGCCGGCTGGGCAACAGGCCAGTGCTGGGGTAGGCAACCCGGAGCCCAAGGTAGGCTCCCCTTCCCTGTCCCCAAAGGGCACCAGGAGCAGTTTTCCAGCTTTTCCAGCCAGCAAGGGAGCCAGCAAGCACGCCAGCTCCACGCCAATGCGCTGAGACAGCACCCAGAAGTGCAACTGTCCCAGTTTTCTCCTGGCACTGGTGCACAACTGCTCATATACAACAAGCCTCAGCAACACCAACGAATTTTTCCCCCTTCAAACATCAGGGGCTCAGGGACAGGCTTGGCCCAGCTCTGCCCTCCACCATGGTGACAGCACACCCTGCCACAAGGATGCCCAGATCCTCGCTGCCAACAGCCATGGGGCTGTCCCCAACCCAGAAGAGCTGAGGCTGCCCAGATAGGGCAGGCTGGCTCCAGCCCCGGTGCCACTAACTGCTGACCCCCCTGAGTAGGTTTGCTGTAGGAGCATCCTGTGACACTCAGCAGATGAAACCCAGTCTCCAGCTGGTTCAAGCTCGCTCACAGCTTCAGGTCCCATTTATTTGGAATTTTTAATTAAGGTACGATCAAGGAACAGATTAATCGCTCCTCTGCCCATGGTTTAGCCCATGGGCTGTAAGTCCTTCTTCAGCCACTTCTCCAATACATCCTGCAAGGGACAGTTTCAGGGCAGAGGTTTCTTCAAGCCCTTCAGCAGCTGAAGAAAACCAATCCAGCCCTACCCCACCGCAGAAGGCAGTGGCGGGCAGGCCAAAGGCCCCCTGAACACCCCACTGACGGCATCACACGCCATGCAGTTGATTTATTAAAATCTCCAGCTCTGCTCATGTGCTATCTCGCTCACGTTGCTTCCAAGCTTCTTCTTACTACTCTGGCCTCAAAACTGCCTCCAAGTGCCGGGAGGATGAGCCCAGTTGCCCCGGGTCACCTGATGGGGAGCTGACTCAGAACATCACTGACATCCAAGGGCGGGTGGGGACAGGGACCACCTTCACCTCTCTGCCTCTTCTTCCAGTATTGTGGATAGCAAGAACACGGGGTGGGATGTGACCGTGTTATGGGCAGAGAGCTAGTTCTAAACAGCATTTTATACCAAACAGCATCTCTAGCACCTCTAGAACTAGTGACCATGCAGAAGTGGCACAAAATGAATTAGACAACCCTGAAAAAGGAACAAAACCATTCTTATAAGAGAAGCTTCCTTCTGAAACTGTACAGCCTTTGGGCCTGGGGAAGCCCATCCACAGCTGCACCATGGCTCTTGAAGATGACACCCCGTGCGCCAGCCCCGCAAATGGTTGCGGGATACGGCTGATAAAACAACTGCGGGCCCCACGGCAGCATATGAACAGGACCAGTCAGGCTGCATTTATAGAGGGACCAGGAGGTAGCTGGGCAACCCATTAGCACCAGTATGAAATTGTCCTCCAACAGATGCAAGAGAACAGCTCAGCAGCTCTGAGGCCAGCCTACAGGACACCAGTTGGGACAGCAAAGCCCTTGGCCACTAAGCCAGGGAGGAGTGAGGTGGGGAGGCCCAGGACGCGTGTCCTCCTTTGGGCTGGGCCCAGGACACAAGCCCCCATCAGCCAGGCTTCACACACCAGCAAACCCCCACTTAGCCCTGTGAAAGGCTCCCAAAGCCCAGCAGCAGCCATGGGACATCATCTGTAAATAAAAACCCGCAGAAGTCACCTTGAAAAGCACACACAGTTCTCCTTGGGATGTCCAAGCCAGGGACGGCATGAGCAATACCAATGACATTTCAAGGAGAAACTCCCATTCACAAGATTTCTTTTGAAAGGATTTTTTAAAATAAAAATTAATTGTTGTCAAAGTTCAGTTGAAGGCCAAACCACAAGCCTCGGCTCCTCGCAGAAATGAGATACACTGCACAAAGACAACAGCTGCTTTCCACGGCACAAGCTGCCCTGTATCTCAGGAGATGGGTGCACAGCCCCGCCGGCACTAGGTGCTAGCCATTTTGGCACACGGCTACTCCGGTCCCCTATGAAGCACGCTATGAAGAAGCCGACAGGGACCACTATGCTCTCCCTCTAAAATACACACTTATCTTCCCACTTGACAAAAAGAGTAGGATTTCCGCCAGAGAGCGAGTTAAGACCACAAACACTTGGACACCACTTCTTCAAAACAAACTCTCCGGTAGGCAGGCGGCTCGCTGCCCCCCTGCCCGGCTGCGGCCGCGGCACCGCTCGGGCCCGCCAGCCCGGCGAAGCCCCGCGGGGAGCGCGGCCGGCACCTCCCGTCGCCGGCACCGACACCTCCGCTTGTGCCCGGCTCCGAGGGACACGAGTGGGCACCAGGCGCACACACACCCCTACACCGGGGAAAGACCCCCCCCTTCCCCGGCTGCGGGCTCTCCCCAGCGCCGGCGGGAGGCGGAGACGCGCTGCCCAGCGCCGAGCCCCGCGGCACCGCCGGGCCCGGGCCGCCCCTCTCCGCCCGGGGATGCCGCGGCCCCCGGGCCGGCCGGGCGCGGATTACTCAGCGTTTCCAGCGGCAGACGACGTGCCCCCGCCTCCACCCGCACCCCGGGCCTCGGCCCCGCCGCTTACCGATGCCCGGCGCCACATAGACGAAGTAGAGGAAGGAGGAGGAGAGGGAGAAGAGGAAGAGCGCGGCCAGCAGCGAGCGCCGGGGCAGCAGCCGCCAGGCGCCGCGGGGGCCGCGGGGCCACCGCATGGCCGATCCGCCGCCGCCCTGCCGCCGCTGCCGCCGCACCGCCGCCGCCGCCGCTCACATGCGCCGAGGCCCGGCGGGAGGCGCCGCGCCGGGGCCGCTCCGAGCCGCCGCCCGCGCCCAGCGCCGCCGCATGAATGAGCCGGGGCGGGGCGGGGCGGGGCGGGAGGCGCGGGGCGGGCGGGGCGGGGCGCCGCGGGGACCGGCCGCAAACTACCGGCCGCCGTTGTTGGTGCTGCTGCTGCGGCACCCGGGGGTCCCCGGGAGGGACCGCACCGCACCGCCCGCGCCGCTCCCGGGGCCGCCGGCTGCGATACTGCGCCAATGTTGGGGGGCCTGGGGCACCACCGATGGGCCTGGGATACCGGGCAATGACCCAGGGACACACGGCCATGGGCCTGGGGCACCACCAATGGGCCTGAGATACCGGGCAATGACCCAGGGATGGCCAGCCATGGAGGTGGGGCACCACTGATGAGCCCAGGATAAAGAGCAATGACCCAGGGACGCTTGGCCATGGACCAGGGGCACCAGTTGTGGGCCTGGGATATGGGGCAATGGCCTTGGGACACCCAGCCATCGACTTGGGACACCCAGTAATGACATTAGGGCACCCAGCCATGGTCTTGGGGTACCACTGATGCTCCTGGGACACCCAGCAATAGCCCAGGACACTCAGCAATGGCTCAGGGCACCCAGCAGTGGCCCTGGGTCCCCTTGCAATGGTCCTGAGACACTCAGCAATGTCCCAGGGCACCCAGCAATGGTCCAGGGACACTCAATGGTCCAAGGACACTCAATGGTCTGGGGGCACGCAGCCACAGTCCTGGGACACCCAGCCATTGCCCCAGGACAACCAGTAATGAACCTGGACACCCAGCACCAGGAGAGCAAGGGCTGACCCTGCCAGCCGCGAGCCCACCAGGCAGCAGGGGTATGTATGGACAAGAGCTAGGTGCCCCCCAGACACTGCGCAGGAGGAGGTGCAGCCTGAGAGGAGGTGATGGGCACAGATGGGTGGAAGTGGAGAGGGGGCGAAGTCATCACGGTCAATGCAATAATCAGCACTAACAGCAATCAGCAGCCTGGTCGGTTAAAGAGTAATTAAGTAGTTTTGCACATGTTTGTGGGCAGTTCCTCCGCTGTGTGTAGGAGGAGTTGGAAGGAGATATGGAGATGCCTGAAAATGAAAAAATAGGACAGAAGAAACACCATCCCCATCGGGGGAGCCAGGAGAAGTAACTGCAGAGCAGATGGGGCCCAGTTCAGCCCATAGAGCTGCATTTTTTGCCTCATTTATGATTGCAGGATCTGTGCAACTCAGACTTTGTTGGGGGGAGGCCAGAGGGAGAGGTAATTTCTTATTTCACCAACAGATAGAGCAGAGAAAACCAAGTCCGGGCTCCAGGCCCAGGGAGGGAAGCGAGGCCATGGACTAGGTGTGCAGGCAGGGGCCGGCTGCCTCCGCCCAGGTTGGGCAGCGCAGGCAGTGGCACCTCCAGGAAACCCTGGGTCGTGGGGTGGGACATGGGGACAGACCATCTGCCAGGACATGCCCGGTGTGTCCCTGACTGCCTCCATACCCCAGGGGTGAGCCTCTCCCCAGCAGGGAACAAGGCATTGCTCAATCCAAACTTCCGACTGCCCAGCCGGACGGTGACTGCCTGGCTGTGTGGTGCCCAGCACCAGCCCCACATCACCCTGGGGCTAGACACTGGGATAAAGGGTTCTCCCAGTACAACTGTGTGTCACATTAATCTTGTGAAGGATTAACCCCCCTTCCAGCCTGGATGCAGTAAGGGCAAATAAAGAAAACAGTTCCCACATTCAACAAATGGGAGAGGAATACGGTCCTGCTAGATACATATATTCCCAGAGTAGGGAGGAGATAAAAATGAAGATGGAGTAAAGAAGAGCACGGATTAGCAGAAAAATGGAAATCTCTCTTTAAAAGGTAAGGCATTCACTTTCTTAATGTGCCAAGGCACAGAAGAATCTTGAGGACAGGGGATCCTCAAGAGCCAGGAGGCTGAGGAGGAAAGTAGGGATTTCCCTGGAGAGGCTGCATGAGCTGTGTTAACTTCAGGAACAAGGAAACTTGTACTCATTCTTGTTTTCCAGGATTGCCACTCCACCACCACCTTAATTGAAATAAATTAAATTCTGAGCCCTATTAATTTCTGGGAGCCCACAATACTCCAGCAGAACTGCATGGCCAAGTGGTGGCGAGATTTGCTGTTCACAAAATAACTTTTATCCAACTCCTAAAAGAATGCTCTGGGCACGGAAACCCAAGAAGATTTCTCGGTTGGTTTATGATTCATTTGATGCAGACATGGTCAAAGGTAAGACATCGTTGCAACCAATAATCTAACCGTTTGAACATATTTAATTAGCAATGACATTGCTGGAGGAGCCACCCAGAAACTCGCTCCCAGGCCCAGGCTGCCGCAATGGGGACTGTCGCGGAGCAGGGAAGTCAGGGAAGCCCTGGAGCCACACCAGGGCATGCTTGCCCCGCTGCCCTGACTCTGACTCACCTCCCCTCTCCCTCGCTCCCAGGGTTCAGCTCAGCCCCAGTCAACCCATTTCACTTTCCCCCATTGTTTTTTTTTTTTGCTTACTCTCCCTTCCTCTCTTCTCCCTGCCCTGCCTCTCCATTGCATCCCAGCTAAGGGATTAGAAACCCCCAACAACAGGGATTGGAACAAGATGATCTCTAAGGTCCCTTCCAACCCAACCCATTCTATGATTCTATGAAACACCAGCCAAAGACGTTTTCCCTCCCTTCACCCTCTTTCAGTAAAATAAAATGAGACAGGAAGAGAGGTTTAAAAGTCTTGGATCGTTCCAGGGCCAGGTTAGGACTTCGGGGTGGGAGCACTTCCAAGCAGAGCCATTGCAGGGAGCGCGTGGGTGGCTCATGCCCGGGGAGTCCTGGCTCTGCCCCACCACCTTCCTCCACTGGCTGTACTCCAGCTTGCACCAGCTACTCCAGCCCTCCCAGCCTGGGGCAGATAAGCAGAGTCCCACTTTCTGCAGATTTTAACGTACCAGTAGTGCCTGAAACACGTTAAGGAGGGCTTGTCTGAGCAGCTTTGCCGGCAGCCTGAAGGGGAAGGTAAGGCCTGTTGGTATGTGGCCATGAGCAGGAATGGAGGGACAGGTCCTGCCAGTGCACCTACACTCACAAGAAGATGTAGCTGCGCCCTTAGAGCATGTCTCCACATAAAAGGCATTCTGCATCACTGCAGGGAGAGCTCTGTTTTGATGGCTCGGGGGTGCCCCGGCGCGACTGCGGTGCTCGGAGGGAGGGTACAGACACTATTACACCACATTCAGTCTGGAGAGGTTGAAGCTGCATATTCACAGTGACACCGACACAGTTGCTCAAGTGCTGTTGTGGGAGACCGACCTGGCAGCTACCATTGCGCATTCCTGATGAACGCTGGCACGGCCAGGCTGGGCAGACGTCTGGCAGGCCAGATCCTGCACCCAGCCATGGAACAGCCAGAGCCACCATGGGAGAGGGCGACCAGGGGCTGTCTCACACCCTGCAAGGAGCAAACCCACCTGCCCAAGAAGTGCCCCGAGGTGTGGGACCTCGGACGGGCAGTGCCAGGCGCTCCTGAGGGCCAGCGGGGAGCAGGCAGGGCTGGGTTAGCAGCAGAGCCTTATGCAGGAGCTGACCCCAGAGCAGGCAGCCAGGTAAAAGGGCTGCTGGGGTGAACATAATCCTCAGTTTTGGGGCTTGAAATGGTCACTAAAGGGCTGCTGCACCCTGACTGCACATCACTTACTGTTACTTTATGCAGAGGCTCGAAATGGACTATCTAATCTGGGAGAATAATCTTCGTTCTGCCACTTCAGTGAAAGACAGATTGTAGCAAGAATGTCACATCCTTAGCTAGCATTTTGCAGTCTTTGTCATGGTCTCTGGAGCTTCTGGCACCTTCAGCCCCAACGGTAGAGACTTTCCAGAATAGACTCCATCCTGTGATTAGGAAACTGCCTCCATTTATAAAGGTGGGGACAGTCAGCATCGCACTGTCAGCCCTCCAGCTGCTCAACAATGCTGTTAGCTTTGGATCTTCCCTAGAGTTTCTGCTGCCAGACAGTTTATGAGTGAAGTGGGAACCTGAGTTGTGTCACTCAGAGACACAGGGGTGGGTTGGATGCTGACTGGCTCTCAGCTTTGCAAAAGCAATGTGCTTCCTCTATTTTTCACTAAAAGTCTCTTTGCAGCATGGGGCTTGCTCCAGCACCATTTAAAGCCAACACAGTGTCATCACCAGCTTTGAGCAGGACACAAAGGGTGCATGTACAGTACAAATGTAAATATTTTCTACATGTACACCCACAGACACAGCGTATGCAATAAATACTCACTCAGCATATCGTTTGCTGTGTGCCAGATCACAGACATAATTATTGATGCAGCAGGTTTCCAGAAAGACACAACAGGGTGTGGACTTAATTTGGCAATAAGAGCACACCTAAGTGGCCCTGGCATTTTCGGCTGGGTATGAGACCACTGCCACCCACGGGAGCTGCTATTTTATCTCACATCGATGTGTCAGCAGTAACAGAAAGGAAACCAAAGGCAGATATTTGTTTATTAAGATGGAAAAACTCCACCAAACGTTGCAAGGTGCTCCTTGCAAGCAGGATTACTGTAGACCAGTTCTCAGATTATGCCACCCACTACACTTTCTAACAAGGCTATTAGGGCTCTGATCTTAATAGCACCTATACACGTGCCTAACCATAGGGATGGCTCATTCTACCACAGTCATCAGATGTGTCATAGCTCCCAAAAGGAGGCAATATCAACAGAAACGAATTTGCAGAACTCCATGTTCACTTGGAAGGTGGCTCTCATCAGAAAAATAGGCTAAAATATTACGCTTGTCACAGCACTTTGCAGAGATTCAATTGATTTCATGGCTTCTGTTTGTGTCAGCCCACCTCTGAAGGCTGATATCTATCCCAGTCAACGTGGACTTGCGCAAAGGCTCATAAAATGCCTTTGAGATCTAAATATTTTGTCGAGGGAATATATCAGGCTGTACTTTCCAAAATTTCCCAAGGAAAGAACTTCAGCAGACAAGAAATAAAATTGTTGTGTAATTTAGTGTAAGTAATTTATCCAGATTTTAAAATATCACTTAACAAAGTTCCTCTCAAAAACCTGTGACGATGGCTGGGCTAAAATACTGCCAAACAGTCCAAACTATCTGAGAGTCAGAAAATAAACAGGCCATTTTCAGCACACCAGGAGGTCAAGGTGGGGATGCCAGGAAATTCTGCGTTAGAGCCAGCCTTATTTGTGGATGGTGTGGAAGAACTCAAGAGCTCTGCTCTTTCCTGGTCTGCGAGGGTTGCAAGGACATCAGGCAAAACCAGATGAAAGGGCAGCGCAGGCAGATGAAACCCTGCCTGTCTCCTGCCAGCTGATAGGGGTGGAAAAGAAACATCTGGTCTATTCAGAGACACAGCTGGATTTCAAAACCAACAATGGAGGCAAGAAAGTGGGATAAAATTCTGCCTCTGTTGAAGCCACCTGTAAAGAAGACTTCAGGGCTTCACACCATGTAGAAATGTGACTGCCTTCCAGAAATCTGGTGACAAGGACAATCAGGAACAAAAGAACATTTCAGAGGAGATTGCTTTCTATTAACTCATAATTACATAATGCAAAATTAACTCACAAAGGCCAACAGCTTAATTGGATTCCCAAGTGGGGAAGACGGTTGCGTGGTGCATAAGAACATTCCATGGCTACATTAAATATGGTGTTTTGAATACAGAATATAAATTCTTCTGCTGTGCAGCAAAAAATGCCCATCACCTTCAACTGCTACAACTGGGGGGATTTTAACCATTTCTACTCAGTCACTGACCAGTGTCAAACTACCCAGGTGACCCAACGAAACGGCTCTATTCTGGATGCCTCCTTGCACTTCCAGCCACGGAGCTGAATCCTAATTAATTCTGTGAATATATTTGGATATTTTGCTGGAGTAAAGTATAAAGGCTTCCAGCCATCTTAACCTTCTTCCCAGCTTGGATTTTGATTAGCTGGAATAAATATTTAATTAGAAAGGCAAAGAGCTGAACCTCTTGACCACCCAGGCGTTGCCTCTGTAATCATTGCCCTTTGATGTACAAGGAAAGGGCTTGTAGGACTTTCTTAAAACATGTGCAGACTTTCATTTCTCTTAAAATCGTAGCAAGGTCGGGCTCTGTTTTGGGGTTTGTCGCTCAGAAGCAGGGCGGTGAACATTGCACAAAGCGATTCCTGCTCATCTTGGTCTGATGAGGGGAGGGGAGGCTTGCTTTGCCTTCCACAGCCAACAGGAGCCTGGCCATTTGTTTTCCAGGTCCCCATGTGGTGGGTACCCGGCAGGACCACACTCTGGGTGTTCTCCTGTGTAGAGCACCGATGTGGTGTTGACACGACCCAGGTAACATCGACACACTGCATGTTGGGCTGCACATCGGTGATGGCACGGGGTGAGAGAGGCACCGCCAATACTCCCTTTCTCTTCCCCGTAATCTGCAATTCAACAGAGCACTTGAATACCCGCTTCAAAGTCACCAACTTCAGCAGGGCCTAGACTTGGGCTGAATCAAGGCTTAGGAAGCAGTTCAGCCCATGAGGATGACCTGCTAGAAGGATCCACACTGCCCTTTTGGGTTCCCTCCCCTCTAGGCTTAATTACTGCCTGCTTTTGGCACTGGCCCCGTTTGTGTCATATGGTTTTATTTTACCCCGAAGGAGCATTTGCACCTTTACTACATTTATTTTATTCTGAGGAAATCCTAATGATTTCCTTTCATGCTTGATTTTGTTCCGGCTTGCAGTGGGACTCCTGCTGTCGCTCTATAAATATCTGACTCCAAAGTCTTTGCAGGAGCGAGCACGACTAAGAGCAGAAAAGGTGAAGTCAAGCTGAAGAGACCTTTACCAGCTCTAAAAACAGCTGCTGCTGCTCTTGCTGCTGCAGCTGATTTATACCTCATCTGGAGAACAACACTTCAGAGCCCAGAATCGTTGCCTCCAATGATTTATTTGGCTGTGCTGGAGTTTGGCGACATGCTGTATAATGTTTTTTGCATGGAAGTGTCACTCTGAGGGAGGTTTAATTGCTTTCAATGTGGATGGTGATAAGAACGCCTTGGAAAAGCTATTTGCATACATTTTCTTGAACACCAAATGTGTAATTTCCTCCATGCTCAGGCAGTCTGAGGCTGCTTCCCTGCATTACTCAGCTTCACCGGGTGCCTCTGAAAAATTAACAACCAGAAATTCCCCAGCATGGAGCAGAAAGTGAAACTCGGGGCCAGTTGGTTTGAATGTAGGATTATTTGTAACAGATAAAACAGCCAGATTTTAAATACGGGGCTGCAAACTATAAATAAGACCTCCCCAAGCCCCCAGCACTCCCAGCTCTGTGGCCGCCGCTGCTGCAGAAGTCCAGGGCAAAGCAAGGGCAAGGGCTCAGCACTGCCTGTTCCCAGGGCATTGGCTTGACTTGCTGAGCAGAAGAAAGTAAAGGAGTGATTTCAACAGGAGGGGCCGGTGTCATAGAGCAGAGTTGCCACCAAGGGCAGGGCACACACCTGCTTGTCACAGCACCCGTACGGCTGCTCACATACTGCCTGCTCAGATTCTGGAAAATGCTCACCAGAGCCACCCCTTTGATGACCTTCACGCAAGGCCAGGAGGTGCCATGCACAAATCCCTTGTCCTTCTTTCTTCACACAATTCAAGGGCAAAGTATCTCTCCAGGGGCCTCGGAGGTTTACATAGCACATAGCATCAGTCACGACAATTCGGTCTAAATAGATCTTTACTCCACCGCATATCTCACTCTACAGGGAAGTTCATTTTTGTAATTACTTAATGCTTTGGAGCATCAGCTGTTGACATAAGCAGGACCCTGCCTATAGGAGTGAAACAGGTATTGATTTACTGTCCTTAGTGCAAGGGATCCTAAGGCACCTGGAAGCGACTTATTTTGGAACTGCAGCCATCCCTCTAGGCGAGCTTGCTGCCTGCCTGCATTTCCCCAAACACACGGTCTTTTTCAGCCTAGGTGTTTTACCTGGGCAGAAGAGAGGAGTTATTTACAGCAGTCTGGGATTTATAGGCTGGTTGGCAGCACTGTACAGCAGCCCCAGTTGTGCTGCCACACACAGCAAAATTCAGGAAGAAAAAGAACAGCGTTTTTCTGTCTGTCACACAGTGAAGACCAACACCTTCTGGAAGCATCAGATTTGTTGTGGAGGTGCTGGGCAGCTGGATGTGCGTGATGGATCAGCACCTTTCAAGCGCAATGGATTTGCTGAGTGTGTATAAACCATCTGCCCAGGAAAGCCATAATGAAAGGCCCTGGTCCCCCACACAGGATAGCAGTGGTCCTGTTCACCCACAGGGAAACACGGCAGTCATGTCAAGGTGGACCTTGAAAGAGTCAGAGCATCTCCTGATGGACACCATGTTTCTGGTGTGATGGGGCTCTTCGTGCCAACCTGGATACTGCGACATGGCACCATTTGTGCTGCCAGCCAAATCTGGGGTTGGTTTGGTTTTGCACATGTGGCTCTGCGTGTGCTGTGCATCCATCTGAACAAGAGGAACAAGGGCTGCAGTCCGTGATCACACCCGTTCTGGCATTTCCTCCAGGGAACTCAAGATCTCAGCCCAAGCCCACTTCAGAGTCTGCAGCTGAGAGTGCAGAATGCCCCCGGAATGCAGGGCAGGGCAGGACAGGCAGAGCATCACCAGCTACTACAGAAATGGTGGAAACTGTAGCAAAGGAATCTACAGTCGCCTAAACTGGAATTTAATCAAGACAGCTCATATTTGCTTGTTACAAAGACCGCTAGTGGCTACACGGCATAATCACAACTAGAAATATCCCAATTAAAAGTCAGGCTGAATTTTGTAAGAGCAAAAGTGGAAGTGATAGTTTCCTTATTTCTTGCTGTCACTTAGTTAAAGCAGCATAATTCTCTGGAATTTATGTGTCAGTCACACATCCTACCTACCTGAAACACAAGCTATGACGTTCATGACAGGGTTTGACAGATGATAATACGTGGCCTGTGATAGAGAGGTGGCCAGCCTAGATGACCTCATGGGTCTGCTGGCCCCAACTGCTCTGTGTCCCCAAACAATCACCACCTCATGATTCACAGGGGAGAGAGGTACTCCCTTCAATACCAGCGTGACAGCTGGTTTCAGCCAGGTTCGCGGAGTTTCTCATCTTATGCAACCTCCATTGGTTATTCACAGCAGCTGACTGCAGCCAGCAGGAGAGTTTGCTAAGAACGGCGCCTAGTTACAACAACAAACCTTTGCCATGGGCATATTTTTCTCAGATAAACCAACAAAAAAAAAAAAAAAATTTGCAGTGTACAGTTCATTGTACATAACCTGGATTTAAGCTGTTTAGTTTGTAAAGGTATTTTAAACTAAACAAACAGCTTTTTGTTAACATTTCCACTAGCGCTGCAGATTTCTAGGTTTAGAATAGCATTGATCACTTTGAGCCAGCACCGCTTTGCTGGGACGGAGGGGAGGGATGTTATATATCCCAGTTGAAACTCTGGGACCATGCAACCATTTTTCTGGCAGTATCCCTAAAATTAACTGGAGTAGGTATCAGCCAAAGGCCTGGCCCTCAGGCTTTCCCTTGGCTTTCAGAGCAGGGGGAACTTCATCTCACCCCACGGCTGGGGAGCGACACAGGCAGCAGCGCTGTGGCAACGGGCAAGGCAATCACTTCAATCCATGTGCCATGGCTGGATGGATGTGGCAGAGAGAAGGAGCAGCCAGATTTATCAGAAGAATCATTGCAAGGGTGAAAGGAGATTGCCAGAGCTGATCTCTTCTTGGAGAGGAGGATCCAAGGAGAACGGCCTTGCCAAGGAAAGAAATAATTCCCTTGCCCTCACCTCTTGCTTTGTTTTTTTTGCCAGGCTCTCCTCCTCCAGCGCTGCCGGACTGGGTCTGGCTGGGGCAGAGAGGAGTTTCTTCAGAAGTGCTGCTCGGGGGCTGTGTTTTGGATTTGTGACTAACCCAGTGTTGATAACACCCCAGTGTTTTACCTACTGCTGAGTGGGGCTGGCACAGCCTCAAGGCCTTTTCTTTTTCCCATTCTGCCCCCGCAGCGAGGAGGCTGGGGGGGACAGAGCCAGGACAGCTGACCCCCAGTGAGCAAAGGGATATTCCAAGCCACAGGACATTGTGCTCAGCAATAAAAGCTCAGGGACAGGAGGAGGAAGGAGGGATGTTTGAAGTTAGGGTATTTGTCTTCCCAAGTAACCACTATGTGCTTCCCTAAGAACAGCCACAAACACCTGCCTGCTGTGTGAAGCAGTGAATGAATTCCTTATTCTACTTTGCTTGCTCATACAGCTTTGTTTCACTTATTAAACTGTCTTTATCTCAACCCAGTAGTTTTTTCCTCACTTTCTTCCTTCCAATTTTCTCCCCTATCCTACTGGAAGGTAGCTAGCAACTAGGTTGCTTGTTTACCATCCCACCATAGAAAGACAGGTTTCCTTCCATTCATCTTTTCTATTCCTTTTGTTATATATCCCTTCTTTCCTATGAGATAGTTACCACTCTTGCCAGCATTAAATCTTTGTTATTGTTGCTTTTTCATTTTACCTCTCCTAAATCTGTACTTCTCCCCTTATCTCTGCTCCAGGCTGCGGGAGCACCGTTGCTCTATCCAGGGCAAGACAGGCTATATGGCCATGGGAAGGGATGCCCCTCTCTATGATATGGTGCCTGCCTGTTGTATGTCAGAAGAGATTTGTGGAGTAGGTGTGAACAGGAGCTGTGTTTTATCAACAAAGCAATTGCTGTCCTGATGAGGGATTACAGAGATAACAGAAGAAGCAGAACATTCTTCTAGGGAGACACTTCAGAGGAATGCCCATAAAAACCCACCAGCAGCTGCCTCTGATGGAAAGGGGACCTGAGAGAAAGCATGGCCTAGGAGTCAGCAGGAGTCAGCACATTCAGATGATTATTTTTCTCTCTGCTATCACTTTGCTGGATACTGAGCTGGATACCTGCATCATTTCAGCTGTGGAACTTCTCTCTCCCAGCAGAGGCACCATGGGCAGGATAACAGAGCCTACCAAAAAATCTAGGTCCTACCAGTTGGATTCCCAACGATCAGCTAAACAGCACTGGGCAGAGATCTCTGTCTTTCTGGCTGCATCAGGGCTACTGAGCAGAAGCAGGCTGGAGGCTGGGAAGACCCAGGTGGTGGGAAATCTGTGTGCACACTGTCATTAAATCACACTTTGGAGTGCCCACCCAAGTCCCAGCTGCCTTTGCCGTGCCATCCCATTACTAGCAAAGGGCAGTGAAGACTGGCATCCTTCTTGGAAGAGCCCTGCGTTGCCTCCTGCAAGGGCTGGCAGGTTTTGGAGGCAGCTCGAGCACAGGCTGCTCATGCGAGCATGAGGTGACAAGTCCTGGGAGTGCCCAGCAGCTCCAGGCTACCACTGTGAGCGAGAAATGCAGTTGTTTGTACAGTTGATCTCTTTTCCCATTGCCATTTGTTTGTAGACATGTCACAGCAGATGCTCCTCACCAGTACAACAAATACTTGGACTCTTTTGGGGCTGGTACCAGTAACTGTAATCCAGCTAACAAAAAACGCTGTTTATCAGAGTTGTCACAAAGATTTGTTAATTCCCACTGACAGAAGGGCTTTCAGGGTAGTCTGTGATGAGGAAGGAGGAAGAACTTTTAATTTATATGCCAACAAGAGTGTAGTCCAGAGAACACCTAAACACTTCCCTCAACAAAAAGGTATTCAGCATTAAAAACAACCCCTGGTGGAGGGGCAGGCAGTGAAGGACTGCTGTGAGAAGGAGGAAAGCAGGGGACAGGCAAGGCCAAGCTTCCTGCAGCTGGTATTCGGGTTTCACCTCCCAGATGATGAATGGCTTCTGTCCGGGAAGCAGCTGCTGTCTGGCCACCAAGGGCAAAGGCAGACAGAACACTCATGGTCCCCCCCAGCGCACAGACCCGTATCCAAGAAAGCTGGTGGCAGCCAGGTCCAGAACAGAAAAGGAGGTGGCTCTGCCCACAGCCTGATGCGAACAGGGCACTGGCTGCCAAAGGAAGCTGCAGGTACTATAAGTTTCCAAAATTTCAATGTACTGAAGAATAGCTGGAGAGGCTATTGGAAGCAGGACTGCATCTGCTTGCCCTGCTATGTCTCTTGAGAAGTCTGCATGTGGCCTCTGCTGGCTTTTTGTAGAGGAAGGGGGGTGTTTGGTTTTTTTTAAATTCTAATTCTAGCCTGACCATAATTGATTTTTCCATTCTTGGTTATTTTGTTTGATTTTCTTAATTTACAAATGATGCGTTTTACTGCTGGCACCTTCTTTCCCTGTCATCCCCTCTACACATGCATACATGCAAAGTGCCATCAAATTCTGGGATGGACACACATGCACAAAACATACAGATACGCTCCAGAAATCACACCTGTGGCAGGGTGCAGGAGGCTTGAACTTGCAATGCTTGCTTGAAATTAAGCATCAAACAGCCCTTTAAAGAAGAAACTGGATTGACTTGGGGAACCATTCAGGAAGAAATGGAAAAGGGTAGTACTTTGTCATCACTGCCTTCTCTTCCCTCATTTTCTGATTGTGCAGAAGCATTCAGAGGCCACTGCTGGAAAGAGGACCCGGGTCCTGCATCTGCATCCTTGGGCCCGGCAGAAAACATGACCACAGAGCTGCATCGTGCTGGGCCCCAACTCGTGGTGCAGTCAGCTCATGTGGCTGGTTGCCTGCGGTGGCCAGAAAGGTCAGATGAGTTAGTGGTGTCAGTGAGAGCCGTCTGTGCCAGTAAACAAACAGAAACCTGTTTACTGGGAGATTAGGGTAAAAAAGTGGGAGCAGATTTCCCCAGTCTTTGCAGGTCTCAAGATACAGTGCTGCTCAGAGGGCAGGGGACCCTGCGAGATGGGCTTCCCAGCTCACCCGTTGACTTGCTGTCTGTTTCAGAGCTGTTTCTCCAGCCCCTCTGTGCCTCAATTTAGGCATTTGTAAAATAGCAACTGCCTCCTGCTGAAGCCTGTCGCTAAGCATAACCCATTTACGCTGGGAGAGTCATGTCTTGAGACAGAAGGCCCATCAGACACTGCTGTGAGAGCGGACTCAGATGAGTCACGGCGCACAAGCACAGCACCGGCTCTGAAACACATGAAATGGCTGAGTTCTCAGAGAAAAAAAAATTTCACCATTTAAAGGCAAAACCGAGGGAGGACAATTCCTCTGTGTCCTGTCTCTGGGGCAGTACCTCCTGTCCCCACTTGATTGTGTTTGAACCGTTGCCCCAGCAGAGCCTCTGTTGGGAAGCCGGTGAGTCGTGTGGATGGGGACTGTCCTCTGTGCCTGCCTACCCGGCAGAGCAGTTATTGGTGTGTGGCAGGGCACAAGCCAGCATGAACAAGCATCCAGTGCCAAAAATAAGGAAATCAGTTTGGGGTCAGGAAGGCTGCATTCATCTGAAAGTCAAACAGGGCTGGAAAAGACAGTCTCCTCAGCCCGTGTATTCAGCCATTTGGCTAGCAGTGCCAGCAGGTGATACAACTGTGTCCTTGACAATACTCCCTACTGCTGTCCTTTGGGTCCCTGTTCCCAAGGGCTGATCCCATTTGTTTGCATTTCAGGTGGATCACAACCTCTGGCACCTGGCTATAGCAGTGCATCTTGCTGGGCACTGACTACAGCCACGCGATGTGCTTCCCTCTGTCACTGCTTCCTCCTGGATAAACTCCAGATTTAGCATGTCAAAAACAGACAAAACATGAAATGAAAAGCAAACAAAGCAAGCATCCTATAGTTTCAAACAACAAACAACAAAGCAACAGGAGAGACGTTATCTGCTGAGAACTCATGCCCGGAATTTGTCTCTCTGTATATTTGTTTATATTTATACATATAGGTGTGCGTATATGTATGCACACAGGCATATGTCTACCACGTATATCCAGAGAACAAGAGAGTAGGACACTATATATACTAAGACACATTAAGAAGATATAAAAACAAATCTATATACTGAAGGGTTTAAAACAATTTTCAGCATTTCATCAGTCAGCCTAAGAGAATCCTTCCCATCTGCCCAAAAGCAATAAAGCAAGCAAATTACACGGCTGACTCTTTCCCAACCTTCTTAGCGACATGCTTAACCTTCTCTTGTATAATAAATAAATGTCCTGAGTTTGATAACAAAGATCATTCATCCTTGCTTTTAAAGTACAATCATTTCTCTCTTTCTCAGCCTCATACTGGAGTGCAGGAAAATCAAGAGAAAGGAGTAGGAGGAGATGATCTTTTTGTACGAGGTTGTTTTCAGGCCAGTGCAGCTTCCCGGCATTCATATCCCAGCCTGCCAACATCTTCAGGACCTGTGATGGAGCTGATCTTGGGGGATGATGAAGCCCCCAAAAGGCAGGTCTTTTGTAAGCAGTAAGTGCCCTGTTGTCACTTCAGTGCCATAGCCATAGGCATTTCCTCACACACAGCCTACAGATACTGACATTTTAAGGCCACTGCTGGTTTTGGTATTGTTGATATTGCTGATTTTGCCTGGTGCAAATCCCAGGCCCGTTTTGTTGTTTGGCCCATATCATATTCCATGCTAGAATCAGGATCTAGAGGTGAGCTTAGAGCTGAGCTTAGAGCTGAAACCTTCTCCACACCCTGGGAAACATTTTATTTGCAATACAAAGCCAAGCTATGAAGGCGACTGGAATATTTAAATACTTGTAGGATAGTTTTTCAGTAAATCTAGGTGAAGCACTTCCACCTTCCCTACGACATCTGGCAGCCTCCCCCCACTGCCACCTACCCAACCTGCAGGAGGAAGTTCAGCACTCTCTATTTCAGGAGAAGGACTCAAATCAAAGGTGACTGTTCAACTCACCTGAGATCACAGTGTTTACAGACAATCTAAAAAGCTAACCCAGATCTGTCCAAGGCCAAATACTGCCATAACTGCTAAACTCACTCCCTAGGGTAAATTTGGCATGCCCTTGCTGTTTAGAGCCCACAGCCTCCACTTGCAAGAGAGAACAAAGTCTTGTGCATGCAAATTAGCGCCTTCCCCCATGTTTCCAGCACAAGGTTACAGCTGGTCACTTACTCATCTGTGCCTGCCCTCAGCGCTGAACATAGCTATTTATTTAGGCTGCTCTGTATAATTTAAGAATTAAAACTAAACACTATGTTACCTACAGCCACATCATCTTAGATGAGCTTAAACAACTGTGAAATTCCTGGGATCTATTAAAAGCAACATTCAGCGCACACATTAATCAACAGATGCTCAGTAGCTGCGCATCAGAAAACCACAAGTGAGAAGCAGGCTGAAAGGCCTCCTGCCAAAATGATTACTTTCTATTGCAACCAAGTCTCTGAAAAACCATCTGTACAGTGATGCCAGACCGGTGTTTGGTTCGGTAGTTATCTCAGTGGCAGTTAAGTCTGACTTACCCCTTCTCAGTGGCAACAACAGGTCAAGCAAGCAGTGGAATTTCCTGCTGATGAGTCAGAGATGAGACATGAAAATCACCATCTCTTCATATAGAACATTTTAGACGTTATAATTTGATATCACCTGTGGTTACTTCACCCATAATGTGCTGCTCTGAGGGGTGACACTTCATTTCAGTGGAAACGTGCCGTTCACAGTATCTGACCAACTGCACCTCCTGGTACCTGGTGCCTCCTGGTCTCACACAATCACTTGACCCAGCAGCCCTTGATCCCTCCAGTTGCTCTGATGCTCCCCCCTCCTACAGGGGTCCCTGGGATCCTTATCCTCCTTCTACCTTTCCCTTTTTTTTTTTTTCCCTTCAGATCCTGGCTTTTGTGAGGCTCAGTCCTAGGTTTGTGTTTCTCTAGGTTCCCAGGCCTTTACTTTCCCGGCTCAATCCTCCTTTCTTCCATACCCCCTCTGGAACACTTCCCATGGCCCCCAACACCCATCTGTGGTTCCCCTTTGGCCAGGACCAGCAGGCACAGTGAGGAGAAGGTCAGCTCACATCCTGAAGAGTTACATCTGCTGTCATCCCTTTTCTATATCAATCTCTCATGATTAAAAGCACATGACGGTTACAAGGCCAGTAAAACAAAGTAAACGTGGAGTTTCCTGATCATGCCAGTTGAAAGATTTAAGGAACAAAAACAACCGAAAAAATAGGGCTAAGGCCAAAACCAAAAAACCCCCAAACAAAACAAAAGCAAGGAAAAAGCAAAGAGAAAGCAAAACAGCTAAAATTTTTGGCTTTCATTCTTAGGCCAGATGACCTACTCTTCATGCCAAGCAAAACTCGAGTGACTAGGAAAAATTGTTTTAAGATTTTCTTTATTCTGCACAGGATATCCTGCCTGGTACAGGATTGAACATCGCTCTGATGACAACTGCAAGAGCCCATTGCAACTGGTGAAGACTACACAGGACTCTAGCCATGCCCTTTTCCCTGACCGACACTGCTGCAATGGCTCTACCTCTTCCACCATCTGCTGATTTGCTTTTAAGAAACTTGGCCCTTGCAGACAGATGCAGATACTCCTTTTAACCCAGAGCACCATCCGCACAGCTGTAAGGTACAGAAGAAGGAGGCTATAGGCCCTGCTGTCCTTCTCTGTCACATTCCCACCTATTCTCCCTCAATCCTTTTCAATTTAACTTCTTGCATTTTCATCGGGCTTCCCAGAAAAGAAAAAGAAAACCCCCAAAAGTTATTATGAGCTAAAAACATGCAAATTTGCAGGAGATCAATTTCTTTTAGAGATGTTGTCAAGGGGAATACTGAGAATTCACCTTTTAGCAACCATCTGCTTCTAACCATCTAGAATGACCTGCACCAGTCTCTATTTATACCAATGCGACCCTCCATATCCTTCTGGAACTTTGACACAGCACGTTTGGAGGACTTCACAAGTACTGAAATTGCTCGAGGCTTGGCAAACTTTGCATTTTAATTTCTGCACAAAAAAAAAAGGAAGACAGCATTCATGAGGTAATTTCCTGTGTTTCATCAACTTAAGTGTAACACATTCTGGATCAAGCGTCATTATTTATGGATGAAGCGTTGCTCATAATCTCCACTCCAGAGCATCGTGAAAACTGAGATGAAAGAGCAGAAGTGCCTGAGCTTCTGATGTGCTGGAGGCCCACAGTCCCCCCCAATTTCAAATGGAGTGAGATGTGCACATCACCTCTGGAAATCAGCTTGCACCACCTTGCGAGGGGCCATCCTCATTTTTCACTGGCACTGGTGAGCTTTAGTGTGCCACTTTGCGTGTGCCTGAGCTGAAGCCACGTGCTCTAAACTGTCCCAAACACTACCAGGATGGAAAGAATGAGTTAAAGCAGATGGGGATTAGCAAACTGCAGATTGACGGAAATTAGCCAGTGTGGAAAAAAATATTTAGTTATAGCTGTAGTAAGACTATCTAAGTAGGTCACCACAAAATCACATCAGAAGATGAGCAAAGGAAGGAGGTGTGGGTTCAGTCTTACAACGTGAAACCAAACAATCCAGCTCTGACCCGCCTGTGACATAAAGAGAAGAACAGCTGCTGCCCAAATCTCACTGTTTTTTAAAATTCATGGCTTTCACTTTCCTGTAAGCAGTTCACATGAGTATCAGTGTGTCTGTGCCATGAATCTATGATTTCCTTTTGATTAAAGTGTGTGGACGATATTCTAAAGGGCCTTCAAAATGACCTGAGGTACACAAACCAATATGTCTGTACAAATCCCTCTTTTTCTCCTAAGGAAATCAAACCAGAAATGAACAGAAATGCATGTGATGCTGTCATACTACTTGTTTCCATAGTGCCCATCACCCCTGCACCTCAAACTTTGGGACACTGGATGTATGTACATCCATGACTGTCTTTGTAAGCTGGGAGGTGCTAATTATTCCCATTTTCCAGGTGAGAACCGATGCACGGGAGAGCTGAGAGACCCATGTCACAGCAGGAGCCTGTGCCAGAGGAGGGCACTTACAGCTTACACCAGGTAAGGCTGACAACTGGACGATATTTTAATTCAAGAGCGTCTTGGCAGTGATTTTGAGGCAGTGGCTCTCTGATCCAGCTTGATGTTAACTGGAGAACTGCTCGTTTGCCTCTTTTCGCTGTAAGGGTAGGTCCTCAGGCCGTGGTTGAGCAGTGGAAGCCGACCAGGGCTCAGGTGCGCGCTTACCCAGCTCTGCTCAGCCAACTGAGAGGCTTAGGGCAGCTGCAGGTTGGACATCTCTTATCTAAAAAAGTCGGGATACACTTCCAGATTTTAGGCACCACAGAGTATTTTGACGTGATGCTTCAGCACCCTTCCGCAGTCATTACACCCAGGTTCCCAGCGCACCCTCTGAAAGAATAACCCTGTGCTACCCTGACCTCGGTCTCCGCTTAAGCACAAGGAGTTACTTGTGAGCTTGGGTGGTGGCGGGTGAGGGACAAAGAGCCACCAGGCAATGACAGCTGAGGGACAAGGAGCTGCTGGGTGGTGGTGGCTGAGGGGAAAGGAGCCAGGCAACAGCGCCAGAGAAGGAGGCGCCAGGTAACGACTGAGGGACAAGGAGCTGCCAGGCAATGGCAGCTGAAGCAGAAGCCACCAGACAATGGCAACTGAAGACGGTGCAAGGCCGTGGTGGCTAGAGGGACAAGGAGCTGGTGAGCGATGGTGGCTCTGAGGGACATGGCACTGCAGGGCTATGGCAGCTGAGGGACAGGGCGCCCGGCAGCGCTGGCTGAGGGACACGGAGCCGCGGGACAATGGTGGCTGAGGCACAAGGGACAACGGCGGCTGAGGGACACGGCGCCCGGCAGGGATGGCGGAGGGACACGGGACTATGATCGGACAGCACAACAGAAGGACTGACATCACACCCCAGCCCCCGCGCATGACGACGCGGCGTCGCCACGCAACGGCAGGACAGCTCGCGGCCCGGCGCGCGCGCAGCCGCCCCCGCGCTCACGTGACACCACCCCTCCCACCCCGGTCACGCGCCCGCTCTCAGGACGCCAGCGGCCGCCCGGCGCGCACGCGCGCTTTCGCCACCCGCGCCCCTCCCTGCGGGCCGACCATAGAGATTGCGGACGCGCCCGCTAGAGCGTCGCTCACGAGTCCCGGAAGTGGCTGCGCGCGGTGGGAGGTTTGAGCCGGGGCCGGCAAGATGGCGGAGTGAGTGTGGTGGCGGGCGGGCAGTGGGCGGTGGGAGGGGTCGGCCCGCTCCTCTGGGCCTTGCTGGTGGGGTGGCGTTGCCTCCAGGGCAGGGCCTCGCTGCCGTGTGCCCGGCGGGTGCACCTTTCCCTTCGGCAGGGGCCTGCGGCCGGGGAGGGCAGTATCTCCAGCCTCTCGCTGCCGGCCCCTCCGCTCAGCACGGCGCCGGGGCCTGAAGGCTGCGAGGCGGCCCGCCGTGTAGCGGGAACAGGCCCTGGGCTGGGGGCGGGAGCGGGTCCGGGAGCATCCTGCCCAGGGGAGGGGGAGGCCGGCTCTGGAGCGACCCTTCGCGGCAGGGAGGGCTGTGGGAGCTGGCGAGTGCGGTCCCTGCGGGTGCCGTTGGTCTGACACAGCGGGTTTGTTACACTCGACAGGCTAAATGGGCTAGTGCGTTCTCTCTGTGTCAGGCTTTCACCTGCATCCCGAGCTGCAGTGCAGAGTATTTGATGTCTGGCAGTGTGTGAAGGAACTCAGCAATAATCAACTCTGTGAATCTGAATTTCCGTGTTTGTCTGTAATCCGAGACCGCTTTTAAAAAGCAACTTTAACGTGTTGGTCACTAGTACAAATTCAGTATGATCTGGTGGTTATTTCATGTGTGCATGTCTTTAGCAGGCTAGGTCTTTATCATGCTGCTCCCATCCAGTATAATTATGTATTATATTATCCTGACAGGTCTGCAAACGCCACCCATGAAGTCATCAATGTCACCCTCCACACTACACTGGCTGCTACTACCAAATTGGTGGTACCTACACCTGCTAAACCTATCCTTCCAGTTCAAACAGGAGTCCAAGCACAGCAAGAGGAACAATCTAGTGGCATGACGATTTTTTTTAGTCTTCTTGTATTAGGTGAATGATGAACTGAAAGTTTTTTAATCTCTGTTAATCATACTCTGTATCTGAGGACATAGGCCAGCTTTCAAAATCATAGCATTTTATTTCTCCTCTGTTTTTCTCTCTATGAAGTCAAATACTGTAAAAGCACGGGGATTTAGAGAGTTGGGTATATAACTGCCTGAACTTCCCAAGCCTTTGAAAAGCTGAGGACCATTGCAAACCTTTTCACTGTGGTCTCAAAAGTACAAACGTGTTTAATTGTCTTTGCCTTCTTTGTCAAGCACATGGCATGTGTTCATGTACAAAAAAGACACTGTCAGAATACTCCACGGTGCTTGCAGCTGTCTTTGAGGACAGGGTACTAGACAGATGTCAATTTAACTACTTCTAGCACTTCTGGACAGCCCTTAGATATTTCGTTTTATAAGCCAATAGAAGGCAGTCAGATTTACATGTACTAGACCTAAAGTTCAGTACCTATTTTCCTGGCTCTCATTACTTTCTAACATTCTTACAAGAATGCAATAATAACATGCATATTGCCATATATAGATGTTTTGAATGGCAGATGCACGCCCAACTTTTCTGTAAGTCCGGGCTGTTACCTTTCTTTAATTGAATATAGTTATCTCTCGTTGCTTAGAGCAATGCTGTAGTCAAAACTAACAATAACATAACTTTCATGGAAGGTCAAGGGTTTATCTGTTTTCCTTTGTGTGTTTGTGTGCTTGATTCTTCCAAAGCAAGCTACACTAAGAGATTTTTCTGTGACAAACGGGTCACCTAGTCTTCTAAGTAGTTATTTTTTCCAGTAGCTAATGGAGAAAATAATAGGTATGAAGCTGACAGTAATGCAGAAACTTCTGTAAATCATTTGGGTTTAAAAAAAATAAAATTTTATCTCCTATAAATAACTATTATTAAATGCAGCAAAGTAGAAGGCTTCTGCTTATTTCTGAAGTATCTCTTTGTCTTCGAAGAAGGTTAATGTTTTCCCAGAGGTCAATGACATATTAGAATTTGAACAGAAAAGAAAGAATAAAGCAAAATGCAGTAGATGGAAGACTTCTAAGATTAAAATAAAATTTCTGAATATGTGTGTCTTGTGGATTTTAAAAGTGCCGTTCATGGCAAAATTGTAGAACAGAGCTATGATTTTTTTGGCTGTGTTCCAGCCTATTTATGCCAGTCTGATAACTTAATGGATCTTAAAAGCATCACCCTCAGGTCAGGGGAGTTCCCTGGACAAAGTAAAGGCAGTACAAAAGCTTATTGTTCAGTTATTCCCATTCATAACCTCTGATTTAAGAGTGTAGGAAGAGTGAAAATGAATGTGTGAATGAATACTCTTAAATCCGGATGTCATGAGCTGTAAAATGGCCTTTCAAATGTTCTAAACTGGAACAGACCCAGAAGCAGATCCGTTCTGAGCTGTGTTATGTCAAAGCCAAGCCCCAAATTTGAAGTGCCTGAAGTAGCATGAGTAGGACTCTGACCCCAGATTTCTATGGCTTGTTTATCTGTTCAAACACCACTTCACTTTCAAAGTTATACTTCTATTCTGCCATGTTCATGTGATCCATGAATTCTCTTCTGTTATGATATATGCGTTTACTGTGCTCTTCCTTAAGGGGACACTCAAATGTACATTTAGCCCATCCAGAACACTTGCCTGATTGTTCTCTTCCTGATACGTGCAAGTGCCTGGAGCAGATGATACACTGCCAGATACAAATGGAGCAGTCTTACACAAGGAATGGGTGACCAACAGCTAAAGAATATAGCAGGCTGCAATAGTATTTATGGTGGTGGGAGTTGCTTCTTAGACTATGGTTGCTTTTTCTTCTATTGCCAAAGCAAAGTAGTCAAAAACTGGTAGGAAGGAGCTGGTGATTAGATCTGCTAAATAGAAGGCATGTTTGTGCTTGCATTGGAGTTTGCTGGAAATCTGTAATGTCCAGATGTCTTTATGCATCTGTCCCAAAAAGCAGTAACACAGTAATCGTAGATGTCTTTCCTGGATGTGTGTTTTTCATGTTTAACAGGCAGGAAATTGATATGAAACTCAATAATACTGATTGACAGGTGAATAAAACTTTGCTTGAGGTACATGGTGAAGCTATTGTGCCCATAGTCTGTGTGGCAGTTGGCAGCCAAATGTCTGAGTTGTTTGTTGGTCAGCTTCTGAACTGCTGCAGTTTCTAGTGCAGCATTTTTAAGTAAACACCAGTTTGAGTCTGCATTAAAGTACTGTACTGTAATTTCAGGTGTTTTGAGAACTGATCGATCGATATCATAAAGATTGGTGGAGTGGAAGAGGGGTAAATATGTGGGAAAGGGAGCCCTGCTGGTCTTCATGAACGCAGCCATCCCTGCTCATCGCTCTGATCTCACAGGTTTAGCCCTGAACAAATTACATGCCAGTAATTGAGCAAATATTACTGCTTTTCACGAGTCCTTGCCCAGTTCATAAGCCCATCCATCTATTCACATGCACATCAATGAAATGCTTAACATGCTGTGTATGAACTGGGTGTGCGAGATAACAAATGGGAGAATGCAGGCATCGGTGTAATACCCATTCCTTAGCCCCATATTGGAGAGTAGAGCAATGAAAAGTGATGTTTGTATTTCTGAGGTTTGTGCTTCTTTTTGTGACAGTGCAGATCATGTAGACCCCAGTGGTTCACAGGTGGTGTGATCCAGCAAACCATGCCAGAGCTCAGAACTACCTGTGGACCATTTTAGGCTGTAAATTAAAAGCGCTCTTAACCATCTGCGAGGGGCTGTTTGGTTTTTAGTTAACTAGAAGGAGCTGCTAAACCAAATCACTAAGAGCAGTTCTGAGAAGCTAGTTGCTTCCCGAGTTCAAAATGTGCGCTGTTGTAGTGTGGCCTGGCACTGTGCGGCCGAGAGTCACCGACGTGAGGCACAGAGTAAGGAGATTGAAGATTCCCATTGCAGTTATGACTGGGTTTGTCAAATGCACAGTTTAAAACAGTCTCTGCTGTGATTCACAGGCCACAATTTGATTCCAGTATGTAAAATGCTATTGACTTGGCTTGAGCTTCAGTTGCTTTCTGACAGAACGCGAGCAGTAATACTGTGCGTGTCCCAGGCCGCTGCAGACTGATTTGTTAGCAAATAGAGTGAACTACATGTATTACAGACACGCAGGACAGATGATGTTTCTTTGTTTCACCCTTTGTTGAGCTAAATTAAAATGGGGGAAGAATTGTGGTACTTTCAATGTGGGGAATGTTCAGATCAAAATTGTTAGGAATTTAATAATCCTAGATTATTTGATTCTTATAGAAAATCTGCAGTAGTTCTAACAGAATCAAGTGGTTCAGAATCAACTAACTACATCCATGGATGCTACCCAGATCTTCTATACATCCTTTGTAATTAGCCTTTACCAGTGGCATAGAACCTGTGATGGGATTTTCATATTACTGTAACCTTTGTTGTGAGACATGGACTTTCTCCTTACTGGGTGAAATAACATTACTACAGTACAAAATTGAATTTTTAAAAACAATAAGTTAATGTTGCATCAGATTTAATTTTTTTTTTTTTTAACTTGAATCTAAATCTGTTTTTTGTTTTTCTACACTGATTCTTTCCACTTACTGGTTTAACTTTTAGCAATGCTCAGCAGTAAATGTCTCTTGCTGATTCACATAGAATTTGGCTGATGCTTGTTATGAGAACCAAGATATTTAAACACTTACCCATTCTGGAACCTTGTAGCCCCACTGAATGGGAATCACAGAGGCCATGGACCCAGGCTCTTCTGAGGTGCACAAAAGAACAAGAAGCACCAGTCACAACTTGCAACAGGGGCAATGTGGATTGGAGAGAAGAAAATTCTTCACCGTGAGACTTAAGCACTGGAACTGGGGTTGAGAGAGATTGGAGATTGTGACTTCTTTATTTTCAGAGATTTTCAAACTTGACTGGACAAAGCCTTGGGCAACCTACTTTGACTTTGAAGTTAGCCCTGCTTCAAGCAGGAAGTTGGACTAGATGACCTCAAGAGGTCCCTTCCAGTGTAATTTTTCCGATTCTGTGATTATCCATTTGGGTAAAGCCCTTCTGCTCAGAGGGACTCAGATGTGAAAGTGTGTAGCTTTGAAATTTTAATTAAGGCCATGTGTACATGTATGTTTTATTTCAAAAATACAAAATGTTTGCTGAAAACTTTATTGAAATAGTGTATTCTGTATAGCTGACATTTTTTTACAGCTACTGCTCAGAGGAGGTTTTCTTGTAAGCTGAATCAGGCTCTAAAAGTAGTAATACTGGTATTTTTAGAAGATGATTTTAAGTTCTAAAATTTGCCTTAGTTATTTTCTGTCATTTGTAGATCCATTTACATACTTCAGTGAGAATTGTGTTTGAGTTAAATTTTGGTTACTTGCATTAATAGATTTTTACTAAATCATTAAGAGAAGTATTGCTGCATGTATTTTAGAAATACTACTTAAAAGTATATTTTATTCTCTTTTAACACTTCTAAATCTACAATTATTTTTTTTCCTTCACAGCTATCTGCATCATATTGGTGCATTTGCTGATAAAATACCGGCTTCATTTTTTACCAGAGAGTGTGGCTGTTGTTTCTTTAGGTGAGTAAACATGATATTTTTATATTGAATTTGTATTAATTCAGGGACTCAGTAGTCTGTACATGAAGTAAAGCTCTTCTGTGTGTTAACCATCACTAGAAAGATGCAGAAAATTGGATGCAGTGAAGAAAACAACCAATTCATAGAAGAAATGAAGAAATGAGCATATGAGCATAGACTGGCCCAGTAAAATGACAGGGATGTCACTACCTAAGTACTTTGGCAGCTTTCTCTATTTTTCCATCTGGACTGTGGGACAAGATGCTGCAGCACTCCCTGCCAGCGAGACTCTGGCCTTCCCTTTGAAGTGGTACATGTGTTTGTATTAGTGTCGGCAGAATTATGTCTGTATATGTGATTTTAATCTGGCTGGGGACTGTAATTGTATGCTGAAAACTTGCCTGGATGGCCAGATACTTAACTATCCCTGTAGTACCGTGACAAGAGCTCTTCCTATGACTTGAGCTATAAGAATGCCACCCTTAATGAAGTTACTTCATTTTAATTAAATTTAGAGCATTCCTAAGATTGTAGTTTTATGTTAGGGTAATTTCATTTATTTGTGTGCTGGTGGTCCCGATTCATAAACCTGTAAATGGGGAGGAAATCAGGCCAAATACATTTATTATTTTCTCTACATACTGTCTAACATCATGTTTAAAGAATCTAGTATAACTAATCCCAGCAACAGTTTTTTCAGCTGTCTCTATAACTTGTTTACAAGAATCTGTGATATTTTTGCTTCTATTACTAGTGACACTTTCAGTGACAGTCATTGTAAAAATACAACAAAAAGAGAAAGATGCTTAGCTATAATCCTAACGTAGCACAGAGCCGTGTAATACTTGTTGAGCAGGTAGAGTTTTTACTTTCTCTTGGGCTTTCCTGGTACCTTCTTCTCTCATATTTCTTAACTGTATTTTCACACAATTTCTCAATGGGAGGCAGTAAGCTTTCTGGTGCTTGTCAGTACCTTATGCTTTCTGGAAAACAAGGATCTTCTTGCATCTTGGGTGCTAGATTGAGAAAATCTTAGAGCTGTTACTTAGCAGAAAAACATATTTTCCTGCAGGCGTGGCTCCCTGAATTTTTAGATAACTATTTGATGCAAACCACATCACATTATGAGAATATTAGAAGGTATTGAAGCTGAAAGAGGCATTCACTTGCAAGACCCTATTTGAGTTTTGATATTTCTGTGCGGCTGAAAATCAGACCTGTAAGAAATCTGTCATAGTGCCAGTATGGATTTCCTGGGTATTGCCCACGCACCTCATCTTTATAGGAACAGCATCCATCAGACTTTAGTGCGTTTATGCTTCTGTCTACTGTAGTATGACACAGAAAGATCAGAGCTGCTGCAGATCATCCCGACTTGCTCTGTCATCCCCATAGAAACCCTGCAGTGTTTGATTCACTATTGACACACTTCTCTTTCCTTCCCTTCTTACATTATTGCTGTGAACAGATGAGATGTCTTGTGTAGTGTATCTTCCAGTGCCGTGAAAGGTTCCAAAAGGACATTACTATCTCTTCAGTATCATTCCTTTTTGTACACAAAAATGCAAGTGAAATGTATTAATTTGGCTTCTAATCAGGTTAGTTACCATTGTCATTAAATAGCTAAATTTAAGCATAATTCCCAGTTTAAAATGCAGTGGTATATTGGTTGCTCTTGCCGGCATAGTTTTGGATATTCTTTACTATCATTCTCTATATTCTGCCCCAAACTAGCTACTGGGCAGTGCCGAGCTGAGGTTTTGGGCCAGTTTGTGTCACTGCTCCTGCTGGGCTTTGCAGGGAGCAGCAGAGGCACAGACATTCTTCTCTTTCTGTTTCTTGTTCTTGGAATCTCAGCAGCCGGACAAGGATCTTAGTGGTGCTGGTCTCTTCTGTGCTCCTGTCAGTCCCAACAAAAGCTTGTTCATGAAACTGCTACTCAGGATGGGTAAGGAGGAGCAGCGTTGCATCTCTTATTTTCATGTAAAGGGTATATAGGACACTTGGATAGTTGGGTTTGTGGTGTAAACCGCAGCATCGCTGTAGTCCATCTACCAAACCAGAGGAGATGATACCAGCAAATGCAGTTCCACTAAGTCAAGAGAGTGTTACACTGAGTAGCAACCCAGCTAACAGATGTCCTGTGTCACTTAAGCTTTATTTATTTAGTTTATTGACTCAGTCATATTTAAACTACTGTCAGCTCTGTTGACAGGACGCGGCATCTGTATAATCATTGGAATTGCCAGCTAATTGCTGGTCAGTGAACCTCTGTTACTGGTAATGATCTACACAGCTGCAAGAGCACAGCTTGAGTTTCAAGTATCCAGTTTTGCTCACAGTGCCAGAAGTGAGGTGTGTCCTATTTTGACTTGTAAATTAAGCAAATGTTCTCAGGCAGTTATTGAGGGCTAATAAAAATGGCAGCAGAGAAGACAAGTATGATTTTCACAACTGTTTTTCCTCCCATTGTCTAAGCTGCTTGGAAGCTTCTGTTTTACAATTTCTAGAGCATGTTACTCTCCTGGTGGACAGGATGGGAGTGTATTCTCTAAGGCTGAATTTTGATCTTCGTCCATTCGTTCTTAACAAAACTGGTGTGATTTAACAGATGGAACCAGCTGAACAAAAACTGTGCTCTTTAATCTAGACATAAAAGAAGAATAGTTTGTAAAGATGTGTGGGACATTTTAAAGCCTAGCATCAAAGTTTGATTCTGCTGCTATTAAACCCTCTTGGTGATGCATTATTTTGTGCAGCTCTCTCACATGACTTTGCTTAGCATAACCTTAGTTTAGAAGTACTGTTGTGTGTAATACACAGCTAGAAGTAACTTGTGCTACATAAAAGTAAGTAAGTTGTATGATTCAGGCTCGTCCTTTTCCCTTAACCTCTGCTGTTGCCTTACATTTATATTGTTCATTTAACTTTTGATATCATAAAAGGACCTTGTATGTCCACGATGCTGTTATTAGGGTCAGCTTGTGATTAGCTCTTCCTCTGAAAAAGAGATTGAGATCAGCCTTTTACTTAAGCCTCCAGACCTCATAGGATAGCAACGCCCAGCTTGTAGCCCACAGGCCATGGCTGGACTAATCACAGGGGTCCAATTTCTCAAAGTTGTGCTGGAGCCCTTCCACTTCAGCAGAAGCGAGTTAAGAGATTCTCTTTTCTTTTGAATCCCCTCTAAACATAGTTTTATGTGAGAGCTGTCAATACAGTGAAAGTTTGTTCAGGAAGTACACTTCCTGAAGTCGGTGCCTTCAGATGCATAGGCCTTGGTTGCTGTGGTTTGTTTTTTCCCCCACATAAACTTCTTGTTAAGTGGTACAAGTACTGCCTGTACCAGTTGAAGACAGTGTTGCTGCTCTGCAAAAATTAGAAATGTTCTAGTCCTTGGCTTCTGCCACGGCTTCCATCCCAGAATGGAAAGCCTGACTGTTAGTACTGAGACCTGTGTTTATATGGCATATGAGTGGCTGTGTCTGCATTCTGTCCTCCTTCAAAGAACAGCAGACCTTTGATGTTCTTTCATTAATGTTTTGCTCTTCCTTTCCATATAAACCATGTCATGGAACAATTATTTCTATCCTCTGGGACCAATGCCTTCACATATTTTTGTATGAAAGAAGGCTTAAGCCTCATGGCTTTGTGTGTATGACACATCCATCAGGAGTAATCCATGTGATGCTATTTGTAAGGCTCTTTTGATAGCTACAGCATGAGAGAATAAAAACACGAGTTACAGGAAAGCATGCTTTAAGCTTCTTAGCCACTTTTTACCTTTCACTCAGTATATTTCACTTCTAAATCCCAGTGTTTGACTATGAAGTCTCCGTTTTGTAAATAATAAAACGCAGCTATGCAGAAACACAGATCCGGAGTCTGACTAAAGACAAATTCCTCATAACTCATTGAAAGCAATTAATGACAGTTCATGAATTATCGTCATATCTTCCAGAAGAAATCTTGTTAATTTGAAGTTTTATGTCTTATCTTTTTGAAGATGTATAGGAGGAAACAGCATGATAACCTTTAAGCATTGAGTTTGCAGCACCCTTGATAAAATTCTTTTATATTCAAGTTAGTATTTCTACGTGACTTAAAAGATGTGTAATTCATTTGGGAAGTAGTTCTGACAGTGTCTCCACCCGGATTGGAATTTGTTGCCTACTTCATTGCTAGTAAGTGCTATGATTTCATTGAGACAAAATTCACTTCTGTGGGGAAGATTGATTTCACTTAAGCTGCATTAACACTGCGAATAGCATTGAAGTGACATGAAGGTTTTGTGCTGTCATACAGATATCTAACTCATAACTTCCTGATGCTTTAGCAAGAAAGGTGGATTTTATTTGAATACAGCTTAGATAAGAAGCATTTTTGAATAGTTAATCCTGTTAACCTTTTTGAACCAATGAACACAGCACTCTTGCTGTGCGCGTTCAGTATTTGGATATCCCAAGTCACAATCTTTTGTGTGGGGAAGCTGTGTAATTATGTAATGTATTGGACACTGACATATATCGGACTCAAAACCACTTTGTGTTTTTGTGATTTAGGAATGCAAGAGTTTGTGCTTTATGTTTTGCCTTGTTTTCACTTTGAAATCTTTGTTGACTGAGAGTTGATAAACCGTTAATGGAAACAGTCATGTGTTTTGTGTGTATTTCAGAATGTTATCTCATTCTCTCCTAGGTATCCTTATGGGAGCTTTTATAAAAATCATAGAGGCTCAAAAGCTGGCCAACTGGAAGGTATATTTGAAGCAATTAATTTTTAATTGTACAACAATCCTTAGATGTTTAAAATAAGACTGTAATATTCATTTCTTTATATGTAATTTCCAAAAACTTATGTACTTTATAATTGATGCCAAACTTTGGGGTTCTTTTAATAATAATACAACCAATTTGAGGTCCTGAATCCTGCTGAATGTTTTCTACATAGTATATTTTTCCCTGAGTAATCCTTTCTATGGTGCTAATTCAGTTCCTATTAGATTACATGGTAGAAGAACATACTAGGCATTTTGGGGATCAGTTACAGTAAAAAATATAGCAATTCACTTATTTGTCTTGTATACTTTTTGACTGTATTTAGTCCTCTTCCTCCTTTTGGAGTTAATTTTGTGGGTGTTTTCATAGAAAAAAATGTGGTTTGATAGGTTGTGAAGTTACATGTTTAACCTGAAGATGTTAACGTAGATTTCAGAGAGAGAAAAAGGAGCACTTCTTCAGAATAGCTGTGCTAAAAGTCATGTTATTCACTTATTTTATTTACTTATGCTTAAAACTGCAACAAATTGTGGGGCTAAGAAGAGACAGTTCACAGAGCAATCCATTCAGCATGGCATGTTTCTTGGGTACTCCATTGCTTCTTGTGGAAAGACTGCTGAGACCAGTGTGCCTGAAGCAGCAGCATTTTTCACGCTGGCTGAGACAATAGAAACATGATTTAAGCTTTATTTCTAGCAGAAAATACAGGCAAAGCTTCTGTGCAGAAGCTTGTCTTTGTCCTGCTGCCTGGTGCTTTATGGACTTACATATTAGGAAGAAAATGTTAACAGCGATGGCAACCAAACATAGGACCATGTGACCAGAGAGATTGTGGGTATCTTCATCCACAAAGATACTCAAAACTTGGCTGGATAAAGCCTTGAGCAGCTGAAGTTGCTCTGAGTTGGCCCTGCTTTAGGCAGGGGCTTGGATCAGATACCTCCAGAGGTCCCCTCCCATCTGAATCAGTGTGGAATGCTACAGGATCTTATCTGGGCATCTGTGGAGTTACAGAGGCTTCCCCAGGGAGGGAGAATCCTGGCAGGAGTGTCTCTAAGAGGTGAAGTCTATGGTGAAGCAAGGCTTTTGCCTCCTACAGTTTATCCACATCATCAAAGCAATGAACTCTTCACTATTTCTGCTTTAATTTAAAATCTTGCAGTATTTAAATTGTGAATTTTGTTTCATAAGATCAAACAGTTTATTAGGGTTTAAATCAGTGAACTGAGGGAAATCACAGTGATTTGACTCGCCAGTTTTAAACAGGATTTATATTAGCAAGCTGAAAATCTTGGTCTGAGTAGTGAATTTTAATCCTAGTTTGCAGCTTAGTATTTCTTGGCAGTTATTTCCCTAAAGGAAGGGTTGTTTTTTTTTCTCTTTAGTAAATACATTAAAATGCATAAATTTTCAATCAGATGCAGCTTTTTAATTACATATTATACTTCTTTTTTTTTGTCAACTAACTACACTAATTCTGTGTGAATTCGTTTAAGCAATTACATATTTCAAGAGTCATGTTGTGATATTTCATTTTTACATATTTACTTATTAGAAACAGTGGGTGGTGCAGTAGTTAGTGTTTCTTCATTCCTGATTTGTGTCAACTGGATTTGACTTAAAACTGAAAGTCAGTTAAAGAGCCGCAAAATCAACATTTTAAAATAGCTTCTTACTGGTTAAATAAAATAATCTGAAGATCATGTATGTAGGAAGAAAAAAACAAAGCTTAAAGTATGCTCTGATTTGAGCACTGATTCTATAACTACAGGAAATATTGATCATAGCTAGTGAATTATGTAGTTTATTTCTGGTAAGCATTGGTCACATCCTGGGAGGCACTGGGGATGCCAAACCATGTTATCAGCTAAGGTAAATGGTCACAGATATCACATTATTATTTGCTTATTTAAGTTACTTTCACTGTATTAAAGCTTAGGTTTTAACATAGGCTGTCATAATTTCAGATGTGAAATGTTCAAATCAATAATTATTATGTAGTTTATAAAATGGTTTTAAATGGTTTTAAATTTAGTAGAGAATTTTTGTTTATCTGATATGGGAAAAAAATAGAATATTTAACTGCAGACTATATCTGTGTACAAAGCAAATCTTGGATCATATACCTGCCCTAAGAACTTTGTAATTTAATTTCTTGCAATCATGCTTTCCTAAGTCCTCAGTGGACCTTGTACTTGCTGGTGATTCTTGCTGGCTAGTGTGGCTAGTAATTACAGTCCTCATGTTTTACTTTCCTGGTCTCCGCTTCAATGCAGTGCAAATGCAGTCCGTCCTTTTCATTATTTCTCACCTCCTTGTCCAGCTCTGCGTTCACAGGCTTTTAAACAGTGTAGTTAATCAAGTATGTGTGTGTCTTGTTCTAGTGCAGTTACTGTATTGACAGAAACTAGGTAGTGCTAGCCATCGATGCACGGAAGTGTGCATGCAGAATAACTGACTAGAGCATTTCCGTATAAAGGATGAGTTTTATTTTCTAAGTCCCCAAATCCTTTAAGATGATTATTGCTGGTACAGACAGGAATGAGACTTTAAAGAGATGACTACTTCTTTTTTGAATGCTGGTGTTTTAAGAGACTGTCAACCACCTGTTTAACCTGGATTTAAACAAATTAATCGTTGCTTACAAAGGTGACAAGTTGTGCTGTATTCAGAACTGTGGGGACCAGGAGGGAGCCTGGTGGGTGAAGAGACAGGGGCATGTTCAGCCGTGGTTAATTTGCCTTCAGTGCTTAGTCTGCCAGCAGAAAAAAACCAGCGTGCCAGTTTAGGGCATAAAGCAGTGTTAGCCAAGTGATGAGACAGGCAACAAAGAGTAAGGTCACCAAAAAATAACATCTTACTTCACAGTAGGTTTCACTTTTATCACTCTGATGGTAAAAAGGAACCATCAAAATAGTACCATTAAATTACAGGCATAATATACATTTGCCAAGAAGAATCAAGCCTCAGACTTTAACAGTGATATATATCTTGAGCCTGTTCACTTGCAAGTGTACTAAGATGATGATATGATTTCTTCTTGTCAAGTGATGAGTTTCCTCGTGAAACTGTACTACACCACAGTTACCCTAGATTACATTCAAACTAGTGGCCAAGAGATCACTGTTCCTTGACAGTCCTTACAGATTTTGAGACCATGAGATAAAATGGGAATGCTTTTTGTGGAAACAGGAAGACTTTTCCTTTGCCATAACTAACCTGATTTCTGTGCAGCTTATTTGGAGACAGTAATTTAAAACAAATAACATTGAGATTTCTATCACTGGATTTTAAAAAAATCAAACAATAGAAGCAGCAGCCCTGGAGTAGTTTACTATTCTTCAGCCTTTTATTTTGTGACAAGAGGGGAGAAAGTTTAATGCCATTTTCATTTTCCAACTTTTTTTCTTTTTTTAAAATAATTTCCCTTTTGGAATATTTGATGTTATTTCAATAATAATGATATCCTTGAAATTATACTTCATTTGTGTTTTGCAGGAAGAAGAAATGTTTCGTCCAAATATGTTCTTTCTGCTTTTGCTTCCACCTATTATATTTGAATCTGGATATTCATTGCACAAGGTTAGCCCCTTTTACATGTTGAGGTTTTGTTTGGAACACATTCTGCTTTTAGTTATCTTCATGAAGTTTAGAATAATTGCATTAAATTCCATCATATTAATCATCAAGGAATTGAGAATGCAAAATTCAAGCCTCTTCAACCCAGAATGCAGGGAATGTAGCTTGTTACTGTTAACTGAGTGTTGGCAAGGTTTTAGGTACCACGCAGGGGTTGTTTTCCTTGGTTGGAGAGGTCTCTTACCTCGTCAGAGCTGTACAAGGTCTTGATGTGAAGGAGGCAGAATGGGAAGGAGTAGGATCAGAAGTGGCAGAGGTGGGGTCACTCCATAGCTAAAGAAGAGGAGAATGTTTGCAAAGTTTTTCACTCTTTACCTGGGGGCCTGTGTTTCCGTGGACATTTCTCATAGCTCTAGTCCTGGCTGAAGTGGTTCTGGTGCTCCCTGTGTGCTGTCTTTCTACTTGAGCTGCACCGCAGGAGAGGGAGTGGGCACTGGGCAATAGCAATATCATGAATTGGTGCAGGCACTGAAGATTTTTTCATACAAAATCGCAACCTAAGAAATGGACTAGCAACTGGGAAGTTTGCAAGCCTTTTTTCACATGCCCTGTCTACAATAGATGGATTCATTTGCAGTTTTGTCAGGTCGGGAATGTGTCAAAGTGCTGGTGAACATCCAGCTGTTCATCTGAGGATTAGCTTGTTGTTGGTAGGGCACATCCTGTCCTGGGCCTCAGAGGGATTTGCTGTTGTCCTCAGGAGAGCAGGCTTTTTAGGCAGATGGTGTGGATATATATACAGGGTTACCTGGAACCAAATTAGCGAAGCATTATTATCGGAAACCCAGTTGTGAATCAGAATCTAATTTAGATGCAAACCTAAACATGAGTTTTCCCTCAGATAATTTTCACTTATTTACTTACTTATTATTGTGTTCCAGGGCAATTTTTTTCAGAACATTGGTTCCATCACTTTGTTTTCTGTATTTGGCACTGCAATATCAGCTTTCATTGTAGGTGGAGGAATTTATTTCCTGGGCCAGGTAAGACTAAATGCTGTGGAACACTTAAGTTTATCTGACTTGCTTTTTGAAAATCCGTTTTTCAAGAGCAGGCAAACATAGCAAAAGTGAATTCCTGGGTCACAAAGTCCAGTTCTCTGCTATCGCAGAGGCAATGTTATAGAACGCCTTTCGTAGATGTAGCGTGCTCCATGTTAAAAGTAATTAAGACTTGAGTTTTAATCTTTTTTTACTTACTCAGTCTTCCTATCAGAAGGCAGATCCAAAACCTGTATTCCCTAGAGCCATCTTCTAATTTCCAATATTAGACTTCTTTGTTCTTCTGTCAGTATATTTTTTTCACTTCTCTGCTTTGGTGTTTCCCCATTGATTAGGTATAGACATAGATAATTATAGTTTCTCTCAAACTTCATTCTGGTAAACAATTCATACTTTCCTCTTTGCCTCTCAGATTTCCATTCCTTTGAATTCCTTACATACTCTGCTCACTTGTATCTGTTCCAGTTTCATCTGTTTTTTGCTGATTTTGGGTGACCAGAATTGTAGCAGTAGATCACTGTTGGAGGGCAGTGTTAGACCAAGTAACATCCCTACTGTAAACTTAGGATTTGATGAATATTTTCATTTTAAAAACAGCAGAAAAACACAGTTGATTATGATTCTTCTATGTTTTACCTATTCTTTCAGGCTGATGTAATTTATAAACTCAACATGACAGACAGGTAAGCTCTTGGGGAAATGGTGTAGTATATGAAATGAAGCATTCTTCAAGATAACTGTATAAGTGAAATGCACTGTAGTTGACCAGCTGTTATGATTACTGTTTAGATTGCTTGGATTCAGTGTGGTGTGTGAAACTAATAAATAGATCAAACACTTCTAAACCCTATTTATTACACCCTGATTTCCAAATAGTATTCTGTGCTCAGTGATTTTTCTAGGCAGGAAAGGTACTGGGGTTTTTAACAAACCTTAAAGTCAAAATATGTAAACTTTGATTAGTTGGTATTATTAATATATATCATAAGGACATAACTTCCTTGTCCAAAACTTCTCTTTAAAGACCGAATGAGTTTTTCAGTATCAGTAATGTAGATTTTTTAAGAACTTGGCAAAGGATCTAATCAGTTTTTGGGAGTACACCACCCTACCATTAAATAAAGTTCGTTCCTGGTTTATTTGGGATTTTTGTTTCCTGTATTGGCTATACAATAAACAGCTTTCTGTTAAAATCCATAAATAAATTGGGTGACAGTCAAGAAGCATAACAAGCAAAAGACACACGAACAGCAAAAATCTTCCTTACTTGGTTCCAGTGTTTGACTTTACACAGCTGAGCAGTCCTGTTGCCTCTGTGTTGTCTATCTTTGGATTTCAAAGTATTGGAGTTTTAGCAGTTGCCTGCCAACTAGAGTTGCCTAGTTCCTCTCTGGTACTCCTGAACAGGTAATGCTGTGCATGTATGGTACATGATTTGGGCTATGTCTGTAGAATTGGTTTTCCGTTCCTTTGATTTTTTCCTAATTTAGTTGGGGTAAGACATTGATGCTGCTGTTGAGAGCTGGGAGATAGGTATTTCTCCAACATCACTTCCAGCTGGACGACAGCTTTTCTCTTTGGTATATCAGTAAATGCAAAACAAAATCTTCCCTTTTGTCAATTCAAGTTCTTATGAGCAGGAAGAGAGCATAACTTTTCACTGTTCAGAAAATATAACGCATAATGTCTTTGCTACTAGTTGTTCATATAAGTTTACTGGGTACATATTTTTCTTTCATCTAGTTTTTTTTTTTGTTTTGTGTTCTCCCAGTTTTGCATTCGGCTCTTTGATATCTGCAGTTGACCCTGTGGCTACTATTGCCATTTTCAATGCCCTCAATGTGGATCCTGTACTTAACATGTTGGTGTTTGGAGAAAGCATTCTCAATGACGCAGTCTCTATTGTCTTGACCAAGTAAGTGCATTTGAACTACACATGTTTATGGAAACAGCAACCACATTATTTTCTGTTAATTAGTTACTCAGATATACAGTAACTCTCACCTCAGTGCCTCATCTCATTGACCCCAGATGATTGATCGCTTTCTACGTTCATACATTTATCAGCTCTCTTTCCATCTGAGGGTCCTGACAACAGAAAACCAACATGTGGTTCAGGCTTGTACAAAATTATTTACCTTGCCAAAGACAATCTGTGTCTTTGGCTTATACCCAGAGTCACACTTCAGTTCAAGGGGAGACACATCAACATCCATGCAGTAGTTTTCTATTTATGTTGGGGCTGTCACAGGAAAGAAGAACATCTAATACCCTTATCATTTGCCCATGATAATTCTTTGGGGCTGAAAGAGTAAAAAAAAAAAAAAAAGATATATCTTCATGTTATTTCTGAAGTCAATAGATGTGACTATGAATGTATAGGAGTAGATATGCTAAGAAGGTAGTGAAGTTAGAGCCATTTTTCAGTTAACAAATTGCTTTTAATACAGTCGTGGTTCTTTTATGGAAGACCATGAAGACTAACAGCAGTCAAAAGGAACCTTAGTTAGAATCCATGTCTTCTTTACATGGAATTCTATGAAATATGTTCCTAAAACGCAAAGAGATTTCTCCCCTTTCCTCCTAAGAGCTTCTTTGGTTTTCTTCAGTGATCTTCTCGTCTCTCATCCACACCTAAATATTTGATGAGGCATCTTCCTGTTCATTTGTTCTCCTCTGAGGACCTCACAATCCATCTCTTTTCTTTTTTATGCCCTGAGTTTTTACCACTGCAAAATGTGTTGTGTTTTCCTTTTCAAAGTTTGAAAATTGTTTTGTGATACTGGGCATTATCATAGCCTATTTACGCCATTCTGGGGATTCTTTAGAAGAGCAGTGCTGGATTTCCAGATTTGTAGCAAAATTAGGTTTCCCTTCGGGGATTACACTAAGACTTGATTTAACATCTTTTGACATTCCTCTTGTTAAATATATCACAGTGAAAGCCTGTTAAGAGTGGCAGCAACAAAGAAATGGAAGTCTCTTTTGTTGTTGTTCTCAAAAGATGTGTGGTATTTTTGGATCCAGCTTAGAATTTATAACCGTTTCTTTTTATTTATTTTTTAATTGCATCTAGCACAGCAGAAGGTTTGACAAGAGAAAATATGTCAGATGTGAGTGGATGGCAAACCTTTCTACAGGCACTGGGATACTTTCTTAAGATGTTCTTTGGCTCTGCAGCGCTTGGCACACTTACTGGTCTTATTTCTGCATTAATATCCTTTTTGAATTTTGGCAATACACATGTATAAATTGGTGAACTTCAACATTCTAATAGTATTTTTCTTTCCCATCCAGCATTTCTTAGGGGATATTTCTTATTAGATACTATTTTTTTGGCTGAGGATTTTCTCATGCTTATTCTGTTTTTATGTTAGTGTACATGAGTGTGTATTAAAAAGTTTCATCAAATTTTTATGAACATAATTAAGGTCTGAAATGCTGTATAGTAGCTTATACTATGTGCATTGGTGTGTTATAAAATATGGTAATTCATAATTTCAAAATGTATTAATTCCGTTTCAATATTGATCCATTTTTACAAGCATATGGCTCCTTTTTTTACATACATAAAACTCTTAATTAAAAAGGAAAAAAAGCTACTTTTCCTGAGGGCTTTTGAGTCAGACCAGCTCGTTTGTCCTTATGTATCGTATGCAGGCAGCTGAATACAGATGCTGTTCTGTTTGGATTTACGTTGAGGTTTTTTTTTTGCCTCTTCCACTTCCATGAATTGGTTGCTAAACAACCCATAAGCTTCTCTGCTGAGATAAGGAAGGATGTTTGTTGTAAGTCAGGCATCTTTGTTACTTTTCAGAGCTTGTTTAATGTTAACACTGACTTCACATAGAATGGTTAGAGTTGGAAGGGACCTTAAAGATCATCGAGTTCCAACCCCCCTGCCATGGGCAGGGACACCTCCACTAGAGCAGGTTGCTCAAACTGTAGGTAATCTTTTGTACTGGGCTTGTACAACAGTTATTCATGTCATCTGGGACATACTGTTAAGCACTTTGTTTGTAAATAACAAGAACAGAGTGTTTGGTTAAATAGAGACATATTTCCTCTCTTGATTCATTAGCCTGATTCCATGAACTTTTAAATTATTCCATACATCACAACAAAAGAGGGAGACAGATGTTCAACACTTCTTTCACTGATATCTAAATGATATTAAGACAAAGAGAAAAGCAGCTTATTTGCCGTATTACAGTTACTCGTGCCTCAAAGCATTGGATTTACCCTAAGCATAACAAAATTTCAGTGTGGCGAAGAGCATCTCTTGCTAGTTGCCAGCAGATAAATGTAGTTGAAGGTTGTTGCTGGTTCATGACCCAGGAGGAACGTGAACTTCCAGGTCACAGGCATCTAATCCTGTGGATTTTAACAAAGATGGTAGATGGAGTATTTTAAGCATTAAGGCAAAGATGTGATTGAAGGAATATTTTTCACTGTTAATATTACTGCAAATCTGTCATATCCATTTGAAAGTAACTAGAACTCTAGTGACTGAACAGAGGAGATTGATTGCATGCTTAGTGTGGCAAATATTGATGTCTGAGGCAGAATCTACTTGTGCTGTGCTGCAGAACTATGCATGAGATGCAAAGCAGAACTTGCGGCCCTTAACAAATGTCCACATTCATGACTACAAACGTAAAGTAAGTTTTAAATATCTTGAGTATCAAAAGGACATAAGTTTTGTTAAAACATAAATGAGAGCTACTTTACTTTTAATTTGCTGTTTCATAGCTTTCTCCTATTTTTAGAAAAGCCTTTTACTATTTATTGATTCTCTCTGGATTTTCTGCAGAAATTTTCTGCAGTTTTGGAGCAGAGATTTCAAAGGTTGAACATGTAGGAAAATAGCCCTTCTAAATCCAAACAAACAATTTGGCATGTCCTAATCAGCATTGTGTAGGTACATCAGTAGCAGATCTTTTCTGTCTCTAGGTCTGTTCATTCTGATAGACTTCTATCAGCAATAGGTTCTATAAGAAGCGACTCATAAGAAATTATTAATTTTTCCATACTTGTGTCAAAGGCCAATGTGTAGACTTTATTAGCTATTCAGTAGATAAGTACGTTAAGCATAATCATTGTTTTGTAACGGAATGACAAAGATTTCATTTTTTCTTTGAATATTTTTTTATTTACTTTTTCCATAACGTTTTTGTGTGTACGTGCTAAAGCACATTGATTTAAGGAAGACACCCTCCCTAGAGTTTGGGATGATGATTATCTTTGCTTACCTTCCTTATGGACTTGCAGAGGGTATCTCACTCTCAGGTGAGTGGCAAAATAAGTATGTGCAAGTTTATTTGATAAATTTAGAGAGTAGATATTATTTGTGTCTAAGAGGGTCCCAGGTTTTTTAACATGTTTTCTCATTTAACCTGTGCTCTTACTTTTAACTCCTCTTAACTGTTTTATTAAGAAATAATTATTTTCTACTTCATGTTATATAAGTATAGAAAAGGTAGTTGCAGTTTTCATAAGCATTAGGTAGCCAACATAAATAGTAGTATTCTCACCAGTTACCTCTTCCTAACACAGAATTAAAATTTCAGCTGTAGATCTCAGTCACATCAGCTGACATAGATAACGTCCAGGCTACTACCCTGGAGCTGTTTTTCTGCCGGTCCTTCAGTGCTATTGGGAAAATCAGCTGAGACCACTGAGCGTTGTATATGTCTGAATACTTGGTAGAAGTTTTGCTGAAAGCCATGAGATGAGGCTTACAGGAGAACTTCTTCCATCATCCTGTAGAATCAACTACAAAGACAGGGTCCAGTTCTGCTGGATGCCCAACGACTCTGACCTTTGGTGATTTTTTTACCAGCAAAGTAGGTGGTTTATGAACTGTTTTTTTAAGGCGATCAGTTTTCTGTCTCATTTCTCAAAGGAAAGTGGGAAGGGATGCAACAGTATCATTCAAATAGCTAGGGAACTGCTTGGTTCTTTGTTTTCATTTTTTCTTAAGTTTTAAGTCCATTGAAAGATGTATTTGTTTTACAACTTGGGCTATATAAGAATGTTGTAAGTTTTTTGAGGAGTAGTAGCAGGACTAGATTTCATGTAAATGAGCTGCAGGTATGAAATGAGACTTTCTGAAAATGTACATGTGAGCTAATGTGCATATTTTGGAATGGATCTGTAGCAGTGTATATCAGCATATCTTCACTGATTTCAGTGGAGTTGTATTTTTTTATACGTATGAAGATGTGGCCCATAATCATGGTAGTTACACAATCAAGATGTGTAATCCTAATGCAAACATTCCATTCCTCCCCACTTGCATCCAGGAGTACTCTGTATGTGTGTATAGACCAACACATGCATAGGGGAATGAAATTGTTGCAACCCAAGCAAGCAATTTGTTATCTTAAAATATTTGTATTGCTGTAAAAACAAGTTTTGCCTTGTGAGAAGATTACTGTGGAGGGTCTCAGCACATGTTCTAGTTCTAATTTATATTGCTTATTAATATGAAATTATAATAAATTATTACAGAATTACAGTGCTATTGCATTATGTAACCAACACATCCGTATGTTGGTATACAATGAAAGAGACTTTGAAGTAAGATTCCTACTTAGTTACTCTAAGGATGATAGAGGTTCTTTGTCATTGTTTTTGTAAAGACCACCTCTGTAGTTTGCTCAAGTGCCTTCAAGAATGACTTCTCAAGAAATACAAACTTTGAATGACCTCAGCCAGGTCACATCTGTGTTTCAAACAAAGGATTCTTTTGAGTGTACCTCAGCTATTCTAATCCTTCCAGTTACGTTCATCTGGGCCACTCCTGGGCACATAGCTCCAGCCAAATACTTAATAGTCTTTTGAATTTCCTTTGTTTTGGGCAAAGCAGGCATGCTCCCACATCATCCTGTCCTCTCAAGATCTGCAGTGCACTTGATTACTTCTGGGTTACGTTGTCAGTTTTGGTCAGTTATTTCCCCACAAGGAAATAACTCTCAAAGAAATAACTCACTTGTTCTTCAAGTGGACTGCTAAGTTATTCCATAATCCCAACCATCATCTCAAATGGCATCCTTTGCAGGTGTAAGTCAATGCAGCAGCCATGGAAATGCCTAAGACTTCCTTTAAGATATCCAGCTCCCTGTGAATGCTGAACAACTGACAGCGTGTCTGATATGTCTTGAGCAGTTAGTGAAATAGGTTGAAATTCAGATTCTTCCCATAAATAACCAAGAGCCAGGAAGCAAGGTAGATGGAAAAAATCCCTAACACAAATCAAAGATTTGTGAAATACAGTGAAATCTGAGGTAGCTGTTCCGGCCTGTGATATCAATTGCTTTACCTCTGTCCAAGCTGCGCATGTCATTAGGGTAACTGAACTCTATAATGGAAAAGGTGGTGGCTTTTCCCATAGCTGATAGCTGAGATTAATCTCTCTAGTAACTTCTAGCAGATGGTTTAGTGGCCCTTTCTGCTGATGGCAAGGGACATTCTGCACAGCAGCATTCCTTGCAGGTGCTACGTATCAGGCTGTACCTTCCTTACGGTTGGACTCCATGGTCTTAAAGGTCTTTTCCAACCAAAATGATTCTATGATTCCTACAACAATTGTTGCCCTGAATTCACAAGTCTCAATAGCTTTTCTGATTCTCAGGTTGATAAAAAATTAGGGGTACACCCTAACGTGTGCGCTATTTGTTCTTAATTTTTTATGTTATTAGGTATAGTGCACCACACTGGTGTGAATTCACACGTGTGCCCTGTTGGTCTGGTTCTACTTCTGGTGAAGTGATCGAGCCTGGCTGATCAGCAGATAGGAAAGAATGACACGCTTTCTGGGAGAACTGGATCATACAGTTCTCTAGCCCTGCTATTCTCAAATTGTTTTTATTCTTCTTTTGATCTCACCTCTCTACCTGTTAGGAGAGTGAAAAGCAGGGAAAAACACTCAAGAATTGGCTTGTTATTTCCCTCACTTTTATGGGAAAATGTGACATAGCAGGCATTCGTTCTAGCTTGCAAGTGACCTGTACTGAACCTCTTGGTGTTCAATGTGACCAGTGGCACGAAACCAGTATGAATAACAATGGTAATAGAAACCCCACTTATTGGTTCATAAGCTTCTGTGTTAGTAAGGGCTATAAACACAAATATATGTAGAGTGCAAACTATTCTTCTGTTGACTGCCACATTTTTCTTTACAGGTATCATGGCGATCCTCTTCTCTGGCATCGTGATGTCTCACTATACACACCATAACTTGTCCCCAGTTACACAGATTTTAATGCAGCAGACACTGAGAACTGTTGCTTTCATGTGTGGTAGGTGCTACCTACTATTAATACCTAATATTAATAGTTTAAAAATTTATTTGCCTTAAATACTGATTCTGATGAGAGTAGCAGAAGTGTGAATTTTCTTCTAGCCATTTGTATGTCAGTGGTATATGTCTTGTAAGAGAAGAGTTCCTAATAGCGGAGGCCGGAAGGCAGTCAAAAGTCACCTTTCCTGCCATACTGGATAAAGCGTACAGTAAATCTCTCTCTCCCATCCTGCAGGCTCCTGCTAAGATTTGCCACAAGATTGATAACCGAATAGAGATCTCTGACTCCTACATTCCTCTGGTCTATTTTTAGTTTTAGGAGATGGATTTTTAGTGGTATTTTTTAAAATGTTTTTGGATATAAAAAGCTACTTGCAAAAACAGTATCGTCACAAATTGAAAAGAAGTTTTTGGAAGTAGTGGTAGAAGCGGCTCAGAGTCCAATAGGCTTTCCGTTTCCTTTTACAAGCCAAACTTTTGAAGAAATGACATGCTTCTGTATTACAAACATATCCCTGTTTTTTAGGGGATGGCATGAATATATTCTGTATTGTTTGCAGGAAGACGCACATGCAACATGGTCAGGGAATGTCCTTGCTGCAAACTGAATTTAACCACTCATTACCCGAGCACCAGTAGCTCATCAGGGTTTGGTCATAATCTATTACAAATGCTAAAAAAGCACATATTCATTCAAGCCACTGTAAAGGAGTTATTTAAGACACTGTGCAATTTCATAAACATTTGCAGCAGGTTTTGAACATACAAATATAAGTCACCAGTACCCAATGCATGACCAAACTATTTCTTCTGCTGCTCAGGTATTACCTGCAATACTCAGGTATTGCTACTGTCTGTCCAAAACCATCCTGTTTTTAACTGCCTTTATGATAAGGAACCGAACTTGCTAGGACAGCAGGGAAGTGATGAAGCATCTTGACTGTGCGGTTCTCTGATGGTAATGTGTAGGTGCTGTGGAAATAAAATGGATTACTGTAGTCATTGTGCAGTGATGGTACCATTTCAGGTTATTAGAATATACAAGGGTTGTTAGATTATACAGTGCAGTATTTTATTGCAAAGAAAGTAATGAACTGCTGCCGTTTATAAAAATTTAATGAATACTTTATAATAATATTCAATTTGCAATATATGAGATTTTGCCTGACACTTCAGTTATATAGAATCTGATTCAAAGCTACAGAAGTCATTAGTAGTCACTCCTGTAGCTTGTGTTCTGCAGCTTGCCCTATATTCCTCAGTCTTTAGAAGAAGGTTTTGCTAGCTTTGTTCATACTCATTAGTAATTTACAGCTGGAAAAAGCCTGCACATTCAGACTAAGGTTCTGTCTACCGACAGAGAGAGTGGAAGAATCTGGTCTTTTGCATAATGTCATTTGTGCCTATTTTGTGCATTCAGAAGTCAAAAAATATTATTTTATGTACCGTATGTAATAACTTATAATAGGAGTAGGAAAGGTTTTATAGAATTGTTTATTTAAGATGTGATTTTTTTTTTTTTTCAGAAACATGTGTTTTTGCATTTCTTGGCCTTTCGATTTTTAGTTTTCCTCACAAGTTTGAAATGTCCTTTGTCATCTGGTGCATAGTAGGTATTTACTTTCTTCCATACTTGTTTAGATGTGGTTCTGGTATTGGGGAGGGGGGAAATACTTTACAGTTAAAATATTTTATAATTCTTACATTTCATAGTTTTTTATGAAAATACTTTTATAATTTACATATTGCACAAAGTTAACTCTCACTAATAGCATGGAATTATTATTCTTGTTCTCAGCACTTTTCTGTACAAATGTATCAATCTTTAAGGAATTCCAATTTGCTGTTACTTTGAAGCCCTTCTGTATAAGATTATTAAAAACAAGGAAAAGAACTTTGCTTGTTTTGACCCCATTAGATTTATTAAAATAAAAGAAATCTGAAAAGATGTTGAGATTATTATGTATGCCACTTCATTCCAGAAGGTATTTTACCAGAAAACAAACCTAAGTTCTTATGGATCTGTGTAAGTAGGCAGTTCGTAGAAACTACAGTGCAAACCTATCAAACTCGATTCCTTGTATCTCTCCAGCACTACAGCGTTTGAAGCTGTCTCATGTATCACTGCAGTTTGTCTACATAAACCAAGTTGGTCCATACATCACTTCTTCACTCTGAGCTCACCTTCTTCAGAGGAAGTCTTGACTCAAACTTTCTCTAATGTGTATTCATCCTTCGACTCCATTCTTAATTCTTTTTCTTTCGTTCTGTATTTCAGTGTAGCTTTATGTAGCAGCACTTTGAATTATGTTTCACATGGGGGTTACCTACATCTATTGCTATTACAGATGTTTAGTATAGACATGAAAAATATGTTCTCTTTTGCAGAGTCAAAAGAGGGAAATGTGAATCCATTTCCAGTGGCGTACAGCAACGTATACTAGCATGTTTTAGTCTGTGGTTCAGGGGAAAAGTTGTTATCTTCAATTTATGGATAGTGATATCGGCACAGGGAGCTGCTCTCACTGCACTGCACACAACTTCCTTGTCTATCTAAGGTGTGACACTTCCTTCTGTGTAGCATTGCCCTCACAGGCATAATGCAAGTTGCATAATTTTGGGGTGATTCATAAAGGAAAACACCACAGCGCTTCAAGGATCCTGCTGACTAATTCGAGGATATTTACCTTATTGAGGTCTGTTTGTGGTGGAGCTTGAAAGCAATGCCATTTTGAAAACCTTGGGTTTTCTGAGTTAAAGTTTTCACTGTATTTGTTAATTGTGTACCATTAAATTACTAGTACTCCCCCCCCCCCCCCTCCAAAATGTTGCTTCAATGCACGGTATATTTTATAACCATACCCAGGGAAGTGTTGAGGAACTGGATTACATGCTGTTTGTTTGGCTTCTGGCCTTTTTCTCTGAGGAACTGGTCCATGGGGAGACAATAGAAATATCTTATTGCCTCTTAGCTGCTGCGCCAAGGGAATGATTAAAGGAGCTGAGCTGACTGAACTGAGGAGAACTTTTACCCAAAGTAATTCTTGGTCTCTCTGGAATGCCTCTTGGGTTTCATTTATTTATTATAAGTAAAGTAGTGTCTGGTCTCTGTCAGTGACAAGTCTGGTTTAGTTTCAGTTAAGCAGACAAAATGTTTAAAAAGTTAAATTCCATACTGATCTATGCTGAGAGATTTCTTTGTTAGTTTAGCAGCACACCTACTTGCAAGACTTGTGAGTAAAAAGAGCATATTCACCTTACTATATACAAACCAGATGCAACTGGGGCCTCTGTCAATGTAACACATCAAATGGTCTTTTGCTTTTATTTCTGTTTTTCAGGTACTTGTTCTGTTTGGTAGAGCAGTGAATATTTTCCCACTTTCCTACCTACTCAACTTTTTCCGTGATCATAAAATCACTCCCAAAATGATGTTTATCATGTGGTTTAGTGGTAAGTTAAAGCACAAAGTTTGGAGAACCGGAAAAACTGTTTTATCTTTTTGATTGTGGGCTACTCTGGGAAGAACTGGTTTTCCATCTGTGGAACAAGCTCAGCTGAACTCAAACGCAAGCGCAATAGCGTAAATAGATTTGTCCTCTTTCCCCTTTGTGACAGAGGACTATGCAGTGGTGATCCCCGCCAAGGCGTTTCTGCAAAGACTCGACTCTTCTTTCTAGATCTAGCAACTTCACAGTTTGAACAACAGTGTCTGAAGAGCTCAGATTCATTTTAGGGTGGTAACCAAATGATAGATAAATGGATATAGTATAGGATTGTAAAAACATTTTAAAGATGGAGAATTCCTGTTGAGCTATCAGGGCACTGAGGACTAGCTGTTGATTCACTCTTCATTGATTTACTGTTCCCTCTGTTAAGGTTTACGGGGTGCAATTCCCTATGCCCTCAGCCTCCACTTGGGCTTGGAACCAATCGAGAAGCGGCAGCTCATCGGGACAACCACAATCATCATAGTTCTGTTCACAATTTTGCTACTGGGAGGAGGAACCATGCCCCTTATCAGACTGATTGACATCGAGGACTCCAAAGCACGCAAGAGGAACAAGAAGGACATTAATCTTAGCAAGACAGAGAAGATGGTTTGTTTGGATTTTCTATTGAGAGGATCACTGATATTTTTAAAATTTTTTTCTTAATTTTTACATTTTCCAGGACTAGTATGTCTTTTTTTTACTAGAAAGTAAAATGAAAGCAGTGGAAAAAGCTAAGGTAGTAGGAAAAAGCCAAGAAACATAATTTTAAAATATCCCAAAGACAGACCTTGGTTAGTGTTTACACCAAATAACTGTTTGGACAAAGGGAGGAGAAAAAGCCTCTTAACTCTATCTAATTATAAATTGATCCATACAAATTAAAGTAACCCTGGCAAAAGCATAAAACAGATGATACAGGATTGAGTCATATACAGAGGGAAAGTAGCTACTACAGTCTGAGTCATGAATTAATCATAAAAGGCAGATGGGAATTATTTTGAAAAAGTCAAAGCAAAGGCCATGAGAAGGTGGTAGCAACAGCACCCCTCTGACTAGGTTTTATTTTAAAGCAGTTTCTGGCTAAGCAAGACTACTGAAGAAAACTAGCAGCCGGTCTGAAGCCTCATGTGCAAAAGGCTGGAAGACACAGTATCCTAAGTTTTTGCCCGTTGTGCCCCAAACCACTGAACACCACATGCAGGGTATTGTTCCGTAGGACCAGCTCCTCTTGGTGTGAGGGTTCAAAAGGCTTGCAATCTTCAGAATTACCTTACTCTGTCCACGTAGGGAGATGTGTATAGGAAGAGTACAGGGGTAGAATGTGTTGTGATACAGGGCTTGTTTTCAGTGAGACAATGACTTTAGTGTTGCTTGCTGGATAAAATCATTGTCCAGCTCACAAGAGAAAACCTACACACTAGAAATCTGTTCTCAGCAATAGCAACAATACAAAATATGGAACATTTGAGGTCTTTTACCTTTCATCATGAAAAGGGAATCTAAGCATCTCTGGAAATGAACAGCCGGACAGATTCATACATCCATAAGCCCTGGTAGGCTGGGGTGACAATTTCTATGATGTTCCAGGACAGGAATTGGTTGTGAGAAGGGAAAGCACAGAGTAGGGGACTGAAGCAAGCTGGAGGGATGACTGCCACATTTCTGAGGCTATTCCAATATTTTTGATCTTTCTAGGGAAATACCATAGAATCTGAACATTTATCAGAGCTCACAGAGGAGGAATATGAAGCCCAGTACATAAAACGCCAGGACCTCAAAGGGTTTATGTGGTTTGATGCCAAGTATTTGAATCCTTTCTTCACCAGAAGACTCACACAAGAAGTAAGTCTTTCTTCTTTTCTTGAAGAAAAGCAGCTGTGGTAGAGCTGGTTGTCACTTCACTCTGTACTATTCAAGGCTCAGAGTGTAGCCAGGCAGCTTCTACATTGGGAACCGTGAGCCATCTAATATATTACTTGTGCATATGTAGAGCAGCTGTAATGAAAAGCTGCACTGTAAAATTGCAGGTTGGATTAAATGAGTATCTCCCAGGGCTACCACAATTAAACTTTAAAAGGTGTATGGATTTATTGAACTCTCCTTTAGTCTTGCAGAGCACCATGAAGAGTATCAGGAGTTACTAGTTACTACTGTTGCTAGAAAAAGCTGCTGCCACTCAAGCAGAGTTTTTAAAGTGCTACTACACAAAGTACTGCCTTTTACTGTGTCCTGCGAATTCTGGAGTTGTGATTCTTCTGCAGAGTCCAGTTTTTATCTGGGAAATATGCACCTAGAATTGCAGCCTTCACTTTTAAGACTTATTCACTGGGAGACCGAGACTTTGAAGCTATAAATGCAAATGACACCTGACTGAACATGTAACTTAACACTGAGCGGCTCTGAGAGGTGTAAATACTATGCCATTTTCACTCCACACTTTAGAAACCTGAGACTCTTTGGCTGTTTTTCCAATTTGCCATAGAATTAAGTATTTTTGCTGTGGAGTTTGTCATCTTATGTAAATGTGCACATTCCATCTTCCTAGCCTGCACAAACGTAGTATTTTCCTCTTGTTTTGTACCTCTTTTTTTTTTTTTTAAACCAATGCTTTCAGCACTTTCCCACAAAAGCTAAAGGCATTTTTTTGCAAAACCAAATCAAGAAACCAGAGTAAGCATCTGACTTGTAGTTGGTAGCCAAAAGCACAGGCTGCCATCCAGATTGCAACCAAAATCCAGAAAAATAAGAAAAATAAGAATCACCAAAACAGGTCACAAGGTTCCCAGTGTCCCTGGGAACACATAGTGAGATTCAAAGCCAGGCCATCCAGACAGCACTGCCATTGCTGAAACCCCCAGAGCAGGACTGTCTAGAAAACACAAGTAAAAATACCTGTCATCAAAAATATCATCTGTGGAAATAATTACTGATTGAACACTTCGTAAATATTTTCTTGTAGGAAACAGAATTGCTTTGCACGCTTAGAGACCAAGAGTGGATTATTCCTAAGGAATACGTTAAACTAGTCTTTCTCTCTTGCTGTAACCCACAAGTAGTGTTGTAGCTTAGTAACAAACTGCTGTGGTTTGCTTTTGCTTTAGGACTTGCATCACGGGCGCATACAGATGAAAACCCTCACAAACAAATGGTATGAAGAGGTAAGACAAGGACCCTCAGGATCTGAAGATGACGAGCAAGAGCTACTATAGCAGAATGGGGCAGGAGTGCAATGAGTTTATCATTAGAAAGAGGATTTAAGTATCAAGAGTCTGACTGCATAAAAGCTGGAAAGCTAAGAATGAACTTTCTGATTTCAGGCATGTCTTGTGCTACATGTTTAGGTATAAAACCACAGATCTGCTGTGCTTGATACTACTAGTCAATGGTGAAAACCGGTAAGCGTCAGAGACTGGACTGAATGAAGAACCTTTTGTTCAGATTTTACAGCATAGCAAATTCCATGCAGCCTATTGAAAAGCAGAAACATCTGCCATGAAACGATGACGTTTAATGGGGGGGGGGTCTTCTTCCTATTACGAAATCTGCTGTAAACAGATGCTGAAGTACAGAGCCATTGTATGACTCTGCAAAACAGAAAAAATTGCACTTTACTTTTTTTTTTTTATATATATATATATATATATATATATATTCATTCACAGCATGGAGAGTCTTGACAGCTTATACTGTGAATTTGTTTCCGCACTAGTAAGGGAATCTGACTGGAATAAATCTATAATTTATGGGATTTGCACACTGTGAATCCAGAAGATGCACGCCTTGACAAAAAGCAGATGTTGCACATACAAGGAAGCACCTCTGAAAACTGGTGGTTTTGTCATTTAAGAGATTCTTGATTTCTATTTTATGGGATTTTTTTATTTTTATTTGGTTTTATACTGAGGTATCTAATTCACAGTACTGATTATAGCATGGTTTGGGGGAGTGGGGAATTGTATCACACAGTACAGAACTGCATTTGAAATTCTAGTTTTAACGTGTGTTTTCCTTTGGCTAAAGCCAGTTGCAGTTGTGTTTCTGTAATTGGCAGTTGCTCCTTGCTGGCACTTTGGCTTCAAATCTTAGAAAACAGCAGCTTTTGTTTTGCCTAATTCATGAAGTGTCCCTAACACTCCAGAATTCACTAGTGGAATTTTTAAGTTCTAGTGGGAGCAAAAGAGTAATTTTCCATATCATTCACTTGCTGAACTAAACGTGCGCATGAGGAAGAAGAGTCTACAAGATCTAATCCAGGTACAGAAGGTAACATTGCACATGGCTGAAGCAGCCTCAACTGGGAAGGGCCAAACAGCTTTCATTAAGCTGTCTTGATTGTTAATATTATTTTTCTCTTCTGCTTACACTGTTGCAAAATCAGCAGTATCATGTCATTTTTTTTATATGGCCTCGTCTGTTTGCTTCAAGCTGCATATACCCAAACAGACAGGCCGTGTTTGTTGCACATTTGCCATGGTTACCCATGCAGCCATTCGCTCTCGCTGCCAACCCAAATTCCTCATTAGTCCTTTACATATTCACTGTTGAAATGTGAATTTTAGTTCTGCCCGTAAATCTGACATGCAAGTGCAATTGTTTGTTTCTGAAAGTGTGAGACGTATATTTTTGGTCTGGTTTTGCTACTAAGGTTTTTAATCAACTGCTTACCTGCTGGGAGGAATAAAAGTTCAAGAATGTATTTAGAATCCTGAGCCTGTGTTGTCTGAGCAGTTTTTCCAAAACAACACATCTTGATACAGGAGTCCCTTCTCCCCTTTTTTCCTCCCTCCCTGTTAGTTCAAAGAGCTGCTCTGCTCCTCCCGGAGCTGAAACATACACCGGTGGGAATCTGAGCGGGGTGTAACTCAGCTTCTGGCATTGACCAGAGAGCAGTTGGTACTCACTTTATTCTTAGAAAAGAACATGTGTAAAAACAAAAAAATAAAAATCAAACCTTTTCTTCACCCTTCTAGACAACAGTAAACTTAATTACATTTTAGTTACCCATCCGTCTTACTCGGTTTCTCAACTTGAGCATTTTAAGCCCAGGAGCTGGCTGGAAGGTCTCCGGGAGCTTCTCTGGTCACTGGAAGGTGGACATTGATCTAGGTGCTATTGCACTGGCCTTAGTGTTATGCCACAGTCGTGCTGAAATATAAAGTAGCCTCCAATTTCTACTGTTATTCCAGTGAAATAGGTCACCTGGGAAATAGATGGATATTTTTACTCCTAGACCAGCCCTTTGGTAACTTCCATCAAGGCAAATTGATCGTTTCCTGCCCTCTGCTGGCAATTAGTGATAGCGCTCTGGCATCTAATGAGAGCCATTTGCTGGGAATAATTTTACATTAAATTGAAGCAATTAACTGATATAGCTAGAACTAATGAAATCACTTTGAAGCAATTAAATTGAAGAAAATTTGGATGGTTTAATTTAAAAGCAACCATTCTAGAACTTAAGATAATATTACGTTTGTCAAAACTTGGAATTAAGACAGCTTTGTTCTCCCTCAAAACACTAACTTCCTTATTTTGCAGCAAATAGAAGAATTTTTTTACCATTATTTCAGTGACCAATTTTCATATTCATTTATCAATACATTGACTTTTCTGTGACAGGATTTCACAGTTTGGATTTCTTCACTTAGATAAAAAAAATATGCTCAGAGAAGAAAAATTATCTCTTTATTGACTTGCCTTGCAGTTACTTGAGATTATTTCCTATTTTATCAGGCCAATATTTGACTCCAATCCCCTTTCCACAAGTATTAGCAGCCCCATCCTAACTTGGTGTCATCTGCAAACTTGTGTGAGTGCAAACTCGATTATTTTTTTTTCCTGCTTTTACATATGGAGCCAGCGGGAAGTACAATGCGGATGTCAATAATGACAGAGGCCCTGAAGTTCTGCCGTGCGGCAAATCCAGTGGCTGTTTCTCTTGACAACTACGGAGCCGTGTGAAGGAGAGGTAGGGTGAGCCCAGAGCACGGCTTCTGGCAGCTCGCAGCCTCCCAGAAGTTATTTTTCCCTCTTCCAGCCCATCCCGCAGCCCTGTGTTAGCCCATGGCAAGGTGCCTCAGCTGCTGATGGCAAACCCACCATGCACAGCGTGGAACAGCAATGGCACCCAGCAGCTCCAACTGCCCAGCCGAGCCCAGCCCCAGTTCCCCATCCCTGTGCCGGGGATGTGGCCACCGGGATGGTGTTGGCCCAGGGGCATCACTGAAAGTCCTCAGCTGCCCCCGGGTGCTGGCACAGGGCAGGCATTTCCCCAGGCTCAGCAGCCCTGCCCGAGTCAGAATGCGACAGCTGGTCGCAGAAAACAAGAAAAGAAACAAGAACCACTGTTTTGGCAGTGGTTCTCCTCCCATCAGTCAGTGCACATCCAGGCAAGGTCCCCAAGGAATGGCTGTGACACAGCCAGCCTACAGAGTTGGCTACAGGGAGCAGACCCCCCCATTCCCTCCCGCAGGCTGTGCCAGGAGGCAGCAATCCCTGCACCGGGAGGAGGTGGCCCAGCTGGCCACCTCACCCATGAGATGTGGGCTGGCACCGCCATGCTGTGGGAGAGCGGGTGGGACACCATGGGACAGGAGGTCCCATGCAGACACCCTGCATGGCCTCTTCCCCACCACTCAAGAGGACAGCAAGCCCTCCTCGTTACCACCACCAGCTCACATGCCTGCTCTACCCGTTTCCGCACCAGTCAAAATCCCTTTTGAAAAGCCCCCTCTGAGCTGCCTGATTCTTGGGGCTACTAAAACTACAGTCAGACTGGCCAGCCTGACAGCAGCCCCTGTGCCAGGCAGGGAGGGGGTGCCCCTGCCTGCCCCCCCCCCCCCCCATACCCCAACTGGGACAGCTGCACCGAGCACAGTCATCGTGCCACCGGGCTTGGGACAGCACCCAACCACCCCTGCCGATGCTCAGCCAGGAGAGTTCCCAGCTCCCTTCCATACGACACGATGGAGCACGCAATGGGGCTCCAGCTTCTTCCTGCCAACATGCCATCGCCATGCCTGTCCCCCACAGTGACACGTCTGTGGGCACGGAGACAGCTGCGTGGCAGTCTCTGGTAAGCCACCATCACCACAAAGCCCAGTTCACACACCACCCGCACTACCTTTGAGCCCTATCGTCCCCCCCGAGAGCCAGACCCCAGCCCCAGCCTGCTTGTGACTCACCAGCCGAACGCGAGCAAACACCTCCAGCTTTCCCTGCCTTGTTTCATCATGATGAAGATGCTATTTTTAACTCAACCACACCAAGAGACACTCATTTATTTTAAACATTAAAGCACCTACGGGCTGTTTCTCCAGCCTAATCTAAAAGCTGCCATAAAAGGACAGAAAGCAATAGTCATTATCTGCCTTTCAGGAGCTTTACCTTTGGCAAGAAAGACCAGGGCTCTGAGCTTTGCTTGTTGAACACCCCTCGCCTTTTCCCAGTGACTGTGCAGCCCGCAGGTGAGGTCACCCACCCCAGAGAGGTTTCCACCCGTGGGGCTGCCTTTAAAGGTCAGTGGCACAAACTGCAGCTGAGGGGCTGCCCGACCTTCGAGAAGAACAGGGCCACAGGAGGTGACACAGCCAGAGCACAGACACCAGAGGGGAACATGCACCAGCAGCTTTCTGCAACCACTGATTTTGGAGGTAGAAAGGGTCTGGATGCAAGGGGTGGCTGGGCATTACCTGGAACAGTGGTATGGCCCAAGGACAGCTGTGCTTTGAGCTGATGGGATCTTCATCAGCAATTCCCACTTTAAATCTGAACAGGAGTTGGATGAGCTTGTGTGGGACCTGCCAGAGAGTGGAGCTGCTGAGAAGGCTGGTCCTGCTCCCAGTCCTACTGGTGGGGAGGCCAACAGCAGCACAGCAGCCGAGAGCCACCGTCTGGGAGGGTTTTATACATTCAATTAACCACCACAGCCAGGAGTAATGAAATCACTCTGAAGCAATTAAGCTGAAGGAATGTTTGGAGTCTAGGAGGGGGGAGGGCATTATTTAAAAAGCAACTGCACTAAAACTTCAGAAGGTGCCCACTACGCTTGTGACAACTCAGAGTTAAGACTTTGTTTTTCCTCAAACTACACATTAACATCCATAGTTTGGAACCACTGGAAGAAACTTCTGCCGTTATGTCAATGACTGATTTTTCACATTCATTTATAGTTTTGCGGACTTTCCTCAACAGTCACCGTATTCCCCTTTTTTCCTTTCCTAGGACACGCAGCTTCCCTGCCACCTTGGAGTGTGCTGCTGTGACCTCAGGCCCCTGAGTGACCCCCAGTTTTGGTGGAACACAGCTCACAGTGGGCCCCGGGGACATTTGGGTTGATGTGACATGGCTCCCGGCAAACTGAAAGCCAAGCAGAAGGGTGGAGCGTGTCCCTGGGGTCTCAGGGGAGCACAGTAGGCATCGGTCACCTTGTTTGAGGTGAAGCTGTTCTTGAAAAGCCAGTTCACAGAATCTGTGTTAATAGAAATTAAACTCAAAGGGCACATATTTTCCAAAGGTTTGTTTTTGTACACAATCTAACTGCTCCCACCCTTAGCTGAGCCCACTATCCAGAGAGCAGAGAGGGAAGCGGCAGAAGAACAATACTCATTTATGTAAAAGTCACGTTTTACTGGCCGTGATCACTGTGAAACGTGGCCCTAGAGGCTGCTCCTGGGGTCTGGAGGACACAGCCCCACCAGGGCCTGGAACACACAGGAAGGGACAGCCTTTGGGTGAAGCCACTTGATAAACTAAGAGAGAGACTCGAATCACACACGACCCATTCTGTCTGTCCTCTCACACGGCCAGCTGCAGGGTGCTGCATTGCTCCAGGGTCCAGCCCCTATATATTATTATAACTATGTATTGTTTATGTATAAATCAATGGAGCATACAGGTCTGCACTTGCCTCAGCATCTTCAACTTCAAGAGACTGATTGAACTTAGAATATTTGAAAATGAAGTCACCACTAGTAAAAGGCACAAGTGCTCTCACTCGGCCAGCACCAAGTAGGCATCACAGCGACCATAGCGCGCCTGCCCAGACACCAAAGCCAAACCAAGGCAGCCCTAGCTTCTTCCCTGCCCCAGGATGGGCTCTCACCAAGCAGCACCACAGCCCCCAACCACCCCCTTCCACCCAGACCAGAGCTGGGGGCCAGGCTGCAGCACCACCAAAGCTAAAGAAGTTCTCACAACCAGCAACCACCTCCCAAACCCTGCCCAACCACAGCAGCCCCCACAGATCTTACCTCAGGCTGGAGAGACAAAGCCACCATCCTCCTCACAGTCCCAAGTTCACCCACCAGCAGCCACCACAGGAGCTACCCTTGGGGGCGGCTCTTATCCTCAGGTAATTGGTGGCAGCTGATGGCACCATTCCCAGCTGAGGACACTGATTAAATTGGCACTAGGTGCTCTGTGCCCCAGAGGAGGGTCCAGCCTGGCAGGCAGGAGAATCTGGGTTATGGCAGCCCTGGAGAGGGACCCTGGACCTGCTGTTTGGCCTAGCCACAGTTAATTAAAATGATTGGGATTTTGCTAAGTGGCTGCGTTGCTGCTGCCTGGACTCCCCAGCAGCGGGAGTGTCTCTATGAATGTAGATTAAAGCATACTCAGTATTACATGCTCCCAATGTTACATATTCTCACATCAAACTAAGGATGAAGACACCAATCTGCAGTTTTCCTGGAGTAAAAAAGGACCTGGAGGATTTGCAGATTATTTTTTTTTCCTGTCTGCTTTAGGAGATTTCTGGACCACAGTATTTTTTAGCTGGCAGGGAACAAAGCAGCAGGCCAGGGGAGCTAGTAAGCAAAGCAGGGACCAATGCTGCATCGGTGGCTGGACGATGCCACGTTCCTGAGCCCATCACAGCCCGGACAGGGTCACATTCTTGGCTCCTGACCATCCCAGGGTGGCCATGCCCTGAGAGCCCCCAGGAGATGGCAGCATCCCTTCGTGTTGGTGTCCTCCGGTGGGAAAGCAGCCCTTGGCCACCCTTCTGAAGGCTCCTCTCCCGCAGGATGGCGATGGGCAGCAGGTACAGCTGGGGCTTGGCCGTGGTGGCCACTGTAACCCTAGCGCAGGGCTGTGTGGCAGAGCCTGTCCCACCGGCCACACCATCACTGCTTTACCCCAGCTGGAGGAAGGCTCGGCTGCTGGGCAAGGAGAGGTTTGCTTGCCCCGTGTCCTTGGCTGACGGGCCGTGCCTCTGCCATCGCTCACCCACAGCACCCATGCTGCCCACGCACTGCAGCCGTATCTCCATTCATCCCACAGCGTGGCCGCTGACACTCAACTGAACCAAGTCGAACGCCAGTTTTGCATCAGTGAATTTACTTTGAAAACGTACAATTTCTAGAACACGATGGCTAGTCAGCAGAGACACTGAGTGCTTGTGATCCCCTCGTGTGCCGGGGTTCCTGGGACGAGCTGCAGGGTGGGAAGGGGCTGAGCATCCATGCCCCAGGCTGGGCAGCGACCGACCCTCCTAGAGACCTGCACCCACGTTGGAAACTGTCCTCTCTCTTCACTGGCTGCCCTGATTTTTCTTTGTTAGCTTGCAGCATTTTGCAAATATTGCACATCTTTGGGTTGGGTGGGGGTTTTTTTTGCATAGCAGGAGTAGGGAGCGAAGGCAGGAGTGTCGCTTCCCGCGTGGCCTTTCAGTTATTAGTTGGCTCTTGTGCATAAACCCTGCCCTGCCCCAACCGCCTGGACCTGCAGGTATCACAGTGGGCAAAACCATCCTGGGGAGGATATAAGTGCACCCCAGGGGTATCGGTCTCTCTCCCATCACGGGAAAACTGCTAGGTAAAGTGGCTACATGGAAATGACCAAGGGACAAAAGCAAGTGCCACGACTGCCATGCTGTCGTGCGCTGATCCGAGCGGTGGAGCAGCAGCCAGTAGTGATGGGACACACGGGAAAGCAGGGGCAGGACCTTTCGCTGCTTCGCTGGGTGCCTCCACACTCAGCAGCCCCTTTCCCCACCACAGAGCTCGCACCAGCCCCAGTGCCACCTACACTGGAATTGGGCTGTAACACTGAGGCCAAAAACCTTGGTATTTTTAATGCCTGGGCTCAGTGGTACCAAGTTTGTAGCTGAAATGACCAGAGCATCCACCGTCTGCTCCCCCCAGAACACACCTGCCCCCCGTATTCCTGCAGACCTCTTTTGTGAAGCACTCTGGGTCCTCGAAGCGAGGCGGCTGCTGTATCTGTGCTAAGAAAAGGCAGCGATACATCCCGGTTCTGGGAGCGACTGCTAAAAATAGCATTATCTGTATCTGGAGAGCGGAGGGAGGAGGGAGAGCTGGGGCTGGCTTACAGGCAGGCAGAGCCCAGATAGCGATGGCACCGGGGGAGCGGCTGCTTCCCAGCACTCGATGCAGAAGGCAGTTCACTATTCCTATTTAGCACATCCACCATTTAATGCTGCAGCTCTGGTGATGGGTTGTGGCGTGGTTTTGTTCGTTAACCAGTGACAATGTAAAGCGCTCCCACGAGTAACTGGCCAGCTGGGTGCTGGAGGGCAGCACATCTCCCACCTCCGCTACTGACTCTTCTCATCACCTCGAACACATCTTTTAATTTTTTGGGGCATAACCAACCTCTCTCAGCACCCCGGCCGTGTTATTCACCCCGTGCCAAGAAAAACCAGCTCCACGCTGTGCCCAAGGCTGGGCCCACAAGTGGCTCGGTGCTGGGGGTTGGATGAGGAGCCCCCAAGCTCAGCCCCGGATGAGCTTTGCCACAGGGATGCTAGCGTGTCACTGGAGAGAGACATCTGCCAGCCTGCCCTGCGCTTGCCACAGGGTAATGTGGGGACTTTTCCATGGATGGCTTTGCATCGGGCCCTCTCACAGCTTCTTGGTCCTTTTCATCCCAGACTCTTCCCGTGGCTGAACTGACCACACTGATCTCCAAATGCCGACCACAAGCCCAAGGGATGCTGTTGCATTCCCTGCCTGGAAAGCGCAACCTGGGACTGCCATCACTCACACCGGGATTATTTTAACCCCAAATCCTTACTCTAAAGACAAGCTCCCATTTCAAACTATAGGATGGTGCTGGGTTTGCATTCAAACCAAGGGCTTGGGGTAACCTAGCCTGCGCAGAGAGTAGGCTCTTGAGAGGTATACGAAGATGCTTCATAATCCCAAGTGAGGTAGCTGAGTGGCATGGTCCTGCTCCCCGATGGGAGAGGACATGGTCAGTGAGGGCTGTAGGCGCTGGTGATGGAGGTAGGACGCCTCTCAGGACCTCCTGGCCCCCAGCCCTCCCTGCCAGGCACAGTTTCTTAAGACAACCAAGTTCCTAGTTGGTCATCAGAGCACCAGGATGGAAAAACAAAGGCCAAGGGCCCAGAGAGCAAGCTGCAGGAGAAACTGCACCCTGGACTTGCACCCTGGGCAGATTTCAGGCACTGGGGTCTTTTTTTTTTTAAGTGCAAAGACTAGGCTGAGAGTCACAAGAGTCAAACCAGAAGGGGAGGCAAGGTTGGTCTTAAATTTTCATGTCACTTCATCTACAGAGCATGCTGGGAACTCATCAGATACATAGGTGAGAGAAAAGTTGCGCTTGCGTTTGTCTTCCAGCGTGCTGGTAGGACACAGCCGGGCACAGCTGGGCTCAGAGAAGGTCTTTCATGATATCCGACGGCAGGGCATCCCCTGCCACATTCACAGCGCCTAGGCCTGACCTTTTCCGTGTGACAAGCACCATTACCTGCACTGTCCTCTTCAGCCCTGGCTGGCAAGCAGCTCCATCGGCCAGGATACCCAGGGGAGCGCACTGGGGTGAGCTGCTGGGTGCCTGGGGGAGTTTGTAGCACTTGGGGTACTTACTGAAACACTCAAAAGTGTCATTGCAGTTTCTGCAAGTCCCAGGGTGGTCACTGAAGCCTGGGGACGGGAAGGGCTGGAGCGTGGCACTCGGGCAGCCACAGCAGAGGAGGGTGCGGATGGCCTGGAGGAGCACCTTGTCTTTGGAGAAGAACTTCTGGAAGTTGGGCTTGAAGAGCAGGTAGACCAGGGGGTTGTAGAGTGTCGAGGACTTGGCGAAGACAGCCGACAGCACGAAGGCCAGTGCTGGCACCTGGCTGGCATCACCGAGGACTGCCCACAGGGCAACAATGGCGTAAGGGGTCCAGGCAGCCAGAAACCCCAGGCACACTGCAATGCTCAGCTGGAAGAGAAGGAGATGGAGAAGGTGGTGCTATGAGCCTCCTGCAGCACACTGGCTGCTGACTCCCCCCTAAACCCAGCCTGATGCTGACAACCACTGCCATGTGCAACAGGGCCCTGAAGAGTCAGTCACATCCCCAGGGAAAGGTGCTGGACCCATCGCACTGGAGCATCGGGCTGTCAGACATAAGGGCAGCAGCTCAGCACATCCCAGCGTGGGCGCATCAACCTGCACTCGCTCACAGTGACTCACACCCCGTCCCACCTGGGAAACTTGGGAATTGCCTCAGCCTGCCAAGGCAGATGGTTATGAAGCACCCAGCGACCCGGCTGGGACGAGTTCAGCATCAGCCTCCAACAGCCCAGATCCCTCTGGCAACCTGCGTGCCGGGGTGCAGACCAAGCGAGAGGCTCTGGAAATGGGCCATGCTCGGACCCCCCCACCTCTAAGCAGACACAAATGTTTCCTTTGAGGCCAGGCTTGCAAGCTGTTTTCTTCTGTGTTTGGTTTTTTTTCAAAGGATATCCACCTTTTTTTTTTTTTTTTTTTTGCCATATCCTTGGTAAATTATAGTATTAACTTGTAGTCTGGGGAACAATGACTCATGCAAGCTCTTTTTATGATCTTTTCCAATGTAATTTAAAATGAAAACTCCTCCACCTGATGGCTTTAAATGAGGAGAAATGTGTTATTACCCACACTGATACAAACACCTGGAGAATTCATCAGGAGCGGCAGATACCACCAGCTGGCAGAAGGGGTCCTGCCATGTTCCCCTGCCCATAGGGTGGTGGGCTGGGGCGGGGGGCACCCCAAGCCCTCCCCTACCTTCACGACCAGGCTGTGCACGCTGTGGGCTCTGCGCTGGGGGGACGTGTGCTGCCTGACGGCTCTCCGGGACACCCGCACCGTCCAGAGGATCAGTGAGTAGGAGACGAGGATGAGGAGGCAGGGGAGAAGGTAGCAGAAGATGAAGAGGGCGAGGATGTAGAGCGTGGCCTCCCTGCTCGAGGCTTTCCATGTGATACAGCAGGCTGTCCCGTAGGGCTCGGGGCCATAGCTGCCCCACTCGGCCAGGGGGGCTGTGGCAAACATCAAAGCATATACCCAGACACACAGCAGCAGCACTCCGGCGTGGCAGGGTGAGAACTTGTTGCCTGCGACAGAGGGACTGGGGTGAAGATGGATTCCCACGGGTGAGGGGGAGTGGAGAGAGCGGCTGTGACCCCGAGCTGCCCACACCTCCAGCACTGGGGACAAGACCAGCTGCCCTGGGACATGGCCGGGGCCATAAGGACAGGGCAGGAGCTGCAGTGCACAACATGGCAGTGCTGCAGCCATAGACCAGGCGGACTCATGTCAACACTCTCCCCAGGGCCTCAGGACATGTGGGCATCCTCCCTTCCCCTTGGGCAGGCGGCCAGAGCAAGAAACCATGAGAAAGGGAAGGGTTTGCCCCAACCCACACAGTGAGTGGCAGGATCAGTGCTGCAGCCTCTCTCAGCTACGGGAGGAATTGCTGGGAGGTTGTGTGGCTGCTGGTGTATGGGGGGGACACACTGCACCCACAGCCCCCCAGGCAGCCAGGAAGGAGGGAGGGAGGCTGCCTGAGCATAGGGCAGGGAGAGCTGGCTCCAGGACTGCTCAAAACCATCCCAGACACTGTCATTTGAAGGACCTTTTTCCTCTCTGGGAGACTGAAGCACCGGAGGAGGTGGATTTTTCCCTTTTTGTCCCATCCCCCATCCAATCTAAAACTCTCTGATCTTCTAAGAGCTCAGTATAAAGTGCTAAATCTTCAGCCATACATAGGAATAACATTTTGCTTTGAAACTAAGCAATTAAAAGCACATTGAGATTAGCCATTTCCTCACAGAAAACGGGCCGGAGCATCACAGGGAGATAAGCTCCACGTGCCAGGCTGCCAAACACCAGCTAATCTAGAGAGCAGAACCTGCACAGGGAGAAGCCACCAGTACCTGGGCTGCCTTTTAACAGCCAACTTTTATCTTTATCTTTCCTTCCACCCTCTCAGTGATCTCCTGAGGTGTTGTGCTGGCACATAACCAAGGTGACTCGGCTCCAGCATCGTCCTTGACGCGCTGTGAGCTGCTGGGGACAAAGCGCATTGGCAGCAGCCACAGGCTCGGGCAGACGGGCAGCAAGCCATGGGAGAGGAGGTGAGGATGCACTCTGGGGTGCTGGTCCACAAATCAAACTAATATCTTTGATTTCCCATTTTATTTCTATTTTTTGGTCTTTAATCCAAAATCTATTCTGAAGATATATGCTAGATGGGAGAATTAGCAGCTGAGCTGAGGAAATTAAGAAGCAACTCCAAATAGGAGGAGCTGTAGATGTGTAGAGGACATCCCTGGGTCCCCTCGCCTCCTCAGGTGCTCTCTGCACTGCATGCCCTCTACAAAGAGCTGGTGCCCAAGCTTAGACCTGCAAACATTCACATTAGGTCTGTGGAGGAAGTCCAGTTGAAAATAGGACTACGGAATTGAGCTATAACGCTGCAAACCCAGCCCTCCTCTATTAATTACTTCAGTGAATTAAATACATTTGGCCTATGGCTTTCCCACCAGGGACAAGGGAAAGCAGCTCTTCCTTTTACTGCCAGAACTTGGGGCTTCCCAGATGCAGAGTCTGCTCTAGTCTAAGCTCAAGCCTGTGTACAGACTTTCAAAACCCTGGAACCTGCTGTGATACAGCAGCTGGGACTTTTCTACAGAGCAGAGGGGGGACAACCCCCTTGACACTTTTCTGGATGATGCTCCGGAGCCCTAGAGTGAAGCAGGGGATGGCTGAGATGCATGCACAGGGCATGGGCAGAGGGGCACAGGCTGCTGGGGCTACAGAGCCTCACAATGGTGGAGGGAGGTGAATACACAAGGGATAAAAACCTTCAGAATGTGCTGCACCAGCTCATTGACTGGGAATAGGTTGCCCTGGGGCAAAGCTTTATCAGAAGAGGTGGATCAAGCCCATTAAAAAAAAAAAAAAAAAATTATGTGAACAGAGAGGGGTGTAAGTATAGATCAGATAACACTTCCCAGCACCTACCATATGCTGGGTAACAGACCTTCAGGCAGCAAACCGTGCTGAGCACCGTCAGGCTGGTGAGGCTGCACAGCCCGAACAAGACCCCGCAGAAGGCGTAGAGGGTGCAGACCGCCTGGTTGAACAGCCACCTGCAAGGGAAAGCCTGCGGGGAAACCCAGCCCTTCCCCTCCGCCTGGGGCGGCTGGCTGACAGCCCCTGCCACTCGGCTGGATGGGAGCTTTCTCTGTGGTCCCCGCTCTGCAGGAAGGCTGGGTGCTTCCCAGCCCTCTCCCCTTCCTGCAGTGTGGTTGGGCCTCAGCCACTGGTCCCACACCAGAAGCAAAGCCGACCATGTATGGTGTGGCTGCACAGATACCGGTGCCTGACTGCCCAACAAAGCATGGGCATGACTTTGCCCCTGATTTGTTCCCTGAGCATCCCAGTGACAGGCACAGATGGAGCCGTGGGTGCAGGAGCTACCCTGATCCACGCCAGAGCACACCACTGCAGTGCCCGTGCCATGTGGGTGCCAGCTCAGAAACCCACCACCAAACCCCTTGTACAGCAGGTCTATGTGGTAAACCAGAGGGATGGGGAACAGCAAAGCAACGTGCAGTGGGATGGATGCCTGGGAAGTTACACAGTGCCCCAATGCCACCAGACTGACTCTTTGGGTCCCCGTGGACCCCTGTCAGGGATCTTCCCATTTCAAGACAAGGTTTGCAAACTGCACCGGGGGCCATTGGCCAGTGCAGAGCCACTTCCACAAGGTACCTGTGTGCAAAGAAGGAGGAGGTTGCCAAGGGAAAGAGCGTCACTGTCATGCTCAGGTCACTGACGGCCAGGTTGACGATGAAGAACTCAGCAGGCTTCAGCATGGACCTCTTCTGATACGCCACCAGTAGGAGTAGCGAGTTCCCAGAGAGGGACACGATGCCTGCGGAGAAGGCAGAGAAACAGTGCTGTCTGTAACAGCTGGGAAAAGAGCCAGGATCATCTTGAGATGTTTGGAAGCAAACACCGGAGATGCCTACAGAGGGTGGAAAGGGCTCCAGGCTTTCCTCTCCAGTGTGGGCTGAGCAGGGGAGCCCACAGGACCTGCAGAGCTCTGTGAGCACATCTGGAGCTGCTTTACATTGAATCTGATCCCTTCCGGAGATCCTACAGAGGCGTTTGGTAGGAGGGCAGTGATGGGATGAGACTGCAATGAACTCCGGGTGCAGGATCTGGCCAGACTCACTTCTTCCAGCTGGAAGGAGCAAGGGGGGCACTTCCTTCCAGCCAGATAAATAACGGGAGCTTTGTGCGATTGCTCTTCTGATGTCAGGCCAAGGAGCTGGGCCCCTTCGCCTTTTTAATTTCTTTCTGGCAATGTTACTCCTGTGAGTCTGGGTTGTCCAATATCACAGTAACAAAATAAACAAGAAGAAAGGCATTATGAAGATCAAGGAAAATCCAGACTAAACAAAAGAAGGCTCTTTGTTTGCTATTAGTGTATTTAAAACAACAGTGGTGATTAAAATTTTATAACAAGGGCTTTCTCTCTTTTTTTTTTTAAATTATATAATTGTGCTTTCATTGGAAAGAGGTTTCAGTGTCCTCAGAAGGGGAATCTTTGCTGCTCTTGGAGCAGATTGGGTAGCATGAGGGTTCCTCCCTAATGGATTAGGCTGTAAATTAAATATCATGGTAAGAACCAGCTTCCAAAGCTGCTGAATGGCCAACACCGAAGTTCCTCTCAGGAACAGGATTCCCACGCAAGACCTGGCCAAATCCAGGGCTTTGGAGTTGCTGGAGGGCAGAGTACTGAGATGTTTGTCTTTGTTCCCAGCCTCACGAGGCGTTTTTCCCACACAGCTAGTCTCACATCTGTACTAAGTACATTTGATTAGCTTTACTAACTCCTAGGAGCTGTAGGTGCCTATAGGACTGCTGGCAGTCCCAGTGGCACAAGGATCCCTTGGGTCCTCCACCATCCCAGGCATAAGAAACCTTCTAGCATTTGGGAGACAACTTGCTCAGGGCTCAGAAAACTGGAAGGATTTTGTCTGCCCATCAGTCAGTTCTGGCCCACACCAACCAGGGCTAGGCCACCTCAGAGCACGTTCCAGCCCCTCAGTTTTGCCCGCTGGCTTTCTGGTGCCACTAACTGCAAACCACAGGACATTCACCAGCATCTTCTGCCGAAAGCAAGGGCCAGCTGGAGGTCCAAACCACCTTCAATAGTCATGAAGCTGGCAATGCTAACAGAGTCCTTATCACATCAGGTGGCTGCAGTAGGAGTTACCGCACATTCCTGAGAGATTGTTCTTCAGCTTCCAAATATTTAAAAACATAAGTGGTACTTGCAGTTCCCCTGAGAGGGGAATGCAGTCACCAGGCTTTGGCCCGGTCATCCTTTCGAGTAACATGGGGAGGGCTAATGTGGCAAGGACCAGTTTGATATTCTGCCAACAACTGAACACTTCTGGAAGCATCAGTGACTGCAAAAGGCCTGAATGTCTCTGGGAGGCAGGCACCTGGGCTGCCCACAACAGGGGGAGAGGTATAACAGGCTGTCTTTCCTTACCAAAGACTAAATAGAGCGTGCCAAAAATCAAGTCTTCTCTCTCCGATAAGGTGGAGATGAACACTGAGGCATTGGACACATTCCCCATCTGCAAAGCAAGATACAAATACAAGTGAGAGTGAATTTTGGCTAATCAAGGAGTGCTCAGCTTCCTCATTTCCCGGGGAGGACAGTTCAGCAACACTCTCCTGGCACTGTGTGGCAACACATGCTCTGGGCAATCCTGCTTCGGCAGGGGAGTTGGACTAGATGATCTTTATGGTCCCTTCCAACTCTAAAAATTCAGTGAAATTCAGTGAAACCAAGCCAGCAGCGTGCAGCCCCCGGCCCCACCACTGCAGGAGGTGGCTTCATTAACACTGTGTGCAGCACTGACCCGACCCGCTGGGCAGGGGGCCCATAATAGGATCAGGCTGGTAATCTCTCTTGATTGCCATTTCTTCAATCACAGATTTTGCTGATTAGCATTAGCCTTTGGATCTAAATTTTCTTTGCTGGTCTGGGCCACGTGCTGACTGCAGCAGGCGCTGTGCATTTGGACACGGGGACCAGCTGCTCGGAGCTGGAGGCTTCGTGTTCTGCGAAGTTCCACACCTCCTCCCGGCTTGCCCCATCCTTCACATGCCTCTGCCTGTCCCCGTGTCCACATCAGCAGAGAGACTTGGCCCAAGCTCTCTTTGTGATGCAGCCAAGACCTGTTCAGGTGCCATCCTGGCGGCATATTAATTGTCTCTGCTGTGAGATGTGTGCTATGTGTGCTGAGAAGCACCCAGGCAGACAAGGGGACTCACAACAAGCTGTTCATCAAACCCCAGCCCAGGAGACCCCACAGCTGGGGACAGAAAGGAACTGTCACCCCAATCCTCTGCTCCTGGCTGGGACCTTACTTCTCCAGCTGTAACTGAATCTGATCCATGCTGCCAGCAGTGCAGGCGGTGGAGAACATCAGGGTGAACACATGTATTAACAACAAAAAGAAATAGTAGTAAAAAGTCATTCCCTTTCTCAGGGTGTCTGACTCAATCATTGAGTTTTATCGACCTAATTAGTTTCCCTGTTATTTCGTGCAGCTGAGCCAAAGGTTCCCAAGTGCTCTGGAAGTTAATAGGGGGTAGTAGAGCAGAACAGCAGACGTGTTTCAGTATATTCACTCACTGATAACAAATAAATGGAAAAATATTTTGTTCAGGTGAAGGAAAAAAAAAAAGAGAGGGGTAAGATAAAATAATGGTTTAATTATATGTTTCAATAGCTGTTAGCTTGCTTGCTGGGACGTTTAACGTATGCAGTATTCCTGCCTCCTTTCCCGAGGTCCCTACCAGCACGCTGCGGGAGAACTGAAACCAGTGCCCTGCTGGGGAGCAAGGGCTGGGAAAGGGAAGGCAGCTAGGGCCAGCCATGGCACCAGTTAACCCTGACAAGTGGTGACAGGTCCCTTGATTCCTGCACCACAGCCCAGTCTTCACGGGGCCCTGCTGTGAGCTGGAACAGGGAACGGATTTGGCCTTATGGGGAGGAGGTGAATAACAATCATATCCCCAGCAGAGATCCCTGCCCCAGCTCCAGCTGCCCTGCGGCGGGTGGGAGCTATCGCACAGGTCCAGAGCTATGGGAGACGGAGCCCTTCTCTCCATGAGATTTGCTGACGTGGGCTTCACAAGCAGAGCAACTGCCCTTGTTATCTGTGCCCAGGTGAAAGTGCCTGCCTCACATCCAAGGCTGCATTTAGACAGATGGAGCTAATTACTTGAAGTACGAGTAAATTAGCTTCGAGCGTGAATGCATTTTAAGACACTAATTGGTGTTAAACTGCCAAGAGATCCTGCCAATAGTTCTCCATCCTCTGTGTTACTGGCCCACACAGCACTCCAAGCACTTTCACACCCAGAATTCAAGCCGAATCTCTCCCTTTATTGACTGTCCAGTGGAGACTTATGTTCTCCCTTGAGATTTTCACTGACAATCCCAACTTGTTGGACAAAAGTACTGGAAATCCCTAGTAGGAAAAAGGGAAACATTTCCCAACCTTTCTTCACCTGCTCTGTGCAAATCTTGGCCCGAGCCTCAAATCCTCACCATACTACTCAGTGACTCATAAAGAACAGCAAAAGAAATGGGGCTTGTGTTCAGGTGTGGCTTAAAACCTTGTGAGTCATTTTATCTTAAGAAAAAGCAGGAATGGAAAATCTGGGCTGTAGTGGAAAACTAAAGTTTGCCAGCTGCAAGACAGAGAACTAGGGGATCTGAAGCTTTGACTGAAGGGAGCAGGAGGTGCTGACAGGATGCTGCAGAAAAGTTATCAGATGAGATTTCTCCATCACAAGGAAGCAGAAAAGGTTGGAGCCCAACTTGTCCCTTTTTCAACCCACCCTGTAAAAGGGTTGTGAGAAAATGGGCTTTCCTCCTCGCCAGCACGTGCAAGAGCAGACAGGGCAGGGCGAGAACATCACTCTGATGCATATTCATAATTGTCAGGGTGAAAAAGCTGCCTCAGAGTACTTAATTTCATAGCTAAAGAAAATCCAATCTCAATGTGCTTTCTATGATGAATGTCCTTAGGAGCCCACCTCTCCTTTCCTTGTGTGCCAAAGCATTTTAATTGATGCTAAGGTTAAATTTATTAGAAAACCACCAAGTTATTAGGCCCACAGTATGACACTGTGGGTGTGGAAAAGGAAGGCGGGGGGAGGTTTTGCTACATATTCATCAGCTTCTAAGTTTCCCTTCAGAATTTCTTGAGAAAGTGACTCTTTCTTTCCCCTTAACCACAAACAGATCAAAAATGGCAGTGCTCCCCAAGGCACATTTTGGATGCAAGCATTAAGCTATGAGCTTTTGGGATAAATGCATACGCCATCAAGCTAGCTCTGTCTGGGGCACACCACTTGTCCACACAAGTACCTTCAGTGTTGCCTGTTTTTCTGACCATCCCTCCACACATCAGGCCGCAAGGAAAGGAGCTGCAGTTTCTGGTGATGAGAACCCTGCAACTGTGCAAGCTGGGTGAGACCCAGCCAAGGGGTGAGAGTGCTGGAGTGATGTCCCAGGCTGCAGAGTGGCACCCAGGAATGGGACTGGGAATCACTCACCCTGAGAGCAAAGCTGGTGCAGGGAAGAGTGAATCCAGCAGGAGAGGAGGATGTCAAGGTGCTGGAGACTGGCAGCCCCCCTTGTACTACAGGTGAGCAGGAGGACACAGCGCTGCTGGGGAAAGGGTGCTGCTGGGTTCATCTCCTCCACAGGGCACACTGGAGGCTAAATGTTTCACAGCACAGTGAAAATAATCTCTCTTACTCTCCTGTGCTCTCTGAAGGGTAAAGAGTGTCCATGGTACAAGAACAGGTGATTTATACCTCCCTGTATCAGACTCTGGCCATGAGAATGACGTCCTTCGTTAACCTAATTGGAAACAACCTTTATTTAGGGCTGAGCAAATCATTCCTGAAATTCGCATAATGCATAGTTCTCCCCTAGGCCATATTTCATTCTTCCTCAAGAGCCCTTGGAAGCAGAGACGCTGAACACAGCACACACACACCTCACCTGTCTGAGATGCTTCACCAAAGCATATGTGTATTAGGAACATGGAGCCTGGGAAGAAGGAGGGACTGTGGTCACACAGCTGCACTGGTGATGAGACAGGGCAAGGCCCAGCATAAACAGTCTGGAAGGAATTGTTCCTGCTCCTCAGCGTGCATGCACACACGCAGCAAAGGAAGGAGAGAACTGGCAAAGCTTGCAGGACTTTATTTCCTTCACATCCCTGGCAGGTCTCCATCCTGCAATACATCAGGGGACCTACAAGCGTCCTGTGAGATCAAGCTGGCAAAAGTAACGATAATCCAGGGGAGAGAAACTTCTATTTCTGACATATTACTGGGGATAGGCCTTATTTTTATGGTCGTGCTTGAGCTGTTTGTAAAGCACACATCTCTCATTGTAATACAGAAAATGATAAAAATGCATCTCTTGCACTGATAGATATGCTGATGTCATTGACACATGGACAATAAATCAGTTTTATAGAAATATGGAGAGCTACCATTTTTGTGTCTGAAAGTAAATCATAAACTGGATCTGTAAACTTACTGTAGCTACGTGCAGAGCACAGGCAAGTGAGGCTAGGATCAGTACGAGAACTATTGCAAAAATCTCAGACTTTCCCCTGCTGCTTTCACTGGGGGCTTGTAAAGCCTTTCCCTCCCAGCTGAATTAGAAGGGGGTGCACTTGTCTGAGTTCCTCTCTGAGGGGGATGCTGGGACCTCTTCACACCTGGCCGCAGGAGGTCTTTACCCTTGTGGAAACAAGACAGTGAGTAATCTGTTTCCCTGCCAATTCACAAACCTGTTCTGGTTCTGCTTGTCTGCTGGAAACCTGCCCAAAGCCTCCCTCTCTCTGAGCTGCTCCCTCAGGTGAGCGTGTGACAAGGGGGAAGCTTGCACAAGCCTCCCCCTCTGCTGTCATGTTTAGTGGAGGGTCACAAACTGCAGAAGCATCAGTGCAGGTACTAAACACATCCACACTCATTTCTGACAGAAACAGCTGCTGGAGTTTTCTTCCAACTCAAAAACATTTCAAAAACATGACTATGCTCAATCAAGACTAAATCTGTAACTCCTCTGGGAGGGACTTCAGACGAGAATGTCTCATTGGGGCTACCCAGCCACCACAACGCAGCCCCTTAAAATCAAACTGCTTGGCCACGTAGTCTTTGGGCACACAAAGCTGCTGCTGAATTTGATTTAAGCTCCGTTGCTCAGGCTCTGTTCTGAGAAGAGACAGACTGTGAAAGCTCCTTTCCCCTCAATTTAATCAGACATCAAAATGAGATGAAGTTTTCCAAGCAGCTGCTGCCACAGGTACATTACCAGGAAACCCTCATATTCTGCATCCCAGACCCTATCCTTGTGTTTGCGGGAAGAATCAAACCTAAACCTAGATCCCGTGTCCATATCTGGCACCCAGGAGGACACTGGCATGGCTGGACTGGCCTGATCCCATGCACTGTCTACCTGAAAAAACACACATTTTATTTTGTGTGATTGTAGGTTTTGCCCTTTTCTTCTCCAGACTTGGCTTTTCTTCAGCCAATGTGCCACAAAGCCAGAGCCTTTCCTGGAGAGGAGAAGGAAACCTGATGAACCTGGAAACTCAGCTGACCTCCAGTCTCTTTCAATAGTAAATAGCAAGAATCGATTTCTGCAATTCCTAGCCCAGGGGAAGATTAGACACTGCTGCCTGCCTAGCAAATAAAGCAAACCTTAAAAAGTCATAGGAGAGCGAAAGAGCACAGCTGAGTGACTGCTCAGTATCTGAAGGACAGATTGCAGCGTAAGGAAAGGCAGCCCCCAGTCCCCTACCCGAAAACACTTTGTAGGTTACAGAGTCTTCCTCTGTCAGGGCTGCCCATCCCCATCAGCTACAGACAAAACAAGTCAGCTTTCTGCCTCCCCCCGTTAGCCACCCCAGACTCTCGCAAGCCCCTTTGAGAGGGGGTGAAACTCCATGCACACACACCCCCTAAAGCTCTCAGTGAGTCGTGTCCCTCACACACTCACACCAGTGCCCAAGGCTTCCCAGGTGGGGAGCAGAGGTCGCACCCAGGGCTGGCACTGCTGGTCCCCATGCCCACCCCGGGACACGCACTGCCCCGCTGCTCCATCACCCCCCCAGGGGAGCATGGGGGGCTCTCTCAGCCCCGGGGACACAGCTCGGGTCCCTGCCCTCCCGCACCTGGGGACACCCACGGGGACCGCGTCCTCCCCACACCCAGGGCCAGGGATGCTCGGGGGCACCGTGTCCCTTCCAGGGATGCCGGGGCACCGCCTCCCCCGCGGCCGGGCCCCCCCCCCTTACCTTTCCCGGACGAGCCCGCCGTGCTGCCCGCTCCGCTCTCCACCGCCAGAAACTTGCCGGGGCTCCCGCGGCAGCTCCGCGGGGCGGCGGCGGCGGGAGGGGAGGGGGGGGGCGCAAGTTCCGCGCCCGCGGGGGCGCGGCGGGAACCACCGCCGCTCAGCACGGGCGGCCGCGGACAGCTCCGCTCCCGCCGCGCCCGCACCGGGCTCTGCCCTGCCCACCCCTGCCCGGTGCGGGCTCCGTTTGCCCCTTACCGGGCTCTGACTTGCCCTGCCCTGCCCGGTGCGGGCTCCGTTTGCCCCTTACCGGGCTCTGACTTGCCCACCCCTGCCCGGTGCGGGCTCCGTTTGCCCCTTACCGGGCTCTGCCGTGCACTGCCCGGTGCGGGCTTTGTTTGCCCCTTACCGGGCTCTGCCGTGCACTGCCCTGCCCGCGGCGGTGGGCACAGCCGAGGGACACTGCCCCCACAGCCGGGACAGCTCTTGTGCGGCCAGGGCTGGCACGGCCAGCTCGGCCCGGCACCTGCCTTCCCCAGCACCCTGCTCCCCAGCAGGCACTCAGCCCCACCACCCTCCCGCCCAGCCGCACACCCCCAGTAACATCCCCGCTATTTTCATAGCAAGAGAAACTGAGGCACGGAGAGTGTAGTTTAAAGCAGCACCCCATGGCCTCAGCATCCCCAGGCCCCTTGGCCACCTCCTCTCAACCCCCCTCAAGGGAAGCAGGCTGGTAATTCACTCACCTCTCCCTGAAGATGTGGCTGGCCACCCGGCATGACCCCATGCTGTGCTGCGAGGTGCTCTAAGGACATGCTCAGAGTGACAGAGGAGACGAGGAGGTGGGGATCGATGTGCTGAGCCTGTTGCCAATTGGAGCTGGGTTTTGGTTTCCACCCAAATCATTTGACCTGTCTCTGCTTGGCAAAACACAAGTCACAACCATCACTTAACCATGCGCTTTGTTAATTCTCTCAACACCAAGAGCTTTCCTTGGTTGCCAGTTAGAAATGGGAACAACATCAAAAATCCTAGTGCTCATTTTTAGCACTCCAAATATTGTCAGGACTGCTGGTCAGCTTGGATTCAGGGGCTTAGATTTACTTTAGAAAGGAACCTCGAAGCTGGAGAAATGGACAGCAATAGCACAGCAATAGCCTCATGTACTCTACGTGCCTTGGAAAGAGCCTTCATGAGAAACATTTATGGACTAAACAGCTATGTAAATAGATACATACTGAGATTATTATAAACTAAAAGTTAGTTGTTGTTTGTGTTCCAGAAACACAAAAGCCTCAGCCAAGTTTGAGGCCCCGTTGTGCAGTCCCCTCCACATGGCCAGTGTTAACCCAAAGAGCCCAACATCCATCAGGGAACGTGCCCCATTTTCTTTCGCCTGGGGAAGACCCACGGCCTGTCATTCAGTGGCACGCCAAGGGCCACAGAGAGTCCTCGGCAGAGTCACAAGCTCGATTAGGAGCTGTAGCACTTTCCACTCCACACCGCACTGTACACAGGGACTGCAAATGCTACTTGATCAAAGTACTAAAGTTTAGGTTACTAAACTTTGCGGGCACGTTTGCACAATTGCACTATTTTTTTAGCATAGTTTCCTCAGGAAACAGATCTCATTCTCGGTCTGTCTTTCCTCAGCAACACCACTCCTCCCCAGTAGCACTTCATTCATCAGCCATTCTCCCACAGACTTGGGAGAGGGACTGAAGTCTTTGAGATAGTTTAGTTCCCACTTGGTTTGTGCAGTGGGGGAAGACCCAAAGGAGCTGGCTGAGAAGGTGAGAAAGCTCAGTGGAGATGCCATGGGGCAAGGCAGCTGATCAAGCAGCACCCACGGGCCCCTTCTCATCTGCATGAGATTTCTTGTGGGAGATGGAGGAGCCAGGGGTTACAGAGGTGAGAAGACAGAAAACCACACCTGCAGGAAACTAGACTTCACGAAAGAGATTCTTTTTCTTAAAGCCTAAGCACATGGTGAGCCATGCTTAAACCCAGACCTACCACTCTTTCAACACTGCTTTTTTATGGCAACAGTCAAGGCACAAAGTCTTAAAAGGAGCACTTTTGATCTTGGATTGAACCAACAAGTTGATTTCTAGAAATCAAAATCGACCTGAAGCATAATTCTTTGCTGTGAATCCTAGAGATTTTGGTATAGCCTTTGTTATCTCAAGCATCTAATTTTGTGTTCTAAGGTCTCCCTTCTTCTTCTTCCCTCTCCCTACTCCCTCCAAGAAAGAAAGAAAGAAAGAAAGAATCTTTGAGCTATCAGTCCCCCAAAGGAACAAGAGCCCAATTGACAGAGAATGGCCACAGGAGGCTGGCAGCATTACAATGAAAACAGAAGAAGTTTGTCAAACCTGAACAATGTCACCTGTCCCAGAACTAGTATTTGTCTGCCAGGCAGGAGAGTCTGAAGTGGGAAAGACTTGCCGTGCAGGTTACAGCCTGTGATTAGGCCGGCAACTTGGAGCGCCCTGTTTCCCTTTAACACCAGCGTTAATCTCAGCATTGGGACTGTAATCCTGTTCCACTTTGCTCAGTCTCTCCGTCTCTGCCCCATGGGCCACAGGCAAAGGCTAACCAGAAGTTTTTCATTCTTCTTTGGTCACCTCCTGAAGAGATGTACTTGAGTTCAATCTTGAGACTGTAAGTACTTAGTTTTGCCCCCAATCCATCAGAGCCCGTTCGCACCAGCTGAAGCCACTTTGTACAGCAGATCCTGTTGGTCTAAGATCTTGGTTCCAGCTGTGCCTCCAAAAGAGACCAGGGTTTAACTCTCTAAATGCCTGTTTAATCCCGTTCTCCTGTCGAGAACAGCTTCCCTGTTGGAAGATACTTTCTCCAGATGCTTTTGTAAGTCTGTGCTAATCAAATCAAACAAGCCCTTTCATGTAGTTAAACATACAAATGCAGAATTTGCAGCATAATCACAGAAAACTGAGGGGAATGGCAGTGAGCACAGGGACACGGGAACTCCCCTGCTCAACGGTGAGCCAGGAGGACATCGCAGCAGCTGGCAGGACCTCCCCTTTAACAATGCCAGTCTCCAGACCTAGGGGCAAGCCTTCCAGATTCCACCTTTGAAATTAAGCTTATGGGATCTTTTTCTAACAAAGAACTTGAAAACGAAAACAAACACAAAATCAAGTCACTGTGGCTCTTCAAAATGGGTTCTTCAATATGGACTCTTCAATAACTGGGTTCTGCTTCAGCCAAGGGAAGCTGGTAGGGGAAGAAAATGCACACGTGTGTGCACATGCTACAACTTCCTGTCCAGAGGAACACAATTAGTTCTATTATAGTCAAAGAACAACATGGCTCACCTCCTAAAGCCTTCAATCAGCTCTACACACAGTGACAAAAATCTACGAAAGTTGCCTCGTTTTGCAGGTGCAGCAATGAAATGTTCTGTTCGCTGCTGCTTGCGCAGCCCTTCAGGGCAGGTCACTGCCTCCTCAGCAGGGCTCTGCTGCTCCCCAGCTGTCCTGGTGAGGATGTGGGTATCACTTTCGCACCAGGCAAAGAAGGGACAGTGCAGCCCAGCTGGTACCCATCAGAGGTGCTTTGCAGCGCCGTGTCCTTGCCCAGCCTCAGCTTAGCATTTCTGCAGTCCAGATGGTGGGAAGTAACCTGAAACTCACATCCCTCTGCCTTTTAGAAACTACCAGCTTACCACCAGATACAGGACCCTTTCCTGGGAGCACCCCATTAAAATGTTGGCAGCACAACTCTGATAGTGTTGGAGATAAGGAGACGAAACTTTGGGAACCACTAGTCTGGCTGTGTTTGGACTGTGGTTCTGCCCTGTGCTGGAAGACGGTGACTGCAAGAATTTGTAAGCGTACCAGTGCGTTCAGTCATTTAAACTGCTAAATTGTGCACCTAATTTGTATGTGTAAATACTACCACCTTTTCCATGCAAACTGGGCATTTTGACACCCGAGCGTTCATTATGGAGATGTGTGTCTACAGTTAATTTACTTGTGTAATAACTGTACATGGAAAACAGACACAGAGCCATGCTTCTCTCCTGCATATCAACCCTGATGTTGAATATTGTCCCAGCGGCGGTCTCCGGCTGGGAGCTCTCACCCTTCCTGCAGTACCTGCTTTGCGACAGTGAGCAGGGAAAGCCGTTTTTAAGAGGCCAAGGACAAGAGGATACATAGCCACGGGCAGTGTTGCCAATGTTGCCAGGTGCTCAGTTTCTCTGTATGTTTCTTCCATCTCTGGCCATTTTTTTTGCATTGATGGTGAAATGAAAAAGCATTCCTCGGGGTACTGAAGGGACGTGGCAGAGCATCTGTTTTCTGAGACAAAGGAGGAGGGATGCTGCTGCCCAGCAAAAGGTAGCAAGCCAGCTGATCAGATCTGTAAGGAAGTAACTTAAAGACAAACAAATGTCAACTGGGGATAGGGAATATCCTGGGAAAACCATGGAAGTTCCCCAATATCAGGAGACAAATGATTCAAAGACGGAAAAAAAAAAAAATAAAGAAAGAGATTGGTGTGGTGGAGCATTAATTCCCATGCTCGCTCTACTGTGGAACAGGTGTCTGAGAGACCATCCAGCTACAGCATCATTAGAAGAAAATTCCAGCATAATATATAAGCTATTCTAGTTGCTACATCTAATTATGAGGGAGAGTAAATCACCATGAAAAAATTATCTGTCAAACAGAGTAAAAACATGTAATTGACAATCAAACTAAGAGCTGCCATCCATCTTCAGAGGCTGCTGCTGCGTATAAGAAGACACTACTTGTATTCATGAAGTAGAAAAGCACTTCTGGAGTTATTGTAAAGACCTATTAATATGACAAATCTTTAAATATTTACAGAAACTTAATCCAAAAATGAAAACTTTGTCAAGTATGTTTTCTCAAACTGGAGACCAGTAGGACTCGGCAGCTGGACTGATGTTTATAACAGTGCTTTGTGAAACATCTGGTACTAATCTAACTAAAAATTTTTTAATTAGCCATTAATTTCCTCAATAACAAAAAAATCTAGACCACCTGCCATGACCACTGACAGGTCTAACTATACCAGCGTCCCTAAGAAGGCAGCATGAACCGTGCACCTTGCCCATAAAGCTCAAATTTTTATACCCTTAATTCCTATCTTGCTCTTCCTCCATCAAAGGCCATCAAATGTAAACAAAGTTAAATGGAGTCACTGTCACACAGGGATGATGCCTTCAACTGTCCTGAGTTACATCCCCACCAAACACCTCACCTTTACCGTTTTCAGTGAGCAACTCGTAGCAGTTCTCCAACCTCAGCCTGGAACTCAGCCCAGGCTCAGGAGGTCCCAGCCGGCTCCTTGGGTGGGTGATGCTGGTGAGCATGAACATCTGCCGTTCAGCAGCAAAACCAGCCTGCGTCCCATGGCAAGATGGTTGTGTTGGCACTGGTGACAGGTTTGAGAGCGAGCTGTAGCCAAACAGGCTCCTTTATGGGCTGTGCTGCTCGGAGAGTGAATTAAGCAACCCTTCCAGTCTGTGATGGTTGCTTTAATGACCAAGGCTGAGATTTTGGCCTCTGCCTTTTGAACAGAAAGCTCTGTGGATGTGCTTCATGCATCCACAAGCTGCTTCAGTGATATAAAAATGCTGTTTAGTCTCTTCCTTGTTACTGATCCATCGCCCAGGCAGCAAGTGCCAGCTTTATTGCACAGACCTACGTTCCCAAACTGTTATTGGTCCTTTTAATCTATTTATCTATTTTGTTTTTAAGAAGTGAAGGGCTGATGGAGTTCAGATTTCCATTTAGGATTTTTTCAGCACTACAGCTGGGAGGTCATTTGTGAATTTATTGGATTTTAGTGCTTTGGTGATAAAACAGTTTTATTTAAAAATTAGATGGTTATCCAGTATCCTCTGTGAGCCCTTCCATCATTGATAAAAATACTGATGGAATAAGAGGCAGGACGGACTCTACATCGCTGCAGTCAATCATGAGACTAAGACTATCCTGAAATCCATGGGCTTCTAGGGTCTGGGGAATTTTTTAAGTGGCCTGTTCCTGATTACTAATTCATCCCTAATGATCTCCTTGGCTCAAGTTGAGTCTTGAATCACAATTTTCTGCCCCCAGTCTTAAGCCGTGGCGTTTCTCTTCCTTTTTATGAAAATAGGTTACACCCATTTTAAAGGTCTCTGGCAATGGCAGTACTGAATACAGTATCAACAGAGGTAATTATTCAGGAAAAATATCCATGAAACCTGTATTGTTGGCAGATAATGTTGCTTCCAAATAGCTATTCCTACTTACATGAATGACCTTTACAGGCAATGAAAGGTGCAGCCTACAGCTTGAACTTAAACCCATACAACTCTTCTAATCACACATTTCAGTTTTTAAAAGGGACAGCCATTTCTATTAGACAACACTTATTTAAGTATAACACTAATATCCATGAATGTTAGAAACTCAGGTACTGAGCAGCACGTGAAAATATCATTCCCCTTCAGCATAAAGTCAGCATATCTAAATATGCACTGAAACATTTCATTTCCATTCCAATGACTTCTAGGAGCAAAGTCCTACAGAAACCTCTCAAATGAGAAGACCCTCAGCGCAAAGCCAAGAAAGAAGAAATTCTACCACACTTGGACTATTTCTTTGCAACGTTGGGTGTTTCAGCTAAAAGAAGGTTTATAACGAAACACAAGGGTTGGACTGGAGGGGTGACGTGTAGGAGTATGCTGCTTCCTGCAGTCTCTGCTGCAGTGACATTCGTGTCCAGCAGAGGAACAGAGCAGACAGTCAAGGATAGGACTGCCTTAAATCACTGCAACTAGATTTTCCAGAGCTTTCAATGGATGTCCTTGGCTGGCACACAGAGATGTTAACTGGACCATGTGCTGACACAATAGATTTTTTTCCAGCATTAGGACTCTGTTTCCTTGGCCACCTCTAGTTGCCTCAGTTTCCCTCTCAGAAGAAGGCAGATTGCAGGGATGTTGTGAGGCATAATTTAAATTTGCAAAATGTGCTGACATCACTAGCTAGAGATCTGTTCTGAATGTTTAACTTTTATTTATCATAGCCTAAACAGAAAATCAGTCAGCAACAGGCCAATTAAAATTAAACCATTAGAGGAGGCTGCAAGAGGAGCGATGTTTAGCTTTTTCATTAAGTAGCAGTGACAGATACAGATTAGGAACATGTTCCATAGCATGAACATGAAGCCCAGCTGCAGCCTGAGGCGTAGCGAAGCCTGGAAGAACCACAGTCGTTTGTATGCAAATGACAGAGTTGTCTGCAGAAACATGAATCAATGACAGTACATGTGTGCAGAGATTTGGAAGCACATTGCTCAATTTCCTACAAAGAGGATGGGAATACTTTTCTCTTTTGTACACCTAGCTTGTTCCTACCAAATAAAGCAGCACATACTGCAAATTGCTCTCATCAATAATCAAGCCAGGAGAGGCAAAAATGAAATGACAGGGAGCAGGGACCCAGGGCTCAAGTGGCAAAGCAGCTCTGATGATATTGTGCTCAAAAAACATGATATCAAAACTATTCACAAGAGAGAGAGGGGGGGGGCTTGAATAATCACTTTGTGTTCATCGGGGAAGATAGAGACCCTGGAGGTGGCCTTGCCCTTCACGGTGTTTCAGACACGAGTCCTTTCTACCATCTCCCAGGCAGGTGAGCAGGAGTGTAATGGGATGGAGAGGTGGAATTAGAGCTGTTGTGCCCCACAGTCGCTCACCTGCGAGACAGAGCGAGGGGCAGAGAGAATGTGTGCAGGAGCTGGCAGCCTCCACCACAGCACGTCAATGGGAGACGGAAATTCAAATGCCTATGTGAAAAGGGGACACAGTCACGAATCTGAGAGTGGCCAGAAATAGCACAGCCCCATGGAAGGGTCCTCCTGCCAGGACAGGGGCGGTCACGAGGAATATGAGTCTGCCAGCTGCGCTACGCTGCCCAAGCCAAATGCTGCTGCGTCCTGCATTGTCAGGGAGCTGAAAGGAGCCTCGTCCTTCAGTCGAATGAAAAATGAGTCCATGGACGTATTCATGGGACAAGGGAGCGCGGAGACAATTGGGAGGAAACTATCTCAATACTCAACTGGATTAATGACTCAGAGAACTGTCCAAACAGCTGTGTCCGATATCCAGGATATCTGCAGGCAGCAAAAGGCTCTGTACCAGATTCAAACACTATCTCCACTGTGCAGGCCAGCGCTGGCAGCTGGAGGAAGAGGAGTTCCCTAAGAGACAGCTCTATTTTGAGCATGAGGGGTGGCATCCAAACGGCCACGGGTAGGGTAGAAAGGTCTTGATGTGCAGATGGGCACACTTACCTGCTTTGCCAGCCATGCATAGAGCACAACACTGCCCAGCATCAGAACAAAAGGATGAATCTTGCACGACATCCTTGCTAGGGATTCACTTCTGCCCTTGTTTGGTGTTTTCCATCCACAGCCATCAGCTCAACAGCAGCCCAAATCTGTTGGAGAAGCTTCAGGTGGGAGCTGAAGGAAACAGTAACCCTTCGGAGGACTTTCTCCTTTGTCGGCACTTTGTATCAGCAAAAAAGGCCACGTGAGACTACATAAGCCATTCTAAACAATTATTTACCTACTCATGTACTGTTCCTGTGGTGCAACCAAAGTAAATGCCTGTATTGATCAAACACTAAGAAAACGTGGTTGGCAGTGGGCTAATGACCTACCCACTGCGAGACAGCCAGCTTATATCACTGAAAGTCCCTCCTCCCAGATGCCTCTTCCACTCTCCAGACAAATGCATCCTTAAAACATCCTGTCTCAAAGGACAGTAAGAAGTTTCTTTTTTGAGGCACAGAAGTCCACGGGGATTAGGTGGTGGGAACACTGCCCACAAGCCAAAGCAAACTCCCAGCCAAGGTGGAGCCTTCATTTCTGAACCTATACAAACACAGAAGACATTGATTTTCCTCATCATTCCCAGAATTAGAGGTTGCACACCATCAGGTTTCCGCTAACATTTATCACCTCCACAGAACTATTGGATAAACCCGTTTTCCAGCATTCCTCAGCCTGTGTTGGGAACTCATTTTCCTGGACAAAGACACTTCTCCCAGCTGCCTTCTTCCAGCTACTGCCCTCCCCATTGCACAGTGAGCTACAGACCTCGCTACGCTCATCCGCAGGAACATCTCCAAGCTCTGCTACTGAACTGTTCTGTAACTTCAGGGAAGTGACTGAAACTCTGCCTTGTTACCTCCATCACACAACACGCACAATGCATCTTTTGCAGCTCTTGGGGTGGTACAAAGCTCTGGTGGCCACGACTGAGACGAAGAGTTAGGTCAGTACAAATCCTCACTTGTGCTTCCTTACATTAGAGAGAAAAACTTTCACTGGCAGAGCCGGTATTTAACCCCTTGTGAAAATCCTACTATTAAACCCATTTACTGGTAAGGACTCAAGAGGATGGATAACACTGACGTGACTTGCCTGCAGCCCGTGACTGACCCAGGAATACAAAGCCCCAAAGCTGCCGGCACAGTGAGGTTTTAGTCAGGTCTGCCACAGGAAATTTTAAAGGACTATTGGCAGCTGCCAGGCAAAATTCATTCAGGACAATCAACAAAAAGATTTTGAAAGAAATTAGTAGTCTTCAGTAAGTGAAAGTCCAACACCTCACAGAATTATCAAGTAAAAGGAAAGGTCTATAAAAATAAGTAGTGATGAGTTGAGAGGATCATTTGTGAAGGAATACAGCCCATGAAGGACAACTTGGCCATTATTTCAGCTAACACCAGGGATCTACAAGCAGATTAATTTTAAATACAATGGAAAAACCTGAACTGATTTACTAAATAGAAGTGTGGAACTGAAGAGAGGGCTTTGGATTCTGCTCAAATGGATGGTTTATGCCCCTTACAGAGAGGGTCAAAGGGACTAAACACAGCAGATCTCTGTAAGTCACTTCCCAGCTCCGCTGCTGTGCATGAACAGGACGTCTTAGTGAAGCATTATCGTCCCCACTTGGCAGAAAATTTGTGAAGACCAGTTGAGAAACCTCCAAGCCAGCCAGCTGCAGCTAAAGTCTTGCATACTACTACTCTTGGCTTCCACTCAGACCACAAAAGCATTTAATTTTAGAAAGCAAACAGAGAGCAGAGAATAAAAGTGCTGATTTCAATTGCGTTCATAAAGCAGACAGTGTCCTAAGCTTTAGAAAAGACAGAGCTACAACATAATCAACGAGGTCAAAGCTATTTCCCTAAAAGCATGCTCCTAACATTTGACCTCAATAACAGCAGATTGAAAGATGACAAATTCTCTTTCAAGATAGGCTTGGTCAGATTCATAAAGAGAAAGAAAATCACCATAAATAGGAACAGAAGAAAATTCTGAAGCAAAATTGCATGAACGTAGAGTGAGGTTCTCTGTAAATCCTCATCCCCTCTCTCAGTATCCCACAATTACTTGGCTAGAGCAGGTATGTACCAAAACAGTCACAGTACATCATACTAATTAAATTAATCTGGAAAGCATTATTTCCAGTTCCATTGCTCTCCCTTTTGGAGAGTCATATCATCTCACTGGGCCTCTGTTTCTCCACTTGCAAATGGCATTAATAGCATTTATTTTGCACACAGTGTGATGTGAGATTCTGCTTATTATGAGTTTTTCAATGAGTTTTTCAGCATACCAGTCACATTGTCTTTAGTATCTCCCAGCCACATTTTGTACCCACTAATGCCACCCTTCAGTCTGTTGTGCCTTGCTGTGCCAAGTGTCTTACAGGTGTCTGTATCATCGCCTCCTGTGCACAACTCTGCTCGCTGCATCGTGACCTTAAAAGCCATGGGAGAAACCCCACTACATTTGTCTGACAAGATTTAGCCACACTGGCTGATTTTTATCAACTCATATTTCTCCCACTGCTTTGTGCTTTCATCTCATTTTATAGTCACTAGATTCTAACCTAACCTGACTAAGGTCAGACTCACTGGCCTATAATTTCCTGAGTACGCCTGTGCTAAAGAGGCGGCTCGGCATCATTGCAAGTGGGTTAGGGACAGATTTGAAGGGTAACATTTTGTGAGAAACAACGCTAGGTGATGGCATTCATTTAAGACAGATCTATGCTACAAGCTACACATGCTGTTGCCCAACTTCCTACCATCTGTACACCAAATTTTCAGCTTTATGTTAAATAGACATTAATCCCATGCTTGTATACTTAGATGGAGGCATGAGATAACACATATGTTGCTCTTGAGATGCACTTCCCCCCTCACAATTTGTGCTTGTGACTGTAATGGAAATATATATTAAAATATATGTTTCTGTTCTTGTATTTGGCTTTTCAATGCCACCCACAATTCCCAGTGCCTGCATATTCTGGCTTCTCACATCCCACTTGTCCGCTGCGCTTTGAATGCTGCCTGATACTTAAAGTCCAACTGGCCGGAGTTTAACTCTTAACTTTCAAGATCCTCTCCCAGGCTCTCTCTAAACCAGCCCTGTTCAGCTCCACAGCCCTGGACAGGATAATGCACAGCATCCCTAGGAGCACTGGATGGGATGGATCCCATCTGATGTCAGCACCCCCAGGAGCAAACAGCCATCACAGCAATCAGGGTGCTCCCAGGAAGAGCTCATCTCACCCCTTGCCGTAGGTTCTCAGCAGTCAAACTTTAGTGAAGAGACCAAAGCAGAGGGGAGCAGGGCAAACACTTGTGGAGCAACAAGCTGGAGGATCTGGAGCAGGCTCTAATGCTGGGAGTCAAGGGTTAGAACACACCTTGGGGTTACTTTCCCAGGATCAGACAAAAGCCTGGAAAGCAAAGGGCATAAAATCCAAATATAAGTAGGTAGCACTCAGACCAGCTAAGAACCATCCATGGAGACTGTAGTTATCCCGGTCACAATGGGGGATACCTGACAGTTGCCTTTAGACATCAGTACAGAGAGAACTCTTCCAGCTCATGATTATTTCATAGCAGTGAAAAGGGCTGAGCTGTGGGGATGGTGCAAAGGGTCTATGTGTTTCATTAAGTTATCCCAAAGGGAACAGATGTGCTGAGATCAAAGAACACTTACTAGCTCAGCCATTCCTTGTGTGCTTAGACTGTCATGTCTCCTTTATGCCATGTACCTGCCTGCTTTTCCCAACAAAACTGAAAAGATTGGCAGGCTTTTAGGTTCCTATGATACATTGAATGCACTAGGCCTATGTCTCATTTTCTGCAAAATCTCTGCAAGCCTGCAGCCACATCCATTAACATTCATCATGTCTCACGTTTGCATTGCAAAGTGGAACTGGTGCACCCAGCACTGGTGGAGCAGTGTGCGCCTCATGGCCTTCACCACAACCATGCACAGGAGCAGGATCCTACCAGCCAAGAATTTGGTCCAGGAAAGGAAAAATTTAGTATTTTAAAATAGTCTTTGGTCTGTCATGTCACCAAACTATTCCGCAACACTCTCTGTTTCATTAACAGCTCCAAAGGCTGATTTTCTTAATACTTTTAGCTCTTCCAGAGGTCACCAAAGGAGCATGGGTCCCAGTTGCACAATGCTGTACATCCTGCTCCAGTTTGAAAATGCCACATGGCCATATGACAAATCAAGCATGTTCCTACATATGCAAATGGAAGTGCATGGAGAACTGTGTGCTGTGGCTTTGTACAAGGCTCCACATGTGTGAAACAACCTGACAAGAAATATAACCTCTGTAGTGGTGAATAAGGCTTCAACCTTAGGAATTATGGACTAGATTCTCAACTGGCATAAATCAAACACAGCTCTAAGCGACACCAAAGGAACAATATATCGCGGCTGACAAAGGGCTGTAACATGAAATAAAAGAAAGAGGCAAACATGTAACTATTAAACTGGTTATTCTTCAATCTCCTTCCTTCCCAGCTCTGTATCACACACAGATGTCCCAAATATCATCTCCTCTCTTCTTTGAAAGCCACATACTTGTGTTCTTCCCAGCCCCACCTGCTCCTCCCACAAGAAGTTAGCTGCCAGCTTGACAAAAACACTGGAAGGTACCATTCTCCTTTAGCACACAGCTTGTACTAACTCGGATCTTAACAAGCTACAAAAGAATCAGTATCTTGCTGCTCAAAGCGTTGTGGAAAGACAGAAGAACTTGAATCAACGCCTCCTGTGTGTTTCCTAGCCCCAAGAGCAGCACTGCTGGGAAGGGCCACCAGCCCTATACCAGGCATTTCACACTCTGTAGTGAATGTCTTTAATTTTTTATTTTATTGGTTTTTAATGTTCAAAGTCTACTTTGAACACATGCAGACTTAGTATCTTATCAAGTTATTTTATTTTAGGAAAACACATGGCAGATTAATTTCCATTAGAAAAGCATCAATTTAAACAGATCTTTGGCTGGACTTTCAAATTGTTCCTAATTAATATTCCCTTTGAAATCTATCAACTTCCTTTGCTACTAACCTAGCTTTTCTGCACCAGAATATAAAACTCGTATTTCAAGAAAACATCACTTTTGTATGTAGAGTCATTAGATACCACTTTGCTATCAGGGTCCGTTTTTAAGACAATTTTTTTCTCCTTCTCTCTGAAGGTCTGCCAGGCCATAACTTTCTCCCCTTATCTTCCTATTCATACTGCTCTTGTACACTGGCGTAATTTCTTTCCCACATTTCTTTACTCCATGGCTTGATAGTTTTTAATGAGCCTTTCACACCTGCGGTTTTATCTAGTATTAGTTCCGTACCCTCAGTTCCTCTCCATGTTGAACAGATCAGGTTTAACCACACTGTAATCAGTGGTCCTCCGCTAGCATAAAACCAGCACAAAGATTATGGTGCCAGACTCTGTTTTCAACATAAAACTGTGTCAGTCATGATTAAAAGACAGTGCCTTTGCGGCTAGTGCATAAGCTAGATCGGTGTCTCAATCAGGTTTCTAGCAGACAATTTTCTCTAATCACAAACCCACTTAAAAAAAAACTCATTGTTTGCTGGCGGTGGGAGAGCTGTTGACTGAACAGAACTGGAAATCGGGCTCCTCTTCACAAAGCTGCTTCTGGGGCAGAGCTGCTGGGTGTCATGACGTTAGTGCAGCAGGGAACAAACTTTTCAGCCACAGCCCATCGGGGACGTGGGTGAAATCTGGACACCCCCTGCAGCTGAGCTGGTGCCTTTCACAAGCACCATGTCCCAGGGAGTACAAATGGAGAAACTGGGACATGACTTTCAGTTTGACAGGGAAGGTGTCTGCTGAGAATGAATGAACCACCCCATGACTTCAAGCTTTGTTGGGGAAAAAAAAGACAAATTTTAAGTGCCATGGCAATAAAAATACCCCATCACTTCATTTTATCCTGTCACTCTGAACAAATGCAGTGCCTGTTTTTAAGACTACTTTTCAGATAGCCATACAATTTCTGAACAGAAAATTCACAGTGCCGAGCACTGACAGAAAAATCACTGCCTCTAGCTGTTATCTAGTCATATGGAAAATGTTTGACTGTGGAAATAAAGTCCTTCATTGGAGAGCTTGAGTGATAAGCTGCAGGCAGAAAAAGCAGAATCAAATCAGTGTCAAACCTACATTCACTCCCAAGATATGCGAGCATCCTACTTGAGCTCTGTAAAAGTAATTTTGCCAACAGGCTTTGAGCCTGTTGAAAAGAAGTAGGAAGTACAATGAAAGGAAAAAGAGGATTTTTAAATCAAGCACTGAGAAGTACCAGAAGATGCCTACAACCTGCCCTGAAACTACAAACTCAGGAACAGCCAAGAAGGAAAATACAGTGATTATACCCTAGGCTTGTACTGTGACAAGGAACATTTGGTTTTGACCATTCCTATCAGGTAGAGTTCTTGCTGGCAAAGTCCTGTAGGTTTTGCACTTCTGCTATATGTTGCTTGCTAGGATGTCTCATCTTTCTTTCCCCCAGACAATGTTTATAGACCTCACAGTGTTTTAACACAGCTCAAAAATTACTTTACAGAAAACAGGTTGTTTTCTTCCTCAGCTTTCCATTGTATTGCGGCTAAACCCAAGTAGAACGATGGCTACACACCACCTCTTTGTGACTCAACCCTGTTTCTGCTTACCAAATTCCCTGCAGAGCAAGACCAGACCGACACTAGGTTCCAAAGTCATCTAGACCATTGCAACATTTAACAGGCTGTATTTTAAGCAGTGAGCACTGAACCAGAAAGAAAGAATTTAACTCCAGCTGCAGCAGAAGAACTGTATTAAAGACAAATTTGTGCCAAAAGTTTAAGGTGTGAATTACTAGCATCTGAATGCTGCACATTCCCTCTTTCATTATGCAAGGAAGTGCTTGGACAGGAGCATCATTTTATTAAGCAGCACATAATGCTCACTGTAGTATATAACAGCAGCACAGTTATCATGCTCTACTTCACAGCATTAAAATGAACTATCCTCCAAGCAGGAGAAATCTTCATATCAAAGATTCAAACACCACAGGCTTCGATGCTGCCAAAAGAGATTCTTTTAATTTTTGATGTGCCTCTAAATAGTCCAAGACTTTACAAGTCACAATGGAAAGCGAATCAGACTTTGATTTCTGAGACAGGCAGAAGTCACTAAAAGAGTCCAAGCAAATGGCAGTTTTGAAAACCCAGACATGGCAGACTTTTCACAGAGCCTGGCAGTGATCTGTGGAGTAGAGAATGAATTCCAAATGAACCAGTGCTTCTCTACCTGAATATTGAAATGCAGGAGTAAGAAAAGGAACGAAAGGGATCCCTAGGACTGACTGTGCATGTAAAGCACCTTTCAAGTTTGAACAAACGCCCAAGATGCAAGACCCCCCCACCCTGGTAAGACAAGGGACACACACAGAGCAAACACCCCCTTCTACCCTCAAGTACTCACCCATTCTAAATCTTATTTCTGTTACTGATTTACATGTAGAGGTTTTGTGCTCTCAGGCTGAAATTCTCCACTGGAGACCAAGAGTGGGAGACAGAGCCTAATGGCATCCTCTGCTCGGCTCATACCTCCCCAGGACAGACAAAGCCCTGAGCAGCACTGGCGCTGCAGCCCATCCCTTTAGTACTGGAGGGGACCATGGTCTCCAGTACCAGTTCTCAGGGCAGACACTGAATAAAACATCCCCTTAACAAGGTACAAAGTTTCCTTAAATCCTTATCAACACAAGACGCAAAACTTCAGATCATCTACATGGACACCATCTATAAAAATCTGTACAGCAGGAAACAGTATTCCTAGAATATGATGCTCTTCTGCCACTAGGCTTCATCTTTTCTCCTTAAACTTAATTTCTACCCTTCCTACCCTCAACTATAGCCTTGCTCACACCATGTGTTCGCTGCAGAAGCTATACATGAATCTTCTCTCAGAAGCTGCCCAAATTGATCTTACTCTCCCAAGACAGAGTCTCGTCGTGCTCTGTCCCCTCAGCACACGCAGTAACCAATACCAGAGTGCCATCTATAGCTATTTCACATGACTTCGCAGCAAAGCGGAGTAGAAAACGCACACGCATGCTCATTCCCCTTCCTGGCGTTAGGAATGCCTCTCAGAGAAACTTCTGTCATTAAATTCTCTTATTCTCCAGACCTTAATCATAGCAAGAGATGTAACAGTAGCTGCCCTAAGAGGGGCTTTACTTCTCCCGGAGTGAGAGGCGGAGCGTGGGGAATAACACCCCTCTCCCCACTCTCCCCTAAAAAGGAGAGGCAGAGCATATGCATACAGCCCACTGATTTCTGCTGAGGTGGCCCAAAGCCAGCTTATAAAACAGGCTTGTTACAGCTATAAGAATACATCTTCTCATTTAATATTGTGTGAAAAGATGCTAGAACAGGTTTGCACTTTTTGCATAAAGCAAAAAGATGGAAGTGGCATTCTCCCCTCAGTGCACAACCCAGGACCGATAACCGAGCCACCTCCACCAGCTCTTTCCAAGGGAAACCGAGGTCCTGGGGAGGTGTTTCACAGCAGTGCTGAGCTGACCCCTCCGGACAGAAAGGTTTACGGCTAACCCCAGCAATGCAGCCTGAGGAAACAGGTTTTGAACAGGTGACGTGGCAGATGGCATCCTTGTCCCCTTCTGCTTCTGCCACTGTGCCAACCCGTGAGAGCTGTGGCCAGTAAATCCACACAGCCACCCTGCTCCTTGGGCACACCCGAGCACTAGCGCTGCCAGGCACGGAGCGAGCTGTCAGTGGCACTGCTAATTCCTCCATCATCCCTTTGGGTTCACAGCACCCCTCTCCACGTGACTGATTGCAGGCTCTGCTGCATGCTGGGCTGTAATGGAGAATACAACCAAAAAACCTAGCCAAACAGAAACCCCATCATTTCAGAGTCAGACAACCCCACCTACACATCCAAACCAAAGTGCCGTCAGGTGTCTGCTGGCTTCTAGTGTCAGAAACTGCCAAGGAACAGCTACACTGCTATTTCCAGGGGTTGCATTCAGCATTCCCACCCAGCCATGCTCCACCTAGGAACACAGGGAATCTTCCTGCCAGGACGCAGCTCTGCAGGAGATCCTCCAACCTCGTGCTAACATGGGTATCTAAGGGTTCCTCTGTACCCTTTAAAGGACCACACAGATTCTTGTTATTAGTTGGTGAGCTTCTACCAGCTTCTGTGGCCCTGCTGTGGGACCACACACACACCCACCGCTGCCGGTGGTGCAAGGGACCCACACAGGAGACCACACAAGAGAGGAAGAGGCCTCTCCTCTCCGTCACAGAGCCACCTTGTGGGAAGGTCCACCATGAATATGCTAGTTAGCACAAGTGCACTAAGATATGAAAACAGGCTGCTCCTTTTTAGACTTGCTGGTTGGTAGCATCTATTTTGATTAACAGTTCATTTATTAGGGTTTGGGGTTTACATATGCCACTGGCAAGGATCCACAACCGCATCACTACAGCAGCTCAGTCCCACCTAACTGGAAGGTAAAGTCCACAGCAGAGTTTACACTTGTGCAATGATGGAGAGACAAGCAAAGACCGCTGCTTCGGTGGAGACAGTCGACCAGTACTGGCCACGCTTTAGAAAGCTGCTCTGTGAAAATTTCAGGTGAGGCAGTTAAATTAAAGCATGTTGCACACAAAGCTACAAAACAGGTTTTACTTACTCTGGGGGACAGAGTATTTTTTGCTAAGGAGCTGATGAGCAGTTGTGGGTTGGTTTTTCTTTTTCTTTTTTTAAAGCAGGTTGACGATGAAAAAAATCTCAGAACAGTATGACTATCATGAGAATGATTTCTAAAGCAGGAAGCATGACAGCCCCACACCCACAACAGCAGAAGCAGCTGCCACATGCAAGTTGTCAGCCACATGCTGCAGGTCTGATCCTGCACTACCTAAAGCTACTTGGAGCTTTGACATTGTCTTCAACACAGTGAACTGCACAATGCAGAATTAGCTAAAAGTCTGGTATAAGAGAGGAAAAACAAATGGGTGGTATTACCCACGTCAGAAGGTATTTCACATCCTCATCTCAAAGCAGGAACTGCTCTGATAGAGCCCAGCCTGAACAGAAGTACCAGGACCACCACAGCTTACACTCAGGATCTGCAGCGCTATGAAAGCATCCCACAAATAAGAAATATCAGTAATTAAAACAATCTCTAACCTCATCTGAAGTTCCCTGCAATATGACTTCGGTGCCTCCCAGATTCTGAATGCTGGAAGAGAAATTTCATCTTGATGCTGAAGAAAAAAAATAAAATCAGAGCAGGTTGTTTCATTTTTATCTGGAACATTTCCACCTGCCCACCTCCTTTCTGCACAAAGCCTTTCCAAGTTCAGCGGCAGTCCATGCCTGGCTTTAAGCACAGGCAACAGAGGAAGCTGCTGGGTGTCAGGAAGATTTCCGTAGCTGCAGTGGAAAGCCAGACCTGCTGCTCCACCTGAGAAAGGATCAAGGGCAGGTCACTGTAGTGGTAGAGCAGCAGTCACAGCCTCTGACCCTGCTGCTTCTCAGGGTGAGGAAACAGGGAACCCAGCTCTTCGGGAAGGCATCTGTGGCAGCACGGCCCAGATGGGGGAAGCATTTTGCTTGCATTTGAAAAAGCTTGGAGCAACTCTGCCTTACAAAATGGCAGCAATCAACGGCATCCCACTATCCCCAAGCAAGGCAGCATCTCCCCTGCTTGAAGGGTCTCCTAAGGAGATGAGAACCTTCCTTTTGCAGAGGTCAGGGCAGCAAAGCAGCTGTTCCCAAAAAAGCAACGACTCAAAGCAATGCCAGAGCCCCCATAGCCTGTCTCACACTGCGAAAGCAGCAAAAGCAGCGCAGGAGGTGGGAAAAGGAGTTACAAGGATTACTCCACTTTAAGCACTGCTTCGTGCTGTAAATTCCTGGGTACAGGTCAGTCATCCCCACAGTTCTACATGGACAGCCTGGTATTGCAATGACCTTTTCTGGCTTCGGCAGAGCCTGGCTGCAGGCAGCTGCCCACCAGCATACCATCTACCTCCAGTGCTACCCGGGCTACCTTGTCGCAGGGTTCTAGATTCCTGTCTGAACCGAGGACCCGCTACACACCATAAAATATGCTAAGATATTTTCATTGCAGAGAGCTTTCAATGCTGTAAGGAACAGCCTTGCTTTCCACACATTAGCACATTGAAATCTGTACAGCAAGCCTGTCAAACAAAGCAGCTGCTCTCTGGCTCTCCTACACCGCTCCTCAGATGGAAGAGCTTCAATTATGTGCATGTCTGCAGGATTTTAACCTTTTGCCTTCCTCTAGGCACTGGGTAAGAAGATCTGATGCACTTCTGTTCATTTTCCTACCGTGGCTCCATGCAAAAGGTTGCCCTCAGAGCTTGTTTTCCACAGCAGGGGTGTAGGAGTATAAAACCAGAAAGCTACTTGATTACTGATTCCCTGCCCCTACATTTTCAGGCTGGCAAGACAAGTTAAAGAAAATATTTTCTAAGGGAATACAATCAACTGCAGAAAAAAGTAATTAAAAGTAATGACAATGTCCAATTTTACTTAATTTTATACAAGAGCTCTGAGACATTTACATACTTAAAATCTTTAGACAAACACAGCCACATCCTGTGATTTTCAGAAGGAAGCATGGAACATCCTTCACAGATAACAGGCAGGAACATTTGTAGCCCAACTCTGTTTCTGCTTAGATATCACAGTAACAGCTATGCTAAAAGGTCTAATTAACTCCCACTGATTTCAGAGAAGTAACTAAATTAGAGCCAAAACAGGTACATCAACATGTTACCTTAACGTGCAGTCACCTCTTGCTTTTCTCTAGGTCACTCTGGCAACTTATCACCATGCTCAGATTAGCTCCTGTTCCTAAACAAATACTGGAAAGGTGAATCTTTTCCCCTAAAAAAATTCTGAAGGATAATTAGCAACATGTACTAAACACTTGTAATCCACAGTTGTCTTCCAGAAAAAAATAAATTTAAGGAGCTGTCAGTTCAAACCATCAAATCTTAACTACTTGACAGTGTATTGATCCTTTAAAATTCTGTGGAGAGCAAAAGACACAGCAGACACACATCTAAGTCTGTAATCAGAAATGCCAGACAGTAAGACAGCGTAAAGTCTTGGTTTATATGCACCAGAAATACATCAGCACAAGAAGCACAGCGGTGTAAGATAAGATTTCCTGCAAGAATATTTTAGTTACCTTGACCCTGATTTTTGTAATCATCCCTGATACTTCCAGCAACCTCAACAGATGGTAAGATTGGAGGATTTGTAGAAATGGCCCTTCGATGGTTGAAGCGTTCACCTGACATGCTTTAACACAAAGAACAAACAAACAAACAAAAATAATCTAGTTTGGAACTTGAGGAATTATCCTGCTCCAGAGCTAGCAGGATGAAAAAGGAGCCAGAAGGCCTAACTCAAGTGCCAAGAAGTACATCAGTGGTGTCACACATCTTCTGTGAGATGCAGCTAGCATCAGGAAGCTAGTCAGAAGAGGTGCATACGATACGGAGAGTCAAGGCTGGAAATCAATGTACTTTAGCTTCACATGGCGTGTGAAGCCCGCACTCTGCCCCACGTTAGTCTGTCTGTCTGCTGCAGACTGCTGACATATTGGCTTACATGCTCTTATGGAACAAACTGAGTCATGCTGCTAAGACTTGAAAATAAACGTTTTTTTAAAAAGCTCTGCATTCTGCAGGCAGTACATCCAATTCCATAAAGCTGAGGCTCAACAATACACACGCTTTTGCCCATTTTGCCCCCAAGATTCCCTTTGTGTACCAACTCATTTCCGCATGCAAAACGCAGTTATGGAACAGACAGCTACATGCACTCAACTTTAAGAAAAGAGTTAAGCCTTTTCTTAAAGGCCTCTTTATTTTTAAACTCCTTCAAAACATAAATTAATTTAAACAAATCAGATGCAAAACAGCTGCATTTTAAATTAGCATATATTTTACTGTATCAATCACAGCAACCTCATACAGTAAGATACACAAAAATAGAGCATGGTATCACTTCAATTCAACACAGTTTTGTACTACAGTATTCCATGACATATATACACAGGACTTTTCTTTTTCAAAGCAAGTGTAGTCCCTGCTATGTTCACCGTAAAAATTACGTGGCATCACAGTTTTAGTTATTCACTGTAGTGTGAGTAGCCATATGGAAATTGAACTAGTGAACTAGAAGATACACTGTATAGCAGCCAAACAGGCATGACACTTCAGAAGATGGAACAAAAACAAAATAACCACCGAAATGAAAACCACCCTTAGACTGTATTTTAATAGTAAAATTGTTTTTAAATTCTTCACTATATACATAACGTATCTACATTTGTGTTGTATTTATATATATATATATTTATAAAAAAACATACAAGATTTTGAAAACCTTAAAATCATTCACCTAAACAATATTCACACCAACCTTCAGGGTCAGCAAGGCAATACTTGCCAAAACATTACGTTCAGCTGCAGTCTCTTGATTCAGAAATTTCCCTGATTGCTAAACACACACCATCCACTTTGTTTCTTAGTGCAAACTGTACAGTAACTTATTGTTCTCAGCCCTCTGTAAGACTCGGGTTTCATCTTATTTCCATAATACTTCTGACATCCATTTATGGCTAAAATTATTTTAGCTATTTTACAACATTAGCCTATATAGTTTCCCCCTCTACCTACCGCAAGCCCTCCCCCCACCCAGAAGAAAAAAAAGTAAGACAAACAATCATTCATGCATGTTTCTGTCACACAGGGATCAATGGACATTTAAGTTTAGAAGCCTAGACTCTAACAGTGTTTAAAAAAAAACCCTAAGTGAATAATTTTAGTGCAAAGTGGACTACATAGTTTACATCTCAGCTAGAGTTCTTTACAGAGATTTTAAACACATTTAATTCTGCACATCAAATTAGGTTGCCTGATACTTTGTTCTAACTAGCTAGTTGGAATAAGGAAGTTAGAAGGATTCTTGTGGGTTTCCTTTTAATAAAAAACTAAAGCCTATTCATAATCAGGTGTTGTTTGGAGGTCAAACTGTACAGAACCTAGCACAACGGAGTCCTGGTTCTCAGCTAGGGTTCCTATGTGCTACAGTAATACAGATAAATATTATTATCTGATTCACATCCATAACTGATGGGTTTACTTTAACAGGAGTCACAAATGAGCTCTGATTTTTAACCAGGCCAGTGCTTTACTTGCTGGACTACACTACAGACTTCACAGTGAATTTAGAAGCAAGCAGAACATTTATACTTACAATTTCCATAACCACAAAGGAAAAGTGGGCACTGAGAACCAAAATCCTGCAATTCCTAGACAAGACTCCACTTAGACTAGTGGTAGCCTTATCAGAGGGGAAAAAAAAAAGTCAGATTAAAAAACCAAAAATTGATCAGAGCCAAGAACATCAGTCTGCCACAGCAACTATAGTAAGCTATGAAATACAGTACAAGGAAAAACAAAGTCACCTGAACAAATAACCCAGAGAGACCTCATAGTTATAATGATTCTACCACTTTTAAGAACTCAACATATTAAATATTTATTAAAAATAAACTGTTTCCAAATTACCTATTTACAGTACAAAGGACAGTACTTAATACATGTGCAACAGAAAGTAGAGAAAACCAGTACTCATCTGGAAGGACAACACTCTAGGCATAATTTAAGTGACGTGAATACGGGTTCACCTTTTAAAAATACCATACAGTAAAAACCAGTAGGATGATGTTGGCAACACCAGAAAATAAAGCACGTATTGTCCAGATTCAGATTATATAAGCTTGAGATAAACAACCGGGAAACAAGGGGGGAAGGAAGAAACATAAAGACAAAAGGAAGAGATGCTGTGGTGTTTGCATTTTGGAGATCAGGAAATGCAGACACACTTCAAAATATAGTCCTTGTTGGCAAAACAAGCCATTCACATATTTCTTGCACATTTTGAAGTCATACTTTATCAAAAACCGGCAGTAGTTTCATCACTCATAGAAAATGTGAATCTTAATCTTTAGACTTCATTTTCAAGCCTTGCATGGTTTTATTTGGGCAAGGAGATGACTGCAACGTAACAGAAAGGTGCGATGTCACTTTTCTAAAATACAACAGCTGCCAAGTTTTAAAGAAAAATGTGCTCTTCTCCCCCATTTAAATTGGAAAGTAATGATCATTTAGGAGTTACCTAAATTATAGCAGCATGAAATCTAATGTATCTGCAGCATCTGTGAAGCCACAAAAAAAAATAAAAATCAAGAACTGGCACCTGATCACTGAACCATGGTTCCAAATATTTGGACATGTCGTTTTGGTAAGAGGTCAGTGTATTTTCTTATCAGTGGAGTCAGAACATTAGTTAGGATAGCCCTTTCCCCTCCCCTTTTCCTTCCCCTCCAAGACAGACTAATCAAGTCTATCTATAAACCACATGGGACAGCTGGGACGACTTATAGTTTAGCTGATTGTTAGGCATGAATCTGTGAAGCTCACTTTTCCTACAGCAGGGATCGTAATAGTAAGCACTGAGGCAAGTGTCACACGAGACTTTTGAGCAAAATGTGCAAGTGTTTGCAGCTCCAGATCGGTTACAAAAGCCGCAGCGCGAGGTGCCTGAAGGTTTGGATTTTGAACTGAATTGAGCAGCTCTCTCTTGACTCTGAGTCTGTGACGTGTACTGAGATTTCTCCCTTAAACCAGATGCAGGAGACAAGCCATCGTTTGGAAGTGGTTTGATTGAATAGGTGCTCTGTTTCACGGCTGGATATTCCTGCCTAGAGTTGAATAGATTGTCACACTTTTGGCAAACAGAAGTGCCACAAGGTACACCACAGTTTTGGCACTTGAGGGAAGCTGTCTCTTTGGCTAGGTGGGTGCGTTTGTGGTAAACAGGGTTGGCATCATTTTTTAACAGCCACACATCAGGTTTAATAGCGTCTTGTCTTTTAAAATTTAACATACTTCTAGAATCAGGATCAGTATATAAATCTAAGTCCTCTTGAGCAGAAAAATAGGAGCTGTAAGGGACATTTGTTCTCAGCATGCCATTGTGATGAGATGAAGTTGGCAAGAATTCATCTGAACACCCATGCGGGGAGCTTGACATTGTCAGAAGAGAGGGTGACGGACGGATAATTTCATCTTTAATGTCATCTTCCGCATCAACTAAAATTGGTTCTTTCCTGAGACTCAGAGAGCTCATCAAAGGTGGTTTCTTACTTTCCCAGTAATTATCATATGTGTCCACTGACTTAGAAGGCTTGCTCACCTTTGGCTTGAAATAATCTTTAGAGGCCCGTTCGCTCGCTGATTTCTGGAGTACCATTCGTGCCATGGAAGTGTTTAAGTTTTCTTTGCACTCTGCACGCCGTTTCATGGCTTCTGAGCAGCCTCTAACATCTTCAGTGCTATTTTTTCGTTCGTTTATGACATCAATCTCTGAATAACCTTTATCTTTCACTTGCAAGTGAATTTCAAGAAGCTGCTCACACTCCACTTTGGCCAAAAAGAGTTCAAATGAAACCATTTTCACTTGAATGGCATCAACCTGCTCTTTAAGCTTATACATTGTTCCCAGTTCTTGGACATAGCCCATGTAGTTCAAAATCTGTCTTACATCATCTTCAGTTAGAGCAGACTTTACATAGTAAACAAAGGGTCCAGTGTAGGTCTAAGGAGGATGGGGGGGAAATAAAAGGAAAACTAGGTTACAAATTCAGCAGTGGACTAGATGTTCAGATAATTCAGTGACAGTTACTATATAATTAAATAGAATAAATACGACAGTGAACACATGCAACTCCCGTGGCAAGATGAACTCCATTTCTGCATCCCTCCTGTTCAGCAGATGGAAATTCCGCATGAGGCAAATTCAAAGTAGGAGAGCTTTCATTCAAATTAAAATCCTGATTAGCATAATGTCCTCCCTGTTGATTTAAATTTATATGCTATACACTGACATTAACTTTTATGCGTACCAGACATGTTTGCACTTACAAGCAAGTCTACCATGAAAGGTGAAAAGGCAGAGAATTCATGTATTGCCCCTGGACAGGAGTTAGCTAAAGATAACAGGAATTACTGCAGGAGTACCAAAGTCCTCTTCAACTCAGCTTTAAATATAGTTGAGGTGTGCACTTCTCTGTGTACTACTACTATGCAATTTAAAATATCTGTTTTATTTAATTTTATATCAGGGCAAAAACTTCCAATAAAAAAGCCCCCAAAACAAAGATAAGAGTTTGTGGGAGGTGAAATGTCTTCAGCACCTGGCATACCCGAGGTATGTTCTTAAGCCAGTTCAAACTGTTTGGGATTGAAGGCATGAGCAGCCTGCCCACCACATCTTTGTACACAACAGGTACTGGATCCACAGTGCACAACCGAAGTCAGTACCACCAGTGCAACAAGAGATACCCTCGATGGATTGGCCAACATTTCAAAGGCCAGAACTTAAGGATAACAATGAAGATGATTTATGGAAAGATCTTGAAGAAAGGTAGTTTCCTCTTAGGGAAAGAGAGAACTCCCAAATGTCCTAGTAGCACTCAAATTCTCTGCTAAATAGTGAAAAAGTGTCTTTTTAAGAAAAACAAACAAAAGTACCCATCACTAGTACACAGAACCTGCAAATGACTTTAGACACCTAAAACAGCAGTGTGTTTATCCAACTTTCAAGTCTCAAAACTGTTCTTGTAAGTCACCTAGAGCATTCATCACTGAAACGCTGCAGCAGTTTTGAATAAGTATATAAGAACAGGTAAAAGATAAAATAGAAACATCAACAGCAGACAACTCACTATCTGACTTCCAGCAGCCAAGCCGAGCAATATACAAGTTCTACTTTCTCCTCTGAGATCCTGGCATAGGTAAATAATTTGAAAGTACAGTAAAATCAAAACTTCATGAATCGAGAACTGACAAGCAGATAAAAGACATTCTGGAAACAATTCTTTCATAGAAGTTCCTTTACCATTATCATATAACTTGTGGGAACCTCAGCAAAGCATCCACTTGAAAGCAAGCATTGGATGTTAGCATTTGTGCTCCATTAATAGCTGTTGCAAGACAACAAATCAAACTTGGAGTAAGCTTAAGGACAACTTGACTGCTCACCCTAGTGAAAAGATCTCCAAGTAGAAATTAAGACACTGTAGCAGGGTAGGCTGAACAAAAACTTTAAATAAGCTTTTCCTCTATTTTATAGTTACATTATAAATGTAGATCTAGTACTTGTATTTCTGCTCTTGGGATACTCTCACCAGCACAAACTTTGTTAATTTTACATAGAAACTTTCCTACAGCTTCTGTTTACCAACTGCATACAGACAAATATACACATCATGCTAATAGGTGGGAAAAAAAATCCCAAAACAGTCTTTAAAGGAAATGCATGAAATGTGTTAGAAGAAAGAAAAACAAATCATGTTCTCACTATGGCCACACATAAAATGTCTTACCTTAATATTTTTGAACTCCTTTTTCCAGGGGTAAAGAAAGAGATTAATTCCAACTGTCTCAAGCATGCTGAATGCATTACAGAGAGAATGTAAACTTGAGGACTTCACAGATCTCAGTGAGTTTTCAGCCATCTCGTAAAATTTTATCAACCGGAATCTATAAAAGGGATCAATTTTGGGAAGGCAAAGTAAGGCTGCCGCTGCCACTCGCAAATACTCATCATTAATAGGACGCTGCTTGTTGTCAGAGGCATTCAGTTTGCATTCATGGAACTGTACATACTTTCTAAATAAATCGTCTTTATATTTTGTATCCATTGAAATCAGTTTTTATCTCACACTTGGGCAGCTACCTCGTCTCTTTCATGGTTATTCAGCAGTAGGTTGATTATCTGGCATTAAGAATCTTCAGCAATGGCAACTCTTCTGGAATAAAAATTGAAAACAAAGACAAGTCATGACAGTTGCATAAATCCCAGATGTCCACAGCATCTATCTGCTTCACAGGATTCTATAAAATGGTTCACAGAGCAGCAGCTCCCAGAACAGCCTCTTTAGGTTTCTGAAAAAGCACAAGAGTCTACAGAAATGCTGTTGTCCTGCTTTTCGCTGTCATTCTCTACTCCTCTTCCAGTTATCTGCCTAAAACAGCACAACAAACCTACATCTAGCGAGGCACTGAGAGCTTGATAGAGTAAAGCTGGTGGAGGCTCAAGCCCAGGCTGAGGGCTCCTTGGCTTAAGGAACCAAGGCAAAAGTAATCCACAGCAAAAAAAAAAAAATATGGAAGGAGAAGCATGAGTTTTTAGGGTCTCTTCTCTGCATTTTACTTTGCCCTTTCAGTTCAAACTACTTACAGAAGCATTATTTTAATCAATCACTGCTTTCTGGTTTGGTTTTTTTGGCCCCGCACAGTGACATAAAGATTAAAAAAATCCCACAAATAAGTTTCATTTTGCTCAACTTGGGAAAGCGTCTACTTTTTTGTTCCTCTGGTGGCACAGGATTGCCCCTAGACTGAGCAGATTAATTACCTTTGCTTTTCTATTTCTAACATTTTCTAGGCTTTTGACTGCTACTCATATTCCACCTGAGGGCACACCAAGGCCATCACTGGGTCTGGGAGAGCTCTGCAGCCCTGCTACAGGGAGCACTCTCCCCTGGTTGCTGCAAACTACAGCCAAAGTTTCAGCTGAATTCTGGCAGCTGCAAAGAAGATTACAATCATTTCAGTAAAAAGCTACACCTGCCATTTTTAGCCACTTTAACAGAACAGAGCAAAATCGTTGTTTTTACAACACATACATTTTTGTTTGCAGGGATAGTTTTAGGTATATACCAATCTATATTTCCACTTCACTGAACACACACTACACAGAAAAGCTGGTGACAAAGGAAGCTACCTAATGCTACTTTACCAAAACCTAGGTAATTAACAGGCCAACAGACTCCATCTCGACTGCCTGAAGAACTTGTGATCTAAAAGCAGACCACACACCTTGTTTTTTAAGTGAAAATGCAATCTAGCCCTTTTGGACTAGCTGTGAACCAAAGGGAAGGGAAGTGGGAGAAATCAATGCACTGTTTCGGTTACAGTCAGTCTGAAACAGCACTTTAGAAAAGATTTTCCACCCAATATTAATTGCAGCTGCTAGAATACTGATCAATGCCCCCACACATGCCTGTTAAAATGAAAATCACTGTTCAGAGCAAAATTAACTGAATGAAAGGAGCCATAATATAAAATACATGGGGGGGGAACAAACCACAAACCAACAACCAAGAGGCCAGGAAAACAAACAAACAAAAAAATCAACAGCCTAGCAGCTAATACTACTTGATGAAAGGCTGCACTTAATGACAACACCATGTGGGAAAAGTTAACTAGCAGTTCAATTTCTGCTCAAAGGCACACTGCTCTCGGTCTTTCCACAACCAGAAATCACACCGATGTCAAGAGACAAGCTGTGAATCACAGGAAATGTGGAGTTCTAAATTAACATTTGAGCATAAGGGACAGAAGTAAACCCTTCTCTCTCTCAAGATCGTTCCTCCTTAAGTTGTGCAAGATGAAGTCTGTGGACAACAACAACAGAACGTCTGTTCTTTAGCAAAAAAGGGCTCCATGAGAGAATTTCAGAGAAAGATCTTTGTCTGGCACATCAGTAAAACACCCCCAGGACAAGGAATGATCCTGTGCTGCCAAGGAGCTGGATTAAGTGTTACAGTTCTTCCACATCCGCAGTTAATAACCACTAAACAAAAGCGCCTGGTTACATGTATGAGGCATCAGGACTAGGGAAGTCCCCAAATGAAAAGTCCTCCACTGAGGCCCTACAGTGCGTGACACTCAAAGCCGCTGCCAGCTCTGATTTTGATTTGCAGTTTGTACACACGTCAGCGCTCCCACAGCTGAAAGGCAAAACACTGCAACCCACAGAGGCCGGGAAGCCCTCGCGGCGCTGCCCCTCACACCCACACCTTCCAGAAGCAAACCAGCCCCCTCCAAGCCGCCCCCCCCAGCACCCAGCAGCCTCCCAACACCTCACAGCCGTGGTTACAAGGCTCGATAACAACCTCGAGACATGAGCCGGCACAGATAAATACGATTTTAAGAAACACACGGGCTGACAGGACAGATAAGGTAACAAAGCTGTTTTGCTGCAAATTATTGACTGAAAACCTTGAGATTTCATGGACGTGCCTGCGTAATACGTTCTGATCTGAGCCTGGTTTCTGCTGGTGAGACAACAAGACTTTTCTATCCGTCTCCTGGGTCAGAGCCTCAGCTGAAGGAGCCAAGGCTCTGCCTGCCTGGCGGGGCACAGCACAGCTCCTACAGCAGGATGGAACAAACACCCGGACAGGTACAATCAGCCGCCGACCCGCGCTCAGGGGACCAGGAAAGACCACGAAACCCGAAGGCAAAGGCCGTTTAACAGCAGAAGAGCACCCCGCACGGCCGGGGAGCTGCAGGCGGGAGGAGGCGGGAACGCCGCACCGGCCCGCGCCCGCCGGAGGCCGCTCCGCCCCTCAGCTCTCACCGAGACACCTGTTACAGAGACACCCGGCCCGGCCGGGAGAGCGGAGCCGCGGGCAGAGCCCCGAGACGCCTCCTTCACCCCCCCAATACTGTCCGCCGAGCCCCAGGCCAGCCCCACCGGTGCTTCCCGGTAACGGGGCGGAGCACCCACCGCTCCCGGCAGCCCCCCTACCGGCAGTGCTGCGGAGAGGGCCGGCAGAGCCCCCCCCCATCCCACCCCGCGGGCCGGGCCCGTCCCTCACCGCTGCGCTCCGGGCCGCGCCCGCCGCCCAGGACCCGCCGCCGCTCAGCCGGAAGCGCCCGGTGACCCGGATGCGGACTGCCGACCCCTCAGCCCCTCACGGGCTCCGGTGACGTCCCCCGCGGAGGCCGCCCCCACCTGGAATGGCTGCCTAATGGAGTACCGGCGGGGCACGCCCGCCCTCACGGCTCGGCCTCCCAGCACCGGCCTGGGGGCTACCGGCGGGAGGGGGCAGCTGACAGCGGCGCCCCGGAAGTGGATGGGGGGGCGGAGCACCGCCTCCTGCCGTCGTGACGTCAGCGGGGCGGGGCGCGAGGGGGCGGGGCGACCTCCTCCGGCACGTCACCGGGAAGCGGCGCGGCCGTTTAATTTTTGCGGGATGCGGCCGCGCGGTAACCGGAGCAGGGCCCGACCGTTAAATCGCCGTTCTGTGGCAAACGGCCTTTGCGCTGCCTCGGCTGGGGAACGGCGGGGACGCGCTTGGGGCCACGCCCCCGCGTTGGCCACGCCCGTTGATCATGGCCACGCCCACTTAACGTGGCCACGCCCCCGGGTGGGGGGAGCCTCGGCGGCGCGGGGCGGGGCCACGCCTGCGCGCGGGGCGCGCCCCGGTTGGCCGGCGGGGCGGGGCGGGGCGCGGCGGCGGCAAGATGGCGGTGGCCGGTGCTGGCGGCTCCTCCCGCTCCCCGGAGCGGCGCTACGACCCACTGTCGCGCTTCACCTGCCCCGTGTGCCTGGAGGTGTACGAGAGCCCGGTGCGCGTCCCCTGCGGACACGTGTGAGCGGCTGCCGGCGGCGTGGGGGAGCTGGGGTGGTAGTGGCGGCGGGAGCGGGGCTGGAGCTGGGTCGGGCCCGCAGGCGCCTTCCCTCGCCGGCGGCTGTGAGGCCCTTGGGAGGGAGTCACAGCTCGGCTTTTGGCTCCCTCGGGAAGCGGGGCGGCCCTGGGATGGGCAAACCCGCCACCGGGGGCCGGGTTCCCGTGGCGGGCGGTGGGGACGAGTGGTGCCGCCTGAGGGCGGGGGGGCTCTGCGGGCCGCTCCGCGCCTCTCCGGCGGCCTAGGGGTGACTTCCGTCAAATGGGGGAAAAGACAAACCGAAACAGCAGGGAAAAAAGCTAATACGCTTTTGCTTTCGATTACTTTCCCTCCTGAAAGATGTAGAAACTGAGCAGTGTCCAAAAGCTAATGATGCCAAGCGTAACGAGCTAGCATCCTTCTCCCTTCACGCACAAGTGTCAACAGGCTGCTGCTTCGTTAGCTACCGGCCCTCGAGACCCCGTTATCACCGAGGGCAGAAGACACGGAAGGGCTCTGGACACTTATTCTGCGTTTCCAGGAGGGATGTTCTCCCCACCTACTGTTTTGTTTTGTTTTTTTTTTTTCTCCCACCCCAGCTTTTGCACGCCGTGCCTGCAGGAGTGTCTTAAGCCCAAAAAGCCGGTTTGTGGTGTCTGCCGCAGTACCCTGTCGCCTGGAAGCAGAGCTCTGGACTTGGAAAAGCAAATTGAAACGACAGAAACGGCTTGCAGTGGCTGCAATAAAAAAGTATGAAAGTGCATGGTGTGTGCCTGCCTGGCCGTGCTGCTTAGAGGGACATAAAGTGCTTGCTCTTCAGCTTTCTGCGGAATCACATCAAAATGTTTGTTCTGATAAGTCCTAAAGATATTTTAGATAAGCAGCACCCAGATGTTGATGGTTTTTTTCCACAGATTTTCATTGTTACCTCTTCAGGAAGTGAATTTCAAATAAAAGTTACTGATTTTAAAATTGCAGTAAAATACTGCTTCTGAAGTTGCTTCTGTGGAAGTGTCTCAGCAGGAGGAACATTGTAACGAAACAGTGGATGTGGAGTATAGGTAGAATCATGGAGTTAATATTTATTATAGTGGTCTCTTTAGCTCTTAGGCAGAAAAATATTGGCTTAATTTGAAATAGCTATGGGTCAAAGTTGGTTTATGTGAGTGGTGTATTCCACAGACTTACTGTTTGCTGGTGTCCTGCATGTTGAATACCTGTGTGGCATCCTCCCTGTCATTCTTTCTCTTTGTAAAGTTGGGCTTCTTAGTGTTAATTGAATGTATAAGAAAATATCTTAGCAAATGGCAATACAACAAGAAAAGGATAATTAGACACACTAAGGTGAGGGTAATATTTCAGTTATTTTCACATCTGGTTTCTGGGTAGTATCTTCATTTGGTCTTCTTTCCAGGTGATAAAAAACTATAGTGCCTTGAATTACAAATTTCCTTATTGTAAATTTGAATTTTGATTAGTGGGATTGAACAATTAACAATTGACCTATACCAAGATCTGCACTAAAAGCCAGATTATTTTCCATACACTGTCTCTCCTCCTCAGTGACCAGGTAAACTGGCTTTATATGAAGCAGGTTTTTTTTATATACTCTAGCATAGGTTAAGAAAAGTGAGCTGAACAGTATGGAATCTGTAAAATATTGCAGGCAGCAAAGTTGCACGTTAACTAATCTTTAATTTCAAAGCTTTCTGCCTTGCTGGCTGAGGTGTTTTGAGTTTTCCTGCTTTAACACTGTCTGCAGAAAGCTACTTTGTTTTGCATGATTACTGTTTCTGTTTAAAAGTGTACAAGTAACTGGAAATAGTTTAAATTAACCTCTCTGTGCAATTGCTGCCTGCACAGATGTATCTCTCCAAGATGCGCAGCCACGTGGCCTCTTGTTCAAAGTACCAGAACTACATCATGGAAGGTGTGAAAGCCGTAACTAAAGAACCACTTCACAACTCCAGGTAACAAACTCTTCTCTTTTTGTCACAAAACTAGGGCTGTTACTGATTAATCGTTATAAAATCTCAATTTTCATTCTTCTGAGAAGGTCTTTTTATCTTTAAAAAATTTAACTGCATTACGGGGTTTCAAGCACACTGTAGAATTTTGGAGTAAAAGCAGACTTTACCTCTTTGCTCAGTTTGAGTATTAATTGTTTTAATCCTTTCACGTTGTTAAAATCTAAGCCTTAATCCTATGTCTTGTCCTGGTTTCTGCTGGGATAGAGTTAATTTTCTTACTAGCAGCTGGTATAGTGCTGTGTTTTGCATTTAGGATGAGAATGTTGACAACACACTAATGGTTTGAGTTGTTGCTAAGCAGTCAAGGACTTTCTCAGCTTCCTACAGAAGCTGAGAGGGAGCATAATAGATAGGACAACTGACCCAAGCTGGCCAAAGGAATATTCCATACCATAATTCTTATGCTTAGTATAGAAATGGGGGTTGGCCCAGGGGGTGGGGATCTACAGTTGCTGAGCAGTCAGTCATCATCGTGAGCAACTGCATTGCATCACTCATTTTGTGTATTCTTTTACCATCATTATTATTATTTTCTCTTCTGATGCTGTCAAACTGTCTTTATCTCAACCCACAAGTTTGGTTGTTTTTTTTTTTCCTTTTTCTCCCTCTTCTCCCTATCCTGCTGGGGAGGTGGGACGCGATGAGTGGGGCTGTGGTCCTAGTTGCTGGCTGGGGTTAAACCATGACAATCTGACTGTGCACAGGAAAGCTATTCTACTTTCTACATAGTCCAAGCACTAGACATCTTAAAGATCAGATCATTCGGTAAAACTAGCTATTTTTTAAATACAATATTTGTCTTTCTGTCTCTTGATTGTAGTAACTTACAATGAAGGGAAGTCAGAGTTGATTGCAGTGCACTCATCTGCATTGTAACATACTGGGTGGTACTCTGTGCTTAAAAAAATAACAAAAAAAACCAAATAAGATGATAAATGGCATTTATAACATTTGTAGAGGAGCTCTCATTTTGTGTAAATATGGGTGATATTAAGAGTTCCTTAAACTGTTGCTGGGAAATTAAAAAGTTGATTCTTAAAATTAGCTTACCTTAATTGCATGGGATAAGATGACTGCTTTAAGTTACTTGTATTCTTAAAAGCTGGTAAAACGGCTTTTGAGTATTGAATCCTAAAGCTTTTACTTTTAACTTTCTTACAATAATGTCACCTCTTTTTCTCCCCCCAACCAGGAACTTCCCAAATCGCTTTACCTTTCCTTGCCCGTATTGCAGCGAGAGAAACTTTGATCAAGAAGGACTAGTCGAACACTGCAAAACATTGCACAGCATGGATGCAAAACAAGTGGTAATAAAAAGTCTTCGTGCAAGAATTGCAATGAAGTCTAGTCTTAAATCCCTTTGAAACAATGAATTAGAGACTTACTCTTGAAGTTAAGTACATATTTATAATTACTCCTGTTGAAGTCAAATGTGGGTATGCTGTTCATGCATTTAGCTTTTACATAATTTTTACATTGGTTTTCAATACATTCTCTGGAGGTGACTTGTCTCTGTTCCTGTTGCAGCTGGGTTACATCCTCCTTTCATACTTGAAAAATGGCACACATTCAAAATTAATTAGGCACAGTAACAAACATTAAATTAGTAAGATATAATTTTAAGAAAATGTCAGGCATTTAATTTTCCCCACTGCTGTTTTCGGCAAGAAGATACTATAAACCATTGGGGAAAATGCTTGCAAAAAATAGTGTATCATTCTAATACTCTTTGCCTGCTACTCCCTCTCCTGTAAAAGTAATTGTGAAACATTGAAGTGAATTTGAAAGTTTTTTGAATTCCAAATTGTTTAGAAAAAAAATTTCATTTTTTCCCTTGGAGGGAAGTGATCTTTGCAAAGGAGATCGAGGGATCTTTTCTGTTAGAAATAAAAGCTGAAATCTTCTAAAGCAAACCGCTGTAGTCAATGAAGAGTAAGCCATTCCACTTCAGAGGTCTAAGACATGAATTAAAATTATTTGGAGTTATCTGAGGCTTTTGTATTAAATGTCCCAGCACAGTAGTTGACATCATTTTGCATATAGAATAGTGATCATCACAAACCTCGAACTGCAATCTTCCATGCTGTCTCTGTCCTACCCTTCCTACTGTAGATGTTAAAGCACTTGAACTGTTGGGGCTTAATTGGCTTTTTTTGGGTTTTTCTTGAAGGTTTGCCCAATTTGTGCCTCAATGCCATGGGGAGATCCAAATTACAGGAGTGCTAACTTCATGGAGCACCTTCAAAGACGACACCGCTTTTCATATGATACTTTTGTGGTATGTGTTTCCTCACCCTTGGAATACAGCCTCATGACTCTTAAATTCCAGCTTTTTTACATAGCCACTACTGTGATATCTCATCCATGCAGATGGTATCATGAGAGAAATTGGATTATTGGCAAGTCAAAGGAAGAGACAGCTTTTTATTCTTTAGTGTGGTATTAACCAGCATGGCTGTTGCAGTAAAAGAATTTCTGTACCCTTTGTTCATAGGATTATGATGCCGATGAAGATGATATGATGGCACAGGTTTTGATGCGTTCTTTGCGGGATAAATAAACCAACTAGAAGATTAACTGTAAACCCCAAGCTTCCATGAGGGGGAAACGCCCAGCATCCTCGCACTTGGCCCTGTACATCCCAAGATGAACTCAGGCATCCAGAAATATGGAAGACTTCTAAATCCCTATCTCTGTTTCAAATCCTGTTTTGATATCTCTGTACCACTTAGTCTTTTGTTAACGTGGTCTATGCCATTTAACCCAGTCAGCCTAATTTTCTTACTTGCTTCACAATTGTAGGTCATCATGGAGGAGGCAAATCTGTTTTCCTTTACCTCTGCCTATTTCTTGGTTTCTTTTGCAGTTGTGTTCATTGGACTGTCTGAAAAACAAACAAACAAAAAAAACCCATTCCAAAAGGAGTGGCCTGAACTAGTGCATAAATATCTCTTCCCAGTCCCATTTACATATCTTAAGTGATTGTATGAGGTGTATTTGTAGCTGTTTTCCTTTAGTGAATCCTCTAGGTGCTAACTGTAATTGTCAGACCAGCTCTCATTTAAAGTGACCTATGATGCCTGTGATTTCATAATGTTTCCCAGTGTTTAAATTCTTACATGCAGCCTCTCGACTATATGGAAAACGTCTTCAGTATAAGTCTTCAAACTACAAACTTTCTTAGCAAATCTTTGCACCTGTGTAAGCAACTAGTTAAAAATATTTTAGTTCTATGCATGATTATTACTTTCTTCCATACTTTGACCAGAATTCCTAGCCTGGAAAGTAAACTTTAACGTTGGTCTTATTTAAAAAATAATGCATTCTAAGTGTCTTAGCAAATATTAATCATATTTTCTGGCTTTATGATTAAATTGGTGGTTTGGAAACTGATTTTCTAGTAATTTTAATCCTTATGCTGATAGGGGAATTCAGAAAATTTGTTTCAGTACCTTTGCTTTCTATTTAAGCTAAAATTTTCATATATATTCCTATTTTTTCCATCTCTCATGGCAAGCTGGTAGCAAAACTGACCAGTAACTCATTGCACTTGCACAGCACTACCTTTCTGCATTACAGATTTTAACAGGTATTTTGGATTCCTGTTCTTCATTTCCATGTTGCTAAAGTAGGTGAAGCTGTACTTAGATTGTTTTCCATATAATATGATATGTATAGTATGCAGGTATAGCTCTCAAAGGAAAAATAAAATATAACCCAGAAAGCAGGATGACAATTCCAGTACCTGGTAAATGGATACTCTGTATTCAAGTCTACACTTTTACTACAGAGATTCATTTTTAGTTTGAATTTTCCATTAACTGCACAGTGAAGATGCTGAGATCTAATGATCTAAGACACCTGACCAAAACTTGTAAATCACGGTAGTGTTGAGATGTCTAGTCTAATTTAAGCGTGTTTAATTGGAGCAGTGGACCTGCACCACCATGGAGTTGAGTACTAATTAATTTATTTGACCAGTAAACTTATTATCATTGCATTCTGCAGACTGCAGCACAGCCTTACCCTTAAACCAATGAAACGCACCCCACCCAAAACTTCTTGATTAACCTTTCTGTCCAGCCAGACCTCAAACATATTTAAGTTCATTTTAGTATGATTTCCCCAACTTGTTTAGGGCTATTACAGACTCATCCTTAAGTCTTGGAGGGGGGAACTGTGGGAAAAGTTCTGTGTTTGGGGTTGGTTATTTTTAATGCTTGATCTGCAAAGAGATTACAGCGTGTTAGTGGTTGGATGGGGATTTCTGGGTTCTGGCTAGAACGCAGTTTGGTGATACCCATTGACCAGAATCTAGATTTCTGCTACTATTCTAAGTGCACTTCCATGCAATTCTGATAAAATGTTTAAGGAGCAGTTAGAAGCTTCCAAGCAATTACTTTGTCATGTTTTTGACTTTTGAAGACAAGTTACAAATAAAGATCATTTAATTTATAAAATCCTATCTTTGTGTCAGCTCTTGTCATTTCTTCCTCGTGGCCTATATGTTGCATTTCGGTGCCTCCCTAGAAACACTTCTTGCCGGCTGCGAGGAGCACCATGGACACTGAGAAATACACAGACTTCAACTTTGGCTTCTGTTAGATATTTTGTGTTGATTAGTTGCAACTTTATTTATAACCTTTCAAACAGTGGACCATGCAGGTTACGGAAAATAGTTCAGATTGAGTTTGGACCGAGTTCTGCCGGAGCTGGCCAGAACCCCGCAGGTGCGGTCTCGTATGTCAATATTCCTATGAGCCTTAGAAACAAACCCGACAGAATTTCTTGTTAAATGGGGGAAACGTGACTGTCCAGCAGGGCTTTTCTGTTGAAATTTCACAGCTCCTACTGCTTTAACCTCTCTGGCTGTCAAGTTTGTGATGTTTATGACCTTGTGGTGCTCTCTGAATGAGGAGGTGAAGGCTGGCTTGGGGCAATGACTAGTCAGAAACCACTTGTGCTGAGTGATTTTACCATGACTGTGCAGACCTGTTCCTTGACTACACAATTTGGGTTTGATTTCATCAATTTGTTACTTGGGAATCATTTCACAGAAGGTACAGACCAAAAATAGTGACTGGGAAATGCTAGTTTCTGCTTTAATGCTAGTTCTGCAGAACGCTAGTTCTGCTTTAACTTTGATTGTGTTTGCATATGAATCAGAAGCGATGTCCTGGCACCTGCCAGCTCGATAAGGGCAGAATTCACAGCACTGCTTTCTACGCTGCGATGAGCATCCATGGAACCTCTCTCAGAGATAAACCTAGGCATAGACTTCCACTTACTCCAGCTGCTGGTGAGCTTTGTGTCCCTATGCTGCTGACTTCATCAGCAAATACAAACATGTTTACACACGCTGCGGTATGTCTTATTGCCATACGTCTGTCTTGCTGCTTGATTTTAAGAGGCATTCTGTTCAGAAGCACCTGTGTTCTGTGTGTAGCATTGATTCATGTCATTTGTGTGCAGAAACTCAGGATGGAAAAAAAAAAAAAGCCTTATTACAGAACAAGCTATAGTTTGAGCTTCCAGATGCAGCAGTGTGTTACTGCAGAAGAGTGAAGTGCTCTGCCAGGGCTGCTCTCACCTCATCAGCAGCTGATCTTGTCCCCTCAGCAAATCCCAAGTGCCCATTGTTGGTGATAATGCAATTGGGCCACCTCGGACCTGTGAAATTCCCAGTGTCTGGCACAGGGAGTCAGCCTTAGGAGGACAATTAGCACAGAGGGAGAGGGACAGAATGGGAGGAGACAAGCTTGCAGTTGAGCTATTTCTTTAAATTAATCTGTCTCCAGTCAAAGACTGGCCTTAATAGGGCTGATAAATTGTTGTCAGCATTAAGTGCCTAACACAAAAGCATCGCTTCATCTGGAATTAGAGCAATAAATCTCCTGGTCTCATTACACTGGGGGGATGAGATCTTATAAAGGAGTCCATCTACATAAAAGCATTAATGGCATGTTCTGGGTCCTCATGTCACCTGATTGACAAAGGCACAGCAAATTTGCTTGGAGGCCTTTGGCCAGCTGTACTGGATGGTCACTGGTAAGACCAGTGTAAGAAGGGTTAACCTCTCACACTATACCAAGGCTATGTTAAATCATGGAAAAGCAAATGAGGGGTGTGATCACAGTCCTAAAGCTTTTCTTTGGTTTAAATACACTAAAAATGTCAAGAGGGCATTTGCCTGTTTCAGGGTGGGTTTTTGTTTTGTTTTTCTAATGCAGAGCTCACCTCACCGTTGCATTTGTCCATGCTTCATTCTTCAAAAGCAACTCATTTCTTATGGGTAAACTACATTATTCCCCAGGTGATGCAAACAAGGACTGTTGAAACCAATATGAAAACTTCCTTTTCCTTCCCCACTTCTTCCCCAAAACTCCGGAAAATAGTTAGCACTTATTGAAAGTGTTGTCACTACAGGCTTGGGTCTCTCTTCTATTTCATCTCATGTTTATTGTCTTTACCTAATACTCGGACACTGGGCTTTAAAAAAAATAATACAGTGGATCTTCTGGGAGCTGTCTGAGTACCCCCATGCAATGCGGTTCCCTTCCATGGCCTGGGCACAGGGGGGATAAGCCCACCCCGGTGGCCACAGCAGCAGGAGCGGTGGCCAGTGCGGCGTGCGCCGACAGCAGAGGGAGGTCTTGCATTTTGGAGAGAACCGGGCTCACACCTCCCGGCCCTGTGCTCGTCCCCGTCCTCCTCCACCTGGCTCTGAGACCTGTGGTGGGTTTCAGGGAGCTTCTCTGGTCTTGTAGGGAGGGTGCACACCTCCCCCCACACCTCAGGACCAGAACTTCTCTTGGCCCCATCACAGCCTTCCTTGGTGGCAGGAGCTTTGCTCTGCAGCAGGATATTTGAGATGCTTCATGTAGCCATGGGGCCAAAGAAGGCAAAACCAAGAATTTGCAGCAGACTTGCGGCTCTGGAGGTAGCTAATGAGTGCCTGCAAGCTCCTCGGGCCAGCCTCGGGCTAGTCCGTGTGGCACTGGGACCAGAGCTGTGCCATAGCCTGGTGGCAGGGCTGCTCTGATCATCCTGGGGCTCAGCTGCTGCCAGAGCCCAGTGTTCCAGCACAGGGTGGGACGGCTGAGAAACCACTGCCATTTCCAGCCCATGAATCATTGCAGAGCTTCCCCTCCCCTCCTGTCTCCTGCTCTCTGTCCGTAGCTTGCTGGCTCACGGGCATGGGCAGGTCAGGTTGCTTTCTCCCTTGATCTCGATTTTTCCTCTAGCACATGCAAGTTTTTTCCGCGCGTGGTGGTCGGAACAGATCTGATTATTAACATTTCAGAAAGAAGAGAGGAGCAGGCTTTGCTTCTTGAAAGAAAACCGCATAGTTGGGTTCCTCGTACAAGTGTCCCCAGCATAACCACATCCGTGGCAGGTGGAGGAGCGCGGGGGGGCTCCGGGGGAGGCACCTGCAGCAGCACCCGGGCTGCTGCCCCCTGCGCCGCAGGGTGCTGCCGCTCAGGACTCCTGCGAGAAATGGAGTGGACCCGGCCTCTGTGATTTGCATCCCTCAAAGCCTTCGGAAAGGAGGGATGGATCCAGCTCCAGAGCTTGTGGCTGCAGGGGAAGAGTTTGCAAACGCATCTCCTCCCTGCAGGATTGCGTGTGGCTGGCAGGACAAGCCTTCCAAGCTTTCCAAGCTGTTCCTGCCCTGAGGAAAGGCTGACAGTGAGCTCAGCCCCCTGTGCTGCAGCCCTGCCAGTGGAAAGCTTTGCTCCCACTTCTGCATTTCATGCGGGTTTGTGGCTAAACAGCAAACACGTGGTCAGCAGGGGCTGGTGGAGCGGTGTGTGGCGGCTGAGTCACGAGTGGCCCTTTCCTTTTTCGAGTGGCAGGGCCAGGCGCTGGCCGGGAGCGAGGAGGCATTCCCAGCAGGTCCCATTCCTCCTCCTCCCGCAGCCAACCCGCCGTCGGCAGCTGTCTTGGAGCTGAGTGTGGATCCCGCAGCAGGTGGCTGGACCCGTGCCCTGAGCCCTTCCAGCAGGGAAATCCCCACGTGAGCCGGAGGGATGGGGCGAGCTGGAAGCCTGGGCTGAGCTTGTTAACTGCCAGGCAGGGGGGGACCGCTCTGTCTCTGCTCATTGCTCCCCAAGCATCCACTGGCAAGGCCTGGGCACCTTCCCATGGGCATGTGTCCCCCAGGGAGCGGAAAGCCAAAGGGAGCGTGTGCCTCTCTGGGGTTGTTTGACCCACACTGCCATGCCCGTGGGGAAGGAGCCACGAGAAGGCAGGAGGGAAGAAAATCAGAGGGCAGCTCGCGAGGGGAGGCTGCTCTGCCTGAAACCTGCCCAGCAGGAGGGAGAAGCATGTCCGGGCAGGTGCTGCTGACCCCTGCCTCGGGGAGGGAGCCAGCAAGGGCTGTGCCGGATCCATCCTGCTCCTCCGCCAGTCATTGCCTCTCCTCAGAGGATTAATACGCTGCGGCGAAGCGTGTTTCCCTCTCTGGGCTGTATCCCAGCAGCGGGGCTTGTCCTAAACTGCACCACTGTCCCCAGCGGTGGGGCAGGGGCAAGGAGAGCCACGGGTGGGGGGCCCAGGGATCACCCTCCCCGCACAGCACCTTCCTCCAGCCCCGCTGCTGTGGGGCAGCGACACAGTCCCCCTCGGGCACAGAGGCCCCGGGTCTGCCGCATGGCTCCTTGCTCTGGTTCCCTCCGGAGCATCGCCTGGTCCCCGCGGGGAGCGGAGCCCCGTGGGCAATCCCCACGGCTCGGCTCGGCCCCCGGCGCCCGCCCCGCCCGGCCCATTGGCTCCGGGACCCGGGGGCGGCCCCGCACCGCCCTCCTCGCCCCTGCGCCGCCCCCCCGGCCCCGGGCCCATATTAACGGGCGCGGCGGCGCGACGGCCCCGCAGCGGGCGGCGGCCCCGGGGGATGCAAGATGCCGCGCTCCTTCCTGGTGAAGAAGCACTTCTCGGCCAGCAAGAAGCCCAACTACAGCGAGCTGGAGAGCCAGGCCGGTGCGTGGACGGGGCGCGGCGCGACGGGACGGGCCACGCACGTGGGGTGTTCCGAGGGGTGGTGCGGGGGCTCCGGTGCAGGATCCCCTTATGTCACCGCACGGGAGCGGGTGGGTGACTCACTTTTCGCAGGGGTGTGAGGGTGGTTTATTTTCAGTTTCGTGCGTCTCAGGTGCGATGGGGCTCGGGATCGCCCGTGTCCCGGGATGTGGAGCCGCCTCTTGGTTCCCCGGTGTCGGCGGAGTTGCTGGGGGCTCCCCCATGGGGTGGGTACGGGTGTGCGGGGAGCTCCCCGTGACGGGTGTGGGCAGGGGCATGGGGTCCCTTTAGCCCCATCCCTCGCAGCAGGGCGGGCAGGGGCGCCGAGCCCCCGTGTGGTGGGGTCTCCATTGCCCCGGGGTGGGCTGGGGTCCCTTTGCCTCTCCGGGGTGGGGCGCGGGGCTCTCATGGGATGGCCTGGGGTCAGATCCCATTGCCCGGGGCTGGGCTGGGCAGCCCGGTCCCCTGGGTGCAGAGCCCAGCGGGGGGTGGGTCGGGGGCCCCTCGTCCCCGTTCTTATGGGGAGCATCGGGCCCCTACTGAGTGCTGCCCCCTCCCGCAGTGCTGGCCGCCCCGCTGCTGTACGAGACGTGCCCGCTGCCCGTCATCCCCCCGCCCGAGGTGCTTGGCCCCGGTGCCTACTACCCGCCGCTGGTATGGGATGCGGGGCTACTCTCCAGCCTCTTCCCGGGTGCCCCGAGCAGTGAAGCAGCGGGTGGTGCGGCCCCCGCCCTGGACCTGACAGCACTCTCCAGCGAGGAGGATGAAGGCAAGAGCTCCGGGCCCCCCAGCCCAGCCTCGGCCCCCGCTGCTGCCGAGCGCTTCCGCTGCGCCCAGTGTGCCAAGGCTTACTCCACCTTCGCCGGGCTCTCCAAGCACAAGCAATTGCACTGCGACGCCCAGGCCAGGAAATCCTTCAGCTGCAAGTACTGCGAGAAGGAGTACGTGAGCCTGGGGGCTCTCAAGATGCACATCCGGAGCCATACACTGCCCTGCGTCTGCAAGATGTGTGGCAAGGCCTTCTCCCGGCCCTGGCTGCTGCAGGGCCACATCCGGACGCACACCGGTAATGCTGGCTCTCGCCCCTCTCCCCCCCTCCCTCCCTTATCGCTTCCCGCTTCCCAGCTCTGTGGCCCCCAGCAAATCAGTGGGCCGGGTGTTATCTGGGAAGATAAGGGCTTCCCAAACCCCTTTGGCACATCTCTCTAAAATGTCCTTTAAATATCCTCTTGGCTGGAACCGAGCGCAGGGTCAAGGCTCAGCTTGTAAATCTGTGCTGCTGCTGTTAGTGCCGTGCCTGCCCGCGGGCCAGCCCATCAGCCACGGGGCCACTGCACACACTTCAGCCTAATTTCATAAACTGGGGCTACGAGACTGCTGAAGCACACTGTCCCTGTGCACTGCCGTGCCCAAAGCATCCCTCCCTGCCCACACCAAGGGCTCCCGGCCAGGGCAGCACCCCAGGCCCAGCTGCCCACCACCGTGGCCTCCAGCCTGTTGTCCTGCTCGGCTCAAAGCACACCCGCTGCCTGCCGAGATGTACCGGGGCAGGTGCTGGGGGCACCGGCCTGTCGGTGCAGGTCCGGGCACCGCAGCTGCAGCCCACCCCGCCGCCACGGCTGCCCGTACAATGCATCTCCCGAGCATCCTTTGTGGGACTGCGGGGATAGTGTAATTGTTACTTGGCACTGATTTCACACCCTCTTAACGTACTAAAGATGATGGCTGAAGGAAGCCGGGAAGACTTAATTGTGCTTTCCAAATTAAGCATACGCATTTGTTTCCTCCAAAAGAGTCTTTCTGGGAGGAATTCGCCCTGGCCAGGCTTTTCAATGCGAGCTGGGCAGGAGAAGGGGGAGCGCGGGGTTCGGCAAAGGAAATAGCTATACTCACCCTGGCGCTGGCGCCTTTCAGCCGCTGCCTGCTATGATATAATTAACACATAGTGCTTGGCTTTCCTGCCTCTCTGCAAACGGTTTGCTTGGCTCCAGGCAGGAGACGAATATTGCGTCTTCGTTTGTATGTGCAACTGCCTTGCTGCTTGCAGATGTTTCCAGCATTAATTTTTCCGTGGTTCATAGGAGAGGTTTTTCTGGGAGTAGGAAATTCCCAAGTCCCCGTCTTTCCCCGAACATACCTCGCCCGTCTTTCCCTCCGAACAATAACAGCCAGCACTTACTTTTCACTATGCTCTTCACAAACTTTGGCTAATGAATGGCTCCTTCTTTGATATTCCCCATGTGTTGATGCACTGGTTAATTGGGAGCGTTTCTCTTTGTCCCATAGGTGAAAAGCCCTTTTCCTGTACACACTGCAACCGGGCCTTTGCTGACCGCTCTAATCTCCGAGCCCACCTGCAGACCCATTCAGATGTAAAGAAGTACCAATGCAAAACCTGCTCCCGGACTTTCTCCCGTATGTCGCTGCTCCACAAGCACGAGGAGACGGGCTGCTCCGGCTCTCGCTGAGGACTCTGCTCCCCCGGGCCTCTCGCCACGCAAATACCTATATTATAACTAGTTTCTGTAGGAGTTAGTTTCCTCCGTCGCCATCGCAGCGTGCACCGGGCCGGACGCGGTGACTCCGGCCCTTGAGACCCTCACACTCCTCGCTCGGTGCCTCCCGTGCAATGCGAAGGCCTGATCCCTCTCCTGTCCCGGCGTCCCAGGGTGCAGGATCGGACTCCGGCGCAAAGCGTGGGCGGCAAAGCGAGTGCGTGGAACTCGGGCGAGGGCGGAGGGGGGGAGAGGGCACAGCCCTGGGCCTGACCCACTCCAGCCACAGCCCCTCGGCAGGTGCCCCCCCCTTTGCCGGAGGCACTCGGCACCTTGCAGGGCTGGACCTGCACCCCGGCCACGCCACCGGGATCAAACATTGCGACCGTGTAGCTTGGGAGGGGTGTTGGGTGGTTTTTTTTTTGTTGTTGTTGTTTTTTTTGTTTGTGTTTTTTTTTTTTTTTTTAACCGTAACCACTTGGTAACTTTTAAGAACCAATATTTTTTTAATGAAGGACAAAATGTTAACAGCCTCCCCCCCCCCCGCCTCGAGTGTATATACGCCGCCTGTAGAAGGTGTAACTATGCAATAATACAGTATCCCAGTAGTTGTGAAGCAGCTGCTTCTCCCCAGCACAATGACAATTTGCAATGCCTGCGAGATTAACAGTGTCCATAAAAGGCATGGGTAGCCATTTCAAACACCAACCCTGTTTACAGAGCAGCTATGCACTCAAGCACCTGTTAATATGACTCTTAACAACTGCTTTTCAAGAGAACTGTGACTAATAGCAGGCACTTGTCAGCCGATACAATGGTGGCCTGTCCCAGGGCTGCCCATCGACAGGTGTGTGCCAAAAGCCCTATTTATGGGTATTGACAGGTGCCTCCTGAATGCATCTTTCTTTGGACATTGTTTTCACGGAATCATTACAAAGAGGATGTTTACATTTCAAAGGTACACTGGTATTTATATTTTTGTGCCACAATTTTGTACTGATGAAACTTTTTATATAATTATATACAGTTTATTGATATTCAATAAAACGGTTAATTTATAGTAGGGTTTTGTGGGTGCTTAGGGTGACTATGCAGCAGCGGATGGGGATGGGGAGTGGTGCGGAGATGGGGATGCTGTGTTGGGTAGGGGTGTTGGGCTCAGCTCTGCAGCTCCCACCCTGCACTCCTGGCCTCTGGCTGCAGGTGAACGGTGGGCAGCATTCACAGGAGGGATCTGCAGAGCAATCGCCTCTCGGGGGAGGAAAAGGCAGGCTGAGTCAGTTCCTGGGGAAGGGGCAGCTGTGCAGTGATGCAGGCTTGGGGGGGGACAGGGCTGCTGGGGGTGCAGTGCATCTCCATCGTTCCATGTCGGAAAGCAGAAAGCACAAGGGCTTTCCCTGTCCATCCTAGCCTGCCCGGGTGGGTGCTGGCTTTCCCACAGGGCTACTGGAGCACCCATGGCCTAGCCATATCCCTCAGCACTGCCTGGGAAGCAGATCCCCACCGCAGCATGGGGGGCTGCCTCCAGCTCTTGGCAGACCCTGGAGCCTCCCTGGGGAGGGCAAAGGCACCAGACACCTCAGTGAGCTGAGCCTCAGGGCAGGCGACCCGATGTGGGTGGTGTGGCAGCAGAGGTGACACATCCTGTTGTCACCGCAGAGGCCTTCAGCATGTGCAGGTGGGGCTGTCCCCTGTGTGCCCACAGCCAGGAGGGGACCAGGGGGGCAGGTGCTCTGGGATATCCCAGGTACCTGCCTCTAGGATTGTCCTAATGAAGCTGTGTCCAAAGCACCAATGTTCCCAATGCCCCAAACCACCTGCCTTGCACCTTCCCAGCCACCTCCAAATTTGGGATGCTTCAGGGATAGTGCAGCTGGTCTTGTCACCTGCCTCCCCCAGGGACTGGGATTTTGTCCTGCTCCCCCTGCATTTCCTCGGTGCTGTGTCCAGGACATTGCTTTTAACATAAAAGCGCATGCCCCCCAGCACTCATCCCCCTTCCAGCCTGCTGGCGTCCGGCTCCCAGTGCCTCTCCCAGGGCTGTTGTGGAGCAGGAAGATGTGTGCGGCTGTAAAAGGGAGCAGAGCTGCTGCTCGACCCTTCTTTAATTAAGAGCTCGCCCCGTATAAACCGACTTTCCCAGCCGAGTTGGACTCATTACTTGATTATTAAGCAAGGCAGGAAGTTTTGGGTTTGCTCTTGTGTGTGCTTTTTTCTTCCTTTTCCCAACAGGAAGTGGGGGAGGGGCACTAATTACTTTCAGCTTTCCATCCATAAAATCCTGGAGCCGCAAAAGCAGCTAAACAGTTAAAAAAAGACCAGTTTTGAGAACAGACCACCTGCAGGAGCTGGAAAGGAGGGTGAAGGAGTGGGTAAGTGGAGAGGAGAAGCCCACTGAGCCCTGTGCAGGTCAAGGTTGGCTTTGTGGCTCTGACATGCAAGAGCCCTAGGTTACTGCTCAGCTTTAAGGCCCTTCAGCATGCATCCAGCCACACCACACAGGCTGTGCCTTACCCCCATCCACACATGCCACGGCTGTCACCCATCCGGATGGGGAGCCTTTCCCACATGGATGGGGCTGTTGCTTCTCCCCTGCGCCAGCACCCACCAGGGAACCCTGCCAGCTCCCTCTCAATGGGCTTCGACTAACATTGGTTAGGCAGGCGATGAGAGTTGTGAGAAAACCTCCTCCTTAGCAATCTTTCCTGCTCTCAGTTGTGTTCCCGGCTTTGTCCAGAGGCTGGCTGGGACGCAAGGCTTTTAGAGAGAAGGTATAAAATGGGTGGAGGACAGCCTGGGCTCCGACTGACAAATCCTGCTGGCATTCAAACACAAATGCAGCCTTAAAACACTGGAAAAAAGAAATGCTGCCTGTTCTGAATCACAAAAGCGCAGCCCATTGGCACTCAGGCTGCTGCTGCATCTGCTCCCTTCCCTGGCCTGCCCAAGCATCCTGCACCCCGGGGACCCATGGCCGCTCAGATGCTGTCCCACAGCTTGGGGTTGTGCCTCTGACCTCCCCAACTTGTGCCCAGGTCTGGACCAGTTGCTGCTCTGTCACAGGGTGATGGACGTGGCCCAGATCCCTCCTCTTCTGACTGGCTGCTCATTTTCCTACTGCAAAAATATTTCTTATTGCTTCACTGAGGGCTGTTGGGGTGAGCAGAGGGTTGGGGCCCGTGACAAGGACACCCTTGTGTCCAGCTCAAACCTGCTGCAGACATGGACAATCCTCTCTGTCCTTTGTCTGCCCCCATACACCTTAGGGGCTCTGTGATGGAGAATTGCATCCAGGAGCTGGGCCTGAGGATGAGTTGTAATTGCCTTTTCATTTCATTTTTGGTAGGAAACCCCCCAGAACAGCCTCCCTGGCAGCAGTACCACGGTCCCATGCCCCGAGTGTCCTGCGTTTGCCCGCGCAGCAAGTGCTGCTCAATGAAGCCAGAGCGTTCATGGCAAAACCTCAGCAGTTTTTTCCCTGTTTTTTCCCCATTTTAATGCCACAGGAACTAAACACACCATAAAGCCGCTGCCCGCAGCCTGGCTGTTTCATCCAGGTAGCGCAGGCTGCAGTTTCGGTGGTGGGGGTGGCGGGGAAGGGGCAGCCAGCGATTAACGGGAGGAACCATTTGGTGACCACCTTGTGTGACCATCTGTAACAGATTACGGTGTCAGCGCTCGTAAAAGCCGGGATTCAATCAAGCGCCCGGCAGGTAGCGGGGGGCCCCGCTGGCAGGGGCCGTGGTGCCGGGGTGCGGGCTGTGCCGGCTCCGGGCTGCCGCGCTCCCCGGGCGGCGGCACGGCCACAGCGTCAAGCGTTTGAACTCTGCTGTTTAATTTCCACGGACCTCCACAGGACCTTTAAGCAAGCACGTACGTCCCCTCGGCTCCTGGAGCCCTTTCAAAGGCGCCGGGGAAACCACAAAGTGCCTTTTCCTCCCAGAGAGGACTAGTTTTTTCCCCCCTCCCTGACCTGATGCAGAATTAAGGGTGTTTGGAAACCCACCCTGCCACAGAATCCACCCCCAGGCCAGAGAGCTGGGGCAGACCCGCGCGGAGATGCTATGTTAAGAAGGGCTTTCAGGCTTCGATGATGTTGTTTGAAATTGTCCTCTCTCTGCAGGCATCTGGAGTGTCTCAGAGGGGATGAGAAGGGAAGGGGGTGGATTACAGCCACCTTTGCAGAGACTAAGCTTCATCTACTTAGTGATTTGTGGGCTACAGATCCCAAAACTGCCTTTTTCACCCTTTTTTGTCCCTATCTCTTGGGGATGGGCATGAGGCACGCCTGACCCTGGTGCAGTGAGGGTGAAGAGCAGCTCTGGGGCCACTCTGCACCCAAAGTCTAATGGGCCACATGGGCATTGGGAAGAGGAAAGAGGGAAAAAGAAGACAGGCTCAAAAGCATTTAAAGACAAGGAACACGCTGAGCCCGTCTCATGCTCAGCTGAGCTGAGGGCTCCCTGCAGAGCTCACATCACAGTGGGAAGCCAGCAGTGGGTGGGGGACAGCCCTGCCACTGCCCCTGGAACACTTTCCCCCACCTTCAGAGCAGTAGGAAGGAAAAAAATTTCCACTTTCTTCTCCTGTCGCTGCAAAACTGTTTGATAAAAATGTTCTCTTCGTGATCTCCCGGATCCCCCGCAGCCTCCAGAGGAGAGTTTCCAGCATCTGAGCGTGTAGCCCCGGGAGAAGGCGGCCAAAGCCCAGCCCCTACAAAGTGTAGCAGCTTAATTCTTTTTTTGGCTCCTACCTTAGCTAGAAAAAGCTGAATAAACAAACAGAAACCGGGCAGGATCCAGGGAAAGGCCCATTATTAAAGTCAGTGGCTGGACGGCTGTTTCTGATTTGGGGAAGGGAATGACTGCAGCTTCACGGCAGAAGCCAGGATGGCTCATGGGGTCATCAGCAGAGACAACACAGGTTTCCCACTCGAGATACCTGGGGCTGCGGGAGGCCTTGGAAGATGTGTGCATTTATCCTGGGCTGGACTAGAAGCAGGTGCCGGTGCAGGGCTCAGCGAGTCCCTGTCAACAGGCAGTCCTGGTGAAAGCCTCCGTCCATTAACAGCTCGCCATAAGGACCGGAGTTCACAAACAAGCTGCAGGTGTAGCTATTGTTTTTCTGCCTCTGGGCTATTGACACAAGCAATAATCTCAAATTAATCTTTAATCGGATGATGAACTGATAGCGTGGGGCTGGGAAGGTGCGAGTCTTCCCATGGAGACAAAGAGCACTGCAAATGTGGAGAGAGCGAGCCAGGGAGACCTGGGGAAGGGGAGAAAGGCCAAAGGATTAAATCAAGATGATTTCTCCCTGCGGATGCAGGCAGGTTGCAGCATCACTGTGGTCTTACCATCAGCTGTGCTCACCTTTCCGAGGGCATCGCCTCTCCCCAGCCACGCTGCCTGTGAGTCCCTCCCTGCCTGTCCCCATGCCGGCGGGACGAAGGGCGATGCCCACCCCAGGGCTGCACCGAGCCCCAGCGAAGCATCAGCCACCTGCCAAAACAGGGCGAGCTCACGCCTCGCCGGCTCAAATCCCAGGCTGTAAATCCTCCCGGCAGAGGCCGGCTCTCTCCTGGGTGAAATGAGCACAAACTCCTCACCCTGAGTGCCCGGGGCAGCTTTGCTCACCCCACCTGGTTGAGAAATGCCTTCCTGGGGCTGTCTCACTCTCCAGCTCTTTATGTCCCTTGCATAAATGTCGCAGCAGCAGCCGTGGCCGGCGGGAGGACTGGCAGTGCCCAGCTGCGCTCACCGGGGTTTGAGAGACTGCGGAGGGATGGACAGGCGCAATACTGGTGTGGGTTAAATTGTTGTTTCTCCCTTTTCGCTCTCAGCCAGTCCCCACAACAGGGAAAGCTTTGGGGGCTGCTGGTGCTGTCACACCAGTGGGCATGGTCTCGTGTGGGATGGGAGCGGGTCTCCGTCCCCCGGCTGGTGCAGGCAGATGGGTAACGCTGAGCAAACAGCCTGGGGCGGCCATGGAGCCCCTCTGCAGAGACACCCTCGCCAGAGCCCCCAGCACTTCACAACCCGCTCCGCTAATGGCAGTGGGGTAAAAATGAAAGCCATGAAGCTGTTATATTAAATATCTTCACCTGAGGGTGAACACTTTGGCACAAGGGACACAAGCGCAGGCACAGCAGTGACCCATGTCCTCCCCACAAGAAGCAGCACAGGAGTTACCAGCCTGCGCCGACAGCTTTACAATAGCAATGCTGTGCTGTAACTTATTGGAGATCTGCCTAGAAAATCATCAGAAAGTATTTTAAATCCAGCATAACATACATATTTATGGATCACCTTCTGTTTTACTGGGCTCCCTGAAAGCAATGCGAGGCCTGTTTTACTTTTCTCAATAAAAAGGCTCACATTTCACATGCGAGGAGATTGGCGTCTCCCGAGCTAATTAATCCGGGTTCCCCTCCACCTCCGCATTTTCCACGCAGGGTTATGCTGGCGACACTTTGTCTGTGGCCGCTCCGGGGAGGACGGTGCTGCACATTAAGCCTCCTTTGCTGGCGATGCGCTGGAGGCAGAGCGGGGCAAGGCGAGGAAGTGGCGGCGTGTCGCGGCACAGAGTCATAGCCCGTTATAAAGAGCTTCAAGGGCCTGCATTATGTCATTACTCAATTAGCCTGTTGGTAATAGCACTTCATTAGAGAGACAGTTCCTATTCACTGGCCCTAATCCACTTTCTAAAGACAGGGCTGGAGCCATTGATCGCTTTTCCCGCTTTCCTGAAGAGGCAGAAAGCGGGTTTGGAGAATGGCCCTGCGGCGGGCAGGGGGGAGCAATCCTGCCACTGTCCCAAAAACCGAGATGGGGGCAGCAGCACCCAGCCCTGTCAGCTCGAGGATGTATAGGGGTGCAGAGCACCTGCCCTTCTCACCGATCTCAGAAACCAGGCTGTTAACCAGAGAACAAAAGAGTTTTGGTGTCAAACCATAGGTGACCACAGCTGGGGACGTGACCCCTCCTCGCCTGGCCGGATGCGATGGGTGAGCCGGTGCCAAGGATGCTCTTGGGGGACTGGCTGTGGGGACAGGCACCACCTGCCCAGCCTGCACCTTGCTTCAGTCCACAGTGGGGGTGGAAAGAAAAGCTTCTCTTTTTATTTATTTTTTGTTGGGTTTTTTTCTCTTTTTTTTTTTTTTTTCCTCTTTCCCGCCCCCTCCTCCGCTCTGTGACATGCAGTGCTCGGTGGAAACTGAAGCGGGGTAGGAAGTGGCGCGAGAGCCGTGCGCAGGAAACCGATGTGTGTCAGGAAAGGATGTCAGTGCCGGCGGTGGGACCGAGAGGCCAACAGCCAGCGCAGGAGCTGCCCCCGCCCTGCCGGCGACTCGCTGATGAGAGGGGCAGGAAGCGAAACGGAGCCCTTCCTCTATAAATAAAGGTATCTGCTTCCATCTGAGGTGGTGATAAAGCAAGCCCGGAGGTGCGGGGAGCTCCCAGCCAGCACAGAGGTGCTCAGCCAGGGTAGCACCATGAGGCTGACAAGTGTACCCCATGTCCTGCCCACCCTGCTGGCTTCAAAGCCAGTGGGCTCCTGTGCCCTGCAGGGACCTGGTCCCCCAAGTCCTCCCACCACAATGGCTAGAGCATCCTCAGCTGCAGCCCCACGCAAAGCTGCTGCACAGCTGGTGCTTGGGGCCACAGTGAGCCACCAGGCCACAGGCACCTTGCCTGCCCCACCTCTTCCTTCCCCGGGGTGTCCATCAGCCAGATGCCCCCTTCATGCCATGATGCCATGGGAGGAGCTGGGCTTAAGGGTTTTCCCTCCCCCATAAAAAATAACCATTGCTCAGACGTCAGAAAGATGCAGCTTAACACAGAAGTTATTTTAGGTCAAAAGCAGTACTGGGGTAGGAAAGTTTACTGCCCTAGTTAAAGCAGCTGCTGTCTCTGATCAATATCATCCAAATTTTCCCCCCCAAAACCTCACTTTACAGCAATAGCCTTCCATCGTCCCTTCCACTGGGTTGGAGGGCAGCAACGTGGGGCCCCTATTTGCTGGAAAAATTAGTAGTTATTAGTACTTGTGATTATTAGTAGTTATTAGTACTTGTGATTCAGCCCAGGACCTGAAAGCCAGTTTTCAAATGCAGACACCATGATAGATGGCAACTGGTTTCCCTCAAATGGTCTTTAGAGCATCCCAGGAGCCAAAACAGCAGCTGGCACGTAACCGAGGGCAGAGACTGCAGTACTTGCTGGCTGCAGGGGAGGAAGGGAAGGCTGGGGTGTCACACGCCACCATCCATTGGGAAGTCCAAATCTTCCACGATTTAAGCAAACACCTTGTTTTCATTCAAACACTTTTGCCATTTCATAATACTGGCTACTTCTCTCTGAAAGGAAATAGCTGTCCCATAAATAAAGGGAGGTGGGAGGGAGCGTGAGGAAGGCTGTGAGCGCAGGCGAAGCAGATGCAGAAAGCTTTTCCCGGCGTGCTCCAGCTCACCGCCGGAGGATAACATCAGCAAGCAGAAGAGCAGAGAGGGTCCGTGGCGCACATGCGTGCCAAGGAGCTGCTCACACATGGCCATGCCTGGGGCATCCCCAGTCCTCCCCTTGTCACCCTCTGAACATCCTTCCCAGGAGCATCATCCCAGGTGGCAGGCCCAGCGTGGCAGGGTCATGCTGAAAGCAGTCCCTGGGGTGAGCCCCTCACACCGAGCCCCAGACCTGGACTCCTGGACACCCGGAGCTGTTTCCCCACTGCAGCAGGAACCTCAGGTTGGGGGTCCTGCAAAACCACCTTGTGGCACCAAGCGAGGACAGGTCAGCAGAGAAGGGAACAGATGGGCAGGTGCGGGTACCACATTCCATCTCCAACACCGACTCGATCCTCCAACATCCTCGATCATGGCATGTCATCTCCATGTGCACTCTTTTCCACGCACCGTGGGGAATATCATACCGCAGCTGCAGCCATAAGGAGGTCTCCGAGCCCGATGGTGGGGAGCAGACATGCCAGCAGTCATGCCAAGACACGAGAAGGGGCACGAGGACCAGTACCCTCCCAGGGGACCCTCACCAGCAGCCCCACGGGGACGCTGGGGACCCGCTGGCCCTGCATACCTGCGGTTCGGGGCTCTGCCAGCTGTGGGTTTCTCTCTGCTGGCCTGGCCTCAGTGCTGAGCCATTAATAACCAGCTCTAGTTGTGAGTCTCCAGCCCGCAGCCCCTATTTTCTTTCAAAATCAAGCTGCGATGGGAATGAATTATCTCTCTTCATTTTCATTTTCCCTCTGTCTCTGCTGCTGGCAAATTAACAGCTTCCCTTGATGCCAAACGGTCTGCAGTTTATCTCCCAAAGTACAAGTTTCACTCCCAATCTGCACTGGGGAAACTTAAAGTAATTGCAGAAAACTATTCTGAAAGCGATCCAGCAGCAAAGAAGTCAAATAAATAGGGACCATATGCACCACACCAGTCAGAGGCGCCGCACAAAGATGCTCTCACTGGCAGAGCTCAGTCCCACCCCGAGCCAGCGGCATGGCTCGCCTGCCCCACACACAGGGCTCTGCTCTGGGACAAAAATGTTCTCAGGGGGTGGTTTGCAGTGTTAGAAGCTGCCTGACTTTGCAAACTGAGTTTTGCACACACACTTGTTGGGTGTGTTTTCACCCAGGGTTCAGCTGGCTTTTGGTGGAGGATGGAGAAGACACCTGGTTGCTAACCCCGGGAACTGCCACCAGTGGGTATTTAAACCAGCCTCTGGGTGCCACACCATGGGGAGGATTTCCAGTGTGCCATGAAAGACTCTTCCTAAGGGCCCCATTTGCTGTTGGGCTGCATGGGGTCTTGCTAACAAGGTCTCATGTAGAGATTCGAGTTTCCTCAGCTGCAGCAGGCTTGGCTGCTTTGCTTCCCATCACCCTTCTTCACCTATTAAATGGGGTGCAGGCACTGCGAGGTCTGTCAGCCCCCAAGCCAGGCTCCTGGTGCTGGCCCTGGGGTGCACTGTCAAGCAGGATCCGGCCCCAGCCCTGCACCATGAAGGTCTGCCATGGCCCTCGGTGGCTCTGTGAGGGACAGCAGAGGTGGATGCAAAGCATTGCCTAAAGCAGATGATGCTGAGACCCTTGATCCCTGTGCAGCCCAGCGCTGCCTGGCCTTGCACATGCATTTTGGGTCCCACCTCAGTCCCCGTTGGCAAGCCCAGTGCTGCCTGACTGTTCAGCACTGCTGGGGCAGCCAGTCCCATTCCTCTGCGACTGGGAGAGGCAGCAGCCGAAGGTCTGATCCCGCAGCCACCTTCACCCAGTCCCTGCTTTACATCAAGGAGCCCCAGCACAGATCAAAGCACTCTGAGGTTTTCCTTGCACAGCCTGAAGTGCTCTCAGAGGGTGATGCACTGCTGTCAGCAGTCCCCAGCTGCAGGAACGGGGTTACCCCCACCCCATCACAGCCACCTACTTATTGCCGCTCCTCTGGCGGGCAGGCTCTTGGCCAGGTCTGTGGACCCTCAGCATCGCTCGGCACCGAGCTCCTGCACCGGCTGCCCATGGTGGTGCCTGAGTGGCTGGTGCTCCCCTGCCCCTTGCTAAGGTGCTGCTGGGTATCCTCTTGCTCAGCATCACCTGCACTTGCCCATGGATGGAGGGGACAGCAGCACTTGGCATGGTAGTGGTGACTGCCAAAGTGTGGGAGCTCGGGAGGGTGACAGTGCACAGCCCCTCCTGGGGGACATGAAGCACTTGGACGCCTGTTATCACCGAGTGTTGGGGAAAATACTGTTATTAGACAGAAAGAAGAAAAATAATAATGGCTAATGCTTCCAGAAGTAATTTTGGGAGCCTCAATTTAGAAAGCCAAAATTGAGCTCCCTTGAAGAGGCTGTTTTCCAGAGGCTTCTCCAAAATGTCTGGAGGAGTTATCTGTCATTTGGCACCAGCAGCTTTTGCCATTTCTGCGAGCTGTGGCTGGGACCTGCTAGTTATGATGCCTGCCTTGCCTGGCGCTGGGGCTGCCCATCACCAAGCAGTGAGGAGTCATCTCACAAAACCCTCCAGCTTTGGACGGGTCAGGCTGTGCCAGCAACACCGGGCTAGCGTCACCCCAGGCTTGGGTTGTGACCACGAGTGAGGTTTCTGAAAATAGTCCCTGGCACCCCTCCACGCTGCCAGGCCAGGCCAAGTGTCTCTGAGACTTGCTTCCAGCTTCCCCATAGCCCCAGTGAGAAGAGAAGCCTCTCTGCCTCTACACTGCCTTAGCCCCCCTTCACCCTGCAGAGCCCTCTGTCCCCCCGGGCTGCCCCTCAGCCCCGCAGCCATCCCGACGGCTGCGCTGAAGGCAGCCTGCCTATATAAAATTAGCACCCTCGCAGGAGGCTGCGAGGGGAAACCTGCCCTGGGCGGCCGCAATGGGAAGCAGATGCTCTGTGATTAAGCCCACATGCACAGGACAAGACTGTCCTCCGAGGGGGCTGCGGTGCCCAGGCCAGGGGACAGAGGGCACCGGATGGAGCAAAGGCTGCTTTGGGCAGGGATGGCTCAGGCTGGGAGCTGGCAGAGGGGCTGGATGCAGCCCGGCTGCTGCTGGCCAGGGCTGGGGAGGGCTGGCAGGATGGAGCCACAGGGTCTGCCTCTGTCCCCCCTGCATGTCCTTGAGTGATGTTCAGGGTGGAAATGGTCTTAGACTAAGTGCAGCTCCCCTGATGGTAATGCCTTGTGCTTGTGGGAGCCAAACCGGACTTTTCACTACATCGCGCTGAAGGATTGTGTGAGATGAGGGCTGGGGAGCTGCAACCCAATGACTTGTGCTGCTGGGTATGAAGCAGTGGAGGCCAAGAGGGCAAGGAGAGCCCATCCTCTGGAGAAGTGTCCCCAGCAGAAATTTGCAGACTACTTGGAGGAACAAGCATCCGGCTCCAGCCAGCAGCCCAGCTCCCCAAACCTTCCCCCTCCATGTGACCCTGGTCACCGAAACGCCATATCTCTTCCCTGCATGAAGGGATGCAGCAGAGTTTCAAAGTCCAGGGGCTGGTGACCCCGGACGGGCCTCTCCTGCTCGGCCATGTTGGGAGGTGCAGAGGGAAGACACGGTTTTGCTGACTGCAGTCACCTCTCCTGCTGTCCGGGGAGTTAAAAGCCCCGCACCGAACAAGCAGTGTAACCTGAGAGTGATTTTCTAGATAAGATCTGGGCAAAGGAGGGGGGGGATTTTGCAAGGTCAGGTCACAGGGGGCTCACTGACCCCTCCAAACACAAGTCTGGGACACCAGCACCAGCAGGCTGGGGAGGATGCTCTTCAGCATTGCTGGCTTCATTTCTTCTCATTTTCTTCCCTTTCATGGTTTTGTCTCTGAAGGGGGGAAGTCCCCACTTATCTCCTGCCCTCCCCAGCCTCCCCAGTGTGGTTTCTCCAGCCTCGCAATAAGGGATGTCCATTTCTGTTTCTTCTCAAGACATTTTTCCACCCACCCTCTCTGGCCCTGGTGGGAATTGTCAGCTTCGAGATAACGAGAAGGATGAATTGTTCATACAGGATGTTGCATGAAGCCCAAGTGCTATTTGCAGGCAATTTTAATAAGTAATAATAAGGAGAGAGAACTCCAAAGGAAGTAACCTGGTACAGCAGACAAGGCAGATTTATCAAGGCAGGGAGGAAATACTCCCCAGAAATGAATCTGGCATGAGTTCCTGCACACCAGTCCCACGATCCTGTCTGCCACCACAGGCAACTCTTATCTGAAACAGTCCAGTGTTTAAAATAGACTGAAAAATAAATAGTCTTCCAGCGCGACTGATCCTCCAGAGCCTGCAGTTCATCCCAGCAGCATTTACAGTTTTCTCTGGAGTGTTTCCGACATGTACTTCAAGGCCTTCCAACTCTTTTCTCCTCCCCTGCTTGTGACATTAATGAACCTTAAGGGATTCTTAAAGCACATTTTATGTGGATGTATTTTTAAGCAGGAGAAGGAGAGAGTGGTTCCCAGCCCTCCGTGCCTGGGGTGGATGGAGACTCACTTTGCGAGGCGCACTCCAAACAGGAATCCATCAAACGCCAGGGCTAAGTGTTGCTGCAGCAGCTCCGCGAGCCGTGAAGTTGTTTAATGTTCATTGTTCACAGCTGTGTCACCCTAATAGAGTATTTTATTGTTTTTCCAGTTGTACTTAAAACCATCATTCATTATCCTGCCCAGCCAGCGAGTGCCTCACCTTTAATTGATGACACGAGACGAAACGCCTGGTCAAAGTTTCCAGTGTCTCCACCACAACTGGGGCTGGCTCCCTGCCATCCCAGACCATGCCAGCATAGTTCAGCCCCAGCAGGTGACACCCCTCCAGGCCAAGGGAGACATGGCCACCGGGAGCCCTGGTCCCCCGTGGTGTGGCTCCTGGGGGAGCAGGTCTGCATGGAGCAGTGGTTCTACCTGGGATGGGACGCCTGCTTGGTGCGGATGAACCAGGAACCCTGAGGAGAGAGCAGACACCCCGAGGTGATGGGGATGCTACAAGCCACTCCCTAGGCTGTGACAAGGACAAGCCTGTGTGGCAGCAAAGGCCATGGGGCCATCCCTGCCTGCCTGCAGAGCAGGACAGCCCACAGCCATTGGCTTGCCCTGATTGAATCAGCCCTGACCGGGGGCATCTTATCTCCCGTAAGGGGCTGGGGGAGGTGGAGGTGAGGTCCAAACAGCCCTGGTGCTGCGTATCCCACTGCATCCAGCTCCGGCATCAGTGTCCACTCCTGCAGGTACACCTTGCCGGGTCTAACAGCCCCAAAAAGTACCTTTTTGGCCAGCAGAGCCATTCCCCCACATTGTCCCCCCATGCCAGGCTAGCCCGTCCCCCGTCCTGCCCCGAGCCACCCCAACGCCCACCCGCCCAGAGGCCAGCCCATGATGTGGGCCTGTGACAACTAATTACAGTAACTGTTTTTGCTGGGAAACAACCCTTTCCACAGGCAGGGAAGTCTCCCTGCGCCATGTAAGTCCTGACAGACTCTCTACAGTAGTTAAAAGGGACAGCATTAAAGAAAAAGAACTTAAACAACCCCAAAGTGAAGGGCCTGTAATTTATTTACTCCCCTCAATGAATGCTGGTTGCAAATCACTCTGTATAAAAATAACTCCTTTCTCCAACTTTTGATCTCTGATATTCCTGTATTTCCCTGGGGAAAATGTAAATCTATGAACTTATTACTAATGTTTCCTGTCCCTGACAGTGGAGCCAGTTGATATTTTACTTGAGAAGCTGGAGAGAAAAAAAAAAAAGCAGCATAAACTTAATGACTGCGGACTGTTTCCAATCTTAGTTTCACTTTTCAGATGGAGAGTTTCCATCTTACAACAGGGAGAGGGAGATTTTTAAATAAAACATGATTTAACTTTAGCCAAACTTCCTCCTAGTGTTTATGCTTTTGGCTCGGGGCTTGATCCATTTAAAGCTGGTTCCTTTTGAAGCAGCCCCGGCTCATCACTGCGCACCGACACGACGGCGTGGAAATTGTCTGTTCCACTTCTGAATCCGAATTCCCCGGCCTCTCCCTGGCCCACTGCCCTCCTGCTTTGCTCTGCCTCGGGGAATGGCTCCTGGCTCCTGCTCACCTGTGCCAGCAGCGGGCAGAGGTGGCTGATGGTGGTGGCACCTTTCGCTTGCTGGACATCCCCTCGGCATTGCTGCAGGCACCCAGCTTGGCCATACAAAGTGCAGTTGTACAAAACATCTCCACGTCACTGCTGGCCCTGGCCATTGTCATTTCATAGCCCCAAAGCCACATCTGGGAGCGGATGGTGGGCAGGCACGGGGTGGGAGCTGGCACTCAGGAGTCCAAAAAATGTTTGGAGACTTTCCAAATTGTTTCATTTTGGTGTGTTCCCCCCCAAACTACACGTTTCTAGTTCACAACAGGCTTCGCTTGGAAAGGTAAGCTCTTTAAAAAGCGAACTGACGTTTGGAAGTGATGGCAGCGGGAGGCTCTGCTCAGCCTGCTGTGCTCCCGCCCGGGGCTACACAGGTACAGTGTGATCTCAGCAAGATTTTTCAGCTTTTCTCCTATTTCAGGATAGAAAAAAAAAATCCCTCAGAAAATCTCAGAACACAGGAAGATCCTTTCCTGGCAGCGCTGGTGCTGGGAAGACGCCTGTGTGCAGGCAGCCCAAGCCTGACTCCTGTGAAAACAGCTTCTTCAGCTTCTCCCTCCTGGCTCAGGCTCTTCTCCCCATCCCGCAGAGCCCAGCCAGAGCCGGGAGCCCTCCCAGTCCTGGGATGGCTGGCGTCAAAGGGGGAACATCAGTTGCTCTCCTGCATGCTCTGCCCACACCTGCAGTCCCCTGCCCTCTAGAGCCGCCCACCCCTGCCCTGCTCAGCCCCCATGGTGCCCACACCGGGCTGGGTGCTGAGGGGACCTGGGGGCACAGGGGAGATGGGCGAAGCAGAGGCAGCCTGGCCCGGCGGCCGCTGGCCGGAGTGAGCAGCAGACCTGACGCCAGGCGTGGAAGCCGGCTCCCGCAGGAGCAATTCAGGCACTGTTTTAACGTCAGCCAAAATGCAGGGAATAAAAGGAACTTTAATGGGGTCTAAGTTGAGCTGTGCACCCTGGAGGATTCCTGGCTGCCTCTGTTCGTGTCAGATAAATAACACTGTGACTGCAGTAATGTTTAACATCCCCTCTCATTATCTCGCTGGCATCCCTGGGCTCCTGCAGGGATTGCAGCCAGGCCCCAGCCACATCTTCCCCTCAGTCCTGTCCCGCTAGCTGGGCTGCAGCAGCACTTAAGAGCATTTTTGAAATGCAGCCTGATCCAGGGCTTAGGAGAAGAGTCTATGAGCTGAGCTCAGCACTGGTCCCACTGTGAGGCAAGAGCCCCAGGGCTGCTTCTGTCACTGGGAGAGCCCCAGCACCCTGTCCCTGCAGACCAGCTCCCTCCTGGTGCCACCGGCTTGCCAGGCAGACCCAGTGCCAACCTGAGTCCCCTCTTTGCCTCAGTTTCCCCATCTGTAGTGCAGCCTTAGTGAACCTGACTATTTTTTCTAAAGAGATTTGAAGTTTAAAGCTGAAAAAACCCTGCATCTTATACTTAGGCAGTCGTTATTAATAATTAATACTTGCTAAGCCTAATAAGCTTCATCAGCCATTCCGGCATCCCAAAGGGTCTGTTGGAATGAAGGGCACTTGTGTCCTGTGTCCCATGTCCCACATCCCATGTCCCTGCCATAGCAGATGCCATCTGTCGTAGCCTCTCACAGGCTTCTGCCCAGTGTCTCCTTTTCTGCTGGGAAGGTTTGATTTTTCTAGGACGAGGGCTGGAGAGAAATACCACCTTTGGAAACAACCCTGGGTCCGATGTGGGTGCCTGCTGCCCCGCTCTACCGGTGGGTCAGAACAAGGGAGAATTGAGCCGTGCAACCTGCCAGCCCTTAAAGGGCTGCTTGTGCCAGGGACCACCAGCACTGCCATGCTGGGGGGAAACTGTCCCCCTGCTGCCACCACGGCAGAGGAGCCGTGTCCAGCTAACAGCACATTCCTCGACCTCCCAGCCGGCCTGCACGGCCCTTGGCCAGCCGATCCCCACTGCCACTCTCCAGGGATGCTGAGCATCGCCCTCTGCAAGACCCGTATGGCTCCCAGGGATGTGTGTGTGGGGAGTCTTTCCCAGGCATTTGAAAATGTAAATGCACAAATGTTTTCTCAGGGTGACGGCTCACTCACCCCCAGCTCAATAGAGGACACAGGACTACAGAAACAGTCACCAAACTGGCCCCATTGCCTGAATTGTCCCCATGGAGTTTGGATAAGCCATGATATGCCCCTTCTGGGCAGAGCAAACCTTGCACAGACCCCCAGTACCCCCAGGATGAGGGTGGAGGGTGTTCAGCACTGGTGACCTGGGCAAATTTTGGCTGGAGAGTCATGCAAGAGCTGATTCCGGCACCACAGTGATGTACACACGGGCTTTTCCTCAGAAATTCCCTGTCTTCTCCTTGCCTTTTAATTCCACAGGTGGGTCTCCCAGTACCACTGGACCCCCAGAGACTGTCAGGAGAAACAGCACACGCTCTTCTCCATCCTAATGGCATTTCCATCCAGGTTGTCATCTGATGTGCCTGGCTCCCTGGACCTTTCAGAGCCACTACAACTTCCCATCACCATCCAGCTACAAAAGGCACTTCATTAACGTCTTGCACAACAGATGTGTGTACCAGCAGTCAGACACTCCTGAATAAGCCAAACGCTGGCAGCTCAACTTCAATATCTGTCCCACTTTCCAATAACGTGTAGCTCCCACCAGCAACCCCCACTCTGGTGACCAGAGCAGAGCATCCCAGCTTGAATGCTAATGGTAGCCCTTTTTCTCAGCAGTAAAAGCCCTTTTTCTCAGTCATTCGTCTGCACCAGTTCTTTGCAGGGATCAGCACATTGCCTGGGTAATGTGGTGGCAGAGAGACACATCCCTCATGCTGCAGCTGGCTGGGAAGCCTCCCAGTTGCAACGGCCACTGTCCCCAATGTTCCCAAAAGTGCCAGACAGCCTGGGGAAGAGCGATGGCTCTGGGTTATGTGGCTGCCCAGGCTCTGGGGTCCCTCTTTCCCCCACCTCACCTCCCTGTGAACTCTTTGAGCTGTTTTTTGGCACCATGGGTTCCTCATGCTGCACTGACCACTAATGCGAGGCTGTCCAGATCTGGGATCCCAGACAAGCGGGGCATTTTCCACTGTTTCCCCTCATCTCTGAGCTCTTCTAATGCCTCCCTCCTAATAATGCTCTGTTTCCCTGCCATTTCAGCTCCTCTCCCTCTCTGGGCTGGGCTCGTGGAGCAGGATAGGCTCTGTAGGCATACTGACAGAGATGGCCATCCCATCAGAATCCCAGGCATGTTAGGAGATGGTTAGAAATACCATGCTTTTATTTTCATTTCCCCTTCTCTTAACTACAGCTAGGCACGAACCCACTTCCCAGCCATGAACCCTCCCTGTGTAGGCAGTGCCACAGCGGGGTCCAGCAGCACCCACGGCCACCCCTCACCAGCTGCATCGCCCCATCCGAGTTATTCCATTGCTGGGAGCAATGGAAACACGGTTCTTCCCCCACCTTTCAAGTGCGAACAGCCAAGTGTGTCTCAGAACAAGCCTACAGCTCCAGGAGCTGCTTTTAAGACAAATATTTCACTGTGGAGACCCATAGCAAATGAACCATTATGCTGCCAGCCCAGCTCCCGCTGTCCATGTGTCAATCTGTTGTGCCCACAGCTGTAACATCTGTCCTCTCACACCTGGCAGCAAGGGGGGAGCATGTGAGGCAGCACAGGGCGCTCACATTCAGTCCCATTCTTGGAGAAACCCCTTTTTTTCATCCAAGTATATACTTCCATCCAATTTCAGGCCAAGTGCTACCCACCAGCTGCCCGGTTGGGGCTGCACTGTTGGGATCACTGTGAGCCGAGCCAGCCCTTCTCCGGCACAGCCAGGGCAGAACACCAGCACGGCTCATAGCTCGATGGTGGTGGAGGTGACAGTGAGAGCTGCTGGGTCAGGGGCTGCTCTGATCCCTCTTGATGCCCTGCACATTCAGGGGAGCCCATCAGTTTTTTTCACCCTTTTGGCAAGTCCCCAGGTGGTTTCCTGGCACTTGGGGGCAGGATTAGCTTTTGGCACTTGCCACCTAGCAAATGTCCTTATTGTCACCTCCATGGGCTGGCCCTCAGGATGCGGTGCTGGGGGAGCTACCTGACCCCAGATCTGCCTGTAGCCTGCCTGCCTGGCTCGCTTCTGCTTTTGGGCATTTAACACTGTCTGGAAGCTGTGTCGGGGGGAGAAGAGGAGACAGACAGACGGACGGGAGCTGCTCTGATGTAAAACAGAGACGGAGAAGTGAGAGCGGAGCCTACGAACACCCCAGTGAGCAGCCCAGCGCCGGGGACAGGGCGAGAAGCACGTTTGTGTCATTACTCATGGAGAAGCTGGCAGGGAGGCGCACGGAGAGGGCCAGATCCCTGCTGCTGAAGCACTGCTGACTTCGCACAGGCGCATCAGGAGGGAGTGCAGCCCGACGGCTGCGCCAGGATCTGGCCTCTTCCCACCGTGGGAAGCGCAAAGCGAGCTCAAAGCGTGGAGCCAGGGATGCTCCATGGCCCCGGGGCTGGTGCGGGGTCCGACCTGCTGTGAGGATGCATCACAGCATCTCTGGCTGAAGGGAGAGAGAAGGAGATGGGCAGGTTGGCCTCACACAAGGAGGACAGCCCCACGCCAGGAGCCATGGCTCCACACAGCCCCCACCCCATGAGGGCCAAGCTTTCCTCCACTTACCTAAATAGGGCAAAGAAAGAGAAGGAAAAACGCAGGGGAGGAAATGGCCCATCCCCAGCAGCCCTCAGCGCACATTTCCTCTGCCGAGCAGCCAGGAAAGTCTCGGGTGGATGGTGGAGCCACCTCCGCGCTGAGTCCCAGAGCTCCAGCTCCTATTCCTGTTTTCCGGCAGGGAAACCCCACCTTGGCACATGGTGGAGCATGAAGCACATCTGCTCCCTGAGGCCACCAGCACCCCTTTTACTGTCTCTGCCTGGATCTGCGGCAGGAATAACCAGGCAGGCCCCCTTCTCCAAGGACACAGGACTGGGATGAAACCTCATGTGGGCTCATCCCCCAGCCCTTTGCAGCCTGGAGTTTCCTTTGGGGCCATAAAATGAGCCGGGAGCCTCATTGCATCACTTTGGGAAGAGGGTGTGAGTTCCCCAGAGGCAGCCAGCATGCCATGCCCTCGCAGGGGAACGCATGGCTGCTGAGGAACAGGAGCAAGAATTCCCCTGCTGGCTCCCGGCGGGTGGGCAATGCGGGAAGCGGCACCAGGAAGCAGCACCGCAGTGGGACAGAGCCGCACATGGCACCCTGCCCACAGCTGGGACTTTCCCAAATTGCCGAGGTGTGGCTGCAGGGAGGTGGCCCCAGTATGCGGCAGTGGCTTGAGAAGGTGCCAGGGGAGGCCAGGGCCATGCTTGCCAGCAGTGGGGAGGGAAGCCCGGGCACCCGCTCCCAGGGATCAGCCTGGCCTGGCTGCTCAGTGCCAGGTGTTTGGAGACAGCCCAAAGCTTTGCTTTGGTGCGTGTTTGCATCCCAGGCTGGATGGAAACCACACCTGGAACCAAAACCCACGAGGGTGCTCATGGGCTCCTGCTCGGATTGTAGCCCATCTCCACCTGCCAAGACCATCTTCACCACCACCATGGACCTGGGGTCAATGTTTAGCTTCCCGCACACTGGCTAGTTGATGCACGCCATGAGTGATCCCAAGCAGCCCTACAAAACCTGAGCTCCTGCGAGGTCCTCAAGACAGCCTTGGAGAATGGGTCACTCCTTGAATTAACAGCATTACATTGTCCCAGGCAACTTTATACCCTCCTTGTGTGAAGGTGCAGAGGTTTCTGCCTTAATTAGCAATCAAAACCACACCTCAGCACCAGCCCAGTGCCAAAGCTCTATGCAAAGAGCATCGTGGGGTAACCCAGGACAGTGTTGCTATCTATTCCGTGCTAGACGGACGTTGTCTACTGCAGACATTGAAGCACAGAGCAGCAAAGGCAAGTGCCACCTGCAGTGACAGTGACAGTGGGGCCCTCCAGCAGAGCCCTGTGGGTGCCCACACCAATGATTTACGCCAGGACAGGGCAGTAGCACAGCTGCCAGTCACAGCCGGTGGCAGGCAGAGAACTGGGGGGAGCAGGGAAGCTCCCACCCCTTCCCCAACCCTCCCTGAACACAAAGGGAGACAATTTGTGAATGAGCCTGAGCTCAGGCTGGGCAGGAGGGAGGGAATCTTTCCTGAGTCACCCTGCCCCAAAGTGGGGCAGGGACACATGGGTCACCCTGCACTGGTGCTCGGGTCCCTGCCTGCACCCACTGCCCTTCCTCTCTGGCTCTTTCTAACACCATGAACAGCCCTGGATCTGCTGTGGCAGGAGCAGAGGAGATGGGGTTCAGTGGGAGGGGGCTGTGCAGCCTGGGGGACATAACCCAAGCCGAGGCTTTTTGCTGGTGCATTAGTCACTTGGAGAACTCATCGCTTCACAGGCATCGCCTCGTCAACCCCTGATGGGGCTCAGGGAACCACAAGTCATCTGAGAGATTCACATTATCCCCTCAAATAAAACACCACCTGAGAAGATGGAGCCAGGAGGGCTGGGTGAGTGGGGACCCCCGCTGCACCCCACAGTCCAGCTGGGGTGCAGCCCTCGCCTGAGGGGAGCACAGACTCTGCTGGTGGGGGGTGGGCAGTGGAGCTGCGACGCTGACGTTAGCCCGAGAGCTGGAAAGTTTTCTACATACCAGCGTTAGCAGGAATGTTATTTACTGAGCGAGGGAGAGGTCTGACAGAGGAGAAAGCCTCTCACCCAGCTCTTCCCCATGTATGGATGTGGACCAGCGTTACTCAGCAGGATACGGCACAGACAGAGGCACCGGCGCCGGGGCACGGCTCTTCTCGGAGGAAGCTGGATGCAGGATGGGGGGCAGCCCTGCACCCTCTGAGCAACCAGCTGGGCTTTGCAGGGCAGAAAAGCACTGCTCACCAGGATCGCTCCCCAGGACCCCCACCCCAGCTCAGCCAGATTTTATAGAAGGAGGGAGGACACAGGTGGGACATGGCCACCAGCACATGGCCCTGGAGACATGACAGGGTGTGGGAACGCTGCCTTCGCGGGAGGCAGGACAAGCAGAGCATTGCACTGAAAAGAAACTCAAACCCGCCCTTTCCCTTAATAAACCTCCTTACAGCTCAAAGCAAATATTTTTATAAAAGTGGGATTTCACTTCCCATTTGTGTTTCTGACCTTTGGTGAAAGCTGACAGTGAACATGTTCAAAGAGAAACACTCTTTCCCAAACCTGTGGACTTTTTCCAGCCCTGCCGTGGCCCTGGGGAAGCCCGTCCATGTCCCTCCTGCCACTCAGGGCTGCCCACGGATGGGGAAATGCCCACTGCCCTCCCGGCCTCCCAGCTCCCGTTCAGGATAATTATTCGTCATAGAGGGGGTGGATTTTCCTGAGTCACAGGCACATCCAAAGGCCCTGCTCTTCTCCCCAAGGACTTCAAAGGCTTCGCAAACATAAATAGGTGCAGCCCCAGAGTTAAGTCAATAAAGCCTCTTCTGCTGGGGGGACATAGCAGGTGAGGGTCCCAGCCACCTCAAAAGCACTCAGGGTTGCTGATGTCTGCCATGCACAGCCAAGCGACTAAACACAGGCGCTTTTCTTCTCCCACATCCAAATCCTGTGCTGTTTCCCTGCCTTGGATGCTCTCACTGCTCACCCTGCACCCTCATTCCTGGACTGCTGATATTCCCGGGAGCAGCCCCAGCAGGCACAGAGAGTGGATGGCAAGGGAGAAATGGTGGGGATTATTCCTGAGCAAGAGGTATTTTGAGGGTGACTGAGCAGATAGGAGTGCGTTTCCCAGCGGTGGCTGGCCGGGGAAGTTCACAGTATGACTCATGCGCTTTCCCAAGTCCCTGAATCACAGCATTGTGCTGAGAAATCAGAAACGTGCCGTCACCCTCCCGGCACGGCAACATCCCTTCTTGGTGTCTGCACCACGATAGCTTCTTCGGAGGCCCACGCATGGCTCAGGCTCGAGAGGAGCAATATGGGGAGAAAAGAAGCAGCTTCTCCTGAAGCAAATGCCTCCTCCGAGGGCCGGGTTCGGCGCTGAGCCACCGGTATGCTTTGGCAGATCAGAGGCCCCAGAGCTCTCAACCAGCTACTTTAAAATGCCTCTCTTTTCCTTGGTATCCTGGGAAGCAAACAACTTGCACAGGAGGGCATGCATACGTGTGCTCCCTCAGCAAACAAGTCCGGAAAAAAAAAAAAAAAAAAAAAAAGAACCAAGAGGAGCTTTTTCCCGGCGCCCCTCCGCCAGCACCACACCTCTCCCCGCACGCCGAGTACACAGTTTATTTTCCTTCCCATTAAAGTCTCCCCACCAGCCTGGCTCTGGGAAACTCAATTTATGCTCAGAGCTCTGGGTATATTATTCCTAGCGGGAACAGAGAAGGGCAGTCAGCGCGGAGGCGGCTCAGGCAGCCGAACAAGCTGGTCTTTGGTTTCGCGCCGGCAGCGCCGTGCGGGGACGGGAAGTCCCCGTGCAGACAGAAAGTCTGCAGCACCGCCACGGCGGCCGCCCCATGCCACCACGGGGCTGGCTGGGATGGGGACGGGGCGATGGTGATGGCAGGGCTGAGAGGGCTGCAGCAGTGCTGGGGCAGAGGGAGGGAAGGGGGTTGCTCCGGGGCTGGAGCCCCAGGTCAGCGTGTGGCCCTGGGTGGAATCTCCCACACATCCCAGGATAATGGCCCCAATGGGTACTCCATGCCATGGGGCAGGCATCCTCAACCCCACAGCAAGAGCTACCATCCCCAACCAGCACATTGTGCCACAGCTATAAAACCAGGAGGCTCAGAGGGTGGTAGGAGGAGGGAAAGGCTCTTGGTTTTGCCACCCTCAGAGATGCTCCATGGGCTCCAAGCAACGCTGTCCCATGGCCCAGCAAACACCCTGGGGGCACGGAAGATGAGGTTGAACAGGGCAGATCCACACACAGGGCATTCCCAGCACTGTGCCAGGTGTTTTCCAGCTGTTTCAGTGTACCTGAGCTGGCTGCACACTGTACCTCGCCCCAGCAGGGCTGGTGTGATGAAGAGAAAAGCTGTGCCTGTGCCTCTGCCGCAGCATCCCACCACGTCTCCACCACCTCCTTCTACCCACTCCTCTTCTAGACCCATTTTATGTGACCTCAGCCAAGTTAACCCCCCAAGTGTCTGGCATGAGCAGGAGGTGACCTGCCATCCCCACAGCTGGTTTTTCCCCTGCTTTGCAAGGTTACAATAGCTCCTTGTTCCTCCATACGCCCCACTCCTCCTGTATCACATCCTACACGACCGCTTTGCAGTGACCTCATCTTTCTTTTTTTCCATGCCTCCTGCTGAAACCAAGGCCACGCTGCTGCGTCCCAGCCTCTGCCCCACACCGTCTCCTGGGGGTGTCGGAGGGGACAGGGGTCCCCGAGAGCCAGCCAGCCCCCCTTGCCCCAGCACCCGCAGGGTAGCACTGGTGTCCAGGGACCCCCACCACTGGAGCGTGCAACCTGTGAAGGTTCACAGTCCTGACTAAAGAGCCATCTGTGAAATCCATTTACAGCTTTTTCCTGGTTTTTTAACCCCTTTATCCCCACCTAGCCTGTGTCCTGCAATACTGAGTGGCCTCCCCCTCAGCTCCTTCCTTTCCTCTGGGGCACAAGGTGACTCTGTAGGGTGCAGCCCCATGCAGGATCTCACCTCAAGTCTGTGTTTGGTATCAGACACCTCTTCTGTTTCACACGCCATAAACGGCTTGGAGACCCATGCACCAAGGCAGCTCAGTGGCCCTGCACACAGGGCATCTCTGGCCCCGGATGGTTTAGGACAAGCGGCATCTCTGGCCGGGCAGCAATTTGTTGGCTTAGTAACATGCCCCATTTCCAGGGTGCAAAGTTTTTTTCTTCTTGGGACCTTTCCTGTGCCCTCTGCCTCTCCCAGCTCTTTCATGTGGTGTTCACAGGAACCGGGCTTGCATGAAGCAGGAGGAAATCACCAAAGGCTTTCCTCCTTCAGGCCCTGGGACCTTCACATGGTGCTGGGGCTGTGGTTAGCCAGAAGAAAACATTTGTGACAGCCAAGGACTGGTGAGAAACCAAGAGTCGTCCACCTCTCCTTACCGTGCTCATCCAGCCTTGGGTGTCGGGAAAAGGGACCACTTGGAGTGGAGCAGGGATGAGCTGCTACTGTCTTATGCCCAAGTCCAGCCTACATGCAGGTCTGAGTGCCAGGGCCAAGCCTCCCCTTGGGTGCCACCCACCCAATTTCTGCATGCCTGGAGGAGCTCCCCTCGGTGGCACACCCACCCTAGGATGCCACACTGCCAGTGGCTGACAGTGTCTCCAGGGTGGTGGCATTTAAGCACAGTGACCCTTTTGCAGGAGCTCCAGGTCTTGATTGCTCACAGCCTGGCACAGAAGCAGCTGAAAGCCATCTGCCTTTTAGCTTCCCACTGAAATAGGACCTTCCCCTGGCTCTGCCCCTGTCATGCATCACCTGGGGAGGGAAGGTCTTGGCTGCCCCAAGGGTGGGCAGGCAGGCACACCATCTCAAGGATCACATTCCATCTCTGCAACATGGACACCCAAAGGCAACAGGACCTCACTGTGGAGATGCTGTGTGAAACCTCCTTCCAACCTCTGTTCTGGTGAGTCTCAAATACAGTGATGTTTCAAGGTGTAGAGCTGTCCCCGTGTCACCAGAGGATGCAGACACAGGGTCTCTCCTGTACCCCCCTTGGTTAGGGGACACCCACTAATACCTGCATCTTCATGTGAACTATGAAGATGCACTCAAGTGAGTGCAAAGGAGGAGCTGTGAGGCCTTGGGGTCCACACAGGTGGTGGGGAGGGGTTGCCTGTGACCCCACTTTTTTGTTTTTCAGATGATGCTAGCCTGGTGCCTGCTCATGTGGTGGGGAGCCGGGGGGTTGGGGCGGGGAGATGTTTTGCTGTGGGTGTAAGCCTTGGAGCGGGGTGGCACATGCCTGTGAGCGTCAGCATGAGCTCACGTCTGCCGGCAGCGACACAGCCTGAAGAGCCTTAAGTAGGTGTTGAAAATTAGGAGTTTCTTTCAAGAAGCTCTCGGGGTGGGAGGCACCGTGTGGCTCAATGGTGATTGATAGTGTGTGGCCAGCTCGCGGCTGGGCATTGCTGCTTCTGGCTGTGAACACCCCAGCACGGTGGGGATGGAAGCTCTGGGGGGGCACAGCCAAGTGCTGCTTCCACCCACGCATGCTGCGGGCTGGGCATGTGGCCACTGAAATGCTCCTCTGGCCCTCACCACCTGAACATGGGGCTGGGGAGGAGAAGGGAGAGTTGACTCTGCACTGAACTGTGGCTTCTGGAGACACATGTCTGGTTTCTCCTCGCTGCACCCCCCGTGGGAGGTGGGCATGGTGCTTGGTCATGCTCTGTGTGCTCCAGAGCCCAGGAGCTGCCCCTGGATATCGGTACTCCTCCATTGCCTGTGATGGTGTGTCCTCAGGAGGCTCCATAACAAGAGCTGCCTCCCTCTCCTCTGCTGTTGAAGTTGTTTGAGGTTCACAGGTGATGTTCAGAAACTAAACCTCTGCCTGATTTCACCCCAATGTGGTGACTGTGTTTGGGGGGCTGGGCTAGGCTGGGTCTGTGCCTGGGGCAGGCGTGGAACTCCCTGCTCTGACAGTCAGGGCAGCTCCTCCTGCCTTGAAAACAACCTCGGGTTTTCTCTTATTTTGATGTCTGTGGTTCCTGCGAATAGGACTGTTCCTGAATTCCTCCCAAGAGGGCCAGGTGAGAGCGTGGGTGGGCTGTACTGCATTGTGGGTGCCCGGCTCTCCCATGGGTGCTGTGAAGCTGTGTGTGCACATGCTGTGGCAGAGCGCGGGAGCCTTCCCACAGTGTAATCCTGCAACCGCAGCAAACAATTGCTGTTTACCCTGATAAAATTAATGGCAGAGTGAGGGGAAGCAAGCCAGCCACTTCGCAGCCCTGCGGTCAGGCCAGAACTTGTCCTCTGGGTGCACATGGTTTTGTGGGTCCACCATGGCACTGGGTCAGGTGCTCCCTGAGGGTTGCCCCCAAAGATTTAATACGTGAAGCATGACTAGTCCCTGCCTAAGCAATATTGCCTTGGCAAATGTTTGCCTGAAAGGACAGCCGGGTTTCCCTGTGAGGGGCAGGGTCTGGGCTGGACGGGAATGTTGCGGTTAACACATTCCCCTCCCCAGGGAGGTGGCAGGGACCCCCACTCAACCCAGCCGGCCACAGACCCTCACCCGGGTCTTGGATCTCAGCCAGGCAGGGTGGAAAGTAAAGGGCAAGAAATGAATGGTACAGAGACCACATGAGACTTGATGTGTGGCAGGATCAGACCTTCCCCTGGGTGTTTTAACCAATGGTTCCCGTGTCCATCCTGCAGCTCCAGGTGCAGCTCCTGCCATGCTGGTGGGGGCCATGGCTTGCACAGCAGCGGGATCCCCTGCCCTCGCAGGCTGCTTGGAAGGTGGTGATGTGCTGGGGGGAGAATGCCAAGGGCGAGTCATTCCCCACACCGGGCCAAGCCTCGAGATTTCTGGGCTGTTTTCCATGCATTTCCATACACTGGAGCCATTGGCTTGCGGCACAACGGTGTGGGCTGCTCCCCCAGTCCCGGCGCCGGGCTGCAGCCTGGAGCGCTCGGCAGCCAAGAGCAATCCCAGTCCCTTGCACGCCACCACTAAGCCCCAAAATATGCCGATAACAGCCACTTGTGCAAGACGGCGCTTGCATGAGCCTGCCCAGAGATTAGGTAACCCCATCCCGAGACCTTGGAGCAGGTGCTCTGGCCGTACCGGTGGGCAGGACTCCCCGCTCCCCCCAGGCACACCAGCCTGGGGCTATGACTTTGAGCCCCTTCCCCTGAGCACAGCGTGCCCTGAGGGGGTCCCTGTCCCAGGCGGTGGGGCTGAGCTTGCTCCCCACACTGCTTGCCGATGCTCGGCCTCAGAAGTACCCAGTGGTAGGGAGTCACCCCCATTACACTGGCTTTAAATGGGAGTGTCAGGTGTTACCGAGTGTCCCCTTTTGTGTGGTGAGAGGTATGAACTGCGTGCTGCTACCAGAGCCAGTTGAGAATGGATTAAAGAAATGTTGTTAACTGAAAACTATCAATGAGCTGCAATTAGTACAGTGGAAAAGGGTTGATTTTGATTAATTTCTTTACTGGAACATACGTCCCCACTGTTGCAGCCTGTCAAAAAAAAAAAAAATCTCATTTTTTCCAAGCTCAAATGATTTATTTTTTTCCCTTCCCATGAAATATAAGCTAATTAAATGCACTTAAAAATGTTCAAAGTGAAAGCAACATATTTCAGAAGTGTCTGCAGGAGGATGGAAGAACTGACTGAAGCTGATCTAATTCAAGACTTTCTGTTGGGAAAGAGCCTTGAAATTTCTCTCTTTTTTTTTTTTTTTTCTCCTCTCCGTGCCACCCCCCTGCCCGCCCCCCTCACTTCTTGGAGGGGAGATTTCTAAAACTTTGACTGCTCTTTTGTGTTGTCAACTGACCTGGACACCGTGGTGGGTGTTTGCTGTCACCTCTTCTGCTCTGGAGGTGCCGGGTTGTGCAGAGGAGATGCAGCCAGAGATCCATGGGATGTGGTGGTGGTGGGATGTGGCACTTGAGGCCACCTCTGCAGCCCTGTGGTTGGGGCAGTGGCTGCCTGGGGTCTGTGGAGGAGTTGTAGGTGGGAGGCAGGGGGATGTTGGGGTGCTGTGGGACAGGTGGGATGCTCAGGCAGTGCAAACCCCCAGTGCCCCAGTCCCTGCAGGTGAGCCGGCCCTGGGCCAGGCCTGGCAGGGGACTTGCCTGGCTCTACTGTTGAGTATGTGTCACCAGCAGAGATGCCCTATTGGTGGATGTTTTGAAGGCAAGTCTGGATAAAAGATGATTGTAAGCACAGCTCAGACTTGATGTTGTTTATTAACAGACTCATTTTATTGCAACATCTCGGGCCCTTTCCAGGCTGCTGTAGTACGGCAGAAAGCCCCATGAAACAGGCTCCAGAGAGAGCAGCGGTACCTGCTCTCCCTCCAGCGCTGGCGAGGGAGTGCTGCTCAGCAGCTCTTCTGCAGTGAGATGTGCTGTGGAACTCTCGGGGACAGGGCTGACATGGCTGTTCCCGGTGTCACTGACATGCCACAGGGTAAGAGTGGGACCGAGACTGCATGGCAAAGCCGCTTTCCACCACTTCAGATTTGCAGTGAGCTGAAGCGAAGCCCCCTGTTACCCTGGAGCTTGTCCCCCCAGCACCCCTCCACAGCCCCATTGGGAAGCTGGGTGCTCTGGTGCCGGTCCCAGCCAGGCTGCATGGGCTGCAGTTCGCAGACCAGGTGGGTGACACCTGCTTCAATATACATTTCAACAAGTCAAAATAAAGCAAATTTGGGGCTTTTCAGGCCTTTCCTGCCCTCCCCTTCCCAAATGCGTATATCCGCCAGGTCAGCAGGAAGGCATGAGAACCCAATGCTGTTCCGGGCTGTGCTGAAAGCACAGGTCAAAATGAGCTAATTCCTGTGGGGAAGGGATGGATTCGACCTATGAGGACCCTCCCATCATCGCTAGTCTAGATAAACATCCCAATAAACATGGGCTGATGCAATTAGCACATGCCGGGGAACATCAGCCTGTCTCCCTCCTGCCTGGGGATGGGGAGCGGTGGCGGCTGGAGAGGACGGTGGGGTATGAGGAGTGCTGGGGGCCTTGGGGACCTCCAGATCACCTTCCCTGCTGGCCTGTTAATATCCAAAGTGGCTGTGATAAGAAGCAGTTGCTGGGGCCGCAGGTGGGAAGGTGTCAAGTCGTACGCACGGAGCTATAAACAGTGCGTGCCCATAAACCAGATCAAAGCAGAAAGAGTTTATTTTCAGAAGGTCTGCTTCCTCCGCAGAGCCCGGAGACAAAGAGCTTTTGGGGGAAGGGGGAAAGGAGAGGGAGGAAAAAAGAGGGAGACCTACAGGAGGGGAAAGGGTCTCATCGGCTATGCTGGGTGGATCGCAACTCCCCAGAGCTGTAAGGAGCTGCCCCATGGATGCTGAGCAGAACTTTGCTGTGGTTGGATCTAGCAGGTCTGGTGTGCACAAGCAGCGGGTGCCAAGGGGGACAGTGGTGGCTTCCCGAGCCCTCCTGCAGCATCTCTGGTGCAGCTGTGCCCCGGGGGGGATGCAGGGCTCCAAACTCCCCCAGGCAGCATGAGCCAGGCTCCTGTGGGTGGCCAGGATGGGGCTGCTCCCTGCCTGGAGCACCTGAGCATGAGCCTGTAAGTCACAAGCCCTTAAGCAAACTATTGTGAAACCTGTGTTGGTTTGCAGAGTCCATCCCCACCCTCGGGCCCCCAGATCACAGGGCTCAGCTACTGGAGCACTGCAGGGGGGAAGCAGGCGCCCATGGCTCCCACCTGCCCCTCGGCCGGCGAGATCGTGGTTGCCACAGGCCAGGCAGGAGGAGGAAATCCAAGAGGGGGGAGGCAGCCGCGGCAGGTTTGTTGGCAACCGGAGCTCAAGAGGTCAGAGAGCAGATGTTGGGGTTGTAATGAGTGCGTGTTAGCTCAGGCGCCTGTATCCTGTGCTGCCCGGGCTCCCCTTGCCCACTTATTTAGGTAGAAAATTCTCACTGCCTGGCTGTGAAATGAGCTAGATGAAGCTGTTTGAGATCTCAAACTTGTTCAATTTTAATTCTAGTTGAAGATAGCCCTCTGAATTTACCCACGCACTGCCAGAAACGGGTGCCACAGCTGCAGGCTCCTACTGTAGCCTATTTTCAGGAAGAAGGAGCAGCATCACTGCAGTGTGATTTTGATTCCCCCCCCCCCCCTCCTTTCATTGACGCTGGTAGGCTCAGAGGGTCAAATACTCACCACTGTTGTCCAAGGGGACAGCAAGAGCTTCTGGATTTGCCCCAATCCCCAGCACATCCTTTACAGTGATGCCTTGGTTGTGGAGGACACCAGACCCTGGTCCTCTCCCAGTGAGTAGGGGTACATCCTTGGGAACAGCCACACCAGGAAATAGGTAACATCTGGCCCCAAATCACCGGCACCTGCTTCTGTGCATGCAGTGTGCTGCCACTGTGTCCACCCGTTCACGCTGCAGGGGGATGTGGCCCTCGGTGCTTTTTCTTAAGCAGCCCTGCAAAGCAACATCGTGCTGGGACTGTAACAGCTTTTACTCTGTCCCAGCAGCATGGAGTCTAGTGTACTGGTCCCACAGCCCCCTGCTGCCCTGGGGTGGGGCATGCTGGCCCCTGCAGGGCTCCCATGGGCCTTGGGTTCGAGCCACAGTAATTAAATGCCTAGTTTTTTCTAGGATCGTTTTTCCTGCAGCCCCCAGCAGCTTTCTGAGCCTGCATCCTTGGTGAAGTAAGAGTAATAGGCTCACTTTCCCCGGGAAGGCGGCAGCACCGGTCCCACACCACCCTGGCAGCACCTGCTGCTGCGCCGGCCGTTACCTTCCCATTCATAACCACCGCGAGGGAAACACATTGCACAGCCTTCAAGGGAAATTTCACTCCGGTTTGCACAAATATTTATCCCACCTGTTTCCTGCCTGGGCCAGCTCCGGGCCCGGAGGACGCGGTGGGTCACAGGCAGCAGGGCAAAGGAAGCGGCAGGGAACCGGCTGCTTGTCACACAGAGACCTTTGGTCTGCAGGGCCGTGCGGTTTGCAGCGGCCCTTGTTTCTCCCTGATGTGATTTCATGAGCAGCTGGCTATGGATGTAATACCTGGTGTGGTGTCCCAGTGTTTGTAGGGGAAGGGCGGGATGTGAGCGCGGGTGCAGGGGATTGCATCTCTCAGCTGGAGAAGTAAAAGCCATTTAAAATTTGTCTTCAGTTTCCTTTCACCTATGCTGGAGGGTCTCTGGAGGGAAGCAAACCCGTTTGGAAACCAGCACATGTTCCTGCCAGGGTATTTCTGATGGCTGTCACCAGCCTGGTTTTAAATGTCCCCATTTCTTCACCTCTAAAGGACCCTTCTCTGAACTGAAACAGCTTGGAGCTGGAATTGTCCTACGGTAGCTTGGGCTGGCTTCTCTTCCCTATCGTGTTCCCTGGTTACCCCGTGAATTGCTGGCGTTGTCACCTGAAACACCTGCAGCTGGTCACCACCAGCCCTTGCTTTTGGGTGGGACAGCAGGAGAAGCAATTCTCTGGAGCAGAGCTGCAGGGGATGGCACAGGCGTCAGGAGCCGGCTGGTGTGTGGCCAGGCACGGCTGTGGCGCCGCATCCACGGCCGGCCATGGGGACACCGCCCTGCTCAGGAAATCCCTGGCCACGGGCAAGGACGGCTGTGCTATTCTTACCCTTGCCCCTCACCTCCCTCCTGGCTGGCTGCGGGAGACAGGATACGGCCTGGGTGGCTCCCACTCGGCACACCATGCTACCCGTGGCAGCAAAGGCGTGAAGAGCTTGGCCCTGGGGTGTCTTCCTGATCCCACCCCTAAAATTAGCCATAACCATCCCACAGGCAGCCATTCCCAGGGCAGGCACGGCCCCGGTTCCCTTCAGGGGGCTGCTGCACCCCCCCTGACCTCCCAGATCCCCCCCTGGCCGGCATCGCTGCAGTTCTCTCTTGTTCCCAGCCAGCCCGTGATTCATGCATGCAGCTCGTCAGGGCCTCCCTGGAAAGCCCCCGAGGAGCTGCAGCTCATGGACACATCTGTGCGGGCGGCACAGTCGCCAGCGGCATGCCGGGCCGGCCAGCACCTGAGCCGGGGCCACCAGCCGCATTGTTCTGCCTTCCTGAGCCCACCCCACTGCGCCGCTTCCACCCGCCGAGAAGAGAAGCGTTTGCAAAGCGGCTGTGCCAGCCGGAGACACCGCACCGGGCAAAACGCTGGCAGGAAGGGTTTGACTCACGCTGGAGTTAATGAAAACAAAACTCTGCAAATAAATAGCATTCGCACCATTTCCTCACCGGAATGGGCTCCTGTTTCCTATGCAGGGTGTCTTCTGCTGTGTGTGCGCCGGTGCTCCTCATGGTGTTTCACCTACAGGGGCTGATCCTGCTACCAACGAACCTCCTCCCCTTCCCTTTGCCGTCAACGGCAGCAGTGCCACACTAACCAAAACCCTTTCCAAGTCTATCCTTAGCTGAAGGCAAGTGGAGGCAGCAGCGGTGGAGTCCCTACACTCAGTCTGTGTGAGCAGCCCCCAGACCCACAGGTTTTGTCACAAACCTGAACCCCAGCCCAGCTCGAACTCCTGGCAACCTCCAGCCAGGCTCAGAGGAAACCTGCATCCCATTAGGGACTCACCTGGGCTGAGTTTCGAGTGAGCGCAGGCTGCTCCTTGAGCAAGCATTTTATTTTGTGGTTGGAGGGGAGCACACGGGTTTTACAGCATGGTTCCCATCCCTGCAGCACCCCACCCTCCACAGCCGGGGCTGAGCTTCGCTCAGCAGCGTTCAAGCCCAGGATGTCCCCCTGCCTGCACTGGGTTCTGCCAGCCGAGCCGGGCTGTCTGTCCTTCTGGCAATCCTGTATTTCATTCCTACTGCTAACTCAGGAGTGGGCAGGGACTGGGGGATGCAGAGTTGCCCAGGTGCCTGCAGCGGGGCCAGCATCTCCGCACCCTGAGTTGGATGCTGCTTTTCCCCAGAAACGCATCACAGTGTGGATGGAGAACAGAAACCAGGATTTGATGTCAGCTTTTCCCATCCTTTGCCCCAATTTCCCAGATAGCTTCCTTACCACTTGAAAAAGGCTAAATGTTAGTTACCAAGACTCGGAAGCCAAAAAACCCTGCTGTGGGCTGTGAGAGCTGGCCTGACCCATATGGTGGGTTGTTCTGCACAGAGACTTGCTCCAGATCCCTTTTCTTTTGCCCACGTGAGAAATCAAATGACTCAGTGTGTGGTTGCTGCAGCCGCTGTGAGCAAGCCACTGTGAAGCAAAGTCATCCGTCCCCTCCCAAGCCCCTGCAAAGGATGTCCTTGGCCAGGGCATCTCCAGACCTCTTCCCTGGACCCCCCTGGGCTCCTGCAGCCCCCCAGCCATTGCAGGGAGCAGCAGCCCATCGGCTGGGAGAGCGTTTCCTGCTGATGCAGCACATTCCCGGAGGGAGGAAAGGTCACAGCACTGGGGCTGCCCCAGCTTCCTCTCCCCGCTCCCAGGGACGCTGTCGGCCACCACGGTTTCCTTCAGTTCCTGCCCAGCCTTTGCAAGGTGCAAAGCAAAACTTGGCATCAACAGTGGTCCCGCTCACCGGCTCCCCTCACCGGAGAGCTTCCCACTCACCCGTACCAAAGTGGCATCTATTTATTTAGCTCGTGGGTGTCTTGGTTTTATTTTGCTTGGCAGAAATGCAGTGCTGGGACGGGTGCGGCTGGAAAGGGCAAGTGCGGCAGTGCTGGCCACTCGCTGGGCCAGAGGCGAATGGCTTCCCGGCTTTCCCGGTGACACACAGCCCAGTGGTGACAGAGACGAGTCACTTCCCTTCTCCTCCAGGCTATGTCCTTGATGCAGCACTGCTCTTGCCTGCAGGTTGAGGGAAGCAGGGCTTAGGCAATGGGAACAGTGGAGGGGATGGTGAAGGGGATGGCAGAGAGGATGAGGTCTCCATATGGCACTTCACAGATGCATTCTCATTCCTGAACTGCAGTTTATATAAAATTGGATTTTCTACCGTCCAAATGACCATGTCCATGTATTATATTGCATTCACACTGTATTTAGCACACTATTTAATAGAAAATTTGAAGAAAAAGTATCTAGCACAGTGCTTAATATAAAAATTGAAGCAAGATTAACCAAGACAATTATGTGGAAATGAAACTTTGAAACTTATTTAAAAAATCAGGCATAGGCATCATCATACCAAAAACCCCCATCAGCATGAGTCATTTCACCTCTCCCAGGGAAAAAGCTCCGAAATGCTCATGTCCTGGTGAGGCGTTTTGCTGCTCACTGCCCAGGTAGATGGGTCCCACCACCCCTGGGGCTGGGAAATGCTCCTGAAACCTGGGTGATGCTCACCTAGACCAAGGGAGAATAAACCCAGGTCAGTCCCACTGCTGTGGCCACGCTGCTTATTACCCATGGCCAGTAATTGAATCAGCCACAGGTATTTTCTGCATTTTCAAGTATTTAACTTCCCTGAAGCACAATTTACTTCCATAATCTATTTGCTTAATAGGTTTTAATCATAATTTCGTAAGAGGTTATAGTCTAGCAGGGGGCTAATAATCCCTCGCGGTACCTGCAGTGCGCAGAGGGAGCTGGCAGCGGCAGGGGAGTGCGTGCGGGGCTGCCGAGGGGCAGGGAAGGGTTTATCTGCGGCACTACCTGCTGTTATCATCCGTCCTTTCACATGGGTTTATCAGCCAGCGGCCCTTCCTTTTACAAACTGGGGGGGTTAATTTAATAATCTTGACAAGTCGGGGGGGCTGATGACAGGAGGGCTGGCGTGCTGCTGTTCACACGTCCCCTGGTGCAGAGAAGCAATGGCAGCCGAGAGGCTCCAGGGTTGGGGCTGGACCCCCTGGGATGAACCCACAGCCGAGGGTCCCATCCCCTCCCCAGGGCAGGAGAAACTGAGGCACACACAGCCACATGCCCAGGTGAGCAGCGCCAGAAAGGGGTCTGGGCCCACTCAGCCCCCTCCACCCAGGGCTTCAGCTCCAGCTTCCCGGAGGGAGAAAGCAACTTATCTGAACTTCTTCAACACTCAGAATATACTTGCTTTGGCTCCGGGTTAATATGTATCGGTTTACTCATCTGATAGAGAGATCAATGAGCAGAGGTGGCCCAGGACAAAAGACATGACAGGTCCATTTTCTGCCAGTTTCAAAGCCTTTGGCCCCAGCAGCAGTGCGGGACTCCCCTTTGTTATCAGCAGCTAATTAAAGCATCTGAAATTCAGGCTGAAAATTTTCGCATCAAAAATCCTGCCCACAGAGGGAGTGGGACACAGGAGCTGTGCTTTTCCCAGCATCCCTGCCCAGGTGTATGGGAGCAGGACGAGCATCACTGCGGGGCAGGTTAGGGGAGGAGGGAAGGAGAAGTGCCATGCTGGGAAGTCCTGCCTGAAGCATCCTGCCCAGCTGTGCCCAGTGGTGGTGGTGCCAAGTTCAAGCTCCTGGCTGTCCCCAGCCAGGCTCTCTGCAGCCCAGCCAGCCCCTCCTGCTCCCGTCCCTGTCCCCGTCATCCTCTCCTGATAAGGCAGGGAACAATAGTGGCGGCAGCAAACAGGGCCAGAGCTTAGTGCGGCCAAGCAGGTAAACCAGAGGAGGGACAGACAAACACAGCAAAAAGGGCTCCTCCTAGGCCCAAGGCCAGGGCCCTTCCAGGGATTAAGTCCCCTTATGCCGAGGTGAAGCAAGCGCTTATCAAAGCTGTTGCTATAAATCCCAGCAGCCCCATTTGCAAGAAAGGTTTGGGTCCACCTTATGTGTGCTGTGGGGCTGCAGATGGGGCCTCTCCCTGCCCTTGCTCTCTGTCTGTATGGGGATGCCACCAGCACCAGCAGGACCATGGTGGGGATGAGAGCCGGCTTTGCCCCTGTGCCAGTGCTTCACTTGCTCCCATGGGAGCTGTAGGCAACCTGGGGAGTGGGACCTGGCGTGGAAGGACCCGCCGTCCCCACCAGCTGCTGGCCATGGCTGGACTCACCGCCCCTGCCCACCCAGCCACTCACCCACTGACGAGGAGTGAGGAGGCAGTGGCAGCACCCATCACACCAGCCCGGCTCACACGACACAGGGCCAAGCACCCCTTTTCCCCCCACACCAGCAAGCCAACCCCAGCCGGGCTCAGGGCTGCAGCACGCAGCATCTCCTCCACCCCACCTTCAACAGCCCCCACCAAGACGCAGTCTAGCTTTTCTTTCTCCCCCTGCTTTCTCTTGGCAGATAGTTCGCTGACGTCTTGTAAACTAAAAGCAGGTTGATTTGAATTTTCCATGGATGGCTTGGAGTCACGGATAATTCATTATTCACACCTCTCTAATTAAACCACTGCCCAGCAGGCGAGGCAAGGCTGAGACCAGCCAAATGTCCCCTGGCCAGTGCAGGTCAGCAAGGTCCAATATGGCTTGAATTTTGACCATGGTGTCACTTACCCTTTGCTACAAGGAGGACACAGAGCTGCTTTGATAAACGATGTCCTGGAGGTGGGAGGTTTGAGAGGGGAGGGCAGCTCTTTGGGGAGGGTTTTTCCAAATGTGGGGCCCCTCCAGAGCCTTTCTGCTCCCGGGGAAGGGCTGGACATGACTCCAGTCCTGCAGCGACTTGGAGCTGTGCAGTGCATTCATCTAACTATACACCCACAGAAGGAGCTCACCGGAGCTCGCAGCCAGCTTGTCGGGGTTCGCACTGGCTGCCTTTGGCGCTGAGGCTCACTTTCTAATTCCCGCTGAAATCAGGCTCACCGATACTATTTCACTTTTTAATTCCAGCTAGCTATAAAAATAGAGGACTGCTGCAGACAGAGGGACTGATGCTTACAGCTGCCGGAGCCAGGGCAGGGAAGGACCGGTGGGCTGCCCCAGGGAGGGACCAGGTGGGTGCCCATCGCCCAGACTGGTATGTGGGCTCCAGGCCCTGTAGGAAGAGCTGGATCAGCACGTTTTGCTGTGGCATCACTCCTGGTCTCCAGAGCATCCCCCGGAGCCACCTGCCTGCGAGGGGCTCCAGGCTGGGCGGCAGCAGGGCGGGCAGGGTGCCGGGAGGAGGGCGCACGTTCCCAGCCCCGCTGATGAGAACTCCAAATGCGGTCGGTGGGCTGCTCTCCGCAGGCAGCTCTCCGCCGCGAAGGCAGCCAGGGCCATTTTAATCATTTCCAGATTTGTGTGGGAGGTCAGGGCCCTGGGGTGCTGCTCCATGTCAGTTTTATAAACACGGCAGTTTTTCCAGATGGTCTCTGGCTCCAGCCTGGCTAGCAGGTTGATTGGGCCAGACCAAAATAACAACAGGTGGAGAACAGGCCATGACTGCCTGACGCTATCTCCTTTTTCCATCTATTCCCCAAATGATTATTTTTTTTCTTTGCAGAAAACAATTAAGTTTTGCTGGAGCAGGGACGGGTGCAGCCGCTGGGCTGCGAGATGAGGCCCCACACCTTCACTACACGTGTGAGAGAAGCATCTGCCTCAGCACACTGAGGCGGGCATGCGCCACAGCCGGGCTGGTCCTCCCGCTTGCTGCCAGCAGGGCCACCACCAGGCTCCCAAGTGCTCCGCAGCTCCATAGCCAGAGGATTTTCCTCCAGCCTCTGGAGGGACGGCTGAGTCAGCAGATCAATTGCACACCAGCAGCCTCTTTCATCCCACCCCTCTTTATTCTTCTGAGTTTTACAGCACAGCGAGATGTGGTTTTTTTATCTTTTTCATTAACTCCCAAGGAAATTTAGTGCCAAACAGGCAGGGCGGTGGCATGCTGCCTGCACCCACATTTCCAGGGCCAAGAGGGAGCCCAGCACCCCCGGGGGCTCCCTGGGTGGCCAGGGTCCAGCTGGGGCTGCTGGATCTGGTGCTTTCCCAACACAGTCCACCAGGACCGCTCAGATCCAGGCCAGTTCCATTCCCTCCAGCCACAGAACATGGAAGCGCTCCAGGACAGATGCTCAGCACCCAGGGCTGAAAAGCCAAAGAGCCCAGACCCCAGCTTTCCCTCTGCACAAGGGCACAGCCGTGGCTCCCACGCACCCTGTCCCTCTCGCACCCAAGCCCCAAGGAGCGAGCGGAATGCCGGCAGGAGCATGGCTCGGCAGCACCGGCGTTGGTGCAGCGCTATCGGATCACCCCAGCCATGGCTGCCCAACCACCGTCAGCGCTTGCTGCAGCCCAGGCAGAGCTCACGGCATGGAGAGGTCTCCGAGCTGAAATCCGGAGGGATGGAAAAACCACAGTTGTGTGCTGGAGACAAGCTGAACTGCTCTCCACATAGAGGGCCCTTTCATGTTTCCCACTCGCCTTCGAGTTAACGTCTCTCCGCGGGCCAAATCTTCCCATACAGGAGATGAAGTTTTGGCCAGAGATTGTAAACTGATTGTGGGTGTAAATAAAAAAAAATAAAATTGCATATGTAGAACTGCTGCAAGCCAAGGCCAGCACGTGTTCCTCTGTGCATCTGCTCGTGCTCGCTCGCACAGCTCAGCAAGCGACTCGCACTGCGCACACCGGCGTCAGTGCATGTGCTTGGGGACTGAGCCGAGGACAAACAGAACAAGGGGGAGAAAAAGGGAGGTTTCTGAGGCCCCTGCTCAGAGGGAGGTTTCCAAGGACCAAGGGGAGGTGGCCCACGGTCCCCTCTGTCCCTGCAGTGCAGCCCCCTCTCTCCACCTCCAACGTCCAAAGTCCTCAGCAGCATCCCCTCCTTGCTCCGCAGCGGCAATCTGGCATTACGCATCTTTATTTCCTAAGCTTGGGCCAAAGCTTAATTAGCCCAGCCCCGTCACTGTTCGCAGAGCTAACACTGACACCTTTCTTCAGCCTGCCCCCATTTCTTCCATAGGAAACGGCCCACTCTTGCTCCCTCACACCGACTCTCAGAGAATCGCATGTCCCCCCGCTGCTAATTACACAATCCCCAAGTAAATCTATATAAATCGCCTGCCGTGTTGCAATTTAGCATTTGTTCGATTTATTTTATCTCAGTTAATAGAGATAAAATGTTGGCTTCCTCCCGTGACCAACAAAAAGCACTGCAGGGGAAGGGCCTTGGCATCAAACACGTCCGGGTGGCAAAAGCATGTTTGCCAGGGGATGTGCTGCATTTTTGGCCAGTGTGGCCACCACAACAGTGCTTGAGATGGGGGGGGGGGGGTCCTCGCACTGAAACCAGCAGCCAGGTTTGTTAGTGTGCGTGGCCATGGATGTGCATCCAGAAGCCGTGGGTGCACCCAGAGGCTCCCAGCCCCCCCCCCGCCAAGCCCCCCTCGTCCGCTCCGGTAAGAAAGCGGGGGGTTAGAAATGCCTAAGCCTGCTTCCACCACCTCCTAAAATGGAAGTCGCGAGCGCTGGGTGGCGGGTCTGGACAGCTTTACTCCGCAGGCAGGTAGGCAGCGAATCTGGAAACCCTCTGCCGTGTGGGAACCGGCGGCAGCAGCGTGGGGGCTCGCCTCCCCCGGCCCTTTGTTTAGGAATCCCAGTTCTGCCATGTCTAAATATGCCCTAATCCTACAAACACTTCCCCTCTTGGAGAAGGAACAGGCCTTTCGCTGATTTTTCTCTGCACCCCTTTGCGCACACCTGAAACCTCGGGATAATAGGGAATGACTTGGCTCCGGTACAGCACCTTTTCCCCTTGAATCTCACCACCCTTTCCATGGCCTGAAAGTGTTACTGGCCCCGTTTGCAGGTGGAATAACTGGAGTTGTGGTGCAGTAATGGAGGAAATCTGGTTCCAGCAGTTCGTTTGGAAGCCAATCCAGTGCAAACGCATTCTGCCTGAGCGTATATATTCAAAATGTCTTGACAGGGTAATTTTGCCCAGCTGGTCTTTTGCCAGCTGACATCTCACCCGTCTGTGCCACACTGCCTGCACACCAGACCAGCTCTCGCCTGGCCTCCACTGCCTGCAGAAGACAGCAAACCCCCCCCGCCCAGTAACAGCAGTGGGACCAACTCAATACTCATCTCTATAGCCCAAGAAAGCATGAGCTATAGCATATGTGTATGCTTGGTCCATACCGCTGCAGTGCAGTGTTTGCCCAGATTTCAGGAGCCCATAACAATTTTTTCTCCTATTGGCACTAACGACTTTCTGGATCCTAACAACTAGAAAGTGCTCTGGCAAATGCTGTATTTTCAGGCATAAGGGAATTGTTCGTATAAAATCATTGAGTTTCTTTGGAGGATTTGGGAGCTCAATAAATCAAGCAACCAGGCAGGCTACAGCCAACACTACAGGAGTTAAAATCGGAAGCGACACGCTGTAGATCTTTCTCCAGAGCGGTGCTGGGTGGAAATTGAATCACCTGGGGAAAACAAATGGATGGGGGGGGGGGGGGGGAAAGTGCATTTTTAATAAGGCCATTGGATAGAAAATGTCCATGCTGGCCCAGGAGCAGCTCAGGCACCTTCAGCTGCAGCAGTTCTGCTGCTGGGCAGTGCTGCTCCCACAGTCTGCTGTGGGGACAGGGACCGAGGACAACCAAGTGCCACAGCACTGCTGTGTCCTGACCCACAATTGTGCCCATGCAGTTGATTTTTATGCCTTCAGAGGCACCCACGCCTGTGCTTTCAGGGACAGGTTATGCTCCAAAGGAGCAATGCCTTTAAGTTGGTAGTTTCTGGACAGTCTCTCACCCTGGCATCCACTTTTTATTATTGTCTACAAAGGCAGTATGTTTCTAAAATTAATGCAGTAAAACTGCACACATACGTACTGTGGGATGGAAATGGACTTGGACATCAGCAGACGCCTTTGGCAGTGCCAGGATGGAAAAATGTCTCCGAGTGCCACGTGATGGCCTTGCTGCCAGAGCGCCGGGAGAGCTCCTGCACCCTCAGCAGAGCCCGGAGAACGTGTTATTTCAGCTGCCGACGAGAACATGGTTATATACGTGCACATGCATTAATGCACATACACACACGTGTACGATGTGCATGTTGCTCGCCCGGTTGCATGAAGACTACACGCATGTGCCCACGCTGCCGCATGCACCCCAACACAAGGAGCACGCGCACACGCGTGCGAGCGTATAGACGCATGTGTGTGCATCTCCCGCTCTCGCTCAGCGCCGAGGGGAGGAAACAAAGGCTGGGATCCCCGCGGATGAAAGGGGAGGCAGAGGAAGGGCAGGAGCAGCCCACACACCGAGCCGCCCGTGGACTGCCCCACCGCCCCGCGTTCCCAGGCTGCTTCCAGAGGCACGGGTGAGCGTCCCTTATTGCTTGCACCTGGCTGCTATTAAGTATTCAATCAAAAAGGGATCACAAGCCAGATATAACTAATTCGGAGGAACTTTTTTACACGACAAGCCCCTTTCAGTTTGCTTGTTTGGTTTTATATCTAAAGCTAACTCCGGTGGATTTGAAAATGAGCAGGGCTCTTGGCTGCCGCAGATAGTGGGGGGGACATGCCACGTTTCCAGCAGACGGAGGTGGGAGTTCTCCTTTGGTCTTTTAAAAATAGCACTACAAAGCGAGGCGGGCTGGGATCCTGGTGGTGTTCAGAGGGGGGGTGACGCAGCAGGGCCATGCCCCGGACTGATGCTGGGGACGGGCCAGAGCCAGAGGGTGTCCCCCAGATCTGGTCTTCAGGTCCTCTGTGCTTGTCTTCCACCTCAGTGAGGATCTGGGTCTCCCTGGGTCTGCCCAGGATGCTGAAGAAGGGATGTGCCATTGCATAGTGATGCCCCCAGCAAGGCTCACCTGTGACCTGCTCTTGGACCCTCCCCAAAACTGCATCCACCTAGGGCAGACCATGACATGGGTCTTAGCACCAGGCACTCACAGTAGAAGCTCTCCCAGCCCTGGGAAATGAGGTGATGGGCAGGTTCCATAGCACACCCTGCCTGGGAGTATGTGGGCATCAGAGGATACTGCCAAATGTTTGCTGTGCTGAGCTGTGGCAAAGCAGGAGGAATCTCGGAGGACATCTGGAGAGGAGGCTCTCACCTCCCAGCAGCCCCGTGCCAGCCCCGGGTCCCCAGCGAGCAGTGGGCAGGGCAGGTGGCAGAGCTGGCCCCAAACGTTTCCACCTGATGGCTTTTACCATATTTCAACAAGAAGCTCAATATGTCATCAATCATTTGTGACATTTCCTTCCTCTACAGCTAGAGTCCCGTCTTCTTTTTTTTTTAATTAACTATGAAAAATCCACATTAAAAAGTTTATTTTTTCCACCTTCACAGAAGCCCAGCAGCAAACGCCGCCGGCTCCTCCACAGCCTCTTCTAAATCCCCATCCTAAGGGCAGCTACTTTTCTGAAATGCAAAAAATGAAGGGAATGACAATAATAATCACACATGTCCTGTAGCTGCTGCTTGCGAAGCTTCCAGAGGTGCAAGTGCCTTAACCCTTGCACACCCACATGGGAGAGTGCACTGAGGTCCCCACAGCTCCACTCAGTGCCAGGGACATGTCACAACTGGTCTGTCCTGGCCACCTAACCCAAGATCAGAGTGTGGTCACACGCTCTGGATGTGTCAGAGCCATTCCCTCCATTTCATACCATCTACATGCAGTAAATCACCAGTTTCCTCCTCATTTCACCCCCCCAAGAAGAGACCAGCACAAAAAACTCACCCAGTGTGTGGGTGTCCGGGGATTTACGCAAGTGGTGGGCAAAACTCAAAGGCTTCTCGCAACGTGGAGGCTTCCCATCCCACCAGCCCCCAGGAATCCTGTCCAACGCATGCTTATAGGGACCATACGCAAGGCATTCCCAAAGGCGCCCCTCCGCACATGGGCATACTCGGATGTCTGCTGGGACACGCTGGCTTTTAGGGGAAGGCTCCAAGGAGGTTTTAATTTAATGCTGGCGCTCACCCTGGGAAGACTTTCCCAAGTAGGTGGAAATTCATGATCAACATCAACACAGGGAGAAAGGAAGAGCGGTGAAGGCATCACCCTTCCACACTAATATTCTTTCTTTCGAGGATGGTTTTGTGTATTTATTCCACAGACACTAATATTCCTCTTTCCTGGGATTTCTAGTTGGTTTTAAAATTTTGCCAGTGGTTGCATATTATTTACACCAGCTTTTGGGTTCCCGTGCTGCCTGGCTCCTGTTGGTTAGGGGTCCCGAAGGATCGCAGGGGCTTTTCAGGCTCGGACTCAGCTCCAGGGCAGGAGGCAGCTCTCTGGCCAGCTGGTTTGTTTTCACTCGGGATTGCACTCACTGCTTGTCTCCCGACAGCTCATCCTCCCACAGCCACCACTCCTCCGGGAGGACATAGGCTGTGCTTTGCTGGCGGCGTCCCCAGGAAGCTCAGCATCATCATGGCCAGCAGCTGAGGGACCCCCCCAGTACCCCTCGCTTGGCGTCCCTGTGGGGGAACGGGGCTTTGCGGCTCCTCAGGATGATACCGGCAGCATCCCTCTTGCTGGCCTCAGCCTCTGATGGAGGGAATTAAGGAGTGGATTTGGCTGGGAACGGCCCCCAGGTTGCTCTCACAGGGAAAGGGGGGGGAAGGCAGATGTAAAGCTTTGTCCCAGGAAGGACATTAAAGACCCTGCCCTGGAGAAGCACCACGGTGTTGGGTTATGGCCAACATGCCTAAGCCGCCTCTTCCTCTCTCCTCACCCCTCTGTCTGCGATGTCAAGGCTTTTTAAAAAGCACCTTAAGTTTTGCAATGCTTTAGCTCAGAGCCCCATTACTCAGGCTGAGCTGGCCCCGTTTCCTCGCCGAGCGCTGCATCCCCTGCCTGATAAGATAAGCTCCCCAAAGAAAGGTTTTGGGACCCTGACTCACTGGAGAAACTTTTTCTGCGGGGCATTTGTACAGCCTCTAAAACACTTAACTATTTGATGGGCTTATCACTGAAATTCAAATGTTCATCTGTGGTCGCTGAAGCACAGCCCCTTATCCAGGAGCAAGGTCATCCCAATCAGGTGTTAAGCGTGGAGACTCGCCCTATCTGCACGCCTCCAGCCTCCGTACATATTCACAGTCCTGTCCCCAAACCCCTCCTGCTCAGGCCTCCCAAGGGGACTCTCCCAGTATGGCTGGTGCTGGGAAGCCCTGTTCAGCTGGGGCTCTGGATGGAGGGTTAAAGACCCCCTGGCTGGAGCCCTGCACCCGCTGCCAGCTCCCAGCGCTGCCCAGGGTGTCCATACCCAGTGGCCATGGGCTGCAGCCGGAGCTGCTCCAGGCTTCGATTCCCGATTTATGGGCAGGATCTGGCCCCAGGTTATCACTCCTGCTGCTTCTGGCAGCCCATGTCTGGCTTTGCCACTGGGCAATAAATCCCCAAAGAGAAGCAGCTATAAGGTCTTGATCCAACTGATCATGGACCCTCCCAAGAGAAAGCAGCTCCAGACCCCCAATATTTGCTCTGGTCGGCTCCCTTGAGAAGGCACCAGTGGTTTTCTTTTCCGGGTGCGGTAAGCTCTCACCCTGAACGATGAGCCCTAGGAGATCTGATTGCATCAGCAGGGCTGCAGACACAGCTGATATGGGGTGGGAGAGGGAGGGGAAGAAATCCTCATTCACGGGCAATAAACCCATGGCAGGTTTGGGAGCAGTTTTGGGATGTGCTTGGCTCTCGGCGGTTCCATTTGCGGGGCACTTGCTAAGACAGAAGAAGCTTGAGGGTCACTTTTCCACCAACATCCAAAACCAACACCCCAGGATCCCACCGGGGCTGGCCCCAAAGCACCCCATCCCCAGAGCAGGCTGCCTGGGCACCAGCAGCGGCCCCACCAGGGTGATGAGTGCGTAAGGACTCTGCGGGCCCAGCTGCACCTCTGCAGCAGCAGGACCCAGCAGGTTAACGGGCGGCTCTGGAAGCCCCCAGCAACTGCAAATGATCAACCCCAGGGGGATTTTTTTTCCTCCCCTCGGCTCTGGAGTCAATTGTCAGCCCTGCTTTTAAAGACACCCTTGTCGGCAGCCCAGCTATGCTTTTCTGCTTCGGAGGAATTCCTCTAAAACAATAATAGTGACATTGTTCCTCACTTTGCTGGCGGTTTTATAGGGCTCACGTTGGAGAAAGGTGACCATGGCTGCCTTTTGGCCACATGTGTTTACACAAGGAAATGCATGTGGGTTTTGGGGTGGCGCCTGGAGTCAGCAGCCGCTCTCTGTACTCCTGACCCTTACAGAGCTGCTTTCTTGCTTCTGGGTACGTTTACTGCACTCCAGATGTGAGCTGGCTCCAGTGAGGCTGCGGAGCGCCAGGGATCTGGCATCCCCAGACTCATCAGTCCGTGGGGTAGAATGCCATGGTGGTTGTTTTAAAAGCTGTAATGCGTCTTGGTAACACATCATGATTTATTCAGCCCTTGTTTGACAGGGCGCCTTTATCAAAAGCTGATGCGAAGCCCGGCTGCGCCGCGCGTTTGGGCTCGGCGGGGCTGGCTGGCGAGGGGCGGCTGGGAGCCGGTCCTTCCCCAGGGACGGACTTTCTGGGAATGTTTCGGTGTGGGGCTCCCAGGAAGGTGGGTCCCCACTGTGCCACCTGCCCTAAGGGGCTGTTTCTGGAGACACCCGTGCTGTGGGTGCACCCCTGCAGCGGGGCTGATGGAGCTGTTGTAGAGACGAGCCCTGGAGGGTGTTTTGAGAAAAGCAATGTCCCTGTTGCTGGCACCAGGGACCCACGGGGCTGCAGGACCATGGGGTGGCCTTGGGGGGTGGCAATCCCACGTGCCACCCTCTCGCCTGGCTGAACCCAGGCTCGCTGCTGGCCTTGATCTCCAGCACACAAGAGAGTCACTGAAAGGAAGGGGAAAGAAGTGAAAATGGAGTTTGGGGAAAACCAGGGCCAAACTGGAGCAGAGCGTGGGCAGTGGGGGAGCCCCAGGGGAGGCAGAGCGGTGGCAGAGCCGGGGAGTCCCTCCCTGCCTGTGGCTCCATCGCCCCACCATCTTCCCTTTTGCTAAAACCCATGCTTTGTTTCATTTTTCTGCTCTTTAACCAAAGAAACCACAAAACAGGGTTACAGGGGAAAAGGGGAGGGAGGGGGATGGTTTACAACCTGAAAGCAGCTTGATGCTGGCCCTGGCTGGCAGCAGAGAGGAGCCCATGGAGAACAAACCCTGCCACAGGGCTGGGACATGGCCAGGAGAGTGGCACAGTGGCTGGCAGGCACCTGGCAAGGTTTGGGGTGAGCAGCCCAGGATGGGGTGTCCAGTCCCAGCATGGCTCCCCCAGCCCACGTCCCTGCTCCAGCCCCAGCATCCTCACCCCGTGCCTCCAAGGTGCTGTTCTCATGGGCATAGATGGACACGGGACACTTTAGCCCCAGATTAGGAATGAGCCTTTGGTTTAGAGATATTTATTTGCTTTTTTATCATAATGGAAAAAAAAAAAAGAAACAGCAGATAGAGGAGGAAGGAAAAAAACCCCAATCTGGGTCAGGATCTCACACTGGCTAGTTCACTTTGCAGTTTAAGTAAATAGTTCTCATCCCAAAACCCTTCAGGGTCATATAAATGTGCCTCTTCGCATGGAAGAGACTATTTTGATAGTAGCTGGGTGCCTGATGAATTTGCAACTTTCCCAAACTGTCGGTGTCTAGAATGTGACTCGGTTTTTCACAGTGAGATATAAAATCCTATCAATTAATCTAACTTTTATTGCACCTCTGGGGCATGAACGTGATGTTATTTAAACAAATGGTTCCCATTACCTTCAATTATTTTATAAATGTTTTTCAGTGATTTATAGGCTTCTATTAAATGGACAATATACTTCTGTGCTCCTCGAGGGGGTAAACAGTAATCTAAGGGCTTGGGCTTGCTGATCTTTTTTTTTCTTTTTCTCCTTCCTTTTCCACATGCATAAGAGGCTGCCGTTTAATTAACAGGGAGGTGGGGAAGAGCCCGGCCAGACGCCCTGCTGACGGCTGCCTTCACCAAAGCCCAGTCCCCACGCAGCGAGGCGGCAGCTCCCTGCACTGACACCCCATTTGCAGCGTACCCCGAGGGTGCTGCCCCCCCGCCGTTACCCTGCTGGGCCCCCATCCGTCCTCCCCGGGAAGTCTCCTGCCTTCTCTCCCTCCGAAAATCCCCGTGCTGTGACAGGCCTAAGCAGGGGGATGGTTATCCTTGATTTTTTTTTTCCAGCGCCTTTGCCCACCAGCTGCGCTCGCGCTGACTCCAGCAGCGTGTGAAAGGGATGCAGCCGGCTCCGGCGGGGCTGGGCGTCTGCCTGGGGTTGCGGGGATTGTTCTGCAATGCACGATACAGCGATACAGCTCTGCTCCTGCTCGGAGAGGGACAGGGGGATTAATATTTTACTCCTCTTTTATATGACTGAAGGAATTTCTCCTGCCCGGGGTAACTCCACAAGCGATGGAGAAAGCTCCTGGCCAGCTGCTCTGTGATGCCTCGTGCTCTGGGGACACAACAGTGCCATCAGCAGCCACTACACCCCTGCTTCCCGTGGGGACCAGCAGCCCTGAGCCCCAACAAGGCCAAATTCGCCCTGACAGCTGGTGTGGGGAAGGGACAGCAAACCCAGGCCCTTTTTGCAGACCCAGGCCCTTCTCCCAGCATTTTCATTCCAGAATGGATTTCGGGGGAGGCCAGGGAGGGTCAGAGCAGCAGGACGAGCCAGTGATGGGGACGGCGCAGAGACTGCTTATCTCGGCAGGGGTCACGCCGGGACGTGGTTTCTGGAGCAGTGACCCCGGCTGCCACCCCGGCGCAGGACCCCATCCATCTCCCTGCCACAGCGCTCCCCTGCTAACCCTCAGCGCCGCACGCTGACAGACAGGATGGCAATTAAGTCCTCGCTGAACTAATTCACTTGAGCCTGTCTACATTTCAAACAGCTTTGGAGATAGGCTCTGTTTACAGAGCCTGCCGCTGTTTATTATTTTTCAGGGGGTGTTGCATGGAGTGGGGAGGGGAGATGTCATTTGGGGAAGATAAATAGGGCAGAAGACCCCTCAAAGACAAAGGGCTGAGCGTGGCCCCGCTTGGCCTTGGGACAGGGCAGCTCTGCAGAGGGAGCAAGGGGAGGATTTCCAGGCTCCCAGCTCTAGCTGAGGACATGCAAAGCTCAGTGCATGCACTGGGGGGCTGCTCCCAGCCATATCCCAGGCCATCGCCAGGGCCACCCAGTGCCAGCGGAGGCAGGAACCACTCTGGTGCAGTGGTACTTGGATGGACTCCGTCTCTGCTAACGAGGACGATGATAATTTATAGCCAAGCGCCTGGCACAGTAGGGGCCCGGCTCCATCCACATCCCTTTCCTTCCTGACACTGTGGTGGGGCCATGGCACACTGGGCATGCAGGAGGGAGAAGCAGAGGTTGCAGAGTGCCCCACGCTTCCCTCCCTGCCGGGATCCAGTGCCTCTTTGCAAGCCATGGCACTGGGGCCACCACTGGCCATCACTACCCTCTCTCCCCTAAGGCCTACCAGGCACAAGACAGGACCACCCTCACCAAATCAGCCAGGAAAGCATGGCTTGATGCCAAGGCAGAGGATGGTGTGATGTGACTACAGTTCCCCTCTTTGCACATGCCCAGGAGGGATGCCACGGAGGCGGGAGGGCAGAAACAGGGGAAAACCCGACAGGAGAGCCACCAGTTTGAGGAACAGGGGTCTTTCCTGCAAGGGAAAGTTTGGGGAGCCCTGCAAGGGCACAGCCAAGGAGGCTTCACCCCCCAGCATCTCTTTGCAGGGCAGTCACTGTGAGAAGGAGATCTGGGCAGGCCTCTGCCCTGCATGGGGATGCTGCAGCACCTGGAGTGAGCAGGGAAGTCCATCCTTGCCCCTGCATGGGCAGGGAAATGATGGCACATGTCCTACGGACACAGGAGAGGGAGACAGGACAAGTTGCTGGGGCTCTGGCCACATGGGAGGTGCCTGTCCAAACCCCCCCCAGGGCTCCCGGCATGACCCTCAGCCCTGGGACCTGGGTACCACATGTGCTCAGCCCCTCCACTGCCCCACGAGCCTCGCTGCCCTCCACCACCCCCCTCAAAGCCCTGCCAGGGGTCCCATGGGGCGCTGGCCCCCTCCCCAGGGGGTGTATTACCATCCTCTGGTTCTCCAGAAATAAAACCTTGTTTTCCTGAAAGGCAGATACTCGCCTCCGACCCAGAGTAGCATTTTTCCATCAGCTGGCCCCGGATTTCTGCCTCCAACTACCGGCACGAGGAGCCTGCCTCGGCTGCCGGCAGAGCCGCCAGATTATTGTTCTTGGCAAACAACGACTCCCTCAAAGTTGTTAAACTATTGAAAAGAGCTAATAAGGTTTTGCTTAATTAAACAGCGCAAGGCCGCACAATGCCGATCGTCACTTTTTCCCTTCGCCTTGCACTGCTGCAACATCCCAGATGGGAATTACCCGGCCCCTGCTCAGGACGGGGCACACGCAGAGGAGGGCTGCGGAGGCACGGATAAATAATAATAATAAAAAAATATCTTTACCTACCCCCTTGTCTTTCCTCTGCTTAAATCAGGTCATGTCTGGAAGACAAAAACACTGCTTGGAAGTCAGGGTTTGGAGCGATACAAAGGGGAGTCTTGTCTAAAAAGACTGGCCGGGAGTCAAAGCGGTGAAGCGATCGCTGTCCGGGGCTGTTTGCACAGCAGCGACTCCGAAATCGTATTTCACTGCAGCAGCAGAGAGTCTTCATCGGGTTTCTCCAGATTTCGGCTCGGGTCTATTTCTCGCTACAAGGTTATTAAAAACACTTGAACCTGAAACAGTCTCATTGTGTCCACGCGTTTGCTATTTATTATTATAAACAAGGGTGTCAGGGCCATTAAAAATAAATCGAAACGGGTAAAAAATGGGCAAGAAATACAAGGAAACGGAATGATTGAAAACACCCATCCCAACATCCAGGGCCGATAACTCCCGCTTGCAGGAATGATTTCTGTGCTACAGAGAGGGAAAATAACTTCTCATTTTTCTTTTCAACCAAACTGCATCCTTTTCCCAGCCAGGGATGCTGAGCAGCAGGGGATGGAAAGAGGAACGGATCCAACTCTCAGCCCCAGATCTGACCGCTCCTGGATGGCGACTGGGATAAGTTCTGGCACAGGATCGCCCCCACCAAGGGATGCGAGTGCAGTGTCTCATGGGCACATCACCCGCACATCACGGGCACATCGGGCTGCAAACCGACCACCACCAAGCAAAAGCCAGCACATTTTTTGTGCCCACCTTGAAAACCTTGCCAGCTCATGAGAGCCGGGTGAGCGGTTTCTGCAGCAAAGCTCTGCAGCGGGGGTTTGGCCGAGAAAGAAAGGGTGGGTGAAAGCACCTCCAGAAGCCTGCTGTCACCCTGCAAAGGGTCACTGGGGCAGGACCCCCGTGTCCCCCTGGCAGAGCAGCCCTGGGAGCCAGTCCCAAGGCACTGCCTTTGCTTCTCCTCCTGGTGGGAGGCAGGGCCAGGACGCGCAGAGGGGTGGGTGCTGGGTTACAGAGGATGCGCAGGGAGTGATGTTAAAGAACAAGGGTCCAAAAATCTGTAGTTACGACTGAACCATGGGAGCTGCAGACATGAACCATGGTCCTGCCGGGGCAGCAGCAGGCACACATGGGGGTTAAATGGTTGGGAACAAGCCGCTTCATTACACCACTCTGTTCAGAGCACCTCAATTACTTGACACACTTAAAAATCTTTGAAAAAACAGAGAAGCTGCATTCTGTTCTTGTTCACACCAGGACACATCAAAAATATAGGTGTTATTGTACACAAATGCTAAAAAAAAGTGTTTGTGGAATTAAAAGGTAAGAATTGTTCCCAAAAGCAAGACCTCTTGGCTCCTACATGGGAAGACACACAAAGTGCGAGTTACAGTGAAGCATCTGGTCGGTTCAGGCTCGCCTGCACGCAGGGGTGGGCAACTTCTCACCTGTGCCAGGCGGGGTGGGCTTTGCTCTGGCACCCCACGCCACCCCTCGCACCCAGACCCCCTTGGCATCCCTGCAGCCTGGTTTCAGTCCAGTGCCTTGCGACGGTGGGACAGCAGAGACTGTCGGGCAGTGAAACAGCACGAGCCAGGGCACATTATCTCAGCGCTGCTGCTTCTGCCAGCTGATGTGATAATCTCATTAAAAACATCGCTTGACGATTTCTCCCTTCCATAAAGCCAGGGCAATGCACACACTGCAACAGCCACATGCATCCTCTATTAACGAACTCCCGCAGCCGCTCTCCTGCCTCCAGACCAACACCAGAATCGCACTACTCCATCCCACAGAGTCCATGTCCAACACTGGCATCAGTAAAAGTCAAGCACTTGAGTGTGACTAAGAGAAACGGTGCAGCAATGTGGCACGTACGGCAGCAGGAACAGAGTGCCTGGTGCGGCAGCTCTCTGCCCCGTGGAACATCACTGCTGTAAAGCAACTTGAGGATGTTTGTAGAAGCAGCAGGTCGAATTGTCTGGATCATGTGTCCTCCAGGTGGTCTCCATGAAGAAAACAGGGATGGTCTTGTCAAGGAGTAACAAATCCACACTTTGACATTAGCTGAATATTTGTTAATAAGAAAGACCATGTTGAGAACCCATTCCCACACTGCTGCTTCTCAGGATGCAGGTGAAACCCACGCTTTCACCAAGATAATGACAGGAATCTTCACTTTGCCAACACTGATCTCATTATTTTGCAGGTTTCACACACAGCATAACTCTCCAGTCCCTCTTGTTTCCTCTCCCTTCCGACCGGCACACACAGCTCTCACAGCTGCATCGCACCGAGCCGGTGGACCCGTGCAGCCCAGCAGTCCCGCAAGCCGTGCTCCAAAGGGGATGGGGGGGGGTGAGGTGTGCACCAGCAGCGGGGGGACCACAGCCGGGCCCCCCCAGTAAGCAGTGCCCAGGCGGCACCCACAGCCCCACCAGTGCTCCACAGCTCAGACCAGCATCACGTCGTGAACGCTGAACAAACTCCCACATTTTACCCTTTGACAGGCCACCACTGCCTTCTGCCCGCTGGAGCCACCTCCGGTTGAGGCGAACCGCTGCCCAAGGAGAGAAAGAGGAGTCCCCAGACAGACAGAAGGACGCAGGCACACAGACATATGCTTCTTGGCCAAGTGAGGCAGAGGTGTAAAACAACCTCCTCGGGCACAAATCTCCCCCTCTGTCCCCTCTGCTATGTCTCAGCACAGTCCTTTTGCCTCCGACGCCAGGATGCTGCCTGGCTGGGGGCCGTAGTGTCTCACGTTTAACACAAGGCACAGAGGGAGCTGGCTCACGGGCAGGGCATGAACAACACGGGCAGAAACAGCAATCTCTGGTCTTAGATTGTCACTTATGAGCAGCGTGACGGTGGATCGTACAATAAAAACCACACACGGGGCTTATCAGAGTCACTCCAGCCCCAAACCTGAAAGGTTTTAGGTTATAATAGCACATTTCTGCCTTACAAAATATCGTTGCTTGTAAACAGAGATAACTGATCGAAACCACAGCACGCGAACTGATCAGACACCACCTTACTCTGAGAAGCTGGTTTAAAAGTCTTATTTCCCTAACTTTTTTACTGTTGTTATTACAGGTAATTATGCACCCCCGGTAGGAATGCCAAGAGGCTATCAGTCGGATGGGTTCAACCTGCAGAGCCCACACAGGCTGTGCAAACACCCCAAAACTTGGCAGGGGGAGGCAGGACCATGCCTCCCAGAGCAGCCGATGGGAGCCCTGCCTTCCCAAGGGGAACACAATTCCTTAATGCAGAGCCCTTTTCCCCACGGCAGCACCAGAGGGAGGATTTTGACAAGCAAGAAGCAAAGGCTGCCCTGGCCTTCGCAGGCTTGGATGTTTGGCTTTCAATAAATTAAATTACGGCCCCCAATTTCAGGAGCTCCTGTTCAGAGCCCAATACAGCAAACATGTCCCATGGTGATATTTTTGGGTTTTTCAACCACAGCTATAAATAAGCTCTGTGTTTTGGGGGGTCTGTTATTTCAGCGAGCATTTGGCCTGGCTGACTGTCCCCAGTGAAGCTGCCAGGTGCTGGGTGAAGGTTCCTCACATGAACCCTTCCACCCTAAACACCCGGAATAAATTTTGTTAAATACTCCCTTTTTGCCCATGCCCTTAACCCCCTGGCTTTCAAACCCTTCATAAAAAATAGCCCCTCCATAAGGTGAACTCCCCCACTGCATCTTGCCCCAAGCAGCTCCAGTAACGGGCAACTGGGAGCGGAGCCCCCAGAGCAGGGACCAGCACGTCACAGCAGTGGCTCACACCAAGTAACCCCAGCAGACCCATGGTGTCCTCTCAAGTTGTGATGAGAAACTCAGAGGGAAGGAGACCAGGGTCCGCTGCCACGCTCGCTGCCAGTGCCAGCCCCGAGGAGCAAACCCATCCCCTGGGACCCGGCCCCAGCACACTCACGCCTGTGGAACAGCATCTGCCTCCACAAATAAACATCCCTCACCTCCAGCAGGACCTGGCTTTGGCATAAAACACTATTCAGTTTAGGTCTAGAGCCAGCCCGGTCTTGGAGAACCGGAGCATTAAAGCCCAGCGAAAGTGATGGAGAGCATAAGAAGGGTCTCGTTTCACGCCGGTGGGAGACCAGAGAGGGTCATTTCCCATCGCTCATGTTTGAACACCAAAGCTCATGGGTGACATTAAGAATATTTCAGGAGAAGAACTACGCATTAAAAACTCATTCTGTTTTTTTAATACATGTAATAATTAAAAACATGGCTCTACATGCTGGATTTAATAAAATCCTCCCCTTCTGGCAGGCCTGCACAAGCCAAAACCAAGCTCAAAACGAATGGACAGTCACCCTTCAGAAGAAGGGACGTTGAAAGCGTTTTTGTTGTACTTGCGGGGCGAGGGGAGGGGAAGGGACACAGGACCCGGGACTGTTTTGCTGGGAAGCATGACGACATCCAGGGAAGGAAGGGAACACTCTCAGCCTTCTGGCCTAAATTATCTGCTAACACAAATAATCAAATTCCAGGGACCACACTGCTCTGGCGCCACTAAAACAAGGGGGAGGCCCAGCCCCAGCGCTGCAGGAGCAGGTGGCAGCCCGCGTCTGACCCGCGCAGGATATTCAAGTGCGATACACAAAATACTGATGCTCTCTAAGGAAGCCAGCACCGCTCGCAGTATCGTGGGAAGTTTTTAATGGCTCGCTCAAGGCGAGGCCTCTAAAATGTTTATATTAATACTTACATATTGGATAGCCACTCACTTGGTCTCAGCTGGAAACCAGTCCAAACAGCTGAGAAACATCTGGCCGCTAACCTTGGACAACATCTAATCTGGTAGCCCAGGGATTTAAGAGGTCTCTTCAGAGGGACAGAAGTTTGGCAGATACCTCACCGAGATCTCTGTTCTGCTGCGGTTGTTTCTCAAGTCCTGCTCGCCGCTCCAGGATGACACATGCAGCCGGTGTACATCCCCATCCCATTTACACAGCATCCGAGTCTCAATGATTACAAAGAGCTGGAATTAAATATTACTCCTAATTTCCAGGAACACTCCTGAAGGCGTGTGACTGTGCATGCTCCCCCAGCCCCGAGGGCAGAGAAAGCTGTTGCCAGCTCACAACCCCGCACCTATCTCTATCACCCTGCCCCAGTGCCGCCAGCCCTCCTGCCTTCCTCCGCTCCATCTTCCCTCGGCCCACACCAATTACCAACAAATAAGCACAAACCTGCCCCAAAAAGCCTCCACCATGAGGCAAACAAAAATCCTGTTCTCTGTAGATCTGGAGACCATTATCAGGCCAATTATGAACATGTGGTTTTGAAGCAGCTCTATAACAAGAGCAAGCAGAAAGGAAAACGGACTCATCCTTTTGGATGAAGATGGCTCAAAAGTTTGCTTCCCTTTTCTTTCCAAAACTCTTGCTTTTCTTCCAAGAGAAACTTCAGCTTTGGCTATCCCGAAATACTCTTTGGCAAGTGGAGAGCTAATGAAATAATACATCATAAAAGAATAAATGTTGAGCAACGGAGAGGGGAAGGGGACTGTTAGACCCATTTAATGTTTATTCTCCCCTTCTATTACCCATCAAGGTACTGCAGGGCTTTCTAGACGTGTCAGGGCAAAGCCACCAACAACCTGGCTCGAGAGGCAGAAAATTAGGACAGCACCCACATTTCTGAAAACCCTTTGTAGGCTTTATTTAAAAGGAGATAAGGATGAAAAAGGCAACAAGATGCTTGACAGAAAATGATGAGAATCTAGCTTATCTCCTTATCTCCCACAGCGTCTTCTGCTGTCTGCTTTTGTGTTACAACAAATGTGGAAGATGTCGGGGGAAAATGTAAAGGCACAAGCACCAAGGACGTAGCACCAAGGAGGTCTACGAAGATGCTCAATAAAGGCTAGAAAAGCCTCTTTCCTAGCAGAGGCTGAGCATGCTGGCTCTGGTCCAACAAAGCACTTAAGCACGCGCCTAACTTAAATTTGACTTCACTGGGGCTCTTCACAGGCTTATAAGTTAAGCACATTCTCCAGAAATCTGCTACAGCAAGACCAGAGAAAACAAGAAGCTATTAAGGAACCCAAATCTTAGTCAACAGCGAGGTTCGCATGCCTTTGGAAAGCACCCCAGCCAAAGAGCAACGCAGTATGGCCATTTCCACTGACTTTGGAAAACTCCAAGCCATCAGAAACTGCTTCTTAAATATAAAATAATATGTAAAAAAAAAAATAAAGGTATTAAGAATATCACGATCAAATTCTCTTCACCTTCTTTCAGCTCAAGGTGAGTAGAGCTTGAAGCAGACACATATTTACAGGTACGTGCAGAACTGGAACCCCCTTGTTTCAGCTTAAGCCGGTGCCAGCTTGAAAAAAATACTGAATTCACTGCGCTGTTTCTTGCCGAGGAAACACTGTCCTGTAGGTAAAGCACTGACCTCAAACGCCTCGCGGCCGATTCCCACAAACAGTGAGGTAAGCCACAAACAGCTCCTGCAACGCTGGCAAGACACTACAAAGGCTGGTATTTGGCAAAGGAGTAAGAGCGCGTCCCCCTGCGTATCTCTGCTGGGTTTGTCTCCCTCGTTAGAACTGCCATAGCTCAACGCTGTTCATCTCCACCCCGTCTGCCCGGCGGTGCCACAGGGCATTGGGGTATCACCGGCCGCTGCTCCTGCTCTGCTCCCCGTACGACCCTCGGGTGAACACAGACAGCTCTGGTGCCTCACACAGCCACCGACAACACTTCTGGGCTTAAAAATTATTCATCTACTGATAGGAGAAGAAATTCAAATTTTAAGTTCGCTGCCAGAAGTTGAAAGAGTACAGAAATTTTGAGTACAGTGCATATTCGAGCATATACTCCCTGCATACACACACAGAGCTTAATTACAACAAAGCAAGAAGCAAACAACAATTAGTCTTTATTAACAATTAAAATCTCGCTGTGGTGCTGGTTTTCTCCCTAGCAAGTTAATGCCTGTACAGTGAGAAAGGCATGATAAACAGGGTTTTAAAACTGAAACCGATTCAGGGTAAATATGAAAAGGGGTTCCCACAAGAGGAATTAACATTTACACTGAGCAGCATCTGCACCTTCCGGAGAGCCGGGCGCTGCAAAGCTCGCTGGCTCCCTCTGCCGCCTTCCTACCGGGAGCGGGGACAGACGCTCTCTCCTCATCCCCAAAACCCTGCCAGGTTGGGGCTCGTTGCAAGCGCCCGGTCCATTTGGTTCAGGACGGCTCGCAGACCCTCCCCAGGCACAGTGAGGGGCAGCCCCACGGTCACATCCCGCTCCCACCAGTCTCCCCCTGGAGCGCTGCTCCAGCCACCCCCAGCAGCACCCGCTCCAAGGAACAGCATTTATTTTATGGCCAGTATGCTTCTTTTATTTATTATCCCTTCGTATCTTTCTCTTAATAGACACTGGTTCAGGACATAAACCAAAGATCGGTGGGGATCAACTAAACGCTTTGCCTTTCTGCTGCCAGAGGTAGGATAAATCCAGGCGAGACCCGGTTTCGTTTCCGGAGCACGCACAAGGAACCGGGCTGCGGGATGACTGGTCTCTTCCACCGCGGAGTCTGCCGGTCGTGTACACTGACACGGCTACAACACGCAGGTTCAATGGCAGCTGACTCTCAGGGCATTATTTTTCTACACTGCTGCTGCTTGGCTGAGAGTGGGAGCGCAGCACACGGGAGCACTGACCTGTTCACAGAGTGCAGCTCCCAGGTGAGAACGTTTCCAGTGAACCCCCTTTTTTTTTTTTTTTTTTTTTTATTATTTAAAGCACCACCCAACGTCGTATGGCAAATGCTGTCAACACCCGGCTCTTGCCAGCAGAGCTCCTGGCGCAGCAGGGCCCGGGTCGGGGAGGAAAGCTCTAACCTGTACAATTTGCAGAGCAAAACAGACAGTTTCAAGGTTTTAAAACCATTACTTGAAGTACAAAGGCTGGGGGAGGCCCCAAACACACACCGACCGCATCCTCCCGAAGAGGGCAAGGGCACTCTTACAACAGCTCTGAAAAACAGAGATAATCAAGCAGCCCACTATAATTATCAAGCGTTGTTCTGATTCCCATTTAACATCTTTAGATACCAAGCTATTTTAAATAAACACACACACACGATGCTGACAAAGTATTAGTCGCGTTGTCTTCGCAGCCACCCTCCGAGCTACCAACGACCGAGCAGCGTTCCAGGCAGGAGGCCAGTAGCAACTTTCACAAAAGGTCATTCCCTTTTTCACTCCCAGCCCAGGAAGAACCATGTCTCACCACAACGCCGAAGTGAACGCACAAGCACCTTCTGGCAAACCTCTGGAGACACTTTACACTTGGAAAAAGCCAAAATTCCACAGCCCCGTTTTTACCCGGACTTGAAGAGGTCGGTTTTTTACACCTTGATGTTTTTGAGGGAAAGCAGGTAAAATTTCAGGTTGTGAAGTTCCCCTTGAACTTGACAGAGAGCGTAACATGCAGCTGCAGGGGGATTTGATTTCCTCAGGATACAGCCCGTACAGGTGACTGCAATGACAGAGCACTTTCAGCCAGCACATGTATCTAGACATTCATCTCAGCAGCTCCTTAGCATCACGTAACGTTACCAACTGCTGAGTCCATGTGAGCCTGGGGCTTAAACTAAAACTAAAGCTTCTCCTTGGCACAGCAGCAGCAGCTGGATAAAGACAATTGCCTTTTGCCACCAGTTTCCATCCTGTTAGCTAAATGTGATCTGTAGGAAGATACTTCCAACAAATCAAGAATTCCATAAGGGATCAAAATTCTAAACATAAATACAATTAAAGCCTTCTAATATTAATGCACACTTTTTATTATATTAAAATCAGGCAATGGTCTGATACAATAAAAAGGCTGCTTATGGAATACTGTTATGTTAAACTTTAATTACAGAGGATGTTAAATCCTTACAACTAATATTTTCCTCCAAAGAGTTAATGGAAACATCAATTGTTCATTGACTTGATAGCTGCTGCTTTAAAATGTGTTTATTTTTACTTTTTTCTTTTTTTCTTTTTTTTTTCCTCTTTTTTTTACACAAACACTGAATTTGTCATAAAACTTAGGACACACTAGGTTGGTTGTATGTAAGCTTGCATCCACATTTCAGCAGTTAGTGGTCCGAAACAGTAAACCAGAAAAGGCAGTGATTTGCCAGGATGCAAAGCCAATTAAGGTCCTTAATCTGCTGTATGCACCGCTTCCCCAGAATCCTCACTGAAGAGATTTCTCTTCCAAGACTTACAGAATCCTAACAAAATCTACTACACTGATTTGATTTGTCTGTAGTCGTCACATCTTTAGAAGGGCCAAACATTAAGTGCAACATTTCGTTCACTGACATTCTTGGGTCAATCCAAAGCACCAAAATACAACTAGAGCTGGAGTGTGTGTTCAGAATCTCTACGTGCAGCGTTTCCCCGTTAAAGTTTGGCAGCAGAAGATTTCGGCAATCCTGGTAAATTACTGCTCTTTTCACCACGTCAAAAGCCTATCTAATAACATCGGCCGTGGCCAGCTTGGCGGTGTGGCAGCAGTGCTGAGGGACAGGGAAAGTCCAAGTTTGCGAGCAGAATAGATACTCTTGTTTCCCAGGCTGGTGAAGACTAAATTTGTCGCAAAACCAAAATGATAAGCAGGAGGGAAAAGGTCAAGTTATTGCCCCAACACTGACCCCTGGCTGGCCAGGGGTGAGAAGAGTCACGAAGAGGGGCAAAAAGAAAGCAGCACCCCCACTAAAAAAGAGGGGAAGAGGGAAGAGATTAAAAGAACCCCGAATCCCTCACCCAAAGCCCACGCCACAGGTGAGGGGGACCAGGAAGAGAAATACAATCTATGCCTTGGCCAAAAGAAGGAAAAGCTTGCCCCAGATTATCAGGGCATTTAAAAAAAATAATAAAAAACCAAAAACAACCACAGTCACATTCAGCCTTTACTAGAGATAGCACAAAGGGAGGGATGACTGAGGTTAGCACACATCCCCATTAGTAGTCCATAAAGCCCAGTGTAGTACTGGAAGCAAAAACCTTTGTGTCTACTCTAATAAATAGCCCTGAGCTTCGAACTCTATTGCAAAAGACAGAAAAAGGAAAAAAAAAAAAAAAAACAACAAAACCCAGGCCAGACACACAGCAAGGTGATTGTGGGATGTATGCTTTCACAGTTAAGTTAGATGTGCCACACTGGTCTTGACAGTAATAAATTTAAATAGACTTTTCCTGATACCAGAAGTTCAGCTATGTGGACAGTGGTTACACGACAGGATTATTTGTTATAGCACAACTTATATTTCAAATGAAAAAAATTAGTATCATTTACAGTATCTCAAGAAAAACTTCCTTTGAATGGGAACTTCCTTTCCAGTATTTTGAGGTCTACAAGATGCATCTAGAAAATTTACTACTGTGGAAAATGAAGACAGCTTAAATTGAATAAGGGGGGCATGTTTGTTTTGTTTGTTTGTTTGTTTTAATTAATTGCTGTAACATTGTCCTTCAGGTGGCTGAGGAAGTTTCATATTTTCTTTAGACATCATTAGACGCCGAAGCTCTTGCAGAACAACTTTGATACTATAAGAATTCTGCCATTTTGCTAGGACTGATATGGCTCTGGGGTCCACCTAAAATAGACAAAAACACCATTCCTGTCAGAATCGATAAGTTTCATGCACGTAACTCCCACCACCACCCTCCGACTAAAGATCCGATAAGCAAGCTGGGTGGAAGAAATCACAGAAAGCAAAAGCAACGAAGTGGTTTCCTAAAAGCATAATAAATCCCCACATGATGCAACTATTTGTGAGTTGCGAAAGTGCAGGAAAGGTAAATTCCAAGTTTCAATTTCAGAACATACTTGGCCCATGTATTTCCCTTCTACCCGCCTCACCTTCTACTCAGAAAAATGGCACCAGCAAGTAAGTAAGTAGTTAAGCAAGTTGCAAGTATAAACAAAGCATTAATTAGAAGCTTTGTATGAAAACCACGTTAAAACGAATAAAAACAAAAAACTTACCACTCCGTTAGAACTATTTACTCCATTCATATTAATTTTTGTTACAAATCTTACAAATGGAGGTGCTTCTGGATACTTAGGCCCACATTCTATTTTAAGGCTGTATATTCTGTTTTCATAAATTGTCTGAGGGGAAAAGAAAGGGGGGAACAATTAAATCAGGCAGTTCAATAAGCATTTGGTTAAAACAGTGGTTACTTTAGGGACACATGAGCTACTAAACAGGGCAGCCGCTTATATACCACATCAGCTACTCTGGGGCTCATTTTATAATACTCAAGAGTATCAACTGTTACCTCATCAGGGTAATAAATTCAACTGGTCTTTTAAACATCAAATTTTCATATAAGGAATGAAACTGGCATTGCTTCCCATTCACCAACTGAAATGATTTTTTTAATCATCACTAGCTCAGATACCTACTTTTCAACCAATCTTTATAAAGCAGCTTTGTTTTATCAGTTTACTAATCAGACACACTACCTTGAAATGGAAGCCACAGCTTTAGCTTAGGCAGCTATCTAAAGTCAGACTGTCCTAGAACTGCACTTGAAAAATATTCTTTGGTCATAAAACAATGTGCCAGTTCTCAGAAAGGAGAAGGCTCCAAGATTTTCAACGCAATTCAAAGTACATCCTGATCCCACACAGCATTATCACTTTGTCTCCACAGCAGTAACACTGTTGTACTTAGCAGCTAATAGACGGAAATCCTGGATCATGAATTTTTAACTAACCACTCACCGGGTACAGAGCAGAGACAAATGTAACAAGGCTACATTGATTCTTCAATATTTGAAATTAATTAAAAGAAACAACAGTTAATGTTATTCTGCATCCTGAGAATAACTGGTTTTGATGTGCTGCTCTGCTGCAGCCTGGCACAGAGCTCTCCCTAAGCTGGGCAACGCCGGCAGAAAGATTCAACAGGGACAGGATCATCAGGGGAAGTTCAGACAGACAAGCTCTCCAGATTTAGAGCTTCTGCAATAAACTTTACACTCACAAGGCAGTGACCATGAGCAAAAATGCAGGGAACGTGCGAGTGCAGAAGCCCAGAAGCAGCCAGGAGCTCCTGCTCACCTGCAGCAGCAGAGCACCACAGCTCCATCAGAATCTAAAGAACAGTTGCCCAACATACAAAATCTTCTCCACCTAGAACTCCAAGCAATCCCTTTCAAGGGGCTAGCTGTTATGCCCATGAAATTCTTAATATTTCCCTTAACGTTAATGAGTATTTTGATGCAAATCATTACCAAAATATGTAAGAACTGACTTCCTAATTCAGCTGCTTCTCATCTGTGCAAATGAAGTGGCTTTAAGCCAGCCTGCAGCGGGACCAGCCCCTGGCCAGCCCTGGCTGGCAGTGGTACCTCGTGGTCACTCCTCCAGCGCTTGGCCAGACAGCCTTGCCAGCCAGGGCAGTGACCCACTGAATGCTCTCACAAAGTTTTGGGGAAGAAAAAGTCATCTGTCAGCTCTGCTCGGACTGCCCAGCTCTCCTGACTGAGTCCCTGAGCACAGAGCAATTAACAGCACACGGGTTTGTGCAGGTTTTTAGGGTCTTTGCAAATAACCGCACCACATTAAGACTAGTGAATGGAAAGCCTTGACCATGCACATGTCTATAGCCAATATAACATGTGCAGATAAAGCTGAAGTTTTGACAGTGCCACTCTTTTTAAATAGCTTGTATAAACAAGCTGAATCACTGGCTGTGAAACCATCCACATGAAGTCTGGGAAGAAGGACGCTTCCATGTATGGCAGCAGGGACACTCAGAGCAGCAGCACGTACCTAACTGCACCACAGGTCATTTTTTCCCTCTGGGATGCCCAACAAAAGGTTCTTCCACCTTTCTACCCAGATTTTAATCCCAGAAAACAGGATTTTAATTTTTTTTTTCCAAAGCCAGTATTCCCACATCCTATTAAGGAAAAAAAATGGTAATAATAGAACCACATATGAACAGTGCTAAAAGCAGGACAGCCACTTGGCAAACAAGAATGACTGAAAGCTCCCAGAATCTCTCTCAATACAGCCTGTTGCTTTCAAGCAATAAGCTCAAAAGAACTCAAGACACTTTTGGAAAAAATCTGTATTCATAAGTGTGTCAGAAAGACAAAAGAGACACAGCTGAATCAACTTCCATGATAGTCCTCTAAGCTTGATTAGCAGTACAACACGAACTATGAATTTCTATCATCACTGACAAGTCAGCATATGCCTGTTTGCACATTTCAGTTTCTATTTAATTTTCTAAATTAGATTTCAAGGTTGCTTAAATTTTCCATAAAGTCTATGCACACAGTAAGCTTTCTTCAGTCTTAATGCAGGCTCATTAACACTCTCCTATTGTTCTAAAATCAAATGCTGTTCTAGAAAATTGTTTGGGTATATCATAAACAAATGAAATGATCACGAATGGGGAGATGCTAACAATGGCACGCAAAAAGTAAACAACACTTCTGGACAAGATAGAAAATACTGCATGTGTAATGCCATTATAACATAAATTCTTGCACAACATGGTGTGTCAGAAAAGGAAACTGGTAGAATGGAAACACAGAGGGCAGTGGCATGATTAAAGGCCTGTAAAGGTTTCCATATAATAGATGGAGGACACTGGAATTACAGACAAGTGATACTGAGGCCAGCTCTAGCAGATAACATCTACTGATGCAGGATGGGAATCAGTTACTTGCACTTCATGGTAAGGATAATAAGGAAACAGAACAGGGATAACACATTGAGACAACAGACAAGTTTTGGTTTTGGAATTCGTGCATACATACAATGCACAATCAAGTCCTCGAGTTCACTGCCAGAGAGCAGAAACCCACAGTTTAGTAGGGTTTGGGGATGAGGAGAAAAGAGAGAAGGAGAACACAACAATACTACCACAAAGACTAGTAGCATTATAAGAAGCTACTTGGGGAGAGAACATTCAGAGAAGAAATTGAATTTATTAAGATCTGAGTTTCCCGAGTTAGCTGAAACTCTACAAGAGCAAGTCAGTACTGCTGCAATAAAAACAAACCCATAAAAGACTAGCTGTACTGAACAAAACATCCATGTTTTACCTACATTAGCTCCATATGTAATCTCACTAGCCGAAGGATTTTAAACCTTGCTGTATTCAAGAGTACAGGATACTAGAATCCTGGAATCTCAAAAGTTATGTCTTAATGAATCTGTAAATATAAAGCAGACACGTAACAGAACTAACCAGATAAAGGCATTAAAAGTTCCAAATCATAAGCAAAAAGACATACAGATACATGAAACCCATTATTATATGGAACTTGACCCTTCAACATAAATCACTGGCTAAAGTGTTTTTTCACTCCTTTGTGTTTTGCTTTCTACTTCATTGGTTAGACTAAGAGAAGAAAAGGGGGTGATGAAAAAGAAATTAACAGTACTATTTTAATATTTAAGTGGATACTTACTCTTGGAGGCCCAATAATCATTCCTGTCCATCTTGTAAGTGTCATATCTTCATCATCTTCAAGGCCCCAGCTAACTGTTCCATCACCTACTCCTTTCTGACCTTCTTCAAGTTCTTCCAACAGGCGAAAATTACGAGGAACTTTTACTCCTGAAAAAAATCAGAAAAATATTTTGAGTTGAGAAATCTTGTAAGGAAATAAAGCTAGAGTAATTTCATCAATAAATTTCACTTTTGGTCATTCTACAGAAAACATTTTGGGTAAAAACATAAAAATACCACTATTTTTTGAATGACAATATTTCATCACTATGAAGAAGATATCCACATATTTAGCTTGCATTTTTCAAGCAAAACCAAGGCACCCACAATCAAACACGCTAAAAGGCTGACAGGCCAGATATTAGGGAAGGCAGTAAAATGAAAGGAAACCTCTGTCCATTCAGAGATACACAGGGCATTATGGAGCTCTAATTAGCACTTCTATACAATTTATAGTATAAAAATTTAAAAGATTCTACAAAATGACACCATGAAAGGCCTGACATCACTCAACTTACTCAGAGCTTTTAAAAATACCATTCAAAGCAAATAAAACTCTTTCATAACATTAGTAGGTTAATCTGAAGTTAATTTAAGTGGGCTTTGTCAGCAGCAATAGCATTCTTTGTACTTATGACCTCTGCCACCAAGGAACTGCAGCACTTCTTAATTGCTGGCACATTTATCCTTAAAACACCCAGCAAAACAGAGAAATTTTCTTATCTGCATTACATTAATAAAAAAAATGGCATAGAGAGCTTAGATGACACATCCAAGGTCACACACTATGTCCGTGGTGAAGGAGGATCTCGAACCCAGGCCACAGGGGACTTAATTACTCATTCTTCTTCAAGGAATCCCTACCTCAGCCACAGAACACAAATCCACTCTAGGCCACCGCTTCTCCTTCAGGGTACCTGTGTGAATCATGTCTCTCTCCAACTGCAACAAAATTATTGCCAGGATATATTTAACAAAGTTATTTTCACCTGACATAAAAAAAAGGTTGGATTTGGGGTTTGGAGGTTTTTTCCCCCCTAGTAGTACGATGTTAACTATTGACCAGCATGTAATAACAGAAAATCATAACTAATCCCTTTCTTCACTGTCACTTAGTGAACCCAGCAAACTTCTCGATCAGAAGCCAGCGTTTGCTCATGCCCAGGGCACCACAAGTGCAGGACATCCGGAAGGGACTGAGTAAGGGCTTGGAAATGTGGAAAACACTGAGGATCTAAGGCTTTGTGAAACATAGCAGTGCTTAAAATCTATTAACTCTGGTAACTTTAAAATCCCTTTTAAATATATTAATCACCTAAAGAAACTAAACATCAGTGATGATTTTGCTGCAGAATTAGTTGCCCAAATTTCATTCACTACAAAGCAAGCATAAAAGAAACCAAAGCAGCAAATTACTGAAGGAATTGGTTTGTTGGCCAATTTGATACACATCTAAGATAATCACACTGAAGAATATTCAGGATTCACTAATGCAGCTGTAGCAACGGTATGAAGAGAAACCCAGGATGAGAAAAGCGTCGCCAGAAGAGGCCAGAGCTGCAGGGGCTGCACCAGACCGTGGGCACGGGGGCTCCAGCACGACTCAGCCCCAGCTCCATGGCAAACCCACATCTCTGCCTCCCAGCCAGACCGCGCTGTTACCATGGCTGCTGAGTAACACACGTCTCTGGCTGCGAAAGGAAATGAGTCAGTTGGGGCTGGTGAAGCCATCACCATAAGATTAACCAAGTCTCAAACCCTCGGTGGTTAACAGGACCTCCCGGGGACCGCTGTCATTTCCCCTGCACAAAAAACTCCAGCATTTCCCCTCCTGGTAAGTCTTAAACGTGAGCAGTATGTACCTTGTGTACCTCGGGCACATGAAGGTCCAAGTATGCAGCTCATGCCCAAGTTGTGACAGATTAGCCTCATCATTTTTAATTATATTCCCAATACTCTCCACACTATTGTTAGGGGAGGCAGAGAAGAGAGCAGTCTAGCTCCAACACAGGAGATAAGAGAGCTGGGGGACAAGAGGAAGGGATGGAGTACAAGTTGAAGGACAAGACGCCACCTTTACTTACACACACTACCTATTTGCAATTTTTTCTGCAGCAGATGCAGGGGATTGCTGGTGATGGGGAATGACTCACGGCCGTGCGATGCCTGAAGCTGCCACCTGGCTTCAGCCCTGGGAAAGAAAGGGCCAGGGAAGAAGGACAAACAAAAGACAAACAAAAGGTCTTTCTGGTGGGTGAACTCCACCCTTCGGTCTGACACAGCAGCTCTTCGCAACGCAGGTGACGCCTCAAAGGAAACTGTCTGTGGTTATTATTAGAAACCCAACCTGCACCTCTCCCCACTCACAGAAGCAATAAGCCGAAGCCAACAGAAGATCTGCCTCGAAAGTGTCGTGTTGCCAAAAAATACCCTCTCTTCTGGACGACAGCATCACTACACTTAACAAGCATCATCTCAGTCTCTGCACTTGATAATACCACTTCATATTTATCGGTGGTGTGAAGATAAATTACTGATATTTATTTACTTAAACCAAAACAGGTAACTTAGGATGAACCAGCTTTATGGTAAGCAGACACAGGCCACACACACCAAAGAAGAAAACCAAAAATATTGCCCGTCTACCCTTCCTCTGAGCATCACACACCCTGTTCACCAAGCGAGGCAGGAATCCCATGTGAACAAAATTATGTGATCACGTAATTGAAAATTACATCATCACATACATATTCGACCAAGGCTGAAAGGCAGCTTTAATTGTGACATTTGCTAACCAGAACTAGGCTTGGCCTTGCAACCTTACAGGAAGAGAGTATTTCCGAGCTCTCCCAAGATACAGCTGCTCTGATTCAGCATGAATCAGAGCAATAAAAGAGTCACACAGGATCTTAGAGTCCTCTGACAAGTCTGAGATCTACAGAGAGCCAGCTACTCATACCGTGCACTGGCTGCTATCACATGGAAAAAGTTAACATAAAAGACTATTAATTCCACGGCATCTGCTCACTTATGAGCACTACAGGAGCACTGGTGGCAAAATGAGGTGGGAAATATTTGAGTTTTTATGCACTTCACAGAAAATAAAACAATCATGGGAGATGGTTGGTCACTTCAACAAACCACCCTGTCCAACAGCATCGTTGCCTTCTAAAAATGTTTTATCCCTGTGCTAAAGCTCAGAGGTGTAACATGGAAGACCAGCACCTCAGCCACTACACGATACAAGTGCAGAGTCACACCAAAGACGGTAATTCAGCTCCCTCCCTGACACATTCTCAGGAGATTCCACAGGAAGAGGAACACACACATATAAAAGCCTATGGCCATATCATCATAAATGCTTTATATCATTTCAAAATAACCTGCCCTTAAGCAAGGCAGAGTAAAGACCAGATTCACCCTTCTGGTCAGCCTGGAAAGATGCAGGAAGCCATTAAGCCAACCCCGTCTCCCCTTCATCTGCAATGGCCTGGAGCACTCATGGTCAGCTACCACACACTGCTGGGACCTGAACCTCAGAAACCACACAAGCTTTATCACTTGTGGTCATACACAAACATATCATCATCATGTTTGCTGTCCACCAAGATTCCTAGAAAGTGATCCGATCTGTTCTAGGCATACACAGTATTTGCCAAGTAACTTCCATGGCTACACCATGGCAGACTGGGAGTTAGGAGATGTCCCGTGCCAGCTGACACAACCATGAGTCAACTGCACGTCGTCCTCACACCCCCCAATAAATACCTTGCATAATCTTTTTAGTGTACTTTCAAGGCAGTAACCAAACAAACCTGTTTTTCTAAGTGTCCTTCATTTAACACAAGAAAACCTAAATAAAGTATGAGGCAATTAAAAAGTCATCAGGTTGTTGAAAGTACTTTCAGTTAGGCATTTTTATTTAGCCTTTGCTATGGTTCAGGAAGACTCTCAAATAGCAGCTTCGTCTGATACAAGAATACAATAGTATCTAGATAATTGCTTCACTTGCAGCTTGCCTGACCGCACAGAAATACTCCCAGAAATGGAAGTGAAAAAAACTTTTCAGAGCAGCAGAAGATATTTACTATTAATCACAACAATCGCAACCCTATGAAAGGTAAATTATACTGCACTGACAAGGTAAGATCTCCAACGGCACAGGTTTGCAGTCCCTTTAAAAGTTCACCTTTTAGTAAATGTGCATTTGTGAAGCCTCAACCCTGGACAGTAGTTCACCAGTTACAAGTTCATGAAATATTTTTATGGCAAACTGGGGAACAAAATAAACTACAAACTGAGTTTCCAGAAAGTCAGGACGTGTACTTTGCAGAGTTTAAAGTTGCGGTTAAGAAGGTGCCAGGTTTTGGGTGACATCCTCTTCAGCCTTCAAATGGAATCCGGACCTTCCCTTTTCCTCGTCAAAACCTCCCCCTGACGCCAGTGCTGCCAGGCAGATGGGCACTGCCGAGCCTTTTCTCCCACTGCACCGCTCCTTGCTAAGCAGTGAGCTGCAAGACTGACAGACAGCGAGCTGAAAGGAGACAAAAGGAGTTCGACTCTGTCTGGTCAGGATCTCACTAAGAAAAGTTCCGCACTAGGAAAGAACCAAATTATTGCTGGAAGACAGTTAAATGAAGACCTCAAAGCACTCCCAGATTTACCTTGTATCACAGCACCACTAAAGATACGCAGAGACACAACTGAATGTGCCTTAGGATAGTTTTAAGAGTGATTTTACCAGTCTGAGATTGTTCTCATCTTCAATTTACATTCATGGGAAGTACGTAGTACATTTTTAACAAGTTAAAACCAAAACTTTCTGACAGACTGCACTTTTTAATCTTTTAATTCTCCACAGTTACATAGTAGAAGCAATTCCAACTTCAGAAACCTTATCAAGCTGAAAACAGCACAGTGAAACCAGTGAAACAAGGTGGACAATATGCCTTTGAGAGTAAATCCTCTTCTTGATTCTTTTTCATCAGTGTCAGTAGAACAAAATATACACCTCCCACAAAAACTTGAAGAATACATTTCTCTTTCCTTTCTAAAGTGAAATCAAACTACAGACATTTCTTTTCAGGATTAAAGCATAAATATACTGCACAGGACACCTCAGCAAAGCACACAGAAGCTGCACTTCACTCGTTAGGGGCTGTAAAAAGAGGAACTGTCTTTTTGCTGAAGTTTTCTCGACATCTTCACCGGTAACAGGCAACTTATCAAACTGGTCTTTCAGGCCAATTTTAACTCTGCTTTCTGCACTAGTTCCTGATTTACAGAAACTCAAGTGAACTGAAATGCAATAGGTTTAAACACGTGTGTTGCTTAAGTATGTTAAAGCCCCTTCTGTCACTTGTTTTTGTGTATTTGATGTTTAGCCTTAATTACAGCCAATATATTTCTCATCTCTTTGCAGAGATTGCAACTATTGAAAATTTCATAGCTGACCCTTGCAGCACTGCAATTTTAAAATACAAATAAATCATTCCTTGTCACAATGGTATATAAGGTTTCTGAAGTGATGGAATATTTAAGACTGAATAAAGGGCTTTCAGCAACTGTCACAAAATCTTTCAGGAGACAGGAACTTTACATTCCTTGCATCGTCTTTATAGTCATGATTTCCACTCTGATAACGCAGGCAGGTACCGAGATATTTTCCAGATGCAAAATAACTTCCTGAGCACTTGAAACGATCTGAAGTGTTTTCTGTTGTGTGCAAGCTACAGCGCTGGTTCTGTCTTGCAATACTTTCAGCACATTACTTGAAAACAGATCACTTTAAAATATGTCTGGGGTGGACTGGCAGTGTCACTGAGGTCTGAAGCCAAATAAAGCTTTCCAGCAGCTGAAGAGTTAAAATCAGATGGCTTGTATCGCAGCTGAAATTCTGTGGCTTGTATCGCAGCTGAAAAGCAAAGCATTACCAGCTCAGCTAGAAGTTACTCTAGAAAACAAGTCACCCTGAACTAGCATCCTGGACAAAACCTTTACGCCGAATCTCACCCAGGAAAAACCCACCGTTTCCTCTGCATTGTGAAAAGAAACGGTTGTTACTGAGGGACAGCTGAGCGCTCCCCTCCAGCTGCCTCTCCTCCCCACTGAGTATCACCAGGTTTTCATTTGCACCACCCACCAAAGGGTGAACGCACAAGCAGGTTCACAGATTTTAAGAAAAACTTTGAAGAGCAAGATGCAGTGGTGACAGACCAAGGCAAAGTTACCTGTTCTGTACGAGACCCCAGTGTAACGCCGGAGCCGACAGCCCGGGTGGGGAGTGGCAGGAGCAGGACACACACCCCCCTGGACTTTGCTTCTGGGCCAGGCCCAAGTCAGACTTGGCAGGAAAGTGCATGAGCTAATCAGGAGGTAGAAACTGAGTAGTCTCATCTTGACTCGCAATAATTAAAAGACGCCCTCACAACCTGAAAATTCCAGCCTTCATACACCTTACAAAAATTGTGCTACATCTTCTATGTATGATCCTTACCTACTCACATATTTAATATCCTAATGAATCACTTTAAGTTCTCAGCCAAAATGGCATTTTTCAAATATATTATGTAATTTATATCATTATACATGAAAAGCCTCAACTGAGTATCTTCTTGAAAGAGTTTTGAACTATTCACCCTTCTATTTAATCTACTGCATCCTTCCATTACAATACACAAAGAAGCTCTGCAATCAACTCTTTAGCACCTGCTATTTCATGCGTTTTTATAGTCCATCTTATTTAAGGAGGCACATTTTATCTTCCCAGTTTCTCTTCAATTACTTTTTCCCTACCCTTGAGTATTTTACTTACAGACTTAGAAAGCACTTGGTGGCTGACAATATTTATTTTGAGATAACAATGACTATTGCATGCAGTGCGCTCCAAAGGAGACATCACGGTCCATTTGCAGAGGCAGGGTACACCTTTTATATCCTTCAACATGCAGTTTCTTCTATGTTTTAATGTCTTGTTTGCTTTTCACAAGCATAACTTTGAGTTTACAGTGATGTTATGGGTCCCCTCAACAATTACAAATATATACTTTTAGCGTACTGTACTAAAACCATTCTGGGCTATTCTCTCTTGCTAGCAGTATTAAGTCACATATATCAGTACCATCGTGCCTGTTCACCTAATGAATTGTCCTTCTGGAGTTCTTCACATTCCTCTGACTTTGAATAACTTAAATCTGGGCAAATCATCTTACTACTCAATTCTTCCAGGCTGTTGGTAAATGCAGTGTCTACCACAGCCCTGCAGCAGACACCCTAGACAGACCTATGAAAGAAAAGTGTGTTAAATGAGATTGTTAAACTTTTCCCAGGATGAAAGTGAGAAAAACAGGATTCCATAGGCCATCATGGTCAGGTTTTGACCTTTTATAATACCGGAATCTGCAGGACAGTGACGTGGAGCAAGCTCCTGTAGCCTAACTGCAACACAGACCCCACGCAGCTCAACCTCCCTGGGGGGCCACGGAGTACATGAGCCTCTGAGGAACCCTAATGTCTCGGCTACATCACCTCTGGTACCTGAGCGCTCCTGCGCAACACCTCAGTCTGAAGGACGGATAGACAAACGTTTACAGTTTGGGTGTCCGCAGTCTCCTATGAAAAACCATATTAGAGTGATTAAAGTCAACCCTTTCTTTTTATTCATATATTAAGTGCGTGCGTAGGAAACCCACGTTATCAGCAACACAGAATTCTCCTCTGTATAAGTGACACTGGTGGACCTTGCAGCATAACATTTCTTCCAGGTAAGGGTTTAGGGTTTTTTCCCCTGTTTTCTACCTGTTTATTAGATACAACCCTAAGGCTTATCTGTCCAATTCCCAGGACCAGCCCTATGACCTTTTTAAGTTACAGGGACATTTGCTACCATTTCTTCCTCTGGGTCAGTAGCTGCTTTTAAAGAAAGACTCAGTATTTTTCACCCTCCATTTTTGTTTAAGCTCCTTTGCTGAATGACTATAAACTTAGTATATCAAGTATATCCAAGTGTTTTATAAACAAGTATGAATACCTTAAGATTCCATGAACCAAAAATTAGCAAAACCTGTTTTACCTATGAGAAAAGATACCACTAAGCTACTTGCCCAAAGTCCCACAGCGAATCAATCAGTAGTGGGGAACAAGAAAGTGTCTCTCCCAGGCTCTATTTGTATGTGCCAGGCAATGCCTTCAGTGCAGTATCAAGAAGGAACCACACAAACTGCATTGCAGTGCCACCACCACCATCAGTAACTGGACACTGTGTTGTTCTCTTTATCAGAAGAGGACAATCTCCATCCTTTACTATCACAACAAGAAAATGCAGAGCACTGCTGTTCGGGCAGCCTGTGATTTACAGCTGGACAAAGCTCTAAGGTTCCCACCAATGCAAGCTGCTGGTCTGCACCTGAAGGTTTCCCCATATGGAATTTTGGGTTTACTGCAAAAGTTCAGTGTTACTGCAACACATATTTATACGTCACACGCTGATTTTCCCTTTCCCCCCCAGAGGCAGTTAAACACACAGGCTCTCATGAGCAGCTGAAGTGCAGTGCTTGTCAGATGCCCACATTGTAGACGCAACAAACTGAGGCCCCTCCTCACATCCACCTGGCTGCACATCGCTTCACGTTCCAGCACTGAAGACTCGAGACAGCTTTCAGAAATCCATGAAATAACAGGAAGCAATCCAAAAGGCACAATGTGGCTAGCAGATGATAGTTAGCGACAGCTTATCACAAAGACTGTTCGCTGCAGAAGGAAAGCTGTGCGGTAGGACTGGCTTTGGACTTCATCACCGCAACCCAAGTCCCTTTCCACACGTACCCCTCCATGACCACCCAGACAATTAACTCATGAAGCTGCACTGGCTTAAAAAGAAAAATATTTGCCTTGTTCTTCCAGCCAAATACAAGATGAAAAGTCAGCAGCTTGAAAGGATTATTAAGAAAGTATGGCAGCCAGAATAGTGTGACATAAGAGGGAAAGAAGGCTCCACTACATTTTTTGTGTATTTTAATCAAGGGTTCCAACACCTCACAATCAGGTACGTTCAAACACAGATCTGTAAAACATAATTCTCAGGACAGCATCCACTGCATTTTAAATGTGGTTTTATAAACTCGATTATTATGAATTCTCAGCACTATGATGGCTGTTCTTAAAAGCTGAGAGTGGCCATTAATAGAGACTTGTCAGTAAAAAAAGAATTCCAAAATATTTTTGTTGCATTTTCAAGAGCAGTCTTCTGGTGATCTCATATTTAAATTTCAAATGAAGTAATCTGAAAACGAGTATTACAGACCCTATATAGACTTATGAAAACGGGAAAGTGAAACTGGTTAAACAGAAGTGAAACTAATTTATTCGATCTGTCGAAGTTCATTACAGGATGTCAGCAGAAAAAAACACATTCAAAATCTAGTTGCAGTATTTTTGTTTAACGTGTAATGACAAATCCAAAGATAGAATTTGTTTAACTACTCAAAACAGGCAAATAGCAATTTTAAAGGAAAAAATTATACTGAATTCTTGAAGCATTCGTGTTCTGACAAGGAAGTTACATCCTTCTGATGTAACAGGAAGATGTAATTAGTGAAAAAGATTTTTAAAGCAGCGAATTTCACCCTGGTAGCTGCAGTCACGGCTCAGTGATTGAACCAGGGGTCAGCTCTGACCACACGGAACTCGCCAGAAAAGGAGCAGGTTAACAAAAACGCCGGGGGCTGCTAGGGGGCTCGGGCGGCTGCCAGCGGCCGGGCGCTGCTCGCCCCAGGCCCCAACCTCAGCACCGAGCCCGGGGCTGCGGGCCCAGCCGGCGGGTCCCGGTCCCGGTCCCAGCCCCGGCAGCCTGGCCCAGCGCCGCGTCCCGGTGCCAGCTCGCAGAGAGCCGCGGCGGCCTTCCCCCAGGGCCCGCTCGGGCCCCGCGCAGCCCTCCCGGCCCCGCACCGGGCTCGCCCCGCCGGGGCCGCTCCCACCGCCAGGCCTCAGCAGCCCCCAGGGGAGGCGCCGGACGCGCCCGCCGGCGAACTGCGGCAAAGCGGTGGGGACCGGCTCCACCACCCAAACCGGGCACCAGGCCCCTCTCCGGGCCGCGCCCCTCGGCCCGGCCCCACCGCCGCCGCCCCCCCTTCCCCCACCCGGCGCCTCCCGGCCTAGCGCCCGCCGCCGCCCCTCCAGCCCCGACACACCCAGCCGGGCTGCCCGGCCGCCGGCAGCCCACCGCGCCGCCGCCCGCCGGGGCCGTGGGTGCCCCGCGACGAGGAGCGGCCCAAGCCGGCCCGCCACCCCACCGGCCCGCCGCCCGCTCACCCGCACCCGTGGTGGCCGCCATCTTGCGCCGCTGCCGCCGGAGCCCCGCCCCCTCCCACCACGTCAGCTCAACGCGGGAAGTGCGGCTCTGAGGGCGCGGCGCGGGCGGGCGCGCTAAAAGGGAGGCGGGTCGAAGAGCTCTGTGGTGCACGGTGGGCGCCTCCGGAGCTACGTCGCGCGGGCGGGATCCCCCGAGGGGACAGGGGCTGCCGGCGGGGGGACGAGCCCCCCGGAGAGGGGACCAGCCCCCTGGAGAGGGGACCAGCCGCGGCTCCACGGGGCTGCCCCTGCCCCGCTCCGGCAGGCAGCCCTGGGGAAATCTACCCCGGCGAGCTCCCCGGGGACCTCTGAAACACCAGCACGCTCTCAAGCATTTAATAGCCCATAAAACTCAAATGCAATTAATATGAATAATTGGCGAAGTACGTTCGGTACGGCCAGAAGACGAGCAGTATTAGCCCTCCTACTGCTTTACAAACAGCCGCAGTCGCTTTGTTAATAACCTGGCGCTGTTTATGCCTTTGCATCCCCAGCCTCTTCTGCGATGCCCAGCGAGGGCGGCCCCAGCGCTGCCCCGAGCTGGGGGACTTGACCTGCTGCCTTTTGCTTGTCACCCTCCAAAACTGCTAGACGTACAGAAATCGCCACCCCAGCATCGCACAGCCTGCCACCGTGGGCAGGAACACGCAAACAGGGGGTATAAGGGACCTCAGGCCGGTGGGGTGACAGACCGGGACACAGGTGGGTACAAGGGCTGGGGGGTCAGGGACACCCTCCCTCCGCAGCAGAGGGCATGAAGCACCTCCACATAGCGCTTACTGTGTTTCAGGAGGTTGCTGCTGGCCACTACATGGCAATGAAAAATATTTTCAGGCCTAAACTAGCTGATATGAATCCAGAAGAGACATAGGAACATCAGGAAGATCTACAATGCCATGTTTTAATCAACAGCACTTCTTCCATTATCCCTCTCCAGTTAATACACTAATAAGAAATAAGTAAAAAAAAAAACAAAAAACAAAAAAAAAAAAAAAAAACAAAAAAAAAAAAAAAAACAAACGAGGAGGGACTGGATTGTCTTTGGATGGATTCTGCTTTGTCTTGCAACATGTATTCTAAAAAACTGTGCCCCAAGACATCACACGTACATTTGCAGCAACAATTACACAGCAAAACGTTTTGGAGACCCGTTGCATTTACTCAGTTGAAGTCAACTCAGCTTTTAGCAGTGAACAGAGCACGGTACTGCTTCTAGCAATTATTCTTCCAAGCTAATTTAACCTAGCAACGTTGTTGTTACTGGTTGGATTTTATTTAATCGCAGCAGCGCGTTGCAGAGGCAGCAGCTGGAGAGCCGGGGAAGCACTAGGTGGCACAAGAGCTCCGCAGACCTGCCGGGCGCTGGGACCCAGCCTGCGGGAGCTGCCCGGAGCTCCGGGAGAACCGTGGGTGGCATCCGGCAGGATGCTCAGTAGCTTGCGGGGGGGCGGGCAAGGTGGGTGACCAGCTTAACCAACCTTCCCAACCAAACCTCCCCTGTTTAGGCCTGCGGCTAGTCAAGTTCCAGGAGGATTACAGCCAGCCAGACACTGCACCTGAGCCAAATCCTCCTACTTTGGCCCCATCTCATAGAGGCAAGTCTGCTGACGCTGGCCTCGCTGTCCTGGGCAAAGAGCTGTGGGCCAAAACAGTTCTTGAGATTCTTTTTTCTTTTCAAAATAGTGTAGAACAGAAACACACCAGAAAGACACACTTCTGTCGATGCACTTGTGGTCTCTGGGCTGGCTTGAAGAGAACCCCCTTTCCTCCTCACGTTTGTTCCGACTAACGTGAGCAGCTCAGAGCAGGGATCCTCCTCATTTGTCCTCCGTGTTTCACAGAGGCAATACACAGGTTCAGGCTGCAGAGAAGAGGAGAGAACACACATAACTTGATCCAGCACCAAAATGAAACAAAATTGGACAAGTCAAGAGACACAGAAAGCTGAAATGAGTCCAGGGGAACATCAAAGGAAACACCAAATCCCAGCCCATCCAGCTGTCCTGAAGACTGGCTTAAGAAAAGGCTGAGGTGGATTTTAATGCACTTTGCAGTAATTTTCCTCAGTTTATCGCAGTGCAGTGCTTCCCTTTGCAGTCCTCAAACAGCTCTGCGTGTAACACCTCTGCAACGCCACAGACGCATAAAGAAATAGATCTGCTCCTGCAAGGCCCTCGTGTGACCACGAGGAGCCAGCTGGTTGGAGGGCGACTACAGACTTGGCAGAAGTCTTGGCCTGAAAGACCTTCTCCTGAAGGTCCAGGGAGCAGGGGACTGACCATATCTTTCTGTGGAAGTGAGAGATTGAAATCAAATAGCTTTTAAAAGCATTTAGTTAAACCGAAATGCAGGCCATCTCTGTGGAGTTTAAAAGGAGTGCCTTATTCTGCTTTAGCTCTAATCTGTTCCTAATCAACTTAAGATAAATTTATCTTAAGCCAGATTCACATCTGTTAAGAAGGATCCACATAGCCTTTTGCTCCAGAACGGCTGTACTGATTTTACAGAAGCATCTGCTACTTTAAATGGGTGGAACAGCTTCCAGAAACCAACTGAAGACCAAAGAACAAGCCCATTCATACCAGTACCCATTAACCCTCCTCCAAGGAGTGGGAAGCTTTGAGATACACCTCAACTCACAGCAGGGAGGGAAAGACGAAGGATTACAAACCCAAACCTTGCCCACAGGCTATGCCCCTCGACCTTGCCTTATGAACAGTGACACAAATAAAGGGACACCAGGAGATGCCAGCCACCTCGGACACCGTGAGTCACCGAGCGAGAGCTGCCTCAGGAGCCGAGCACAGCATCAGCATGTAAAACAGCATTCAGAGATTAACTGCTGTCCCCGTTTGACATAATTAAGCAAGATTAACAGATAGCCCCAGCAGCCACCAGTATTAGTAGCTCAGATTTGTTTCCAGTGAGACTATAGATCAAGTGGCTGAGAGAGGTTTGGGCAACAGCAACTGCCTTGAACAGCAGTCGTGAAGTACAAATTCTAATAATTTATGTGCTTCAAATCCATCTGTTGCACACACTGCAGCACTGCTGGCGCTTGGCATTTACGTTTGCAGTAAGAGCTGAGCCCTCAAAGGACGTGGTGCTTAAGGCTCTTCTACACAGGAGTCCTGAGCATCCATCCAGTTCTGTACTGGGCTTTGACACTGGTTTACTGAACTCAGACTGAGGTCAAAGGTGAAAGAGGAAGAAAGGGATGAGGGCAGGAGGGACAGACAACCAAGGACTACAAATCTGTTGGAATATGAATTATGGGCATCCCAAGCTAGAAGGAGGTGTGAATCTAAGCTTTTGTTGAGATGGCAGAAGTAACTACTGCAGTTCTTTGTACTCACAGCAACAGACGTTGTTTCCCAAGCGTTCCTACCCCTCTAACACTGCAGGACACTCACACTGGAAGGGGAGGAGAGGAGGGAGAAGGATTCTTTGCTCTGGACACAGGGTAGTTTGCATCCTCACCTCACCAGCATTCAGCATATATTCCGTTCAACACCTGTCATGCCAAAGAAATTTAAAATTATGTTTTGGCTACAAATAGCAAATATTAACGGATCCAACTGCACTGATTCAGAGTAATGATGGCCACACTGACTTCCACGACAGCAGAAGTTACCTTTCTTCCCACCTAAATTTATATTCACATCTCAATTTTTTAACATAAAGCTAAACAGTCAGTGCCTGGAAATTAAAACGAGTAGAGATAAAACTACTTCTAGGAACAACATTGAGCCAACAGGTTTGGCACAGAATCACCCCTCTTAAATAGGCAGATCTGTGAGAAGTAGGCAATAATTAACAAAGAACCTGCAACAATCTTCCCTAACCAAGCCTACAACCTCCTGGCTGCTCCCCCCAGTGCTCTGTGTTATTATACGTGGTGTGTTCTCATACATGGCCTCTTTGTCAAGGCCTTTGATGGTGTGGGTGGGAAACTCCACTCCCTCCAGTGCAGCAGTTACTCCTCACATCCACAGCAGAATTACTTCTACTTCTCCAAAGGTGTTGAACTCTGGCATAATATAGTGTCAAGCTGACACTGTAACAGTCGATCACTTCAACTTAAAGGCGGCTTCAGGGGATGCAGCGTGTTTCAGGTGGCTGGGAAAGTGTGAAATATTTTGCAGCCACTGACCAAGCTCTTGGACCAAGTGCCGATAATGCACGAATGAAGAACAGCAACAAGACTTAACAAACATGATTAGTATTATCCAACTGCTTTGTTATAAATATATTATATACATTCAAACATCACATTAAAATATTATTCCATTACACCAGAAGAGATTAAGGCTTTATATTATTTACAGAAACAAGCAAGCACCTTAAAAAAAAAAAAAAAAAGAAAAGAACAAAACACCAGTCATTGACATTTCCCTTCTAACGTTACAAGTTTGATACCTTGAGCTCTTGAATACAGCTATTTGCAATGTGCCCAATGCTAGAACTATTTTAAACATTTATTGTCAGGGTAGGAAACACTTAATAGAAGACTCATCAGTGAGCGCTCCACGTGAACAAACGTGAGCATGTGTTGTACCTGGTGCCCTCCCTCTCCTCAGAGGCTTGTTAAACTGAAGGCTTACGCAGAAACGGTTTGCTCAATTCCATGTACAGGGTAGAATAATTTTATTTTAAGGGAAACTGAAGACACTTGAGGATTCATGGCCCACTGCTGGAGTGGGATTCTCAAAGTCTGTTCCACATTACATCGATTAGATTTAACATGATAGCAAAGATAGATCTGTAAGTTTATCGATCACTAAGTGCATTGAACAGTGATGATTTTATAGGCTTCCATTACTCTGACACACTGTTTTCATGCAGTGCATTTGGACTCAAACATGAAGTGACAAACCGTTGTCACCATTCTCCCTATAGGTCTTAGGCAACAAGCTATTTCTGAAGTGTTAAATAATGTTGATACAACACATGTTTACTACGCCACCATGTACCAATGGAGTGACTGTCCTGCCTTCTGGCTTGCCCGATAGCCTTCTGAGATACAGTGATGAAGTATTTTCTAAGATGTAAGCAGACATGGCTAAACGAAAAGGTGCTCAGTAAGAGTAATCATCTTCATTTCAAGTATTGTTTTAAGAATTAGTTCTTTTCATTACAGTCTGTGTTAGCACTTTTTAGTTTGTGCTTTAGAGTCTGTTATTTCTTTGCAGGTCTTGAATTTGGCTGATGGCTTTTTCTTTTTTTTTTTTTTTTAAAAAAAACCAACATTGGCAACAAGTTAAGGATTGCAGAAGGCTGGCAAAAGTTATTTAATTTTCTGAGCCCATTTCATGTCATCTGCTCTTGGCTTCTCCCCAGTAAGTCCTTGGATAATGTTCTCCAAACACCTCCAGAATCTTATCTTCTCTAATGGATAGTTCAGCCAACCTAAGTGATTGCAAAGGAAAAAAAGGGTTAGTTTGTCACAGCATCCAAAGTTCAATGTCTTGCAATATTTATTTCATAACATTCTTTAATTTAAACACAAGGTAAATGTAAGGTGGACTACTCTATGGCCATTGCAAAGCTATCAGAAAAAGGACCATCAGGTTGAATGATTTGTGTTAGAAACAAGACATTTATATTAGTGCCACCTTAGATTTAGTATTGAAATTTAAGCAAACAAACAAAAACACCAACCCAATTTCAGCTATTTTCCCCACCAAAGCCAGCTCAGCTTTTCCCTGTAGTACAGCAAGGAAGTAACTACACACAACATGGCTCTGAAATCTCAAATACATCATCAGTGCCACAGTTTATAGAGAAAAAAAATAAAATAAAAAAATCAAGATTTCCGATGGGGACCTAAACACCACAGCTAAAGCTCAGCAAAATAAAACAAAGGGTTTTTTTAAATAAAGCCTCAAGTTTAGATAGTTCCAATATCAATTTTCATTTTTAAGGTACTTAAATAGTATTATGCTCTCCCTGGGTAAAATTGAAGTTTACCTAACTGATTGCTAATGAAGCCTGCGATGGGGAAATCTTATTGTGGTACCACGCTGCATTAACAGCAGCTGACGTAGGACGCTCCTTGGATTTAAAGGACTGCAGGGCCAGCAGCACAGTCCTAAACTGCACAACAGCTCCCAGAGCGCTTCTGCTTCCCAGTCACCAGAAAGGCTGTAACAGGTTGATGTGGGACAGACTTTTACCATTTTATGTAAAAACGGCAGTAAGTGCCATCATGTTCTGCACGCAACAGGAGTTTAATGCATCTTTCCTAGCCTACATCTGTAGGGTATTTTGAATGCTTTGTAGAAACATTGCACCCTACAGACTGTTTGGCTGGAACTGACACAAGCTTAAGAGGCTTCACCCCGTATTCAGAAGGGCTTTATGTCTCACTTTTAGGATATTAATTATTACGTTAACTTGATTTTCTGCTACTGTATTTTGATGCCAAGTTAACTATGTGTAACTGACAGGAGAGCTCAGAGGGGTTTATTACAATGTATTATACAGTAACTTTAGGCTTCTGTTTTGTTAAATATTGTAGAACTAGAAAAAACAAAGGAAATCAGTGCCAGGAAATGTTATTTCCCTGCAGAAGCTTTCCTACAAGCAGGAAAAGATGGATGTAGAGAGGGTTACACTAGCTATTCCACACTTGCAGTGCTGTTCTGTCAGCACACATCCTATACTTTATTCCATGGAGATTTCTGGAAAAGGGAACAAAGCGTAAGGAAACAAAACCAAAGGAGAGGTGGGAATGAAGAAGTCATTACCAAAATGGCAACATTGATCTAGCAGCAGCGGTTCATGTCAGAAGGAAGTGCCAAAATGCAGAATAGCACGAGCAATACTGGAACAGGGGAAAGCTGTTGCAGAGCCAGCCCTACCAGCTCCGAGTACTGTCCCTACAAAGATGGCTTAGACTATGTGTATAGCTATTATGAGGCAGAAATACTAAAAGGGCGAGAATATTCAGGATTTTCACTGCTGAAAAACATCGTATTTCTAGAGCTAGATTGTTCCTAATCAGACACAACTACAGCTTTAACAACCTAACAGAACACGCACTGTTTTCGGCCACCTTCTGTAGTTGGACGTGACCTTTCCCAGCTCTCCTGCAGTCCTGTAGCTCCACTCAGCTCACTCTATGCTGATGCCCTTTAGGAAGCCAGCCCATGAAATTCTCATTAGCACAGCCATCACCCCTCAGGGAATGGATGACTCCTTCCTGGTGTCTAAAACTGGCAGCCAGCGCGAAAGCTTTAACGTTGACAATGCCAGAAAGCACCGTTACCTGACACCTTCCCTGGCAATGACACAGTGGGGACCTTTATGTACATAGGTCAGATCTGACTACACTCCTTGGTGTAGCTATCTGCTCTCAAGCCAAGTCACTAACAAGTGTATTAAAATAAGTAATCCTATTTTACTCAGTAAAGGCCCGCTTTAAATAGCGCATTGATTGCATATTTCTGTCCTCCTCCTCACTTCTACCCTAGAAGAAAAAGAATCAGGGCTGCAGAAACAATTTGCTCCACTGGAAAATCCAAGTATACAATCTATGGTGCTGTGTTATGTCAGACTAGTATGGTGTGAAGACTTACAGAAAGCATGGAGTGAACAGAAGCACATGCTCTTTTCTTTTTTTATTGAGGAAAAAAAAGCAACTAGCCCAAGACTGCTAATAATGGCCAGACTTAAACTTTCAGGACATAATAGCAAACTGGGAGGGGCGGCTGACACCCCGGAGGGCCATGCCGCCATCCAGCGAGACCTGGACAGGCTGGAGAGCTGGGCAAGGAAGAACCTCATGAGGTTCAACAGGGAAAAGTGTAGGGTCCTGCACCTGGGGAAGAAGAATGTTAGGCACCAATACAGGTTAGGTGTGGACCTGCTGGAGTCAAGTTCTGAAGAGAAAGATCTGGGGGTCCTGGTAGACAGCAAAATGGCAATGAGCAAGCAGTGTGCTCTTGTGGCCAGGAGGGCCAACGGAATCCTGGGCTGCATAGGGAAGAGTGTGGCTAGTAGGTCGAGGGAAGTCATTCTCCCCCTCTAATCTGCACTGGTGAGGCCACAACTGGAATACTGCATCCAGTTCTGGGCTCCCCAATTCAAGAGGGATAGGGAACTACTGGAAAGAGTCCAGAGAAGGGCAACGAGGATGATTCAAGGATTGGAGCATCTCCCTTATGAAGAAAGGCTGAGAGAGCTGGGACTCTTTAGCCTGGAGAAGAGAAGGCTGAGGGGAGACCTTATCAATGCTTATAAGTACCTAAAGGGTGGGCTGAAGGAGGAGGGAGCCAGACTCTTTTCAGTGGTTGCCAGTGAGAGGACGAGGGGCAACGGGCACAAGTTGGAACATAGGAGGTTCCACTCAAATATGAGAAAAAAAATTCTTCACAGTGAGGGTGACAGAGCACTGGAACAGGCTGTCCAGGGAGATTGTGGAGTCCCCTTCTCTGGAGATTTTCAAGACCCGCCTGGATGCAGTCCTGAGTAACATGCTCTAACGTGCTCTGGGCAATCCTGCTTCAGCAGGGGAGTTGGACTAGATGATCTTTATGGTCCCTTCCAACTCTAAAAATTCAGTGAAATTCAGTGAAATGGGACTGAAAAAAGCTCTCAGGGTGGCAAGATTTTTGCTATCATCTGTCAAGTCAGGCTTCTTAATTGTACTGTGTTTTTACAGGACATTCTCATCATGAGAACTAGATTTGTTTCTTGGTAGAGACTTCAAAACCAACATAAACTGTCAAACCTATGATGGAATGAAGAACCACAGTGGTTTATTTCCAGCTGATTAACTTGATAACTTACTCAGGATTGTGCAACATGTGATTGCGTATACTCGCCTCTACAGTGGACATAAAACTGAAGATAGATGTAAGAGGAACCTAATGCCAGTTTTCTGCAAACCTGTCCACTCCTCTGCCCCAAATCAGAATGAACATACGCTGAAAATCCAGAAGCCTTGCTTTAGAAATGAGCATTCAAGGCAAGTTGCACTTGCAGACAATATGCTATTTTGAAGGAACAGCAACTTTAAGACTTTAATGAACAAAATCCATTACTAGCATGAGATTACCAAGATACCGTGCAATCAGATCTCAGTACCACTGACTACCCTGTCAGGCTGAAAGTTATCTTTTCGCCAACCACAAATCTTCCCCACACATTTTTTATGCAACAGTCAAGTACAGTTTCGCTAAGAGCACATTTCACCATGTCATTTTCTAGGTATTTAACAGGCTGTCGCTAAATTACATCTTGCCAGGTGAATTGCACTAGACTACTCCAGAGAGTGTGCAGTATGAACCAGATGGCAGTACCAGTTGTAATGCAGAAGTATGTCTCGTGTGGAGACACATGATGGATCCTGTGATGCTTCCGTGGCAGGATAACATGCCAATCCTGTAGAAATATGACCCAGCGTGGAAGACCAAAGTACGTATGAGACCACTTGTGAATCTGGTTCGTCATGGTTATGAAGATGATAAGGGCAAAGACATAACACTCCCAAGGACATGTTTCATATAATGCCTCTGCAAAACAAAATGTGTATCTTTAAATACCATTTATGGAAAGGTAAATTTCTACTAGGAAAATATCATTTTCCAGACAGAGCTGCCTGGTGCTGCAGGAACTAACAAAGGCCTCGACAAAACCGCTTTCGCAGAAGTGTCATGAAAGCCAGTGAGCAATGAGCAATTCCGAATGTCACAAGACAGGCTGGTAAGTGCCAACATCTGTCAACTTGCCATAAACAGGAAGTTAAACTCCAAGTTTACCATCTATAAAATTAATCCCTTAATTCTTGCACTTCCAGTTTGCAAATAAAGTATGTCTACACAGAGATCAAACATTTTTATACACTTTAGAATGAGTTTCCCCATATGCACACAGTTTGATCCTTCTTATAAAAAAAACATTTACTGTAACTTCTAATGCTTCGTTGCGAGACTCTTCAGCCACAGATTCTCTGTTGAGCTAGAAAATCTACCTGTCCCACCTTCTAGTTGCCCCACCTTCAAGGAAAAAAAAGCTTCCGTCCCTCCTCCCAGGAGCATCATGTTTCCAACACCTATTACTTGTCATCTCACATTCATTGATTTCTTCTAGCTTCACACAGATAAATGTTCTTTAAAATATCAACAAAAATGCTAAATCCGCCCAAGTCAGAAATAGCAGCTTACCTGGGGAAAACGAAACAAATTTGTATGCCATGTTTGCCAATGGGACTAGCGTCATAAAGCAGTTGTCTCCATTGGTCTCTATAAAATCATGTCTGGTAATTGCTGTGGGGTCAATATGATGTTCTCTAAAAGGTCTGATGAAAGCCTGAAAAAAGAAATTGATAAACATGATGTCTCAATAATGATCTTGGAAAGAAAAACATAAAACCCCCAAGAGTCTTCTCTAGGAGAAGAAATCATTCCTGAATACACAATTCCAGAGGAGACAGTGCAAATCTGATAGGTAGGACTGGGACAGTAAAACAAGAAAACTTATTTGCCTTTAACACATACATTACATACAGTCTATGCAAAGGTGTTCTGATCAGTCTGAACCCTTGTTTATTTGGTGCATAGTCTCCTGCAGTGCCCCTTTTTTTTTTTTTAAACTATGGTTCAAAAATACAGGGATTCAAGGACTACAAAGTCTATTGAAGGTAAGCAAAAGTAAGCCAAAACCCAACGGTCTTAATGCTGCTGTTCTAGCTCATGTATTTCTGGATAATTACAAGGAATATCCAATAAACTTTTTTTTTTTTTTTAAAATAGAGATCTTTCTAATATTTCACTCTGAGGAGTAAGTAACTGTAGCTATGAAGAAGTTCATTTTAAAAAACAGATTATTGCTTATTATAGAAATCAGAATACCTTCCACTAAGTATCTGGCATTTGCAGCAGCAGATGTATAATACATCTCAAATCTAAATCTTCATTCTTCAAATCTAATTCTTCTTCTAAATCATTCTAATACTACTACATTTATAATAGGGGCCAGTAGCACACACAACTGGAAAGATTTCTTACTGGAGCCTCTTCATGTTTTACAAGACAGCTTTTAGAGCATTTAGCTACCAGAACAATTCCCCCTACCTCTGTGTTTATTGGATTTTTGGAAGGTCTACACCAGTCTAGCCAGGTTTCTGTGCTTGTGCTGTCACAGGCCATTCCCAGACAGCCTATGAACACTGGTATTGCACAACTGTGTGCAAACCTTAAAAAAAGGTGATAAATATGGAACAGTGTCACCTTGCACATGTCACCTAGGCCAAGCGTAAACATGGCACTTCACCAGCAATATACTGTGCCATTTAGTGGAGGAGGGTTCTAGGGGTGGTTACATTGGCAAGACTTCAAGAAAGGTGCAGCTTATATACACTGTCCAACACAGCCGGGAATACTGGAAGTGCTTCAGAAAGTATTTCATAACTTTTTCAAGCTTAAGGATAAGAATCTCAAACCTTTCCAACTATGGGTAGCTCCACAGATCCCCAGGTATCTGCTCCCCAGTGAAATAATCCTGATAGAAAGTCAGCTGTAATAACTCCTGCAACTTGAATGAAGAGAGAAACAGTTAGATATGCACAAGCATTTTTACTGACATGTTCACATTTTATACTTGTTTTACGAGGTTACTTGTTTATTTGCCTCTAACTTAGATATTTACAACTACATGAGATTGAGTCAATCTCAATAAACATAAGGTCAGGTAACTTGGAGTAAGAGGTTAACAAGACGCCATTTGGATGGTTACAATCCTCATTAAATCTATAGATTTTGTGTTTAATCCACCTTCTACAGAAGAGCTTGACAAATCTTTACAACTGCTGATATCGAAAATACTAAGAAGTTAGACCTGAGTCACTTAGATCTGCCTACTCTCATCTTCAGTAGTGTTTGAGAGATCACTTGGCTATGAAATAGCTGTTAAAGCCACCCCAACAGATAACACTTCTGCAGACCCTTCCTCTTCTCCCTTGGTTCCTTATGTCTGTAAGCAAGAAGCACCAAACTCCCATGACCACAGATAAGCACTAATTAACAAGCCACTCCTGGGTACAGCAATACTATTTACAAAATAAGATGGAACACCAAACAACTTTAAAGCTATGGCATCTGAGCAGCTATAGGCAAGTCCCAGAAACCATGCTAAGGATTCTCCGTAAGGAACACTGTACGCTTGGGATATTTGCATACTGCATTAGATATACCATTTCACAGAGGCTGTTGCAACAAGTGTAGAGATTTTTCTGGCTGCCAATCACAGTAACTTTAAAACTGCAGTCAAATAAAGATGATTTTCAGTTCTTGTATGTGAAGTCCTATTTCTGCATTCATGTTCTGCATAATCTACCTATCCAAGTTTCTGGGTAATCCCAACATTTAAAAGTCAGGACGCAAGAGATGTAATTTGATCAAAACAGCTGCATATTTTCCAGTTGGTCACAGACCTATCAGCCAGTGTTTAACAGACACCTATCATTCTTCACCTGCAGAAGTCGTCCTACTCCCAGGTTCCCAATCCCTTTAGCAATGAAGTCTCCAACGCAGTTTGAGCTGCCCTCCTGCACGATCTCTGCTGGACTCTTTATGCTTTTGAGGAAGAAAATTTCGAGAAGATTGCAGAAGAAGTTCCCTTATTTTCAAAGGGGAAGTGACGGAATATGACATACAGCGTGGCAATATGGCTATAGCGACACAGCAAAGAGCAAGATACTGCCTTGGGACCTCTACCTTGAGGGTTTAGAATGGTCAGATCCTGCCCTTTAAAGAACAAAGGCATCAAGAGGTACCAGTCTGAGCCTGCACATCTTGCTCTGAGCAGGTTTCAGGAGAGATTAACCAGGTCTGGATGGAGTCTAAATTTGCTGAAGAATGAACCAGAATGAGAATTGGGCTCCTTTTTCACTGCAGTGCCACCCCTTCAGGTAAATATAAATATCAGAAAGATCTTCCTGTTCGGTGATTCCGAGATGGACCACCTGGTGAATGAACCCAGGCATGCGTGGTGATTCTCTGCAGAGCCAGCATTCCAGCTCTGAAAGGAAAGGGCAGCTCACGCTTCTTACCTGCAAGTCTGTTTAAAAGAATTTAGCAGGAGCACGGACCAGATTTCAAAATAGCTACTGCATACTGGGCAAATACCATATACCTGGGAACTGATAGTGTGTGGCCACAGTGCAAATCCCTCAATCATATTTTTTGCCCTGCCTGCCTCACCAACTCTTCTTCAGCTGTATGTTAAGGTAGGACAATTCCTGGCTTTCTCCTCCACTAGCCAGCATTTGTCTCCCTATGTGTCTGAAGACTTCATTCAAGCACAGCTTCTCATTTATAGTATTGAGGCTTTTTGCAATGGGCAGGTACCCTTCTACCTGCTAAGACGACAATTCCAACTCACTTGTAATCCAAGCCAAAAGTTAAAATTGTTGGTGCACTGGTTCATCTTACTTTGGCTTCAAGGCATCTTGTTACTCCTCCCTCTCTCACAGAAACTCAAAGCAATCCGAGATAAGCTAGGAAACAAAACACTGGATGTGCATCTTTCCGCGTAAATCACACAACTTTTATTTACCCTGGTCACAATCTGGACTTTGCCTGATTCTCCTACTCCAATCAGGACGCTTAGTTCAGCTGCCTTAAGAGTCCAGTGTAATGAAGCTCTTGTAACATTAGCAGAATTGCTAAAGAGTAGCTATTTTTTAGAACATGAAAGAGGACTGGGTTGTTCTGTAACTGTTGAGTAAATGCCCCTTCATCTTCAGGGCATAGCGGTTACCTGCTGTGCTGCATGCACTGCAGATTTCAGATATACCCCTCCTCGTGGTTACCTTTTGCTTAGCTGATCCCTCACCTCTGCAGTCCTTCCCCTTGCTTTTCATTTTCAAAAGGGAGAAGAAATAAAATCAGGATTAGCGTGGCCCCTAATACCTCCAAAAGGCTTTCTTTTCATATTATAAATCAATCCCCATTGCTGGATCCGTTATCCAGTTGGCCCAAACTCTTAAATACAGCAGGAGACAATTCATCCTTTATGTGTCACCTTATTGCACTGAATACAGCTTATTTTTTATAAGCAGTAAATTCTGTACACTTGTTTTTGTTTCAGACCACACACCTAAGCTACAGCGAGACGGGGTGGAGCACAATGGCTCTTAGCTCTGCACCTAGCAGCTGAAAGAGCAAAACAGCCTTGATTCAGGGGGAAGATATCCAAACAACACTTCGCTTTGCAACAACTAAAATACCATTCTTGCTGAGGTAATCACCCTATTAACCCACATCGCCTCCAGCACACCGCATTATCAGAGCTTGAAAGAACAGCAGGAAGAACAACAAAAATAGAGGCAAAATACTGACAGTTCAATAGATATTTCGCTTGTTACTTTGATGTAACTGGTGGAAAGCTAAGAGGAAAGAATGAAGGGTGCCTGAAGCAGTGCATTATACTAAAGCAGTCTGAAAAAACCTAACTACCAGAAACTGTATTTGAGCCGTATTACAGAAGCACTTACTCACTCTTCAGCAGTTGTGTATGATGGGTTGTAATAAGAGAACAAGAGCTGTACCAAGGGTTATGCATGACTAGCATCCTAACACTTCGTTTGCATCCTGTCTCCAGGCTCAGAAGGCACATCAGACCACAATGAATCGAACTCGATGTTCTCATACTTCTAGCATTGTCTTTAGTTAAAATGGAAAAACCAAGGCAGTATAAGATCTCGATGCTCTGCCATGAAGGTCGGGAGGGCAAGGTAAGATTGACAGCCCTGAACATGAACTAAGAGTTAATCATAAAGTCAGAAAAAGCAGGATACCCACAGTGTGTGTGTATATATATGTGTGTGTATATATATATATATTTGTACGAACTGTAAATAGTGGATTCACACACTCATTAGAAGCAAGATCAGTAAAGCATTAGAGAAATACTGCTCTGTGCACATTAGTTTTACTGCCAGCTGCTGAGCGGTGGGATGGAGGATGAGCCCATCAAGGGCTTATATCTGAGGAGGAGGTGAGCACTCAGAAAACACAGGAGGAGGGGAAGAAGTCACTACAGTTAAGCAGCGAGCTGCAGAACTTGCTCAAAACACCAGAATTTATTTGTTTTGGAAGTAGACTGCTGAATCAGGAGAAAAGAAAAAGGCCTAGCATCCAGAGGGACCAAAGGTGTACAAATGAACTTCAACCAGTAGCAGCTGTTTTACACTAAGTGAACATATGACTGACACACATTTGCTTGAGTGGCTGTTCTTTTCCAGCCACCCCGCACCTGCGATCCTTTGCAGAGGCACAGCAGCACCCTGGAACACCGCAAGTGCTTCTCCTCTGAGTCAGGGGGCACGCCAGAGCACGACTGGTGGCCCTCCAACAGCCACGTCATCTGCTGGGCTGTGGGTCACAGGGCTGGAAGCACAACTGGCCCAAACATATAATGAACACAGGATTTGGCTTTGCTCCCACTTGTGTTCCCTCCAGAAACCAGATAATACATAAGGGTTTGTGTCACAGAAAAGCCCCCACTCCTCCTCTTCCTTGCTCAAGTACCAAATCAAGAGATTATAATTTGCACCCTTAAGGAAGGGCTTCTCTTCTGAGCCCTTCACAACCCGCTTCCTGCAGCCTGGCGCAGGCGGAAGGAAGCCAAGCAAGAGAGGGACTTTTGAGGTTCAAGGTGTTCCAGAGATAAAACTGTTTTGCATGTTTGCAACACAAAGTTGTGCTTCACTGCAATTTTACAGACCCTGGCTTTGCACAGATGTAATTCTCAAATTGTAACCCAGAAGTCTTAGAATATATAGTTTCATATTTACTGTAAAAATTCAGTTAGAGAGTCTCTGGAGAGGAAAAAATGAGCATAAGATGTTATTAAATAACTTGATGCTATTGTGTAACATCATTGAGAAGTACAGTCATTTTTAATCAGTCACTGTAGGAACTAGTTGAATGTTACAGCACTAAAGGGTCAGGGGAGTGGCTAACTCCACAACAGAAAGTTTTTTGTTTTCTAAAAATGAATACGCTAAAGGAACAGTTGTTTGCTGCTTATAAAAATAAAATGCCTTAGTCACCTGCATTCCATGTTTAGTGGCTTTCAGTACAGAGAAGGTAGGGGTTTGATACTATGGCAAGTTATGAGGCTAAGAAAATAATCCCCGAGCATTTCAACAAGTACAAAGTGTAGCAGCTTAAAAGCAAAAGGGAAGAGTTGATCATTTTGGCTATTTAAAGCTGAGTAACATTAAGTCAGAACTGGACCTAACAGTGCAAGTAAACAGAGAACACAGCCTAACTAGGAAATCAAAGACGGGCCTGGGGACTATATGTGTTATTATTATAGACAGTAGTTACACTACATTATAACTGGGTTTTCAAATAAGCCGTGTCTATAACACACGCACTCCAGTGATGGGAAAAGTCTGACCTAAGTCACACAAGCTAATTTTGCAAGACTGGCACTCGTACAGTGGACATCTCTCCTCCTTGCCCCGTACGCTCCAGTCACTCCCCACAATGGGAAAGCCGTATAATCCACTGGCTCCCAGCGATGCCGGTGAAGGACAGGGCACACTTCTCACTGCCACACACCTGAGTGCCAGCCCCAGGGCAGAAATCACAGGGCTGCTTGTGACACTGCCAGAAGCCATCAGGAAAAGGAGATCCCCAGGAATTGGGGTACCCTCTGCCCTGGAGTTGAACAGCAGCAGATCTTAAAGCAAATTTTCATCTACCAAAAGCATGACTTGGCTAAGAATCACCACCTGATAAACTTAATGATAGGAACTACCAAATTTTATTTTCATGTCTTTAATCTTAGTCTATTAGCACACAGCAAGCTATTTATTCCTGCTATTTCACCAGCTGATGGAGTGCTTGCAAACCACCTGCTACATTTAAATGACAAAATCCTGACAGCTTTGCCTAGACCTCAGGTTCTTAAACAAGACGTACCATTGCGTGTACTTCTTTTCCCCAAATATGCATTTACTAGAAAAAGCAATTAAACCATCCCAGAAGAAAGTGATTAAGGGAACAGAGAACAATGGATACTAAACGAAAACCAAGGTTTTCCCCATTAAAAAAAAAAATCCATTAGTTTCATTTGTATGACTGTTCTAACATTCTCTGGTTCCATACATTTACCACACCCCCAGGAATCAAGTGGGATGAGCTCAGCTCTCAGGAGTGTCGGGCAGTGTTATGCATGCAGGCTGGCACCCAGAGGAGCCCCAATACCTGAACATTTGCCTGGCGTGGGACACGAGCAGCCATAACGCTGGTTCTGTTCATGGCCTGCACTCTCTCACCGAAGCAGATCACTGTCACCATTTGCTATAACTCCATAAGGGCAACAATCCAGCGTGTGCCAGTGTTCTGAAGCGCCAGAGGCACTATTTGCAGTGAATCAGGGCCATTGAAACCTACACTTCTGAAACCCTCAAGCCAAGGTCCCCTGCAACTTTAAGAGAGACCCCAACAACTCGGCAGGCACACAGAGCTTGCTTTGTCCTGGTGCCGCTGCTGACCTCCAGCGTAATAGCACGTCCACTGTGCACACAAGTAGGAATGCACAGACGGGGACGTGCCACCAGCTTTCCTCCACCAGCAAGGGAGAGTCACCTCTCCCCACCAGCCTCCATTCACCCTGCCCGAGATCAGCCGCTTGAGGAGCTCATCCCCCTACTCAAGTTACATGAAGAACAGAAAACCAACATCAACATCACCTGCCCTACTGCAAACCAACAGTTGCCCTCCATAATCCCACTGTCAAGACCAACAGCCTCCAGGATCATAGAATCATGGAATGGTTAGAGTTGGGAGGGACCTTAAAGAGCATCAAGTTCCAAACCCCCTGCCATGGGCAGGGACACCTCCCAGTAGACCAGGTTGCTCAATCCTGATCCTTTGGCCCTGAAAAGGCCTGGAGCTCCTAAATTAGCACACACCCCTACTACAAAACAGGTCAAGGGAAGATTTAATACATATTGTGTTAGTGCAACGCAGTTGTATTTGTGCGATACAAAGCACAACAAAGTGTAGACTCAAAGTTTTGCCTATTTAATCACAGCTTGTGGAGCCTCCATCTTTCAGAGATGATACAGTTTAGGATGGAAAACACAAAGTTGCCTACAGCTGTGAAGTAACTGATAGTTACCTCAAGTGGGGTGAGACAGCAGGTGACATAGATTCGGCTTATTTAGACCAACACTGAAGTCAAGGATAATTTTCTGCTGTAATTTCAAGGACCTTTTAAACCAAAATTTAAAGCGGAAAACTCATTTTAACATATAGAGTAAATCCAAAGTGAAGTGACACCGTTACAGTTCTGTCTCTCGCCGTAAGGCAGCAGGATTTTGAGGCGGCGGATCCCCCTGCACGAGAGTCCACTCCGTAACGCTGTGGTGGTCTCCAAGGGTGCTCTCGCTCCAGCATGTGCCAAAGCTCCAGCGTGTGCCAAAGCTTCCGCAGGCGTTACACGCTCACCCCCTGGCTCTGCAGTGCAGCCGGCCAGGCGCAGCCCTGCAGAGCTGCCCGGGCTTCAAACAAAAGGGTTTTGGGCTTTGATCAGAACAAGTTTCTATTTTGAAAGTGGACTAAGCGATTTCTTTCTGTGTGCTCCCTCTGGGTAACCCACAACATCTGCAATAAGGAAACACATACCTCAAACAGGTTTAAAAAAAAAAAATATTAGTTCCTCAACTTTCACGTCAGCAGTGATTAATTGTGTCTTGTGTTGTGTCACAAGATGTTTCTAAAGATATCTGCGCTGCATGGCGCAGTTCTGATGAATATAAACAGGTTACAACACATACTTATCTACATTTTTGAAGACTGCAATAAACAGTATCTATTAAGAACAAATGTGGCTGCAAATAAAAGTCATGTGTCAGAGACAAGTCAATCTGGAAAAAAAGGCTTTAAAACCCTACAAAAAGCCATGAGGAGGGAGGGAAAAATGAAAACCAGAATCCATGGTGCCAAACATTTAATATATGCTATATATATACACAACTCACATATACTGAATAATAGGCTGGACGCCACAAACTCAGGTGAAGGTGTAGAGCTTTCAAGCTTAATCTAACATGTTTCGGTGAGGCTTTTCTGCTTATTGCACAAGTCATACCTACACCAGCCTCCTCCCCAGCGCTACTGAGCCTCTATTACAGCAGCAGAGACAGCTCTGGTACCACAGCACTGCTGGATGGTGTCCCCCTGCAGTGGGACCATCAGCTGCAGCCAAAAAAATGAGTTATTAAACCTCCATCACACCCAGCCCTCCTAACCAAGGCTGCCTGAGAGTTAACCATGTGTATGCAAATAAAATACCAAATTCAAATCCTGCGTGTCAGCTTGCACAAAGAGGAAACAAAATTTTCATAACTCCTCAGCAGCTGAAGATATTCAGAATAGCACATTATTAGATGCAAGACAAACAACAACTAAATAAATCCATCCTCTGCCCACTCTCTTCCCCCCCCACTTTTTTTTTTTTTTTTTTGGACAGTGGGGAGGGGAAGGGAATTCTCTCCTCTCTGCTAAACCAGTCCGGAAGACAAGAGACCCACACGCCTCTTCCTTTCCGGCAAGATCACCTTGAATCAGCAGAACACGACCCAGTTCAAAAGCTATTCTGAAACAACGCCATAAAGTGGTTGGCTCACGGTTCCTCCCTCTCTCCACAGCACGTAGGGGTAGGTGATCCAGCAGAGCGAATGACAGCATGCCACGTGAGCTCGCTTCTCAACGGACTGCCCGCTCACATCACACAAGGAAGTAAGTGCTTTCGGACTGCCAGTAAGAGGAGGATCAGATCTTTTTTGTCCCATGAATTTCTAGATCAAGATATTTACAGCATTATCCACGTTACAATTATGTGTGCCTTTAAAGGCATGAAAAAAAGATGATATAACACAGCCTTTAATTATAGATATTGGATTTAGGCTAGGTGAAATGATGCAGGAGGTTCAAGCTACTCCCTATTTCTTAAAAGAAAATACATATTTACATAAGAGTACACAGAAGGTCCCAACAATGCATCTTAATGAACAGGTCTGTGCCCTGGATCCAGCCCACTGGATCACTGATCGCTTTCAGATTTCCAAAGATCTAATGTGAACCTGATCTACAGCTATGTCTTTATTAGCAGAATGTTTGTTTTGTGATCTCAACTCAAAGGTCAATATTCCAATCTCAGCTTCAGGAAAGCCCTCAATGGGAACACATCTGACGATGTCGGTGACTCAACATTCCCTATCCTACCCATTGTACTGCATGAGATATTTAAGAATCAGAACATTTATGGATACGAGTTCCACAAAACTTAATAAAACCTAATCCTGACTGTGAATTATAGACATCATTCACACTTTACCCAGCGAAATAACATATTGAAGGAAAACAGCAAAACAAGATAGCATGCAGCACTTATTATTTTATTGCACTCATTTCTATATACCCTATCAGTTATTTCCACACTACTTTATTTACACAGAATCCAGATTCTGCTACTTTAATCATTCACTACTACTTAAATATTATTATCAGTGAATTGGCCGCTTTATCAGTTAAACTGGTAACCAGGATATCAGAGGACTCAAGCTTTTATCAATATTAACTTTGAGATGAAAGCCGGTTGCAAACAGATTGCACTACAGGTTAACCATCATTACTGATTCTCTTGTCTACCTCCATCCTCATCGTTAGGGAGCAGTTCTCATGCCATGTTCTTCTCCATCCCTCCCAACACCTCCACCTCATCAGCTGAGAGCGGAGGCAAGACTAAATTAGGCCAAGTGAGCTGGTACGATTCACAGTGGGAAGACATTGCTCTCCCTTAGTCCTAACAAAAAGCCAATAACCTTTAAACAGACAGCAGGAATTACCACTTCTCAGTTTTGACAAAAATTCACAGCATCTATCATGTATCACTGTTTCAATCTGCTGTTGTGTTTTGTTTCGCTTTAACTTATTAGCGATATACAACAGTGATTATGAACAAGTACCATTCTCTTCTAAAACATACAACACCTCACACAGGTGTTTACAGAAAAGTTACTTTTACAATAAGCATGGAAACTGAACACCTGTAGGTAGCTTATATGGTGTCTTAATGAATGACACCATTTGTTCTCCTTTCAGTTAACAAGGCAATTCATATAAAAATTAGTAGACATTCATACACACCCAACACAAGAGGTTAATATTGCATTCAATACGCATCGCAAAACAGCAGAAAACTGGTGAAATGCTTAGTTACTATTCTCTTCCCTCCCTCACTCCATATTAGAAGTTTAACTGAAAGTTATGAAACGTATGCACTGCACAGCTGATTCTGCCGATTTCTACATTTAATTCTCTCTCCTTATCCCACGTCCCCTCCCATGGGTACAAGACCATACAGCTGCCAGTGACGGTTGCTGCCCAGGTAATGCCAACAGACTGAGTCAGTCACAGATGCCCACCTGCTCCAGCTCAGCCTGCTCCACCGCCCTCTCTTCTTCTTCTCAAGAAAGTTTCTGTGCAACAGCATTTCAATATTGTTCTAATAACACAAAGCTCATGTAAACACTGATACTTTTTGCTCTGAGCATTAAGCAACATGTTGCTGTATGATAAGTTATAGGCAGGTTTAGGCTTTGAATGATGAAATGGATGTTGTGGAGTCTTTTCACACCCAGCTTACTTCAAGACAAGTTTTTCCTTCCGCTAATTCCATGCAATTCCTGATTCTATCAAGTAAAGCTGTACAGCACCAAACTAGAATCCTTTACTAGTTCTTCCTCTCCTTCACTGAAAAGGTGAAATCACCAGCTCACACTGCACCTAGGCCAGCTCGCTCTGTACTGCCAAGAACCAGCCAGCTTAAGCACCTCTACACGTCTAAGGCAAAGATATGAGACTGAGCTTGCCTATGCTTTCAATCGCACAAAGTAATAAGAGAACAAGAGCCACATTTATTACCAGAAGAAAGCTGCAACTTTTCTTATATTGCTAAGAAAAAAAGTCACGACTCTATGATCTCAAAGGTCCCTTCCAACCATGAAGATTCTGTGATTCTGTGATAAAGGCCAAACTTCACATCCTGACATGGAAGCATAATACTCCAAAATACTCATTTTTAGTGATCAGTCCCCAGAAATTAAGCTAGTTTGATGCCTGCAACAATTTTCTAAGATTGCTCTTGGGCTTTTGCTTTCTGAAAAGTTCTTGTAAGTATTTTTGTCAATCAATGTATTTTGCTTCTAACCCTGACAGCCTTGACAGTTATTTGCCTTCTCAATAGTCCTTACACTTGCAATGACTACATAAGAACATCAAACTTAAACAGCTACATTAAAAACTTCACCTTTGAGGTACTGAGAAGCCACTGAAATGAAAGACAGAAAGCAGTAACAATTTTTGCAGACGGTCTCGGTTTCAGAGGCACCACAACTGCACACCCACAAATGTCCCTCTCCCTTTCCAACAGTAAGTCAAACTAAAAGATCACACATTTATTTCCAGCATTACAACAGACAGTCTTGCCTTGTTCACGCCAGCGAACAGTTCCTACTTACATATCCCAACAATAATAGAGGGCGTGTGTTCCAGTCGCAAGTAGAAGAGAAGATTGTAAAAATTGAAACAGATCAGAGAGAAGCATAAGATGACAGAGATCCATTCTTGTAGTCTCTTTCCTGTTGGAAAAAGAGGAAAAAAAGCATGTTTTACTTTTATCTGAGAGGACATTTTGAAGCCTGAAATAATACAGACAGACTATTCTACTGCCTGGATGACTCACTGCATTTGTCTGACAGGGAACTGAAACAGAAACTTATTTTTCCATGGGACCTGTGCGTATTTTGTTAAATGACATTCCTCTTCCCCAAGCTACTACTAACCCCTTCCCTCTGCCCTTGCCCAAATAACAGGGACAAATCAGACATCATCTCACATTGTCCTACTTTCCTTTTCCCTGCGGTTGCTGGCAAAACGTTCCTCCACATCACATCTTTTTTCGAATTTGCATTTCATTCAATATTCAGTGCTGCTGGTGTGGCTGAATCTGGGAACAAATTTCTGGCCTCAGACACCCTGTAGTTAAATCACCTTATGATCCGTAATATTTAAAACCTCAGAGCTTGTACATAAAGCTGTGGTACTAACAGGAAAAAGCATCATCCCGTATCTTGGTGAATTGCTTTCCTAACATTGCAAGCATACTTCTTAAGCTTGCTTACTGAGCTCCTGCAGTCTCATCTTTGTGACCTCTCTGCCATTATGAGATGACAAGAGACAGAACAAGGGAAGAGAAAGAACCGCACAAATTCTCTCTTGTACCTTGCTGTACTACTTCACACCTTTATAAAAAACTCATTTATTGCCTATAAAAAGAGGACAGATCAGAATATGGTAACACTTGATTAGCAGCAGAAAGTTTGCCTGGTAATCACTGCTAGATCCTCACAAGGCACTGACACTGAGAGCAAGGGAACGCTCAATGCAAGGCCCGTATGGATTAAAGCATCAGAAACAGACCTTTAATGCCTAAATCCAAGGAGGACATCTGAGCTGCCACCTTGGCCCAGAAGGGCCCTGGCAGTAGTTAGCTCTTTGCACGCTCAGGAGCAGCCAGGTCAGACTTCATCTATTTTAGGGGGCCAGTCAGCACAGCTGTCTCTTGCCCATGGCTTCCCAGCACAGGTAACCCTGCAGCCGGTTCCCCTCCCACAGACTTTGCACCACCGGAGTTTGAGGCAATGCACCGTGCAGGGGAACAGCCAGCAATGACTGCCCGCGAGGTGCACATCCTCTCTCAGCAGAGGCACACTCCCATGTCTGGCACGTGTTCAGGAAAGGAGCTTCTTTCCTACCGATCCTCTACGTTGACCTACTGTCTGGTCAAATTTCTCCTCCTAAATGCTGAATCAAGTCCTTCTTCTCAACTATACCATGCAATGAAAAGGAAACTAGAAACGTCAAAGGAGGATCAGTATTATCTCCAATGTGCCTCCAACGCAACATTTTAAAGAAACGTGAACAAAGACTTGCAGTTCAGAGTTTTGTTCTGGAAAGACCATGAGTATATAGATTAACATCCTCTGCAGCAGCAGAGAAGAAAAATCACAAAATTAAATTAAGACAAAAACAAGCATATTTCAAGACAGCATCAGGTCACAATGTGGGAGATTCTATAAAGAGATCCCTGGAGTAATGAAAATAAGAGTTAATTAACACTCACTTCCTGCATAAGAAAACCACACCCTGATTAGAGGAGCTAAGTGGGTAGATCCTCACGGAACAATTAGCTGACTGCGGGGAAACACTCGGCTCCTTACTAGCAAGTCCCTTGAGTTCAGTCTATGCAAACACCACCGAGCTCTGAACACGGGGATCCCAAGACAACTGTCCAGAGACATCAGAGTCCAGAAACACTGCCCCAGCTCTGGACAGACCGTGAAGGCAAATCAGTCAAAGGAGCAGAGTCAGCACCAATAACTTGTGTTTTAAAATTCAAAAGTATGTCCCGCATGAAGCAGTAAGGTGCCAAACCCACACAGCACATGCTTAAAGAAACCGTGGGAATACTCTAGTCACATACACTCTGCACATTTATATGTAATCCCCATTCTTAAGAATTCAGTAGTTCAACATCACATTTCCACTATAACACGTATTGTTTATGTAAGTTATTTATGTACTATCAGAAAAAATTGCACATGTAATATATTATGACAGCTGATAAATATCAATATACATATACTACTTCACAGACTTCCCAAGAACTTCCATCTACAGCTAAAGATAAGGGTAGCACGTTCTTTGGGGAGGAAAATCCTTTCCTTATGAGCAAGAGCACAGTGCAATAGTAAAGTTAGTGATTGCTGTTCTGTAAAGCACAGGAACCACTCCCTGCCTGGATCAGAACTGCATATCTATGTACACCAGCTGAAAGACATCACACGCCACCTTCTCTCAAGGCAAGGAAGAGGTGACCAATACAAGCCAAAACAGGCAGACTTGCCCTGACCATTCCAGAAAACTGACAAGCTAACTGATGAAGTTGATATTTTCCTATCATACTTGCCTCTGTGCAAGAAGAACACCTGCTTTTCCAGTAATTGCCTTGAACGTGCAAGCGAAGCTGTTCAGCTGACCTGCTGGAAACCGCAAGATGCTGAAAACATGTCTTCCCTTTCCTAATCCTTCACCTGCAAATGAATTCCCTGGCAAGAATACCCAGCATTGCTCACACTGTGAGCTAAAAACAAATATCATTTAATTATAAGGAGTTTGCAGTTATTTCCATAGCATAATCAAATAGCTGCAGTCACTTTTTTGAGCTCTGGCAAATAGCAAGCTTCAGGAAGACAAGAGCAAAACAAAAATCCAAACATCCCTCTGCCCCTTTCTGAGGTACCAGGACTGGGTATCTCAGATCAGTTCACTGAATAAATATTCTGAAGCGAAAGCATGTGTTGTTACCTTGCTTAGAACCAAATTTCTACATCTGTTTTTGGACGGAAAGGTTAACTTTTTGGTTGATTGCTATTGAAGAGAAAAGGATTGTGGGCAGGTTCTAGTTTGAAAACCTCCATCCCAGCAGCCAGACCATGGGTCCACAGTTGAGACGCCGACTCCAGCCCCATTACTGGCACCTTTTAAGCTGACCGTCTAACCTGACGGTGCTTTCCTAACCTCTCAAAAGTTTGCTCTGAGAGTGGTGTGCCGTGTATGTTCATCAAGTCTCAGTGTATAAGCGAGAAGCGTCAAACGCAAGGGAGGACTGAACCCACCACCGCTGGGGGCCGCACAGAAGAGCGTCTCCCCCATGGCGCACAGCGAGGGGCAGCCATCGGCCTGACAAACCCTCTCGGGGACACCTGGAGCCAGCAAAAGGGCCCTCGACGGTACCAGGAAGGCAGCGGGCCGCCCGGTCGTGGATTGGGCCCGTTTCATAGACCCGCTTTAACTCGCCACACTCGCCGAAGCTGCCCAGGCCGAGGTGAGGGCGGGCAGCAGGCAGACCTGGGACCACAGGCATGCGGCATCCCCCGTCACAGCCCCGGGGCCGCCTCGCCCGGCGCCCAGCATGGCCCAGCCCCGGCTGGGCCCGGCTCGGCCCCCTCCGCTCCCCCGGGGCTTCCTGAAGCCGCACCGGGAGGGGCCGCGCTACCTCAGGCCGGCCGTTGGGGCGGGGGGGAGCCGGGCCCTGAAGGGAATCACCCACCCTCCCGCCCGCCCGGCCCCGCGGGGCGCTGCCCGCCGCCGCCCTCACCTGGGGAGTAGAGCTCGGCCAGCTCTCGGGCCCCGGCGTGCTGCGCTCCCCACCGCCGGCTGCCGCCCTCCGGTTCTTCCGCGGCCTCCGCCTGCGGCCCCGCCGCCTCCGCCCGCCGCGGGACGCTCTCGGCGCCGCCGCTCGCCATGGCCCGGCCCCGCGGCGGCTCCTCCTCCTCTAGGCCGGCGGGCGGCGGCGAGCAGCGCCCAGGCCCCGGCGAGGCGCCCGGCGCCAGCGCTGCGGCCCGCGGCAGCATCGGGAAATAGGGCCGGGCCGCGGCGCTGCGGAGGCGGGGGGGGGGGGGGGGGGGGAAGGGAAGGGAGGGGGCGGGCGCGGCCGGACACGCCCCCGGCACCGCCTCCCGCCTATCGCCGGCGCCGCCGCGCTGCCGCCGGGCCAATGGGCAGCGCCGCCCGGCGCGGCGGAGCCAATGGGGTGGTGTCAGCGTCGGCGGCGCAGCCGGAGGCGCCGCGGCGGGAGCGGGCGGCGGCGGGGCCCGGGGGGGGCGGGGCGCCCGTCGGTGCGGGGCCGGTGTGGGGCCGGGGCCGGGGCCGGGGCCGGTCGGGTCCCGGCGGGTCCCGGCAGCGCCGGCCCCCTCCGGCCGTGCCTCGCACGCCCCCTGGCGGCGCGGAGCCGCGGGGCGTCGTGAGGCGAACGGCGCTAATGGGGCGTCGGGAAGCCCCCGTGACACGGTAAGACCGTAATGGTGCCAATAAAATGATTTTTCGGTGCCTTTGTTCGGTAATTCCGGCCCTGTTCCTCAACAGGCCGGGTTAAAGCCACTCGCCGGGACGCTCCGGGTCCTAAATCCATGCATTTCAGCATGGAAAAAAAGACAGAAAAAAAACCAAACCACAAACCCCCCACCCTAGCAATATTTAAGTACTACATCATGTCTATAAAAAAATAATTTCTGCGACAGATTTATTTGAATATCAAACAGAATAGCACTAAAATAAGAAGTGTTTCAAATAATTAAATAGATTCCACTTAACATTAAAATCTGGTTGATTTCCAGAGGGCGGAACACAGTGACCCAGATGTCTGTTGAATCCAGAGGTTTGAGTACGATCCACCCTGGGGAATAAAATGCTTCTCTGTGCCTCAACAGCAAGGCCAAAGAGACAGCAAAGCCCCACCAAGCTGGGCCCTGTGGCTGTGCCCACCCCATGGCTGCCATCACACCCACCCAGGGGGCAAATCCCCCCCCGAACACGGGGGCTGCCTTACCCTGGGGAGCCAGAAGGGAAATCCCAGTCGCACCAAACCTCCCGGGAGTTTCCCGAAACTTGGCCAAGCCCGCAGTCGAGGGCTGCTGGAGGGTTGTCACTTCGTGGTGCCCTGAAATCACCGCATTTCTGACGCAGGCCAAAAGGCGTCCTTGTGTGCCTCCCAGAGGCTGCCCGGCTGCTTGGAGGATCACAAGTTCACTAATAATTAGCTGGAATCATGTCTCAAATTAGCGGTTCTTAATGAAAAAATGGCTCAGGAATTCAATGAGTCCTGGACTCAAGAGTTACATATCTATATATCTCAAAAGTTCTGGAAACTATAAATTACAGTGATTTGCTGCTGACACAGAAGGTGGTATTTTTCTGAGGGGGTATTTTTCTGTTTTCTGTTAATTGGTAATAAGCCAATTAAAAGGCATTAGCTTGGAGTGCCTCCGTTTGTTGGACCAGGCTGTGTTTAGGCTGAGCGATGGGAAGGTTCTGGGGTGGAAGGATGCCGATGTTTTTGTTAGATATCTGTGAGGTCAGGCTGCTCTGGTGCTCAGGGCTTTGCTAAGATCCCCTCAGGATCGCAGTGACCTCGATAATGTCGGTACGGAAATGGTGTCAATGCGAATGAATTCATGTCAGTCCAGTAGGATACGGCACCTTTAAATGTCCTTTGAGATACGTGACCATACGTCCCCAAGATGCATGTGTAAGTTAGAGGAAAGATAAAAATGGTTATAACTGAGGTACGGTTCTTGGGAGTGTTTCCCAAGATACCTTCAACATCTGTTCATCATCGTGTTTTGTCAAAGCAAAGGGCTGTCAGCAGGAAAACAGCAGCAAATTGCTGACAAGGTTTGGCTTTGGATGGGTTATAAAATTCTCTTGGAAAACGGTTAGTAGTTTTGCCTTGGTATTGGCTGGAATAAAGCTGCCTCCTTCTGCAATAATGTCAGTGTCGCTGCCGAAAGACAAACCTCACAAAGGAAAAAGGTGCTCTGAAGCCCCTTCTCATCTCATCTCAACGGGACAAGGCAGGAGACAGTCAAGGAGAGGGTTTGGTCCTTTCCTAGAGACAAACCAATGCTCAGGGGACATCTGAAGAACGTTCTTTTTTCTCTCTATCATTATGTGGGGGAAGAGGGAGAAACTGTAAGTGAGTTCATAGACTGGTGGAACTCCCAGAGCCGGTACAGCCATGGTACCACCGCAGCCCGAGAGAGGTGGAGCCATCAGGATTTAGCACGGTGTGAGTGCGAGCTCTTTTAGAAACAGCACCTTAAAAATGAAGTGATGAATCAGGCAACCTACTGGTGATCTGGTTCAGGTAGAGGTGAGACAAGGCTGCTAAGACTCTAACAATGATAATAAACAGAATGATAAAGCTGTCGACTAACTTCCCAGAAGTTCTCCATAGTTGTCTGACATTTCATAGAATCATAGAATCATAGAATGATTAGAGTTGGAAGGGACCTTAAAGATCACCAAGTTCCAACCCCCCTGCCATGGGGGTATTTCCTAGGTAATAGGAAAGTCTCCTGCTTCGATGAATTTGTTACAGATCACATATTAGTGCTTTTTTCTACTGTGTCCAAGCTTTCAAAAGCTCCATCAAAGGAACAGGAGCCCTGTCCTTCCCAGATACCCTGCCAGGCGTCAGAAGTTCCCCGTGACGGAACCGGGATATTAAGAAGGTAATTCTGCAGGAAAACCTTGATGCTCTTTGGAGAAGACAAGGACCACACCGGGCTGTGACAGGCCCTGTTCCACCGGGAGGCCTCAGAAAGCGCTAAACCCTCGGCCAGTGCATCCGGGGGCAGCAGATCGCCAGCCCCTGCCCTGTCTGTGACAGGCCCCCGCCGCCCTTGGCTACCCCGGCCGTGAGCTCGTTCCCCCCGGCCGAGAGCTCCCGCCGCCGCCCGGCTCGGGGTGCCCCACACACACACCGAGGAAACGGACCTTAAGAGGGGGGGGCGACCCGAAGCGCCACCGGGGGTGCCCGGTACCGGGGACGGCCTGCCGCTAGGTGGCGCTCCAAGCCCGGTGACGGCGGCGCTACACGGGCGGGGCGGGACCGGGCGGGGCGGGGGCGGGTCCGGGCCGGGCGGGCTCCGCGGTCCCGCCGGGAGCTCCGTGCCAAAGCCCCGGGCGCTCCGGCGGTGCCGGCCTTCGCTTCAGGCGGGGCCGGGGGCCAGGGCAGCGGCGCCGACGGGAAAAGCTGCCCCGGTTCCAGCTGCGCAGCCCGCTCGCCACCGGGCTGTCACAGCCGCCACCTGAACAACGAGGCATTCCCCGTTCCTCATAAAACTCATCCTCTGGTCCTTTGCCCTCCCCCCCCCCCGCCCCGGCTCGCAGCCGCTGCAGCCCCGGCGGGGGGTGCAAGAGCGGCGGGGACAGGCGACAGGCCGGCCCTCCCTCCTGGCGTTTCACGGTGGCAGTGATTTCAGCGGGCACAGCCCCGGCTGCTCTTCCACCCTGCGAGTTCCCGGCAGGCAGACACCTCCAGCTGTCTGTCCGCTTCCCCTCGCCCCTCTGTACCTGAGAGCTGCCCACCCGTGCAGAGCAGCCCAGGCTCATTTCCCCCCGCCCCCCACCCTTACGCAACTCCGGTCTCTTCCTGAGCCACGGGGCACCGAGGGAGCAGAAACTGGCTGCAGCTCCCTTGCTGGACTCTCTGGCATGGGAAACTGTCAGTGGGTGGGAGAGCTGGAATAGCCACTCCTACGGCTCCCATCCAAAGCCAGAAATGCAAAGATAGGGAGATGACAGGGACCAAGAAGCGAGGAATGAGGAGGACGGTACACTGTGGCTATCCCCACCTGGTACCCAGTCCACCCAGGCCAGCTGCCAGAGGACACAGACCAGCCCAGGGGCTGTTCTTAGGTGCCAGCACTCACCACCAACAAGTCCTAACTGATTCCCTGGCAGCCCCGCTTTCCCCGTGGTGCTCGACACAAGATGAGGGCAGATGAAATAAAAGTGTTTGTACAGTATAGGGCACAGACCTTTCATGCTTTTAATGAAGAAAAATCTTTTAATTCTTCACCGAAGCCCATTCTCCTGTCACTCTGTCTAAGACTTCCCTTGGTGTCTGTTGCCCCTGGCAGTGCAAACCATGGAGTTCCTTCTACCTGGCCTGCAGCCTCTGGACCTCTGAACAGTTCTCCTCTTTTAGACATTTCCTAAATGAATCACCAAGTTCTGTTACTGGGAACCTCTGACACTTGGCAGGGAAGGATAGGATTCCTGTTCCCCTGTTGGATCTCTCTCTAAAGCTTGGACAAGCTTGAAAAAGGCATTAATATGTGATTTGTAACAAATTTATCAAAGTAGGAGACTACGATTACCTAGGAAATGTCGAACAACTATGGAGAACTTCTGGAAAGTTAGTGGACAGCAACTTCTCTGCCAGTTTTTCTTTTCTGGAATACAAGGAAATAGGCTACTTATAAAATACACAGTCATCTCTTACTGTCCCTGCTCAGAAAGGCAGCCCCCCCTCTTGCCAGGCAAGTGGCTTCAGCATGGACTTTCTCTGCAATGCAGGAATGGAGGCTGTGGCTTCTGCTTTGACACTGCTCCCCTCCATGGGCGTTTGTGTGCGCTCTTGGCTCTCCCTCCTTCTCTTTCTTTTGCTGAGCCACAGAGCGGGTGCTCTGACCTCCAATTTGCTCTGGAAAATTTTCCGTCTGGTAGGGGAAGGTATTTTGTTCATGTTGTCCCACCGGCTGGAGGTAGTGGTGCCAATCTCCAGGTGTCGTCTCTGCAGCACTCGGTAGGCCAAAGAGCAACGTGTAGATAAAGTGGGGATTGAGCAACCCGGCACTGCAAAGGCCAAGCATGCTAGGTCAGAGGTGAGCAGAAAAATCAGCAGAAGACCAACAAATACCCGAGCATCACCATGTCACATGGGAACAAGGGGTGAGGGAGCCCGTAGGGAGGGGGAGGACGCAGGTCTGTAACAAAAGAACCAAAAGAGGCCAGGAGACGTGGCCTGCAACCACCCGGGGAGCTCCCTGCCACTGGGGACTGCAAGGCAGGGTATGGCAGCTGCGGTTTCAGAAGAGAGGGAAGCGTGTGGCAATCAGTTTTTATGTTAAAACGAGGCGAAGTCTCGAGCCTGGTCTATGAGCTGGGGGAGATGGAAGGAGAGCCAACCTCTCTCCGAGTTGAGACATTGTCCCTGTCTGACATTTCATAAATGCTGTTTTTTTTTTTTTTTACGGCGAAGAAGGGCAAGTGGAAAACAGTAGATTGAAATCTGGCCTCCGCCAGGTACAACTTACGAGCTGTTGCTGGCATAAGGTGTGCGGCTGTATAAAGAGGGACCCGGGGCTAGAAAGAAGAAAAAACAGAGTGCACAACATGCTCAGAAATAAATTTCAATTTTACTTCTCCATTTTGCAGCCTTTATTGCAACATTGCTCCACTTAACTCAGTCTTTCAGGCAAGGTCCCCTCCTACCCCCCAGAGACCTTCCGACACCGCCCCTGTGCTCTCTCCCAGCCTGCCCGCTTGCATGGGCACTGCTCTGCTCTGGATCCCCCCACACTCTCCTCTTCAGCTCACCTCTGACATACTACCTGCAGCATCTTCTTCGTTGATGTAACCATCAGCTTCTGGCATTAACTTCTTCCCTCTTTGCCCCTCTATGTTGCTTTAGACTCCATGTCTATGAGCAGCTGTGTTCACACAGGGTTTAGCGTGATGCAGCTCTGATCTCGCTGATCTGCCAAGAGCTACTGCAAGGCAAGTAATACACGAGACAAGTCAGCAGCAAGAAGCATCAGAAATTACAGACAGCCTTTTTCTAGAGTATGATCCTCAGCCCACAGACCTTATAAACACTTTAGTGTTTGAGCGGTCACCGTTAAACTAACAGCATCTCCCCAAAGCTGGTGTCCTTCCAGGGACAGCTGCTGTAGACCTGGAGCGCATGAACTGGAGAGCTTGCAAGAAATCCTGGAAAAGAAGACAATTTCAAGGAAGAAAATGCCTCTGCAATGCTTTATTGTAGGTCTGAGCCTGGAGCTGGCAAGTTGTGTCTTCTACAGTACAAAAGGGAAAGTGGGGAGTAGAATTTAACTCGTGACAGAAATGAGCAGTGAGGATGAGATCCTTCCCTCCACCTTTTCACCACTCTGGTATCCTTCTGTTACCCTCCCAGTACCTACACTGTTTCACACATGAAACAGTAGAGGAACCTGGATTCTATTGCATCAGAAATTTTTTTTTCTGCTCAAAAATGTTGATGTTCTTACTAAGTAATTTGTGAGTTATGCTGTCTCCTTCGTCAGCTGACTAGTTCTAAAAAAAAAGAAATCATGAAATCACAAGAAATAAGGTGCTTTTCACAGAAGTGCTGCCTTTCTGCTGAAAATTGCTGTGTTGGGAGACACGCTGCAGGAGGGCTGCTGCCCTCGGGTTTTTCGTGGAGTGAGACGAGTGCCCGGATGCCGTCACCAGGAATGTCTGCATCTCTCTTCCTATCTAAAGGATCTCTCTGAGAAGGTTTTCCAGGACGATTATTGGCAGCCTTTGCACATCTGTCCAGGCCAAGCCATGGCACTTGCAGGGACAGATCTTGGTGTGCCCAGACCTCCACCCAGTCCTCTGTGGTGCGAGCCTCACTCTGCACCTGTTCCCATTTCAAAAACCCCATTTCTGGCTCTGCATTTGTTATGACAAGTGCGGAAACAATTTAAAAGAGACCAGAGTTAGCTCAAAACCTGCCTGCCGAATGCCAGGGTTTTGGATAAGTGGTTAGTCCCGCCAACAAGATTCCCATGAGAAGGTGAGAACGGACGTCGGCTCCTTGAGAGTGGATGTTGGGATTTGAGGTGAGCTGGAGGAAGTTTAAAGAGATGCAGGTACAGCAGGGGGGTGAGGTGGGGGAGAAGGGAAGGAGGGGACAAGCTGGGCATCCAACCTCAATTACCACCCTGGCTGACGTGTGATCTCGGTGACTACGGGATTACTCAGCACTGCCCTGGAAAGGAGGTGTGGGCCACACCATCCCTGATATAATCTCTTTCACATGACAGTTGCACAGGCATTTTATTTTGTTAGGGAAGATCAGCCCAGGCAGAGTACAACCTTCTGCTGCAAAGTAGCAGAGAATAGGGCAGAAATTTGAAGATGGCAAATTTAGATCTCAAAAAATATCTTGAAAAATTGCCCAGGAAATTTACCAACTGGTTTTAGCGTTCAGTTGGAGCCAACAGCCGTGGCAAGTTGGTGACCTGTCGGGGTAATGCCAAGAAAGACCAACCATGCATTTTGGGCAGGAAACCTTCTGCTTGTGGGTCCCTGAGATGTTTTGGAGGTAGGAAGCACATGAGACTGATTTTCAAGAGTTCAGTTGCAAGGGCCAGTTAGGGCAGCCGCTGGATGTAACTGCCAGATCAGAATGCAGGATAAAGACGCAGAATGAGGGAGTAAACAGTCAGAAGAACAAGCCCCAGCTCACTGCAACTTGCCAGTATTTGCACCCAATACAGATGTTTGTATTTATGAAGGTATGGGCTCCAACTACTACCTCCAGCCCCAGCTCTCTGGCCAGGCCCAGCTCCAATTTAATCTCTGGTGCATTCACCAAAGATTAACTTGGTAGATAAAGATGGAACTAGAAATATTTGAAGCCTGAAAACCTGTTAGGGTACTTTTGTTATGGAAAGAAAAAATCCTTTTAAAACGTGAAAAGAAAAAGCAAACGAAAAAAAAAAAAAAAACAAGAAAGAAAAAGTCCGATGATCCACTGACTGATTCTTGAATTCTTCCTCTTTTCAAAGTTCTGAGGTTTGAACATTATGAACAGTTGACTGTTTGAATCGTATAATGCAATACCTGTTCCTCTGGCTTAACGTTACAATATTTCCCACACCGCAGGATTGCTTCACATTATTCTAAGAGGCAGTGTCATTTTCCCTGCAGTGCTAGGTCTTCTTTACTGAGGTGAAGGACACTCCTACTTCCTTTAATTATATGTTTTGTTTTAAATTAATGTCCTTTATTCTGGGGATGAATCACCAGCTTGTAGACAGGTAAATGTGGGAGTAAGAGAGTGAAAATATAAGTTTGATTCCCAAGGTGGGTGTCTTTAATTAAAACGGACATCAAGATTCAGTCTTCCTTCCCCAACTTAGCCCACAATTCTAAAAACATTTGGATTCCATGTTTCTATGCACGTATCTCACTTTCCTTCTGAATCATGTTACCCCTTTGGTTTCAGCGCACAGATTCCCTATCGCTTGTGTACCCTGACAGTTGCACCATATCATGTAAAGTAAATACACCAAGACAAACTTTAAGGCCATCATCCCTGCACGAAGAGATGGGGAGGGGAGATCTGGGTTTGCTCGACTCTCTGGCTGTTTGCAGCCACAAGAAAGCCCAGAGCAGCGCCCTGCCCTGCTCCAGCTCTGCTTGGATCCCCACTCGCCGCTGTAAAGTGGCTCTGTGCACATCCATCTGGACAGTTCTGCCTGCCAGTGGGATTTACTTAGTCAAGCACTGGACGGAGAATAACGGGATCTGTCTTCTATTTGCAGCTTTTCCCCTGCTTTGGCAAAACGACTTGGAAAAAATCCCTGCTGCCTTGATTTCCCCAGGGGTAAAATGGGGCCCAGGCGGGATCTGTGCCCACCTCCCTAGGGCACTGTCAGCCCCGAGCACCAAGGCCCATTCTGGGGTGCGAAGGACGGAGCCCACGCTGGCACGGAGGCGGCTGCAGGGTCCCGGCACACGCCTGTCCCGCGTCCCGCATCCCCTCCGGAGCTGAGCGGTGCCCGCCGCCATCCCCGCCGGCCCTCACGCCGGCCAGCCCCGATCCTCCCGCACCTGCGGGGCCCCGCAGCTCGCTCTCCTCCCACCTCCCCTCCCTCCCTCTCTCCCTCCCTCCCCAGCGAAGCCCCGGTTTTATTGCGGCCGGGCACCGCACCGGCACACCCGCCCCGGGTGCCTCCTCCGGGGCCGGGGCCAGCAGTTACCGAGCGTGCAGCGTGGCAGGCGGCCAGGCGGTGACGCGCCTGTTGCTATGGGATCCACCGCCCCTATAAATAACTGAGGAAAGGAACTTTCCTAAGTCAGAGACTTTAGGACACGGGACCCAGAACCAGATGGTCCGGAGGAGGAGAGGCGCCAGCTCCCGCCGCAGCAGCCGGAGCGGTGAAGCCCCGCCGCGCCGCAGGACCTGATCCAGCCCAGGTGGGCAGCGCAGCCGGGGGCCGTGCCCAGCGCCAGAGACTGAGGCAGGGTCTGGACCCCCCCCACCCCGACGGCGGCAGCTTGATCCTCTGCCGGGGGGGCCCCCCCTGCGTCGTTTTCTCCTCCCCGCATCCCCCTTTGCTTTCATGCAACGCCTGGTGGCCTGGGACGCAGCATGCCTCCCCATCCAGCCGCCCGCCTTTAAATCCATGGAAGTGGCTAATTTCTATTACGAGGCGGACTGTCTGGCTGCTCTCAACAAGCTGCACCCGCGGGCGGCCGGGGGCCGCTCCATGACCGAGCTCACCGTAGGGGACCACGAGAGAGCCATCGACTTCAGCCCCTACCTGGACCCCTTAGCATCCCAGCAGCCGGCGCAGCCGCCTCCTCCCGCAGCAGCAGCAGGGGGCAACTTTGAGCCTCCCTGCAGCAGCGGCGGCGGCCAAGATTTCCTTTCCGATCTCTTCGCCGAGGACTATAAAGGAAGCGGCGGGAGCAAGAAGCCCGACTACACCTACATCAGCCTCGCCCGGCACAGCCACCCCTGCGCCAGCCAGAGCCACAAGCCGGGGGGGCTGCCGGGCTGCTTCCCGCCCCAGATCGTGGAAACCAAAGTGGAGCCGGTCTTCGAGACCCTGGACTCTTGCAAAGGGCCCCGTAAGGAAGAAGGGGGAGCCGGGCCGGGACCGGGGGGCATGTCCTCACCCTACGGCAGCACCGTGCGCTCCTACCTGGGTTACCAGTCGGTGCCGAGCGGCAGCAGCGGGAACCTGTCCACCTCGTCCTCCTCCAGCCCCCCCGGCACCCCCAACCCCTCCGAGTCTTCCAAGTCCGCCGCCGGCGGCGGGGGCTACTCCGCCCCCCCGGCGGGCAAGAACAAGCCCAAGAAGTGCGTGGACAAGCACAGCGACGAGTACAAGCTCCGCCGGGAGAGGAACAACATCGCGGTGCGCAAGAGCCGCGACAAAGCGAAAATGCGCAACCTGGAGACGCAGCACAAAGTCTTGGAACTGACGGCCGAGAACGAGCGGCTCCAGAAGAAGGTGGAGCAGCTCTCCCGGGAGCTGAGCACCCTCAGGAACTTGTTCAAACAGCTGCCCGAGCCCCTGCTCGCCTCCTCGCCTCGCTGCTGACCCCCGGGCCGGGCGGCGGGGCGAGCGGAGCCGCCGGCACCTTGCCCTGCTCTGCGCCCCCCTCGGGCTGGGGCGAGGGGAGAGACCGGGGGGGAGGAGGGAGGGTCGGTTGGTTGGGTTGGTTTTGTTTTGAATTTTTTTTTTTTTTTTTTTTTGTCTTTATTTACGTGTTGGCGGAAGGTCCCGCCGCGGCGCGGGGACCTCAGCGGGGGCCGGGGGCTGTCGGTGGCCGGCGCGGTGGGGCTCCGGCCCCGGGCGGGCTCTGCAGGCTGCTGGGCGCTGGGGTTATTTAAAAGAGCGAGAGGAGAGCAAGGGCAAAGTGATGCAATCCTTTAAGCATGGCTGGGAATGCTGTGTACATGATGCAATCTCGTGTAACTGTCAGTCATGAATTGAGTAATCTGTTAAAGATGTTCCTACAGTTTTTTTTATTATAAAGAATAATCTATTTCTATAAGAAAATACATATGTATATTTTGGGATCTATGCATTCTTGCTACATTTGAAGCATTAATGAACAATTTTAATAAACGTTATGTCTAGGTTAAAAAAAGTAGCTTGTTTTATTTTGAAGGCACGTTTGAAGTTAGATTAAATGCAGGGTCGAAATTCTAGCTGAATCTGGCTCAATGCTGTGATCAGGGATAAGGATTTTTGTTGGTCTCTTGGCTTTCTCTGTGACTCAGAGAAAGGGAAAAAAAACCATCCCAAACCGAAAAAACAAAAACCCCAAGAGAAACCCAGCAAAGAGCAGAGCTGGAAGCTTTAGCCAGTTCTTGTTGCCTCATTTTATTTCCTCTAATCACTCGCTTTAGCTGCCGCTTGGGTGTTGTTTGGGGAGGAGGTGTTTGTGTTGGGCTTTTTTTTGCACTTCTTGCTGTTCTGAACGTGTACAGCGAGATGTGCTATCCAAACCATGACCAATCTTTGGCAAAGTAACACCAAGTCTGAAGTGGGAGGGAGGAAAAAGAAGTAAGGGAGGAAGCTTGAAACGAGGTTTTGTTTTGTGTTTCTGTTGTGTTTTTGTTTTTTTTTTTTCCTTTACAGAGTTTCTATTCTCTAACTTATGATTCAGCATTTCTTATGTTTGTAGTTACAGGAATAAACATGAGAAAGTAGCATTTCTGTTGGATGTCAGTAATTTCGGTCATTGCTCAGGAAGCTCTCATGAAACCCGGCCAGGTGAGAGGCATATGAACAACTCGCTCCTCTTTTCTCTTGAGACATTTCTCTAAAAACTGTAGACGGAGTTTCTCTGATGAGGGGTGTTTGTTTCTGTGTGCATGCGTGTTTGCTGGGGGCAAGCCACAGATAAGTGTCAGGGGGTGGGGGCAGAGGAGGAAGTTTGTGGCAGGCCGTAACTTTGCTTTAGAGAGAACTAAGGCTCTGGCTGCTGATAGAACACACCAGCCTGGCCAGGGCCCCCAGGTTGTGCTATTGCCCCCGCTGTACGCTGCTGTGCCGAGGTCTGTAAGAAGTTAACAGTCTCAAGCTGGTTACGTGGAGGGAGTTGGGCAAATGATCGGGTCTTACTCAGCATTTTCCATTTTCCTGTTAGGCCAAATTTAAGTGTTAAGTTTTTAGATCCAGATTCCCAGTGCCCCAGAAAGGAAACTCCTTACTCGTCTATGCTCTGTTGGACAGTGGAGCACAGAAGGGGGTTTCTGTATAAAGACAGTGGGCTTGAATTTGCTGCTAAACATTCCAGGACAAACAGCAGTGAATCACAGAGGGAGAAATCTTCAATTTGTTGCTTATTTCTAGTGTTTCTTTAAGCAAAGCATGTTTTCTCCTGAAAGAACTGTTCTGGGTTTTTTGACACTTGCAATCATAGCCTCCTGTGGGTGAATCTCTCAGAGCTCTTATTGAAATCTGTGACACGTTCCCGGCTCCCCCAGTGCCTCCGTGGCTCCTGCTCGGAGCTGTGCAGTAGAAAGCAGTGGAGTGTTAGTCCTGATACAGATTTCTCTTGTTTGCTTTTTAATTTGTACAGTGCAGTTAAATTGTTTTTATGAGACCCTAAGAATAGATTTTCTTGGGTGAGCTAGCTCCTGCACCAGCATGACTCAAGTTCTTGCAGGCAAGATAGACGTTAGATCTTGTCTTGACTGTCCCTCGTGACGATGATTACTCCAGCCTCCCGTGGCTGTTTATTCTACTATTCTTCTAGTTACGAAACTTATCCACATCGTTAGATCCTATTTTCTTGTTGTGCTGTAGGCCATGTAATGTTACCCAAACTTACAAGCTGTGTTCCCAGTCAGAACCGAGTGCTGCTGAGGGTGGAATTGCTGGAGGACTGAAGATGTCCTCAGATACATTTCTTTCTTTCTTTATAAATGACAAAGCTTCCAACAAAAGTTCAGTTTGTGGGGGCTGGAGGCAGGGTAGATTAAAAGATAAGATGTACTAAAGGTATTTATATTTGTTTAAATAATAGTCCAGTTTTGGAGATAGAGCTCTATCAGGCATGAACAAGCTAATCCCCCATCCTTAAACTTTGCCTGCCACAGTTCAGAAGAGCCAGGGCAGTGTTGCTGCAATTTAAAGAACGACATTTGAATTACTGCTGTATTCCAATGTATCTCTTAATTAGGATTGCAGAGTTCTCATTCAGGAGGGAACTTGTGCAGCAACAAGTTTTTGTCAGAAAGATGCAGTTACAGACAGGAAAACTGATGACATAAATGCACCAATTTCACACTATTCTCGGAAGGAATCCGTGAAAGAGTCGGAAAGAGAATTCCCGAATCCTTCATTCTTAACCTTGTATTACCCACATAACTTACATTTTAGGAGCTTTGTAGCGCTATTAAATGCATGGAGGTCATGAAATACCCTGCCTTATAAACAAGCATATGGAAAAGCCCCTGCAATTAAAATATTTCCTAGAAAAAAAACAGTCTGGAAAAAAGAGTTTGGAAATGAATCTGAGAAAACTCCAAGTACTAAAGTAGACAAAAGATTCTAAATACCTTTTCTAATCACAGGGGGAGAATTGGAAAATCCCTGTCCAAACAGTGGCTCAGGTCCAAATATTGATACAGTTTCCCATTACAAATAAGATTCTGTTGACTGAAAGCAGAACTCGGTACATCTCGGTTGTCTTCTGACAGAGTCTCTTCAGCTTCTTTTCCTAAAGCGACTCAGTACCGCCTGCGGTCAGACTTCGCAGTCCATACACAGGGAAACCACGCAGGGAAGTTACGGCGCTTACTCCAGTAGTCTGGTTTGAATTTTATGGAAGTTTATAAACAGTGTTTTGTTTGGGCTTTTTTTCCCCCCTTTCAAATTATTTATTACTTTGACTGATTCATACAGGTCTTTCTCATTACTAATAAAATAACAGTTTCTTCCTATGAAGAAATAAATAAGATCAAATCCCTAGCACTGACATCCCCTTTCCAAAGGGTCTAGCACTGTTTTATTATTTCCTAGGTGTTTGAATTCAGTTGTACTCAGCTCTGCAAAAGGAATCATATGTATCATTTTAAAACAAAATATTTAAGTATAGAATTATAATTTTCTTAGCCATTCTTCTATCTATTAATAGAAATCGTTACTCTCTGCTTATCTGCATGTATAGCCCTGTGCAGCTCCAACATTGTGTGGTATTGCTTTCACACTTTTCCTGCTGCCTCCCCTTACTGACTCTTGGAAGACGCAGGAAAATTTACACTTGTTTCTCTACTAATTGCTTCTTCTCTATCAAATAAAATCACCCAAATTGCACACATGCACCAAAGGGTTATTGGGTGGGAGACTTGATCACATTTGATAACAGTATGGTCTTTTCCTCATTGAAATTCTGCAATAGCCTTCAGATATCAAAATTACAACCTGAAAAAAGCTTTGGGCACAATGTTTATCTTTACAATTTCATTGCTAGAACAGCTGTCGTTGATGTGGTTGTGTATAAAAATACAAAGTTACTCTCATACTAGCTAGTTTTCAAGCCGTGTTTCATTAGCTGTGACCAGAATAAAAGTCAATGCAACTCAATATCTGCTTTAATAAAAAAAAGAAAGTATATGAGGTCAAATCACACACCTTCTTTTGTTATTTATAGTGATATAGCTTAAGATAAAATAAGAATTGCCTTGCATTTTCCTGTTATTCATACTGACACAGAGTCTAAAGCACCACCAAACTGGAACGGCAGGGTTCTGCATTCAGTTTGGACTGGATAAAGATGATTACACGGTGGACCGGGGGTAATGATGAATTTGGTTCTAACTCTTTTTTCTACCAATTGCTAATGCAAAAAAAATTTTATCCCTACACTCCGGAGTCTTGGCCTTTTTTGAGTTTAAGTCCATGCAAAATGCTTAACAGTCAGAATTTTAGGGCAAACCTCATACACTTATGTGAAGTGTGAAGAAAAATTTAAACCTGTGGATGTGTGTTGGAAGGGTCCTAATACATTAATCAGGAAATCCAAACAAAACTAGGAATATAGTTAACTAGTCCCAAGGAAAGAATTCCGTTCAAATTCTGAATACTTTTTTTAATCGATCATAAGGCAAAAATAAAACCACATAGCCAAAACTGCACATGAAATACGTGAGGGAATTAGTTTTCTTTTGAGAGACACTCACTGAACAGACAAGTGAAATCATTAAAAGAATAAAGTTCTATTTAACTATTGGGTGATACCCAAAACATAGCCTGAGAGCTTAATCTTTGCAACATAAAGCTAAACCTTGGAAGAAACTCTACATTTGGATAATAATCTGAGGTTTTCTGAGGTTCCTGATTCTTTCACGTGAACTGAGGCTGTTTTGCGCCAGCCTGGGCAGATGAGCAGAGCAATCTATGGTGAGTATGTAAACACCTGAAAAGATTAGATACAGCCTCGAGTTGACATCAGGATCATGTGAAATTTATGGTGTGGTGTTAGCCTGATGCAAAACTACGTGAAATTTCAAGAGAGTTTCTCTCTGAGATGATCCTGGCAGTGGCAGCACAGCCGCCTGGGGCACCACCCCTGGGGTTTGATGCCAGCACAGGCGTCCTCAGAGCCGCTCTCGGGCAGAGCTCTCACCTTCGGCACAGCCGGAATTCTCATTTGCTCACTTCCGTCTATTGGAGACTCAATTGGAAACCAAAATGGCTTTCGTGATCATTTCCCCACCTGCTGAACTGTTCCAATGTTTTGTTTGAATAAAAGGCTTTCCTCCCCTCCTAGAAATGTTGGTGGTTAGATCTGCCCGGCTGTGAAAAACACTAGGGCTGGAATTCAAAAAGAGAATAAAGGGGCTAAAAGCTGCTGAAGCCAATTGATTTGCATTTGCAATAGGGACACATTTAATTCCAAACCTTCCGAGTGGTTGTCACAATTCCATAGAGCAGCACCAAATTGAGTCCTCATTTGTTTTAAAATTGTCACAACTGTCTATATTTACTATTAAAATTATTTGTATAATAAATAATAATAGATTCCATTAATATTTTCTAGTTAATTACAAGCTAAGGAAGACTTTGATCTATATACAGTTTTCTCCTTGCCCTGTCCTATCTGCTCTTGCCTCTGGGATTCCTGTATCACATATTACATAGCTGTCAAAGCACTTTCTCAACATTCAGGGTATTTAAATCAGAGGTTCTAGTTAGGTCTCATAATTTCATACAATTTGCAGAACAAATCCTCTAAGAAATCATACTACTTGCTGGCTTGGTCAGCACACCTGGTTTTGAAGGGGTAGAACGCAGACACCTCTGGATATCATGCCAGGCAGAGTAAAAAACTGAATTTTTGATAGAGGCTACAAGATGCTATAGTCCCTATCCCCAAACAAACAAAGCGCAAGGGCTTGTTTGTTTTCTATAAATACCTTGGGTTTGCTAGTATATTGCAACAGCAGTTCATTAAGCCTGTGGTAAGTAGCTCATTGATGTTGTCTAGAAATTACAGCAATAGGAATCACAGTCTCCTTCACACAATGCAAAAATCCCTCTAACGCCTCATCTGCCGTATTCCCCTCCTCTGTTACCTCACCTGGGATCTGGCTCCACAAAACTTCTGCGATATATTTTCTATAAGCGAGCGGAGGAGCTTTGGGTTTAGAAATGAATGTCATGGTGACACGATGGGAAAATATTTCTCTGCAACATGATGAAACAATTACTTGGCTGAAGTAATTCAGGAAGGGAATCACAAGAACAAGAGAAAGTGCCTGGAGCCGGTTGGAGAAGCAGAAGGAGAGCAGCAGTGGCTCTCCAGCAGAAACATTGTTTTGCTAATTTCCCCAGCCTCTGCCATCTAGACAATAACTCAGGGGTGGATGTTTCTGACAGTGATTTGCCACACTTCCCTGAGCCCAGGTGTCCTACTTGAAACAGTGAAATAGAGATTCTGTCTCTATTGGTTCTTGGAATACAAAAGACCAGAAAATGAACCTAGAATGTAATTTATTAAGATACTTCAGCGTGTCAAACATTTAAATGTACAAGGAGCAGAATAAAATCTGTGGGATAACTTGGCACAACGAGATGAGTAGAATTACAAAAAAAAAGGGAGTAATTATCAAGGAGTTTGGTTGCTTAAAGGAATGCAAGCTGGACCAAAGCCACTCACGCTTAACTTCAGCACACAAGCCAGCTTTTGTGCCAGCTCGGTGAAGAAAGATAACTTCCGAGCAGCACTGCCGTCTTGCTGCCGAGTTATTGATGACCACTCACGGTGGCAGAAAATATTTTTGTGCTTAAAGTCAAGAATAGTGCTGATTGTGGGGTTGAGTCCCCAAATCTGAAGGAGAAGAAGAGAAGGCAGAAGGCCTTTATGTCTGATTTTAGCTATTGGGTGCACAGTATCCTTAACCACTTTCAAAGCAAATTACGTTGCTGCAGAGTTAATGAGTGTAGGATGCTGACAGAAATTAAGATGCAAGGGATAAATACTGAGCTTTGAAACAAAAGACAGTTTCTGGTCCTCGCTCTTTCACCAGCTTATTATATATCCTTAGATTACCAGTTAGCCCCTAAATGTAATAGAAGCCGTATGCACATACGTGCATCTCTAGTTATGAGTGCAATTGCTGTAGCTGCAGGTATATTTGCCTATTATATTTAGATCCTGATCTTACATACGTGCTTCATTTTATACATGTAGCTGTAGTGATTTCAGTGGAACTATTATTACTCGCATGAGTAATGATAAATGCATAGATCTGTATTTACATGGATGTATTTACATGCATCTGTATATACATGGATCTGAGATCACAGTGTCTCTGGGAACATTTTTGTGCCCTGATCAGTTTTAGAGCACGCGGCCTAGTAAATTTTGAGCAGTTTCATTTCACGTGTTTTCAAATTCAGGAGATCGACCCAGGCACATGGGCTGATTTGTCTGTCTCTTCCTGTACAAAAGGAGATGACAGTGGCTTCAGCATTTTTGTATTTCCTAGAGGAAAAAAACCACAACAAACCATCTGACAGGCGGGATACTGCCTATGCTCTCACAGCTATCGTTGGGTCCAATGCAACCAAGTACCTGAGTGTATGTTCTACCTGGGCAGAAGCAAAACAATGCTGAACACAAGCTTTAAAGTTTTGGATGTGCCAAGTGCTCTAGTGAAACACATCCTTCCAGAGCCTCAGCTGCAGCTGCCTGGCCTCTGGATTACTGCTGTGATGCAGCTGTGGCACGGGCATAAATCCTGGGAAAGAAAACATGATAAAAATCTGGATGTCCAGAATGATGGTGAATGAGATGCACTCAAACAGGCCAAAAGGAATCCTGATTTCCTCTACTGTACTGAAGGAGCCCATCCAGTTTGTATGCTGGCCAGGTCTGGAAAGCCACTGTTTCGGAGCATGGTGTTAGTACCTGGCTGCTGATCAAAGGATTCTTGGGCAATAACCCACTCCACATCAGCAAGATCTGCTGCCAAGAACCATGGACTTCTACGGGCTGGAAGACAACTGATAAAGCAGATGCTGAGAAAAGCAATGATGCCTGCATTGGGCAATCCGAGTGCTACTAATGGCTACTGGAAAATGTTATTTTTATTTTAGTTCTTTTAGTTCTACAGTTGCATAAGCCTGATTCGCTAAAGGCTAAGGCTCACAGTGACATGGTGTTTGTACAGGACTTGCCTTTTTTTTTTTTTTCTTTTGCAAAACATTTTATTTAGATGTACAGATGCTCTCACTTTACAGGGGAAAACCGCTACTCCTTGGTAGTTATTCCTCTGTCAATAACAAATATGGGCCAATTGTACCTTTCTCCAGAATTAGCTCCTGTGGATTTTGGTTTGTACAGGGTGGGACACTCAGAATAGGTGGGAATGATGCGCTCACACCTCTGGTACCACAGTCCTGTGCCTGGCTGTGGGGGATACAGTTCTCGAGCGAGGTTGACAGATTGGAAAGGGCTTGGCAAAAAGGACAAGGTGGCAGATCTCCATGTGGTGAAGAGGACTGAAAAGAAGGAAGTGATACCAAACAGTACATGGTTCTGGGAAGGGTATTGCAAGCTGTGGCAGTGATGGGAACTGTTTCCAACAGACAGGCTAGGGGCAATGAACTATTTTCCCACTGACCTCATGATAACATGAAGTGAAAATTCCACTGTAGTGTTTTCTGCCAAGTCCTTAAAGGCAAAACCTTAGCAAATCCCTCCTGCTTTTGCATTAATTCACTAGCAGGTGCTCTTCTGCACGAGCCCTGTGAGAGCTTTATTACCAGAGGTACACTAACTATTAAACAGCCATAAGCTTAACCTGGTATTTACTGCAGGACTGTGCCTTTTTATTGTGCAGAGGGAGGGAACTCCCTTCTCAGCCCTCCAGGTGGTCCCTTCAGGGCAGGGTTGAGGCACATTGGCGAGAAGGGGTGGGGTTGGGTGGGAGAGGCTTTCATTGCTGCCCTACCTGTTCTGGGCATAAATTGAAATGATCAGTCTCTAAATCCTGCCAATTAGGCATGCTTTACTGGCATTAGAGTCAGTTTACTATGATGGGTAAAGCTAAAATGTTTCTCTTTTAAAAAACAAGAGGCAAAATGCTGTTTTAACACATTTAACTACCGGAGCAGGGGTAGTGGGGGGGCAGCAGAGCACTCTGTTGGGTACCTGTCCTAGCCCAGACAGGCAGGAGCAGGGCCGCTTTCTGCCACACAGAACAGCTCAGGGACAAACACCCAAACACGTTTGCGTAGCCTCTTCCCACAGCGACTGCCAGTCCGTGGAGCAGGGCTGGAGGATGCAGTCTGTGGTCCCCTGCAGCATCCTCTCCTCTGCAATTAACTCCTCTTTAACATTCAGGGCAGCATTAGATGGGGAGAAAAAAATAGTGGTAATTCTTTCCTAGGCTCCACTTGCCAACAAAGCTCCACCTACTTGGGAGAGCAAAATGAGAAGCTTTTTACAAGACTATGAAACTGCTAATCAAGGTAGTATCTGTGCTCTCAAGTTAGTACCTTCCTAATCTTCTGATCAACAGATTCCTATAATGACAAGGGCAAAATGGACCTCTCGGGCCTATTACTTCTGCAGTCTGAGGCAGACATTGTTCTATTTTTTGCACACTGCTCCCACTCTGAGGGCTATCTTGGTTACTATAAAGGCCAGAAATGACAGGGTTGGTTCTCTTCCTCAAAGAAAAGTTATCTTTGCAGCATGTGCTTCTGCCTGTGAAAATATGGGTATGCTGTGCTGCCATGAAGCATGAGGCTTCATCCTTACCTGCGTTCAAAGAAGAAGGTGAAGACCATCTCCCAGCAGCTTCGTATTCCTTTATGTAAACCATTCTCACCAGTTAAACACTTAGCCTCTGCTGGTCCAGAATAAGCATTTCTGATATCAGCATTTCAGACCTCTGCAAACCTCACTTGCTTCAAAGCAGGCTTTATTCTGAGAAGAGTTGGTCACTGGCTCTTGGGTATGTGATATGTTTTTTAGGAAGTGAAGAGGAAAAATTGGGAAATTAATTATCCATGTCAAAACCATTTCATACTGTGTAAAGCTCGCCTTTGAGGAATGCTGCCTTTTACTGTCCTATGTCCTGGGAACTCTGACCGACTCAGCCTCCTGCATCCACAGCTTGTCAAGATCCAGTCTTGTGTATAAATCTAGGGCAGAAAAGCCCATTTATTATAAGCTGCTTTACAAATGCAGTACTAGGTTCTTCCCTCAACTACCTACCACCTTGTCTTGAGGGGAGAAGGGAGGAGAATATGACCTCCAAATAAACACCTCTTTCAGCTAATTTGTGCTCTCTCCAGCCTCCCGCCATGGATTAAACATTAGCTAGGGCTCTCAGGAGGGCTTTGGCCACACCACAGAGCCAAGTAAGCTGGTGAGACATGGCATGGTGCAGGAGGGCCCTGCACTGGTTCTGTGCTAAACGTTAAGCCCAGATGGTCGCTTCTCAGCCTCTGCTGCAGAGACTCTGCCCTGCATTAGTTAGGCAGGAGCGATGACCTAGTGATGCTGGAGTAAGGAAAGCAAAGTCCTGTATCTGGCATAGCTGCAAACTTGTTTGGGGATCTCGGGCAAGTTAATTCACCTTTCTTTTGTTCAGTTCTTTTATCTGCAGAAGGATACTGCCTGGATTGGGGAGAACAGAGGAGGGTGTCTCAGGTATTATTTGTCTAAGGAACTGTGAAATATAAGATAAGAGACCTTGAGAGTTTATATTAAAAACTAAATATATGAATGAATTCAGCAGGGAAAGTTTTCTAGTGGAAATGACTGGAAGCATAACTGTCCCTCACTCCGAACACTTCCTAGGCAGTAACATGACCACACAGAGTTTGGCTCATTATATATGTAAAATAGGCAGATGCTATTAGAAAGCAATTTTTTTTACCCAGTGAGTAAAGAAGTCCATCCCTCATGATGAAATCCTCTGCAGGGGCCATATTTTTATCATGCCTCATACTTCTCAAGGTAATTTAAGTCACCCTCAAAGCTGGATACTACCTTCCCTTTTCTCCCATGGAATCTGAGCTCTGTGTTCCCATAAGTTCACTGAGTCCTCGGCATTTTCCTTTCAAATTCCCTTCCCTTTGGCAGTATGTAATTCCTGATGTTGGTGGGTATCGTTGCAGTTTTATTAAATATGTAATAACATGCTGCTCACGGACAACATGTCATGATAACAAACCGTCCACATAATTAGGCCTGACTCATCAATCAACATGGAAAAGGACTGAATGGAGTCCATAAAAGCACCTTTAAGAGGCTGATGGAAATGTTTAACGAAAAAATAAATTAGCAGTGTTTTGTATTGTGAAGTATTTTGCAGAGCAGAAAATTAATTAGCACTGAAGAGAACACACTCTTCTGGAATGCCCGTGTGTGGCCCATTATATCCCATTTTGCCCTCTGAGTCATCCCTTCACAGCCACTAATTCTGTGCGAACAGGAGCAGTCCCAGTGCGATCAGGTTTAGTGACTCCTGTGAGTAAGCAGCCATAGAGGGAAATTTCCCCTTGAGCAGTGGCCACGGCACCATTGGCAAAAGCTGCTGAAATAACTTTTCTATGAAAAAAAAATTTACATTTTGGCATATTATTATTACTTTTTTACTTTTCACTTTAGAAATGTTATTATTTTAGATGAAATGCTGAAAACGTGTCTCCAGTAAGCTATATAAATCAGAAGTCCATATGTATCCCAGACTGATGATCTGAGACATGTGGCATTTACACCTGGGGCCTTCCTGCACGGGAGAAATTGCCCCCATGAAGAGAACACACATTTCCAAGAGCTATGTGAAACAGAAATAACAAAATAGTTCCTGGTGCGCTTAAGCCCTGAAACTGCACAAGGAAGTTACCACGGCCAAATCTAGCTCTGTCCAAGTCTAGGTGAAAGGTCGTCCACGAATTAGGAAGCAAACTATTGAGTTACCAGCATTGCAGCAACAGAATAAACTCTCACCGCCTGATTGACTAAGACAGTGGGATATCACCCCTAGCTATTGGCGACTGGCCTCTCATCATTAACCCTCATTAAGGTGGTCATCTCCAAACCAAACAAATACATAGTTCAGTTACTAATACAAAAGACATCAATTAGATTTATATAAGAGTATTGCAAAATATTAAATAAGAAAAGCTGCTACCAACCAACAGCAGGAAGATTCATCCTCCTGCAATGTTTGTGTCTCAAACAGACAAAGCCTGGCTATTTTGGGGAAATCACACCTCGCCTGGTGACAACTCTTGCTCTGTGCATTTGATGTGGGGAGAGGGGTACTGCTGGCATACTCTGCCTGTCTAAATCTGACAGCAAGGCTGAGGCTGGCACTTAACTGCATGAATCACCAACTACCGAAATTTAAAAGCTTGCATATGCAAATCACTAATTAAGCATATTAGCATAGTCAGTTACCCAAACTGTAATCTTAATCGTATCTCCAAGTTAGGCAGGCAATCACACACCCATTCTGGAGATTTGCATTTGTGAGCATGGTTTCCCGAGAGCTAGGTCCAGAAACTAGTCTAATAACCAATTTTTCCTCATGCAGTTCCAGGAAGGAAAAAGAAGAGTGAGACTGTGCTGAGTGGCTTCCTCTTCTGAAAAGTAATGGGGGATTGTACGAAATCAGCAACTGATGTGGACAACTGAACGACAACTGAGAGTGCTCTCATTTAATCTAATGTCCATCTTTGTGACTCCTTCAACCCAAACAATGTGGATTTCCCCCTGTTAGCAAATATTCAGACACAGGAAAAGACTATGTGCCAGATTTTTACTTTATTTACATTGAATTACCTGAGATTAGAATCTGAAACTAGAAACTTTCTTTATACAGTTACAAATAGCTATATTATGCAGTTTTAAGGGGTTAAGAAAAGGAGGAAATCATAACCACAGAAGTCATAAAGGCAACTTATCCCAAGCCAAATAGTTTTGTTTCTAACGCAGGGCTTTAATTATAACATGTCATATAATGATGACATAGTGCTATAATAGGCAAATATAATGCATTAATCTGATATTATATTTTGACTTTAACAATAGGTGCAGCGAACCAGCCTTAGTGGATAACTCATTCAGAACCTATCTGCACACTCCACCTAGATACTTATCTGCCTCTTTAATTAAGTGGAGGGAAACTTCTTGAGGCCATACCCATAAACCCAGTCTCTGATGATAGCAGAGTTACTGGAAGCCTTTGGTAATCGCTTACACCCACGTATTGTGGTTAGCTTCCAACTTTGGCTCTTTCCTCTCGCTTTGGAACCACCTATTTTTTCCCTAGTGTAAATCCCCTAGTGTTTTTGTATCAAAAGGGGTACAAAAGACCTCCAGGGGTTTGTTTAAGCAAAATGTCAGCATATTGTCATTGGCCTTCTCAGGACAGAACCAGGTTCCTAGTTGCAGCAGTGAAAAAAAGAGCTTTGGCAAATTTTTCGCTTACCAGTATACTTCTTGAAACAGTAGCAACAGACTGTGTTGGTGAACACAGCACGGCCAGTGCCACCTTTGCACAATACAAGTTCTCCAGGTTGTCCTCAGCACATGCTCATGGCCATCAGAGACACTACAGACACTGACTTCAGTGGGAGCTGGATTGGGTCTCATGGGATGAAATCATCTTTCCTGATTCTGTGCACATTGAAACTTTGTGTGCATTGAAAAACACCCTTTTTTGCTTCTTCAAAAACAAAGAGTTCATAGGATTTACACGTTAAGCTAAAAATATAATTTTAACTAATGTATTAGCTTGGAGAAGGTGGTTCCCTGAGTTGCAGTGCTTGCTCTCGACTAGGAATTTTTGAGAGAAAGGTCCTGCTCTGAGGCAGTAATATACAGAAATCACAAAGACTGAGCATGTAAACAGCATCTGGAGAAAGCACAGAGACAGAAATCTCGAGGCCATGGGAGATAACTCTCTGAGGTGACAATAGTGTACAACAAGCTCTATAGTCCCCGTAGCAGAATAAAGGCAGCTGACACAAGGTCCCTATACTTCAGTATTCGCTAAGCAAACGACACAGGCTGAGCACAACCAAAATGGCTCCAACAGCTTACCACCATCTTCTCCTTTTCTCTTCTTCTGTGGCTCACTTCAGTACTCTCCTCCAATCTTTTCCAGTATGAAAGGCTCTGCTAATGACCTTTGAACAGATCCTGTTGAGAATGTCACTGCAGAGCTTCTTAATCTTATGGTGGCGCCTAGATAATATGGTGATGGGTACTGAAATGCTGAAAAACAGACAGACAGATAGCTAGATAAGATTAGATATATAAGTAATTTAGTCAGTCATCATACAGAGCAGCTGACATAAGTTCATTTGTAAAGCCAACTGCTAAAATTGCTTTAGAAGTCCTTACATTTTAATTCTGTTGAAAGACAGACCTTTGATCTGAATTGTTTTGGTGGCATGTACATTATTTGAATGGAACCTCACCTGACCAGGTAATACCAGACCGGTCATTCCTGGCATACTATTGCCATAGGAGAACAGTGTACATGCAAATCCATACCTACCGATAGCTCAAGGGCAGACAGATAACTGAGCATCATGGAACAGATGTAGACTGAAAGCATGAGCACCACTTTATGCTGATATGCAGAATGAATCATGGGTAATAAAAGGCTCAAACAACCCCATATATGACTAAATGTAACACCAAAACACTTTTGAATTAAGCATGATCAGAAAATAAAAGGAGAAAGATTAATAGCTAAGTAAGTGTTATTGCTTCCCTTTTTCATTAATATTTATTAATTTACACTGGGGAAGATGGAGGAGGAAGAGAAATAAAACCTACCTGTCAGATTTGCTATTGTTTATAGACAGTTTCAGATTCCAGATCTCAGGTACTAGCAAAACATTGGGATGTTTGTACTGCACTCATTGCAGGGAAAATTATTTACATCCACATGTTCTGTTTTTTTAATTCGGCATTAAAAAAAATTTCAAAGACACTTCCTAGGGAAGTTTATTTTTGAAGTGGGTTATTTGTTTTCACTCTAAATCTGAGGCCACAGTAGTATTCCCAACTATGGGAGGGGTAAGAGTGTTAATATAAAAGTGTAGAGTTTGTTAGTCCACGCGTTTCTCTGCATGACATTCACCCCAGTGCAGACACTTTGCACCACTAAGTCCCACTAAAGCAAAAACTGCTAAGCACAAGGAGGAACCACAGATAAATGGTTGCATGTCTTAATTAGTGATTGCTGAAGCTCTCAGAAGATTCTGTGGTTGAATTAGAATAAGCATTCAAAAAGTTCAAATGTTAATCCAAGCCTCTTTAGTTTATAATGATGGAAGTCACTCTCTAGAGCTGGCTTACTCATTCCATTTTTAATATATCCTGGCTGAAGTTGGGTTTGAACCGCTGCACAAACAGCAGCTGTCACAAAACATAGCTTCCACCTTCATACCCACTCAAAATCAGTAATTGTAGGTGTGCAGAAAAATCAACCAACTGAACAGCAGTCTACAGACAGCACTTGCCACAGTCTTGTGTCCTTCTGTGACACTTTATTTTTGCATATACTCAGCTCTAAGGCTTGAAGGCTTGGATTAATCTTACTGAACTGTTAGAATCCCCGCTTCCTTAACGTTTGGGAAGCTCAACCTCTTTTTGAAGATACCTGCCTCTTGTCAGTGTCTACAGTGAAGGAGCTAGACTCCTAATTTGAGCATCCCATTTATTTGCCTGTACTTTGGAAGGATCAAGGTCCAGCTGCCTTGTGAAATGCCTGGTGTTACGGTATCTCCCTGACCGGTAACCTGTCCCCCATAGCTAGTCTGTTATGGGATATTTCAAGTCATCTTTCCTGCACGTTGATGTATTATAATGGACTGTAACTCAGGAGACTTGACTCTCTAAACAGAAATGTTCATATACAGTACACCTACAGCCTGATTCCCTGATGACTTATGGCTGTGCAGTCAAACCCATGGACTTGTAACAAGTCCACAGGGTGTGTAAAATGCTGTCTAGCACATCTGGAAGTGCCAAGCTCTCAGCCTGCATAACTTAAAAGCAATGGAAGATGAGGCCAGTAGTTAGTACTGGCCAGTAATAACTAAGTATAAGTTACTTATGCTACTAAGTATAAGTACATATAATTGTACTTATACTCCTAAAGTCTGCATGTCCAAATATCAGGCTTGTTATGCACATATTTGATATCCACAATGAGTTGTCCAGCTTGTGCATAAATCGTGCAAATCCCATGAAGTTCAAGAAGGCTGAGTGCAAGGTCCTACATGTAGGTCAGGGCAATCCCAGGCACAAATACAGGCTGGGTGGAGAATGGATTGAGAGCAGCCCTGAGGAGAAGGACTTGGGGGTGTTGGTTGATGAGAAGCTCAACATGAGTCGACAATGTGCGCTCGCAGCCCAAAAAGCCAACGGCATCCTGGGCCACATCAAAAGCAGTGTGGTCAGCAGGGCAAGGGAGGTGATTCTGCCCCTCTACTCTGCTCTCATGAGACCCCACCTGGACTGCTGCTTCCAGGTCTGGGGCCTTCAGCATAAGAAGGACATGGACCTTTTGGAGCGAGTCCAGAGGAGACCACAAAAATGATCAGAGGGCTGGAGCACCACTCTGATGGAGACAGGCTGAGAGAGTTCCATGGCAGCGGGGTTGGAACTAGATGATCTTTAAGGTCCCTTCCAACCTAAACCATTCTATGATTCTATGATAAATGGAGTAGGTGCATATTTCGCTTGCGTGCCACATGCCAAATACATGCAGATCAAGCACAAAAGTATGCCATCAGCTGAGGCAACCATTTAAAAATAAGTATCTAAAGGTATTACATAGTAAAGTGCTAAGGATTATAGTTTTAATTTTCAAAATTGCCAAGCAGCAAGCAGCTCATGGGTTTTTTTGAGAATCAGACCACTCACATATTTCCGTTTAGGTTTTGGAACATGATTTTATATACCTATTCTTTGAGGACTATTGGCCAAATTGCTAGCTGTCAGCTGGAGTCTTTATCAGGAAATCTGTAATGGACTATTTCAGGTCAAGATGCATAGAAAACAAAACTGGGCAGAAACTTACACTGGAAGCAGTAAAAAGGATTAAAGAACATAGTTCCATTAAAAATCCCAGTTCAGGAAAAGGGACTGAAATGTACATTTGTGAACTTGAAATGTTTATGTTTGTTTTTGCAGTGATAACAGCAGTTCTTTTTACAGCATTATGCACTTTCAAAGCTTTGAATGAATAGCTGTAGCTAATGAATAATAATACCTTTAAATAAAATCTTAATTGCAAAACAAAGGAATAATAAAGAAAAGTTAATACTTTTTTATTTTATTCAAAGCTTAGAAAAGTTTAGGCTGGAGTTTTGGGTGAAGGTTTGGTTGCTGCCTTTTCCCCTTTTATCTGAACCAGCTCACTCAGGCCTAATCTTCATCATCTAAACCACATGATTAACACACAAAATAACTTTGGAGCAAGCCAGGTCCAAGCAGGAAGCTGCAAGTACTATCATGTCTTCATGATATTAGCCAGCAAAATAACTGTGGTTTCTGCTGTTTTGTGTTTTTTTTTTTAATTCTCTACATTTATATTTTCCTTGAAAGGGGCTTGTGTTTTTGTTTCTTCTTTGTATTGGAAACTTTCAGACTTACAATCTCACTCCCAAAGGAAATGCTTATTCTCCTAGACAATCCCCACAAGACTGGGGCAGGCCTGGACCCTTACGCAGAATGGCTGAGGACGTCTCTCACTCTGCTCAAGCTTGTCAGTCAAAACCAAAGCATCCAGCCAGATAGCACCTCTCCCACCTGGTCAAGTTTAAAGGAAAGTAGCTATGACTGTATCGTGTGAGGGGACTGGTCCTGCTGGTGTGTATTCGGCTTGTTCAGAATATTCCATCTGAATTGGCTGTCCTGAGAAAACAAGACGCTCCCTTACTCCTTTCAGGATCCCAGTAGGTTTAGGTGGGGTTTAGCTGCTCAGATCACAGCAGTTCTGGGCATGTCTAGACATAAAGTTGCTGGTACTGGAAGAAATGTTATCCTGAGCAGGGAGGAACCTACTGAGTTGTAGGTGCTTAAGTCCTCTTTTGCATCTGGCCCTAACTTGCAAGAGAGGAAGAGCCAAATGCTCAAAGGCACCTTCCATTTTATGGCTCTAAATTATGCAAAAAAATTATGGACTTGATAATTTTGCACCTGCATTTTTATTGGAGGGCAGGGAGAGGCTCCAATTTTCTGCCTTTTCCCTTCCCTCTGTGAATTCAGAAGGGAAGAGAGGTCTTATGCCAGCAGAAATCATAGTCCCCATGTGTGTCATACACTCCTATGCAAAGCTCCGTGGTTGGTACACTGGGTGCTTGTTGGGCAATGGCATGGAGAAGGCTGGTTTCCTTGGAACATTTTCTGTTCATTGTACTGTTCCTTCCCAGCATTTCACAAACCACCACAAAGAAGACAACAAAAAGGAGGAACAAAAGCTTCTTAAAAAGAATTGTATGTCTCGAAATTCTTTCACTATCCCAACAGCCTTGGCAACCTCATAGGAGCCAGGCAGAGCTGGTCTCTGCTGGATGTTACTCTGCAGAATTTTATGATAATCTGGGGGACTTTGCATGATCAAATGGTGAAAGCACAAGGAGGGAAGTCAGAAATCTCAGTCTTCATTCCTGGTTCTGCCACCAAGATCTTGTTTGTATTGGGATGACATATATAAACTCTTTTGGTTGTCCCACTGGCATGAACCTTGTTTTATGTATTTGCTACTTCTGCTCTGTCTAGGCCTATCTGAGGCTCAAATCAGAACAATAGCAAAATGTCCCAATCTATCTGCAAAGCAAATTATAAACCTAAGATCTCTCTGCTCTGATTCAAAGTCTACGCAAAGACATCTATTGACTCCAGTATACATTAGATTACAGTGCAGGCTCTTGATCAGACAGAAAAGAGAAGGAAGGCTGCTAGAACTCAGGGAAGGGATGGAAGAACTACAATATATATTAATGGGAAGTAAAAACACCCTCAAGGGATGCTGGAAGCAAGACTTCTGCCAAGGCTTGACTAGAATACACAAGTTTAGGAACCCAGCTTTTGCAGCTTCTTGGCTCATCCTAGGAAGAAAACAACTTCCTGTCTTAACTTCTTAATAAGAGTTCTATATTTGTAATTTGCAGTACTTTTCATACCTGAAAGAACGACTCAGTTCTGCTTTCATGGCAAAATTCCCAGTGATTTCATTGAGAGCACAGCACAGCTCACATCCTCTTATTCTCTGCTGTTGGGCCTTTTCACGTCTTTCTATGCTGTGAGGCTTGAGTGGTCTTCTCCCCACTCATGTGCATTCTTGGTCTCTTTGACACAGGTAGCAGTTGTTAATTCCATCTAAAGATCATATTTGTTTCTGTGCCAACTCTTTTTCTGTAGAAAAAGAGGAAAATGATTCAAACACTGTTTTTCTGCATCCATTCAAGACATCTCCTCCTTCTAGTGACAGCATGTTTTCTCCTTTCTTTTCATCATAAGCCTTACAGTCAAGTTCAGCTGTTCTCAGATAGGGCTTATGGAGGAGAACGGGGCAGCTGGACAGTCCCAGCTGCTATACTTGCAGAAGTAGTCTGTAGATGTAGCATGTGACCATCCCAAAGAACAGATAAAAAAAGGAAGAAAAGAATGAACCAAAAATGTATTACTGTTTTTGAAAATGAAATCTCATGATTTCACTACGCAGCACAGTTATTTCAGTATTGCGGTTTTCAAAACACTCCTAACTTTGTGGTCCTTCTTTAACTACCTACTTCCCTGGGGTTGGTATCTACAACTGCCCTCTCTGCCTTTCAAAATCTTTTTTTTTAAATTAACAAAGTGGTTCCAAACAAGTGGCAGGCTACACATAAAACCCAGAAAGTTTATCTAAGAACAGATTTTTCCTAAGTTATTTCAAAGCATTTATCAAAATAAAAACTGCAAAGATGCTTAACCATGATCCCCTAATAACCATGTCATCTCCAGTCCACCACCTATCCTGGTGCAAAATGAGGAAGCTTGAAGAATATGCACACTGATTATATAAGGAGATGCTTTCGGTTGTGATCAGAGATGGCTCTTCTAAAAATATACTAAATTTGATTCACTAGCAGCACTGACCAAAAAAATCTTTTGGTTCATAAGGAAAGGGTTTGATTCAAATATTTAATTTTGATTTAAGGGTTTCTTAAAATATAATTAAGCACTAAACTAAAATGGAAACTCTGAATCCCAAAGCTAAAATGTTTCACTAGAAAATGCTAAAATTGCATAATTTGTTTGGGATTTCAGGTGATATAACTAAAGCAGTCAGTTGAAACTAGTTCTACTTCATAAAGCATTTAAATTTTCCTAGATTTGAACATTTTGGATGAGATTATCCAATGATAAACAAAGGGAAGATGTTACTGTGAAGAAATAACGTGCTGCCAGAATCCGGATTTCAGTATTGCCGAACACAGGTCTGTAATGGCAGTTTACTGGCCTATTTTATCAATGATATTTACAGACCTCTCAGCTGACAGGTGGAGTGGGTACGGTGAGGAGTAAGTCATGGTGTGCCTTTAGTATATTATTAGCTATGGCAAAGTCACATCTCAGCAAATCTGTAAGCTCCCCTTGACAGGAAAATGCAATGCACGTTTGTGATGCCACAGAAATAAAGCATAATAACAATGGTTCCTTTCCCTCAAGATTTTCTTTACGCCTGTCCTCAAAATGAATCCTAGGCAGGTAATTTATGGTTTATACACATGACATTTAAGCAGCATATTTAATACAGTTGCAGTTCATACTTTAAATTCAAACTTAACATCAATCCAACAATTTTTGGCAAATAAAAGGCAGCAATAGAGTGTCAAGAATTCAAGGAGACTCCAATCTAATTTAAATGGTGTTGCTCTCAAGAGCTGGCAGCAAGGAGTGCATCTTTTTTAAATGTTTCTATTAGAAGCTGGTGTTTATGATCGCTCTCAGCTTGGCAAGAAAAACACTCTTCTAAACATTTACATTTCACATTCTTTAGGACAGTTGAAAAATGTTGGCTTGCAGTTCTCCACACTGCAGAGAGGTTGTGAGGAATGCTATAGTAGAATGTTAATAGCCATGTACTTTTCTCATTCCTTGATTTACTGTGTGGTAGTTTTTATACTAGTTGTGTGCTTCATGTTCTCTGTCCTAATTTGATTTTCACTCAAACAACATGAGCCTAGGTTTATTTTTCTAGCTAATAAAAACAAAGTCCATTTATTAATAATACTTTGTACTAGTGTTATAGTCACCACTTGGAGATTTCCTATTTGAATATATTCACTACATACTGTTGCAAAAGTCCCCAGCAGTGTCAGAAAATGAGCATTTTTTCAAGAAATACAGTCTGTGAAGGAGGGGCTGTCGCTGTTCTGTTTGTGTGTCCAAACAATGCGGCCGTGTTCTGGTTTGCCCACGGCTCTGATCACAATGTACAGACATCAGCAACAAAAATAATAATAATATAATGTAGAACCTCTGGTCAGTCCCTTTGGCTCCAAGGTAACTACTTCCATGAGTAACTGCCACATCTAAGACACTTGTGTTCTGGCTGCTGTGTGTCACACGTCACGGGCCCCAGTGCACGGCTCTGGTGAACTCTCACAAATACTGCCATTAAAGCCAGCTGGACTGACTACTGGTCCCTTGCACACAGATTTCCCCATCTGACCCAGCCTAATAGCATCAAGAGAAAAAAAAAAACCAAATAGCATTGGCTTTATTCTTCACCGACAGCACTGTTTTCAAAGCCATGTTTTGAAAGTACAATTAAATTGTAGATTAGAGGTGCATAAATGCATTCAATGTGTTCCCCATTCCACAAATCACTTAAGGATACGTATGAATCTTATTGACATAGTTAAACGAATCACTGAATTAGGACTGATGCATGGGATATGATGAAGTTTTAAACGTTGCCAGAAGGTCACTGAAAGTTGATTGTACCTAGGAACTACAGGATTGAATATATGTAAGAATGTATCCACAGGAATTACTTTCTGTATGCAAATCATCTCAGTGCAGTGTTGCAATTAGTGGGAGTCCCCAGACTGGACTGCTCCTGTGGGTAAGCTCACTCATGGTCTGAGGATCTGCAGAATCAGGCTTGGTGGTATGTGCTGGATGCCTGTGCACTATCATTTTAATTCAGTTTGCTAAGGTGTGTACAATCTCTGCTAAGGTACACGTAAGCCACAGTCATGGTGGCATCGAGTCAACTGTGTCAGGTCTGGGCCATTTTGCTGTCAGCTAAAGACATGAGGCTGATGGAAGTGGTTTGTTCTACGGCACTTGGATAAAGAATAAAATTTACTGTATGTCTTGCTGGTAGTAGTAGCAGAGAACTCAAGGGAAGGGAATTTTACAATTTGTGAATACAAATTGTAGGTATGAAGTCTTAATTGCTGTTCATAATTAGGCAACAATACAAACTGTAGACATATAATATCCTTCGTCAGTGGAATTCAGGTAACTTAGAAACTTTAATAAAGTCTCATCAAAGCATGATGTTGTGACAGTATTATACAGAGACCCCCTGAAGCAACCATAAACTACCGTGTCTGGGCCATGGCAAAGAGCCTGGGCCTTATGGCTAGTGGCCCTGTGAGGTCAGGAGCGCACTATGCTGGCAGCTCCCTGTGCCCGGAGTTAGCCAAGGGCTTATGTTGTTCAGGGAGGTGCTTTTATCCGCTAGGATAAAAGCTGGGTCTTGCTGGCTTACATCAAACTTGTTTGGGAATATTTGCAAACTCATGGAAACAAAAGACAATGTCTCTTGACAAAACTTTTTAGTGTAATTCTGTGCAAGAACGCTCTCATTCCAGAATAAAAATGACCACACAAAGACTGACTCAAAACTAACTCCCTGCCAGCCTTTAGAAACTGAAAGTCCCATTTTAAAGCTTAAGGCACTTACAAAACCCCCATGTTTTTATTTAGCTTGTTGTTTCCAGTATGTAAGTATGCTCCCCAAGAGCAAGCACCCAAAACCCAAATAAAGTCAGGGGAATCTTGAGGTACCCAGTGACAGCTGCCTCACTTCAAGATGAAAATCAAGTAAGACCCAAAATCAAGTAAGGTCAATTGAACCTCGAGATGCCCAATCACTCATTTCAAGGCAGACATTAAAAATGAAGTATCTTTGAAGGGTTTTGAAACTTTTAGCCTAAGCGACTGGGGCAGAGGATTAAGCTGAGGAACTCCTGTTCCCATAGACAAGTCCCATCAGAGCAACTTGTTACCAATAACTCACTTATATGCATATAGACTAGCATATACAGGTCTCTATAGGAAACAGGTAACACATCACAAATCATAACTTAATAGAATCTATGTATAACCAGTGTCTTGAATAACACTAATAACTCTGAAGAAATGAAGGGAGCAGCTCAGAGTGGGTGGGAAGCAGTAGCCAGCAGGCTGGCTAGGAGGAAGGGAGAAATAATAAGGTGCTTAGTTCCCAGGAAGGGCCAGCAGGTGTATTTATAGAGGTCACACACCTTCTGGTCAATTAGGTCTAAACCCAGAGGAACCACTGGTAAAATATCCATTGCTGCTGGCTTTGGTAAAAGCCAATTAGAGAAGCATTTATATTATAAAACCTAATTTCTAGGGAATAAAAGTGTGGAGAACTTCAAAGAGTTGCCCAAAGAAGGAGCGTGGTGTATGTTCAGGACTGGGACTAATGGATCCCAGTGCCCGAGCATGTAGATATTCCTTCAGATTCTAGGTAGGATAGCCTACAACACTGGCCTCTGGTTGTAAAATTTAAGCCATAATTGAAATAACTTTTACTTGTTTATTTTACATTTTACTTGCTTACTTCCTCCCAGTTTAGTATCAGTTTAGTATCAATAGTTCAATTTCAATTGTTTCTAAATCAACACTTGCTTTACTATGAGGTTTGTCTGATGCTGGGGGTAAGGTAAATGAGAACAAAGCTATGGTGCTACCATTCCATGGACATCATACATTGAGTCAAAGAAGCACGTGTGGGTACCCCTGAGAACCTCTACCTCAGCACAGCTTCATGAGGCTCTGCAAGCTGGAGTATTTTCTGCCAGGCTGCAAAGGACCAGTGCAGGAGCTGGGACTGCCAAGTGCCAAGTTTGCAAAGGCGGTCCCTTCAGCAGACACAAACAGAACCCTTTCTGAGGCACAGAGAGACTCCCCATTGCTTCTCTAAGCCACGGTGCTGTACAATGAGTAGACCAAAGTCATACCACGGGTTAGTGACAAAGCTGAAAAGAATCCAGATTGCCAGCTCCCTGTCCTAAATACCACATGTAGTCCTGCCTTCTCCTCTAGGATAAAAGCATAAGGAAAAATATTCTAAAAGCTTTCAAGAAGCAGTGTGGATTTTGCTATTAAAAGGAGGAAACATTATCAAAGGATCAGAAAATTCCACAAAGTAACACAACAGTTACTATTGCAAAACTCTGGGGTTCTCTTCTGTGGTATAGAGTTATTCAGCAGCTCAGATTCATAGCAGTATTTCTTCGTCCTCCAGAGTCATAAATTCTTTTTCCTGTTATGGATAAGTTCACAGTAAGCTCAACTCTTTTGGCTTCAGTGAGAGCCAGACCTTGCCTAAAAATTAACATTTTTATTGTCCTTTCCATAGAACGTTTATGCAGTGTTTATCAGGTTCATTTCTTTTTTCATTAGAAGTTAATCACAATGCCATTAGCACTGCTTTAATGTCATGAGAATCACACTCTGTAGGGTGCATCCTATGACTGCCTCAAAAATCTCTCCCTGTGGATATTTTGTCTCTGTGAAATAGTCTGGTTCCAACTATTCAGCTTTGCCAAGAAGAACAATGTTACCAATTATTCCTACAGTGGAAAATAAATCAGAACAATCATTTGTTTTCTTGCAGTTGGTTGTACATATCCTTCATCAGTAGAAATTTAGCTATGAATTAGAAAAATTTCCTTTCACCTTCCCAGCCTCTCCAGTTTGTGCAGGATTCATGGTATGCCTATGCATCAGATGAGTTATTTTACCTGGGAGGTAGGAATTGTTCCAAGTTCATACCTGCTCAAGATGTAATTCAGTTTTATGAAGGAGACTGGCATAATGCCTATCTACCAAAAATCTCCAGCATTATTACGTAGAGCACAGAAGAGCTAACAGTGACCCAGTAAAAGAAATGAAGAATTTGAAGGTGGTTTTGCAGCGAGAACAGATCTGTCATTAGTGAAAAGAATGAGGTGAAGTTACTGAAAGAGCAATGAAGGAAATGTAGAACAAAACTCCAGGGCACAGAGGGATCTGTGAGTACTACCTTGGGGAGAAGGTACTACAGATACTTCTTCAGATAAGGGCATATCAAAATTCAGTGCCTGAGCTCAGAAACCCAAACATTCATATTAAAAATAACAATCAGTTCATGTTTATGTATTGGGACACAAGTAGCTTTAGGACTTGGCTCTCATATTCTGCTTAAACATGCAATTCATAAGAATAATTCAGATGTGCCATTACCCCGAAGGTATCAGAGCCAAGAGCAGATGCACTCTCAGGCTATACGAACAGTTACTCTTCTGTGCCTGCAGTCGTGAAAATCTGGTCCTAGAGCTTTTTTGGGTTTCTTTTGGCTTCGCCCATGGGCTGCAGAGGTGTTGTCCGAGGTGCTGAGTCCTTCTCAGGTCATTGGGAAGCTGGAGGAAGCTGCAGGTGCTCCATGCCACTGAGAATCACGTCATTGGCTTAATCATCAACAAAGTCTTATTACCAAGACTTGCAGCCGGTATCCAATGAAACCTGAGATAGCTGTTGGAGGCCTATGCAACTAGTAATACCAGTTTTTCTAGAAAATTAATAAATGCAAATGTTAACTGTTCTAAATTCACTTAATAAACAAGTCACCTGGAAAGATTTGTGGTTTTCATTAATACGGAGAATATAAATAGAAAAGGAAATGGAAGGCCTAATACTTGGTGTCCAATAAACCCTATAACATGGCCAGGCTTTTGCAGGGCTCTCTGGGTATGCAATGAGATAATTAGCAAATGTCATTGTAGTCTTTCAATCACTATAAAGTACATTTAAATGCTTGCTAAGTGTGCAGTCCATCGGTGCCTAATGAAGCAACTGCAGCTGATAGGCTGGATCCTGCACTAAACAAGGCAGAGTAAAGAAGACAAAATGCTAAACTGCATGGCGGGCCTAAGAGGCTGAGAAGCTCCAAAGAAGCAATTCTGTTCTCAGCTGGTGAAAGAGACTGGCAAGGGATGAACATTGCCAACTGCCTCTTAACACAGAGGCAGTCTTGACACATGTCCAGTGTCCATTCACACCCAATGGTCTTGAGGCTAAGTGAGCAGAGGAACTTGAGATTCATCCCCATTCAGTGGAAGAAACTGTGTGTTGCACTGAGCCTTGTTTCCATTCTTGCCTATCCCTAGCACAATAGCTTGCTGTCCTCTAATAGAAGACCAAACCCCCAAAAAAAGCTTTGTGTGACTGCTCAGTGCTGAAAAAGCTATGCTCCTCCTGAAGTCCTGGCTGTAGGAGACAAAAGTGGATTTCCCTGGAAATCTGCCCAGATCTAAATGTGAGCGTGGAAATGGGTGTTATTGCCTGCAACTCTGTGTTTGTGTTCAAACGCTCCCTCGCCTGCACTTTCCAGATTTTTCCTACTGAAACTAGTGTGAGATTATAAATTTAAAGGATCTATTGAATAATTAGGTATCACCTTGATAATTAATTATGGATTTGAAACAAGTCTCATAGGCTGAGAAATTTTGAAAAATCGTGCACTTACCTCCAAAGGAAAAGGAAAAAGAAAAGGAGAATAAATAAATACCTGCGTACCACAGGTATAACGTTTAACTCAAAGGGTAGATTACGTTCTGAATCTGGACCATGAATAAGATCTTCCCAGCTTCTGCAGTGGGCTAAACATGTGTCACCTTCTACATTCCTCACCTGTCTCTCAGGAAGCAGCTGTACTGTGCAACCACAGTTCCCAGCCGTGAAGCCATCACGTGCCACCTGCCAAGCCTGGCAGAGTCCAGGCGATGACACCGCTTCGCACTACTGTGTGGACTGCAGTAAAAATTACCCAGCTGACCTCCATAAAAATTAATCGAGTGGCCCTGCTCGAAGCATCCTGCGTCTTCCTGGAGTTATGCATTGGAAAGGACTCTCTGAGTCATCCCCCTAATTTGCATATCCCTTTGCATCTTGGCATTAACAGTCAAGAGCCATCGGAGCCAGCTAGAAAAGCCTCATGTTTGTGCTCTCCCATGCAAATACCTCTTCTCCCTATATATTAGTTACTGTGTGTGGGTTTTCTCTCTCACTCTCTCTTGCCATATGTGTGGGAGTTGATGGCATCAACTTTATGAAATCTCAACACATGCCAAGAACAGCTGGAGAAGTTGAAACAAGTTCTGGGTGAGGTGAGTTTCATGGGCAGGGACTGAAATTAGCAAAGGTACTGTGGCTGCTTGCCATCCTGGGAGTCTCACAGGGAACATGTGGGCTTTGCTTGCTCCAAGAGCAGATTCCTGATGGAAAAAAGGATTTGATTTAGATAATGACGATGGCAGAGATAGCTGAATTAGAAGAATCTGTCCACCAGGAGAGACCATCTCTGCACCTCTTCCGTGACTGGTTCATTATGTAAATATAAAAATTTCATCATGAGTCTGAAGTAATTAATATCTTTAGCCACCATGTAGCACTCTTCATCTTCAAAACGCTTTACTAACATTAATGATTAATCACCACAACACTCTGGTAAGGTTATCATCTTAATCAATGGGTAAACTGAGGCACAAAGATTTAAAGTATCTCAACCTGCCAGTGGCAGTACTCTCGCGTTCCAGCCCAGTGCTCAGTGTGCTGCAGTGCGTGGCCAAGCTACCTGATATGCTTTATGATAAGAAGGAACAAACCAAGAGGGCATTCCAGGATGAATGAAATAAAACTCCCTCCAGACTGCACACAGAGCAGAACCTGTTAACCACTGGCTGCTCCCTACAGGTCTCTGTGTTCCCAAATCCAGGACGTCTGTCCTCCCCTTGAAACGTCTACACGTTTCTGTTGATCTTTCTGCATGTTCCCTTCAGCAGTCCAACAGTATTCCTGATGTGACAGACACACTCTGGCCTCAGCCTTAGCTATGACTCAGGTATTTACATATTCTTTTCTGTATAATTTTAGAATATAAAGAACCAATTATGTGTCTGATGATTTTTAGTGTTATAAATAAATAATTTAATAACTAGCATTTGCTTTTGAAGCACTTTATATATCTATTTCAGAAGAATTTCCAGCTTTTGCCTCAGCCTCTTATACAGGAACATTTGAGTCTGGTTCAAAGTTTGGTCTTAAGTTGTTAATTCTCTATAATCAGGTCTTGTTTAGGCTAATAAATGCATCTTCTGGCTTATCAGTTACTGCCATTAGTTCCACCTGGACATCTCCACTAGGTCATAGATTATTGCTGGGGGAGAACTGTCAAAGCAGAGACCTCCCTGCCCAACTCAGTAAATGAAACTTCAGCATACCCTACTAAATACAGAAACATGCACAGTACACCTGAAAGAAAAGTTTGCTTGTCTTCAGGCTTCACAAGAGGCATCTGTCAAATGTGGCAGGCTCTCATTAAAAACAATTAACCTAATCAAAAATCCCTTTTCTCTTATTTCTGCTTAGTCAGGTGAATATTAAATACTAGATTTTCCAAGGGCACAGAGAAGAGGAAATCAGCATCTATGTTTTCATTCAAACATGTGTATAAAGGAGCAAGTACAGATTCGCCTTCGTATACCTAAAGTATGCATGTAATTAGTATGACTGCACAGGGAGTCATGAGACTTGTATACATGACTAGCCACCTGCATGTCATTTGGGCGGTTGTCTTAATAGTGACAATGCTTGTGCATGCAGCCCTAGCATTTAAACATATGGAAACACACATTTTTCTGGTAAAGGGGACTTGTGAGAGCTGCTGCTCTCCTAACCCCACACTCCCCAAGACTTCTGGTACCTGTTAGGACAACACTTCTCATTGAACATGTAGATTTTTGTACCTGTTTGGTTTAGAGTAAACTCGCTGCTTCTGATGTCTTTATTCCTAGCATCACTACCACAAGTACAGTTCTCTCCCCAGCACTCCCAAACCTCTTTTGTGTTTTCCCAAAGTGGAGGAGGCAAAGAAAAACCCTGGTTCCTTTGAGGTGGGAGCTCACCCTAAGAGGGAGGAGAGGGAAGCTGACCTCCTGTGCATTTCTGATCATATTTATTTTTAAAGGCACTTAGCCATAAGTCTCGGCCTATGGCTCTGCTTCCTGCAGGCACACCCTGCTTGTGGCTGTGAAGGTACTCACTAAGCACCAGTAACACCCAGCATTTATATAGGGCTTTTCATCTTCAAAGCACTTCCCGAACATCGTTTAATTAATGAATCCTCACAGCCCTCTGTGAGGTATGCATGGTTATTACCCCCACATTTTACAAGTGAGGAAAACTGAGGCAGCGATTAGCTGAGGCAACACTGTGGGAATTGGGATTAGAGCTCAGGAGAACTCAGGAGTGCTTGGACCCCCGTCCCACGCAATGATTGCCAGGCTGCCTTGTTGGGAAATGCATGTGGTGCCTCAGTTCAGCACAGTATCTTGAACATGATCAGTACTGACCCTTTGGTGCAGCAGCAGCATTTTCTCCTTCCAGGCTCTCATGGATTTTCTGTGTGAAAATCTGGAAAAATTTTGGTTTTTGTCTTTCAGTATCAGATCCAGATCCTGCCGTCATCCAGACAGGAGAGCCAAAGAAAGACACTGGAACTGATGTTCCAGGGGATGACGGCTTCTATTACCTACAGCACTACCTAACACATTCAGTTTTAGTGCCTTCAGAGTGTTTTTAAAATGACACAGAAGGGGGACTTTCACCCAGAGATCTCAGAGTGCCCTATGGACAAAGAATAGTGTTGCAATCCCAAATCACAGTATGGCTCTGTGCAAACTGTCAGGCCCACTCAGGCTTGGCCTCGGCTGAAGATCTGATGATTCACGACCCTCAGCCCACATTCATGAAAGTTCATTGAGTTTCACTCATATCCTCCTCAATAACTGCGGGTTCCTCCCTCGAGAAGCCCCAGGGTATCCCGGTTCCCAGCTGACATGTGGAGGACAGGAGTAGACTTCCTGGTTGCAGTGGTAGCCAGTAAGGTGAGAGAGGGCACCAACGATGGGGGTTAAACCTGGATGGTTCAACCTTGTCAAACTTGAACATCCGAGAGAACCTGCAGGGCTTGGTTCCTTTCCAGCCCTCCAGGGCTCTCACAGCCCTAATTATTATTGTTGTTGTTGTTATTATAACAAAACATTCATATACTGCCATAAAATACAAACTAGATAATACACGTTCCTTGCCTGAAGAGCTCAGGCTTTAAACAGGCTGGACATTCTGAACTGGATCTCTCAGGAGAGACAGGGAAGGCGCAGCCCTTTTACAGCAATTTCTCCTCTCAATTCCTTTCAAGTGGGGCTGGACACTGTGAAGGGAGATGGGACGCGGCACTAAGCAGCTGATGGGGCAGCATCAGAGATAGAGCACGCTCCTCCAGCTGTGCCTTGGCTCATGTCCTGCTATGCACAGCAGCTGGGGGAGAAAGATTTGTGGCTGGCCGTCACACTCACCAGGCAGGGGACTGTGGGGAACGGCATTTCATCGTGGGCGCGCTTCTCAAACCAGCTGCAGCTCAAAGCTGGTACCTACCACTCGGAAAGCAACGTCCAGCCTACTGTTCCTGGTGGGGCAGCAGCTCCCAGCTCCTGCCGAGTTCTCACAGGCACTATCAGGGAACTGGTGTCAATCAGTTGATGAGCAATGCTGCCTCCGTCTGAGCCAGATGCTGCGGTACCACCTGCAGAAATGCCGCAGGAGCTGCTCAATCCTGCTTCTGTACAAGACAACCACCCCACAGGCGCTGTTTCAAATGCACCGTTCTATTAAACCGAGGTGGTGGAATTGTAATGCTCAAAAGAAAACTGGAGCATGGTAGTGCCTAGTGTGCATCAGCCTTTGCAGAGCTGACTGCTGGGAAGCACTGGGGACTCTGCGGTTCATAAATGCCCTTCTGACTGAGACTGATGCCTTCTCTTGCCTGTGAGGTCCCTTCTGTTCCCTCCTGACAGTGTTTCCCAGTTTAATCTGAAATGCCACGAGATACCAAGCCACGGGAGACGTGGAAAATGTTGCAATTCCTAAACTGCATTTGAAATGAAATAGTAATACTTGTAATTAATAATAATCTCTAATGAAAAAAAAATAATCCCTGCTTATTCCAATATAGACACTAGGTAGTACTAGGGCGTCAGGCAGGCTTATTCAGCCTCTGGACAGACTCACCCACAAGGCCTAGCACCAACACGCCCTGTGTACACCTCGCATCATTCTGACAACTGCACCAAAACAAAACAAAGACAAGGAGCACTTTAGGTCCGTTGTGTGTCTAAGCACAAGAGAGGGATCCCTGGCCAGTTTTTATGAACTGAAGGTTCTGAACCAGGAACTGTCCCTGCATCTATATTCATAACTCATAGAACAAACCAAAACAAGACTCCAACAAAATACATTTACAATGAAGGAAACATTTCTCAGAAGTGCTGCTGTTTTCATTCCCTCCAGTGCTCTATGTTCCAATGTTCTAATGTTCTCTGACCATTTGGTCACCAAGACATTGAGCAGACACTGCTGAAGTTTTTGAACACTTACTTAATCTGACCTATCTTAGACCTGGCACAAACCCAAGAAAATACTAAGAATAGGGGCACACCTAATATATTATTAAGGGATATAATGTTAATGTTCTGATTATTACTGAACTCCAAAGCAATTCTCATTGCAGAACCTACAAGGCAGTGGGGAAATCTCACTGGACACCCAGCGTGAATGTTTACATCACCCACTGCCCACCCCTAAACCACTGCAGCTACTTCTTCCCATTCCTTCTCTCCAGGCTCCCAGCCTAGCCCCCAGCCAGGCTCTACTCTGTTCCTTGGGGATTTTGTTCATACACACAGATATGTTGATGACTCAAGTCTTAATTTTCCCCCAATTGATCTGCCTCTTTATAGCCAGTCACTCCCAGCTGGCATATTCTTCCTGATGGCTCCCTGGCTACACCAGCTGAACTCCCCGCCTTTTCCCCTTGTCCTCCTGTCTCTGCCCCTGCCAACTCGCTCTGCCCATGGCTTGGCTGTCAACAAAGGAGCCCTTTTTCTTAACTGCCTCTTTCTAGCACAGCCCCAACAGCTACTTACTGTTAATCACGACAACACTTTCTGTGCAGTGGACATCTGTTTACAGCCCTGACACACTGTGTTGCTTTTCAACCGAACAGCGCAGGGTTTCTTTTTTTCCCATCCGCAGAAGGTGAGCCAGACAAAATGGCTAATTTCTAAGTTAGCTCCTCGTGGTTTGTGCTTCCTGCCGTAGCAATAGTTGTCAATCAAGCAGAGCTTAATCTTAACTCAGGCATTAACTTGAACGCAATTAATTCTTGGCAGCAGACATAGAATGCTACGAGCCCCATCTCTCCTGATGATAAGGCTGACTGTCAGGACAGGCTTTGCATTCACTCCTTGACTTCAGCAAGAGTTAGATCAAGCCCCCACAGACTAATAAAACAAATTACATTGTTGGCATTAGCAAGTGCAACTCTAAAAGAGTCAATTGATTTCTGTCTCACTATGCCAAGCGGGACCTTGCCTCAGCTTACAGATGTGGCTGGTATTTTCCTATTAGTTTTCAGGATAACAAATCGAATTACAACTGGGTGAGAACACAAAGCACAAATTTGAGGCATATGGCCTAACCCTAAGGGAAGGTGTTTGACAGGCTGCAGTGTCAACAATATCCTCGTGGCCAGACACATGCCAGTCACACATGTGACCTCCTGCCATCTGGGTCAGCATGATCTCGCCTGGCCTTCCTCTGCCTTGTTTCTGTTGCCTCACTGCACTCCGCGTGGCATTTTTAGTTGTGTTTTATCTCATTCCACTTATGGAGCTGACTTGTGTGGCTCAAATGAAACCTTGTTAACTTTGCTGGGATTCACAGTGATTCAGGTTATGAGATGAGACGGTCCAGGACAGACTGTCACCAGTCCAAGTCCAATCCAGGTTATCTTCATCTTGAGGTTGGGGAGCCATCTGGGCCATCTTGCACCACTTGCAAGTCTGACACTCGCTGTCCCACTCCCCGTCCCTCATTTTTCTGGCTATCTATTTTTCTGTTATTACTCTTATCAAGAGAAGAACTTAACCAACCTGGTATACCAGCCTGATGTATTTAGCAGATTGCGGTGTGACTCAGTACAGAACTCTTCCTACGTTTTCACGTATAAACACAGTCAGTGGACAAGAAGGCAGTGAAAAGGGTACGCCTTCATGGAGATTGCAAAACCTTGAGGAGTCAACACATCGGAAGGTCCCTCGCAAAACAGGTCCCCGTTCCCCACCAAAATACCCTATTCCTTTTTTGATTTGAGCAGTCTTAAGTTCGCAAAACGTGTAAGATTCATTAGGCTCTGCACAGGAATACCCATATGATTAAAACTGTGTCAAAGGCATATTCTATTAGCAGTATCTTGGCAGCCATCCTGAAGGGTCTTTAGGAGTTATCCATTCACAAAGCCATGTATTTAATGACCAGTGTAAATTACACCACTAATTAAGCTGGGGCAAATATTTTGAAAGTGATCCTTAGGCCAAAACACATTCATATTAACCATCCAATGAAGATTATTACACACAGATATATCTGACTCCGGGGATGAAATGGCAAAAACTACCCAGGTGCTAAAACTGTGATATTTAAAATTGATTGTTATATTTCACCAGAATTACAACTTCCAGTAGAATTCTTAGTCAAAAGGCCATCTCTTCCCATGGAAAACTAGGAAGAATTTTACTCTGTCTTATGTTAAAAAGAATCTTTACCTAAATGTTATTTGATTTTTCCTGCAAACATGCCTTGAGTCTGCACTGCTTTATAGTGCCTTTATGGATACCCTGGAAGCTAAGGTGGTTGGTGCATTATATATGGCATTGTGTAAGGTGTTGCCTACTTATAGTTTGCATGTTATTATAAATATTTTATTCAACTGACCCAAAAAAACCCCAAACCATGGATAGAGTCTTACTGATAAAAAAGCTTTAGAATGTACACAGAGGAAAATGTCTTGTTATGTTTTTACTGCAAATAATCTTCATGACATTTATTCTAAATAGCTCTGTCTTGCTAAGATTCAAATGGATAAAAACCTCACATTCAGTCTCTGAATTAATTTTTACAAGGTCCAAATGCAGCATGCGCTTGCAATGAAACTGTCAAGTGCTTGGCTTACAGTAAGTAAAATTCTGCAGGCAGCAGCATGGCTGCTTCAGATAGTTATTTCACTTCTGCTAATACAATTGAAGTAAAAATTAACTTAGGAGAAAGCTAAGATTAGTCAGGTTTTTCTTTAGTGAAGTTACACAGTATTGGCCTTAAAAGTTAACTTGTTTGCAAAATTCAAAATATATGCAAATAAGTCATTTATCTTATTCAACAAAATTATTTGGTTATGAATATTTACATGATCATAAAGATGTTTGGAAGACAGTGAATCCTCAAAAATAGTCTCTATATCTAACACATATAATTTCAATGTATGAACTAGATGCATGCATTACATCATATTTAATATCTCCTCTAAATAAAGAAATACCAAAGGATATCCTATACTCATTTTATTAAAAAATATACTCCATGTCTCTCATAAAAATCAATCTCTATGAGTTACTTCCACAGTTCCTCCATGCTGAAGTAGTATCACAAAATAGCCTTCTATACTCCAACATGGGTTAACGCTTGATTGAACACATTGAACCTGTCCTTTGTCTGCCGTGCTTCCCAAGGGAATACTAGCTCTGTTCCCTCTTCTGCCTGAGCCTATGACCCAAGGTCAGGCACGCAAAGGACTGCCCAGAGTTTAAAGATGAAGAATTTAGTTTGGGGTGGTTGCATCCCAGGTCTCAGCGGAATGGGTTGAGTCCTATCCCACACCACAAGATGATGGGGGCAAGCTCCACATTGTACTGTGTGACAGGCACAGGCCTCGGGCACAGCGCTGCAGACGGGGACAATCACACGCTTCTTGCCCTGCACAGTGCCACAGGCTTTCTCCAGCTCCCCGTATCTGGCATGTGGGACCACAGAATTGGAGAGACCCTGAAGTGCTGGGGTTTGTGGTCCAGTCCAAGAGTGTGGAAAAAACTCCCCGGGAACTAAGAATCCTCACAATTCTCACTATGTTCCATTCTCTTCCACTTTGATGTTGCTGTCTCCTACATGAATGTTGTTATGTATTGCATGCATATTAAAACCAAATAAACATGAAACAGGACACTCTGCTGCACACAGTTTTCCGTGTTAAAAGGGAAGGAGAACAAAACCCTACAACACATTACTTGAGCAATTAACTCTCCAATAGCTAGAGTACATCCATTAGTTCAACTGAAAACTAGGAGAGATAAGCGTGGTATATTTTCTGTTTTGCAAGCAGTATCTCCAACAAACCAACCACCAGGAATACAAATACAGTCTAACAGACCAAATTTTTCATAGGCCTACTGCCTTTCCACAGACAGAGTAATACTTAAATTCAGTATTGCAATATTATAGGATACACATGCAAGAATGTATTCTGAACTAGCATCTGTAATGGGTTCTGTCAAGGGCCTGACATGGCCAGTGGCAATTGTCCCCCTGAACTGAGCTCAAGGTGGAAGTGCTGGGACAGCTGTACTTGAACTTCCATCTGTTGAGGAACAAGCCCCATTGTGTTAACTAACACAGATCTTTCACTGCCTCCTTTAGAAGTGAATTGTGGAGTAGCACGAGGAACTAGAGTGTTGAGATCTCATGTAGTGTGTTTGCACCTGGGAATCACTAGGTGTATGTTCATAAATAGCTAACGTGGCAAAGCAGCCCAACGTGGTCTTGCTTTTACTACTGAATTGCTCTGAGATCTTGTTCATCTTTCAGTATCTCATTTGGTCCCTCTATAGCTTGGGGAATAACACTTATCTGCTGCACCGAGGCACTGAGGTCTGTAACAATAACTATGAACTGTTTGATAAGAGATGCTAGTTAAAGACAAAGGTATATTATTGCAAAATTTTGTGGGTTGGCAACTTAGCTAGTGGCACTGTATTGCACCCAGAGCCCATTTGGCTCTTCACAATGAAATGAGAGTGGGGGGAGAGGAAATCAGGTCAGAGTTTTTGGCAGACTTATTCAAGGTAAGCATAATCCAGCTGATTCATTATGTGCTGCAATCCTTGCTGGCAAAGACTCTGAAGTAAAGTAGCCTCCAGCCCTATTGCAACTCAGCCTCTGTGTGTGGGTGTTGATGCTGCACATTAGGGAAGGGTGTCACTGGTGGATAAACTTAAAGGGGTGAGGGCTGGATAAAGGACGCAAAGGACTTCACACTGCACAAAGTGCACAATATCAGCCCAGTTTTCCCTGCTGAGCAGCCCACTCTAAAAATGCTGTTCCTACCTCCTAGAAGACCAGGAGGAAACCTTTGAGAAGACCCTTCTGATGACTAACGCAATCTCTGTTTCATGAATCATTGGCATTGGGATGTCCTTGTGGCATAATCAGAGCTCTGGTTATTATACTCATTGATGATAAAACAAGTAAATCTTAATGAGTTGTGGGAAAGGAGACAATAGGGCCCTCTGCCAGGTCTCATTTACCTTGACAACACGCCTACAGCCCAAGCACAAAGATCGCTATTGTTTATCCTCCGTATTTGTGAAGGGGCCAGACAGCTCTTCTCATTTCACTCAATCTGATGGTACTCTCTTTATCTCTGCCATAGCATTTCTAAGGTACCTATCACGGTGGTATCTAAGCATCTCAGCTTTAGTCCAAGGTTAAATTTATGGTAACTAAACCACTTGGACAGCCTTTGAAGGTGAGAAACTGATATATAGTTAAATAGTGGTAAATTATCCAATTTACATAGTGCCTCTTTTTGACTAAAAGGACAAGCAAAGACTTTGTTGTTCATATTGTAAACAAATCCTCTGTGTATGAATCAGACATCAAGTAACTGGGTCTGTTACCTCACTAACACAGCTAAGCCCATCTACCACACCAGTAACATCCCCGGCATGAACTCAGCTTCTGTCCCAGCTGGACTGTATTTACACTAGGGATTCTTGTCAGCCTAGCCTTGGTCAGGGTTACAAATCACACTCCTGACCAGAAGAGTTACAGCAGTAGGATTAAATAGAAAAGAAAACAGATATGAGAAAAATGGACCTATTCGACCCGGGAATCTGTCCTCTGTGGATACTCACCATCAGAGCTGCTGATCTCATTGCAGCTCCTGCTTTTCTGCTGCTGGTGATTCTCACAAAGCCAAAAACCAGCTGTGAAGGGACCAGGAGAGCTTTCACCTGGTACATGCTTTATCTACAGTTTTGTCATGTACAGCTGCTTCAGAATTTTCAATGAAAAGTGATTTTGAACAGAAGAAAGAGATCTCTATCAAGCTATGTTTTTATATATATTTTTTTAGGGAAGTGTTTGTTAAGAAAGGCTCCCCAGATCCCAGCTGGATTAGGAAGAGCAGCCCCTGAGTAGTCAGCCTTCCAGCAGCCAGACACCTGCTAGGGGTACGGGAGAACGGAGGTGGACCCCTGGGACCTCCTTATCCTGAATGGCTGCCAGAATCACCAGGCTACTACTTGTACTGGCACTGGTGTCTTCTTTGGGTTTTGTGCAGAAAGCATGAAAAGATGTGAGTTTCAACTCAGTATGAACACGGGAACATTCTTGAATTTCTGAGAAGTTTGTCAGGATGGCAAAACACTTCCCATTCAGATCTGGAGATAAGGGCAGATTTCAAGCAAGAAACAAAAAACAGACTCTGACATTTAGATCTCAGAGTGAGTTCCTTGGGACAGCAACAACAGAAAAACATCTTTCTACTTGTGCTAAAACAAAATCAGATCGGTTGCTGATTTATAATACTGAGCTGGGAGAACATTAAAAATAGTGTCTTTTTTTTCTCTCCCTTTTGCCAGCCACAGAGAATTGCAGCTGAGTTAGGGATTGTCTACTGTTTGCCTCTTTTAAACAACTTTTTCTGTTCTCACATGTTCTTGCCCTGTTGGCTTCTTTTGCTACTGTCAGCTGCAGTGCTGCTCCATGACTCATTGTGCAGAAAGACAAATGACAAACCTTTCCCTTAGGACAGAGACAGTGTCACCTCCATAACACACCTGCATCTGCTGGATTCACACCCTGGGTCTCCAGTCCACACTGCCCCCCTACAGGGACTTAATGTGAGCTTTTAACGTGATGTTTCTGCTGTTCTGATGTAGAGAGGCAAGTGAGGAGCAGGGAAGAATGACAAAGTAAGGCATACACAGTCAGACCCCAGCAATAATCATACAGAAAAGGTCTCAGTTGGGCATATAGAATTGTGCTTGGGTAGGGAATTGCATAATCAACCAGATGCTCTTCCATCACATGGGAACGGTCTAGCATGGGAGGAGGGCTATAGCCCTGCAATTTCCTTCCTCTTTCCCTTAAGAGGTCCATCACTAGGCCAGACTGCTTAAGATCATTTCTTAAATGGGAGGACTTTCTTCCCATACCCTTCTGCAAAGAATCATCTCAAACATGTTCTTTTCACACATTGAAAATAATTATTTACTGATAGAAGATGCTCAAGAAATAAGAGCTTAACAAAAGGTCTGAGTAAAAGGAACAAGGCTAACATGGAGACAAATGCCTGATGCCCCTGCTTGCTCACTTCTCATAGAAGCCATACCCTGAATTCTCTTTTCACTTGCATTGAAGTAAATTGAGCAGCTCAGGCAAGATTACACAGCTACAAAGCTTTTATAAGTGACAGGAGAATCAGATCCATTGTGTAAGCCAGAAAAAATAATTTTAGTGCTCTCCCATGGAGCAAAATGACTTTCTGGCTCCTGTCTGGCTCCCCTCAGCCACAGGCAGCAAACGAACACACACAGCTTAACCCATAGCAAGCTTTCCACCCTCTAAAAGCTTCCTTACTCACTCGTTACTTACACAGGATTCCCTTTGAAATCAGTCACCAAAAGTCAGTGAGTTCTACCTCAGGAAGAGATGAGTAATTAATAATAACGATGCTTCCCCGCCTCATCTCCTTCAATACGCTGAAGGGATAGAAGCAATTTTTACAGGAATTCTCCCCTAGGTTACTCATTTGCTACAGATCTTCAGTTGGACCTGCAGGTGAAGAAAAGCTGCAGCTTCATAACCCAGTCCACTTTCTGCCAGCTTGTGCCAGATAGACTTAATAAATAGTTTTGTGAACATTCATGCTGTCACACAGTATTTTTTACCTTATGGAAGAAAAGTAGCATGCATTTAAATATTTTGAGAACCTCGTTCAGTTTTCCAAGAAGCTGCTGAGCCCTTGGAAAAAATCCAGCCATTAGCATCCCAGAAAGGGCTGCAAGACACTGGCCATTTTGACGCTCAGCTCCAAAAATCTCAGAATGAGAGGAGGGCTGCTTTGAAAATATGATCTCTAATTGCAAAAGTTGAACACTGGAAATCTGGATCTGGCCTGTTTTGGAATTTGGACTATCGGTACTTAACTACACCTGTCAGCTGGGCAAGAGCCACAGAGCATTAGCAACAACAGGGCTTTTCTGGTCAAAGTAAAAAAATGTCCTGACTAAGCCAGAGTAAAAGACCAGCAAAGAACATGAGGACCCTGAAAAACACCATGAGCCAGTGAAACCAAGCAAACAGCTTAAATAACACTCCCAGAGTATACAGCAAAGATCAGAACAGAACTAGGTCATTTCTGCTCGTGATGGACACAGTCTTCAGGAGGGAACTCAAATCATATCAGATGTAGAGTGCGATGCTGTTTGCTCCATAGGGACAGATTGAGCATACCATGAAGTTCAAAACTCAACCCTGCTTTCCAGGGAAAAGGTCAATGTCTGAGAAGGCAATGGGGATGGAACTCAATTCTCACTTCTGAGTGAAGCTAGGATGGAGGTATATCCTACAGAAAGGTTAGCTTGTTGTGCCCACAGATCGAGACTTCATTCCTGAAGTCTTCTCACGCCAAATAAATTCACCAGACTACATAAAAATCCTGAGTTGAGCACTTGCCAATTTGTGCATGCAGCTGTAGATACGTAGTGTGTAATTGCATTTGCCATCAGGGTAATTGTGTGTGCAAAATTGTGCAATAAGTATTTTGTACACATGTTCATGCTTTTAACTTTCCTTTCTTTTTTTTTAAAAAACAAATCAGGCACTCTGAACAAATACTCAGGTAAAATAGTTAAAATTATTAAATATTATTTTGACTTTAATTATAAAGTCACAAGTGAACCGTAATACTGTGCACTTAAATGACACAAAAGAGAGACACACCACATCACTGCTATGTCATTAGGATCTGTTTGTACAGTTTTTAAATTTGCCTGAAGAAAGACGGATTCCTTAGACTGAAGCTAATTTGTTACACGTCTGGAATCTAAAGCCAATTAAACACTGATCACAGTTACTATGCAGTCCTTGGCAATTAACTTGCTATTTCTGAGGATTCCTTTAATTTTATAGTTGAGGAAACCAAGGAAGAAACCTTTCTGACAAAGAAATCACAGCTATTTCACAATAAGTCCAAAACCGTGTAGATCTACACTCAGATACAAAGTGGCACAGTATACTAAAAGAAAATATAGCACAATACAGACAGATTTAACAGATCAAATGAAGTTCAATGATTAATTTCTAAAATAGAAGAATTCCCAGCTCCAATCAGAAATTGCAAGACTGGACCGGGATATCATTACGTGGCAAACCTGGACTCTCAACATATGCTCCATAATTCGATGCTATGAGCTAAACAGTAGAATTGTGTAAACTCTGTTACCTGCACTGGCCCTAGATGATACCACTGCTAAAAGCAAACATCGTCAGGAAACAAAATACCATGGCACTGCATCTGTGAACAGGAGCCAGCACTGAGTACCCACAACAAGGCAGCGTCATCATACAAGAGCAACCAACGCCACGAAATGCAACACTGCTGAGCACAGCACCTATTAGATGTGGCCAGGACATAATAACTGGATACTGCAGTACACAGCATAGTGCAGATAATAATCAGAATATTATTTCATAAATACACATACATCTATATACATATACATTTATATACACACACAGAGTATTGTCTGAAGGGAAGAACAATTTTGCTAGGCACAGAGAAGTGTTTTTCTTTGAAAATGAAATGTTGTAACATAAGACTCCTAGAGATGTTAAAACCACCAGATACTTTAATGGGGAAATGTCAACAACAACAAGAGGGAGAATCAAATTTAAGCATCCCAGTTAGACAATCAGTTCTGTCACTAAGATGGGCTGGGAAAATTACAGGCCTGTTTAAAATCATAACTTCAAATATCCCTATCAACCCCCTCAGACCCCCAACCACTGTAACTGCTGTGCCCAAGGAGTCTGAGATCTTTCCATATACACATCCTATTTGTCACAGATGACATTAAGAGTCACTCTGCCCAAATGTCTGCTATCCCGATGCTAGGGAGCTCCCAGTTGACTTCAGCTCCTGGGCTGCTACTGGACCTCTATGTTTAAGCCAATATAATTTAATAAACTGATCCTAAGTGATGCAGAAAAGATACAGCCTTATCTTAACATCTGAGGTATAACAGTATCCAAAGGCCATGTTGCATTTAGAACAGATTAAAGAATCCCACTGCGGGTGGAATAAAAACTGACACCTTTCACTTTTGCAAAGAGTTTGATCTAAATGCAGGTAAGGTTTCAGCAAAGCAAGTGAGGCAAAACCTCACTGTTGCATTACGGAACCGTAGTTATCCTGCTCCAATCAGCAGCTCAGATTTGCATAAGCTTTTCACTTGGCACTATTATTTTGCTACTGGCCTGTAGAAAATGAAACAGCATTCCCTGTTATGGAAAAGCCCCATCCACAGGTGGGCAAGCACCTATGTATATATGTATATATATATATGCAGGAAGCACATATACACAAAATCAGATTCCCGCAGACTCACATGCGTAACGCACAACTTCCACCAAACACTGACTTACAAAGTCACACATAAATGTACAGATACACCCATATTTATTTAGAGCGTATGCACACAAACATATGCATCACACATGTTTATGCACGCACCTGTATAAACACACTTGCGTGCAAGCTTAGGCACGCAGCGTTCTCAGAAATGCACATGGGTACTCACATGTATGTGCTTACATGGATACGGGTACACACCCATCACTTGCTCAAGGCAGCACCATCAGCCCATGGCAGAGCCAAACCAAACCAAAATAAAAGATTACAAGACCAGGAGTTGTCCCCTGCAGCTGAAATGACAAGGCCTGTCCTGCGGTCCTTCCCTTCAGAGAGGGTGGATACCTGTGTGTAGGCAGCCACGCTCAGTTAGACACACGTGTAAGCACAGGCTCCGGCACAAACACACTCTCACTTATCCCATTATGTACTTTTCAGTGGTAACATGTACATGCCCTTCCCCAAATCCTTTATTTGCACACAGCTCTTCGTATCAATCTGTTTCACTTTCCAAATAATGCATATTCACTTTTGTTTACAGCTGGGACACTGACTTCTTTGAGTCAGTCCCTAGAACCATCTTGGCAAAGCCAGTCCTGTCTTGTTTGTTTGTTTTTGCAGTGACTGAGTGTGTAAAGAATATGGAGGGTGTAGGCGGCTCTACATGTCCCTTCACCTCTTGTGGGTTTTGGTGCATTCCTTTCATAAATACTCTCTCACTAATGCAGGGGACAGAATGCTTTGTTTATATAACTATTGCTTTTTGCTGAGGCTCAGACCATCCCAACGCATCTCCCTCCAGGAGGAGGTCCATGTTTCTAAGTTACCTGTGACATGGGCACAGCTTGGAGAGTTTCTGGAAAAGGACCTAACTTCAATCAGAGCTAACCTCATAAAGACCTACTTTAAGCTGGAATGTGGTAGTTTAGCACCTAAGTTTAGCACCTAAATTTAGCACCTAATTTTCTCCAACTTTCTCTTCACCTCAGCTGGCCCTGAGTCTCAGTGGACGCTTCAGGAAAAGGAAGCTTCCAGAACCAGCTCTGACTCTGCTGATCCTCATGACCAACAGTTTCTGTGAAATCATGCTGCTCTGACTGATGGGAGTCTATCCAAGCTGTCAGGAGCAAGAAGTAAGAATAAGGAAGGATGTGTGACACACAGAATACTGCATTAGTTAAAAAGGTTTTATCTACACAAAGAAGTTGAAATGCTTCAGCTGACCCCTGCAATGATACCATTTTTCCCCTTCTCCTCTTTTCATCCTCCCAGACGTGGATATAATCCTACCCCTCAGTCTGAAAGAGCCAATTCTGACACCATTAGCTGTACGAGTTATTTTAGTATCACCATTTCTCTTTGCATTTTCACACCCATTCAACTATCTCTACATAAAGACTCATACCCAAACGCATAAACGTTGCTGAATTACAGCTGGTGCTTTGCAAAGACCAGGCCTAAATTAACTTGACATGGGAAGTTACACTGATAAAGGCACCTTTACACGAGTGTAATGAGAGTTATCCTTGCTTTAGCCATATAATAAATAATCCCCTTTTTAACTCCTTCCCTCTCTCTTCATGTCTTCTAGGTGTTCCTCTAGCTAAAGTAATGGGCTGAATGAGCAGAAACAATTGCAGTAGATAGGAAGAGCAAGGTGCCAGAGCAAGGTGTCACCCCGTTGTGTCACTCACAGCAGGCAGTTCTCTTATATGCTCTTGTTATAGACCTATGTGATATAAAAAGCATATATTGGTATTGTTATGCACACATGATCATAACACAGCATTTGCTAGCATTCAGTAATTTATCACAAATGTTTCATAACACTGAGTAGGACGAAAAAACATGAAATAGTTCTAGGGATTTTTCTAGTACCACATCGCTGGGAAGATCTATTTCCCATAGCTAAATTATAGACACAAAACAACCACTAACTTAACCACTTGAAGGGAAGTGAGTACGAAGCTGGCCAGGCCAAGGAGATGACACCAGTAACACAGGTTGAACGTTGCCTGTCAAACACAGAAACAGACAACAAGACAATTTTCCTAGGTTTCAGTGATTGCAAAACTTAAGTCTATCCAGCATAGACTCAGGGCATTTCTGCAAACAGCATGTGGAGGTTTTGATTTAAAAAAAAAAAAAAATAAAAAGAGAGAGAGAGAAATGGGAAAACAATTATGCAATTAAAGAAACAGTAAGACAAAACAAAAGGCCAAAATTCTAGAAAGACACCTATATTTAAAGCTAAAAGTTAACCTTTTTATTTCAATATACTTTGTTCTAACGTCTGTTCTGGGATTATATACATGACACACACCTAGAATGCCTATACTCTTGTTCCTGCAGAGCCTACAGAACTTCTCAAAGGTACATCATCTTCATTTGGTGTCAGAAACAAGAAGACCAAAAAAATTCAGTGTGATTTGTTCAAGTTCATTCAGACATCAGTGATCAAGAAGGCAGGAATATCTAAATCCCCCGAGTCATCTCCATTCACTACATATGGAGTATGATAAGATACTTAGCTACGAAGACACACACATTTCATTTTTATTCCCCCAACTCAGCAACAAGTCGGAACTCCATTCATGACCTAACACAGTGAAGTTTTCAGCCACAGTACCTTGGCTCATATCTGCTATAATGAAAATTTCTGGATGGTCTGCAATCCAAATAATATGAGGACCACTGAGTCCATCATCAGATGAGTTCAGCTCATAGACTTAATCTAAAAATAAAAAGCACCGGTTCTCTGCATACACAATTCCTCTTCACTGGGAACAGCAGCAAAACTCAGTAAGAAGTGTACTCATACTGTGACAGTGACACTGGCAGAGCTGAAAGCAGCAGCACCACAATGATGTGGAGTGCAGCATCTTCGAATCCCTGCACCAGACCAATCTTTAATGTTATAAGATCTCTCCTTCTAAAGCAGGTATCAACAGTATATTTTACTGAAATAACTACTTGCTTACAAATAGCATACTAAAAAGTCACTCAGACAGAAAAAAAAAATATCAGTCTTTCCAGGTAGAAGAGATACCGACGGGTTAAAGTCCTTCAGAGTGTGTGACTGCTGGTTTCGCAATAACAGATTTTGCTAGCGAGGCCTGCTAAACCCCTAGACCAGTTAAGGAAATTTTCCCAATTATTACTTTTCCTGAATAAAAACTTTCCAACTCTTTATATGCTTAAGGCCTATTCCCACTTCCTTTATTCACACTTTAAGTGCTGCAGGATTATGTACATGACCCAACTGAGTCCCATTTCGCTTTGGCCTCTCGTTATCAGGATGCTGCCTACCAGTTCCCAGAACCAGGAATTAGTTAATTCCATAATCTATGAAAGAAAACGCTAAGAAACTGTTTGACCTTAAATTCTCATTCTCAATCTTCCCACTTCGATTGCTGCTCATTCTCCTTGTAAATGGACTGTTGACATGCACCCATGTGCTCTTTCATCAACGTACTTAATCTGCAAGCCTCACATATATTCCAGCTAACCATACCTGTATAGTCTTTAAATCATATACTTAGTGCAATAACACAATCCGATTAAAAACAATAATTGGATTGCAGAGGTTTTAGGCAACCCTGGGGTCGGTGGGAAGGGATGAAAAGATTGTTGTGCCATCTGTTTCAGTTGGTCAAAGTTGCCTTGGAGTGTAATCTGTTATTCTTATTGCACCTCTTTCTGGAGGGCAGGAGAGGGAGATTATCTGCTCTTTTGAGTTTTCCTTCTTGCCAGCCCTGCATATGATATATGGACCTTGTTTCAACTGCTGTTGCTGGCATTCAGTGAGCACGACCTCAACTGAAAAGAAGCACCAGAGGTAGTCTGAATCTTTTCTGATCAAAGTAGTCCTATAGCATCTTCCAGATGCCAAGAGTAGTCTACTGTAATTACAAACATTAACAATTACCAATTTATAGCAACTGTAATCCTATATATCATTTTATCCCACACAACTGTAACAGCTGAACACTTCAGAAACTGACTTTTGCACTCCAAAGCAGTCTCTTTTACAGTAAGTGAAACCACTTTCTTCCATATCTGCAAAGTACAGGTACATGGATTAAGGCAAAAACCGTATGTCCATCTTTCTTTCTGTGTTCATAATACTCTTGTCATATCTCGGATATGGTGACAAACATTCCAATGAGTATGAAACAGAGGAGCTATGACCACAAGAAAAAGGCTGATTTGCACAATGAGATATTTTGATTATGAAGCAGATTTGAAAATCTATTTTAACTTGGGATTCTTCGAGTCCCGACTGGTTATTTGTACTATTGTCCCCTGCCTGTATTCTTTGACCTTCTGACATACAGTTACTGCAGTTTGTTGCATGTGTCTCCAAGCAGAAAGCAGATTGGATAGAGATTAGATAACATCCTGGGGTATGGGCTGGGTACTTCTCTTTTTCTTACCAGTTTCCTGTCGATAGAATCACACTGATAAGGAGTTTAGTTGGTAGTTGAAGTACGAAACTGCAAAAGGCTGTCTTTTAAAAGACATGTTCCAACTGGGATGTAGATGTGGCCAAAAGATAGTTTGGTGCGTAACTGTGCTCTGGTGCCCATCAATCTGAATATTACACAGGAGCAATGAAGAGCAAAGGGGGATCAATGTGGGTGCACGGCACAAGGTTACGGGTTTTCAAACCTGGTTATGAACATGGTTAGAGAACCACTGCAGAAACAGAGGAAGCTATTTGAAATATTACTTCACCCTGGCTACATCTTACCGCTTTGTTTCTGAAAGGTATTGCTCCACAGCGCTTTAAGGGCAGATAAGTTAGCAGAAGAGTGGGCATTTGTCTCATCTGCTTCAGTACAAAGTCATCCAGGTTGTCTCCAACTACCACAAGCAGCTTAAGATAAGGCAGCTGACTTTGCCCTAGTGATGTGCAGCAATCCACGATCAGTCCTGCCAGCTGAGTTCCAGATGCATGAGCTTTGGCAGCAATGTGGGAACCAACTGCTTGTGGGCAGTGATGTTTTACATTTCCACAGTTCTAACTGCTGTGATCATGCACAGATCCAAGGGTTCCAAGGGCTCCAAGGCCCACAATGCTAACATGAGACCATAGCGAGAGCTGGGTTGGAATAAACCTTGGCACAAACCAACCGATCCCCTGTGCTTCAGTTTGGAGGCTTTTTATTTTAAATATCTGGACCTACTGGGTTGAAGAGCTACTGGCTCTAGAGGATCTGACGGCCCATCTTTATCTTCCACTACCTGCAAGAAAAATGAAGAACTAGCCGATGCCTTTGCCGTTAGTGGTTTGTTGGCATCACAGCGTTTTTCAGTTGTAAGGACAGAGGCTGTGGTTTCACATTCAGTGGCACAGGCAGCCCCCGCCCTCCGCACTCCCCATGCTGCTGGCACAGCTGGTTGTGCAGCTGCGCAGTCGACCAGAACAGCTGAAAAATTCCTTTCAGCTGACAGTTCAGTTTACCCCATAACCATGGAAAAAGGTGTGCTGATTCAAAACAGGGGCAGTGCGAGAACTGGGACAACTAGCTGCAGGGAGAGAAGTGGTCACTGAAAAAACGGCCAAGAATTCACAGCCTGAGAACCAGAGGTCATCCTAGAAGATCTTGATAGGAAAGCTCAGCAAAGAAAGGGTCAGTCTACACATGCAGCTCGCTCTAAGGCAGAAGGGAGTCGCAGATATGAATTGGGGGCTGTGCAAGCAGCAGTACAATGTAAAGCAGATTTTCTTTGATTAGCCATGGCCTCTAATCTCTACCGTGCCCCCCTGCAGCGAATTCCAGAGTTCAACAGCCGCCACTGGACTTTCCTGTTAAGGCTCCAATCATTAAAAGTATTTGTTTAGTAAAGGCTAAAGCACTCAGGTCCCTGTGCCTGAGAGCTCTGTGAGGTTAAATGTTGTCAACCTTTTGAATGCAAGCCATATTCCACAAGGTCTCGGTGATTCACTGGTAGAGCTATATGGAAATTGTATCTCTAGGCTTCACCCTTCACCCCAGCTCCTGTCAGTGGCTACTGAAACTGCCTGGACAAAATGAGCTCGCACGGTCCCAAATACAATTCTAAGCATGTGGTGAAGCCTCTGCCAGAGCTTGCATGCTCAGCAGAGGTGTCACAAGCTGGCCTTCTCTGACACCCAAAAAGGGATCTTCAGCTGGCTGAAAGCTGATGAGCTTCATGGCAATGTAGTGTGCAATTCTGTTGACCAAAATAGGTGTAACAAAGACAGAAAAAAACACTGACCTACCAGGCCCTCTATCAGATAACTTTCTCAAATTTAAAATTTCACAGGTCCAAAATCAAGGATTTACACTGCCCGAGGACCAGGTTTCTTTATCCTAACATTTTTTACTGATGATGATGTATTCCACACGAACCAGTAAACATGGTTTGAATATTGCGAGTTTGACCCACTTCAGCTTTGACTCAACACTGTTGCTTAGGGCAGAAGGTGTTCAAAGATGGGAAGGATCATTTCCCAGAGTGATCCGGGATTCAGTTTGTCTTTAACTTCCAAAATGATGAATATTTCTCACAGAACACTCCTAGTTACACCCTAAAGAATATTCCTCAACTGACCTCATTTCAGTTTCCAAAGTTACTTCAGTGAAATCACCATGAATTAGTGGACATTTTCACATTCCTGAAAAAAAAAATTCATACTTAGAATTGAAGCTGAACATGATCTGGGGCAGCTGGAGAGTCTGCATACCTGCCCTCCAGGGGAAATAGCCTCCTGGCCCTCAGAGAAGAAAACGGGTGGGAACCAGCAACAAAGCCTCGAGAGCTCAGAGCCCTCAGGGAGCGCTGGTCCCATGCAGAGGGGTCAGTGTTAAAGACTGCTAAAGAGCCCAAGCCTGGCAGGCTGCCCAGCAGCCAGAGATCCTGAAGATCCCAGAAGGGTATGGGAGATCCTGTAGCCTGGAAGACCTAGCTTGAAAAAGTCCAGTGGTGGGCTGCATAGACCCACAGCAGTCACCCCTATTAGACCTCCAGAAGATTACAGGTGATAGCCTGAAAATTTGAAGAGTTTCAGAGATGGGTTTCTGGCTTTCAGCTCTCCGTCCGTCTGTCGGCAGGCTCCCTAGGAGCTGGGTGGGTGAGACGGAAGGAAATCAAGCAGGTTTTCAAACCTGCCCGGCAGGCAATGAAAATCCTACCTGGTTTCTGTCAGTTTTGCAGAAAATATCATACTCCCCCAAGCAAGCAAGCTGAGATCAGCAGGAAATGCTTTTCCTTTCCTGTGAATATTTCTGAGATTTCAAAATTTTTTCTAGTACCTATTTGCAAAAAATGTTGATGACTTTCATAAAGTGAAAATTGAGGGAAAAAAGGGGGGGATGGGTCAATTAAAAAACTTGTTTCAAAAACATTTTCTTAATTATTTTTTTCCAAGACAAAATATTCACTGAAACCAATTCTGCACCTCTGAATGCTTCCATTTTAAAAATCTGACATATTCAGATGAATAAGATGTCCTGTTAAATAACAATTGTACTCTTATTTTGAATGTCTGTCTGCGTCACTTAGCTACTACTGAGCATACAGAAAGTTGTAAAAACTGGGGGTTTAGTTCTTAAGCCTATTTGTACCAGTGTTTATGTACAATGTCTATGATATTTCCAAGTAAACAACCTTGAAAGTCTAGACCTCACAGAAGTATCAGACCCTGCAGAACATTTCGCTGGCACTTAGACTTAACTTGCCTATAACAAGCAATCCCTTACTAAGAATTTCACACTGGCTATTACCTTGAAAAACAGCTAAGAGTAATCCACTGAAGGTCTCTTTCACCCTAGTGAAGTAGGAAGGATTTGGTAGTCACAACCAGTTTCTTCCTTCTGTCACTTTGCCAGGTACCTAAAGAGAGGCTGCTCAATTCAAAATCCACACTGCAACACAGATTAACCTTCCAGTCTCCAGCCAAAATCCTCCCGCCTGGCTCCCTCGTATCCCAGACAAGGCGGGGATCTGGTATTGGGAAGTGCTTGCTATGAAACATGCCTCACTGAAGTTTACAGTGATTTGGCACTCCTGAAAAACCAGGTCAGAAACAGAAATTTTTATTAGATTTAAAGACAAATCCAGGTGGTTCCATTTAGACAGGAAGACTCCAGAGAATGTGGTATTAAAGGAAGGCAATGTGGCCTCATGGGGAGACATGATCAACCTCCCCTTCAAGCATATATTTGATGAGGGAAATTACCAAAGAAATATGCTTTTGAACAAGACCAACTTTTTCACTTTTCCAGCGTAGCCCTGTGAAAGAGTGGAGTACCAGTTAACTTTTACCTCCAAAAAATATCATTATGACTCTGACCTTTACAAACAAAACAAGAAAACAAACCGCAGTCACAGGCCACTCTTAAACAATGCTTGGGTTTGATCCAGTCATTGCTTTCTGTTTGAAAAGGGAGAGTAATCTCTGTGACTGCATGTGTGTCATGTGTGTAACTACGGAGGAGCAGGCAGAGCCCTGCCATCAAATCCACCACCTCGCCCAGGCATCAAAGAGCAGCTTGTGTCCATTACTTGCGATGGTAACCTGCACAAAGCAATCAAGCAGTTAATTGTTTTTCTAAAGGACAAAAACGAGGGTCATGATGTGGTACCCAAAGAGGTGTTATTTGTTCTTCCTGGTTTCATAATTCTTCTGGTTTCTATCTGGTAACGATTTGGTATGAGAACCATCTGAAAAAGAGCACCACAGAGCTGGTTGTTTCATTTGGGAACTGAAAAAGAATTACTTTGCTGATGTGTGGACAGCATTGGACTCTTCTATTATATACTTTAGGGTGGGTTTTTTTGCTTTAAGCACTTAGGGAAAGAGAGAAGGAATTATCTTCCAAAGGGAAATTAAAAAGAATGTATTTCTCTCCATATGGGGAACCTAACCTTTAGTTCCCAATCTGGGCACATAAATTTGGGCAGTTTCACATGACCACCTCTCCTCGAGTCATCCTCTACTGATTTTTGTCCAGTTTCTATTTATAGTTTTCTGGATGTGATGGACATCTTGCTTGACCTTCTGCATAACACAAGGCCATGGAACTTCACCCAGTTTTCACTGTAATAAGGTCATCTTGACAACAACATGGTGGCTGCTGCATAACATTAAACAGAAACATGTTTAGAAATGCAGAGCTAAGGTCCCACGTGCCTGAGAAGGAACGGGCTGTACAGAAGCAAGAAGTACCCACAGGTAGTGCTTAAGATGATGAAGGCAGACACAGCTTAAAGAGCCATTAGAGAGTCCTGTCCAACACCCACTGCAGCCCTTGGAAGTGGACACTGGAATGCGGTCACAGCAATTGTAACATGGGTTGTTATGGGGAAGCATGAAAAGATTCTCTCAGTCAACAGGACCCTGCATATAGCCCTGGGAGAGGTGCACGGAACCCACTATCCAGACCAGGATAACTGTCGGTACAAACAAAAAACAAGGAAGCCTTCCAGAACAAGTGGGGCCCCAGGCATAGGGAACACCTGGTGGTTTGGCATACCATTAGAGAGCTTAGATAAACAGTTCTAAAAGTATTCTGGGACCACGGAGAGGATTCCCAGAATCTCATGTAGCATTTAGAGTGGATCTTGTGCCATATGTTTGTGTCTAGGGAGATAAAAGTCCCACTTTCAGAGGGGGAGATGGGCACGCTTTTCATAGTGAGTACAGCAGGCGATAACCCAACAGCTGGTCTGTTTTACCTACCATTTTAAGTCAAAAAAACCCAAAACATCCAAAACCCAAAATGAATATGACCAAGCCAAAGTAATTTGTAGCCTATTTTATGGTGCTTTTATGATTACCATTACTGTTAAACATTTATAGCGTAGTAGTGATAACAAACAGATCTGAAAACTCATTGTGTAAACTAGCTACTGTGCAAATATGGACACAGTCAGGATGTCTTTGGAGTCGTATTTACTGGTACATACATGAATTGCAAAAAAAACCCAGCTCAAAATTCTCTCCTGAAACTTTCTTTCAAGATGCATATTAATGTCAGTGGACTTCCCAGGACTTGTGGTGCAATAGGTATTGGAGAGTGGTTGAATTTTGAAGTGGTCAGCTTTTCAAAGGGGACAAAGTGCTCATCCATCAGCAAACAAAATAAATAAGGCAAAAGCTAAGGCCGGCCTTAAACCATCCATGCCATCCTCCAGCCCACAGGGCTGAGCTGATTTCACCGCAGTGGAACTTTGCCAGGCTAAAACAAAGAAACCACAGAACTTATGGGCAGCCACTGCAAGGAGGCGGGGGCTGTTCAGGAGGTGTTGAGTATATACCCCCCTCCCCGGCCGCAGGCTACGTGCTCCCAGAGTGCCCATGTGTTTGAACGGCGTAGTGCAAATGAAAGCACAGGGAAATAAGTTACAAGAAATCAGCACGCTGTGACCAGAACAAGAAAGAAAAAGGCTAGAGCAGCTGATAAATGCCTTGAGTGCAAGGGGCTGATTCATACAAACAAGACCAAATCTAAGGATTTTCAAAGAGAAGGAAAAAGGAGGAAACAGAAGACAGAGTTCAGTTCCAGTTAACATCCTTGCTGTATTTAAACTAGACATTATATACTGAAGAGGGCTGAAGAAAAGACCTAAAAAGAACTTTCTTGTCCAACGTAACTTAGAAAACTTTTACATCTTCCCAAGATCTCAAAATTCAGTAATATTCCAGACAGGAGTGTGTTTCCTCTATAATAAATGTTATCTAATGATTTTCATGTGAGATTGAACTCCATTCTCTATTCCCAGCAGTAAGTGATACTGGACAAATAACTGACCCGAACTGTGCCTCAGTTTCTCTTTCCATGAAATAGGGGAATATCCCTTTTTACAAAACACAGCTGTTTCGATGAAGCGCAAGTCAAGTGCATAAGTTTAAAACACAGTTACTTATATTAAATAATTCATTAAGCCAGCCTGTATTGCTATTTTCTCCCTACTCTGAGCTCATGGAGGAACATTCTGAAAAAATGTCACCTTGAACAATCAATAACCAAGTTACATGTAAAGTCTGTATTTCATAAAAGATCATTCATCTTACTGTTAGTGGGGGATGGAAAGCAGAGTTTGTCAGGGAAGAATATGCTGGGGGACAAATTTTCCCTCCCTGTACTAAGTTCAGGTTTCCCTGAATTTTGTAGCTGAGAAAGAGGCCTGTCATGAACAGTGTCCCTTTAGGGGTGCAGGAAAGATGCTCATCCAAACCTAGATGGTGAGCACAGACAAATAAAACCTCTTTATACCTGTTTTACTAACAGAGGGACCTGTTGACCATCTTAGCACGTGGAAGGAATTTGGAAACCACAGAACATACTCATCAAAAAGAACGTGAGCAGCCAAGCCGCTGGTTTTTTGCATTGTCCCTTCTCCTCCCAGCAGGTATGTCGACAAATGCTTGTTTTATACAGTTGGTCTGCACTGGTGAAACACTGGGGAAAATACAGAGCATATTCTGGGTTCTGAAGGTCAACATACTAGAACCACGATGTAGCCAAGAAGAAAGAATAGGTAGGTGTTTCTTACAGTAGTTGGTATCAGACCTCTTCTTTTTACATCAGGGAAAAATCAGGACTCAAAGGCAAAGCACAGTCATTTACTCAGAGCGCCTCATAAATATGGATCCTCACAGCAATAACAAAATGAAATACCCTCCCCTTCTCAGGAGATGGCTTCACATCTCTGAGCAGAGCCGAGAAATTCTCTTTATTGAACACAAATATTGTCCTAATGGGATCATGTTATACTTCAATGTCGTGACAATGGGGGGATACATCACTGTTTTGCCAGATGTAGCTGCCATTTCCATGTGCAGAGCTGATTTGGAATTGGATGCAACTGATGCTGTTGCCTTCTCTTTCTGATTCTGTGTACTTGTAATAGCCAACCCCAGCACGTAGGAATGGAGAGCTACCCTTCACCGGTGCTGTTCAGAATATATCAAAATGCTCCTCTCTGAACAGTATTCACTTCTTGACCAAGACTCTTGAGTTCTTTACACGCTAAAAAATTATACTGAAACAGCGGGCTGGGAATTCTGTTCCCAATGTGTTCTGGGTTAACCAGCAGCACCCACAACTATGTGCCCAAGGTAGATTGTCATCAATGACATGTCCTTGTGATAAGGTTTTGGGGGTCTACTTCGCTAAGGAGAAATGAACTCTAATTTCGCTATTGTAGTCTGCCTCCCCTGGTCTACTGGATCTGAACCAGAAAGCACTTTCACGAAAAATGACCTTGAAAAAAGCATTCTTCCTTTATCCGGTCAAGAGAAAAGCTAGAAAACCAATAAAATTTTTGGAATGAACCATCACTAGGACACTTTCCAGAAGCCAATGTGCACAGATGTTACACATCTGCACAACCCAGTTAGCCAGCCCTTCCAGCAATATCTATTTGTTGATAAAGTATTACAATTACAAAACCAGCTTAAATGATGGAGTTTGTTCTCTTTGATCAGGTTTCACTGCTTTGTTCTAGCTGGTTGTTCAGAAGTCTTCCATATCCATGGACATTTCTTTGGGGTTATTTTCTACTGCACTGAAAGACTGTTTTCTAACTGACAGGACACCTTCTTTCCTTTCTACTGTGCACTATTCCCAAAGCAAGCGGTGATCTGAATGAACAAACAAGCAATATAATTTTTTCTGGGAGGAGACCAAAGAGCTAGTGGCCATATACTTAAAGGTTTCTACAAGCAGAACTGAAACTAGCATTATCACTAGACACAAGATCAGAACGGCAGTGATTCACGCCTCCATGCTCTAATCTAGGCCTCCCTGTCTCAGATGAACAAGTAATTGCCATTCTGCAGCAGAATGTTCATGAAGGGATGGGCTCCTCCACCTATCCATCTAGTGAGCGTTCAAACAGCGCCACAGAACTGCGGCCTGCAGGACATGAGGCTGAAGATGGAGGGTGGCAAGAACAAGCCTGGCAACTTGCTAGAATGAGGCTTAATTTCATTCTTTGCAGAAAGGCACATGCTAATGACAGGGCATAGTATTGTACTTTAAAAGTTGACACGATTCTCAGCATAGGCAGTTTTATCTTCTACATGAAGGACTTTTCCGACTTCCTAGAGATGGATTCTAATTGGAAAATGTAAGATTTTATATCCTTACCAAAATCCATTTGCTACCATTAACTCTGATAATCCTGACCCACCTCAGTATATATATCAGAGGAAGTATAACATTTTTGCGCCCAAACTTTGGAAGTGATGTTTTGTACATCTGTAGGAGTTCCTAGAGGAATTCACTGGGATAGAGTACCTTAGGCACTTCAGAAAATTCTGTTCTGTTTTAGCCTAGTCCAAAATAACTAGGCACATAAATTTGTTAAGTTCAGAAACTGGGGTTGAGACCTGATGAACCGTTTGAATGACAGTCTGAAAAATGTCACTGTTCAAAGGGTAGGAACTACCTGAAAAACAAGTTAAAAAAGGCAGTATCAAGGGTTTCATCCCATGGTAGAGCAGAGTTATGTGTTGGCAAGTGGCCCATACGGGTCTTAGGCTGGGTTTCCGATAAGGCAGTGGGGAGGAGAATGGGGGAGACTTGTACTGCTGTTCCAGAAGTAGAACAACTGGCTGGAAAGAAGCAGCTGATCGGACCAGCAACCCCTCACTCTGTAAAATGCCTGAAGCCAAGGCTGCCTGAAAGGGGGAAACCATGGCCCCGCTTCAGAACAAACACAGTGAAAAGGCCTCGGGCTGGGTCATGCCTCGTGAAAATGACAACAGTGTATTTTTAAGCTAAACAAAAAAAAAAAAAAGGAAAAGAAAAAGGAACAAGGAAAAGTCAGTCCACCCACTCAGACATGCTTTCACACTAAATACAGCATGGAGGCTGGGGCAAAACATTTCTTTTTAGTGCTGCTGCTTGCTTACTAATACAGGGTCATTAAGGTAAGAGACAGGTTACATTCTTTCAGCAAAGTCCCCATGCACCCAAAACTTGCTTCTCTTCTGGGTCCTGACATGAGCACAATTTCAGAGATTTACAAAAATTTACTGAAATTCTCTCCTTTCTCCAAGGGACCTAACCTCAGAGTCCAGAGGATCTGACAGAAATTCCCATCTAAACAGAAGTGAGCAGAACTGCAGTTCTGGATGTGCTGGGACCTTCAACACAGAGCGAAGGGAAGAATGGAGGGATTAAATCCAGACGGACAATGAAACCCTACTGACACGTAGGGATGCTGAATGAAAAATCTCCCCTCAAGTATCTCTAAGGGTTCAGGTTAGACAGCCTGGAGAGGGACTCACTGCAGACTGAGATGTTCTTCCGTTCCTAGAACATCTGGCATCCTTGGAGGCAGGAGGACGTTCCTCAGACAGGTGTAACAGAGAAGGTTTTGCCTGAATTCTGGAATGATAATAATGCCACGGGGGGATGCTGAAGGAAGCAAGCGGAACTGCAACAGGTCCTAGACCTGAGTATTAGGAGCAGATGACAATCAGACCAGTGTTGGCACATCTCTTTGCTCTTAGGTGCAGAAATGAATGGGAAAGACATAAAAGGAGGAATGCCACAGCTGTCCTAACAGTGCTGTGCCCAAAGGGGAGGATGTGAACACGAGGAAAAGATTATTCAACAGACCCTTACCAGCACTGGAGTGTGAACAGACAGGGTGCCCTCCTCACCCTCAACTTTCCCCACCCACTGTAACGCACATTTTCAGCCAAGAAACTCAGATGCGTGTGTGACAGCACTCACCAAGTCACAGGCTGTGCAGTTGCTCTTCCTTCTCCTTTTCATTCGCCGAGGCCCCTGCCTTCTCTGAGAAGACTTTTCCTTCCCTGATTTTTTGAGTTGCTGACCTAACGGTTTCCTTTTTTTTTTTTTTTTTTTCCCAGTGAAAATATAGCGAAGAGGAGTAGCCGAGGCCTGACCATGGGGAAGAGGGGTGGGTACATTACCAGAATCCTCTGTGGGACTCAGACAGTTCCCCCATGACCATGATTCTCCCATGTGATGGTTTCTAAGGGAAAAAAACCCCAGGCAATATGGTGCGGGGATCAGTGATGAAGATTGGGTTATCAGGGTCTGTGTGACTTCAGTGTCTGGTTTTGTTTGAATCTCAAACTAAAGGGAAGGGATAGGGAAAGATAGGGAAGACGTACTGCAGCCTGCTACCATCTGCCAAGGAAAAGGGTTCTGCCTGGAGCAGAAGCAGGAAGAATTCTCCTAAGAATGAAGAAAACAGCTTACCTGCAGGAGATTCTAAATACAATTAATGTGTGCTCACCTCACTGCTACCTCCTCTCAATGCTTCAGATACAGAAAAGGGACAGGGGAAAAGGCAAGGTGTGTCTGTGGAATTGAGCACAAAGAAGAGGACTGGAAAGTATTCCCGCGTCACTGAGCCAGGCTCCTGCTATTACCGGCAGGCACACCATGAGCTAGCTGAAAACCAGTCCTGTATGTTCAAGTACACTTTAGTCCTGTTTATATGTTCTTCCCATACACTCACAGGAGGTCAATTAGTGGTCAGGTACAATGACACCATGGCCTTCCCTTTGAGCCCCCCAACATGAGTAATCAGTAGCTAACCTGCAGGGCGACAAGGCAGGCTAAGGGGCAAACGCCAGCCATAAGACTTGGTCCAAAAAAGTTGGAAATCACATCCAGCTCAACTTCTAATTTTAGTCACTTTCTGAAGCCATCAAACACAACATAGTATTCTGCTCACCAAACCACAAATTTAGGAAGTGGCTAAATCCTGAGGAGAGTATGATACTGCTCTTGTCTGTGCATACAGCAATCACACGCACACCAGGGACATCAGTTGGGCAGTGACTTCTGTGAAGGAACAGCTCTAGCCATGGTGTCATCCCTGCTCCTTCCTACTGCTGAAGCTTCAGAGTGGGCCATGAGTAGTAGATAACTCCTTTTATTTGTTTACCTTCCTTTTGTCATCCTTCAGAACAGTGGGAGGGAGGCCACAAACTCTGTCACCCTTGCCAACAAATGGCTCTAGAGTGCTAATGACCTTGGGGCCCAGCTGATCTGGATCAGTCTAGAATGAGCCAACTGGAGCGACTGGGAAAGCTCATATGGCATCATCTGTCATCTTTGGCTTGGGTTTGTCCTGAGCCAAAGTTATGCAAACAGCTCATGATCTGAGGCCAGTGGCAGACCATTACTCACAGATTGGCCTCTCTCAGCACCAAGTTTGAACTCTTCATTCATTACCTGCTTTGACACCTCTTTTTGGTCAAATGGAGGAACACTTTGCCATAGGATACTACTGGAATCAGAATTTGACAGCACTCAACACATTAGATGTGTGTGTGAGCCTTAGAAACATCCTCAAGTTGTTAAGAAGAAATAAAAATGTTACTGTTCTGCTGTGGTGCTTGCTGAGATGTCTCAAGTTAGAGAGACACTTCCTCTTTCATACTGGGGCAGCTTCACGTTTACCACAGGGTAAAACTAAGCACACAAGGCAAACCACAGCATAGATGATATGCAGCAAGTTCACACCTTACCTTACCCCACAGTAACATATTCCTATCTCCATACCCTTAGAAATAATTATTTTTAATACCCCCTTAGGAATTTTTAAGAATACATTATGCTGCCTAGAAGAGATTTAAAATGCAGTGATCTATTATGTTCAGTGTGTTTTGACTTTTTGAAAGCAATGACTACAAGGTAAGTGGTACATTTCAAATACCTTCATCCCATCTTGCAGCAGTATTCTGTGATCCCCAAAGAACTGTGGGTTTCATGACTTTTTTTGTACAGGTAAAAGCTAATTATTTCCCTGTGTGGATGCTAATTTGGAATCCACTTTGGAAGAGAGTTAAATTAATTTGCATTACAACACTTATATCCTGGAACAGCATCCATGCCACTGAGGAATAGCAATCCATTTAAAATTCATACATAGACTTAATACAAATTAATGACTCTGTGTAGACAAATGATTTTTACTCAGCCACAGGGACGAAAAAAAAAAAACAAAAAAACAAACGAACTTGTTTCCCAAATCATTTCCATAGGTAACTTTCAGCCTGTCGAAGCAGCGAGGGCTGCCGCCTCTGCGTGGGGAAGCGAGGGCGGTGCGGTCAGGACAGGCTTGTTGACGGCTGTTCGTGCAACTCCATCACGCCCTGGAGCAGCTCCCGCTCCCCTGCCCGGCCCGCCTGGGCTCAGCACCAGCCCCGCTCCCTCCCGCGACTCCAGCCGTCCCCCCTCCCACTATCCACACCGCATCTCCCACCCGCAGCCCTGCATCCCCCCGGGCCGGTCCCAACCCGCATCCCTCCTTCCTCCGCCGGGCCGGGGCGGCAGCACCCCTCTCCTTTCCCCGCGGGGCCCCGCAGCCCGTGGGCGCCGGGCCCCGGGGCGCAGGCAGCCCCTCGCGGGCTACTGCTTGCCCCCCCCGCGCTGGCCGCAGCCCGCGGCGGTGCCGAGCCGCCCATCCGCAGCTCCGCCCGGCACGGCCCCGCTGGCCTTCGCAGGGGATTTCCCCCGGCCCCGCTCCGCTCGGCTTCTGGTAACCAGAAACACATGACTGTGAGTGGTGAGGCCGCTTACTGTTACTGCAATTAAGTCTGTTGGTAACTGAAACTGCATCACCTAATTAGAGCAGCGCGAAAAGCAACTCCCTGCAACGCGACGCCACGGGCTCGGCCGGCTGCGCTCAGTGTCCGCAAAGCGCGGCCCTGGCACGGCCGTGCCCTGCGCCCTCCCCTTCTCCCTTCTCCCTCCTCCGCGGGGGGCAGCGGGGGGGGGGCGGGATAAGGGAGGCCGGCGGAGCGGGATTCGGGCTTCCCGCCGCCGGGACGGGAGCGGAGCGCAGCCTGTGCGCACCGGCGGGCGGCGGCAGCGCGGCTCCCACCGCCCCGGGGTGAGGGGTGCGGGCCGGTTGCTGCGGTGCTCCCCCAGCAGGCACCGCACACAGGGCCTGGGGGGGCGCAGAGGTTTGTAGTGGCGGTGCTGCACCCGCATCTCAACCTGGCAAAGTCTGCGGAGTTCCAGGGTAGGTAGGCGTGGGCGCACATCAGCCCTGCCGCCAGCCCCCCCCCCCCGCTTGCGTTCTGCCCCCTCCCATCCACGCGGGACGGCAGCGTCCGTTACTCACCGGAAAACACGACTCACACATGAATTCTGGGGCTTTTTGCACAGGGAGGCTGACATGCCCTCCCCCTCCAGACGTGGGAATCTGATGGTACATGTGCTTTCACTTTTGCATTCAACTGACCTACATTGTAAGCAGTCACTTGGAATCGCCTTGCTTTCCCAGCTGATTTTGAGTCCAGACTTTCAAAAACAAAACAGTGTCTTAATACTTCTAATGTCCCTGCTGATGCTGCGTGCCTGCCATCATCCAGGCAATCCCTTTTAGAGAAACCTGCTGTTCTCGTTACACTGATCCTTGACATCAGTTCTGGCTTGAAGCCTGATTGTGATGAAAAAAAAAAAAAAAGTGTGCTTGCAAGCGTTCTCATTATCACAAAGAAAGTAGGACGAGGAACAGTTAAATCCAAAATATGCACAAACACGAAATACATGGATTAAGGCACCTTACAATACTGCACGCTCTACATCTACCAGATCGCCAGTCTCGGATGTTCTCAGAAGGATGTGGAATGAACTGTTCATATAACCAGTTCACCCCGAGCCTGCACAGTGCCTAAGTTATAATGAACAGTAAGTGAGTTAGTAATAAATTGAACAAGTAGCTCATTTGGTGACAGTCTGTAAGTGCCATAGCTTGGAGCACTGCGGCATTCCAGTGAAACTCCCAACACAATCTGGGAAGAAGAAAAACGAAATGCATCTATTCAGCTGTGTATTGTGTATTGCTCAGATTTGGCAATGCTTAACAGGAAAAGGAGAGAAGAGTCTTAATTTTCAAGTAGTGTTTCCCGAACCATTTGAAAATCTACCGAGTCTTGGAGCGCGGGCGGATTTACATAGCAATTCTGCAGCGGTAGAGCTTCAAAGGCGGCCTCTGATGTGAGTAAGCCTCAACATCTGCATGTGCAAACAGCACTAACACACACAGAACAAGGGCTCGAGCCATCAGAACTGCACACGTGCTTTTATGCAGCCAGTATGCACATAAAATTACTGTAATTGTACTTCCCTATTAAAGGTATGTACCAACCCTTTTAATTTGTATAGAGATCACTGTTTAATTACCTGCACTATGCTATAATCTAACTTCAAGAAAAATTGTGCTATAACAGTATATACAGGCGTCTAAACACATGCGTATTTATGTAAATATGCGTATTAGCTGATGTATTCAGTGTGTGCAGAGAAAGTACAGAAGTCCAGGGTCTGCCTAACACTGCATACAAAAATGAAAATAAATTAATACCCAAATGGAGCCTGCTTTTGCAAAATATTTATTGTATGGAGAGTTATGTGCACTGCTCTACTCAACATGTCTATCTTTGGGGGTTTTTTTGGATGGTGAAATTAGAGCTGATGTAAAGGACACCATTTTTCTTGGCTGGGAAAACTTCTCTAGAGTTCTGCATGGTAATTCTTACCTGCAATCATACACACACGTATTAAGAAGAGAAATACTGAGGTTTGTACAGAAAACAAAGGACATTTCTGGACTTTTCTGTGAGTCTGTAACAGCTCCATGATCATACAAAAACCCAGTAACTGCTGATATTGTGCTTGGTAAGGCTGAAATTAGAAGATCACTTCTTTCAAGATATGACAGAAATGACACCGATCCACCTAAACCACACTGAGGGAACATTCCCTTATTTTAAGCCCTGCAATTGACACTTGTGCATCCGAATACTAAACAATCACTTTCTTTATAATCTTTTGTCCTTCTCATCTGAAGTGCTCACGAACATTAAAGGTGTTTCATGTCACCTTGGCAAAGTCACCATGGACAATATTTTTAGCCCGTTCTCAGCACAGAGAGCTAGGGATAGACTCCTGCTCTTCAGTAGCTGTTCCCAGGCCGTAGCCGCTCTCTTAGTGCTCTTTGTTGGCTATTTAGGAATCAAAGGGCAAGGCTGCCTTTCCAGAACTAGTTATGCAGTTCCCACCTCTGAAACGTAAGAAAAAATATATTTTTCATACTGATGGGCAATAACCCACAGCATGTCTGATAATCCTGCCTCCTGCTGTAACCCCACACCCAACAGTTCAGACATCCCCTCACTCAAGCACCTCTACTATTGTGCAATGGCATAGACGGGGAAAAGAATTCTTTCTTAACTCTAGCAGTTGAACTCCTTGCACTCTGCAGCATGAGACTGGATCACACTGTTCATTATCTTATCTTCCTCAAGTACACGTTACTAATGGTCTAGAAATTAGCCAGGCCTTCTGTAAAAATCCACCCACTCAGCTGGTACCTTTGACTCAGTTGAATGGCAGTGTTGAGGTTGACACATTCAAAAACCCCCATCTATCTCCCTAGTGCAAAAACAAAGCACACACTTACAGAACCAGTTGGTCAGGGACTAACTTTTGCACTCTGTTTGTACTGCACCCAGCACAACTGAGTTCTGTTGAACAGCTGGGACTCTTAAACACCATTATAATACATACATATAATTTAAATGTATGCTTAGGTCTATTGGAGGGTATTCTCCAGTCTCAGCATACAATCATATATGACAATTTAACTTAGCAAGATGCTGACCACTCCCAAGATGAAGCTCAGCCCTATAGGCTTTACCGGGAAATAAAGATGGCTTGTGTTCTAGCAGCGTGCAAAACTGATCTCTTTTTTTTTCAAAACTTTAAGCTGCAAATGAGTTCATTTCAAACCACAGCCTTTCAACTTCAGCAGATTCCCTCGCACTGAGCAGGGAGCTCAAACATAACATTCCATCCTCTGTACAAAACAGGTTGCTCTTCAGACCCAGAAAATAAAACATCAGCTCTGTCACTGGCAATTAAACACAGCAAGAATTTCAAAGAATTCAGCACAATTAAACACAGAAAGCATCTAAGAAGTCAATGAGAATACAAGCTTTGACATCTTTTGTTTTGACAGTGGTTCTCCAGGTGTGTTCCCAGGTCCATTTTAAACTTTGTGGTGACATATACAACAGGAAAAGAAAAGATTGTTTACTTTGGCCCTGATATTCAGGGCAATTGGAAAGCTCAAACACTTGGGCAAAAATACAACAGTGCATAAAATTAATGTAATTTCAGGCAAAAAATGCAACATCTGATTAACCATTCAAAATTATGGTTGCAGCAGTTGCCACAAATAACTATATACAGCTTGAACCTCTAGAAGAGGACAAGTTTTTCATCTTGCTCAGCGGTCCACACGAAGAGGTGATTAATATGCTAGAAAATCCTCAGGGTCCAGATGCAATGTGCAAAGAAATCCGCCAAAGGGTTTTCTCGTGAATAAGAGAGATTCCTCTGGATCAGGGATAAGGGGCTCACTGAGAGTGGGCAGTTGGACACCAGACTTGCTCTGAACCCCGCAGCCTCCCTGACTGAGGAATACTTTTTTCTTTTACTAAACTTGGCCAAAGTATATGTGTAGAAGGGAGTCTGCCCCTTTCTATCTTTTTGTTTGAAGTGAAGTTACTATCTTATTAGACTCTCATTTAGCAAAAATAACAGTCTGAATGGGCTGAAAAACTGGTCTCTGGAATTGCCCCCAGGCCTGTGGGTAAGTCACGCAAAAGGAATGGGTCTTTGGATTGCTTCACTTGGGACAAAGATACCCGTCATTAGCTGATGCTGAACAACACCCAAAACTACCCTATGACTGATAAAGATGCACAATATGGTAGGTGAGGGGAAAGGGCAGGGCCTGTGCTGTCTGGACAGGGCGTTGGTTGGTCCATACTGATTTCCTGTAACCCAAAGGGCTCCACTTCTCCTTTCCTTCTCATGGCTTTTGTCTAACAGGAAAGCTGCTGCTGTGCCTTGTTTGGACATTGTGATTGCTGAGCACAGGCCAGTTGCATAAGCTTTAAGAGTACCTCTCGTACCTTAATTTGCCCCCTTCCTCATTAGATGTGTGCTCATTGCCTCTCTTCCTTCCTCTTCTTCATTTCCTTGCTGTTGCAGAAGACACTAAGTGAGTGGGGAAAGTGTCCAGAAAGGAACTTCAGACAGGGAAGCATCCAGTGGTCCCTCTGCTATGGGTAACATTTACGGAACCTGCTGTTAATCAGAGATGAAGTTTCTCGGTGCAGTGTCATACATCCCCTGTTGCTGCCTATTACTTAATCTTTGCTTCCTCAAATGGCACCCAGAATTGGGTAACAGCTTTCCTGAAGGTGACAGAAGCAAGGAAAAGATAGCACTTCAATGATAAAGATGAAAAGTTTATCAACAGGGACTTTGACCCACGTCCACTAATGAAAGAAGAAAGAAGTGGTTGAGTAGGTTGTAGTGAACATGAACTGGATTCAGCAGAACTAGCTTGAGTTTTGCATAGATTCAACCTTTTCCCAGGGTTGATCCTCCTCTTATCTGTCTGCCTTCCAGAGCTCACTAGACACAAACAAGCAAACTTCACAATTAAATGATGCCATTTTTTTCCATAAGTGACTAGCCATTTTTGGTCAGTTCCATTTTGGGGACAGTTAGCTCAAGATGAAGAGTATCAGACCATCATGACATAGGCAATTTTCTCCTGATAAAACTCCACTGAGAACAGGCTCAGTAGCCTGTTTCTTACCACTGATTATAGCATTATGTTATTAAGGACCGGCTGACATTCTTTGTGCTCCTGAATGCAGATTAAAACTTTCCAAAAGTGCTTTGACTTGCAGTATGTTATTAATCTATAAAAGTGCTCTGTGCAGATACAAATCTTCCTGATCCAGTGGTTGTAGACTAGGAAGCTTCAGGACTTTCCTAGGTGACAAGGACATTCAAAGCAGAAGTGAATGCTGCCCTTGGTCTATTTGACATTCAAAACGCCAAACATATTTTCCAGATGAAGCATTAATTTGTGGACGTATAGTCCAAATCCCAATCTTAATTCCACCAAAGTCATACTTCCGATTTGTCAAACGAATTTCATCAAAAGAGTGGGGAAGTATGAAGACAAACATCTAGAAAGCAGTAACATGCACTTTTCTTTGCAGGTTTGGAAGAAGAACAAGAAAATTACTGAAATCCCAACTGGAATCTCCTGGGACTCTCTGCTGCTGTCTGCCCTTTTTAGATTTTCTGTTTACCATCTGACCCTTTTTTTAACTTCCTTAGATTTTTTAATATAAAAAAACTGAGCCCTCAGAAATAGTTAGCATTGAGGAGCTAGAGAGCAGTATGTTAGAGAAAAGGATGGAAGGAGCTACACTCCATGCAGTTCTACTCTGGCTTTGTGTGCTATTTATTTACTGCACTTCTTCAGCTTTAATGGCTTGGAGGTTGCCACACAAGGAATGCCATGTTTTGCTTAGTGTAATTGATTCCCACGGAGAAGGTGCATAGTATGCTCTGTCGTGGTGACTTTACTGTGAATTTTGTGTCCTTTAGTTAAAGAAAGAAAGCCTGTTCTGGCAATATGAGTTTCCACATTTAGAAGAAAACTGTTTTTCACAAGGTTTTCCAGAAATGCACTGGAACATTGAGGAAGATTAAGTGCATCAGGTGCACACCCACTAGGAACACAAGCAAAAGTTAACTCTTAATCTGGAAACACATGAAGAAAGTGCCACACTGACTAGTGTAATGGTTTGAAGGACGAGTTAGCTCCTCTGTGACAGCAACAGCAAATGAGAAATTGAATGGCACGTTTCCATATGCACAAAAGAAAATGACTGCCATCAGGTCCAGCACCAAACGGCTAATCCAATCCTGCAAAGCCCTCGGCAACAGATAATCTGTGCCAATTTACGTGCACCCTGTATATGAATTCTCCATTTTAAGTTCTTTTTTTCTAGCTAGGTCTGGCAAGAAAACAGTACATTTAAAATAAAAAAAAAAGGGGTGAATTCTGAACAGATGTGACAGAAAACATTGGAACAGGGCTCTTTCTTCAGGCCAACATTCTCAGTGGGCTTTGAGGAAGTGGGGAAAGTACATCTTGACTCTCAAGAGGACTATGGAAAGGGAAACATTGAAGGCATCTCTTCTCAAGATTAAGAGTAGTAAACTCTGCTATGTAGAATAGCCCCTTGGTTGCCATCAGCTCTAGGCAGAAGAGGGAAGCATTTAAAAGCACATAGCTTTTGGTTCCTTGCACTTATTCATCAAGAAAGTCTTCCCAAGCTTTATAATTTAGAATCTTATAATGGTTTTTATTAGCAAACTTGGGAATAGTCGATTGTATAGAAGCCAAAGCCACAGTAGAATAAAATAAGTCTTACCAACAGGAGTAAATATGAAGTACCCCTACAAGCCAGACACATCTCAGAGCAGCTGCTTGTTATTTTTCTTTGGCATGTATTTTTTTGGATATGAGACACCTTTATCTTCCTAACCCCAAACAGACAGAAGAACAGAACACACTGTGCCTATTGTGGGCCAAATCCTCTGCTGACATAAATCAGATTCTCTCCATTGAAACCAATAGAGCTGTTGTGGCTGATACAGATTTGGACTTTGACCTCTTACACCAGCTTCTTGCACATCTAAGATATGGCTTCCGTTAACTATGCTTCCATTTCATTATGCTTCACAAAATAACACAAGTCTCAACAGAAAAAATTTACAGTCTACAAGGGGGCAGGATCAGTTGCTAATGAGGATACTACACAAGGGCCTGTGGGTTTTTAAATTAATTTTTAGATTTAGAACAGATTTTCCCAATATTCAAGACTCTGGGGAGACAGCAGTTGGCAATATAACTTGGAATCTGATAAAACTAATCCTTCAAGTATGTATTTATCACTTACAGATTCAGTTTGAATCAGGATTGCCTTTACTTTACAATAGAACAACAAAATAAGAGACCATAATGTATAAACTCATTATCTTCTTATATAAACAGGTAGCTTTTTTACCTCAACCTCACTATAAAGACTTCCTAGGTTTAAAGACATGGTGCGTAAATTCCTGTTGGTCAAAGAGGAAGCTGTCAGATTATTTGCATTTTTGTTATTGCTTTTGAAAACGCTGACATCTTGCTTAAACAGAAGTCGGGTCTGACTTTCAGCTACTGAGACGTGTGCCAAGAATATGAAAAGAAAGATCTATATTTGAGGACACATACAAGATCTAACATCTTTCGGCCTGGAAAAAAGTCTGGAAGAAATAGTAAGAGGTTATCTTGCTCATCCCAACAGCTATGGTTGCTTATGTGAATGTTTGTTCAGGAGTTGAGCGAGGTCTGCTGGTGTGCTGCAATCATTCTGGCAGGATCTTGGCGGCATTTCCAAAGCTATTAATTAGCAGATTACTCATCAGTGGAGCTAGGGCATCCTGTAAACTGATGCCCCGTTGACCCTGCTGAATTAAATTTTCATAAATAAAACGCAAACCTCCTAGATTTTATTGGTCTCCACAGGACAGAATTTTCCCCTTCATTTTCGCAGTTAAAGCAACTATTCAAAATGGTACAAAAACACCTGCTCAGCACTTAGCAGGAAAAATAGCCTGAAAGTGGGTCTTATATAGAGACTTCTGTACCACATATATGTCACTGAAACAAAGTATATTAAACGCTCAGGTAAACAAGTCAATGCATTTGCAGGCTCATGTAGTTTGCTTGCAGCCTTGAACATTAGAATCTAGTTTGTTTAGAGGGGAAATGTTGACAAGGACACTGGGATTTACTCCCTGTTTATTTAAAAAGTAAAAGAGGACTTTTAACTTCTACCTGATGGGCAGATGGGTTGATCTTGCATTAGCAGAGCATCTGCCAAACAGCACACACAGCTGGGCAGCACATCATTTTTACCATATTGTGAATGCAGCACAGGATACAAAGCTGAGCAAAATTTCACTTATACAACTGGTGGTTAATTCTGTGCCAACAGTAATTAGCTTCTGTAAAGAGTTTATAACAAGAAACCACAAAACAGTTTTATTCTGATGAAACTGATGGGAAAAACCCATGTGCGTCTGTCCATGGGGTGTGAGCTCCAAGGCTTGGCAGGAGAATTGAGACACAGGCTTTCAGGCCAAAGGCAAAAGAATGCTTCACTGAGCTACAGAGCAGCTTCCTTTTTAATACTTGTATTAGAGCAGCATCTCTAGTCCTAGTCAAGGATCTGGGTGGCTGGTATTATGAATGAAACAGCTAAATAAAGGTAGGACCTTGCTCCCGAGCATGCACAGTGTAGGGCCCTGATTTGGCCAACACTGACACTTAAGCTAAATCTTTACTATATTTATGCCAAGGAGACTGCTGTCAAAATTAGGTGAAATTTTACAGGATTGGGGTCTTTGCCAATTATTAGTAAAAACAAGGTACTCATTAATAATATTGATCTAAAAAGAGCAGAGAGGGTATGCTTAACTCTGCAAGTGGGACTAGTATTGATTTCAGTGAGATTACATCCTTTTATATAACTAGAGGAACTGTTCGTAGTTTGTAGCATAAAGGCTTGGATGAACATCTGCATTCATATCAAAAGCAAGCTAAAACAGGGATTCTTTCCATTCTCTTTCTGGTAGCGTATAGAAGCCCCTATCAAAGGGGCTCACTGCACTTAGCACTGGGCAAATACTGAGCTCCTTATCTTACAGTGGAAACAGATAAAGGGAAAGAAGGGAAAGGAGTCATGAAACTCTAGCTGGCTAGCTGTGGCCACATGTCAGGTGGACACTGTGAATCAAGGCCAGGTCACCTGCAGCATGGTTGTCATTAAAACACGTCAATAGTTGATTTTACAAAAAAAATGAGGACGTAAAAATACTTCATATTATCCAGGTTTCTTGGAGGAAGGTTCTTGCCAGACTTAGAGAGCTGAAAAGCACATTGGATAAGGGAGAGTCAACGTTAACAAGGCTGGAAATTCCCGGTAGAAGAAGCCACTTCAGGAAGCAAGTATGACTGAGCTGTGCTGGGGAAGAACCTCTCTACTCTTACGGCTGCACCATGGCGGGGATTGCACAAGCCTTGTGCTGCTGTTGTGACTGTGCTAGAGGCAGTGCTCACACACAGCCAGCTCTGGCAGGGTGCTGCCTCAGTACTCCTTACAGGATGTAACAGTAGAGTTTTATTGTCACTGCCTTCAAGAAACCACATTCTTAGAATTCGTTCCCTCTCAGCCTGACAGTTTGGAAATCTACACTGTCTTTTGTATAAGATACTATGTTAATTGATCTATTGCTTATTGGGTAAAACACCAGCCCACCCTTCTGCTTCCTCAACTCGCCTCTTCTCAAAGGATATGAGGTATGTATGAGCACTGCAAAGGCCAAAACGCAAGTGCCAGGCTGGTCAGGAGCAAGGCCCTGAATAACAAATGAATAACATCAAAGTTCATTATTTTCAGTTCTATCTCATGGAGTAACAATCTGCTGAGGTTATATGAATAGACCATCCCATAAAGATGGAAGCGCAAGAGTAGCTGATTTCTTGAAAGTATTGTGCCTTTGAATGCATCTATGCATCAAAAATGGGGAAAGGAGTAATTGCAGCTTGTGCTGATTTCCCTGTGCAAGGCTAATACAGCTTGGTAACAATAGCAGCAAAAATGTGGCAATGTGGGTTTAACAGCCTGAGTATGCACTCAGTGTCTTTCCGAGTTTGTAATCTGGTTACTAGCATGTTGAAGACCTCTCAGCTGCATCTCTGTGGTTGTTATTATTCATGCTAATTAGATTAAGTTGGCAGACACTTTTGCACATGCTCCAAGCGCACCTTCATTTTCCTGGGTGGAGTATCTGTATGCAGGTGTGAACAGATATCCTAAGTTTCTCCCAAAGCGCAGATAGGACAGGCTGCTTCATCCCAGTAGTGCAGAAGAAAGGTGCTTAGGAGGTCCGTGATGGAGTGGTGTACAGCGGCTCATCTTGTAATTTCATGGAATAAGCCCTGGCATTGTACAAAAGAAAAACATTAACTGAAATTTGTAACAACTTTGCAATAACTTCTGGATATATGCATCTTTCTTAATACAAAAAGGAAATGGGCACTGTGGTAAAGTAAATGTATGATTAATTTCTCAGGAGATGTGAGTTCAGGACTTGGTTTTTCCTGACCAAGCTCTATGACCAGCTCTGTCATCCTATTCAAATTATTTCCCCTCCTTCTGTTTCTTTTCTCACTGTTTTTGTTTCATTCATTCATGCTGTAGTTTCTCTTGACATGTTTTGAACAGTACATAGCAACAGGGTCCCAGACTCAGTTTGGGATACTCCAGCATGACTGGAGTAGAAATAAACAGTAATTCAAATATGAAATTGTTCTTTGGAGTACATGCACTCCCTGCTAATTTAAAAAAGCAAGAAAAGAGAGCTTTTGTTTTTCTACAGTCTTGTGTGTCTCAGGAGAGGAGCAGGTGATTAGATCCCTGGGTTCTGTACTGGTGCTCAGAGCAGAAAGGTTGCGATTCAGGACATCTACTGATAACTTGTACTGTTGTTCCCAGGGAAGCCAGCTCACCCCTGTGTTTCTCTGTGCCTTCATAAGCAGCATTGCACAATCATTCAAAATTTGTCCATGTTGCAGACATACTCCAGGTGTAAATATTTTCTGTCCAACATCCACAATGGCCCTACAAGCTAAGTTTGAAAATGACTTTTTGTGACAGCAGTGGAACAGAGACAGGCTAGTCCTGGACTATTAGTCATTGGCTTGTTGCTATCAGATTTTAGTAACAAAAGGTGGCACTGGTACCTTGTTGTTCTGAAACTACTGGAAAGTCATTAGCTGTGATTCCAAAACCAAAGCCTACTGCATTCCCTTTTAACATCAGCCAAGAGATTGTGATTAAAAAAGATGTATAATTAGAAAAGATTTAACAGGAAACTGAAAGGAACCTCTAATCAGTCTAACCCTGATTTTCCACAGAGAAAATAAAAAGGTTTTATCATCGCTATGTTCTAAACACTAAATCTGGCCCCAGTAAGTGTCACAAGTAAGCAGGTGGGGAAGAGAGGGTAAGAAGCAGCAAATGGCTGAGTCCCTGAAGGTACAAAACAGGTTCCCTCCATATCCTCAGCTTCCAGGAGAGAGGAGGGCCCTGTGCCTTTCTCCTGCTAGAGGCATTCTGCCTGTGGGGAGGGAGCATCTCCAGTGCGATCCCACGAAAGGAACTATGCTCAGCTCCTGGGAGGGATCATTTTGCCTGTCAGGGAAACATCAGGGTTAGCTCTGGGGAACAAGATCATCCTGCGTCATTCAAGGGAGGCTCCTCGTTCGCCCTCAGAGAGAGGGAGGGATCAGTCTTCTGCCCTCCAGTAACCTCCTCCAGCCCAGTGCAGACGCTCTGACTACGGCCAGTCCCAGTCCTCCAGAGGGAAGATTGGGCCAGCCTTCAAGGAGAAAGGAGCAGACACGGGCAGAACGAACAAACCTAAGGACATATTTTCATTACAAAATCATTAAATGCTCCCCTGACTTAAAAGCTTGAAATAAACTACATGGAGCCGCTAGGTTCAGATCCTGCAAGATAAGGGACCATGGACCGTGTATGGGCCTGTCTAGTCCAATACTTACGGCCTATCCCTATTTCTTGTTGCAGGTACTTGTTAAAACAACAACAACCAGTCCAGATTCCTCAAAAGAATTTTGGAAGAAGCAAAGAAGAGACTGATGCTGAGCAGTTCAGTGCCAGATCAACCCTTGCTGTGACTTCCCAAGTTCAGTAAGCCGTGTAGCCCCTCATGAAAGGCAGCTGTCATCACTGTGGCTCAGAGCTGACATGGACAATCCACGCTGGTTCAAGCAGAGTGGGTTCTTCACCGGAGTGAACGTTATATGGGAGGTTGCAGGGCACCTACACACTTCTGTGCTGCTTTGTTGCCTTGGTGGCGTTCCAGACTGCTGACTGACAGAACTTCAGACACTCAATTGGGGTTACCAGCCAGTCAGTCCCCGGTTAATCTTCATTGTGCAACATGTGTCTAGGATGTTACTGCTGGATTTTCACTATGCTCTTGCTAAAATATATCACTGTGCAGGAAGCAGCTTTGGGGATAGATGGGGAATGATGCTGAAAATAATTTGAAAGGACAAGAGGACTAAAATATACTGCCGCGATGTTTCTGAGTAAATAAAGATAAGAGCGATGGAAGCTCCTCTGGCAGAGACATTAGCAGAGCCTCAGCAAATTAGTTTAGCACTATAAAATTGACATGGAATGGAAACAAGGCAGTCAAAGCAAGGATGTGCTTTAACTAGGCACAAAGCCGAAGTTATTTGAGAAAAAGAAGTGGAGTTGGTTCCAGAGTAGCTAATTCATTTCTCCTTATCTTCCCTTGGCAGGGGCTAGCTGCTTAAAGACCACTTGATGTATGCCTGCTGCTTCCTCCCCTCTCCCCTCGCTTGTTTGCCTTGCAGAAAACAAAAATTAGTTCTGTTATAAATGACTCCAGTTCCCCACGGGCTGCAGAGAAACACATCGCAGCTTATTGGGCATCTGTGTGACTCCCCAGCACTCTGAAGCTTATAGCAGTATTTGCACTTGCTCTAAGATCAGCTCTACGCTAAAACATTTGCTGGAATACAAATGCCAGTTACAAATAATTTTTTTTCATTACTTTTCTGTGTTGGTAAAAGGCCTAGCAAACACAGATACACTGTCATAAAAACACTTTTCAAGTATAACTTCATTAGCAAAACTCAACTGACTACAAATTTTACTGCCTGAATAGTTTTTCTGTCATGTAAGCCTGTTACGAATTTCAGGGAGATAGTGAAAACAACAGGTTTAATATCTTCTTATTCTCTGGTAGTAAAACTAATTTTCTCAGGAGTTCATTTAGCAGACCTAGTATTATAGGGACAGAGACACTAGAACATCCTGCTGGATCACTTTGTCAAAATTAGTCCTGGTCTACAATGATATCTAAAACAAAGTTGTTCCTGTTTATTATACCTTGTAACTTAAGTTTCAAAACACGTCAGGGTTAAGGATAGGTTTAGGCCAAGCTAAGCATCAAGCTGGGTTAACTTTACAACTCAAATCTCAGCAACTATTCCAGATCTAAGCTGTGCAGCCATCAAAAACTGTTCTCTGAGCTTCACAGTGGCAACTAATAAATGTTCTGTGATGACTTTAAACTCAGTCCTAATTATCACTATAGACCAAAGCTGCTACTGTTATCCTCTTCAGTTAATCTGTCTGAAAAGATCCTCTGTCAATTCACCAAGGCTACAGTCCTCTTCTACCTTCCTAAATCTAAAAATTGAAGCGCTCCTTTATGCCTCTTTCTTCAGCCATTCTGTCACATCATGGTCAACCTCTGCACTTTTCGTGCTGCAGCTCTTGTCCAAGAGTTGGAGTGTATACTTCTCAAAGTTGTATGGCTTGGTTTTCTCAGAGTCATAGAAAATAGAGGTACGGATTCCTTCCAGAACACCTCGTCTTTGCTTCCTAGCACTTCAGCCTGGCAGTATCCCTGTGTGATACTTTTCTAGATGTTTTGCTAGTTCTTTTGGAAGAGGTGGAAAAGAGGCTCCAAGTTTATGCTGAACCGACTACATGTCAGTGCAGATGATGTGAAGTCATCCAATACTATGGCTCCCAGTTTTATAGTTTGGTGGTTCCCAGTGAATTTCCAATAACCCCTCAGAAAACTCTTCTGCGTTATTCATAGCTCTAAGCTTCTCACTTTTTTTCTCTATTATCACCTTTCATTTTGTAATCTCTTCAAACAGGGGACTGATTCTGCTATATTTGTCTAGTAAAAAACCAAGCATGCTTCCAGCATTAAATAAAACTAAGTTTTTATAATCCCCTAGGAGAAAATCTCCAGCATTTTAAGAAGAGCAAAGTGGCAGTTAACTTTGAGTTATGAGTTAGAGAACTGACAGATTCTGCTACAAATGCAGCATCCATGAATGAGTTCTCAGTGGAAAATCTGGGTTGTCAGCTTATTGTTAGCATCTGTTACAGCAATGGCAGTGACATTTAAAAATACTAAGTGCACTTGGTAAGTTACTATTTTAGAGCAGATGTATAAATTCAGCACACTTTCATCAAAACCAGAGCATGCATCTTAGCAAATTGGAATTTTATGCCAGCAGTAAACATTTGTACAATGAACACAAACATGCAACATGAGGGAGTTCTGTGTCATTCTTTTGGTAACCCAGGGCTGGAGAGCATAGGGGCAAGAAAGTGTTTCATACTAACTTTCTTGACTGAAGAAACAACTTCTTCCCTAGAAAAAGAGTCTGTCAGTTAGGCAGAGTCTTTCATTGTGACAGAGCAGAACTGCTCATGAGGAACGTGTCTGTTCAGCCCTACAGGCTTTGAAATGTATGGACTGATAAATGTAAGCGAGCATGAAATCTGTTCAGCTCTATGTTAACCTCATGGCTGCAGCTTTTAGTGCCAGGAACACTCAAGAAGAACATTCCTGCTCAGTTACAGCATATCGAAGGACGGAAGCAACTCAAGCACAGAACAGCAACAAACAGTACAGTCATAGAAGCCTTGGTGTGAAACAGTTAAAAATACTTGAGTCATGTCTTTTCAAGAATTGAAGGACTAGCTGTGAAAAGCTCTAGTGACTTCCAGGGAACCAGGCTGTAAACAACACAGCACAACGGAAGATGAGGACAGTATAATATATCTGACGGGTACAAATCTTCCACATGGCCAGCATCAGGCGAGGTGCTTGTCAAAAAGGCATCTGCAGCTGTTCCCTTCTCAGGCTGTTTACTCTACAGGAGGATTTACCATCTGTGCAGAAAAACAATGCACACACCAGAAATCAGTGTCTGTCAGATGAAGCCTAGTCTCGTGGCTGAAGCACAGGACAAGCAGTCAGGAGATTTAGATTCTATTTATTGCTCTCCTAGTGGCTCCCAGAGCAAATAAGGGGAAATCACTTAACCGCTTTGTGTCTTGTTTTTCTCCAAGATACTACTTTACCTTATTAGTGGTATGAACACCCATTGTTTGTGTTTATAAAGTGTTTTTATGTTCTTTGGATTGCAATGCTAAAGTAGAACTAAACAAGATGCATTTCCACAGAATTTCTAAAGCTTTGGGAACAGCAGGTTAACCTCTCTACTGCAGCAAAGTTAAAGCTCTGTAAACTATATCACAAACAACTCAAAACCAGTCCAAGAGTCACTGTGCTCCTCTCTCCATCAAACTTAGTATGCTAAAGAAGTGATCTTTTAGAAATCATGGCAATGAGAACACAAGAAATACTTGACAGGGGACAGAAAATGAGATTTGTTCAGAGGTAAGCCAATAAAAATGACCACAAACTTTGGGGATTTTGTTATTCTACCCTGAATTTTTCAGCTTGTTATTGGCATTGGCAATAAGTGACATTGAGAAATCATGGTATCCCTTTATATAATAATTTTCCTTCTTCAAAATAAAACTTTTAGAGTTTTTTTCTAAATCAAAGCACTACAGCTGTGCAGGGGTCAGCAGTCAATGTCAGATTTCTGTGAAAAGCAGTGAGTTCAGAATCTACAATTCCTACCACTACCGTGCTGTGGAAGCACAATAACTTCACAAATTGTCCCAATAGAGTCATATGAAATTGAGCTCTAGTTTGCTTAAATATTTCACGAGTTTCCTGGATTGTCCTTACTCTCAGATTAGCCCTGAGTCTATATCAAAATTATGAAGGAGATCATGGAGGGTCTTCACTGAAGGCTTCTCTAAAGCCTCACAATATTGCTTAATAAAACGCATGTATGGAGCAAGGCTGAGTGTGTAGGATAAATGCTGTTGTCGGCTCCAGTGGTATACCTTGTAGGATGTATGTGAAGTTATGTTCCTCTTAAGAAAAAAGCACTTAAGAAAGCACTTTGTCCCACTAAAATTAACATGGTTGCCAAAGTACTGTAGTACTATAATTCATACTTTCTGAATTTTCTGCCTTCCACTGAATAATTGTGTCATCAGTTCTACTCCTTTCCTATCTCAGTGTGGTTGATTGTATATATAAGGAAAACAATCTAGCCATTTTTGTGTTTCCTTTTAATTCTTCTGTTGTTATTGAGTCCTCAATGATCTTGTTTTTGTTTTTACTGCTCTGTAATGAGTCACCGGCTTATTTAATTTAATTTTATTGTAATTGTTATCTTTTCATTCTTGTTTTTTTCCAGTCAGTTACTCATAAGACCACAAGATATAAACAGGACACTGTTACTTGGACAACTTCTGAGAGCAATTTTTTTGACTGTCACCCAAATTCAAAGCAAGTTATTGAATGGTCCTCACTTCCTAAGAACTTTCACCTCAGTCCATGTATGTTTTCCCATACGTCATGGGATACGGATTTGATGGGTGGACGGTTCGGTGGATAAGGAATTGGCTGAATGGTCGCACCCAGAGGGTGGTACTCAATGGCTTTAAGTCCAGATGGAGAGCAGTGACTAGTGGTGTCCCTCAAGGGTCCGTCCTGGGACGAGTACTGTTTAACATTTTTATCAAAGACATAGACAGAGGGATTGAGAGCACCATCAGCAAGTTTGCAGATGACACCAAGCTGTGTGGTGTTGTCGATACACCGGAGGGATGGGATGTCATTCAGAGGGACCTGGACAGGCTGGAGAGGTGGGCCCAGATGAACCTCATGAGGTTCAACAAAAGCAAGTGCAGGATTCTGCACCTGGGAAGAAACAATCCTCAGTATAAATACAGACTGGGGGATGAGGTATTAGAAAGCAGCCCTGAAGAAAGGGACTTGGGGGTGCTGATTGACGAGAAGCTGGACATGAGCAGGCAATGTGCTCTCGCAGCCCAAAAGGCCAATCACATCCTGGGCTGCATCAAAAGAAGTGTTGCCAGCAGATCCAGAGAGGTGATTCTGCCACTTTACTCTGCTCTGGTGAGACCTCACCTGGAGTACTGTGTGCAGGTCTGGAGCCCTCAATATAGAAAGGACATGGACCTGATGGAGCGGGTCCAGAGGAGGGCCACCAAAATGATCAGGGGGCTGGAGCACCTCTCCTATGAGGACAGACTGAGGGAGCTGGGGTTGTTTAGCTTGGAGAAAAGGAGGCTCCAGGGAGACCTCATAGTGGCCTTCCAGTACCTGAGGGGGGCCTACAGGAAGGCTGGGGAGGGTCTGTTTACAAAGGCCTGCAGCGACAGGACGAGGGGCAATGGTTTTAAGCTGGAGAAGGGGAGATTTAGATTGGATATTAGGAAAAAATTCTTTACCATGAGGGTGGTGGAACACTGGAACAGGTTGCCCAGGGAGGTGGTTGAGGCCCCTTCCCTTGAGATATTCAAGGTGAAGCTCAACGAGGCCCTGGGCAACCTGGTCTAGTAGGGGGTGTCCCTGCTGACTGCGGGGAGGTCGGACTAGATGACCTTTGGAGGTCCCTTCCGGCCTGGACCAATCTATGAATCTATGAATCTATGTTTCTATTGATCTATTTTCCATTCCAAATTGATTTCTATTTTCCGACTGAAAGAGATTTGCCTGTCTGGTTTGGTTGTTGTTTGGAAGCTTTCTTGGGCTTTCTAATCATGCCTGATCTAAAACTTTCCATAGAAATTTTAGTGATAGAAAATCAAGTTTAATTTTATATCATTTCTTTTGGAGAAAATAAATTTTGCCAAAAACTGGGTTTGAATTGAAAATTTGGGAGAAATAGTTATCCAGTGATATGTTAAATTTTCCTTTGCTGTCTCCCCCATTTTCATGCTAACTTCATCCTTGGCGGAGTTTTCTGCCATGACTCTTTCTTGCTAACCTGGTTTCCTAAGGAAATGGGATTTATGTGGTTGTGCTACATTTGCATATGTTACATACATACATCTTTGTAATTTCAAAGTGACTGGCAGCTTGCTACTAAATATATAAAGACAGAGGTCTAAATTTATGTTAAGATTTTATGTTTCATTGTAGTAGTCAGATAGAGAAGAGATTTTAGTAATGCATGGGAAAAGTTTCAGTAGAAGTGATTGTGTATTCAATACCACAGAAAGCAGATGAGAAAGAATAGTAAATGCCCAGCTATGGGACAATCTCCCAATGGAGTTCACACCCATCAGAGCACACACCACAGGACATAATGGCACAGAAGCCCAAGATTCATTAGTTCCACTACTTTTTGAACTTTGTTTCCTAAGAGGCTAGAAATCATAGGAAACTATGAGGCTGACTGTTTATAAATGTGCAACATGTTTGATTAGAATTGGTTCATATTTTGATACAAAGAAATTATTTAGTGCTTTAGTTTAAGGTGACCTGCAGCTCTTAAGCTGCATCCCCTTTATTGGTACCCAGAGAACTAGTAGACTTAGAAAGACTCAGAAAGCTTAAATCTACAACACCATTTCTCCTGTAACCTGTGCCCCCTAAGATAGAAGTAGTTCAGAGGTCCCTGTACGTGCCACAATTACACGTTCCAGTCACAGCTTTAGACATAGGCTAAAATTGTCTGGCATGAGAATTGTCTGGCATGAAAAAATATCTTTTGCATATCTATTTGCAGCTTTTACATGAAGTAAAGTTTATGGAGTATTCTGTAGTACCACAGAACTTCATCAGCCTCTGCAAATAATCTGCATTAGACCAGAAATTGTTGAGATAGATGTGACAGAACTGCTACAGATATTAGCCATTGTCCTGCAGCGTTTAACAGACTGGGTATGCCATGCTTCAAAACATTTTCTAATGAGGAGCCTTGAAGTAGCCATGACGAGTAGCGGAGAACTTTAGGCAAAGGCTTTGATAAACTCCAAGTGTTGTGGAAGCAGCCTTAGAGATGAATAACAGTGATTTTCTCGAAGTCAGCAATGAGCCAGCTCACCTCCTCACAGTAGGAGGTACCAGGATGTTTGGAATGCCACCCATAGGACAAGAGGTCAAACTGAACTTCTGACCAGTGTGATCATTGAAAAATTTGTGGCTGCTTTTGCAAGAGTTAACGCCAGTTAACTGAGGTCAGATTCCAGCTTGGGTAATTCCATTCTACCTCTCTAAAATTCCCCATTTATTTCAAACAGATGCAATATTTTTTCACTTCCTCCATTAAAGACTGCCAAGTAGTTTTATATGTTTTGTTGAGCATGTGCTGTGTTTTACCCCAAAGGTAGCTACAATACCCAGGTAATGACCCCGCACAGAGCTTTGGTGCCTCCAATACTATTTGTGGGGAAAATTTTGTTCTGTTTATTCATGTGCAGAACTGCTAAACATTATCACACGGAGCTACAGTTTGTAGGAAACAGCCAACAGAAGCTAGCACTAAGAAGATTTTGTTGCATGGACAGATCAGCAGAGCATGAGGCAGACCTGACCTCTAGTTTTAGCTCTTCTATTTGTCTCAAGTAGGAACTTTGTCATGTTCCTTCACTTTCTAGTGAGGCCAAATAGCAACTTAATTTTACTTCAGAATACGTTGGCTTGGACGCTTAATTTCTATGCCTCAGTACTCATTAGTAACACTGGAATAGCAATGCTCATTAATGTATCCTTAATATTTACTATAATGGATACTTTATGGTCACTTTCAAAGGGAGATGTATTCCTACATCCCATTTCTTATGACACATATAAATTGATGAACGAACAAATTGATCAATTTATAACATACGCAGCGCTAGACAACTCATAGTGCTTAATGGCAGTAAAAGGAAATACAGAAGTAAAGCCAGAAATGCTAATTAAAAGCATGTTCACTGAGACAGAACTGTAGCTTGGTCTTAACGAGTGTGTGGTGGAGATAATGTAAAAGCAATTACTTTAGCAAAGGCAATTTACTGAAAAATTGTTTTTTACTGAGCACCAACTTATTCAGTTCACGGGCTTGCTGCCAGGAAACAGACCAAATTAGTGCCACTTACTATGGGGACACTGAGATGTGGCCATCTGCCTGCTGAGATTCACCCCATATCTTTTCACCACGCCACACAGTTCCCCTGTGTCAGTATGAATGCCCTTTCCAACCTGTTCTCAGCATCAAGCATTGATACGGCATCTGTCATCCTGAATGATAACCCCGCATGTTACTAATGTAATAAACTAATGTAGAATTTATCTCTCTCTTTTTGCCCGTGATGTGTGACATGCCTACACTAGGCTTTATAGTAGTGTGAGACATACTGGTGTAAATCTAGCATTGCTCCACTAATTTCTGAATTTTCACCAGTATAACTGAGGTAAAAATCTGACCCTTCGATTGTGAAACACATCTAGGACTGAAGTTTAGATAACCCTACAGTATACCAACAAACTGGAAAGGTGACTGAAAAATGTAAATGCAGAGTGTATTCAGGCTTCTTTACCAAGGACAACTTTGGGCTAGCAGTGACATAAAAATCAACTGGAAGAAAAGATAACCCCTGTGCTTTTTCTGCCATTCATAGGATTTCTAAATTCAAGTAACACTCACAAAGTTTTTATAAAAAAATTAAATGTGTAGCCTTTTGGTTGCAATTCAAGTTCTAATAAAACTGTTTATTGAACTCCTTGACCCCTTCCTGGAATCTGCTTGAGCTTCCCAGAACTTTGTGTCATGTGGTTCTCGGTCATTAATAACTAAGTATGACACAGCAGTTTAGACGCACAGCAGCCTTTTCTCCCTTCGAGCAGGCGCCAAGACAGAGCCCAGAGAACACAAACAGATCAGCCCAGGCTTCAGGATCCCGTCCCAGAGCAGTGCTGCCGTGATGCAGCAGCAAGCAAAAAGGGCAAAGGCAGGAAGTGATTCATCTGAGTACAGTACAACGTGCGGGACATGATCAAAAAGATCCCAACCTTTGGTTGGGACAATTACAGTACTGGGCAAATGGCTCTAAGCTCCATCCTGGACATTAGATCCATTTCCCTCTCTGTTTACACTGAAATCCTCCTCCACCAGCCAGCTGTGCATTAAAAGCAGCATCTGTGCTAAAGAGGGTCAGTGAATTGAAAGACCTCTGAATACATGGCTGATCTATTCTGTCCACCCACTCATTTACGTTTATACAGCCCTTCTGGCTTTTGCCTGGAAATCTTTGGCTTTCAAACTAGAGATGTCTCCAGCAGTTCTCCTCCAGCTTTTGGACTGCTTTACTGTTCCTTGAATCTATTTAGCCTTTTCCCTGCCAGTTCCCAACCCCTCAGCCCCCCTGTCCCGCCCCAGCCCCATGGCTAATTAATCATCTCTTCTTATGACAACTGGACTGTAGCTAAGAAATTCTGAGTGTCAGTTTCCAAAGGGCAGAGCTGTTGTGTCTGCTGCAGCAAGATACATTCCAGGTACATTCTGCCTCACCAATTATATGCTTAAAAGAAAAGAAAAAAGGCAGGGATATGTATGGAGAAGTTAATCACATTCTAGTGTGAGATGCTGCGCTTCAGCTACAGTGGAATGAATGAGACTTATTGTGAATTGATTCAAAAGTCATATCTTTGCCAAATTTGGATGTAGCTACACATATGCATTTCCTATAAACCAAAGAAAAAACCTCTATGGAACTATAGGGAAAATTAGTTTAATTTTGATCTAGTTCCTTGCACTGTCAATCACTGCATTTCTCTGTAGTGGCTCAAAACTTGCTGTAAGAGCTTGGGTGGTGAGGGAGAGGGAGGAGAGAAAATTTTAATCTCAAATTAGGTGGGAAGTAATACATTAAATCAAATTATGATGGGTTTTTTTCTTCCTATTTGTGTCCTAAGCTGCTTCTCCCTGTCTCTCTCCACTGCATTTATTATAGAACATTTACAATGCATATTTGCAAACACCATAGCTCCGCATGCTTAGTTCAGTTAAAGTTCATTTGTTAAGGAAACAGAGATGGCCCTGAGTCCCTGGAATAAATTCTCCAGCACCTAAGGTCCGTTATTACCTTCTACTCCAAGCATCAGGTGTGCTTTGACCCACCTTCTCAAACACAAACACAGTTCAGGTATGTAATTTTCAACAAAACAGAGTCTACAGAAAGAAAAACATTTGCTGGCAAACCCAGTTCTCCCTCTGGGGAGAGAACGAGCAAATGAACTGCATGTGGCAGGTCTGATTTGCGTTGCTTTATGCAGGGCTGGAAGGTGTTCAGAAAGTTTGGTGATGGGACTGGTACTGACACTACTCTAGAAAGGACCCAGCATTCATTTCAGAGAAATAAATGGCTCATCTAGACAATGAAATATTTAATATTTTAGTATATCCAACTAAGTGAATTTAAAATAAGTCAAAGGCTCGCTGTCTTATCTGGTCTACTGGTAACTGCTGTTAGCTAACACATTCCACATCCTGGTCTAGACAAAGCCTAGAAGCAAGGAAAGCAAACGAATGACACATGGAGTGAAGACTGTACCAGAGAGAAAAAATGAAGGGAGACACTGTGAGAAAAGAAGCACAGACAAAAAGGAAGACAATGAAATGGAAAAAAATAACACTATCTTTATAATGAACAGGACCAGCTGAGCTTTCGAGGGGTGCTTTTTTCCTAATCCATAACACATGCTTCTTCTTAGCTCCAGTTGTGTGTTTGTTTATTTGTTGTGTGTTTTTGTAAAATGAATCACCCTTAGAAAAAAACCATGGATTTAAATTACAGAGGGCAAAAATCTCATTGTACGTCAACTACTTTGGCAAACCCCATAGGTAGTTCAAGAGGAAAAGCTACTTGGGAATTTTCCGATGAAGAGTTTCTCTGTTGTTTTTTTAAAGGAAAATTACATTATGTTGAACCTGAAATTTTTCATGGTAATGTGGCATTGGAACTGTCACATTTTGTATAAATGTGAAATATGCATTGAGCTGGGTCTCCCACATCCCACAGAAGTACCATTGTGGCTCAAAATTATCTCCTTATTTAGGTCCAGTAATCTGCTGAATTTTTAATCAAAATAGAATAGCACAACAGGAGAGGCCTAAAGCAACCACTGGTCTGGTATCTGGTGATTGATACTCTCACATTAGACTTGGGGCATAAAATCTACTTCTGGGTTTGACTTATGAAATCTCTAACATCCCAGCTAATTGTCCTAGCTACTGGGCTATTAATTTTTTGGGGGTAATGCTTGCATGTTCTTCAAGGACAATTTGGGAAGGTGAAAATTTTAACCGAGTGTAGAGAAGAAAATTTTTCGAGAGCTTGAAATTTTAACTAGACTGAAAAAATGCTTCCCCAACTCCACACACAGAGGTTCAAATTCTGTTTGATGCACCCATCCTTCATAGGCAGTAACTTGTTTTGTGTGGGTTTGTGTTTGCCAGGTTGGATGTGTACATGCTGCATGTGTTTGTGGATCCGGTATGTGGAATATGTGGCCAAGTATTTGGGGATTGTGTTGTATGTAACGCATATTTCTTGCAGTGTGGGTTATATGCTTCATGTTCCTTTGTACACAGATGGTTTTAGTGACTATATCTCACCTGTGATAGCACCTTGACATAAACTAAAGTCATATTTAGCTAATCATGATTTGGATTAACTAGCTGCACTAGGCTTCTTCCTTATTTTTCGTGGGCTCTCATGACTTTGGCACACAGAACTTGGCAAAAAGAATTAAAAACATACAACTACTTGCCATGAGTTTAAGTGGTGAGCAGTGACAGCTTGTTAGATAAAAAGTCACTTTTGGCACTTCCTAATGGATAGAAATTAGTAAATATGAAGTACCCGTACATAAGGGCACCAAAACATCCCTCATATTTCTAGATATCTATCTTAAACAGAAAACTCATCTGGAGAAAATCTTCACATTTTATTTTCCCTCTTGAATGTCACATTTAAAAATAAGTACAAACACATCCTTCTGCCCAGTGTCCTTGCCCTGATTATGTGAAACAAGCAATAAAACAGCAAGTATGAGGTATAACCACTATTTCTCTGTTCTGAAACCCTACTGCATAGATGAGCCCATCTGCCACCTCTGCTTACCAAAGATGACTTCTGTCCAAATGCTCCAGGCCCTCTCCATCCAAAAGCAACAGGGTCCCAAAGTTTACTTGGAGTCACGCAAATCTATGTGGGAATAGAAAATAAAACTTGATCAAACAAATACTAACTGGTAGATAACAACAGTAATATTAAGACTGAAATTAAAATAAGTAAAGATACTTTTCTCCACATTCTTGGAGGAAAAAGATGTCAGGTATGTATTCCATTTGGAATATGAATGGTGATGAATTAGATCAGCAATGCCCAGTCTCTTGGTGATGGTGGTTCCTAGTGAAAGCTTTTGAGGACAGTAAGCTTTGGTCTTTCATGACCAGACAGCCAGATAAGTTTTCAAGTGACTGAAACAGAATCAGTTCCTTGTTACATTAGTGAGTGAATGTTCTGTCACAGTATGGGGACATAATCTGGTCACATAACCTAACCAGAGCATTACTGTTACACTACCAGATATGAGGGACATCTGCATTTTGGTCGTATGACAGAGACATCTCCCATCATTTGATAGAAACAAAGCAGCAGAAACAGGCTGAAGACCACTTGAGTTAGGCACTGGGCTCATGGTCTTCTCCTTGACCACGTGTGTCCTCAGGAGGAGAGGCAGCAGGAAGTAGGCAGCAGGGCACAGGAAGCATTCAGGAAATTTCACTTAACAGTTAAAACCTCTATGTGAATGAAGCCTTGAGCCTGTTTTCCTTCAAACAATGTTCCATTCAAAGTATGACTCAACTTTTGGGGCCTGATCCAAAGCCCCAAAAGACAATGAGAGTTTTTCCATTGACTCGAGCAGCCTTTGGATGAGGACCTTGATCCTGATCCTGAAAGCCTGATTCACATGAGAAAGGCTACACAAGAAAAGATCAAATCCAGAAATCCTTGTTGAGATTGTACCCAATCCTTTCCTAGGTAAGTATTCCAAATTAAACGAATTAAGCCAATTTAGTCTGATTGTCTGCTCGCTATCCTGAACTTCACAAAACATTTCATGATCACACTGATTTATAAGGATAAATCCTTGGTCCTACACTTCCACACAAGTGTTTATGTTTGCACAGCTGATAAACTGTTTTTCTTCCCTCTTTATTTTGTCTAGGAGTGTTATCAGAGTGTAATTCATGAACCATTTAGTATAGACTTCAGTACATGTCACAGCTCACATTAAAAGCCTAAGGTCCAGTTATACTTAAAAGTGTTGTCTTCACCACAGAAAGTTAAGGTTTTCAAACTGTAATGTAGGTAAAATAAGCAGTACTTGCTTTTAGTAGCTAGTGCTTTCACATGCTGGTTTTGCAGGGCAAGGTGGGTTTTTTCAGTAGAAAAGGAGCTTTTTTTGGCCACTTTGGAAGATATACTTTATTAAGTTTGAATACGATGTCTTTAAACCCCAGTATTCAACCATAAAAGAAGAGAAAAATGCAACAATACAATATTTGGGCTTTGCAACTTCCTCCACATAGGCTGTATTTTCAAAGTAAATGCCATCTGAAATTATTTTATAAATTCCTATACATTACTCTGCATACAAACATACTGTCCAAGTGTAATTCTTTGACTGGGCAGTTATCCCTTGGGACACCTTGCTTACAAACATACAGCTGGAGAGCACAGTGTGTATCAAAATCTGTTGGATGCTACTACTGATAGACTCAACTCAACATGTTTATTTTGTGCCTGACAAAGCTTTTAATCCAAATAGTGTTAGCTCTTTTCTTCAGTGCACGCTATATGGTATATAAATAATATTTGATTGTCCTGGTGTAGTTACAACACAAAAAAATGCTTTTACTCATATGGTTTGTATTAACTTTACAAGGGAAATACAGTATATGGGGGAAAATATTTTTTTTCCTTGTATAACCATGTCTACACCCTGGCTGCTGCCACAGGACTATTTTGGTCAACACAGAGAATGCTACGGTCTTGATACGAATGGGGTCCGACGTGACAAAGAGCACAAGCAATACAGTAAGGAGTACTAATGAGGGCAATGGAGATACTACAGCTCCTTTAGCTCCACATTCAGCTTTGCACAAGATCTACTTTGGTGATTTCTGTCAAAGCTTTACCTTGTAAAGCTGTGCTGCCTCATTTTTAAGCACAGCCAAAACCTCAGATTGCCTCACAGAACTGAGTGCTCCAGGATCCATAAACGTCATTTCCCAGGATAATCCTTGACTTTTGTTTGAGTCTGTTATTTCCCACTTAATACCCACAGCTTTTTAATTGGTTATTATTATTTCTTATTATATTTGAAAATTTTAAGAGTCTCATAAGAAGCAAAAAAGGGGACATAATTAAAGAAAAATGTAGAGAATAATCCAAATCCATCGCAACTTTACAGATGCGACAGACATTGATTCTTGCCCTTGGGGAGGGAGACAGGAAGCTGTGGTGGGCCAGAGCCCTCAGCCATCATTTGACTGTAAAACATTCCCTTAGGACTAACTTTGTAAAATACAGTCACACAATAACCATCAGCAGCTCCTGCACGCAAACTCTGTGACGCAGACAGTACTGTTTCTGTGTTTAAGTTAGGATGATCTTTTATATTATTTTGATGCCAGTGTAATACAATGGACATTTATTTACTTGATTTAAAAACCACCATTCACCTGTCACATGACTTCAAACAAGTTACTTCTCTGTGCTGTTTTATCTTTTGATAGCCTTTCAGAACTTTAGTTCCTCTTCTAATCATAAATAAAAGTATAAACAGTGATGACAAGAAATGGAAGAGATGCAGTATGAGTACTGTACGTAGAGACTGAAAAAGATTATACAAGACAATCAATTTTTAAACAGCATCTGCACCCAGACTTAATACAAAATCAGGCTAATTTTATATGTATGGTTTCTTTTGTACCCCGTTTTAAATGTTTAGTTCTTTTGATTGGTTTGCTAGGTCAGTTCATATACTGTCATTCCAAGAAGTAAGTATAAGACCAAACTTCAGCTTTAAGTTAGATTATCACTAAAAATAAACAGAGGTTAACACAACATTCCTATCATTGACTTTGGTAGGTACTGAAGTTCATATAAAGATGGCATTACTACATCCTAATTGGTAAAAAATTTCATATGCTGTACTAAAGACTTAAGTATAGCTTATCATCATTAGACTTAAGGACATGCACAGACAGTTCCTTGAATGCCAGATCTCCTACTCAGTGGGCTATGCACGACGACAGCCAGACATGCTGTATAGTATCTGTAAGATACCCTGATCATACTGTTGATTAAAATTCAAGCTAGCTTTCAAAATACAGCTTTGAGACTGAAATGTCACTTATCATTAAGAGAGGATCTGTAACAACAGAAACGCAAAGATAAAAGAGGACCAGACTGGAAAGCACAAAGGGTCTCCCAGTGACTCCCAGTGCTGGAATGACTCTAGCCTGAATAATCCAAGATGGGTGACAGTCACAAAAAGGGTGGTAAACAGGAAAAGATCATGGAGGGAAAAAATAAACATATAAGGACTCAAGTAAGACAGATACAGAAATCCCATGCGCTAGTTGCTGTTAGTAGTTAGTGTCTGTGTGACACATTCACACCATAACAGGGTGGGTGGGGCTGTTTTTTGATCATTGCCTGATTGACGTTAATGACATTCTTCCAATGGCTGTGGCTTTCCTCATACCGCACCCAGGAGGGGTCAGAGGCACATTCCTCCTCAGTATTAATGTGAAAAAACATATTTTTAGTCAAGTTGTTAAATGATGCCAGGTGTTTGCTCTGGTTGCCTTAACTAGTCTAGCACAAAGCCCAGCCTGTGCTTCCCAGCAATGTGTAACTCAGCTCTTGAGATCACACCAGCTATCTGTTTTTAATCTAAGTCCAGCTACTAAATTGATTATACTCATCCCTGTGATAATGCCTCCTATGCAGTGGGAGACAGCAACATCTGTGAGTGTGGATACAAGCCCAGCATAGTATTGTGAATTTTCGTGTTTATTTGTGTTGCTTAGAAGCCTCATTTACAGAGCAGGAGCGTGTGTGAAAGACATAAAACAAAAGCATTGCACTTTCCATGGAAGGGTTATTTACCTCTGTTGCTTTTGTTATGTCTGCCATGAAAAGCCTTACTTCTGCCAGTGAAAAAAAGCACCAGAAATGGAAATGGGCATAGGTCCACTGCCTTAAATACAGCAGCCTGGTCTGAAGCAGCCACGCAGTCCAGATTATCAAAGCATTCTGCAAAATTGAAACCTTGGAACAAGTTAAACTCTGAGCTTCTGAGCCCAATTCCCAACGCCACTGAAAAACTCCAATTAACACGAAAAAAAGAACTCATAAGAAAGAAGTCCATACGAATGCACTGCTTGCTGTGAAAGTGAAAGTTGATGTTTTCAGATGCTGTGTACCCAATAAGAGGTCAGACCACCATGCCGAACACTCAGCAGATCCCAGGAAAGCTAATGGCAACTGTTAAAGCTCAGAATTCCTGAAAATCAGAATCTTTCTGTGTTAGGCCCCAAATTTTAGGAATTTTAGTTTATAAATAATTGATTCATGCCACACCCAAGTTTAATAATGGCAATGAATCTAGCAAAGTCAATGTGCTGAAGACTTCCAGAGACAGTTTCATAGCAGCTCTGTAGGATGTCCATGAAACCTGTACGCCATGGATTCACGCTACCTGAGTTACTATAACCGTGGCAAGGCTGGTGTTTGCATGTTCCATCCTGTTCTCTTTTCCACCCTGACAATCTCTTATCAGGATCAGTAACAACCCCAAGGAAGCAGAACTCAGACTGGGTTGTTGCAGTGCCTCCAAACGTGTTGCGCGGCAGGGGGCTGCACGGGGGGAGGAGGACGAGGGATACCTTCCTCTTTTCTCCCTTGTGCACACAGGGGTGATGGCTTAGCCCACACCTGATCACAAGACAGCCTGTCAGCTGATTGTATGTTGGCCAAACTGATGTTCCTTACACCTTGCAAAGAAAAGGTACGGCCACTTTTGCTTTGAGACACGGTAAGTACCAAGTTCCATCCATACAGATCCCTTCACAAACCACTGTCACGCAGACCTCAAGTGTGAACTCGTCTCACTCTGACAGGTACATCATTACGTATATACACAACTAGGAATCTTTCAGGCATAGAAATTTCTTCAGAGTCTGAAAACCTGCCTAAAGGTGTGGGTACAGATCTATTTATAGCAAGACAAATATTTGTTTAAACATGTAGAGGAAAAGAAGGCATATCTTTAAATTAATTAGAACACAGTCTGAAAAGTGAGATTAAATAGTGAAAAACTTTCATATAGATATACCAGATTAATTTCCTAGATAATATTTTCTAAAGCAGAGATCTAAACCAGTGTTTTAACAGTCTGTATACTTCCAAATTTTGCAAGAGCAGTTTTTTAATTTTTTCCATTTCTCTGGTGACCCAGTCACACATATGCATTTTCTCAGGATTACCACAGTGATTCCTTTGCGATGATGGTTCTATTCTGCACTTTATATTAAAGCGAACACTGAGGCTCAGAATGTTAATCATAAAAGAAGAATAACAGAATAATCAGTGGTTGCTTACAGGGCAGTGAAGTTACAGATCAACTGCTGAGGACAAATACCAGACACGAACCACTTCAGAAGAAGAGAGTCCTGAAATACTTAAACACAATATATTTCCCTTAACATAGTCCTTTGAGGTCAAAATCTTTTCTAAAACAAAATGTCTTCCATACAGAACACACTCAACATCTACGTCAGGCCTCTCTAGAGGAAAATGGGGATGGGGCACAGGCTTCGTCTGGGCAGCAGGGTTCTCACTGTAACTAGCCAACTTCACCGTGTGACTGAAAACACAACTTCTGTGCAAATCATTCCAATAAGCAGCTGTGTGCATTTTCAGCTACATCATATTAGTAGATCAGGTTCAATCTATTAAACTAAACTCAAAAAGTAAGAGCGGAATTTTGTGTTCATGCAGATATTAAGAAGGAAAAAACAGGTTTTATTATTATTTCTGTGCTAGCAGGATCTGCAGAACAACAAAAGACTGGGGACCATAAAATCACTTTTCCTGCACACAGGCAGTTCTAAAGAATCTCAGGCAGCTTTGCTTAGGATGTAAAAGGACATGCCAGCAGAGAAGTAGAATAGCTGAGGGATTATTATCCACAGATTATAGCTAGGCAAGATGAAGCACAAAGAGTGAATTATGTAGGAGCAGGACAGTCTATCTTTAAATGGCTTATGACTTTTTTGTTTGTGCTCAAAGTGGTCTGGGTCTCAGAAGAACTTCTTACAGAGCAGAACCAGAGCATGGGCTTGTTGTGTCTTCCAATCAGTTTTTTGTGGGCAGGAAAGACACAGCACACTGAGTGGGTAGCTCAGGAAGCCTGTGACCAGAGTGGGTTTCCATTTCTTCTGACATACTCAAGAGTATCTATCTGGACCATAAGAGTATTTTCTTTTTGGGGTCCAGTCAGACAGACCACACTCTGTTACAGCAATGTGCTATAGAAGACTGGAAACAGAAATAATTCACATTCAATCTCTACTTCCTGAGCAAAGCTTCTCCTGCACACGAAAAATCTTTCATCTAACAGCCTTGGTGGAGTCACTTACAAGCTACATTGATGACAGGAGTTTGGGGAGTTTGTGAACTGCCTCTTCCCATTGCTTTGCAAATCTGAGTCAGTCACACAAATAAGAGAGAGACAGGAAAAAATAGAAAGAGAGAAGTGGTTAAGGCATTCCTCTGTGACGCAAAAAGGAGTGATGTCAGAATTTGAGACCACAGACACCTCTGCCAAAATGAATGGGATTCCAGCAGGCTCCAGCTGGTCTCATGGTTTGTGCATTCTGCGTTGTTTCCTGGATACCAGCAATTCCCAGCTGTAAACTGAACAACCATTAACCCCTTCCCCGTTGTAGGTTTCCAGGCAGTCACTCATAGGGGGAAGTTTTTCCCTTGCTGGTGAAAGATTCCAATATTTCATAATCAGGCGTCTTGTATGAATCAATAGCTAGTTTAAAAATAACCCTTTGACCCCAGCTGCCTGGGAGAGCCATTAGAACAATGAAAAAAAGCTTTTAAACAAAGCAACATTTCTTATCTAATCCCTCAACTGCTTCTCTGCGCCCTTGAGTTTCATTCCCCATTTACTTGGGGCTTACTACCTTTTTCACTTTTCCAGGATTTCATTTTTCCTTTCTACTTGTTTTTTTTCTTCTTTTTCCCCCTCCTGCTTCAAGCTCATTGTTTTTTTTCTTCCTATCTCTGGAATGAGAAGATGAGGCATGGCTTTAGCTCTGAACTTAGACTGGGAATAGATGTGAAATCCTGGACCTGACATACAACTCCCTGAAATTTTTGTGAGGGAAAGCATCCAAATTCTTAATCTAGTGGCTGATTCCCTCCTGGCACAAACTGAAAACCTAATTTTGGATCTCAAAATGCTGAACTTCCCGAAAGTAAAAATCTAGGCATGGATTTTTTTGGCTGAACTAGCCCTCCCACTGCTGGGAGTGAACAAGAGTCTGAACTCAGGCCAGACCAAAATAATCAAACATCTGATTTATTAATCACTATTAATCAAATTGCATTTAAGTTGCACGGGCAGGTCCCGCCGCTCTTCTCTCTGGGTACTGACTGAAAGAATAGACAACCAATGAAAAACATATCACAGACTAAGACATCAGAACAAATCTCATGAACTGAGTACTAATCTTCAGAGCAGAAAGTATGAGCTACTTTGAAAATTGCTCTGCATTCAAGTAATGAAAAGACAAATGCATAAATCATGAGAGCAAGTTAAAATACAATTATTACATTTTTCAGCAGGGAGAGGATATACTTGTCCAAAACCTAAAAATTTAAACTAACTCCATTAAGAGCTAAATTCCATTTCTAGCCTGATCAGCACAAACTGCCGCTGCTGCCACACCAACCCCATACACACTCTGGTTACCTTATCTGGCAAGAAATGTGGGTCAGTGATTCCCAATCAATGGGCACAACAGTCCTGCTTGAGACAGGCTGCACTACACCTTGTGCTGATGCAATGAAGGACAGGCTCTCCTGTCACCACTGCATGGCACTATCAGGGTGGCCAACCTTACTTGCATGTTTCAAATTGTCTCAATAATCTGAGAGTCTAAGCAGGGCAAAAGTTGGGTTCTTTTTATTTCCTTTTTGAGTTTTTATGGTTTATGCATTCAAAATTTTCTCTACTAACATGAAGACTGATAATTCTTATATGGCTGGAAGAGTTCAACTTTAAGAAAAATAATAAAATATGAAATATGGAAATGTTGATCCTGCAACCTCATCTTCCTTGGCTTGTGGATAGGCCACAGTATCAGTGGTCAGATCCCCATTCACAAAACAGGCTTCAGCCCCCAGCAGTGTATCACAGGACAACTTCTGTGGAAGGTGAGCACGAAGACAACAATTCTGGCAATGCTGGAGAGTGTGGTTCTGCCACTGCTCCCCATCTTTCATAAGCCAGCTGCAGTCCAGCTCACAGTAAGGCTGCAATATAGTTACACAGACTCATGTTTTCCTGTTCCAATGTGTAAAACACCATGCACTAACCTATTTCATAAGATGAGAGTCAGTAGGCTTTATTCTGTAGAGCATTTTATTTCTTCCTGCACTACTGCATAGATGTATTATTTGCCACAAGCTCAAGCAGTGGGAAAGTGTAATTCCAGTTCTTCAAGTCTTCTTTAGAAGTAATAAAGGTGAATTTTCCTTCAGCAAGAGATGGATACAAGAAAGAAGGTCACTAAACTTAGCAAAATAAAGAGTGAAAAAGAATGTGATTTCTGGCTGTAGATACATCAATAGGAAAGTAGGAAAGGAAGGAAAAGAACATTTTAAGCTAAACATTATTGCTGGTGTAAGAACAAATAGGCATGAACTGACTACTGATAAACTAAGGCTGAAAATTAGAAGGCTCCCAACCAATGCAACAGTCTGATTCTAGGGCTGTCAAACACGGGAACAGCAGAGACCAAAACTCTAGCTTAAGGATAAAACTGTTAAGGCAATGAAAACAATTGTAGACTGTGGTACTTCTGAGAAGGCACTTGAGTCGGCATCCCAAGTAGTCCTTTGTAGGCCTATATTTCAGAAAGTTTCCCTTTTCTTTTTAGTTGCTTTAGCATAGCAGAGAAGCATTTCACTTTCATTTCACTTGCAGTAATGCTTTCATTTCTGAGACCAAAGAGGAAGACGAGAGGTTGTGTTGCAGTCCAGGGGCTATGACATGAAATGCTCGGCCGGTTTGACTTCTATTCCCACCTCCTCAGTCTCTCAGTCACTAGCTTCTTGCATGATCTTTGATCATTCTGTTTCCACCACTTTGACTCAGTTTATACCAGGTAAGAGCTAAAAATAGATACATATCTTTATTATTTCTACTGTAGTAATGCAGCAGAGCCAAACACTACATTTCATAGGGAATACAATGCCCATCCTCCAAAGCATTTGTTACTAGGTATATATAATAAGCAAATATTGGGAATAAGCATAAGTCAAAAGGAGTTGATCCTGATCAATATGATGAATATGATTAATCTCCATTATTAGCTTTGAAAAAATCTTTGGGATCTTTGAATCTGAGAAAAGTGACATCATTGATACAGGTTAAATTATCTCTACAGGGCCTAAAGATGGACACACAAATAGTAAATAACTAATATTAAATATGAAACTATGATAATGGAAACAGTATAAAAATCTGAATGGTAGAATTATAGCACAATTTAGAAGAGACCTCAGGAGGTCATTTAGTCCAACCCCCTCGCTCACAGCAGGCCAGCTCGAATCAAACTGAATAGAAAAGATCTCCAATAAGGCATCATGCCAGAATAGGCCTTTTAAATTCTGTGATCACCAAAGAAAGTACAGTTCTGCATGGCCTCAGTGACTCCTGAGCCAAAATTTCTGTGATATTCACTGTGATGTTCACACAGACCTCTGGGGTTCCCAGCTTGGTAGAAATTAATTTCATTTGAGTCTTGCTTTTAAAATCATTGCTTGTGCTATGATAATTATCAGCATGGAACCCCATAGGAAGATGCTGCAAAAGGCCAGGCAGATTAGTAGTATCAAGCTGTGTTCAAGAGCAGCCAGCCCAGCACACCATTATTAGTCACAGCAGAGATTAAACAAACCTGCTTGGCCTCTTTCCCCTTTGCTTTGTACAGATGTTCACAGATAAACCTATGCGGGGAGAAGCTGGAAAGAACTGAATGTCCTGTGGGAGCTCTTATCAAGACCAGGGAGTGAACAGCGAATAACCACTCAGCAAGTCACCTTCTAAGTGTAAAAAGCAGCTTGTTGTTTTAAAGTGTGTTAGTCATCAACAAATTGGCTGGAATGTTCTTCATTCCCTTAGTTCCCCCTCTCCAGTCTCCCTCTGCTGGGATTAGCTAGTTGTTTTTCCTTATGCTTTTTTATAGACAAGAACAAAAATCTTTTACCTCTTTTTAGAATCTAACTTGTGTCCTCTGTTTGGAAGGCTAACGTATGTTTGCTCTAACATATCTTTGTTCTTCCTCCTTTGAAGTGTAAACTCTTGTGACAGGGACTTTTGCTCATCCAGTATTTGTCTAGCATCAGCACAACCATCTTCACCAGAGTGTCCCTCCATTCCTGGCACTCCAACAGTAACTCCAAGCTACACAGTATTTGCTTCTGTGATTTTTCACCACTGGGAACAGACTCAGCTCCTGGCAGCTACAACCTGGTCAGAAAAGACCACCATCAAGGTGAACCCAGGGTGTCTCAGGAGATGTGGGACAGAGTTCTCCTGACTGTGCCCTTTTCTCTACATTCTCACTTCTGCACAAAGATGCAAAGATACATTTCCCAATATAACACAGTTACATTTTTTTCCATGTTTCTGGTATCAACAAACAATAGTGCAAACAATCTACACAGGATTGATTGATTAGACCTCTCTTAAAATGTGGATTCAAAAATATAAACACCAATTTCTGGTGTCCAGCCAAGCTGACCACAAACAGCAAAACAGACCCTACCCCATTGGACTGTCATTAATCCCATAACAGTGATTCCAATCAGCTTTTCTATTCCCAATTCATTCTGGCTTCAACTCCACAGCAGTAACACTTTATACCCTTCCTTTTTCGTTACAATTCCCTTCCTTTCTGACCATCTTCTGGTTCAAGGAAGAAGAAATGAAAGACTCATTTTTTCTGTATTCTGTTGGGATGCTAGGATATCCTGTATTGTTAGCAATTACAATTATTAATCATCTGTAATTTTAGAAGTACAGATGTTTGTTTAGCAAGTACAAAACGAGGACTTGGTTGGGACAATAGGAGGTAGATACTTCGCAAACCTCTACTCATAGTTCTTATCATGGTTAATTCTTCAGAATAGCTTCTTATCAACACTGCAATCACTGATTTATTTTTTTTTTTAGTTTGCCAATTTGGTTATAGCGTTTGACTCCCAACTTGATCTTGGGATCAACTCCTCTTAGGGAAAATGCCACCACTGCCCTCTCCTGTCCTTTCCTTGTCTTCTGTTTTCATTCCTTCTTTTCCCAATTTTTCATTAACTCTGGACTTACAGTCTTACGGATGTGACACAGAAGAATGCCTAGGAAATATTTTCTGCCTTCTTTGCCATATTTAAAAGCCCTCAAGACACGAACTGTCTCTTTTCTGCTTTTGTAGAGCACACAGCACGAGAGGTCTGCCAGGGCCACTGACTACCAGCGTAACGTAACATCCACTCCTGTGGCTACAGCACAGTCTGCATCGCTTTCCAGCTCTTACTTCTCGCTACTGCTAAAATAAGTTCAATGATATCAAATTGGCAGCATTAGGGTGTTGCTTCTCTGGCATTTCATACCAAAATCTACTTCTGAAAATCTCTTTACTAGATTGTGGAAGAACTTTGGGCAAGCCTCTGTACTTTATGGAGCAAGAAGAGCATTCTAAGAGCAAAGACAAGTTTTGGGAGCATCCCTTCTCCCACTGATCCTTGAAGATTTGGGTCTGTGCTGAATACTGATTAGTTTTGCTGAGAAATTTAACAAGTTATGAAATCTCCAATAGACACTGATAGCACAAAAAACTGAAAAATCATAGGCTGAATATGCTACAAAATAAGAGGTCAATGAGCATGCAAGAATGTAGGCAGTGATCATAAAGACAACTACGCACACAAACAGCTAATTCTGATTCCTTGCATGGACAAGGTGCCTTAGCTATACAAAATCTGGGAATCACATATAAAACTAGGCACAGGGCTATATGCATGTACCACAGAGCATGTGCTATACCTGCCCAGGGGCTGCTCTGGTGAAGGATAACCCTTAAAGTATAAAAGTCTCAGACTCAAAACTTCGTTGAAGAGAAGTTGTTACGCAGATACAGACTATTTGAAATGATTAGGAAAATATTAAACAGACATAATATGGCCAGAATCTCATTTTGTCCTGCATAAAAAGGAGATACTTAGCATTTTAGTCTAGTCTTCTCCAAAATAGTTGAGAAATAGCAGATTCCACATTCCACTACTGTGACATTGACTGATAAAACAAAAGATAGGGATGTGAAGAATGTATGCAAAGATATGTTCCTTCTGCTTCTGAAAACCTGGACAAAATCATGTAAATGTTACTTCATGCTAGGACCAACTGGAGGTCAAGACATACTCTAAGCATTACACACTTTAAGAAATCATTTCACCTGAAATGTACAAATGTAATTAAACAATAAGATATTTATGTTTCTTCCCAATTTCATAACAGGAGTTACTAAAGAGGAAAAAATGTCAAGACTCCATTTCTGATCACATAAACACCAAAGCTCAATAAGCAGGCAGACAGGAGAATGTAGCTAAAGTCCTAATCATGTTTCTGGGAATGGAAAGGATTAAGAGCACTACAGACAACATCTGGACATAAAATCAAAACATCTGGGCACAGTATTCACCACTACCATACTGGTTCCATTCCTATCAGTGTTACTTATTGGCTAGAAATAGCTGGGAATAGCAGACAAAAGGTCAGTCCAGTGCATTTGAAGGATAGATACTACCTCTGCTTTGTCAGGTCCCTGCTTCCCAAGTCTTTCTTCATTTGGAGCAGCAGGCACTGGCAATATCATGTATCCGATTCCAGGTACGAGAGGACCATACATCACTTAGTCAAATAAAGACTCCAGGGGTAGCAGCAGTGAGGACAACCACAAAAACACAGGGAAATTCGAGATCTAAGTCCCTGAGGCTACAAAATATGTAAAAATACTTTCACATATGACAACAATAAGATGATACCCGTGACACATCTGGACACTACTTCTCTGAAGTAGATTTATAGGTCCAAAGACTGAAAGAGCCAGAAGGGAATACTAAGGTCCTCTAATTTGACCTGAATACAGAGGCTGTAATTCTTCTTAAGCCTAAACTAACACATGCACTCTTGAAAGATACCTAAACGTATTGTAAATGTTCAAAACCTGGTGCAGCCACTGCTGTCCCTGATAAACAACTACAATGTTTAATTACCTTCACTGCTAGCAAGTTGTGTATTATTTATTTCAAAGATACTTTTTCTTTTTTTTTTTTTTACTTTTGCTTCTGGCATGAAATCTTGTCATGTCTTTGTCTGCACAACTGAAATGCCCTAACTATTGCATGTCTTCCATTGTAAATATTGCAGGGTGGTCAAGTAATTTCTAAAATCCTTGCTTTGAGATGAATTTAACTTCCAAAATTTGTTTACCAGCTACTGGATTGTTTTTGTCTTTTCAATGCCCCTTCGGGATTTTTGCATCCTGCTTTGAGTAAGTGGACATCAGAACAACACATTGTGTTTAAATAACAGCATTATTAACATGGAATCATTTTCATTTTTCTGGAGGTCTCATGGCTTTGTAAGCCATGAACAACTGTGTAACTTAAGGTGACAGCCTGGCTCTTCAGCCACTCCGGTTTCCTGATTCTGTGTGTTGAAATTATGTTGTTCTGGGAAGTTTTGGGTTTTTTAGTTTTTGTTTTTTTTCTTCGCGGACATTTTTTTGTGTGCTATGAAAAGAAGCTCTTCATGAAAAGTTAGAGAACAGTCTCCCTTGGCTCCTTTCCAGTTCCTGGAGGTAAAAGCATGACAAGCAGTGTTATAAGCAAGGGCAAATAAAACTGACAAATAATCTTTGCCAGATTTTTCCCAATTAGAGTCTATCAGTCTTTACAATGAAGCCCATTATTCATCCATAAACAAAGTCCAATTATATCTCACTAGGAAAAAGGAGGGGCAGGTGCTTCTACATTCATAATATAAGCACTAGTAAGATGGAAGGGCTTTGGTTTTAACTGTCTTAACTCTTTGTAAGCCGCAGCTGTGTTGCAATAATTATAACTCTGAATAACTGACCAGAGAATCACTGATGAGCTTTGATGATACCCATCACTCAGAAGCACAGTATACCAAATCATTTCTAGTGCAGCTTCTGGCACCATATACAGTCAATATCCGCGCAAAGAACAACTGAAAATATAAATGGGGCAGTTAGAAAGTTCTGTGGCTACGGTCACTGTCAAGCTCTTCATCACACAGTTGACTCATCACTGCCTTCAGGGTAGATGTACCCTCAGAGATGTACTCTCTGCTCTCCCTAATATAACAATTCTGGATGCCATGGGAAAATCAGGGATTTCAGAAAATGGCCAGGCTCATGGCTTCCCATAAAAGCATCTCCATGTTTTATTTTCAAAGACAGACCATTGGCCTGGCCCAGGAGGGTATTTCCTGTGCTCAAACATTATTATTCTGGGGTTACTTATTAAACACAATGTATTCAGAGAGCTCTGGATCATAGCCGTCATATTTTATGTGTAATATTTATTTCAGTGAAGGCAGTTCCATTTTGAAATTATTTTTCATTAAGATACATTAGTACAAAACTTCTTGTGACTATCTTCTGTCATTGAACGTGATTCACCACTCTACTAGTACAGGCCATGATTCAATTGGTCTATCTTTTTTTATTACAAGTCTTATTTTAGAAACTTGGCAGTCCTTAATCCGTTGGGATTAGATTTGATTACAAAACTAATACACTGGATAACTATAACCTGTCACATAAAACAACCACTTGCCCTCATATGGTGGTGGTGTATTTTATTTCAGCGTATTGAAAAATTGCAGTGCATTTTTTTCTCACTTTGTGTTTTTTATGTGTCACATTGTAAAAGCAAACATTACATTGCATGTGCTATTAAAATAAAATTCTTCTATTTCTGCTTTGTATTCATAAAGAAAGTTACCTCACTGCAAGTGGAAATTGTTCAGTGTTTCTAAGGTGCAATGCCACAGGTTGATATTACATACATCAAAATTTCCTGAGTTCCTGTGGGACTAGAGCAGATTTGCGTGCTAGCCCTCTACATCTGGAGCCACACATCTGGGAGACAAAATTAAAACCAGAAGTTAAGCAATTTGTAGCTTCCCAACTATGTAGCTAGAATTTCCAAAGTGACAGGATGTTGTGGTATCTCCGTGAAAGCTGTCCTCACCTTGCTGATGAGTTACAGTTCCTGTAATTTTTGGCCACATGGCACCATGTGATCTCATGATGTCCAATAGTTTCACCAAGAGAATCACAGTAGGATAACCCAACTTGGCTTCTGGTGGCTACAAAAAAGCTTGCTAATCACTGTTTTAGAATGTGCATGTCAAAACATCTACTACATATGGCATTTGTGTGGCTAGGTTTCTCCTTTTTAAGAAACTAAATATAGATTTAAATGCACTGGGTACTTTACTGAGGCATTGCAAAAGTGTCCTGGATCAAAAATGGCAATGTAATTACAAACATATAGCTGTTCCCACCGATATGATTGGATTTCTTTTCCTACGGGGCTAGTAAAAGAAATAGTAAAAAGGAAGTGGTGAGATGCAGGCACCTCATATGTTGCTGATAGCCTCATGGCAAGAGTTTACACACATTATCAGAGACTACAGGACACAGCATTATGTTTCTTCTTTTTCTTTTTTCCTAATGACAAAAACAAGAAGAGGAAAGGGAAGTGACAAATTGCATATTTAACTGTTTACTTATCTTAGCAAGGGTCTAATAGCCTGTCTTACCTACTATAGAATCTGACTGCTCAAGACAGTTTGTTGTAAAAAATGGAGCTACTTAAGAACTGCTACTCTAACCGACACACTGTGATAACTATCTAAGATAGGTGTTACACTTTGTTACACGTCACCCAGGCTCTGGGCTCTGTAAAAGAATTGGAGCAGCCTAGATTGCCTTTGTTCAGGAAATCAGAGGGAGGGTCTGTACTGAAAAGGGAATGGAACATCTCAATAGTTTCATAATTTTGTCAGTCTACTGAGGAGCTTGAGCACTTCTACAAAAGGACTTTGAAATCTGGGCTACAGAGAAAGATCCCAGGTCAGAGTTAACTACGGTATCCCCGCTCTTAAAATTTTAAGCTTCTTAGATTTCATATTTTTTCTATTAAAAATACTGGTTTAGGAAGAAGCAATGTCGTCTAGCAGTTCGCATACCAGTGTGGAAATTGGGAGAGATGAAAGTTTATGCTTGCTTCTGCTACTGAGCACAACTGAACAAGTCTCTTGCCTCTCTAGCCCTGCTTCCTCTCCTAATATTTTCGTAATAAAGCAGATGATTGTCTCTTACTCAGTTTTGAACAATGATGAACCTCCTGAAGACAAGTCCTGCTTGAATCAGCTGGGGACTCACTGACGTTAGAGGACAAATTAATAAGTTAAATACTATAGAGGTTTTGTTTCTCTTTTTTGCTGGTAGCCCAGCAGAAGCAGCAGCTCTCCCCACAGCAATAGGCAGTGTACAAGTCGAGTTTATCCAAAATAAACAACATTTTGTAATACAACATGCATAAGCTTCACTTTCTCTTGCCTAATAAAGCAAGCTCAAACTTCATGAGGTTTCCCACCCTCACCAAAACAAGGTGTTTATACTACGAATGTTTTCATTTTGTACAGAATAATGGCAAGACCAATAGGAAAGTATTGGACTAAAGCGTGGTATTCCCCTTCGCGATGTGATGTGTACACTGTAGAGTGTCACAGAAGAGCCTGTGAATAATTCCTACAGACTTCCATATGAAAACAGAATTTACAAAGAATTTTCTTATCCCCCCAGCACTCCAGGCAAGAGTAAGGCATTATTCAGAGAGGAAGAATACCCATAAACCAGTCAAAGGATATTGGGTTTAATCCTGCTTATGCCATAAACACTCAGTGTGACTTCGGAGAAATCATTTAAATCTAATTTTTATTCAGTTTGTTATGGACTTCTGTGACAGCCAGTATCTGTTTGATTTGTCCTTAGTTTCTTTGTTATTTTCCTTTAAAAAATAAGTGACTGGGTCTGAAGAAATCCCGTGGAGGGAGTGAGAAATTGCTTCTTCCCTTGAGGAGCAATTGAGACTGGTCTGGGACAGAAGCTTCCAGACCAGAAGAAACAAGATGACAGACAAATGGGAGCGAGACAGTCACAGCAAGGAGCTCCGAGCCTGCAGCTCAATAGTGAGACTACTGAGAGAGATGATTGAGCAAGCACCCAGGGCTCAGAGGTGATGGGAAGGGACCAGAGGAGCCACTGCCCACATAGTGGGCAGGGGAACTTGTTAATAAGTTCTTTTTATTTCTATTCTGTCTTAACTAATTATTTGGAGTTTTCTTCCTTTAAAAGGTTCAGTATTTTAATTTATACTCTAACACAATTTGGCTTTTTTTGATTTCTTTTGATCTAGCTAGTCTGGGCCCCTTGGTAACTTTGTCAAAAAAGTTGCCACAATTTACAGAGTAACTCTAAGGATTCGTTAGTGTTTCAGTGATGTTTGAATTCTGCAGATGGAAGAGCCTGACTCCTTTGGCCTCTGCCTCCCTCCGGCAGAGTACAGCCTCTGGATACTGTTTCTTATAAGAAATACTAGTTTGCATCATGATCAGAGTCTTCAGTTTTGATTTCTTTTCTTTTCTCTGCAACTGTTGATTATTGGTGCTGGTTTCAGTTACTAAGATGACATGAAAAAGTTGCAACAAATTTCTGACAGAACTGAGTCGAAGTTAGGATGAGGTCTGTGCAGGCTTTTTAAAGCCTTCTGTCATTGCTCTTTTTTCCTTGCTCTTGAAGCTGACCGATAGACTTTCACTAAGCACTAAAATGGCTTGGAGCACCCAGGTATGGCTGTCTTTTTTTCCTCAGTGATAGAAGGCACCATGTTGAAAGGCGTACCATAATTTTACACTCTAGCCACACAAAAAAATAAGGCATTTGAAGATCAGTTCTCCAGATGAACTTAGCAAGTATTTCTCCATGAATTTCAAGTAAATATGTATATTTAAGCTACCTTTGATTCTACAAGTGGAATTCCAATTTAAGTGCCCATAGCAAATAAAATCTAAATTTAGTCATTTTAGGTGAAAGAATATAGGCTAGAAGGAAATTTTTTCCCAATGCATAAAATCAGACATGCTCACTAAAGTAATTTGCAGCATATAATGGTGAATCACAAAATGTTCACACCAGTTTACATATGAAGATGTAACCTGAAGCATAAGATAGTTTGCAATAACAAAGAGAGTTGATATTGTGCCTATGTCAATATTCTTAGAGGTATTGGACCAGTAAAGAAGTGACACAAATTGAAAGGAGATGCTGACAGCAGAAAGCATCAAAGTAGAATTATTCAGAGGTAAAGGACAATTTGACAGGTTTTCATGACTGATACCAATGCTAAAAGAGGCATCACATATGAAATATTCAAAACAAAGAAAGGCCGTATCTTGGTTATCCAAGGATAGTACATTATATCGAAAAAGCTCTGTTAGGAATAATGGTCAACCTCTGTTATTAGATACTTCATTTCACTGAATTGCTTCTTTTTCTTTCCCCAGCTAGAATATCACTCTGGCTACCAAAAACTTTCTTATCCCAAAACTTAAACGTGAAACAAACATGTTTTCACTACAAAATAAAAATCCCATTGTGAGAAAAGAAATTTTTTACATTCGTTTGCTCTAAATATTCAAAGAAACATTTTGTTTTCCCAAGAGTTCATGAAAAGAAAATCCAACTGGATTTCAACATGGACAAAGATAATTTCTAATTAGAATTAACTTGAAGGTTTAGGACAGCATGTTAAGTGTTTACCGTGTGCTTAAATCTCACTGAAGTGAATTATATATAGCTGCATTCTTAAAATTAAGCACACGATGTAGAGCTGTCTTGAGCAGCTAAATACACACTTTGGTACTTTCCTGAATCAGAGACACAGTCTGTGGGATTTTCTTTCATTAACTGATTCACAAAAAGGCATGTACACATAAATGAACCTTCCCTGTTGACATACCTGTCAGCAGTTATGAAAGCCAGTGTGTAACACTTTAGAACACCTGGACAAATAATCTTTCATAGTAAAATCCTTCAACTGTTTTTGCTTTATACACCAAATATGATTGTTTATTTTCTTTGGCAACTGCCCTGATTAAAGTGGAACCTTGCTATAAACTAGGAGAATCACAGTTTACTATGTTAATCTTTTTACTGAGAACTTTTGATGGTCCAGAACTGAAGTAGCTTCATTGTCAGGTTCTTTTGGAACACAGAATGCTTTGGTTTGTGTCCTTTTAAATCACCATGGGAAGCTATATGCCATGGGTACCACACAATGCACAAATTAGAAAAACCTAAAGTTAAGGTACAAATCCGGACACATACAACACTATTGTCACTATTAGTCACTGCAGCATTAATGCTTTGTCAAGATCCCCGTACAAATCAAGTGACAGATAGACTTAAAGAATTAATTTGGCTTCCTAATATCTCCTAATAAAAGACAGAAGTAGGAGTGAAGCTAGAAGCACAATGTGTTAAGAAGTTTTATTAATTATGGAAAGATAGGAAAAAGCTTTGGGGAAGGTAAGCAGCCTGCAAACTTCCTGAGCTGCATCTCTCACCATTTCTGTAATAGCTTAGCTCCAGTTGTCTACGAGCGTATTGCGTGTGTCGTGTGAGAGAGTATTTGTGTGTATCAGGCATGGAGAACAAGGCTAACTTGGGTGCCCCTAGGGCTAGTGCCTTGCCAAACCCACCAGAAGGGGACCTTAACCGTGGAGGCAACCAGGTGAGATGGCAGCAGTGGCCTAACACTGTCTGACCTGAAAATTATATGGAGTGAAATGGGGAGAAGCAAAGATGAGAGCAGCAGCGTACCCCAAACAGCACTGAAGGGGACAGGATGAACAAGTAACTGCTCTTACACAAAGAACTGCCTGTACAAAAGACACCTGGGGTCTTTGGAACTGGTAAAGAGACAGACGCTTTTCCTGTTGGGTAGGCCAGCAAGAAGTTGTGCTGTGCTTCCATCATCTCTCTTTCCACTTTTGTTCCCACTTTCCCAACTGCGGCTCAAGCACAGCAGACACAAGCACGCATACACAGTGGGGCAGGCTGCAGGCAGCCTCCAGGCACTGAGGAGAAGCACTGTCTGTGCAGGGGGATGGAACTAAATACTATGAGATAATTCAGCTCTCATTTGGCAACTGCTGTGTTTGTGCTCCCCGATGTCTCTATGGTTTATTCCTTGTATAATTTCTGGAACACTCCTTCTTATCTAGTTCTACATTATTAGATATTTACAGATCTACCACAACTTTCTTATAGTAGTTAATCCTTAGTTTCCATTCTGTCCCTATTAAGATCTTTATCTTTGTTCATACTCATCTGATAGTAATTCCATGATAAAGATACTTAACCTTATGTTAAATGCCATACAAATTCAAACTAGTGCTTTATCTCTACTCCTTTTACTGCTTTTGCTTTAATTCTATTTAATTCAATTTAAGGGAACTTACTGTTTCTTTACTTGGTTTGCAAGTACCTGAATAGTTTCCTTGCACATCCTTCATCTGGAAATATCAAACTCTTAACTATCTCCATTTCCTCCTTCATGTTTAATCTTTTCACATGTGACTGCCTCCCATTTCTGAAGTTACTAGCCCAATTTTAACAAGAACAGGATCTGTATTTTAACTAACCACACAAGTCATCCTTTATATAGTGCCAGAGACATCATAAAGATCACATTGGGACTGTAATTTTTACTGCCATATTTTTCTTTTATATAGAAATATCTATATCTATTTCCTTTTCAATTTTAAATTCCACTGTACCTTGATCAGTCTTCACTGACTGAGGCTAATGAAGCCCTGTACCTTGATAATATTCTTGATCTTGAATCACTCCTTATTAAGTGCAGATTCTAAAGTTACCACTTCCTACACACTCACAATAAGACCAGGCCGTTTTTGCTTCCGTAACTGGTATAGATTTTGTGCTATTGTAAATATAATAGTCTTTTTCCTGCTTGTCTGAGAAAGTATGTGAGGGATCTAAAGAGCTGAATGGAAATAACTACTACACGAGCTGTTATGTATCCCTTGGAGAATGTTAGCCAAAAAATCACGGTAGCTGAATAGACACTGGACATCTCCCAGTCTGGGCCATGTGCCATGTCAGTTATTAAATCATGTACGTTGAACCATCATTCAGTTGTTTTCAGGAAAAATGATGTAAGGCACAAAAATGCCACATGGCAATAAAGATTACGTTAATCCCTTAGTGTTTGGCGGGGGTGAGGGCTGCAAGTCATGTATTAATATACTATGTTGGAAAATCCTGGTTTTCAGCAAAAAAAAGATTGCAAAATCCTAAATTTGGTACTGACTCAGATTTTGAGCCAAGAGGAAGACAGCATCCTTTAACAGATTAATGGATGCTGTGCTTTGTGGCAGACTGGATTGCTGTGTTTTCTGTTGGTGCTCACCCAGTAATTCAGGCTCTCTTTTCCACACAGCTCTCAGTCGCAACCTGAGGATGATCTGTTTACTACTGTCAATCTGTGTGAACAATACAAGCACTAGACAATATGGTCTAAAACCTAAAGCTAAAACCTAAATTTCTTCAATTTTACAAAGGAATTTTCTCACAAAGAGCTTGAATGCTCGGTTATCTGACTCTTTCTACGTGTGATAATGACACACTGAACTAACAGTGGAATAAATTCTTAACTGAGGCAGATGGACTGTTGAGCTACTTCATGTGTCTAAATAAATGAGACCATAGAAATTGTGAAGGACTTCTGGAGGTTGTCACTCAATCTCCTGCTCAAAGCAGGACTATCATCAGTGCTAGATCAGGTTGGCTGTGGTTTTGTCTGAGTCTTGAAAACCTCCAAGAATGGGAATATCACCAGTGATCTGTTCCTGAGTACCTTCTTGGTGAAGATGTTTTTCCTATGTCCAGTTTGAACATCCCAAGCTACAATTTGTGATCATTTCCCCTTTCTATACTGTCTACCGCTATAGAAGAGTTTGGCTCTGTCACCTTCACAATTCCCTTGCAAATAGTTTTAAGCTGCTATGAGATCCCCCTCCCTGCCTTCCTCTTAGTCAGGTTCAGGTTTACAGATAGTGAATAGCTTTGCAGGCAAGCACAGGGAAGCCATCTTGGTGTCTTTTTTGTCCTTTGTAAAAACAATCAGTATCATTCAAAAACTGAATACAATGATGAAATAAAACATGTGTTTTGTGGGATTAGCATGTGAGCAGCGTGACGTATTGCCCCTAGGTACACATGTGGCCTGCATTGTAAAGCAAGATCAGCAGTTATAATCTAATCAGGCCTAACTTGGTCTTGGAGTAACGGAAGGACACTTCATTTGTTAAAATTATCTGTGGGAAGTTTCAACTTTGACAACACAGCATTTTCCAATCATATCTAGCCTCTGACCCAGGGAGACAATGTACCCTTGTCACATTATACATTCAGCCCATAGTCTTGCAGCCAGACACAGCCAAAAAAGGTAGGTTGAGTCTGAGGTGGCTCATGTGATAGAGGCATCTCAATTTCAACACGTTCTACCTCTAACAGCTTGAAATACAATGTCCTGAGCAAGTTAGGAAACCTTGAGCAGAAGCTAGAGCCACTATAATTTCAAAGTCAAGCAAAAGTACTCCCCACCACACACAGAAGACCCCCAGTCAGGTATGATGATCCACATCACTTTTAAGTGGTATGGATAAGGACGAGCTCTTATTGTGCAAATTAAAGCTAGTGAATGAAACCACACTAGGGGCTGTTATTTCTTTCTGTCTGTCAATCTGAAGTATTTGGTAAACCGGATAGAGCTGAGAGATTAGGAAGGCCATGAAAGCATTTCCTTTTTGCAGCTGAACTTACTGAAAAGCATTTCTGCATTCTAAGAAGTGTGTGCACAGTTCTTACAGGCAGGTTACTAAAAATGCCCCAACACACCACACTTGCTTGATTTCCTGCTCACTCCTTTTATTCACCAAAGTTTCACACTGAATGCTGACAAAGAACTACCAAAGACCACAGAAAAGGAAAAGATAAATCTTAACATCTGTAGCCCAGTCACACAGCATAAAAAGAACATCCCTTTTAACTGCACAAGGAGGCCATGCTAGATGGTATCATCAGACACAGTCGTTCTATTTTATGCACACAGTTTAATAATGAAACTAACTCAGTTAACTCAATAAAGTTTATGTTATGCTTACAAGAAAAAGCTATTGTATTATTAGCTCACATGATGTACTTAAGTCCTGTTATAATTTTTTTCAGGTACTTTTTAAAAGACTGAACACTGTGAATACACTATGTAATCAGGCACTATAAAATACTATCAGGTTAAAAATTGCATAGAGAACTTCACCAGCTGCCAAAGTTGCTTGAAAATTGTTCAGTTTTCAAAAAAAAGTATAATTTTTCCTGCAGAACATAGTGCAGTAATCTCCTCCTCTAGCTTTCTATGCAATCCATATAAACCATTTAATTTCATGCAGTACTTTTTCCAGGATAGCAAGCATTAGAGTGGGACTACTAGAACAGCCAGGGCTGGATTCTGGCCATAGATCCTACCTTTGTCTTGCACACTGGTATGAAGATACCATCAAAAATTCTCGGCCCTCAAATCTGAAAATAATTTTGTCATGTGAGAAGCGAAATGTGAACAGAACTTCCAAAGAAATGACCTCAGGAGAATTCAGCTGCATCCTTCCATGTCTTCACAAGAATCTTATCATGGAATTCATAACATTTGAGGTTTTTACACCACAAGTGACCTGCGCTGATATTTAGAATATTTGAATCTTTATTCAGCTTCAGCACTATTAAATGTAGCAGCATCAAAATATTACGGCAGTCTCTGCATAGAAATAAGAAGTCTACCGTAATTCCAAATGTATTGACAAAGTGGCTGTTAATGGTAGCTATCAATTTCTCTACAGGAGTATACTTCATGGCCTGCTTTCTTGCTAGGCACTTCTTGGATCCCTTATTTGTTTATTCAAGATGGAAGCAAAAATCAAAACCTTCGTGATTAACTGTGAAGTAAGCATTGGATGAAATTAAAACAACTACTGTTTTTTCTTTTCTCAACACATTTAAAAGTGTGCTTGATCCTCTTCCACAAAAGGGAATCTTGAGACTGTCTGAAAGGTGCTTTACCCTGTTACTCCTTATTGCTGTCTGCTTTGTCTGTGAGAGGCACCTACACACATCCTCCCTGCCAGCAGGTGCAGTAAAAAGGTGTGTCTCCAAGTCCCAGCCACTGCTGTAATTCAATATGAGCTTTATAGATGGAAATACCACCAGAGCAATGAAACAGCCAGTGCTGTCAGCACACCAATTAAGCTGTCAGGATTATGATCTCTACCCCTTTCTACATAATCATTAACTCTTTAGTTTCTTCCTTGCATAAAATCTAAATTTTACTGTGACCGGTAAAAACACTTTAGGAAACTTTAGTAGCCCAGATGAAATAATTTTAATTCAAATTGACATTGCCTTCCCCTGACTACAGTCTATTGTTACCTGGTTCACATTTCACTTCTAATACGGTATTCCATTTCCCCTGCAGTTTAACAGACAAGGATTCTTTAGGCTCCTCCATACTAAACTGCTTTCTGGTTTAGATTAGGGGAATAACAAACCAGGAGAAAACAGACAGACCTATATAAGGGGAGAGCATAAATTTAATATACATTTAACATGCTACTGTCATAAATGAAGCTTACAGTCTTGGATCACTATCCATTTTATTAGGTGCTCTACAAACAGAAAAAGGATTTCTGTCTCAAAAGAGTTTATGATATAAAACAGTGTCCAGCATATGGCCTCTGTATGGCCCACACGGATAATTCATCTTTGGGAGAAGCTGTGGGTGGGAATTTCTCTGGCAGTGGCAACCTCTTCCTAGCCACATCATTTTCCAGGTGCTTTCAGTCCTCAGCTGGAGATTGGTGCACTCACTAAAAGCACATGTGTAGTGCAGCTGCTCTGTAAACACATGCACAGTAAATTTGGCACTTCAGACATACCACCTACTTAGTAAGTCTCCTGACCACAAGGAATGTCATATGAGAGAAAAGCCGTGGGACAGAGCCTGGCTCTGCCGCCAGGTTAAGTACAGAGATTCTTAACCAGAAATCCCTGAGCTTTACCTCCCCAGGGAGCTAAAGTAAGAGCGATGGCTAGAAGTATAGTGGCATTTAAGGGAACACTCAGAACACAGCGAGGACAATGAAAGCAAAGGTGCAACCATCTGTTCTGTAGTTGCTAAGAAGTATGAAAAAGAAACATTAATTTTTGCTTTACGTAAGAAAACCCTTAAATCTCAGAGCTGGTTTTTTTTTTTCCCCCCTAAATATTTGGACCAAAATGTCCATTTAGAGATGAAATCTCGGTTCTGCAATTTTAAGTGATGCATACACAGTCTAAATGTGGGAGAAGAAGGCTGTGTAAGGGGAATAAAAGAACGGGAAGAGTGAACAAAAGCATCCTATGCAACTGCATAATTATCATGACATGAGGAAATGGAAAGGGCTAGCAGTTTGTCTTCCTGGAGAAGAGAAACAGTGCAAGTTCAATTCAAAGTAAAGTCTGGTAAAACACTCTGCTTGGTATTAAGTAAAGTAGTAGGTACTTGCACTTGTATTTTATACATCCCAGCTGAGAACTGGAATGAACAGATTGTACAGTACAGAGGAAGATAAACACACAAAAGCAAACACTCCCCTCAACTCTCTCACTCTCTGTCAAATAAAAGGTTCCATGAAATGCTTCAGTCAGCATGTCTTAAAGGTAAATACACATTTTAAGCTAGAGTCTAATCCAACAAGATTTATACTAGAAAGTATTCATTATTTCACTTCTGTAACAGACCAGGAGAATGCCTTTCATTCTGGAAATATTTTACATCAAAAGGCGAAAGCACGGAAGTAGATCCTCAGCTAGAGTAAGAAAACATTGCTTCAGTAAAGTAACCAGAGCTCTACCACTTGACTGGTGGAAAACCTACAGCAAAGCTACAATTGAATAATAAGACAATTATTTTTCTATATGAGTTGTGAGAGTACTGAGATCATTATCTTTTTCTAACAGATATAAACAATACTTAAAGATCTATTTGCAAAATGAAACACACAAACTGATGAGATAGATACTCTGTGGAGGTGGAAAAGACTTTATGATCTCTGACCTTCACTTTAACTGCCTTCACTTCATGAAGTGCTGCTACCTATAACATTTTATATGTGTAAGTCAGCCAAATGCTAAGGAAAACTATACAGGCTTAGCTTCAGAGCATGAAAGCAATTTATCATCAAAAGAACTAGATGAAGAATGCAGAATTCCCTGTTATTGTAATTCTGTACTGTAAATTTTGCTGAAATATTTCAAGAATATAACTTTTTTTCTTCTATACTGTTGGAAATTAAAGATGTGCATTTTTTTCATATTCATGTGAAGGGGGCTATGCAGAAAACAGAACTCTGATAATCCTGGGGTTCTACCGAGACTCATCAATCCTAGAAAGTGACCTTTCTCTAATTGTTTCACAGGAAAACTGCTGCAAAGTATTTTCAAGAAAAGAGGCTCTATTTTTGTCTTTATCCAGGTCCAAATAGTATGTTACACCAGTGTAGGCTCTTAGCTTTCAGTGAGAAATATTCCACATATTTCATAAATTTAAGTGACAAAGCACTGTACCTATTACCAGATCAGGCTCTGAGTGCTAGAGAAATTATGCTGCTACTACCCAGCCTTGCCCTTTGTGCAATTCATTTAAAGATTGTTTTCCAAATATTTTGGGCCATTACTATAATGAGGGAGAAATTCATTAGAGAGTAAATTCTTATATGCAGTTGCTGAATTTGGGGTTTAGCTGTAACTAATTGTAATCAGCTGAACAACACAAAACCAGTATATAATGCAAAACAGAGCCTGGCAATGAGGTAAAAGGCAATTGAGTCAAGCAAGTATAAAAATAGTGTGAAACTGAAAACCTCCTGCCAGACAAAATGAGTTAGAAAAGGGTTAAACAGCAAAGGAAATGTTGATAAGACTCGCACCAAACCTGGGGGTGGGGAAAAACTGCTCAGATTTTTTCTGGAGATTTTACTTCAAAGTGTTACCTACAAATCTCCTGTCAAGGGCTGTTAAAAGCATTCTTAGAAAGCGCCAAACACAACAGCTAAAAAGTAAAGGACTAACAATATAGTCGGGATCTAAGATTTGCTTTCACCTGAATTACTTGCCCTCAAGTGAAATTCTGAAGAAAGCCACTATTTTTTGTGCCGTATGCTATGTAAAACATGATTCCCTGCTTGCAAACCTAAGCAGTTCTTTACATGGAGAGAAATATCTCCAGAGGTTCTGCCACCATCCTGTGCCAGGTCTATCGATGTGCCAACTGGCTGAGTTCCTCATGCCTCCTTCAAACTCTTCCCTACAACACGTGGTCTGCCCTCAAAGTTCATGGGAGTTGCTATATCTTTCCTTTTAGGAAATGTGGTTGTTCAGATTTTTGTTGAAGTGCTGGCTTGTCAAAAAAGCACAGAATAGAACTACTCAGTCTGTCATAAAATCATTCCCATGGTAATGTAGGGTTCCATCTTAGAAGTATGATGCTCTTCAAACCAGCCTCTTCTTCCCTGTTTCTGTTACTGGTATTGATTCAGGATGTGTTTTTACTCTTACCACTTCCTCCATCCTATTACGTATGGTCCAACTGGATCTTTACAAAAAGGTTTGCTGATGGTGGAAGACCTTTCAGCATTCTCTGGTCACACCTGTGTGGCCTTTTTCTCTGCTACTATTTTGCAGAGTGCCCCACTTGAGAAACATTTGGTTCTCTGACAATCAGCTTTTTTGTCCTAGTGCCTCTCGCCACTCCCAGTGCTCCTGTATTGTGGGAAAGGGATTCCTTCATGTCTGCTCTACTTTCATCATTAATCTCTTGGCTGTTGACTCAGCCTTATATTTATCTTATTGAACGTGGAGATCTGTTTCTAAATTCAGACTTTCCCTCTAGCTGTTTTCCTCTCTTAAAAACTCCTGTCCTCTTCTCAAACTCTGGCAAGAACTCCTAGTAACCATCCTCTCTGATTTCATGCTGAGAATTTTCTAATGTTGCATTGCAAGCAGACTTACTGTTTGCGCAGTCAAAGGCAATAGATGTGTATGTCAACAACCATAAACTTCAGGTGATAACATCTTTTTATTTTCACAGGTTTCTTATCAACACATGGTATTTATCTACTAACCTCAGAACTGCTTTATTGTAAACCCCAGCAGTGAGTCCCATTTCTTCAGTCTGGTCTATGTTTATTGTGCAGCTGAGCTTGCATTGCAGCTGGCCCTATAATTTAACTCGAATCACACTGGTCATTGATTAAAGAGCATAGCTGCAAACGTAGGAGTCATACCACTGGCACCTTCTTTTGTATTGTGTATTCACTGCCAAGACCTTGGATTTGGTAAAACTATTTTGCAGATAGTTGCTTCTTCATGGGCATTTCCTGGATTCTAGGTCATTATGCCTGCTGCTGCTTTATTTTAGGTGAGACTGTTGTGGCACTGGGACATAATATGATGATTTTCCATGTGTTTTTCATTGTTGCTGATGAAACAGACATTAATATTTCCACCTTCTACACTATTTTCTATGGCACACACACTAGACCAAAATGGATGCAATAGGATGAAGCCTTGACAAGGTCCTGTAGGTCACAAAGAGCAGAACATACAGGACACCAAAACATAAGTAGGAAGCCAAATCCCAATGGCAGTAAGATTCACTGAGACCAAATCTTACACATGAAGTTGAAATATCTGTACCTAATTATCTAAGGATTTGGCTGCAATTATATAGTAAGATAAACATCAGAACAAGAGTCTGAACATTTTGATCTTTGGGAAACAGTGAAGCTGAAACTTGGGTATATAACTAAATTTAATGTCCCTATAGGGGAACAGCTGCAGAAGGCTGGAAATTGGCATGTGGCTGAAAACTTAATTACAGTGTAAGCTGCCTTTCATCAGCTGAATCACAGTAGCGTAAGTGTGAACATTCTTCCTCTGCCCAAAGTAAAACACATTTGTTGAAGCCATCATGACATCAGCTGGGGACCACAGGTGTTCTTTCTCTAGTTCAGTTAAGTATGGTTTACTTGTTGCCTGAGTTTGAAGATAAGACCTCCCACTTCCATACCAGTGCATTTAACCAGTCCTTAATGGGTGCCATGTCCTTCGCCCAGCATTAGGGAAGCCTCCATTTTGGCCTTCTCCAATGAGAAAGCGAACAGCCCTAATCACTAAAATTAAACAAACTATGATTGCAATTAAATTTAAATAAGATTTCTTGTAGCACAATCATAAGCATCAATTTATCCTTGTTTGAATCAATACTAGGTAAGCAATTAGAGCATTTGGGGGGGAGGTGCAAGGAGGAGGAAAATACCGAAAAACAAAACTGAAAGGCTTTTTGCAACAGTAATTTATAGGTACAAATTCTAATTAATGAGAGCCATAGAAAGCCTCAAGGAAAGGCTAAGGCAAATCCAACAGGTCACAACAGAATGAGAAAAAAATTCACAGAATGCAGTGTGTCTGGTCTGTCTTTTGATTACATTTGCTGTTCTTGTTGTTTGCATCAGCTTATTTTTAATTGCTGGTTGCTGTGTTACTGCGGCTTCAATATGATTTCCCACAAACCAGGACTTCACCTAAAACGGTTTTTAGCCAGGCGAAGCTAAAGGTATTCTATTACAGAAGACAGGAAAGGAACTATACAATTTCAAGGAAATGTTCTTTCAGTAATTAAAGACAAATTAAGTATAATTTGGGTGTATGTATATGGTGTGTTAAATTATATAAATCTAAACTGTATGAACCCACATGTATAATAAGAAAACCATAGCAGAGATCAGGGCTTTAGAGTGTTGGGAACTGTGCGTGTACAGATATCTGTAGATATGCATATATACAGATATGCATATATATATATACCATACATAGTTAAACACATATCTGATGACACTTCAGAAACCTGTGCTACTTTTTATCCTTCTATATTATCTTAAATGCTGCTTCAAATTGCAACAGTGCAGAGCAGATCATATTGAAACGTAAGTAACTGAAAACAGAATATTGCTCTGAATCTGTTGCTTGTGATGGCTCTTAATAAAGACAGTAAAGCAAAAAATTGCACATTGCATCAGTATGTCTACTTATATTATCCCCATTGTTACAGGTGAATTTTCAGAAGTGACAGGAATTATTGAAGCAATTGTCAAAAAGGTAAAAAACGATACTCAGATTGCAGGCAATTACAGGAATGATACAAAAGTCAGGAAATCAGTTTTGTTCAGCTTGTAGTTTTGATCTATCTACCTTTCGATTTCTAAAATCCACCCCCCTACTCTTCCAAGTTTTGCACCACATTTCATATTGTCAGCCCCCCAAGAAATAGAGGAAGACAAAATTATTCCACAGGTGCTTATTCACACCTCTGTCTACTTCTCAATCTCCAAATCAACCCTATATTCACATTTTTCCAGCATATCAGTTCTCCTGTATCCCATCACATGCTCCCCTTTGTCCTCCTTGGTTCTATTAGTCCTCTCCACAGCAGGTGTTGCAATGAAGATGAACACAAAAAGTGATCCCAGAAAATCTCAGACGTAGGGAAGGGGAAAAGTGGCATTGCCTTAGATTCTGTTTTCCTTTTCTCTTTCTGTAAGAAATTTCTCCAATGGATCGAAAAGATCTCAGTCTGCCCAGCCTTCCCAGTAAGGTGAGAGTTTACCCCCAGGTATGTCTGCTATAATCCACAGGGCACAAGCTTCTAACATGACAAGTTCTGACTAGGTCCGGTCAAATCCTGCCACTCACAAAACAAGAATGTAAATCATGATCATTCACGGCAGTGCTGTCATTCCATGTACTAGAACTCTGTGGATCATAAATTGCATTGCTGGAATCTCAAACTACCATTTATATTCCAGATATTGAACATACAGAGCAACTTCAGAAATGTCAATATCCCAGTTTCTATCAGTGTAAATAAATAATGCTTACAAGAATAAAAATTAAATAAACAATGTTAAAAATAATTTGCAACACATTCTGTGCTGACTGACGAAAAACTGAAAAGATTCACTAAGGAATGCAACCAGATGAAGAATGAAGATACAGCACACATATGACTTGAAGCTGATGGAAACAAGTTAGCCAAATGAATACTCGCCAGTAGCAGTCACCTAACTCTTGGCAAGATAACTCATGATTTTGTCCTTAGTTTGGCAATATTTCAGTGTTTTTCTAAACATGGTGCCCCAGAAATGTCCAGCCAGTTCTTGGACATAAGCTACTTTTACAGTTCAGATTCAAACATGGAAATAATCCTGCACAAGATGTGTTCAATATGTTATATACACAGCAGGAGCACTTCGCTTCTGCCAAGATGATGCATATTTTGCCTATCTTCAGCCATTCTCACAAACCATATTCAACTCCTTTGTAAGCCATATGGCTAGTGAGCAACAGATTGGCCTCTTCTATTATATAAATATAGAAACTAACAGAAGCCCTCAGTTTTCCTTTAAAAAATGTAGTCCTCATGAACAAAGGATAATACTTTAAGTCAATTTTAAAACCCCAGTTACAGAAGGTAAAGAACAAAAACCCATTATTGCTATCATTAAAATATTTTAAGGTTTTGAATCCAATCAAAATATGATGAGCTGTGCCCCTCCAATTGGAGAAGGGGGTAGCTCACTATATTTAATCCCTACACTTGGCTATACTGCTCATGGTGCAAGAACAAGTCTTGACACACGTTTCTCAGCTCCCCCGGCTGTTTTGCTCTCCATGCTCCCAGCAGGCCCAGGCATGGGTTGTTTTTTGTGTACAAAGGGTGGTATTGATGGAAACAAACAGTTGAGGCTTGTGGGACAAGTTCTTCAGGTGGCTTATGGGAAGGTGCTTGGGATTTTCCCTGTTCCTCTTCCTCCTCGTTATTAGAGTTGACTCTCTCTATCCCCAGCAGAATTTACGTTAGATTCAATCCGCACCAGAAATGCTAATACTATGCCTATGGGAATTTGGAGGTGGCTTGTGAGACTTACTATTAGATCTTTATCGAAACATGGCTGATTTAGCAATTTAAAGTCAGATGCTCACTAAATAGGGTTTTCTCTTTCGCTTTGTTAGGATTTCTCTCATTGTATTTCTTTTAGCCGTAATTTCCTCAGATATAATTCCTCCTCACCTTAATGAAACTTTTTGCATTATTTGCACCTTTTAATTGGCAATAAATTCCAACTTGAAGTTGGAATGTATTAGTTTACATACACATGACTCAAAGACAGAAAGGACTATCCCTATTCCAATCTGATCCCTTATATATCATGAGTCATTCTATATTACCACAGTAACCATTTTAATAAGACCAGTAATGTTTGGCTACACCGAGTCTTTCAGAAGGGTACCAGGTATTCCTCAGATCACAAGTCATGGAGAATCTTCCTCTGTGTTTGACAGTTTGTTCCAATGGTTTCAATAGTAACTGCTAAAAATATGTCTTTCTTATACCTGAATGTCTGAATGTCTGTTTTCATCTTTTACTCAGTTCTTGTTAAGCTTTACTTTGCATCTTAATTTAATTATTCTACTAATTACTCTTTTTTCCTCCCAAATTATATATGGTAAACCATTCACTCCTTGGCCTTTTTTTTTTTTTTTTTTGTCCAGGAATAATTTCTGTAGCAGTTTTCTAAAATCTTTTTACAACATCAGCAACTTTTCAAAATGTGGATACTAGAACTAATGGTATATTCCATTCCCATAGATAGTTCTTTTGTACCATGTTTGGAATCTAGGGGAATAATATACTACAAAGCAACAGAGTTAGGTGCACAACCCCCAGCCAGCTTTTGAGTATCAGCCTTTGTGTTGAATATCACAAGCAGCATGGAGCAGTAGGATAATCCACATGTCATCACATCTGTTCCACCCAATTACACACCACGTGCAGCTTGCCTGAACGCCCACCACGGCTGTGGTTACAGCTCTTGTATAAAATGTTGCCCATACTTAAACACAGACAAGTTCAGAAAGCGGCGGGAATAGAAATTTTACTGGTGTGGCCAAGGAAAAATCTGTAAATGCTTAAGGTGTGTGGAGGAATATCTGAAGGACACACAGAGATGAGCTATCTGATGCCATAAATTGCATGACATTTGATATGTCAGTAGAAGCATTTTTTAAAAATATAGCCCTTAGAGAATATGTAGACTTAAACATGTCATACTTATTTTGTAACTAGTACCTAATCCTTTAAGGTCATCCATATCACCTGAATTGCACTAATTTTCAGTTATGAAATGATTCTTAATCATACAAATGCAGTTCTTTAGTGATGTTTTTTCACTGTGAGTTACTTTGCAGTTTTAGTATGACATCATATATTCCAGTCATAAGAGACAATAGACCATGCCTTTTTTCTTTCCTTTTTTAATGTGGATAGGAGATGTCTAAGGTCAGGTCCTCTAAGGAGAGTTTGGCCTTTAATGTTTTTTGTTTCAGACTCTGATTCCAATTATAGTTGCAGTTCCACCCAACTTGAGTATTTTTTTGTAAAACAAAGTTATGGGCTAAATTAATTTCTGGTTTGAATCAGTGGACATGTATCGGGATAAATTTGGCTCAGTGAAATAATGATGGCAAAGAAGCCGAGCTACATGATTTACTATACTAAATACAAAAGCTGGATCTAACCGTTTCTCTCAATACTTTTTCTAGAAATGTGAAACTAATCGGGTTTTTTTTCAGAAATGTGAAAGTAAGGAAACAAACAAGAGGACCTGTCTGGCAGAAGAAATAAAGCTCTATCAGAGACATCACATGCTGAATGCTGGGTGATTTTCATATTCTTCATATCTGTTTTTTCTCTTTGAAATACATGTAGAGTATTGTTGTCTCTACCTCGATCCACAGCAGTTTATGTTAAATTATCCATATTTCTAATTAGCAATATAAATAATTAAGCAACAGTACATGACAAGAAAATTACATTTTGAGCTACTGATGACATGCCTTTGGTAGTGTTGGCAGAAGTATATTATTGTGAAATGGAATTTAAAGTTGAAAAAACCCAGTGAGAAGAACTGGAGAGAGTACAGTGTGTTCAATGCCAGGTAATGCTGCCGCGGGTGTTTCCTGACAGCCAGTCACAAAGTCTCTGCTCCCATCAAGCAGGCGCTTGCTGCTGTCTAACACTGTAGAACCTGCTGAGCCCGCAGCTGCACCGCAGGCAAACTGCATTCATACAACAGGAGGGAGCAGTCAGGGACAAATCCTGTGCACATTCACCCCCTTCTATAGGAAGCAAGACACAATCATTTATGTGACTATCACAGTTCTACTGGAAGCAAGGTGGGTATTAAAATCCCAAGGTGACAGAGAACAGTTCATGATGATTTTGTAGTTGTAAAGTTTCAGAGAAGGAAGGTGTTTGAGAATTTAGGAACTATTCTAGCTCTCCAACAGTGAGTACAGGCAGGTAAGAGCCATAGAATGCCAATAAAATCTTAAGAAGGAAGCAATGCTTGCATGTTGACTGATGACCATTAGGATCAGAAGGGCTGTCCATGACACTTAGTCCAATTCCTGGACTCTGGAGGCAACCATGCAATGTAACCCTGTTCATATACTTACCAAACTCCATCTTAAAATCACTGAAGCCCTCTGCTTTCCTTGTTTTTATACGGAGTAGTTTCTATTTTCATCTTCAGCAAGGTGACACTAGAGAGGTTGTAAGCACATATATATATATATACACACACGTATATATATTACTCCTTTGTTGCCTGCTCAGATCCATAGAATAAATTCCTGTTTAGGATGTGATTACAGACTAAGCTGAATGAAGGCTAATGGATATGGGGCAGATGAGAGAGAGACTTTTTAAGTAAATACTGCATCAGTTTCTCATCACATTGTTACAGTTATACTATATCCATGGATAACTAGGTATACTGGCTGCACTGTGGGTCACTATGAAGCCTATCGTTGGGCGTTACCACACAGACATACTGCTTGCTCCAGAGACCTCAAAATCTAGAAGAGTGCATAAAATCTGAAAGAGATGCAGAGCAAGTGTTGGTTTCAAAAAGTTCCGTTTTGTTTTAAGCCACAAGGCCACATTGTAAATAAACAGTGAGGACAAGGCCATCATTACATGAGTAAAAGTGTATAGAATTGGGTATTGTCATGACCTTACATAGCACCACCACACTCCTCCCCACCCCACCGAAATAAAAAAAAGCCTTTTAACAAACAAGAGAGTAAGCACTGCAGCTACTTGTCAGCAGAGACGTGGACAATTACCCACTCTATGGTAGTCCTGCTTTTAATCAACAGAAGTCTTATGAATGCTGGCTACAATGTTATTCCACTCCCAAAACTGTCACGTATGTTGATCCTGTAACTGTGGTCAGCAAATGGTACAACACTTTTCCTGCCTCCTTGGAGCATGAGGGATGATTCAGCAACAGAGGGTGTCTGCAAGATGTTGCATTGCATTTTGCGCTTTCCTCTACTATAAAAATGTTTCTCTGAGGCTTTCAAAAGAGCAGGTAAAGCTTAATTAATATTAATCTTTTAATTAATCTCTGCACTGGTCTGCAAAGCAGGCCAGAGAGGTTAGTCAAGGGCCTACCACAGATCTGCAGAATACTCTGTGTGAGGGTCCCACTGCGGAGAAGTAGGCTCCTGGTGATCCGTACACAAGCTGTGCCCCAAGCCCATGGTAAACAGCAGCTACGTTACTATTGAAAGACAGTGACATGATTTATGTCATTTAGTATTGTCATATGGCACATTTACGTGGCACATACAGTACCACATCATGCTATCAAACTGTTTCAGTAGTTTTTGGTGACAAAGAAAAGAATATTATTTCCGTATGTTAAGTGAAAGAACAGCTCAGGAACTGCAGTCCTGTCTAAAGCTAAGTATTTCATAAGCAAGCACCTCTGACACAAACACCTTCAGGTACCCAGTACTTTCCAACTTTGTACTTTTGTCTATTCCAAATCATCTCTTTTACTGAATGTGGAAAAACATCTTCATCCCACAGGGATACAAGTAAAGCAGCAAACACTTCAGGAGAACGGATTTGTTCCTTTTTCTTAATTATCAGTTTCAAGGCAGAAAATATAGACTAGGAATGATATTAGTGTGGAGGTAATGAGTTCGTATAACCCATTTTAAACCCCGGGTTGCACTGGAGAATTCTGGCTGCTCTCAGATGAGGAGGGACTCAGAAAACATAGTGTTTGTCATTTTGGAAAGACAGTGCCACTCACTGCTGTCAGATAACCTCAGCCATTCATGGCAAGTTCTAGTTCCAGGATCCCTGGAAGCTAGTCTTAGAAGGAAGTTCAAAGAATCAAGCAAAGTCTTAAGATGGGACTGCTTTCCCATTTACTATCATATTGAGAAGTTGCAAAGAGACAAGCTCATTCCAGCTGTTGAGGTGCTTGACATTGAGCCTGATTATTTACCATTATTACACCACAGTATTCTCTGGCAGATGTTCCTCTTGCTTTGCCTCCGCCCTTCCCACCCCCAACAAATTTCCTCTTTTTCACAGAGAACACAGTATCACAGGTTCCCAAGAGTTAATGATTTACAGTAAATAAACAAGAGCATGTCACTGAAAATCTTATCAAAAGACCTAAAAAATGCCACGCACATGTCAGATTGTGCATGATTTGGAGAATGAGAGATCAGCTTGAATGTTTCAGGCTTTTGCCATCAACTGTGACCTTAGATAGATGTCACATCTAGTTGTCAGATTACAGCACTGTTGTATGATACACAGTCTTCTGGGACAAGCTACAATTCTTGATATTTTCTGTGGCATACTGCTAACCTTAGTAGCCCTTGCTATGTTTAAGGGGTGGCCTACGGAATGCACTTCATAGTATTACGGCCAACTGATTACTAAAGCTCCTTTCCCAAACCAAATAAAAATGAATTTTCAAATCATTATCAGAAGTGTCATGGTTTTTAAACAAGTTTCACTTAACTTTTACTCTGATCATCCTGGTCAAACTAATGTTAAGGAACTTTGCAATTGGCCTGAAGCTAAGTAAAAGGGGAATCTGAATCTAAGCATAAGGGGAATCTGAATCTAAGCCTCAGATCACAAGCTCCAGTGATGTTTCACTAGTACTCAGACATATGTGAGGTTTAAATCTTTTCTTCATTAATGCTATCAACATGTAAATTGAAACTAATATTAACAAAACTGACTCAGCTGTAATTCTGCACATGTACAATGACTAGAAAATTTTTTCTCCATTTGGGGTTTCCATGATATGATGATAATACAAAAAATACTGAATAGATATATACATGAAGAAAACTGTAAGTTTCCATAGTTTCTACACTCATTCCACTCTTCAAAGGTAAAACATTTGTCAAATAGCTTCATATAGTCTATTTAAGTTGGTTTTTAATCTGAATCTGCTGTAAGGTTCAAGTAAAACAGGTATAATGAATCTTCCTTTGGTACTATCGACTGCTTGTCAGCACACAAAACTCACAAGCCAACAAATGTCATTTATTTACCTAAGAGGTGGCCTCCAGAGGGTGACATCAACACGTTGTGCACACTCACGCAGTTAGATTATGGTGAAACTCTGTCTTGTTGTTATCTTTGGTGGAAGCTGACTCCTAGTATCACAAACCTTCATTGCCCCTCTCTAGTACCAGGTTTCTGTGTTGATACTGATGATTTCAGATTTTATCCCATGGAAACATTTGGCTCCTGAACAGATGTAGCCTCAAGATTCACAATTTCACATGAAAACAATGCAAACTTCAAAGGTTTCTCTTTTGGTTTTACATGGCTTCACCATTTTGTTTTATTCTCTTCAGATTTTCATAATCAGTCCTGAACACCAGTATATGAAAATGCAGCCAGATAAACAGCTGGAAGTCAGTATTAGCTGTCACAAATTAAGTAAACAGAAATATTTGTAAACACATGTAAGCAGTCTTGAAAAGCCAGCTCAGATCATCTGTATATCTCGTATATCAGTCTATCTCAGATAATGAAATAAACACTTACAAAAACTCAGTTAGCCAATCTACCAACAATAACAAACCAGCCAAACAAAAACCCCCACACAGAGGACAAAAGACAGCTAAAGGGTTTTAATTTGACAGGAATGGCAATCCATTTAAGTTGCTTGCCTTTCCATGTGGAGCCAGTTTACCTTGTTTCACCTTGCTCTGACATTTTTTGTTCCATCCCCAAATTGTTTCTAGACTGTTTTCCTTGAACACTGGTTTTATAAGTCAAATATATTAATGTTAAATGACACTATGAGCTTCTAGCGGGTTGTGAAGTACTTGCAAATAAGCTTTTGCTATTGCGTCTCCAAAACCAAAGACACTCATCCCTGAACCTTATTGAATTGCCTGGAGAAGAGAAGGCTGAGGGAAGACCTTATTTATGTTTACAAGTACCTACAGGGTGGGTTGAAGGATGATGGAGCCGGACTCTTTTCAGTGGTTCCCAGTGATAGGACGAGGGGCAACGGGCACAAGCTGGAACATAGGAAGTTCCATTCAAATATTGAGGATGAACTTCTTTATGGTGAGGGTGACAGAGCCCTGGAACAGGCTGCCCAGGGAGGTCGTGGAGTCCCCTTCTCTGGAGACTTTCAAGACACACCTTGATGCAGTCCTGAGTAATGTGCTCTAGGAAATCCTGCTTTGGCAGGGGAGTTGGACTAGATAATCTCTAGAGGTCCCTTCCAACTCTGACAATTCCGTGATTCCATGACTTAGTTTAAATCTTATTCATTTGTAACATCGGAAGAATTTATATTTTCCCAAATCAGCATTCCCAGTATCTGTCCAATTTCTAAAGAAGAGAAAGTCCACATTCACCAAGACATTTCTGATGGCTATCATTTTTATTACGAATAGAATGAAGAGTAACCATGAAAACAGACTAATTATTGGGAAGATTCATTTCCTGTGATAACTTACAACAGAGCCTGAATGTGGTATACACTGTAGATATTGTATTGTTGTCCTCTAAGACTGGACAGCTGCGTATCACTCAAATCTGAAAGGTCACACATATTGCAGGATGAAAGGCTCCTTCAGAATGTAGAAATAAGCCATCAATTCAGTGTAGCTGCCAATTGAATCAGGTGACTGAAGCTTGATTCATTGTGCATTTGATATGGATTAACACACACAAACAGAAAACAAGAGTTTGTCTTCCTTGCCAGCTGTAACTGCCTACATTTTTCAATCTTGCTGTAGTGCTTGAAAAAGGTGCTAGGCAGATCAGAGCCTTTACTCATTCTTCGCACAGGACAAGACGTAATACATCACATAGATCTGCACAGCTAGACTGCAGTTAGAGGAACCTCTTCTAGATGTTTCTAAGCATATTAGCAGGTCAAAAGGGCATCCTGCAGTTACTTAGCCTGATCTTCTGCACAAGATAAGTTATTGGATTTCTTTGAGTTAATTCCTCCATCAGTAACTGCAAGTGAGGTTGAATAAACCTGTTTTAGAAAAACTATCTCTAGAACTGTGTAGGTAAAAAAGTCTAATAAAATGGCTGATAATTTTTTTGAACTGTGAAAAAAGTTTCATATTGCTCACTGAATGTCTGACTTCAGTACCCATTATTGATTCATATTGTGTTATCATATCTTACAGTGAGGGACCCTAAATCTGGTTTTGGATATGTGAAATAAATAAAGCTCTTTGAATTTCTCCTTTAGGACATGTAAGTCTGATTTTTTTAAATATAGACCTAGAATAAGAATGCTGATTTTATAATATGGACGCCCCTAGGAAGAGAAATGCTACCAACTGTCTAATTCCTGTAGGCTATAAAATAGCTGTTCAATAAGACTACCATTTAGGTGATAACTGCCAGTTGGATTAGAACTGGTAAGCTACATACAAAAAAGTTGTCTAGTCCATTATCAAGACTACTGAGCCAGTTGTTCTCCAGCAGACATTTTACATTCAGTCTGTGAAAATCTTTTTCTGCCTAAACCTCACTTTGGAAAATTCTTATTTATGAACTGAACAACTGAAATTGGAATAGACAAGTTTGCAAGCTGACCATAAAACTGTCTTTAATTAAGAAAATGGCTGAACTCCAAATCCAGGGCATACTCTTTGTATCTTAGACAGACAAGAGAAACAATTTTAAAGCCACATGCCTCTTATGACAGTTAAGCATTTCACTAGAAAGAGCAATCTAGTGTTTCCTTCCTCTGTTCTAATTTCAAACCAAACAACACTAAAAAAAACCCACCTGATACGTAGGTCCTCCACTGAGGTCATTATGAGAGCCTGTACCTAGTCTCTGACTTGAAAGGATGTCACACATGTACTAGTGAACAGGAAACTGCGTGAATGCTTCTTGTGGTTGGCAATATAGCAAAGACATGTTGCCTTTATATTATTTGTTTTTTTCCAGTCAATGTCCTATTTTCTGCACTGCAGTCAGAGACACAATTACAACATGAGTTAGCAATAGCAATGGGAAAGTAGAGGCATGAAATTCAATACAACTTGTCATTTGCATACATCCACCAAGTTCCCAATGTGCTTAGACAATCTTTTGTAAAGTTTATGCTGCCACTCCATCATTGCTATTGTTTAAAAGTAGCTTAACCATGCCTGTACATGTTGCATTCATGCCTCTGATTTAGTGTAGACATACCCTCAGGGCTTGTTTGAATTAGGATCTCAGTCATGATTATAGCTGAGTAAAGTCCAAGCATCTAGTGTAGACGTGACCTAAAATCGTGCTGCGCTGGCTTAAATTGCTGCAGTTACCCTGATACAATTCTACCGGCTTGTAAAATCTGGATCTAGTAACAGAGCATAATGGACTTAGGGACTGCTAAAGCCAACTGCAATGTGGCCGGACCAGAGACTAAGGTCAAGCCAGCTAAATAGGAGTGGTTACAGTGGGAGTTTATTTTGAATAAGAGCCACTGTCTCGATGCTGACAAACTGACTGCATGGATGTTTTTGTGAGAAAAAACTACAGGCAATATATTTGGCACCAGATTACTACTCTGCATTTTCTGATTTTGAGAAGTATATCACCATCACATCCTTCCCTCTTTGCTCATAATCCAGTGAAAGAACACTCACTAGTCCTGCCATGTACAGCTCATTAAGTTTGTCATTTATGATGCCTTCGTGAGTCATGGCACATGTTCAGATTTCCTGCAACACGTAAAGCAATTCTCCCTCCAGAGTGGCAGCCTCCAATAGAGAAGAAAATGCAGAGTATGAGGGTTTGGCAATGCTCCACATTAAGACTGCACACAAATCAATGAAGAATGGACACTATTCAGAACTTGATCTGTAGACAGCAAACTTGGAGCACATACCCAGCTTGAATAGGGTGGGAATTTTTGGCAAATAAATAAGAATAATCCTTTATTGCTATCTTCCTAAATTCCTACTTCTCCAATTCCATACTCCTTATGTCTGAAGACAATTCCATTCCTACAAAGCAAGCAGGAATTCTTAGGCTGTGAATCACACAGTGTATCTGAGGCCCGCCACTTTCTTCAGAAGCTAGTTAATGCACTTCAGCTAACATGCAGTTAAGCTTTTTGCTATGTCCATAAATTTCATTTCCCTACATATTGCTGCAGTTAGCTTTGACTTCTGGACAGGACCTTTACATAAGTCATGCATGCACACTGAACGCACCTCTACTATTCAAGTTCTCATAGTTCTGGTCACAGAATTGTCTGCACGCTTAGGACAGTAAGTCTGTATCTACTCAGTGGGATATGCTGAATAACCCTTCACAGTTACATTAACAAATTAAGCTCCTTTCATTTGGTGACTTTGTGTGAGTTTGGTGAGTTTGCTGTCTGCCCTCCTCACTTCCCTAAGGATCTTGAATGTGACCGTTTCATGGTCACTGCAGTCAAGGCTGGCCTTGAGCTTCACATTCCCCACCAGCCCCTCCTTGTTGGTCAGAACAAGGTCCAGCATAGCACCTATCTTTGTTGGCTCCTGTATTTGTTGGAGAAGAAAGTTACCATCAATGCATTCCAGGAACTTCCTGGATTGCTTATGCCTTGCTGTGTTGCCCCTCAATGCTTGTGAATGTGAGGCTGCTCCTATCTGTCTATAGAGGGCCTCATCTGCTTGGTCTTCCTGTTTGGGTGGCCTGTAGCAGATCTCCACTGGAATGTCACCTGTCCCTACCCTCCCTTTGATCCTGACCCATAAGCTCTCGGCTGGCTCCTCATCTATCCCCAGGCAGAGCTCCATGCACTCCAGCTCGTCGTTGACATAGAGGGTGACACCCCCTCCTCATCTCCTCTGCCTGTCCTTCCTAAAGAACCTGTATCCTTCCATTCCAACACATCAGTCATAAGAGCAATCCCACCACATGTCTGTGATGCCAATTAGGTCATAGATCTGCAGGTGGGCACACACCTCTTAACTCCTCTTGTTTATTCCCCATGCTACGTGCGTTCGCATAGAGGCATATTTAAGTTGGGCCCCTGATAAAGCTGACTTCCTGGCTGGAGTGGCTGGAATTGCTTTGTGCTGCACTCCAGGTGCTCTCTTGCTGACCTGTGATCCTTCTCCAGTCTCTGGGCATCTATTGCTGGTGCTTGCATCGAAATGGTAGGAGTGGGATGGACTGAGGTTCCCCTCCCTGGCAACTTTAGTTTAAAGCCCTCTTCACCACCATGGCAAGCCTCTGAACGAAGATGTTCTTCCCCTTCTCTGACAGATGAACCCCATTAGCCCCCAGAAGAAGACCTGGTTTCTCAAAGTGAGTCCCATGGTCTAAGTAGCCAAACCTCTGGCTGTGGCTCCAGTCCTGTAACCGCTTGTTGATTCACCAGATTTGACTGGTCCTTTCAAACCCCTTCCCTTTGATGGGAGGGTTAATGAAAAAACTACCTGTGCTTTGCAAGCATGCGCTTTGTGCTACCTGGGCTGTGCAAGCATCTTTTCAACTCTGCAGTAATAGGAGTGATAAACTGATCTAATTTTAAAAAATGTTTTTTGCAGTATTTTATTTAAGCTGGATCACTTTCCTCTGATTCAAAATTCAGCATCGTGTGCATCTGTGATTGCACAAGTGATAAAGTGATCTACACTGTGCAGGGACAAGGGGAAGACTAGGGCTGAAGAAAAATATACAAGACTGCTAACAAAGACTCATGAAAATGATCTCATGAAACCCTATCTTCACTGTATTCATGGTCAGCAAAGGTAGGATAAGTCCATGGTTTGTGCCAAGTTCCCTAGCTCAGTCCATAGTTAGAACTTGGGCAGTAATACTCCTTAAGAATTCACCATCCCTTCCTGTCTTGCTCTCAGCTGCTTATTTCTATCTTTGTGCTGCCCCCTGTCCTGTGCTGGCACAGTTGCTTCTGCTCTGGATGGTCCAGAGAACAAATGGGCAACGAAGCAGGTACTGATCAGGGGCACCATTCCCTGAAGTGACTCTTGCAGCAGTTGGGGACATCAGAAGGGAGGGACCAAGTGACCAGGGCAGGGAAAAGGAACAGAAGATAGTACTTTCTAAAGCTAACAGTGCTGCCAAAACATTGTTCATGATCACTGTATCTCCAGAGTAATAAGAGAGCAAAAAGCAGCTGAGGACAAGTTTTCAGGAGCAGCTGAGGATCATCGTCACTACAGAAAGAACTCTGTACAACAGACAGTATAGCTGATTTTCCATCACAGACTTGATCCTCCTTAGAGGTAGCAGAACAATAGAAGTACCGCCAGAGGTAGAACGAAGCATAAACCAGCTTCCTGGAACAAAGCACTGATTAATGTACAATCCTTATGCAAAGGTCTCCAGCTAACTACTCCGAGTTACATCCAGGACTGTTCTGGATTCTGAGTTTCAGGGAATTGAAATGGAGGTTAATTCTGCCCTACCTGCCAGTTGCAAGCTCAGCATAACTGAGGATATAGCCCCTTGACCTCTCTCTGATTCAGTCCCAGAACACTGCCATTGCCAGCCAATGACCCTGAGCTATGTATTTAGAAGAAGAGCTGGAGCACTCTGTAGAACATTCCTATGAATCACATAACCCAAAAAGAATGCGGTTTTACAATCTTTTTTACCAGTGGGGGAAGAATTTACTGGCACCAAAACTTGAATCCAGATGTTTTCATCAGGCACGATTTTGTTTTTCTTTGCATTCAGTCATGACATTGAATACTGCCTACAGTTGCATTAAATTAATAAAGTTACAAACAGGCAACATTCCTTACACATTTTCATTTACTTTGCAATATGCATTTACTTTGTTCCAGCAACACAACAATTCACTCTGGCACCATTTCAGCTTCACAGTTTAAAAAGACTGAAATTTAGCTAATAGTGTATTTACAGCAAAGTAATTTTTCCTGCATTTTCCCTTTATGTAAGCCCTGCTGGTGACCACATACAGAGGCATATAGATGTGCCTACACATACAAAGATTTATAAACTGAATAGCCATTTAAAACTCAATAAAAAAAATGAATGCTTGTTCCAAAATCCAGCAGCTGGCCAGACTTAAGCAGATCTGACATACCATAAAAAGTGACAGACAGTGGGATTACTCCTACAAAGTTAAACACATACACTGTGGCCTGCAAGTTCAGTCCTGAGAGAATAAACCTCAAATTCAATTTCCAAATGGATCTGGATTAGTACTATTCAGTAGAAAATCTTCTCAGGAACCCTTACTGAATAGGCATAAAATGACCAACTGAAAAGACATTTAATGACCAAAACATATTAATTCACAAATGCTGGGGAAAATATATGGAAGTATTTCATTGTTTTGGTTCAGCTAATAAAAGTCAGGAAAAACTCGTTGGGATCTAAATAAGATTTTTCATTTGTTTTTCTCATAAGGCAGCAAAAAATTGTGTTTCATTTCAAGTGCTTTTACAAAAAGTAAACACAATGAAGACAGCCAACTGCACAAAGCTGCCTAACCTCCTGGAGAAAGCAGTTTACCCTCTCAAAACTGTATCTTAACCATAAGGTCATATCATATGTTGGAGCATGAAGATAAATGGGAGTTGGATACATCATTCATTTATCCATCTCTTGCTATGTCTATGTCGGCAAGCCACGCGGCATAGCAGAAGCAAGTCAGTTGAGTGGGACCATTTAACAGATACGACTGGTATGGAGGACCCAGCAGTCACATTGCATGTGTATCAGGCATTGATTTGGGACTAACTCTAGTGTCTTCTCATAGACAGAATTCCCATTTACAGTTGGAATTGCCCACTGGGCTCCTGAAGTACACCTTCAGTTCCATTTCATCTGAAAGAAACCCAGAGTCTGCACTGTAAGACCACCCCATAACACCAGCCGGACTGCAAGTGGCAACAGTTGGGAGCTTCACTTTAGAAGCAGACTTCTCACCTTCTCCACAAAATCAGTGTACGTGCACCCCTCCAATTTTCCAGCACAGATAATAATTATTCAACATGAAGTACATAAGCTATCCAAGATCTGAAAGTAAGGCAACTGACCATATATTACATATGGGGACAAAGAAACTTTGGAAGAAAGTCACACACATCTGCACAACAGAATTAATTCAAATAAAACCAGAATTAATTCAAATAAAAATTTATAGGAATTGTGGCTATTGTTTTTCATGTATTCTTGCCAATATTTATTTTCCATGAAAAGGTGGTGTGTTTTTTTATCAGTGGGTACTTATCCACAGATCAACTGCACCTTCTTGGACATTTTATATAAACTGTCAGGCAGCAAGATAATAGCTGGAAGATAAGCAGCATAACTGGAACAGATGGTAATGTGAGCCAATAAAGTGATGAGATAAAGAATAAATTAAAAACAATCTTAATTTTAGAAAGCTGATAACTTGTCAATCTTTCTTTTGAATTACTCAGCTAGACTTTGAGTATGGCATGATCCCAATTTTACATAAATGCTGAAGAAGGAAGTTATGGAGCGGGTAACTGCTGCACCAATATTTTGTGGCATTCTGTAGAAGATGTAACAGGTATAAATGCAGTATTGCTTGTACAGTGATGTAAATCTACCTTCTTTTCTCAAAGATCCTGAGAATGTATAAATCGTTCTGATGGCTTCCTCAAACAAGTTGCAACTAGTCTTTCATGAAACAGAAAAAATAGGCCTTAATAAATCTAGTGTTTATGCAGAAAATAACTTCCCTATTATTCAAGCTGTACCGTAGCTGATTTCAGAACTGGTCTGTGCTTGCGCTAAATGCACTGGGTGCTAATAAAAACCATCTTGGATTAGAAATAGGACTCTTTATTCAGCATTCCAAATGGAAACATTCAGATGACTGAACAGTTCATTTAGCGCTTTGATTTTATTCAGAAACATTGTTTCCATTGCATGCATTTATGAACTTGCAAAAAACTCCATCCCGGGATTGTACAATAATGTTTTCATTGCTGTTACATCCATGCCAGCAAAAATTATCTCGTAAATGCAAATATCCATAATATATGGTACAAATGGAAGCTTTGTCATTTGGTATGTGCTCAGTTGCATCATGGCCTACTTTCCATCACATTAGGATGCCTGATGTATTTCCTGTATTGGGCAGGGAGAGCTAAGACCATTTTCTTGAATTTAGTGTAAAACTAAATTTGAATTTTGCATAAATGCAGCTTTTCAGCACTATTTTTTTATTCTTTTTTGAAGTTTATTGAAGGATCACTTCTTCTTCCAGATATTGAACACCTCTGTAAACAATCTTAACATTTCATGGTAATTTTCCAAGAAATCGTTAAAGCCCATTTATCCTCTCATTTATGTTGGTGTAAATTAGGATGGCTTCAAAGTAGCAATTGAAGCTTTACATGTAGAAATTCAGTATAAGTGAATAGACAGTAAGTCCTCACATTTTTTAACTGCTCGTTAACTAAGGAATTTTTTATATATATAGCTTAGAGTGGAAATCCTTGTCTCAAGTGACAGAAGCACTGATATACTTCCAGCATGACAGAAAGCAATATAGAAACAGTGCTTTTTCCCCGTGGAATTTTATTAGTCAAATGACTTCACTATTCACGCAATTTAAAACTGTACTCTGGTGAGTTTGGAATCTGAAGCCCCCCCAGTTCATGGCTTGATGGCACAGGGAAAGACAGCAAAGTGTACACCAAAAGAGATACTGTTGTGTACTCCAGGCATCCAATGGTCAGAAGTTAGTCTGCTTATATAGTAAAGCAAAAGAGGTTTTGCAGAGGATAGTACAGGCCATCTTCTTTTTCAAATGACTGTAAAGTTGACTAGGCTTCTAATTGTGTGTGTCCAGGATAAAGGCCCCCTACAGTATGGATTACACATCCAGTAAGGATTTCGAATGTGAAGCAAAATATGACTGAAGAAAATGGCGAGAGCGGTTGCCTAAAGATTAGGTTTTGCTTCATCTTGAATGTAGACAATCAATGCAGGCAGGGCACAAATAGCCTGGGGGAAATCAGGGCTAGTTGAGTCCATGCATATAAGGGAGTACGGGCGCAGTTTCCCTCACCATCTTTCCAGAGAAGACAGGGACAAGGGAAATTCATGGTTTAACAATCCCTGTCCGCAGCCTACAGAACCAGTTGTACATGAGGAGTCATGTCCTGAGGACAGAAAACTGCATTCCCAGCAGGACATGAGAAAAGGCGACAGAATTTTGCATTTTTCCAGAAGGTGTCTCACTACTTACCTCCATTGTACAGCCAAACTTGCCCTCTTTGCTGAAAAATCCTGCTCGTAGTCTGGCAACAATCAGCTATACTGGAACTGATCCTCCTTAATCTGAGCTACTTTTTGCTAATAATTCCTGGTCTTCGGTTACATCACTTCCTAGATGCAACAATGCAATCACACAACATAGATGCAATGCTACGGCCATGAATACAGGCCCAGAATAATAATTATCAATTTCACTGTATTAATCTCACCTACTATTTCCTCTTCTTTAGATTCTCTAGACCAGTTCAGTACACAATACTATGACTGATACTGTCTCCCAGGTCACAACTGTAATAAATACTTCCATCAGTTCTATATTGTGACTAACAGGCACCACAAACCGAAACAAAAATACTTATCACTTACCTAAGTTCCCTTGTGTTCTGAGAATGCAGCACAGATAAATCATTATTCCCTACTTCTTCGTGTACTTATTTTTAATATACGGAGTATAGCAGTATCATCTCAAAACCACTCCACAACCTTGCAAAAATAATCTGTTAAGAAAAATGCTGTTATCCAAACTGTTACACAAATCAACATTAAAATGCAAAATAGTGGGGATTGTTCACTTCAACACAGTGCTGTTCTCAGAACAAAGTATTGAATCATATCTTTACAAAGCAACTGCATTTGCTTCTGGAGTCAGAAAAAAAATGTTCACCATACAATATTATAACATACTAGTTCTTCCTATGTTTTCTTTGATGGAGAAATTTATCTTTAACATATTCTGTGGTGAAAGTACATTAGTATGATCTATATTCCTGAAATGATATTGTGGCTTTGCAACTGTCCATTCATACAAGATCAAGTAGACAGCCAAAGTACTCTGATATATTCTGGGTAAAGTAGGTTTAGCTAAAATGCCTTAGGGGATGAGCTACACGCTGCTCCTTCTACAGGCTGTTGAAAGAAGCAAACTACATTCCCCATAATCTCTGTCACTAGATGCTGGCGGGCTGCCCACCCAGTCCAGGTGGCCCCACTGTTTTGGGATTGTGCAGTGAAACCCACGTGCATGTTTGCCACAACAGCAAACTGTAAAAATACTTACTCTTCCAGAGTTCAGGCATGTTCCCACCCTTTTCATAGGTGTGAGACAAGCCCTAGAGTTGCAGCAAGATTTCAAAATGCCACAAGTGGTCTAGTTCAGACTCCTTATTGAAATCTTTGCACTCCAAAGCTACTAAAAGTATCTCACAGCTTAGGCAAGAATATTCTGAATAGTTAAAATTATGATGGCTCACTTTGTCATGCATATCTGTAACTCCTACTGTCTCACCAATCACTGCCAAATAGCTCAGCATTTTCAGCAGTTTATTGACTTCCTAAAGCTTTGAGTTACACAGAGCAGTGAACCAACTTGCCCTGTTTCAACTAAGAGTTTGAACAAGTTTATCAATAAAGGTCCCTTCCAACCGGTATCTCTATTAGTCTCTTAAATAAACACAAGATTGACATCTTGAAGTCAAGACAAAACCAAATGTTCCTGTGTCAATAAAAACAAATATTCATGTGTCAATATATCAAAACAAAATTGAGTGCAAATAGGCATGCAGCCTTATTTCAGTAAAACCTGAACACAGTCTAAAAACACGTGGTCTAAAATAGTGCCAGCTCCCATCTGTTCTGAGACGAAGCTGCACTTTTAACTATTTCAAGGCTAGCTAGATTGCAAGTCCTATAAATATTACACAGATTACCACCATTATGTATGTTGGTATTTGAACACTGTCAGTGGATAAACTTACACTTTGCACCAAACCTTAAAGTACCCAGCTGCTCCCCACTGCACTGAAAACCTTTACCGTGCTTTTTCAAATCACCCTGTACTTGGGGCTCAATCAAATCTTCCCAACATAGCACTAAACTCATTATCACCCTACTTCTTAAGCATTCCCTCCCTCTCAACCCCCACCCTTTTTTTATCTTCCCACAAGGTACACACCTGTATAACTCTTAAGATAGAAAAGCAAAGTAAACAACCTCATAGCATCGTGACTGAACTCTCAGGGTACAGTATGTACAGCACTTGCCAGATCTGACAGTTGACTACTTATTTTGGACACACTTGCTGATAAGGATGAATGAGTTTGTACATTTCCTCAAAAACTCCATGTTCCATTAATAAACACCTGAGAGGAATGACTGGTCTAGCAATAATCCTGACACCCCATTCCACTCCTCAGCTTCTCAAAGTACAGAGAACCGTCTAGTTATCCCATCAAGGTCACATGAAAGCTTTGCTTGGATATCTTTGGTGCATTTTCTGCCTTAACACAGAGTGAAGCTTTTCATCTTACAGCAGCATCTGTCATCAGAAGGGGTTGAGAGGTTGTAACACATTTCAGGCATATGGTTTAAGCCTACAAAGGTCTCATGTATATATAAAATTATTTCACATTTTTAACCACTTCAGGGACAGATATTTTGTTTCCATGACATAATTGATATTAAAAGGTAGTAGTTTGAATTTCAATCCCTTCTTTTGCATCCTCTATTTCTTCTTGGGTCTGCACAGTGCTACATCAAAGGAACTTTGATCTTGGAGGAATCAGAAATTCCCAAAAGTGAGATGTAAGCAGAGTTTGAAAATGGTATTCAACAATACCAGTATCAAAAATTTCCAGGGAAACCCCCCCTTTTTTCCATGTGACAGTTTTCCATTACAATTCCTATCTGTGGACAATGTTACTACATGGATGTGAAATTTGTATCACTGGAGATAAAGTTGTATTAAAAACATAAAATAATAATGGAACAACTCCTAAGAAATGGAGAGAAGGCAGGGGGTAATAATAAAGTACACCAATGGGTGGCAGAGTCAAATACACATGAGGTCTAGAAAATGTCATTTTTCTCTTTGATCTTCCTATGTATCCAGTACATACTCTGAGGAAATTAACATAAATGTTGAAAAGATTAAGGCCAAAGACTCTTAAGAGAAACATAAGGCAGAAATAGTTTACCCAAAATCACTCATGAATTCAGTGGTAGTCAGAAATAATCTTGAAATTTTTCACATCAAAAGTTGGTGACAAAATACAACATCCACTCAAATTAAAAATCTAAATATTAATCTGAACTCTGAAATTCCTGGCTGAGATTTTCAAATTCATGATGATACTGTTATTATTTGCATCCTGTATGTAATAGCTAAGGAATGAATAGTATATAGTAATATAAACCTAAGCTGTCATCAAAGGGCCAGATTACCATGTAAATTTGTGTGTTCCATTAACATCCTCTGTTATTCAAAGCATGATACTAAGATGGGAGGGATCTGCTGTACCAAGATAAAGACTTCAAGAATTCAAAGGACATTTCTGCATCCAGGAGTTAGTAAGTTTTTACCATCTTTTCCATTAAACATAATGGATCAAATTCTGTTCCATTTTTACAACAGGATTTTTATATGAGTAAGGATTCTATAATGACTGAACAAGAAAGCCACATTCTGATCCATTAAAAGTACACTGTTAATCAAGTAACATCCCGCCTGTAGGTACAATTCTGCACCAGAACTGTGCAGAGTCCTCAAAATGCTGAGAAGATCTCTGTCACTAGAAGACATTAGTTCTTGTACAAATGGATTGGGTAAGACTCATGCTTTCTCGCACTCTGGCAACCAACTGGGCTTGTCAGAATGTGCTTGGCATATCTTACTGCTGTCCTCAAAACAACACCCTATGTGCCATGTACCAGGCCCAGCTACTGAAGATGGCAGAGCCGCATAATACGGCTGCAATTGAACTGACTAGGTAGCAATATATTCAAGGGGAAATGGTTTGCCTGAGCTTCCAAGTCTGGTCCTTTTGCAGGTAATACCTATGCAAAACTTATTCAACAAGGTAAGCAAATCATTAAGACCACCTTTGTTGCTTTATTAATACACAGAAAAATATTACTGCTGCCAATGCCTCTGTTTCCCAAGACAGGGTAGCAAAAAAGACTTTGGAATATATTATTACACACCGTTTTGTAGGATCATCGGTGAGATATTACACATACAGAGAGAAGTGGTAAAGCAAGTAGAAAAAAAACTGGAAAGAAACCAAGCAAAACACTATCATCCCAACATTATTTTATACCACATGGACAAGGGCAAACCCAAAAGATGCCGGTGCCAAAGTGCTTTCAAAAAAAAGCATAATATACATCACCTTTTGCTCTGCTTATAAAAAGGTCAGTTCCATACTTAGAATACCAAGATATGACATAAAATAATACAACATCAGAGACAGTAGGGCAAGGAGAGAAGAGAAAAAAATAATTTTCTCTGGCTCTACAGTACACTCTTTTTCCTAGGGCCATGGGAATTCTTGTGTGAGTTCCCTTCTTAGCTGAAGCTCAGGGCTTCCTCTACTGAAAACACAAATCTGAAAAGTCAGAAGACTGTTTTTTCCATCCTTATTTAAAAGAATCAGGGCAGTCCTTGATGCAGCCAATTCATCTAACAAACAAGCATTTCTTTTTCAATGTTCAGTTTTCTCAGGACAAATCTCAATATACAGTTTAGCTTTGACTTCTGCAGCAGCAGCAGGAGGTATAAGACATACAGGCTTCAAAGACAGGAATTGTTCCTTATCTTATTTATCATCTCATTACCCATGAAATTTACATTTTTTGGTAGAGGTTGTTAAAGCAGGACAGAGATAATTAAATGCTTCAGCTTTCCATAGGGCCTGCCCAGTTAATTTTTGTACAGTTTGTTTGAGTACATAAGTATGTGAGGTTCATCTGGTGATAAGAAATGAATGTTACGCTGAATGATCAAGGAAGGAAAGAATTCTAGTTTGGGCGAGAGAAGGTGAAACAAGGACACAGGGACAGAATCCAGGGCAGAGAAACTAAATTGCTTCTGATGTTGCACTCCTTGGACTCTTAACTGGGTCCTTGCAGAACATGGAGTCACTGGGATCTAGCTCAGTTGACTGTACTGTTGTAGAATTCCAGTGTCCCAGAGAGACTCTATGAAATAATATCTAATCCTGATGTGAAGGTGTCTAAAGATAAGATTCTGACAAAGGCACATATAGAATAATATATCAAACAGAACAAAACGAGTTCTGTCTTCTTTATGTTAAGGCCCCCTTACATAATTTCATTTCTGTAGAACCTTGCCTCAGAATAGTGGAAACGAATTGCTTCTCTTTATGCTGTGTTGACACATAAAAGGAAATCTTCCTGGACGATGTTGTAGGTAATTCAGCGCTCTTTGAAATTAGTAGTAAGTGAAGCTTTATATCTTTCCCTCCAGGAGTTTTCTCTAATGCTGATTAGCTTACCTGGTGCTCTACTTAGGATTCAGCTTGCTTATAAGTTACAACACAGAATATTCACAAAGCAGCCATCAGTGAAGACGAACGTAAGACACTCAATCATTTGAAAATGGTAGCCTTAACTTCCATGGGGATTTTGGTACTTTTATAAGAGATACATTTGAAAAGCAGAAATAATGATACATATTTGCTCTTGAAAAGACTTCAGCAAACTGAATGTGAGCAGCACAAGGATAAATAATATCATTATTATCTTTCACAAATATAAATTATGAGACAATGTAGAGTTAACAAAGAAATCTCAACCAGCTATCTCTCTTAACACGTTGCAAACACTTGCATTTGTTCTTTTCCCAGCTCTGCATTCTCTGAAGGACATTACAATTTATTGTCTCAAGCCATATTTGGTATTTAGTGCCTGCAGAAGCTTGTGAAAAAAAGATTTGTTTGTTACATGAAAATGAAAACATGTTGCGGTTTCACCTCAATTTCTTTCCTTCTCCCCCACTTCTAAAGGGAAGAGACAATTTTAAGAAGCAGGAAAAGTAAACAAATAAGATATACAAAAATATGCAAACAAATACAAACAAAAACAAATCATAAGTTAGGAAAAAACTGGAACTTCTGCCTGGGGTAAAATATGTAAAAAGTGGTGATTTGTTCAAGGGCAGAATTTTGGCATTTTTCTTTAGCTTCAAGTAAATAAATAAGACAAAGAAAAGTCTTTTCATTTGATTGTTTTACAGTGCCTGGGGCTATGTACATTGGAAACTGTTTGCAACTGTTTTCATTTAGGGATGAGTGAAGTGGTTCAATTAAAACATGAGCTGTTCTGAACCTTTGCTGTGAATAAAACAGAATATTTCTGAGGAGGTTCAAGGAAGTCCAGTTAATTGTCATTATTTACTTCTTTGTACTTATGTGTTGTGACACTGTCTGGATTCAAAAGTGCCACCATATAAGCCGGTCCTATTATATTGTGCTTAATTCTGCTGATCAAAACAGTTTGAATTGGTTGGGCGAGCAGCATGGAAATTTTGGGGAACTAACCCAAATAAAACGTGAAGTTTTGAGGTCCACCCATTACAAAGTTCCCACACCCACTACTGTGCCCTTTACTTCTGTGGGAAAAAGGAGCTGTTGCAATTTCTAAGGAAAAGAGCACTGCAGCATTAAAGCCTCAGGCTAGGTCTACACTACAGACCTCTGGAGGCACATATCATGTAGGGGAAAGGGGTGAAAAGATGTTCTAGGAGAAACCCAGAATGTAGAAACAAATCAGTAAAACAGCACTTCACTGGTATGACTTCTTTTTCTCTGAAAGGATAGTTACATTTTATTACGTTTCACTGCAGTGCTTCAGTACAAATAACAGCTGTCACAATTACTCTAGAAGCACCTTTGGCTCTACGGCTGATTAGTATTTCTTCCCTGATAAAGGCCTCTTATTGGAGGCATAAGTAAGTGTCATCTTACTGCTTTGAAGCCAGGTATCTCAGTGAGCTACAATCAGTGGAACATTCTCCTCTGTTCTGTAGTCCATCTGTGATAGCTGTTTTCCACATCATGATACAAGTTTATTGCATCCCTGTCCACTCAGTCAGCTGCAAAAAAAAAAAAAAAAAAAAAAAAAAGGGTCAAAGCTACAATGTCAAAACTCTTATAAAACCAAAGAGATCTCACAGACCGAACTGACTGCAAGCCCTCCTAGGGATCCCAGCTTCACCAACTCAACAAGTTCTTCAGGTTCCACTGAGTTTGACCTGAGAGATTGGCTGCTGACTGGCTGACACCTGTTAAGGGCACAATGTGTCCATAGACATCCCAGCCAGATTTGTCACAGATCATATAAAGTGGCATTTTTTCACTGACAATATCCTCAGAGAGGACATACTGAACAATTTTGCTTTGTTTGCTGCCGGCATCCTCAGAAAAGGGTGGAAGCCACTGCTACTGCTCATGTTTTACATATTTCATATGCTGCGGTATGTGCTGTCCTGGCCTGTTTGCTACTCCAGTCTGTTCTCTGTACCCAATTCTGCACTAAACTTTGCTGATTTGAAAGACTAAAAGACTACTCCTCTTCAAACTGTATTGAAGAAAATGTCTCATTATATAATACTGCACGTGGAAAGATCATTCAGTCATGAAAGAGCTCTCAGTCTCAGATATTTATGGTACAGTAATTACAGTACAGTAATTATAGTACATACAATTATATCCCATAAAGCTGGAGGTTAATTGGTGATGGCAAAGTTATATGCAAGACCCACCATCAAATAATCATACTGAGTAAAGACAAAAAAACTATTCATGCCAGTCCTATTTATTAATTTTCAAAACAAGATGCAGAAGAAAATGGTATCACCCTCTGCTTGAGGGACTAGGTGTCACTCTTGTTCTCTTCATTATTACGTTTTTATTTCCAAATTAGAAAAAAAGAGGATCACAAAATATCTTCTTTCTCCATCGTCCAAACCAGACTAATCTGATGGATACTGTAGAGCCTGATCATGGTTTTTATAAACGCAGACTTTTTCAGGTCAATGCTGCAAATGCTTATATAGGTACTTAACTCTAATACTGTGAATAGTCCCACTGATTTCAAAAGAATAGTCAAAGTAATAAAGGGTAAATGTATGTAAATACTTGGAGCATTAGGCCTAAATTACTGAATTTAGTCACTTATGTGGAACAATGATTTTTATGTATCTTTGGATTCATTTGGCATGAAAAATGTATTTGTTACTAGATAGTAACTATTTGAGGCACAGGGTTATTTCTCTTACTATATTTAGAATTTAGCAGCCACTATGCATTGAGTCATATCTTTTTTTCTTCATGATTCTAGTGATTATCACCAGTTCTGAACTTGAAGTTTATCACAATATTTTTCCTGAGTTGTTGTACATAATGTGAACCCTCACTAAGGTTCCTTCTTGTTCTATCAAGAAACACTGATAAATTTACATTAGCCAGTTGACTGAATATTACATGAAGCTTCCTGGCTCTGAAAGAGGCAACTACAATATGAATTGAAAAATCCATTCATTCATTCACTCCTTCCCAGCAGCATTCCTTGGCCCGGAGCCAGATACCATTTGACGTCATGGCTCTAACCAGGAACATAATGTGCTGGCACCGGGACAAAAGTTTTACTATGGAAAAAAACAGCAACAAGTAGAAACTTATCACAGTAGCTGGGGATAGTGAGTTAAGAGAAGGAGACTGGGAGGCAAATCAGCAGAAAATTAAGTAAACTATAACAGGCCTAATATTTTGTTTTTTTTTTCCTTCACAGCACCTTCTTAAGTTAATTCTCAAAAGTACTAATCTTACTAACACAAATAGCACACACAGTGAGAAGATGTCTTTAAATACTTATTACTTCCCATTCTACTTTTTGTAGCACTTGCTGAAGTATTACAAAAGGTCCATTCTTTATGTTTTTTACTTTATATGATCTGAAACAAAGTAATCCAGAGATTTTTTTTTTGCCTGCAATAGCCAGTTTTGTATAAAAAAAAAAAATCACAGTTCTGTTTATCTGAGTTAAATATTAAACAGGTCTTTAAGTAGAGACTGAAAAAGTCTGCAGTGTTAATAAGCAAAATCCAGAAAGAAGTTTAAGGACAGAAAAACAATCTTTCCAGTCTCTTCATAGCCTTGGTGCTGGGGAAAAAAAAAAAAAAAGACGGCCAACAAGTTTCCAAAATACTGCTAAGCACGTTAAAAAAAAAAAAAAAAAAATATAGAAAAGACTAGGAAATATTTGTATAGCAACAACTGAAATTGGTGCTGCTGATATAAATTTAGAATGCCAGACTATCCACTGCCAAAGCACACCTGGTGGGGAACAGTAAAGGTTTCCCAGTGTGGCGCTCCTGGATCATGAGGGACTACTGAGAGTTTAGACTCAAGTTGATGCTGGAGACTGAAAGAAAGTGCTCCACTTTGATATTCCTTTTTAAGAGCTGCGATCCCTGTGGGTGATGCACTGCAGTGAGATGCCTGTCATTTACGCCCCGTTTCTGAATGATCACTGACAAGCAGCCTGACTTTTGGGAAACACCTTCACCTCTCTATAATTCAGATTTTAACAAAAAACAGGATTAATGTTACTGACTTCCCTTACAAAGCGCTTCAAGAGCTACTGCTAAAAATTCTATACAAGAATTAAAGTTACTGTTAGTGCTTCTTCCAGTGCTAGATTGTTTTCATAATTTGAAGATAAAAAGAAACTAGACTGATGCTTAACAAGCCTCTCGCAACTTGCACATCACACTGAGTAATGGTCATGTTAAAAATTTCTGTCACTACTAGATTTAAACCTGTGACCTACAGACAAGACTCTGATTCAGATCCTGTCATGTGTCACTGTCTTTTTTGAAAAGTTCAACAGAGACACCAGCAATCTATGGTAAGACTGATCTGAGCAGCTGAGGATGCCCCTCATGGAAAGTACCTCCCATCAGATTCTCCTTACTGATTCTAGGCAGAGTAATTTCAGGGGCAAGACTGGTTAAAGAGTAGGGAGCATAATCAGAGATCTGATGTACTATAAAAAATATTTTGTGGATATTAAAAACCTTCATGAGAATTTTAATAGCACCTAAGTCTTAATTCCATGATTCTTTTGAGAGTTCCAGTCACTGATACCCAAATTTGTATTATTCCAGCCATTGACTTCTAGAAGTTTATAGGAGTAATTTCCTGAACTATCTATAAATCTTATGGTAGTCTAACATGGAACTAATTTTGGAAAACAGAAATTATATTTGGCAGTTATTTAAAATTTAATCCTCAAGAAAATCTTCTGAAGATGTCCATCACCTTCCTGTTTGTTGGAGTTCTTGGGCTTTTCACAGAAAACGCTGAGTTGCAGTTACTGGAATTTGAGGCTACTCAGCAAACACCGTCAGACAGCTCTCTATATTTCAGAGCTTCTTCAAGGACTATATTCCTGTTCAATTCAAAACAGGAAGGGCATCTTGGGAAAAGAGCTACGTACGTCCTTCAGCGGTTTGAAGCTCAACTAGGATCATGCACATACATTCCAGAAGCCAATTTCACCAATTTCTTTTGGGCTAGGTCATGACCATCAGACTCACAGCATTAGTAAGTGGAGTGTTCAAATCCCCGTTCAGCTGAATATACCCAGTCATTAGAGACATATGAAGTGGAAAAAGTTCACAAACATCATGTTTTGTTGAAATCTGGAACTACTTAGGCTGAAATTAGACAAATACGGACAATAGCATACCCACTCTGCATGGAAAAAACGCCCTGCCCAAAGTCCAGATATCTGTTCCATGGAGAGTTCCAACTGGGGTGCCAGTGTCTAATAAATTGCTCATACATCTTAGTTTTCTCATTATCTCTGTAACTTGCTAAAAAGCAGTAGCACCATAAGCATATTTAACTACGCCAACTGATAAAATTGAGTAATGCTAAAATACCATCCTATCTGGTCACAGGACAGTTTCTATCATGTGAGCTATAAGCTACACATAGCCACATCTATAAATGTATTAATGAAAGTAAATTTTTGTCAAATCACATTATCGCTGAGAAGTTTATTCTGGCTTCAGAAATGTTAGTCTGAGTTAAAAACCTACAAACTCACCTGGGCACTCTTTATGTACACAGTATGTGTTGGACTACCCTAGAGGCACTCTGGGGTTCTATATTTGCACCTTCTCTGACCAGGCAAACAGACATCCACACTGGGGATCACCCAGCACAGTAACTCTTCCAGTAGCTCAACTGTTAAGCACCACAGTACTTTGGTGTTCTCCCTCTAGTTACCAAAGAGCTGATCACATTGCCTGACATGGAAAAAATTGATTTCCTATCAATTTTACATTACTTCATAAAGACAAAATTAAAGGTACTTGTGAAACACAAGTTTCTAATCTCGTAACATGAGCTGCTTCACAGGAGTGAAAAAATAAAATTAATAATTCACAAAACTTATTTAATTCAACATTTTCCACAATCCTCTGGACTTTTCAGCTTTCATGCAAAATTCTGGCCTCACCTCAGCTGGATTTTGCCTGAGAAGCATCTGGATTTTCTCTAACCCCTAAAAAACTGCTCTACTGCAAAAACAATTGGTTGGATGTCACTTACGAAATCATTAATTTGACAAGTTCTATGATATTTTGAATAACGTATTTAATGGATTTTCTCCTCTTCATTATTTACTTGGGATCAATGGCTTATGTTCAGAATGTACAAACCTAAACACAAACAAGCCCAAATCATCTTATTGTCCAAGCACACATTTTTTGGTTTTGGGTGTACACAGCCCCACCTATTGTAACCAATGAAATAGTGCCAGAATTTCAAACCATTAGGTGGGTCACACATCCCATGGCATTGTGCATCTGGGTAACACATGTAAGACAAATATGATATGTATGTATCCCAAAGAAGGAATAGTGAAAGAAAGATGCATGGTAAGATTATACAAAGGTTAAAAGCCATTGTATTTAAATTACTATTTAAACTACTTATGGCTGGACAGGAAAAAAATATCAGAGAAAAATCCTGCAGTATCAACTGCAGGATTTAGCCGCATTCCAGACTGGAACAAACTGAAGACCTTCCACATTTTGTTCCAAGCAGAGAACATGAGCACATAACCCATGTAGAGGCAGCCAAATTTCAAACAACCATTTCTTTAAGGCGCTTCTCTGAGATGTAGGAGACAAAAGTTGAAGTGCCTGTTGGGAGTGACAGTGCTAACCACTGGATGTCTTGATTTTCCAAAATGGAAGAGTCACTCACATTCTCTCACTTTGACTAGAAATTCCATTCTGGATCTCAGAAATTTTTTGTAAAAAGTATAACATGTCCACAAGTGTTTCTCTTCTAACAAAACAGCATTTTTAGACAAAGAACGTTTTGCTAAAAATTTCTCAACCAGTACTCAATCATTCCTCTTACAAGCTTAGCCATATATTTCTAGTTCAGATACGGAAAATAAAACCTTGAACCACAGATTTTTGTGATTCACTGAAATATTGCATGGTGGAATGTATTTCATAGAATTGGATGCTTCTTCACTCAGAAATAGTTCCATTTTTTGTGAAGACACTGCCTTTTCCAGCACTTAAAACTACACTCTGGCAGCAGAGACTTTCCACCTCATAAAACAAGATGTTCTAATATTTGAAAATGTTTTGCTGTAGCAAAAATGAAGTCTCTTGTTTCATCTTAAAAGTTCCTTGTGAAAAAACAAAAACAAAAACAAAAAACCAAACAACCAAAAAACCCCAACTGTAAAACAGTTACCCTAAAATTTTATTTAAAAATGAGTATTTGATCTGGTTTTGCTGACTCTAAAAGCCATGCACAGTCATACAAAGACATTTCAAAAGGAATTTTGTTTGTTTGCTTTTCTTCTGGAGTTCTTGGCAGTTTTATTAGAACAAATGAATTACTGCTGTAAGGAAATAATTGTCAAAGTTTCCTAACCTGTAATAAGAGCTCAGTTTCATTTTTATCAAAATCAGCAGCAAACTGCCACAAATGGGAGTATATTATGGGGTAAAGAATCAGTAATTTTGAATTTATTATCAAGAAGAGAGGTGGAAATTCACATTACTGACTTGTGCACAACTAGATAGCTAACAAAGTGGCAGTATCCTTGGAACGCAATTCAGTGCACCTAGCTCTAAATCAGCATCTTTTTCAGTTTACTGTACAGGTAGTTAAAAGCCGAGTACGTATTTGGAATGTAAGATGTGTCTGCAATTACAGAATATGAATGCTATTTGATTCCATCATGTAAAAGCACAGACTGATTAAAAAAGGAAAAGAAAAGGGGGAACTAGGGGAACTACTTGTGTTTATCAGTTAATTAACTAAGTACTAAAAAACCCTCTGCAATCCAAAAAGCGAGAATATTTATGAACAATAATGTGAACAAAGGCCTTCGTATCAAGTTTATACTGAATACTGTATCTTAGAACAAATCTCATTGTATTGAGAAATTATTACAGCTTCTATTTCATGAGTTGCTCTTGATATTCATCAATTTTCTTTTAAGCTGGAAGAAATAAATATATTTGCAAGATTTTATATATATACATATATAACAAAACTGACAGCCAAATCTTCACCAAATTTAAACCTGTATCAATGAAATTCTATACATTGATCAAAACATAATTTATACATAATAACATCATCTGACTTTCAACTTGTCAATAAACTAATTATTTGCACATAAAGAACTGGACATAGGTGTTATGTCAATCAAATGCTCATGATCTATAAGTGACAAAGGATGATTTTATTTTTGGGTCTGAAGAATAAGAGGCTAGCTAACACCCAACAGTGGCATTTGGTTCTTCCTGTGGGTAGCTTGCTTAATGCAATCCAAATGAGCTCAAAGTTCTGTAGCAAAGTACATATTCAGTGGACCTAATTAAGCATTGTTTCATTCTTTACCCTTTCATTCCCTTCCTTTGGGAAAATTGAATTTTTCTTTTCTTGCTGTTATTCTTTAATAGCCCATATTTACCATATTACATATTTAAATCAGGAGTAACACTACTGGAGTTGATGCAGTTATATAAGTGTAAAAACCCAGTGAGAAAGACACAATTAACCCCTATTTTTTCCTATCCTGTCAGATGTGAACATTATTGTTGTAAATCACAACATTACAGCTGTTAGTATGGAATATTCAACAAGAAAAAACAGCAAATAGTGCATACCAGCTTTTAAATAAGATCTAACATGAATAACGAACAACATATGATTTATTGATTATAACTCAGCACAGGACAGGCCTCAGTGACAACTGCTTTCTATATTAAGCATTAGAAGGCAGCCCATGAGATATCTGCTACAGAGGTGAGAGTTTGCATCTCTGTCCCTGTTAGCGAGAGGATCAACATCAGTTTTCCCAGCAATCTCCCTATGCGTAAAGCTTTGGAGAAAGAATTGGAATTGATCCAGCAAACATCTTGCAAAACATATTATACTATATACAAACCCCACAAAATGTAAACCAGACATTCGTAGCTCTGTAATGATACCAGAGATTTCCAGATGGCAGGTAGCAAAAGTGATGTCTGTATACACATACCAGAAAGTTTAAGGCTTTAAAAATATCATAGTTTTGGTTAATCCTGTATTATTTAACATGCATTTCAAATTTCAAAGGGATAATAACCCGTGCTCCTGTGGAGTTCCTGTCTCAGTTATTAGAGTCCTGCAAATAATACAATTAAAATAAACCTTTTAGCTGCACGCAAATGACTACTCCCTCCCTTCCTTTAAGTAACTGTAAGTAATTCAGAAGTGTATGTGGACCGCCACTATGCGCTGTCTTTTTCAGCCTCCTTACAGGGTCCTGCCATTTAATTTCCTATTTAAGTTCTACTCCCATCTACAAGAATGCAATCAAGATAACTAAAAAAGACTAGACCCTAGGCCTCCAAAATTTAATACTAAGCCCTACCTTTAACCTTCACAGTGACTTAATCTAACACGTTTTACTACAGAATTGGCACAGGCTAAAAATGACTTCATGGTCAGTGACTACAGGTCAGCAGACAATTCATGAGACATGGTAATTCTTGACTGCTCTGGCTGATGTGGCGATATCTTAACTGTGATGTACTTTGTGCCTTTACAGCACCTAAACTAAAAAGAGATGCTACAGAGAGCTGTGAGAAATATTCATTATCAAACATTCAGGAATTTGAGGTTTGTTGGATAAGAAATACTTACAAGAACTGTTTACAACCATTCAGACTTATATTTGTGCCAGATTTTTGTTCTGTGTACTTCTGGGTTTTACTGAGCTAGCGTTCATCATCCGTAAAAGATCAGACTCAGAGGAATCTGATTATAATTTTAACTGTTTGATCCTTTGGGTGGAGGAAGAACAGATAAATCTTTCCATCTTGTTTCTTATTTATTGAGTACTATATTTAGCTGTGATGTTTAACAGTACTGTACAGTATCTTAATATGTAATAGAAGAACATGGTAGATGAGGAAAAAATTAGGGTATGTAGTCCATATTTTAAATAGACAAATTAATTTTCAGAATTTTGACTACTTTTGCAAACCTGCTAGACACAGTATTAAGTCTGAGTATATACCATACAGTCAAATATTTTGCTGAACCTGGCACATGAAATTGAAATTAGTAGCAGATGAAAAGCTTTTGGAAGGAAACAACTTAAAACCAGAAAACCCAAGTCTTTGCAATACACTTCATATTTGACTTCTCCTATTTAAGTTTTCAATTAACATGACAAAGAGTAGGAGTTAAATTTAGATCCCAAATATTTATATTTCTTCTGATTTTCCTATTTAATTTCAGATTTAAAAATTAAATCTCTCTTCAGCACATCAACCTTTTTTTGACTCCTGATTAAACTACAAGGGTGCTAAACACAAATCACAGGGTACGTGGAATCTGATTAATATTACTGGACTATGCATCTAGATAACAAGGATTCTTTCCAAGACATCAAGACTAGACATTATTTTAAGGTCTTTTTACTTGTTTTACCTTTTAGTTTCCAGCTGGATTCAGATGTGCAGCACACTACACAAGATCTGCAAAGTCATTCTACATAGTTATTCAGTGATTTTCAAAAGTGTTAATATTTAGGAGCCTGAATCTTTAATTTCCAAATAACTTTGTGGTGTGTTTATGTCGCACAAAAGGTACATACACTTCTAAGACTACACAGTTGTGACAGAGCACTAGCACCACAACCAGAAAGGGTATTGCTGAATCATGGCAGAGACGTGATGCAATCAGCAATGGGGCAGGAAGGCAGGGCTTACTGGAGTTTTGCTACACCTAAGTTACATTATTTAGAGCTGCCAAATAATACATCTGCAGAAGTAATAACACAGCCGCAGAAGTGTGTTACACCATGTTCCTGGGTCAGCCTGGCATCTCTACCATTCATATCAACCCCTGGTCCAGACGTGTTTTAAACTTCTTAGTTAATAGCTTTTGAAAGCACCATCCCAAGCTAGAGATGTGCACATCTTACTGCATACAGTGGTGATAATTACACAGCCTATTTGAGAACTTTTCCTACACTTGTGATTGTTAAAAATGTTTAAAAGTATTATAGTAAAATAGTCATTTGACAAAGAAGGAAAGCGAAACAACAAGCAATGCAGAATATATACTTCTAGGTTAAATATATTGATGAAAATTTTACTTCTGTTATGATGCAAAGTTAAAAGAAGCCATCTTATTACAAGATCATTCAGACCTATCTGATATAGATTATCCTGTGGAGAAGAGATACTCCATGGAAAAAGGTAGTTTGTGGGTTTTTTAAGAACCTTGGATACATATTAGATTTGGTTGTCATGCAGACCTGTTCTCTGAGAGGTTACTGTGACCTGTTCATATTGATCTACATACAGATAGGAGTGAAATGTTGACATTTTGTAAGTGCTTTCATGTTTTCACAGACAATATTTTTCATAGGAACCAGAATAAATTGGTTTGGTTAAATTTCCAACTATTTTATCATTTACAAAAGAGAGATTCATCCTTGCTGAGAGGGCTTTCTTTATAAATAGGAAGAGCTTGTGATTTAATCCTTTAGCAAGAGCACTTAAAAATTATTCATATGTGGTATGCTCACTGCCTGATGCCACAGACAGTGAAAGTAACTGATATTTAAACAAGCTAAACACACAAATGTAAGTTCAAAATGCATATAAAACTGTTCCTTCATTATTCTGACTACATACGCAGCTGGCACAACTGTGCTGACATTCCACATCTACAGCAGGTACTTACTAATGTCCATATGTGCACGACAGGTAATACAGTAACATTCAGCTCCCTAATGTGTTTGCAAACCAGTCTCAAGGACACCTTACATATGCATTTGAATGCCCAAAGTATCCACTCCAAATGGTTAAAATTCAAAAACAGCATATGAAAATAATTTTGGAATATCACTTATTACTGGCATATAAAAATATATAATCCTTCAAGATACACAGGCTAATCCTTCCACTCATTTTAGCATTGGAAAAAACCTCATTTGAAGATCTCTTCTTCAAGAATAGAGCTACAAGCAGAACTAGAAATAAAGATGTAGGTTTGTCACTGGGAGATAATATCTAATAATGAAGATACAGAAGCACTGGAAGAGAATGTCTGAGAACGTTAGAAAATCTTCATCCATTTAGGTCTATTCAGGTTCAGCTGAATGCTTTCACTCCCTGCTCCAACACATATTGTTTTTTCCCTTCTTTCTTTTTTTTTTTTTTTGTCTAGTAATTTAAAATATTAACAGACAAAGACCTGAAAATTCAGTTTCTGTTTTATACATTTCAGAAGGCATTTTTCAGGCTTTGTAGAATCAGATAACTAGCATACAGTAGTGACAAAGCTGTTCTCTCATTTATACTAACTATTGTTTCATCTACCTGTTGAGGTCAGATAGAATCCTGGCCCCCGGATACACGCCTACAGCTCTCCACCACCACAATTATGTATTGTGCAATTTCATTGTCATTTGAGAAAACAGTGTATACTTCCAAGAGGATTTCAGAAGAGTCAATGTAAGTTAAAACATTCCCTCCCCAATCCCACCACCCTGTCCATTCTCCACCCCAACACCTCCTCCTGCACACGCACAACTTCTCCCTTCTGTTTATTTTTGGTTTTAAATACTCTAAGCAAAAATTGACTTTGGCTGCTCTTCCTGAACTCTGAAGTGTTTGAGCAGATAAGATTCAGATAATACATTAGAAGAAAGTTTCATAGGTCCCTTTTCTCCTGGCAGGTAATCACCAAGGCCAAACGTGCACTGAGGTTTCTTTCCCTGCAGCAGTATTTTTCTGGCTTGTCTGCTTATCAAACTAGGCCAGATTTTAAATTTTTGCTATATCTGACTTGGAAAAAATGCTTCAACTGAAAGATACTTGTTTATATACAGTGCTAGGGAAATACAATGTGTAAATCTACTTATGGCATCCCAAATGTGGTGGTAGTTTCTCAAGCAGTTTTATTGAGCCTTTTTGGAACAAGCGAAAAGGAGTTGATCTCAGCTCCTCTTCCTTATAAAACTCACACACTACAAAAGAAATAAGATACGCCTCCAGAAATAACTGGTCTTTAGAGGACAGCATGAAAATAGTCATGCTTGTTTCAATGAAATATTGCTTAAAATGGACATAGTCTTGTTTTCCTATCACTATTTTTTCCACTTACAGACTTAACTGAAACTAGAAGGCTCTTATTCTACTCCTAGACAAAAAGAATTTCAGGGCACTACTTCCACATAAGACAATTTCTGTCACTACAGTGATCTTACTTATGCTGGGGTTTTTTTGGTCATAAATATTAAGCTCAACATTGAGCCATGCTCAGAACTGTTTATCTGTGCTTGTCAGGACCCATACTGAGCCTGTGCTCCACCAGGAGATGTCATATGGAAGTAGCTCCAAACAGAATAATTTAAAATATGACCTTATCTTAATTTAAAACACAGTTTACTGTGAATCACTGAAATCATAAATTTAGTTGTGTGTGTCTCAAGATGAAGTCTTCAGTGGCAATACTGGCTATGGTATGGATATTTGCCTTCTGTAATCTTCCTGCCCCATCACCAATGTATTCTGTTGTTCTAGAAAAATTGTTTATGTAGCCATGTGGTTCACTATGCTGGAGACCTGATCTTGCTTAAAAGTAACCCAGAAGAAAACCCAGTATTTTTTTTTTTCTAAGTAGATTGTTCTCAGCTCCATTTCCAAGTGCAGCTGCATAAATAGTTGGGCTGGCACAATTGAAGGGGTGGTATACCACAGAAACCAACAGCAGGTGGCAAAGGAGGTGAGGCTAGGTCAGTATTGCTGCCAAACACTTTGCCTTTGGATACACAGCCTCAAGTCTAGTCAGCAGTTCATGTATATAATTCACTTAGCTTCAAACTAAGTGTACTGGCAGCAAGGAACTCAGAACAGACTGCAAAACCCTATGTGAAACTTAGGTAAATTTGCAACTGGCTTGCTTGCAGTGAATGCCATGCTATGGTCACAGTGACACCAAGGACATAACTGTCTCAATATTAACCTAATGGTTTGCTGAATTTAAGCTAATGCTTCCTTGCATATGTAAAAATAGCAGCCACAACTTTGAATGAACTGCAGATATTCCCTTGAATACTCATGTCTTCAACTTGCGGTGAAAAATATTTATGCTTGCAAGACTACAGGTCTGCAAACTTAAGCACTCACCCATTCCGTAGCCCTAGGATGCATAGGTGAAGGCAGTTCCAAACTCAGATATGCCACATCTGCTGTAAGGAAAAAGGGTTATTTAAAGAAAGGGTTGTGGAAAACATTCTCTCATTAATATAAAACATCACTTATAGCATAAAACAGTGAGTGAAAGCCTTGGGGTAAAATACCCTGTAATCACAAAACATACCCCTAATACTTTTCATGACAGTAGAGAGTCCACAGCACCTGAGTCCCATACGACAGAATCAACTGCATTTTGAAATCTTTATTTAGAAAACTAAGCAACCTGGCAAGATTTCAACATAGACTTTCTAAAATCTAGTGCTGCAAAGCTAAAGCCAGCTCTGCAAGTGTAATTTTATTTTATTAACATCATGTTAGCCATAAAAAAATCTTTCCAGTAACTATTTCCCTATTAGCCGCTGCTTGATCTAAAATTCTTATGAGGAGTAAAATTATCCAGCCTGTGGTTACTATGAGCGGTAAGGACTACAGTGCCATCCAATGGATATGATGGTCCCTAGCAGCTATGACTTCCGTACAAATTTCTACCTCTAGCTGCTTCTGTCACAGCATGACATTAACCTCAAACACATTCTGCAAAACCCATGAAGCCTGAAAAATATCAGAAGCAGCAAAAGGTGCACATGCACGCACATACATTGTACACTTCCCCCACAGGCATGTTCTGTCACACCATCACTCATGGCTGAAACTTCAGTGTACAGATAACAGGTAGATGCCCCTTCTTTCCCTTTCACACAGAATTCTAACAGATTATTTCTTAAGGCTAGTTTAGTGTAAACTGATGTACTTTACCAAAAAAAAGTTACTCTTACTCTCTTTTAACAGAGGCAATAAGCAGAGTTTTTGATATCCCAGTCCTGCTAACAACGCTCTGGTTATCCAGTCCCAGAGGAGGACTTGCGTTTCCTGATAGCTAACAGTAAGCCTGACAGCTAACATAGCAACTATGCCGTGAAAAGTCACACATCTTGCCACTCCATCTAACAGATTGTGTGTATTTGCAACTTTCTTCATCAAGTTGCTTTGAACTATGGAGAATGAAGCAAGGATATGAAATGTATGTTTGACTTCGGACAAGTACCTTCCTTTTAAATAAAATGAAATAAGTAACAAGATCCATCCCTTTCTTTTGGATTCTCATTTTCCTTTCAAGCGCCAGGTTCTAATGGACAATTTAGCAACTAAAAACTCTGAATTGGAGTATATTGAGATGGAAAAGCAACATGCCTCAAGTTACATGGGTTGGAATTATTCCAACCTCTCTGAAGTGCAAGGAGGATTGTGTCCTGAGATCACAGAACGTTTTCAGTTAGGTAATCCTCCATTATTATAAGGATTTAAGTCACTACTAATGCTTTTAATCTCTTCTGTTTTTTTCCTGCAATGCTTTGCAGATTTTGCAACTTTTAGTATTTTGTAAGGTAGATCGTAAATTTCATATAGGCTGTTAGGAAATATTTTGCTGCTCTGGATCTGTGTGGAGAGTGCAATTTGAGCACCAAATATCTATTATATTGTTGCACACATTTGTAGGGCACAGGTCTCTATGATCCTCATGGCCCTTTTCAGCCCATATTCTTGACTGGAATATATTTAAGACCTCCAATTCTACTGGGCATCCAAAAGCACAGTCTGTCAAGTCCAATTGAGCATTAGGGTAAACAGGTATTGCCCCCTTTGGCTTCAACTGAAATTATAAATCCAGAGATTAATTTACCCTCTTTACATTGCAAATCAGGACCAGAAATGTCATGAAAATAGATGTTCTCATAAAAATTCCAGTCCAGACATTTCTATTACCTATTCTGTTCTATCCCAATCATCACTAGATTGTATTATAAAATTATTTTAATTTGTACTGCTTCCTATCAAGAAGGAAATAGCTCAGAAATCACTGAAAGAAAATCTTTCAAAACAAGCCAAGGTATGCAAGAATCAATTTTCCCTGCAGAAGCAATTTAGACTGAAATATTTTGCCAGTGTAAAAGTGCATCTTCACAATGAGGATTGGAAAGGAACAGTGTAAAAAGTTAAACGATCCAATTCTTAGTAACCCCCCATTGATACTTACAGCAAAGTTTTCAAAAATACAGTAGCAGATTTAAGAGTCTATACTGAAGGAAAATAAAACAGAACTTTAATTATTACTTGATTAAATGGGTCAAGGATGGTCTTTTCATCCTGCTTTCATGCAGAGCCCAATTTAGAAAGGCACAGTCTATGCATGAGACCCTATAGCATTACTGCAACAATAATTTTGTGCTAAATTTTATACTTTTCATAAAATGAAAAGTGATGGTCACACTTTCCAAACAGAAGATCGCAAGTCCAGTACTTGTTTTGGAGTAGATAAATGAGTAGTTAAGACATGCAGCAGTGCTGCAGCCTTACGCAAGTACATCTGCCTACAATTCAGATGCCACATCTACTCAGATAATAAATTTCAGCCTTGTCCTTGGAGAATCAGAGGCACTGCAATGAGTAATACAAAATATTGATATCATTACAGAAAACAGTTAATTTCAAAGAGGAAGACATTTTTTTTCATTACATGAGCAGCTCTGCTCCCACCCAATTGTCTACAGTAATGCTTCCAAAAGGAGACACTGAGTAAACAATTTCAATATTTCCTTAACTTCATAAAGTATTAACTACGGAAAAGAGCGACACCAAGCGGTGGCTTTTAATGGTGCATACATTTCTCGTTTCTACAGGTAATCTTCTCAATAGCCTCTTAGAGATCATTTTGGGGCCCAGCTGGTTACTGAGGTTTGAGAAGAGGTCAGTCTCATGTAATGAGTCAGGTTGAGGTAAGCAGCTACTGAGCTCCATGTCAATGTGTGAATCATGTTCTGGCACGTTGAAGTCACCCCTCTGAAACTCAAGATGGGGCTGACCCACAGTTACAATGTACCGACACCTTTGATGACCAGTTTAGCACAAATATGTGGCATACATGGTATAAACACAGTGACCTTCCCCAGCTCTGAAAACCCAGGTGCGAGCCGTGGCAGGGAAAGCACTTCCCGGGAGATGGCGCCATCCAAAACATTAACTCAAGCATGACGTCATTTCCCTGGCCCGCACTGGGAGAACGTGACTCTCGCTTCTCGGGAAATCGGCGTTGCTTTTAAACCCAGTTTTGATCTTTAATGTGCGATCACAAATATACTTTTTTCTATTTGCATCTCCTTTTCATCACTATTACTCATCCTCATTTTCCACTCTGCAGCTTCTTTTGTTCCTGACCCAGCGGAATTCCTATGTCGGGTTGGTCCCAACCATCCTGTAAAACTGCCCAGTTCCTGTAAAGCTCCCCATGAGGCCACCTCTACACACCAACTAAAGTGAAACCAAGCCCTGATGGCTGCAACTGTTCTCTAGCTGATTAGGCAACAAAGGGTCTAGCAAACCAGGGCACTTCCATGCTGGCCCCCTTTCCCAGCCACCCATGAAGATGCTGAGTCTCTGTGTAGGATTGGGCATCTGATGCGTGTGAACCCACACACCATTATTCTCCATAGCTGTGCTCTTCTTCCATGAAGTCTTTGTTTTGCTCCAGTCCCTTCATCATCTTCATAGTCCTCTGCTGGACTTTCTCCAGTAGTTCCTTGTCTTTCTTGAACTGGGGAGCCCAGAATTGGACGCAGTACCCCAGATGTGGCCTCACCAGGGCAGAGCAGAGGGGGAGGGAGTTTGTTCTTTTATCTTGGCATAGTGAGACAGGCATCAGGAAAGCCAGATACAAGGAAATGATCCCTTTGATTTGAGAAGGATAGAGAATATTCAGGGTTACAAGCCAGACTGAAGCTCAACACTCTGATTCTACCACTGTCCACGTCACAATAGCCAAGTCATTTCATTTCATCTTCTCTAATAAATTGCGAATGGTTTCTGACACCAGCATCCTATTACAGTGTCCCTGTGCAGTGCCCAGTACAATATCAATCCTTTCCTAAATTACAAGGTCCCTTAGGTCACCAAAACTTTGAGTCTAAAATTCTCTACCTGAACTCTCAGCATGCACAAAATCCCCTAAGTTTTGACACAATTGCATAAATCAGCATTTCTCTTTAGTCTAAGGCCCCAGCTCACAAATAGGTTCTCTACATCTACATTCCTTGAGAAACCTGGTCCTGAAGACATACTCAAAGCACCAGACAACCACATTCTGAAAATAAAGAAAGAAGCTGTGGATGGGAATCACCTTCCAACTAATACCTTAGCGGTTAGATCTCTTACTGCACTGGGATGTGGCAGATCTGTGTTCAACTCTTGCCTCTGCCTGAGGGAAACACATCCTTTACATCTCAGCAGTGCCCTAACCATGAGGTCACTGAGTCTGGTGTGGAGATCTTCCAGCCTCCCTTACATATATGAAACTGTTTTGTACAGACATGCACCATCAACAGGACCAGAATCTGACTGTCCTTTCTGATGAGTTGCCTAAGACTTGGGCTATAGTAATTTTGTCCTTAACTCACAGCTCATTACATTTTTTCTCTTTCTATAAAAAAAGCAATCTGGTTTGTGCATCTGGCTTTTGAAGGCGGCTCAGATCTGTGAATTTGGAGATACATACTTTCCTGAACCCTTGACTTAGACGCCGAAGCCTCTCAGAAATATATGAACTAAAATATTTAATAGCTTGCTATTTCTGCTATTTTCTATTGTAGTCTCTCATCCTGAGTCTCCACTAAGCATGCTATCTTTTTTAAGTTCTGTTCTGAACTGCTTACCTTTTCAGGGAGCTTTAGTTAGATAAGCCTGAGTATTAATTTATGTACATAACCTTAGTATTAAAAAATTACAAGCTAATGTACATTTTTACCACAGAATTCATACCAAGTTAGAATATACCGGGCTTGATCGTGATCTTGTATACAGTAATATAAATCAAGAATAATTTTATCACAATGAAACTGATGCTAACATCAGAACAAAATCAGAAACATAACAGTCTATTTACACCATATGACAATGTCCAATCACACTGGATTTTGCTCATGAACTTACATGTACTTCAAAGCACCCAAGTATAACATCTGAACTGTTAGAGCCTCGTGTGATGATGTAATATTAGTGAGAGGAAAATCAAGACAGAACTGAACTTTCCACAGTAACTATACCTAACTACAACAAAAGAGAAAACCAGAACAAGGAATGGCTAAAACATAACACCAAAAGGACATACTAGAGGATCCAAGTCTAGACTCTGTATCACACAAAATTATATTTCTGCTAAATAGAGATACAAATATGTACAGTGCAATAGCATTAAGTGTGTTGAATGTAAATTACAAGCTTCCCAACTGTACACTGGAGATGCAGCCTGCTAGAACTGGCTTAATGTAACTATCAAGTTGCATTAAAAAATCAAACATTGAAGGAACAACATGAATCATATTTGCAGACACTTTAATAGAGATTTATGACATTGGCTCTTTTAAACTAGGTCATCTCAAAATGCTGAATATTGTCAGCAGAAAAGCAAATTAAATACTTTAACATGATTAGACCGAATAAGTCATTTTATGGGTTTCAAATGAATTAAAAATAATAGAGTTAGTTTCATTGTTCTGCTAATGTTCATTTTTAAACACAAGGCCAGGTTGTTTCACATTGTTTTGTGGGTAGCTAGAGTCTAGTGTATATTAGGGGACAAATAAAAATTCCTACACACCCCTACAACTGCTTCAAAGAAAAAGGTGGGGGGCTCTCCCCTGCTCTGCGAGAGGAATTCCAGAATTCTTACCTTCAGAATGCACTTGATGGCCTATGTGCCCTTTACATTGCTGTAGCACCACAAGATGCCAAAGAGATGAAGCTTATTATTTGACATAAAGTAGTATCTAACTGCACATTATAAGGATCTCAGTTTTTTAGCTATGTATGTCATTGCATGTACTATTGCTGAAATTGTATGGAAAAACAAAGCCAAAAGAATTCAATAGCTTATACAGCAATCAGCTGTGCTTTTCTGAAATAGGAGTAACAATATGTACTGTTGCTGTAAATTGTTTACTTCTTTTATATATGCATATACAGATAAAAGCAAATATTTATAATGTACTCTATCCACTCCAAAATTTCCAGTTATTTAATAAAATCATTCATTGAACCAGACTGACACATTTTAAATGTTACTGGCCTCACATATTTCAACTGTCATATACAGAGACTTATGAAGAAATGTAAGATATACTGGCAATTTTTATAATCTCTTCTTTTCTTGGTTACTCTGAAACCTTCAGCTGAATAGCAATTTGTTCAGGGCAATATATGAGTTTTTTGTCATTCAAGGCAATTATTTCTGTGACAACAGTACATACTTAGCAGAATATATTGCTGATGAATCATTGACTGAAGAACTTGTACTGATTTTATTTATTGTGCCCATTCAGTTGACATAAGCATAAAAGAGTGCATGCTATCTTCCTTTATAAAATGCTCGTGCATTGCAGTAATTCAGTTGCGTTTAGCTGTAGCATCACAAGCTTTGACCTCTTCTAGGTAGGATCAGGTTTATGCCTGCATGAAAAATGACCATCCATAGGGACTGCTCTTTGGTGACATTATAAAGACTCATCTCTCTGTATGTGTTGTCGTTTCAGCTGGAACAGAATTAGCTTCTTTACTGGCAGCTGGTATGGTGCTATGTTTTGATTTTTGGGATGAGCAATACTTTGGATAGTGCCTGGTGTTTTTAGGTAGTCAAGGCCTTTTCTCCTCCTCTAACACACTGTTACGTGTGATGGAGCCCTGCTTTCCTGATGGCTGAACACCTGTCTGCCAATGGGAAGTTGTGAATGAATTCCTTGTCTTGCTTTGCTTTGCTTTGCTTTGCTTTGCTTGCATGTGTGGCTTTTTCCTCCCTTTTACTTTTCTGATTCTCTCCCCCACCCGAAATGAGAGGAGTATGTGAGCGGCTGTGTGGATCTAGCTGCCGGCTGGGGTTAAACCACGACAGTATGGAATCACTGACACACAGCAAGATTCCCCATATATGTTCATAATTCATGGCCCTGAAATAACAGGGAATGGGGAAAGCAGCAGAGCTGTTAAACTTGTATTTATGTCCCCATGTCCAGTAGGTTAAAAATTCACCACTGGACTCAAAATAAGGATACCAGCTCAGAGCAGCCAGATTGGGAGAGAAGATGCAGTTCCCCATCCATTGCTTTTAGAAATATGGAAGCAGCTCTCAATAGGTGGAAACCCTTTCATTCATGGGACTAATACTGCATCCGCTTAGTTCCAAAAATCAGGTCAAGAGAAAGCCCCTGCAGTAAGAAAGGCAAAAAATCTTAATACCATGTGCTAATGCCTCTATGTGATACACAGCAGCTAACCAGAGAATAATGTTTCATTGTTTACCTAGGTTGTTTATCGTATTAAGATGCTTTCCACAGCTTGTGTTTACTGTAAGTGTTACTACTAACCCTCCCCCAAAATTCTGGGTCCCTCAGCTCACATCTCCGACTAGTCCTCTCTTCTCAGAGAGCATCCATTTGCACTTAAGTAGCCTAATAAGTGAGTCTCAAACAGGGTGGCATTCCAGAGCTGAACACTGAAACGGAGCCTCTTCCAAAAACTGCACAGTACAATGATTAGGAAAAGCAATGGAAAAGCTTCGTCTCGCAGGAACAGCTAAGTGGTGCAAGGGCTGCCACTAAGCTATAAAAAACTTCGGTCTTCCATGACATTGATATATCTTGCCTGTTGAGAACTCTACCACTCCTGCTGCCTTCAACCCATGCTAGGCTTGGGGTATTTATAATCAAGTTCACTCATGAAAAATGTTGATCCTACAAACCCACTCTCACAACCTTATTTTGGGTCAGCGTTCATGCTGCAGAGACACCAGGTGCACCAAGCCTGCACCAGCCTTCAGAAGCAGTGTATGCTCTAAAAGCCTGAGGAACCGTAATCTAACAAACAGAAGTTGGCTGATATGAGGAGTAAAATTCCTTACTTTGGAAACAAAGCATGCTCTAGTTTATACATGGGATAACTACGTCCATATGTTTGGAACGTCTGCTCTTGAAGCTCAGGAAGAAAGACGTTGGCTCTCTAATATAATATGTACGCTAGAACTTCATTTGGCATTGCCTTATGGGAAGGGCGGGAGAGATGACAAATGTTTACCTCCTGGGATAGGACTATAACACCTTGATAGCAACGGCCATTTCAGAGTATTAATCCAAGAGCCGAGGACAGATGATCCAACTCCATTTAGAGCTTGTCACACCACACTTTCCTTTAAATCTAAGGGTATGGGACAACCGACAGAAATACATTTCATTCCACAGACTGTGTATGAGAGAAAAATAAACTCTCCATCTTCTGACTACAGCCAGAGAGAACACAGTTGTCCTGCCCATCTCTGAAGTGAGCACATGCTCATACATCCAAGCACCCTGCACTGCCAGATTGGGTCACTGCTGCCAGACCACCATGACAGACACATGAGAATTTTTAAAAGTTTTTGACCCTCTCACTATAGACGAAGTACTTGAAAACATGCTTCAGGCACTCCCTCACGGCTCAGAGACCAGAAGACGCCGGCCTGGAGCCCGAAAGGCTATACCCAATGGCTCCGTCTGCTCTTTCCCCAGCCAGACCCCGTTGCCGAGCACAAGCCGGGACCCCCCGCTGCCACCTCCAACCTGCGGCCCCTCAGCCCTGACGAGGCCGCCCTACCTGTCAGTGCGGCCCCGGGGCGGGACGGCCGGGCTGGCGGCGCGGGCTCTGAGGGGGAGGAGGCACCCCAGCCCGCCCCAGCCCCAACTCTCTGCCGGGCTGTGGCCTCAGGGGGCCGAGGGGACGGCAGCACTCCGGGTAGGGGAGGAAGGCGCTGCCTCCCCTGCCGGAGGCGGGCGGGCCCCTCACAGCCCCACCACAGGGCGCTCGCGCCCGCAGCGACCGTTAACCGACCGTTGGCGCCGCGCGGCACCCGAGCGCCCCCTCCTCCCGCCGCCCCGCAGGCCCCCGCGGGCCGCCCCGGACGTCGCGTCGCCGGGGCGGGCTGCGTAGTTCCGGCGGGGAGAAGGGAGGGGTGACAGGCAGAGCGGGCGGCCTCGGGAGCGGCTGGAGCCGGAGCTGCCGGAGCGGCGGGCGGTGAGAGGCGCTGGGGGGGCGGCCAGGCCTGGCGCGGCGTCCCCACCATGGAGATCGAGAAGGAGTTCCACCGGTTCGACCAGGCCGCCAGCTGGGCCGACATCTACCAGGTGAGGGGCGGCCGGCCGGCCCGGCTCTGCCCCCAGTCCCGGCGCTGAGGGGGGGAGCGCCCCTTCCCTCAGCCTCTCTGCTGCCGCCTGCTTCTGCCCCCACCCCTGCGGCGTGCTGAGGGCCCTGCGGGGGCAGCGCTGCCCTCCGCCTCCCCGCACCCTGCCTCGGAGCTTTCCCTTCCCCGCTTCCCTCCCGCAGCAAGCCGCGGGCTGGCCCGCCGCCTTGCTCTGCCCTCCTTCCCCTTTCGCTGAGGGGGCAAAGAGAGGCCCCGCTCTTCTCCCCTCCACGAGGGAGCGCCTTTTCCCCTCGGGGCAAAGCCCCTCACCTTCTCCTCAGGACTCGCGTGGGCTGTGCCACGGCGGGGCGGGGGCCTCCTGCTGCCTCCCGGGCCTCGGCGGGTCTGCCCGGGGCGGGAGCGGGGCAGCAGCCCCGCAGCGAGCCTTGAGGGGGGGGCGGCTCCTCCGCCGGATCCCTCGGCCACCCTCAGCTTCTCGCCCTGGGTTCCGCCTGGAGCTAAGCATAGACATAAATTCTCAGTAACCTTTTAAAACTGCCCCCTTCCTAACCTTGAGGGAGTAAATCTAAGTATCGTATTCGTCTTTTTTTTTTTTTTTTAAACAGAAAAACAGTGATGGGCAGCATTGCATGCACCTAGCTTTTCAGCCACTTTAATAATAGAACAGAGCCTGAAAACAGCTTGTTAGTAATACTTGTGCAGTTATCTGGTACTATTTTTCATTATTTCGTTTATTACACTTATATTCTTAATGACATTTAAAAAAAGCTGGTGTGGCAAATGAGAAAGCTTGTAAGAATATGTGCCGACTGGATCCAGCTTCATGCATACAAGCAACAGAAATTAGGGCTTTTCTCTTTAAAAAGTTCTTTACGCATTTATCCAAAATGAAGTTAAAGAGAAGATGAAGTACGTGAATGGTTGGGCAGGTGTGTTCAGTCAGATCAGGCAGCATTACTGTAAAATCCATTTGAATGTTTAAGCTGGTATGTTGCACCTACTAATGTTTTAAATTTATATTTGCAGTATAGAAGTTAAGATTTGTTTCCCTTTCACTATGAATTTCTCTGGCAGTACACATTTAAAAGAAGGAGTGGAGTTTTATAAAAGTGAAATAAATGAACTCCAGTTTCAGAATCACAGCAGGCAAATTGTAAAAGTAGTACCTTGCAGGAGGAACATCTCCAATAGTTTGGCAATTAGAGAATAAGCATGAAATTTTCAGTGTGCTTTTCAGAAGGTCCATTTTTTGTTAAGAGTATTTCATTTCCTGCAGAGTTTCAGTGCTTGGTAACTGTATCAGTTGAAAGTCATGTGCATATATGTATGACGTTATGTTTTTGCTAAACTGTTCAGGGCAATTTGGTGTGTTGGAGGTCTAGAGCTCAGGAAATTATTTTGAGTAATATAGCTCTGTAATGGAGGTAGTATATTTCTATGGGTACAATTTAATTACAGAAGTGAAATGTATAAGGAGAATGAGGGACTGGCATATTTTCAATGTGGGGTCAGCATTCAGTGATATTTTTGTCCTACTTTCTTTGAATGCTGTGACTCAGTAGGCTGCTCAGACTATAGCACAGCACGAGGTTTGATTGAGGACTAAAATTCCACTCAAAAAAAAAAAAGAAAAAGACTAAAGTGATTCTTTGATTTGCATCCAACTATTGACAAACGTGAGAGGTGGGGTTTTTACTTGTTGGGTTTTTTTTCCTAAGATTGATTAGTAAGTATGTGCATCGATGTCGTGTAACTCAGTTTCTCAACTGCATCCTGCTTTTAAATGTCAGCTGTTGAAAATGACATCTTGGCAGATCATGTACATCTGGAAGAACAATGTACTTCACTATAATCTATACTTTTGATGTCTGGCCTGTGACATTAACAGTGCAGTTTTCCTACAAATACCAATCTTTGCCTGAAGAATGGAGTAAGTAGAATAGCGTATGTTATTGGTGCAGAAGAAAGTCTTCCCCCAAGTTAATTTTACCGTAGGCATCTATTAGCAGTTACAATCATAACACCTAGATAAAATCCAAAAGTGTTCACCAGTATTCCAAGTGAAGCATAATGCAATTTACTAACAGGCACTTCCTCTTGTTTCTTGGGTAAATCTATTATCTAGAGATACAGAACTGCACGGCATCTAGGGGAGGAATTATGAATACAACAGGAAGTTGAAGCTAATTCGAAGAATGGCTACAAGGAGACTTGTCTGGGTGCCATGTGACTTTGAAGGATTAAAATTGTCCAAGCTTCTTTTTTTTGGACGAAGGGAAGCAGTGTTCAGCTATGATAATAGTAGAGTTGTGAAAGAATAAAATTTAGATTATTTTTTTAAAGTGTAAATAATCACAGGATGGAGACCAAAACATTTCAAAATGAAGACCTTATGTAGGTGATTTTGTGAGAATCATGTCTTGGGCACTGCATGTGTAGTGGAAATGTTCTGTACAGTAGCTTGTCAAAACAGGGTGAACCCTGATGAAGTTCTCTGTGTTTTGTTGTTTCTGTTGGTTTTGGTTTCGTTTGTTTTTTTTTTTCCAAATACGCAGTACAGTCCCTTTCATCTAGGTTTACTTGCTACAACTATGAGCCATGAGATCCTGTAAAGGTTGTTCAGAGACCCAGTAGATAAAATGGACTCGTCTGGTTCTGGCAATTGCTTGCATTGTAGAGAAACATACTTAGAAGATAACTAATAAAATGAGACCTGATCTAAGCATAAGAAATGCCCATTCAAATTAAAGTCCTTTTCAATAAAACAGTAAGTTAAAGGAAAATGGACAGCAGATTAAATGTGAACTTTGCAATGTGATACTGTGGTTAAGGTATACAGCAGAAAAGAAATGCTTCGGGGTAAGTGAATGATATGCACCCTGCATAAATATTGTTAGAAGAATCGATAGGAATGAAAAGCATTCGCTCTGGAGATGTCACAACAAAAAAGCAATAGCCCAAAGCTAGGAAAAGCACAGTTTAGGCTTGCTGTTAGAGCAGGGGAGAAAAAGATACAGATATTTGTCCGGAATATAAAAGGAACATTAAATTTTCACGTGCTCACAGTCAGTGCAATATCAGATTTTCATAGTAATTTTCTATGCAGAAGTCTTTCAGAATTTTGGGAGGCATTTTAGTTTCTAACTTCTTAGACATGGTGATGGACTGAGATACTATCTTAAAAACACAACCCTCAAATACAGGTAGAGTTGCTTCTTGTGTTTATATAAACGAGATGTTGACTTAAGTATGTTGGCTAATGATATTAACTTTGATGTGCTTATCAGTAACAGTGAAGATACCTCTGAGTTATTTACTGATCTACCATTCAGCTGGGGATCCCATACGATATGGGTGGAGGCAGAGCTGACACTTGGTTTTACAGAAGCATCTATGGGGACAGCTCATACAGAGTTTTCTGTGTGAAGGTAGCAAAATTGGACTAAAATGTTTTCTAATTTTTGTAGTCAGTAGAATATAAAATAAGAAAAAAATGGATATGGTCTAGATTTTTAAATATGTTTGGAAGTGAGTATACTGAAAACAGCACTACCAATACTGCCGTGTGTGCTCTGGAAAGTGTAGTTACTGTTTGCTTTGAGGCCTGTAAGAGACACATAACTGTTCTCGGTTTCTTTATTAATTTTTGAGGGTACTTTAAAAGTATTAAATGTTACTTTTTTTTTTTTTTCCCAAGCCTCTGTAAGCTAAACTAAAATACTACAAATTATGAAAGTTAATAAGCTTTACCTAGATTATGGGAGGAGGATAGAAACTATTGTGGACATTTTGGATATCTCTCTGTCAAGAGAGAAAAGGCATGGAAAGTTTCTTATCTGTTCACTGTCTGGAAGAACATTTGTGGAACATGTAGATAGATTTTAATGTTGAAAGTAAACTGTGAAATGGTTGACCCTGTAGACATAATAGTGTGGTTGTGTTGTGTATTTAAAGTAAATGAACAGGAAGTTCTACTAGTGTTTTTGGTTTATAAGCTGCAGTGAGAGTTCAGACTTTGTGCTGCTGCAGTCTCTAAGGATTTGGCTTACTCTTTAACTCTGGTGCTAAAAAACCTTTTAACTTTGTTACAGCAGATAAATTGTGGCATGAGCATGACTTATTATGAATGCATCTTTGTGTTTTATTCTGCCAGTTCTTGCTACTTGAAAATACAGGTCTCTGCATGCATGCCTCGCCACTTCTTAATTCATGCTGTGTTGATTCATTTGAGGCTTAGCTTAATTGGCTCTGGTTATGGAAAGCTAGTTTAGCACTGATACTTGCAGGGAGTCACTTTTTTCCTTCAACAACAGCTAAAGATATTTCATGTTTTTCAGTGCTATACAGCCACAGAATCCTGATACCAGTGCGGGAGAGGCTAATGATAAGTAGCGAAGTCTCTGTGGCTTGTGAAGTCAATATCCTCTCTGTGAAAACCAGTTTACTTTCAATTGCAAGTGATAGTATGTTTTGTGCTATTGAGACTGTTTCAGAGCACTCTGCTGCATTGGTTAGTTATGCTACTAACTTTCAGATCGAGACCAATTGTGTCTACTGACGGCAAATATGAGATTGTGCAAGTCTCATTGTATAGAGCTACTGAGTGACTTAGTTTTGCTTGTTTTTCAGAGTTTAAAATCTAAGTACTTGAATACGAATCTTCTATGATACCATTGCTGTAAGTAGAACGTTGAAAAAGGGAGTCTGTTATGGCTTACTGCTAAGGGGATACCATTTGGTAAAAATCTAGAAATTATACAACTTGTGGACAGTACTACACCTGCTTCTGAGCACCTTCGGAAGGTTTTTGTGGGTTTAGTGTGTTCTTCCACGTTACTTGTTCCTCTTTCTTTCTCTGTCTGCTGTAGGGGTACCCATATAGAAGGAAAATGACAGTTAAGGAGAATGCAGTGTTGGCCATATGCCAAATGATGTTAAATTCAAATAGAAATAGCCCTTGCAAGCAGAGAATAAAATGTGGTAGAGGTAGACCAAGTATTTTTGAAACTAAAATAACTTTCTAAATATTCTTGGTAGGTCTGAATTAACGATTCATCCTATAGTTAACTAAACATTAAAATGAAATCTTTTCTTGCAATACTTGTTTTGTAAATGGACTTTCTCCAAGGGATCTCTTCAGCTGAGACTTTCTAAGCTGTGGTTTACACTGAAATATCACTGCTACTTTCTTGTAAACATACGAATTCTAAGGGTTTACATCAGTGTCACTGGCGTGACTTAATCTATTTGGATTGTGAGTTTAGCCACATTAAATATCTGAGGATACTAACTGACTCCTTAAAATTAAGAATTCATGTATCATTCAAAGTGGACATCTTTTAATTAAAAGAAAATGGAGGAGGAAAGAGTTTACAAAAAAAAAAAGAAAAGAAAAGAAAAAATTTATAAAAAGGGGTAAAGGCTTGAAGTCATGCTATCTCTTGTACTCCAGTGCATGTGAGAATTAGGTGGGTTGTTTCAGTCACCAGATAATGCCACTGAATTTGTTTTCCCGTAGCCGAATAAACTAGTTTTTTCTTTCTCCTCATATGCAAAATGAGATTTATATTCAGTAGAGCGTAGGATTTCATAGTAAATTTTATTTAATTCTGCTTGTTTCTGTAATACTAATTTGGAAAAAGGTTAGCATAAACTGAGATATGAGACAAACGTTAGAAGATTGCCTAAGTTTTTGTATCATCTTCAGCGCTGATGTGAAGTGCTGTCAGTGTTCAGACATTTTACAGAATCAGATAAATTTAAATCTTTGTTATTTTAAAGATAGTAGACTAGACTAGAACTATTAGACTAGAATGCTTGCATCTGCACCTCTCCAAAAGTGTGTGCAGCATCACTGTCAGAGCAAAGCAGCCCTAGTGGATGTGTGCATTTCTTCCTAAAAGAAATGAGTTTATGAAAATGTAGAAACAGATTCTCTGCAATGTTCAGAATTAATAATATAAACTTGATCTGATCTGTAAGCTTTGATGTTTACAGCACTTACCATTGAGATTTATTTTTTTTTTAGTCATTGGTCAACTTGTTTCGTGTTGATTTGCACAAGAAACATTTTTTTGTTTATCTTTCTGGTGCCAGTAGACATGCCCTTGCTGGTTTGGCTGGGAGAGGCACTATGATACAGCATCAGAATGCCTTTGTGTGTTCACTTTGTAGATCATGTAGTACAAATGCCAATTCATTTTCTACCAAACCCTGTGAATTTAGATGTGCTTTTTCTCTCGCCCACGCAAAACACAGCTAAGATTCAACATCTTGCCTGTCATATTATACTAAGAAAAAGTGATAAAAGTGATTCTTGGAAATTCATGTGATTCTGCTAATAGTGATAGCTGATCTACTTTCAAACTGGGGTAGTGCTTTCTACGTTTAAGAAAAAAAGGTTCATAGAACACCAATGAAAAATCTGATGTCCTTGTTGGGAAGGAAAATGAGCTAGCTTAGTATGAAACTTCTGGAAAGGTTTTTAATTTTATTTATTTATTTATTTATTTCTAATTCTGTAGGTTCTGTTTCCATATGCTTTCACCTTGCACAATACTTTATCTTAGAATATGGACTGATAAACACATTTCCAGAAGTTATTGGTTTTGCATTTGTAACTAGTAGACTAGCGAGTTGGTAAAGGGCAACTACTTGTGGAAGCAGCATAAATACAGCCAGCTTACTTGAGAGATCTGTGTTTTTAACCATGGTAGCTACACTCCCAGTATTTTTTCAACTCAAAATATTTATCATCAACACTAAGTCAGATGTGATTCCTTCCAAATTGTGTGTGTGTTTTGGTTTTTGGTTTTGTTTTTTTTTTTAGTGGCTTTTGTTTTTAACATATACTTTCTTGCTGTCCCCTACCTGTCCTTGTTGGTATGATAAAATATACTATGCTTTTAAGCAGAATTTTTTTGGTATTGCTGATACTGAACATGTACCTTATTTAGTTGCTGATTTGTTAACCTCTGGAATGAAAAAATATTTGGACAATCCTGCTTCTTAGTTGAGCATATCTTTCATGAAAGAAAGCAGAGACATGAAAGTAAGGTAAAAAAACCTTTCTGCTGAATCCAGCATTAATCTCATGTTAGATTTGCTTAAGTAGGATACTGATACATCAGGGCCTGTTTCAGAGGCCCGTTTGCATTGCTAGGGACTGAAACTAGAGTTCTGCTTTGTATATAGGACATTTAGTTTCCTTCTGTATTAGGGTCCATACCTTTAAGTAGTTTCATAGCTGTCTCAGCTCTTGGTTGTTGTGGGTGCTCTGGGAACATGTGGTCCAAGGGGTAAAAAGTCAGCTTCGGTGCCGAGGAAGATTTACTTGTCCCACCAACTGTTAAGAGATTGTTGAATCAGGATCGAATTGTGTGGTACAGTCTTTTTCCTATACTTAGAGGAAGGTTAAAACAGTTTCTACATAAGTAGAAATAGGAAATAAAGCAACAGCAAAGCAAGTTTTGCATTCTGTCTGTATATGCAATTATAGAAAACCTTCCATACTGTACCAGTGGTGAGTGTGGAGCTATGCGGATCTTGCTGCAGGCAGAAAGGAAACTCTCCGCTCTAGGAAGAAAGCTCGCTATGCTTTTTGGACTAAAATAATAACTTGTTAAAAATGCTACTAAATAGCAGTATTTTGAACATAAAGTAACTGTTCTGTTTGTGATCTTTCAGGTGCTTTTTCTTGTATCTCAAGTTCCCAGAATTTTATGCTGCTTCTGTGAAGTGCTTGATTCATCAAGTACTTGGTTCTGTGAGCTGTTCTACAAAAGACACTCTGTTTCTCGGATTCTTTATATTTATTTGGAACAAGAACAAGTGGTCTACACATAAAGAGGAATGTTCTCATAACCTTCTTCCCTTCTGCACATTTGAATGAGAATTGCTTGTTTATATCATTTCTAATCCCACAGTAACAGGTTACAGTAGCATAAATAGTGTGACCTTTTAATGTGATCACAGGAAGTAAAATGTTAAATCTATTTTAAAAATGCATTTTTGACTAAGGAAGGGTATGCTTCCTTTTTCTGACAGGAAAAATAACCCATACTGGTTCAGAAGATCTCGATTCCATTATACTGTGTAGGGCCTGTTTTTTCCACTCTTCTGTACTTGAAGGAGGACTAAAACTCTGCCATCCTTGTGTAGAATTGTACGCCCTTGCTCTGTGTTGCACAGGCATAAATGACTAAAGATGGGGGCTGCTGGAAAAACAGAACTCAGACAAGAGCAAGAGGTTTTAGTAAGAGGAACTTCTTTGGGAAAGGAGAGGGTGGGTCATTGGAGCAAGAACTGGAAAAATACTGCATAGCTTATTAAACAGCCAAAATACATATACACACATTTTAGAAATTTTCTGAATATTTCCAGAAATGGAAGAAAAATGGGGAGAGTTTTAAGCAGTAAATGATGGGGGTGGGGCCAGCTACCCAACTGTGGGGGAAAAAAAAAAAAGTTTTTGTGTATTCCCTTTACAGTTTAATTAAATTGGAAAGCAACGTTGTCACTTGTCTCTCAGACTTCTGGCAATGGAGAATTTTCGCATTAAATCGCAGTTGCTACCTAGAACTGCGCAGTGCCCAGCAGTGTCTGTAGGGTGACATGAACAAGAATCTTGTTTAAACTTGTACAATGTTTTCATTCCCGGTATTGATACCTTCTCAGAATTGGCCTGAAGTGTTTCATGACCAGAGCAGATCTGCCCTTGTACTGTTTCAAAACCAGTATAGTAAATATGTGGAGGACAACCTGTGTTGCGAACCAACAAACCCATCCTTTTTATCCTTGCCTGTTGCAACATTAGCTGTGGTTGAACTGGTAGTGTACTGAAAAGTGCAATATTGAGTTGGGAGGGTTGGTTGGTTGACTTGCCTGTGAGCAGTGTTACATAGATGGCTCATTAGTAATTTCCCTTTAGGTAGCAATTGCTTTCAGTTCTTCTACAATACTCACTCTGAAAACTGACAGCTATTAACAGACAGCTAAACTATGAAAGCGCGCGTGGCAGTCTGGCTGTGGCTGGGAGCGGCAGCAGGGGCATAGGTAGGTGGTGAGCGTGGGTGGTTTGGGCTTGGGGAAAGGCAGGGTCTAAGCAGCCTGACGTTCCAAACCCTGGGGTGGTCAGCTGGCCTTTCTGGAGGCGGGCTCAGAAATAGGGCCTTTTTGGGGGGATACCCCTGGGTTCTGGAGCTTGTTTGTTCTGTGTCCATCAGACTCGTCTTGTTTTCAGTAGAGGTGAAAGACTGGAACAGGAGGTTGAAAATATGTAAAATCTTTACAGCTGCTAAGTTACTGGATTTACTAGCAGACATGGGAGCATTAGTGGAGAGGTCTAATCTTACAAGTCTTTTTAAAGCTTGTCAAGAAGCAGGCAGAGCAGAAAGACTTCATGGAAATTACTGACTTATGCCTTATTTGCCATTGATTCCTTGTTTATAACTTGTGTAGAGCTTACCATTCAGAACCTTCGTTAGAAGCCAGTCTGTTATGCTGGGCTTTACTTGACTGCTTTATATAGTCCAGTCTGCGGGCTACTTTTCTGTCACTGACTGACAGCAGGAAATTCCTTGTTTACTGTGGTATCTGTTAAGTTCTCTAGTACATGAAGTGGGGGTTTTGGGTGGTTAAACTCTTATGTGCTTATTATCTTTTTAAGAGTAGCTAAATAAGTTAATATTTCTACCTAGTTAGGAGCAAGCTCTCAAGCATTTGTTGTTTTCATGTAGTAATGTGTATATCTTTAGGGTTCTTTTGTACTGAAGTCTTTGCTAGCAGTATGTTCTCCATATAAAACTATCTCTCTACACGCAAAATTCTATCTTGGAATACTACTTGGGAAAAATAATCCAGTCTTCTAGTAAAAATGCTTTGCCATCAGCACTGTTTCTGTAAGAAGAGGCACTTGCGTGTGATTCCAATAGTCAATAACGTTTATTTGTGAATCAGTGCTCAGAAACCTTCAGTGTAATGGTCTTTTGGAGAGCAGAGGAATGGAAAAAGATGCGATAGGGGTGAAGGTTTTTTTTTAAAGACATTGAGAAGTTACTGCATTTTATACATGGTGATTTTTGTTTTATTTCTGTAAGTGTTCCAGATACGTGCTAAGACTGCAAATGGGGTTTTGAGATAGCCACCAAATTGTAAAGCCTGTTTAGTCAAGACTGATAACTGGCTGGGGCTGGGAGGAAGCGGAACACGATGAGCAAGAGTGTGGAGGAGCTGTGGGGTGTGGTGCCGTAGGTGCAGCGCTGGGTCTGGGCTGGGAAGAGGAGTATGGGACGTGAGAGGAGTCGTGCATTTCCAGAGAGGATGCTGCCATTGTAGAGATAGAAGTTGTGATAGCTGCTTGGCTTTGCTGAATCAATTGGTGTTCTCAGTCAATTATTTTAAACTAGCAGTATTAGTAGGTGCGTGAAGTGGCAAAACATTTTTTTATCTGATCTGATCCATGCAACTTACTTTCACTCACAAATCTGTTTCATTAGCATGGAGAGCATCAAATAGTCCTTTGAAGGCCTAGCTTGTCAAGTTTTGCAGTCTTTTTCATGTACTGGAGTGCAGAGTGATAATCTGTCCTACGTTAGGATGTCTGTGAAAGCTTATCTTGGTTATGTGATGTGCCTGTTTTAACACTGACATTTGTTTTTTAAACTCTGAGCTGCTTTCAGGTGGGGAGAAGATGACCTGCAGGGATGGAGGTGAAAGCTCTGTGACTGCAATGACAGCTAAAGCAATCTCTAGTAACGCAGGACTGGGTGTGTCAGTGTCTTAAAGTATTGCTTTGCAACTTGGAGAAATAATTAAATATAGAATAAATGTTAGCAATTAAGGTATGGCTGCTTTTGGGTTAAGGAAGGGAGGGGTTGTTTCTTTCCACAGGAAGTTCTCAGGCTTGTTGGTCACAGGTAGATTTTCTTACACATTGTCTTTTCTGAAGACATATTCACCTTTCCTGTGTGAGAACTAAATGCTAACACACACTAGAAACTATGCTTATGATAAATAAAATACAGTATTGATCTCCACTGTGACTAACAACTTAATATGCATTATTATTTGTGTATGAAGGGCAGCTAGTAAAGCAAAGTTCTCAGAAACCTACCTCAGATCTAAGTAGTTTGACTTCTCTGAATGTCAGTCTCTGTTGTCAGCATTTAAGGGTTAAGTTTCTCTTTCCAAAAAGGTATTGATTTGTTTCCCGTTTTTTTTTTTTTTTTTTTTTTTCTTCTTAGAACAGTTTACTACTATGGAAGTAGTTGCGTAAACATTCAGCTTTAAGTGCAACATCTTCTGTTAAACCTTGGTGTAGAACAGAGGTGCCCAGCCATTCTGTCCTGGAGCCATGTGAAGGCTGGACAGTCTGTTCCATCCCCGTCATCAACCTACATGCTTGTGACTTTGTCATGTGGCCTGTTCAGCCCTTACATGACCTGACAGTCAGACAGTCAGGTAAATAAGTGTTTGTGTGGGTAGGCGAGGTGGCATCGGTGTTTGACTTGCCCCCAAAACTGTATTTGGTCCGTAGATTGTGAGCTGATCATCTCAAGTCTAGAAAGCTGTAAGCTTTAATATTAAACCAGCTTAGTTGAGGTTGGTTTCCTAAACGCATATTAGACAATCGTGAGAAAACAGGAGTATCCTAATTCTTCTTTATCTAACATCTGTTTTCAGCAGTACTGTTTGTTCTCAGCAGGTTTTTGTGTGCATTGCAGTAGCTTGGCAACATGTAGGTTGCACCATTCAATGAATTCAGTATGCTTTTAATCATCACTAAAATTTTCCTTTCCAAATTTGAATATGATAAGTACAGTGTAGTAGGCATCTGTGATTATAGCAGCAACAGCCACGTTAAAGAGATCCCAACTGAAACAAGTTGTTCATGTGAATTTGTAATCCTGTGTGTTTCTTCAAATTTCAGTCCAAAAGTCTTCCTTGAAATTAGTTTAAGAAAGAATACTTGGAGCTTCTTTCTGGGAATAGTATTTAAGCAGTTGCAGCTATTTAAAGCTCCCAAATACAGATTTGGGCAGTATACTGAAAAACATAACTACTGAAGAAGCATGACTATTTGCTGCTTCTGCTGGAGGAGCAAAGCTCAAGTTTGGCCTTTCCTTGCACGTAAAGGCACGAACATGGTTTGTGCAATCCTGTTAATTGTACATTCTCTTTAAACTTGAATCTCAGTATGTTAAAAATGGTAAAAAGATTTGTTAATAGTATAATGAGTATGCTTTGGCAGAATGAATCTTTAGTTCCGTTGCCTGTGTTCTTACTAATGGCCAACAGAGTGAAGCAATTAGAACTTGCTGGAATTTGGTATTACACTCCAATTTGTAGGGAAGAAACAGAATGCAGGAGGGAAACCCGCTCACATTATGGAGCTGGTACCTGTTATAACATATGGTTCATCCTTTTGAATGAACAGGGTTTCTTGGTACTAAATAAACCTAGTAATCCCTCTCACATTTTTAACTTAAAAATTGCATCTCGAGAAAGCCAGTAAAACAACGTATGGTACAAACATCTTCAAGGAAATGAAGTTTACCACTAAATAAGATGTAGATATCTTTTTTCTTTCAAATAGGTAATGCAGAGTTCACAACTTCCTATTTAACAATTCCTGCCACTTCCTTTCTTGTGTGTTTTAGTACTTCCTCTGCATATGAGCTTATAACTTTGAGAATTTTGATAGAATTAGTAGAAAGTTGGAAATACGGCTGTTGCCTGTCCTATAGTATTCTAAATACAAAAATAATGCTGACATGGTCTGACTATATGCCACATCATAGTCATGATGTGACTTTACTCCCTTAATATTTGCAAATATATTTGAAAGTTTTATTTAGCTTTTAGACTATTGGAGTACCCAAGGTGAATGAAATAACTTATACAGGGTGACACCCTTTAGCCTTGAGAGAAAAAAACCTTGCTTTAAACCGTGACTGCAGTTGCTCAGTGTTTCAATGTAATGAATAGAGTTTAGCTGTATTAGAACTGAGTCCTTTCTTTTTCATGTTAAGTATTTACTGGTATTTTTTTGCTTGTTCTTTTAAAGGTTTAACACAGATTTTTAAGTTTTTAAGTTTCAGTAGTTTTTCATAGTTGTCTCTAGAAAACGTAGATTTAAAAATATGCTTTCACTATATACTTAAGAAATTATTCTCTTACCTTTCCTGTTTATAAAATAACTGACGTAATACATATAAACCAAAAAATCTGATGGCTTAAATATTACTTATTTTGTGAATGCCAACTTTAAACGCACTGTGATAATGCATGTTGCTCCTCATCTTTCATTCTTCATCACAGATGGACCTGTTTCTGCAGAGTAAGAATCTGGTACGTGTAGAGCCACCTATGTTTTAATTTTAAAATCTGACCATTAATTCGTATTCAAGCATGTTCAACATTGGCCTGCCACTACTTCTGCCAGGTAAAGTCAATGTTAGTGGGACAGTCAGCGTTTTGAAAGTCTCACCTATGTAATGTAATGTATTCAGAAGATGATTATGTAGCAGAAACTTGGGTTGCGTGGCCAAGATATAGTATTAAATGTACAGTTTGGCTAAAAAAGATACATTGATTTCTAATGCCTTTCTTCCATCATCTGAACAAACATGGCTCCAAAATACCAACCTCCAGGTCGCTATTTCTAAAACACAGAGGGCTCACAAAAAACCTTCATGGCAGTTCTGGTGTTTTGTGTTTGAGAAGTGTGTTCAAGTCAATCTGTTTCATGCTTTTGCTGCTGAATAGATACAGGAGCTACATGAACACTTTTGTGCATTGATTACTGAAACTAAAGTTCAGAGCTCTTTGAACAAGGAGTACATGTTCATAAGCAAGCAGCTATGAACTGGACCTTTTCTTTTCCTTTTGAGACAGGCTCTTCTGAATGCTGCAGATAGAGAGGAGATTGCCTTTACCTTATCAAATAAGAATATATGCCTTTATAAATGAAACATTACAGAAAAAATAGTGGTAAGTCTCTAAAGTCTGAATAATCTGTTGCTGTTCATTTGATATGGTAACAGTATTGTGCTGTGAAGGCTAATTTAGTAGGTTTCTGAGAGGGAAATAACCTTTGGAACTCTTATAATATGCAAACTAATTAGAGGTTACTGTGAACACAGCTGTTTCTGCCAAGCTGACTAAGCTAGGAATTCAAATTACTATTTTTAGCCAGCTTATAAAATCTCTAGTTCTCAATGGTACCCATGTTATTACTTTTATATTAATGTGTATTTATCACACTGACAAACTAGGTACAAAACTCCACATTTTTGGTGCAACCAGTCTGTTACTTTTTAAATCAAACAATGTGAATATGCAACAACAGAACACTTCAGGTGGCATCTGGGCTGTGTTACACTAAAATCATGTCTATGACTTGTATGAATTCAAACTGAAAGCTTCCTCAGAGGAAGAGGCATGAGCCCTGGAATGAAATAATTATTGTTTTCTGCCACGTTGTTTACATATAGTCTGTCTAGCAAACATATTCCTTCTTTTCTTGCCCTCCGAGAAAGCTGCCTTTCTCCATTATATAAGAATTTCTTGCATGTTGTTGTTTGCATTCAAAATACTTTTCTGTTGATCCTCGAGACAGGATCATTGTACAGATCCTGTAAAAATGACTATAAATTCTATCCTGAAATCTAAAAATCATTGCAGTTAACTGTATCTTTGCAGACTATGAAATAACTGCACTAATAAAAATTTGGGAAACAATGCTGGTGGAGGTTACTTTGCGTAGTGTTTACAGTTCTATGAGATATTGTCAAGATTACCTTCAAAATTACATTCTGAAACAGATTCTTTTTCCGAATAAGATTTATTTGGTGCTTTCTGCAAAGATTACTGGATGAACAAAAGCATTCCTCAAAATCTGTGTACTGAATAGACATACTTCATGCATAAATTTGTTGCTTTTTAAGAAAAAAAATCAGTCTAATTTTAACATAACATATGGCAAGCTGGTGTCTAAAACTGCTTTAACTGACTGTACTTTCTAAAGGCATATGTAACTAGTTTAACTTGAGATAAGAATTAAGTCTTAGAAAAACTATTTTAATTCCCATTTACTTCGGTTAACACCAATAGCTTGCTTACTCTATCCTCTCAATTACAGTAGATAAGATCTGAGTTTAGTGTTAGTCAGTGTTGGGTGTAGAAAATGATGTTTGCAAATTAGTCCTGTTTTCATAAAATCCTATTTTCGCTTTTGTTTTTCATGATGGCAAGAAACTTTCAGACCAACTCAAATCAAGAAAATAAAAACAAGGCAAACTCCAGAAATACTGATTCCTAAGTAATAATCCTTTTGTTTCTGGCTTTGTGTCATCATGGAAAATAGGTCACTGAAAATGAATCTAGAAATGATTTTGTATTTAGAAGGACTTTCTCACCAAAAACGTAAAGGAAATGTATGACTTCCAGGCCTGGCTCCCGTGGCTCCGAACGATGTCTGCTTCCAGTGACAATCCTTTTTTCTATAGCAGTAATGATCGGGTAGGGGAGCTAATCTAAAACTTTCTTCCCTTGCCTCTGGGGACCAGAGAAGACAAAAGCATTCCTACCAGAGCCTAAAAAAATTGCTCTGAGAAATAGCCTCCCTTCCGAAAGGAGAAATATATAGTTGTTCCAACACAGCTGTCAACTCAAGAGCATTACAGCGAAGTGGTTGGATTCCTAAAATGGTAGTGAGAAACATTGACTCCTAAGTTAGAAACCTAATGAGTTTGAGCATTGCGGATGAAAACTAATCTGCTTGGAGAACACAAGCAGCATCCATAATAGCAACCAAGAGGTGTCTTCTGACTGTCTTCAGTGGGTGACTTCCTTAACTGGTGCCTTTACACTCCTCTTGAGGGAGGGCACAACTGGCTATTTGGAAGAGATAGGGTAGATCAAAATCGCTAGTCTAGCGTAAAGGCCCCTCCCTTTCTCATTGAAACCCTTTGATGATTTAGTAGTCCAAGTTGACATAAATGTTTATTTTGGAATGTAAGGCCAGCAACAACAACAAACCTGATATTAGGGCATTCAAAGGACAATAGCAGTGAGTGTTGTGAAACAAATGTATGATATTTTCCTTTGTAAGACGTAGAAGGGTATTTTCGTAGCTTTAAGTCTGTGATGAACTTGCAAAGGATTATGTGTGTGCGTATTCTTACATACAGCCTGTCTTTTCCCTTTGCATGCAAATTCTAATGCCGTGTAAACACCATAACAAAATGAATTGGTGATAAATCTCGGATTGTATGAAGGCTCCTGCTTTCCCTATTACTCATTGCATTGACTGTGGTTTCTAGGAGGTGTTTTAAGGTGCCAAGTCGAGTTGTTGAATTTGTAGAACTTGATAAGTAAATATGAGAACAACTCTGGAGCTCTTTAAAAACTCAGATTTTCTGTTTTCAGGCACACCTAGTGCTGTAGGACTTCTCTGACGTTGGTGAATTTTTTGCTTTTGATTAAATTGTCTCTATGTAGGCATCTCTCGTTCCACCTAGTTTTTAATATTCATTTTGAGCACCCGCCAAAACTCAACTCCTGAGGTCATCTGTTTCCTCTTTTCAAGTAGTATTTGTAAACAGTCTTTTGTCTTCATTACTGTTAACTGGATGACCACCACTTTAATGTGGATATTGCACAGTGAGAGAGAGATATATGGCTTTTTCTATCATCCATCTACAACAGGACATAGTGCTGTAGGACAAACTGACAACAAAATGTTCCTGTTTGTTGAATCCAAGCTTAAAAATCCTTGTGATCTTATTCAGGGAATCAGGTGCCTTCCAGGGAATTGTTCTGCTGCTAAATGTATGGGTGTATAATCACTCTGAAAATTGGAAGCTCTGTATTTCTTCTCTTTACCACCAGGAGACTGTTTAAGAAAACAACTTTTCTTTCTCTGACTTGGTTAGGATTGCCTTGAGGATTAGAACTAGAAAATACCCCAAAGCTTGGACAATAAATTTTTTTATCCCTACTGGATAGGCAAAAGGATGGATTTAGGAGAGATGATGACTTTGTAGTAGATGGCAATGTTACCCACATCACAAGGGTTGCTAAAGTCCTGTGTGCTTTGTAGATACTTTACCTGTCCCTTAGGGCCACTTCATGGCCTTACTGCTAAGTAAAATCCCTCATACTTCATGGATGCTACCTAATTATTTTCAATTAGGGAGAAAAGGGAAAGCTAATTAGTCGGTTAGGTTGTGTTCCCAGCTTATTTGTGGTTGGTGTCTTGGGACTGCTGTATAAACACCTTGGCATTTTCCTTAAGATCCTTTCCCAGCACAGGCCTCTCTGGTCTAGGAGTGGGCTCCTACTCTGTGCTGTCAAGTTCTGCACTCTGGCTTCACGGCAACATTTCCTTTCCCTGGGGGGAGGGAATGTGATCCATGTATCATTCCAATTGAAGTGTCGGGGGAATCACCCTTTGGAAGCTGTGATTTGTGTTATGCTTTCATGGATAATTTCATAAATACATCAGAAAGTGACGGTGTGAGCTGCTTGTTTGGGCCATGTTGTGGAAACGTGCTGTGTGGTGGAACTGCATCTTTTAAATTCTGAGCAGTGGCTTGCTAAAATGTTGTTCTGATGCTGACTTTGCTTTTCTCTGGTAATTTCAAGTTGTGTTGTGTGCTAGATAATTCGATCTCTATCTCACATATGACATCTTAACTTGAAAATGACCTTGACAAAATTAAGATCACTTGGGAATTGTAGCCTGCCCTTTTCTCTTTGTCAGTTCTGTTATTTTAAGAAGTTCTGCATGATATTGATGAGCATATATCACTGCAGAGAGGGAATGCTGGACTTGACCAATACTCTCACGATAACAGTTTGCAGTCTAGATGTGTTTATCTCCTGTCATCTACGAAAGAATTGGAAATAATGTTATGGTAGTTCTGCAATGGTGTATGTTTAAACTGCTGATAATGCACAAATGTTGGCATTTCTTTAAAAAAAAAATAAAATCTAACATTTGTAATCTTATTTTGTTTCTTTAAAATGTTTGCCTGAGCGAAATGACTGTCTGGTTGTCTATTAAGCAGCTGAAGTGCTGTGCTGTTTGTTTGGCTTTTAGTCAACATACTTTCCAGGAAAAGGTGAAAGGACACAAATACCACAGTCGAGTTTCGTTTGTAGTTCAGTGAATGTGATGTATATGTTTTAATCTAAAATGAAGTCTCTTTTTAAAAAACTTAATCGAGGCTTAGTAGAAAGACTCAAACTTCAGCTCCTCAAATAAGCAAGGCTGCTTGCTTTCAGACTTGGAAACTGTGATATTACTTATCAAGACCACAGAACTTTTTCTGTGTTTGGATGTGCTGAGTCCTTTGATAATTGTAGTAATCCTGTCACAGTTCATTAGATGAGCATGTTAATAGTCTGCATAACTGATTTAGAGGGCCTTAAATAGTGATAATAGATCCAATACTAAACAACTGCCTGGAGTCTTTTTTTAGGCAGAAGATTATATATTGTCCTTCTATATTGGTACAATACCTAGTACTTTAGGAGCCTCTCAAATTCCTTTTAAACAGTAGTAATAAAAATGACAGATATTCTGAAAATTTACATTCTTTTTAGCAGGCAGCATGCCCATGGGGTCAAAAAGGGGAAATAAGAATCAGTAAAGATGTGTTCAGCTTTTAACTGATAAGACCTTGAATCTATTGCCTGATGAGGTGGTAGTGATGGAAGTGGGTCTGATTGCAGGATGTTGGATCTAAACATTTGGATCTAAAATACTTCGTTGGCGTCATTCAGATTCCAGGCAAAATTTAAATTCTGAAACAATAATCCAGTTAAAGGATCTTTATTTAAAAAAGAAAAAAACACTTGTGAGTCTTAAATACATGACAAGAAGCTAGCAACTAGTTCTGTTAGGAATGACATGATGTAAAAACACTCAACCCACCCCAACAAACAAATAAACCTACAACCTGTAAACCACAGGTGACTTTTTGTTGTATTTATCAAAATTAAGGAGACAGTTTTTCAGAGTGGATCCCTGGAAAAGAGGGGAAAAGACAGCTTCAGACAGGGCCTGGTAATGATTTTCATTGCTCTACTACTGTTTTCATACAGCTGACAGAAATTAGGAGTGTAATTATGTCCCTTCCAACTCTAAAAATTCAGTGAAATTATGAGCAAGTTTTTGTTTCTGCACCAGAGCACACGCTTGGATGCCATGTACCTGTGTAGAAGAAATCACACATGCCTTCTGTGTGAAGGGCGAGGATGGTAAGTTATGAAATGGAACAATGTGCCTGTGTTCGTTTACAGGAACATTCTTCTGCTTCAAGATTTTAAATGGGCTTGTTTCAGTGCACTGAAATCAATTTACAGGAAGTTGGGCTCCACTGATTCACTTTCTGCATATTGATTTCTGCCCAAAGTGAAACTTCTGATATTAACAAAGCATGAGTGATATTTATTTTTTTTATAGACATCACTTGAAATGACTGAAAATAATAAAGCCTTTTTTCTTACTCTTGAAGGTTGTGGGTTTTTTTAAAGGTGAGATTTAAAACTGAATAAGAATGATTCTGGGCAATTCCTGTAATGGTGATGAAGTTCACTACTGGTTTGTGCTTATACAGAACAAGAATTCTCACTATTTTCCTGCCTTAATTTCAGTACCTTTTCTTCTGAAAATAAGTTAGCCAGTGCCTGGTAGAATAACCTGTTTTCAGAGCTCCAAGAACAGGCTATCCATATGTCAATCATGACAGATAAAGAACCATCACCTGATGAAAGGTCCTAAAACAGAGTGAAAAACTTTAAGGATAATACTTCACTTTATTACTTCTGTCTCTTCAGTTCTCTTCTGTTAAGATTTAGGAATGAACAAGACCTTTTTTTTTTTTTCTCCTGTGTCTGTTCCTTCTGTTTTTAATGGGAAATTAATTTTCAGATTTTTAGTTTTAATTCTGCAGCATATAAAACTTTATGAAATTTATGAATTAGAGTGGAATTGTGGTTTTAGAATGAAAAGGGGATATGATTATTTAAATATGTTGGTAGTGTCTATGGATTACTTTAAGATTTTCTTTTAGAGAACATCTGCTAAGGCACTACATAGATTAATAATGCAGGGCCATGTTAGAGCTCTAGTGCATTGAAGTGCAAAAACTTTATAGAGAGAATGAAGTATTCCTTCACTGTAAATCATGTACTCATTGAGAAAATACTAAGACAATCAGAATTGCTTGACGACTCCAGATTTAACCAAATCCAAACATTTTCTAAGTGCCTTGATGATCATTTTGTAGGTCCTTCTAGTTGCCCAGTCATCTTAACTTGATGAGAAGTAGATGTGTAGAGCATGCATGTGCTCTGTAGGGATTTTCATCCATCAAATTACCTGGTTAAATTCAGAGCAAAATCTAGATTTTATTTTACTGATTGTAACTAAAGGTGAAGTGGGTTTTCATAGCTTAATCAAATGCCTGCTACATAAAAAAATACTTGATTCTTCTGCCAAAGGGTTTTTGGATAAAACTGTTACAGATTAAACCATGTCAACATGGCATTGCCTTCTACTATCTTTTAGCAAATAGGACTCTGGTTACTGAGAGATACGGTGTCAATTGGCTGCTGTTAGACAGCTATTAGGAAGTTTTAATGTCAGTTTTATTGTTAAATTTTACAAAAGAAATTACTTCTATAAGACAGATACTAATTTTTTTTACGAGTTGGAAATTCATACGTGAGTGCCAGCAGTTACTAGTGGTATTAAGTGTGCAAACCAGGCTAATTAGCTTTCATCTGAAGGCTTCTGCCCTTGTTCTAGCACAATCCTTGAAATTGTTTAAACAAAACATTATCTCAAACCTTTGAAAAAGGCTGGATTTTTTTTCTGTGCAGAACACTGAGCCTTATAAATGAGTCAGGTTTTCTGGGTTTATACACAGAACTTCTAATACTGAACTTAAATATATGTTAATTGGTGTTAATACACCAATGTTCAAATTGGTATATTAACCTGAGCTGCTGAGACCTATGTACATGAATTTAAATACTTGAAAGTCTAGCGAGTGTTTGGAAATATTTGCCTAATTTTGAGGGAATTGAGGGGAGAAATGTGGGGAGCTGCTTGATGACTTAAAAAAACAAAAACTGAAACCAAACCAAACATCTTAAAAAAAGCAGTAAAACTTTAACATATTAGTGACTAATGACCATGAAAGTGAACAGTGTACCTCTAGAAATGATGAAACAGTGAGCAAGGAGTGATGGCGATGCAGATAGCTTGAAACTCGCTGTATCCCATTGTAAATCTTGCTGAAAAGGGGGCACTCAAAAGCAAGCATCTACAATTCTATTATCATATATATTTATTGAATTGGATGAGCTCAATTATTTTAAGATTAAATGGTGATAATGGATTATGCAGGAATTTGGGGCAATAGTACAGTCTTGCTTTCTTAACATTAACTGAGGTTGACACTGCTTGTAGTGTCTCTGAAAGATAGTAGAGGATTCCGAGTATAAATAAAAAGGCGTTCCGTGGTTCCAGTTGCATGATGTCGGAGATCCCCTTGAGAAACTGTAAACTGCCTGCAGTGGTTCCAAGGACATCTCTTGTCTTGTTTGCTTCCAGTTTGCAACTTGTCATTGGCAGATTGTCTAAACTCTAGAAAATATCTTCGTTATGCAGCACAGTGATCTGGTTTTGCTGTGAAAAGGTGTGAGAAGCAGCTTTTCTCATCCCTCCCTCACCTTCTAGTACTTAAAGTTTTTGTCTTTTTTTCCTCCCCAATCTCCCTTCCCCTGCAAAGTCTGCACACATGCTCTTTACCTCATTGTTGGTTGGGGGTTTTTTATGTGGTGGTAGCTCTGTAAAAGCTATAATGCAGTTAGGTGGCTTGTGAGATGTCAGAATGAAAATACTAGGTAACTAGGAAAGGAGGACTCTGTGTATAACCACAGTTGTCAGTTTATGAAGCCTGGAATACCCAACAGACCAGGAATTACACATTTTTAAACTCGTACAAAACCCATACTGCAAACAAATTAAGGTCTGGATTTGCTACACAGACTAAATTCCTTTAGGACTTATGTAGATATCTGGGCTGTCGGATGCACCGGTCTATTTGAGATGAGGTTTCTCTCAAAAACTCTCCATCTGGAGACCTCTAATGTTTGGGCAAATCAAGATCTGGATCTCATCTCAGTGATTATTTTTCTTATAGGAGAAGAGTAACTGAGTTAGAACCTCTTGACACTTTAATGAGACTGTGGTTTATTTCCTGGCACTGACTTTGTTTGATGAAACAGATAGCAAAGCTTTTCTTTTGCACAACAGCTGTCAAGAAAAAGCCATTTCATCTTCTCAAAAGTCTCTATCCTTCCAGTAATGTCTAAGATGTGCTTCTAGAGCAGATTGAATATCTGGGAGGAAAAATAGAGATGAACACGAAGCAGAAGGGAACTCGAGTTGTTTTCTTGTGCTGACCCTCCATTCAGTTGTTTCCTGTTTTGGCAGCGAGTACATGGCTACAAAACAGCAGAAGTAGAGTGTTCCTGCCAGCTACTCTGAACTTCTTCTGTTATGGGTCATAAATTTCAAGGACAAACTGTATTTTGAACTTACTGAAATCTGAGAAGTCTCATGTAATTCTTTCACCTAATATTAGAGTTTAGAATCTTTGATCGCCCTGGCTCTGCTGCAACCCTCAAAAAAATCAGAATTGAAAACTCAGTTTTCACTTATGGCAGATAATGAAGGAATAGGAGGATCTGAACAGCTGAGTTCTGCAGAATTGCAATGATTTATTCTACAGCAATGTCTTCTTTTTAACACATGCAAAATAAATACAACACTCTTAAGATTTGGAAATGACACAAGTCTATGACTTTCTCCCTTCTGGAAGTACATACCCGAGTTCTAGGACCATTCGGGTGCAAGTATTTAACTGAGCATTTACAGCGTTCGGTTATCTACCATGACGGAGTGGGTACAATAAAGTACTACAGGATTTACTTTAATAATTGTTAAATTTCTACAGTTAGGCATGTTGAAACTAGTCAGTGGTGAGAAACAATCCATAATATTTGCTAGCTGCAGTAAATGTGGACCCAGAAAAAAATGAGTAGGTTTTCGTAAGTGGTGATATGATTTAATAACACACTCGTGCCCAGTTTACATTCTCCTGGGGGGTTATTTCCGTGCCTGCGACCAGCTGACTGGTGTCAGAAACTCTGCTTACGCTGCCTTGCTACAACCTGTTCCAGATTGCCCACATAGCGCTGAATTAGCAAGGGGCTTTCTAGGAAAACCATGTTGCAAGTGTGTGATTTTTTAAATTTTTTTTTTATTTATTTTTTTAAACTCGCGTAACAGTGTTGTTGAACTTTAAACAAGCCTGTCCCTCTCTGTCCCCCTGCTACTTGGCTTCAGGAAGAAGCTCAGCATGGCTTGTTTTGAGGGACATTAATAAGCAAATCACTACGACCATATTTTACTTGAAAGCAAAACTGAGAGACTAGATAAAATATTTTATTAAGGGTATTAAAGTCTACATTTATTTCATTTATCTGGCTAAAATTTTGCAGCTTGTAGTTAAGATTAGTGTTATTTGATGCGATTGTCTATTCATTGATCTTTAGCTGACTTTCTTGTTACCTACCAGTTACATCCTCGTTTCTTGTCCCTGTCCAAATGTCCTGATGTAGAGTTTAATACAGGATAAGAAATGCAGTCTTCCTTGTCCAAGTGGGTTGAATGAGCAGTTGATCCATGTATGCTTTAGATCTTGGTGAGGTTCTTTTGTTGAGGAGTCAGTTCAGTGCTTCTCAATGACTCAATTTGCTCTGGTATACACTGAATCTGAAGACCTTTTCCCATTTCTGTAAAGTAGCTGGTTATTATGGATCCCTTTTTTTTCTTGAATCCCTTTTTTTCTTGTGGTCTTCTGTACGAGTCTTTGCCATGTCATATATTTGTAGGGGTGTTTCCATTCTGAAATGAGCCTGTAATGACATTTCAGAAAAGAGCAGCTTTCACTTGACTTTACAGTAACTTTTTGTTTTTTACTCTGCCACTTTTTACAGCAGTGGCATCATTTTTTCTCAGTGCCAGCTTTAAGAGGAAACATTCTTTTTTTTTTTTTTTAAGCTCTTAAGCTGAAATTGCTTTTTTATTTAAGTCTTTATATACTTGTTGTGAATTGCTTTCCTTAGTGTGAGTGCCTCAGCAGATAGATTACTGTGCACTTCTGCAGCCCATGATAAGATCTTGGCAATTGCCGCTTCCCGTAGGAACAGAACTGTTAAATGACAGTATATCATTATCTCTTAGTCTGAGCTACTCTGGAGTTTATAGTGTAATAAAATAGTGTGATCAGATTGAGGCCTGCTGCAAGGTTCCCCAGGAGCCTCTGAATCTGAAGGCCTTTAGGCTGGACATACAGTTTCTCTTCTGGAAATACTGACGTGCAAATCTATGCAACATTGCATTGTGCTCGAACGACTGATGTCATGATTGCCTATTCATGTCATCTTACCTAATTCTTATTTGAAGATTTTTGGGTGTATCTTCTCTCTCTTAGTCTCCTGTTGGTGTCTGAACAAGATGGGGAAAGTATAGCTGAATGTGCTACTGTGCTGATTTACGTATGGCAACCATAGTGTAGTGCAGAGTACCAGAGGCTGGGGCAAGTAGGGAAGCTTGCAGAAAATACTTATTGAGCAAAGGGGGAAATTTGAGAAATCTGGGACTCCAGGGTAGTTATGGGTTAGGAGGCTGAAATGAGGGTAATTTTCTGAAGGCTGAGAAGAATGGAAAGAGAGGTCTCTGGGCTGCAGAGTGACTCACTACTCTGAGGCCTCTGGCAGGGGAAAGGGAGAAAGGGTCAGGCATCCTGGTACAGCAGGCTTTGGGACAAGGGGCTGAGAGCCACCACAAGCACCTCCTGCTGATGGAGCAACTGTAAGACTGGAAAGTTGGGCTGTATTCATGGGACTGATCCCTTTTTTCTGAACAAGACAGCCATCCGCCCTTGCATTCTGTGTCCTTTGTGGCAGGAAACGTGATGCTGTCACGCCAAGTGGAACCTATTCATGCAACTGAGAGCAACCTTCTCCCGTAAAGCACTAAAGAACTTCTTATTCCAGTCACTACTGCAAATTAACAGCAACAAGAACTTTCCATTTGAAGAAGAGTGCTTCAGCAGACTTCCTCTTTCCACCCCTGAAGTTTTTGGGGGTATTTGCACAGGGCACAGAACTTAACACCAGGAGATGAGTGGTATGGAATGACTCATGCTCAAAACCAGAAGCATTTGACTTTGGAAAACTGACTACAGTTCTAGCCCTTCCTCTTTAAAGTTTTATATTGCACGACCTTTTAAATGAAATGTCGAGCTTCCTTTTTAAACGGCAGGATCTCTGCAGTGTGACTATGACTGTGATTCAAGAAGGTGTTTCGTAACTTTGTCAATCCCTGTATCCATCCACTAACTTCAGTTCTGGTGACATCACTGGCTTCAAGTTCCTCATAGCATGATAATTGCGTGCTTTAAATGAGTCTGCTTTCTCCAATGTGGAGATCCTGTAATACTGACATATTCTGAAACCGCCCTAACAGCGGTGAGCACCAGTAGTCGTGTGACTCCTGCAATAGCCAATAACCGAAGTTTTTGAGGAATGGAAAAAAAAGCCCGTAACATGGCCATTTTATATAACTTGTCACTAGATTGTTTCCCTCCAATAATTATCTCTGCTGAAGGCCACCAGATTTGCACTAAAGTCTGCTTCATATCCCAGAAGTGATCTTAGATTATTTTTGTTGTTGTTACTTCAGATTTTCTAGCAACTTCTATAGCCACCCCCACCCCACCCCCCCCCCCCCCCAAAAAAAAACCCAAACCAAAACCCCAATCAAACCACTTTTATCCCATATTGCTGAGAAGAGTATGCCCCATCTTTTCAGACATGGGTTTGACCGCTGAGGTCCAGGCAGGCATGCTGTCCAGGATTTTCTATTTTATTGGTGTTCATTACATTCAGAAATGAAGTGCTATATGCTGGTTGGATTTTCATAATGGCAGCAGCTTGCCTGTTGCCATATTTAGGTCCCTCGTTTTATTACCACCCCACTCCAGTTTTTTTCCCCTTTGCCTGAAATATGCTTCAGGAATACATTATGCTTTTTAAATTGTCTGTGTTTCTGGAAGGTACATGGGTAACTTCTTTCTTTTCATTTTCTCTGTGCCTATGGGAGATACGCACCTCCTAGAACTCCCTTATTCTTTCAGTACCTTTAGGCATCGTAGCATCTTTAAAAAGATCTAATATTTGGTAGCGAGGTAGTAGGCAGCTCTCTATTCCCTGAACAATAAATTACCGGTTTCAGATCCTGAAATATGTGACATTGGTATTTGAATCTGTGGAACTCTCCGAGGGTTAGGGGTAGTGTGTATGTGCACATACTCATATATGCTTAAGTATAATATTTTTATATTAGAGGGCTTTTGTATCGTTCCATATCTGTCATGAAGCATTTCATCTGTTTCCTTTTAAAAAAGAGAGGACAGTTCTTTTCAAACTTGTTAATGCTGCGAAAGGAAACAGTGTAGATTAACACTGCTGCTAATTTAACCCAGTATTTACAGCAAAAATAACTTAAGGGTCTTTTAGTTTGGTTTGCATTTTGCTGGATTTTAGGGGGTTTTTTGGTTGTTTTTTTTTTTTTTTAATATTAAGTGGTGGGGTGGTTGTGTTGTCTTTTGTTGTGTTGTTTTTTTGACACTTAAAAAAAATAACATGTAGGCTCTGTGGGAAATGTGGTTACAGATCTAGAAAACCATTTTTCCTAGTTCCCTGTTTTTGTCTCTTGTTAATCCTGTACAGTCAGTACAGAAGAAAAATAAACCCCTGCAAAATACAAAGTCACCAACCTAGTGTCAGGGACAAATTTATGAAAACATCCATTTTAGCTGCCTCATGTTTGAGATATTAAGACCGTGGCAGTCAAGATCATATTCTCCAGACGGCATTCTTCATAAGCAGAAATACTGGCAGCCATGTGTTAAGTTATAAAAAGATAGCAGCTGATGTCAGGGCTTATTTCAGTCAGGAGCCATTTCAGAATACTGTACTAATTTTGAGCAGGTATATGTAAAATAGAACTCTTCCTTGAAGCGCAGTATTTAGTGTAAATTGATACGTGTCTGAATAATGGGGTAGAAAAAGATGAACAATTAATAAGCTGCAGTAGATAGCCCACTTTAAACAAAAATAATAAATCTTCAGTGTTGTATGTGATTCATTTCAGGGATTAAATTTTTGAGCTGGTATAAAATCCTCCTGCTCTGTTGTGGGGAAACTACACAATTTGAACCAGAGCCTGAGCTAATTTGAAACTATTAATAGAGGAGCGTCCAGGCTTTCTGTGCGAGTGATCAATATGTCACAAGCAGCCCCCCAAATGCACAGAAACCTGTTCTCTGCTCACGCTGGATGTGGATGAACACCAGGCTCAAGTATATCTGTATCTGGAGAGATAATCAGTATTAAACTCTGCTTCATTTGGTTGACTGTATTTAACAAAATTAATTTCATCCAGTGAAAGGTGATGAATCTAGCTCAATAATTTGTTTTTAATGATTTTTTTTTTTTTTTTAGTGGTCTCTGGGCCACATTTCATGTATGTGCTCAATGGTGTTCTTAAGATTTCTTAAACTTAATTATGCTATTGAAATAGCAGTTTTACAGTAAATCCATTCTTTCAGTTTTCATTCATTTCAGTTAAATCTAACAGCTTCACCCAGAAGTTCCTAGTACTATAATTTTTAAGAATTGCATATTTGTGCAGTATTTATTTACAGTGTGAAGTTCTGTTTCTACAAATTGGGACTAAAATCCAAGGACAGCAGATTTCTCAGGTAGCTGAGCTACTACATGCATCTGAAAAAACCTGAAAGAAACCCTAATTATATGCTTGTGATGATATATATGTTTTATTTGAGCATATGAATTGGATACAAATAACTTTGGCCATTTGCAGCTTTGGACAAGTCACCACTCCATGTGTGTGTTTGATGCCAAGGAGGGTAGACAAGGTTTTTTTCTATCACAATGAAGGTTTTTTAATTGCTGCCGAGTTAGAAGTACAATTGATGGTTTCATTGATAGTGGAAAGAATTGCTCAAAGCAGCTTACATGAAAGTGCTTTGGGGCAGAGACCCTGCTCCATCAGGAGTGTAAAGGCATAACATCTGGTAAATGTTCTGCTACTTTATTATGTAAGCTAATAATATTTTAACACACAAGTAATGTTAGTATTCAATTCTGATAAATTTAAACTCAATTCTTAAGTTGAAGCCCAAAGTGCTTTCTGTCCAGAACTCCCACGTGTGAAGATGTGAAGCCAAATGGGTATTTGTCTTAAAATAGCAATGGTATGATGATATTAGATGGATTCATATCTAAGACTTTATTATTTTTTTTGTTTGTTTCAGAACATCAGGCATGAAGCCAGTGATTTTCCATGCAAAGTGGCCAAACATCCCAGAAACAAAAATAGAAATAGGTACAGAGATGTCAGCCCCTGTAAGTACACTTGCTTTTCCATTGTTTGTAATAGACTGTTGACCTCTAATGACTTCTTCTCACAGCTAAATGTTCTTTGTAAGAACAAGGTTTCTGTTAGGCGGATAAGCTTCTAAGACAATTCTTTTTGTTAATAAATAAATTTATGAGGTAGAAGTCACAGGATGCCATTATATCCATAGGATTATACTAGAGCAGCATACGGTATATTCTGTATTTGTTGGCAGAAGTCTGAAGAAAGGAATTTGCTTTTCCTTTGACTTCTTTTGCTAGAGAAGAACGGTGGCTGAAGTAGCATTGATAAAATTGCAAGTATCCTTTCCACTGCAGTCTGCTTACTAGAGCATCCTTCTAGTCAGTGTAGCATAACTGCCCCTACTGGGAGATGGGGAAGGGTCTTGCATAAAACATGAGTATTAGAAATAAATCTAAGCTAATTAGAACAGAGGAACGAGGATGCTTGCAAAGGCAATGTTTCTGAAATGATTATCATTGTGAATTCTGGTGGGAAGTGCATCTTTGCATGTGTCCATTTGGAGGCACAGCTCCATTTGGTGCTGCAGCCTGTCTTTCCTTCCACCCTCCCATGTACAGAGACAGTAACGTTCAGACTCCGGTGCCAGGCGTGCTGCACTTCTGGCTGTGCAGAGAACTATGGGACTAGTGAAATGGTGGCAAATAATACCTGATGTATCAGACACTAAACAAAGTGCACAGCTGGTTCACTAAACTGCCTCCTCTGTGCTGAATGACAGTGCCTGTGCTGGGACTTCTTTCCCTCTTGAAGGGTTTGGTGCTGCCACCTGTTTTAAATGTAATGTTTCTATAGGTCACTGGGAAAAAGTCTATCTTCTGTTCAAAGACAACAATACTATTGTCTATTGGAAAATTATACTTAGTGGTTAAAAGTTACTGAAGTTGTTGGGGCAACTGACAATAATGGAACAATAATGTTGCACATAGATTGCTTTACTGAGCAGTTCTAATATTTGGGGTTGTGAGTAACAAATGGTTCCTTTTTGCCTTTAGATAATACTGCTTCCAGTCCGTTTTGCTTTTTTTGAAAAATTTGTTTCTTTGGTGGTGGTTTGTTTTCTTGATCCTAAGTGGAGCAAGCTGAGACTAACAAAAGAGCAGTGAAATTACATTTGCTGTAATTCTTGAATTTTGATTGTTTTTTCTGTACATTAAGGTGTGGTTGGGTTGGAAACAGTAACTAAATGTCTATCAGGAGAATAAGAAGTCTCTGTTCTGTTTGTCCAATATATGTTCAGGCAAACCTTTAACAACCTTGAACGAGTTGAGTTTGAATGTTTAAGCCGCAAAAGATAAACAGTTGTGTAATTAGATTTATTTAAAAACAGTAACTCAATAACTGTACAAGTAGGTCAGTGTGATCTGGTTTGCAAATTACTGTTGTGATTACTTCAGATACAAATACTTCCATTCTTGCAATGTGTTCTTCGAAGAGGGAGGGCAGCTTATGGTCGCTGTAGTGCTGTTCTTGTAGTACCTCTGTTGTATTTCCAGAGTTACAAGCGCCCCCGAACACCTCTGCGCTCCCTGCCATTAAGCTCTTACCATTCTTCAGGAGGACTCAGCTTTTGTGATCCTAACATCTGATGAGATTGTGCATGGGTTGTGCTGTGTTGCATATACATTAACCAGTGTTTTCTAATTATGCTGCAGTTGATCACAGTCGAATTAAGCTAAACCAAGGTGACAATGACTATATCAATGCTAGTTTGATAAAAATGGAAGAGGCCCAAAGGAGCTACATCCTCACCCAGGTAATTGCTGGCAGTGGATAATAAAAAACATATGGCGATTGGAGTTGTTTTTCTTTAACCTATTATGTTTGCTTTCTTTATTGTAAAGCTAGTTAAGTATGTATAAACATCTGTGTGTTTTATAAACATATACATAGAACAATTTTATAGAAATGCTACATATTTCTTCCTGCTTCCTGTCAGCACTGACTGACTTTTTTGTAGAGTATTTTGGTCACTTTGTATAACAGATACTTATGTGTTATGGTGAGAGGGGCAGATGTTAACTAAAACATATTTAGGAATATCTTACACCTGACCTTCTCTTTCGAGTAAGTTTTACGCTCCACCAGGTATTTTTTGTTAAACATCCTTCTGTAAGTGATGTCATTGTAGCATTTACAAATAATGTACCTCCTAATAACATGGCTTGCAAAAGGTCTAAGTTGGGCAACGCTAATGCTTCTACCTTTAATGTGAGGAAAGCTGTGAATACAGACTTTAGTGATGGGAATATGGAGGGCAGAAGGGAAGTGCCTATTTTTCACTGAATCTGTGAATTCCACACCTATCTGTATAACAAATTTAAAAATACCCGGATTCCCTGTTGTCTTATTCTGAGAACTAGCAACTGTGCCAGAATTCTTGTTTGTCTTAAATGTTTGGTTCCCTGGAGACTGTCCTGGTCTCTAATCTTGACTTTCTTTTTTTACCCCTTCCTCCCACACTTTAGATAAAGGTAGACTGGGATTAATATTTTCACGCGGCAGCTCTTCCTTCCTGTTTCTAGAGAATAAAGATAAATCTAAAGAAGAAGTGGACAGTACAGTGTTCAATATGACTGATTCTGTGCACACAGCTCTTATTCCAGTTATTCATGACAGGGGAGGTTGGTCATAGGGTTGAACTGATATGTGGAATAGTCAAATGTGCAGCTAACTAGTAGTAGTCATCTGTTCTGATCCAGAATTTAATGGTTTTGAATGGCTTATATAAATCCAGTCATACTTTCTGAGGACCCTGGGCTGCTGTTTTGTTTGGGCAAAGTGATACATAGCAAATACGAGAGGCACAATGATGCTGGTTTGTGTTGCCCAAAAATTGGAGCAATGGTTTTGGAGTAGAAAATAGCAAAGGAACATAGCACAGACAACAAGTTATAAAGAAATCTACTTTGTGAATAGATAATAGTCTTTAAAAGGAGTTATTATTTTGTTCAGTCCCAAAGCAGATCCTTGAAGATTCTGGAAAACAATATAACTTATTACTGATCTGACATTTTTTCAGTCTTTTGAATGTTTGTCCATTCAGTCTAGTAGTTTTCAAGTATCATGAATAACAGCAATTTATTACAGAATAGTTAGTTCAACATAGATGTTAATTCTGTTCTTAGTCAATGAGGTTTTATTTCCCCATATGTATACCTTTCCTAAGAAAGTTCTCAGCATTTTTCACTCCCAGTTCTCTTCTCGCAAATGAGACTAGTTCTGTCTTCCTGTTATGTTTCGTGGGGGAAGGTTAACCATGCTTTCATGGGTAAATTCATAGTGTTAAAATGGAACTTAAAGCTGTATCACAGCGCTTTTTTACAGTGTGAAATGAGAAGTTGCTTGTTACTTGTCTAAATTTATTGCCTAGTGCAGTAACTTTTACTGGGAAACGTTGAACTGACATTAACAGAAAATAATGCTTATTTCTGGGGATTCTGTCTCTGCAGGGACCTTTGCCAAATACTTGTGGTCACTTTTGGGAGATGGTTTGGGAACAGAAAAGCCGTGGTGTTGTCATGTTGAACAGAGTGATGGAAAAGGGATCCGTAAGTACTTACCCAGTTCTAGCTATGTGTTCCTTTGCATGTTTATGGTTTTCCTTTTAAAAAAAACAACACACCAGAAAACAAACCAACCAACCCAAAAAATGGGGAGGGAGTGATGACAGCCATCAGTAATTTTATCTATGAAGTTATATCTAGAATTAAATACCCAGTGAACCAGTCTCAGCACATTCAGAAAATTATTCCCTTTGTAATTGTAGGTCTTAATTTCTTCTGAATTTGCTGAAATAAGGCATGAACGCAATATGACTCTCAACACCAGTAAATATCTGGTCTCTACTGCTAACCTAGCTCTCTGAATGGAGTTCTTCTCAATGTCACAGGTTGCACCTCTCAAAGGTCATTTACACCAAGTGTTGATTCACAAGCATCATGAAATGGTTTTGAAGTCGTTATGGAGGCGCTTTGACTCCAAGTTTCTATCATGCAATAAGAGCTCTGATTATTAAATGTATCACCTTAGGCACCAGACTCCACCAGTGTCATTGTTTTACAAAATATGTTAGAGGTATGAGGAAAAAGGGGGCACAACTGAAAGTACTTCTGGTGTCTGTCCCAAGCAATAACCTTCTGGGTGTTGTGGAACCAGCTGCTGAGCCGGTGCTTTACCTGCTGGGACAAGCGCAGTGGGCTACGGTCTGTCCAGGCCTTTTAGGAAGTTTGCATTAGACAGTATGGGCAGAAGATGAAGAGAAACAATAGTTGATCAAACAACAGGGAATATTTAAAGTAATTTACCTTCAGACAGATAAAAAGTTGTGGTTCCTCTGGCACACGGAGTAGCTGCTGTCTTGGTAAGGAAATGCCTCAGCCTCTCTGATGGTGGAGATGACGGGAACCATCGGGCGTGGTTTTCATCCACAGGTCAGAGTTCTGCCCCTGTGCTAACTCCACAGCTGCCATCCTTAGAGCGGACTTGGCAGCTGTGCAAATTTGAGACAAAAGCAATTTTAAAGACTGATAGAAACGCACAGTTTAAAGCTGAATGATACAGTGCTGTCAGTACAAAGACACTTTGGAGGAGGGACAGCGGGTATGTTGGGTATCCACCAGTGATAACTGGGTGGTACATGCTTTTGCATAATCAGGAAAGAATTCCCAATAATGAGGAAGATTCTTGTGCAATGAGTTCTGTTTTAATAAACTGCAGTCTTGATTTTTTGAGTGTTTTGCTTTTTTTCTTAGTGCAAGTGAAATTTAATCTTCAAAAGAGTTGCAGTAACCATATTTTTCAATACTTTCTTCCTTTCCAGCCGTTCCCGCTCATTCTCTGCACTGCCAATAGTTTTGAACAAAAAGAATTGTTGTGATCCCTTAGGGCTGGCTCCTTACGCTTCTCTGCAAACAGAATTGGGGGACCTACAGTGCAGCACAACAAAACATTGTTTGCAGACACATTTGGTGGAGAAATTAGACACAAAGCCAATTGCTGTCTCTTGAAAATTAATGCAAAAAAAACCAAACCCAAAGTGCAGAGAACTATAACTGCATTCTACACCCAGATAAACTAGAGGATGTATTTTGAATAAAAACTAGAATTAATCTAAGCAATACTACTGTTAGTCTGCCTATAAATAAAATGCTGAAGGGTTTTCTTATTTATTAAAATGCTGTCAGAAATCATCTTAGTCTTGAGAACGCTGTTTCTTTTTCATCGTTCTTCCACTTCAACTTTAAAGCCATATTATTTGCCCTTTAATAAAAGAGGCATTAGCCATGTCCAACCACCCGTTCTTATTGCATGTTTAGGTGTGGGCAAATGGTGGTCACAACCCCATTCCAGCGGAGCAGTGTTCGGTGGCAGAAGTAGCCACCAGTTCTCCCAGTCACAATATCCTTACATTTAACTGTCAGAAACGTGGTTACACTCTTTCCTATTCCCGTTGCTGATGGGTTGCTTTAGTTTCAGTTTTTCCCTGCATGCTGCAAAATGTGCTACTTCTCTATTTGGTTGACTCGTTTAAGGTCCTGGCACTTTGCACAACTAAACTCTCTGGGAAACCTCACTGAGAAATTTGAAATTCAGTCAGAAGTAGGTAATGGGAATGTTTGCTGAAGGCAGGGTTTTTTTGTTTGGCACTTTACTTTTAAACTATGCTGTGTAAAATCAAAATGATCTCCCTGCTATTTTTATTTTTGTGGTGAGTGAATAGAGTAACCCAAAATCTCATCTGATGTTACACTTGCAAATTAACAATTTGTTATAATTCTCTCTATGTTGCTTATTTGTGGAATTCATAATACTTTTTCACAGTATGTTCTGCTCTTGTTAACATCTATTTCTTCTTTTGAAATTTAAATATTTGACACGAGGGTAATAAATAAAATGCAGAATAGACTAAAATTGAGATTTTGGCAGAGTGTTGTGACAACTTTTATAATTAGACAGTTACTTAATTTTGTTGGTTGGTTGGTTGTTCCAACACAAGCTGAAATAAATAATGGCTTTGGTGGTTTTGGTTAGATTCCATGGCTTCACACACTTTCAGTTTACGTGCAGGAGAAGGAGAGCTCTACCTAAACAAACGTTAGGTATTTTCATGAGTTCAATCAGGGTCGAAATGATTTGACTCGTACAAAAGATTCAGGGAAGATGTGGTTCTGCAACATAAAGGAAGGCTGATATTCTTCACACTAGAATTGGCCTTCCTTATAATAAAAGCAGATGAAGAAATTGTCTCATAAGAAAATGCATTTAGGGATGTTTTTTCCTTGCCTTTTACATAAATATAAATGACACATAAATGTCTCCTATTTGGTTTTAGATAAAGTGTGCACAGTACTGGCCACGGAAAGAGGAGAAGGAGATGTTTTTTGAAGATACAAACTTGAAACTAACATTGATATCTGAAGATATAAAATCATATTACACAGTACGACAACTAGAATTGGAAAACCTTACAGTAAGTACCAAAACGAGTACCGATCAGATTCTTCAGTCTCTCTGAGGTGAGATTCACCTCCTTATCAACAAGGTCTTGAAAAAGATGGTCAGAATTATAGCAGATTTTGTTGTGGAATTGGTGATTCTGTCTGAGATCGTTCTTCAGCCTCTAGTTTGTGTGTTATGGAAATGAAACTCTTAAAATATTTATGAAATGTATCTGGGGAAACTTACAGGCGTTTTCATGTCTCAGCTGTGCACTGAGTGAGAGGGTTAGTTTGTCACTACCTTTCATAGAGCCCTTCATAAAAACACTTAACACAAAAGCACTAGGACATCTGCTATAGCTGAAATAATTGCTCTTCCTGTCACTTAAGCTACCTGTTTGTCTTGTTCTAAGGTTTATTTTTAGGTTTTGGCTTAAATCTTTGCGTTTTGCATTGATGGCTTTCACCAGAAAGTGGGAACTTTTTTAGCTGGTCCAGCAGTGAGCTGTATGGAGCTGGTACAAGGATCAGGCCACAAGCTTTAAGAGAAGTAGGGGGTTTTATTATTTTTTCCCCTCCTTTTGCTTAATACCAAAATAAAAGTATACATGCTTTTTCCCACCCTTCCTCTCCTCTTTAGCACTGCCCTGTATTAGAGCAGTGGGAGCTAATCTAAAGCTCACTGGGGAGACCGGCTGAGGGAGACCACCATTAACTTTCACTGGATGCAGGTCACTGACGATAATGTCTGAGGTCCTCGATGGAGCTGAGCCAGGTGTGAATGTTGTGAGGTGCCAGCCTGAGTTCCCTTCTGTCCTGGTGGAGGACACAGTTACTCCTTTGCTCAGCTTTAGCATCTTGCATGCTTCATCCTGCCAGGAAGCGTGAGACAGCAGACAGGAATTTCACTAAATTGTGCCCAAGTAAGAAGTAGTAGTTTGTGGTGGGTCTGAACTGTGATGTCTGATTTGTGAGGTCTGCCACAGGCGTGTTTGGTGGCTGTAGGTCAGTATTCTCGGAGGATGCGAACACCGGTGGCTTAGGAGTCTTGGAAGAAAGTTTTCAGATTGGGAACAAACCTGTGAAGAACAGCTGTGATAGTGTAAGGGCTTTGTCTGCAGGAAGTGTAAAGGCTTCTGTAATTCGACATATCTCATTTTGAGAAATCTTCAAATGATATTCTGCCATTAGGAACTGGCAGGCAGCAGAGCCAGCTGTCTTGTGGCGATATAAGCATTTGAACTGTACTGAAAAACCAAACCATGGTATAAATAAGTATATTTACTTATCCAATTTCCTTTGCTCAAAATGGAGACCTTCACAACAAGAGATAATGACTTGTAATTAGTTTCTTAGCTGTGCAGCTATAAAAGCTCCCTCAGACTGGGGGAACTTTGTCATTTGAATTTGTCAGTTGTTCTAAAGATGCCATGGAAGCAGTGTAGCCTGAGCTACATGCCTCCATTCCATGTAACTCAAGAGTTATTTTCAAAGGAAGTAGCTAAAATTCTTCCAAAGGTGCAAGCTTGAAAGTGACCTAAAGGTAAAAATGTCTGATGTCCGAAGCTGTATGTCTAAATTCATGAGTGACTATTTGCCAGGAAAATGAACAGGGAACTGTATTTGCTGATCAGAACGTTGTTGTAGGCAGCTGCACTTTGAATACTTCTGCCCTGTGTATCCAAGCTAAAAGACTTCCTAAATACTCTTTTTACAGACACAGGAAACTAGAGAGATTCTGCACTTTCATTATACTACGTGGCCTGACTTCGGCGTCCCAGAGTCACCCGCTTCATTCCTCAATTTCCTGTTCAAAGTGCGAGAGTCTGGCTCGCTCAGCCCCGAGCACGGGCCCGTGGTGGTGCACTGCAGCGCAGGCATCGGGAGATCGGGCACGTTTTGTTTGGTTGATACGTGTCTCCTACTGGTAAGAACGACTTCTTCCAGATGATACGCTATTTCTGTAGAGTTATTTTTGAGGAATGGTTTGTTGTAGGCTTGCGAAGAGCTGTGGTATGTTCTGTGGAGTATTGTTACATGCTATTTCCCATTACCTTACTCATATTCTGGTTTGGGAGTGTATTCCAAGGCAGATCTCATTCTTAACTGGCCATTTTGAGGCTGGAGAAGAAAAGTCTGTAGTTTTTAGAGTGATTTGCAAAGATAGGCTTTGCCCTCATGGTTAAGAAAAAAACCCCTAGATGTCTGCTAAGTAATAGTGTGAATTATCCTTTTACAGAGTCAACTTTGTCCTGACTTTAAGATAAAACTGGAGTTCCCTTGGCTTTATTCTGTCACTCTGAGAGAGCAGCTAATACACAGAAGTCAGGCCTAGGTTAAAATGTCCTTTCCCCCCCTCCCCCAATTATATTTTCAAAACAAGAATGACAAAAACGTATAACGTGTTGGAGGCCCAGTGTGTTTTCCCTCTCTGTCTCTTTAGAGACCCAATAAATAGCTGCTGATACCAGTTTTTTATTAGGTTATTAAATCTGTAATACAAAGGGTGGTCTGAAGGCCACACTACAAACTGACTCTTATTGAATCTCATCAGAGCATAAAGCATCTTTCAAATTTTTATCTTCAGATGGACAAACGGAAAGATCCTTCTTCTGTGGACGTTAAACAGGTTCTCCTAGAGATGAGGAAGTACCGAATGGGACTTATACAGACGGCGGATCAGCTCCGTTTCTCCTACTTAGCTGTTATTGAAGGGGCAAAATTCATTATGGGAGATGCCTCGGTGCAAGTGAGTACTGGCAACTGCAAGCCTGAGGCAGGGAGCTCGGCTCGGCTCAACTGCAGCAAGTGTGGGCGATGAGCAGAATAGAAAGAGACTTTAAATCTCGTGCTTGCTTCAGCTTCAATACATTTTTACATTATGGGGTTCTTAAATACAGTGCTTAATGATCTGTCGTGACCTAAAGTGTTGTATGTAAGAGCCTTCAAAAAAGTACCTGCAGTATAAGAGGTGGCCTTGTGTGCTTTTCAGCCCTGTCACTGGGGTGTAGACTGGCTGCGTCGGCCTCGTCTTTCATTTCAGATAATAAACATTTTCTAATATGCCAGAAGTTTTAAGTATTGGGATTATGTCCTATAAGTTGCAGAACTCGAGCAACACAGATTCTGTTTTGTGCTATTTACATTTTCCAGACATAGATTAAAATTTCCTGCATTTATCACGGAGGTCTTCTGCGTGCTAGATGTAGCTCAGGTTTGGGATTCTTGTGTCTTCTTATTTTTTCCTTTTTTTCAATACAAATAAACAGCCATTCTAAGAATAAATGAAAAGGTGGAGTATAAAGACCCTGCCATGTTAAAAGTTATAGCTGCTTACATAAAAGAAACAGAGAAAAGCTTAACAGGGCTTTTCCTTCCTGAAGGAGCAGTGGAAAGAGCTCTCCAATGAAGACCTGGACCCTCCACCTGAACATACCCCACCACCTCCCAGACCACCAAAGCGAACCTCAGAAATGCACAACGGAAGGATGCATGACCACACAGAATTCTTTCCTAAGCATCAAGAAGTAGAGGAAGAGGTGAGATGTTCAGTCAGCGCTGTGGAAGAGACGGTTCCAGACGGCAAAGCTCGTTCATCCGGACCACTGATCACAGACAGGTAATTTGTTTAGTTTCCTGCTTTTTTCACTGTCCCAAGACCATCCAGTTGGCTCTTGGCTTTGAGAGGTTACAGAACGTTTCCTCATCAATGGCATTTCATAGAGAAGGCCTGAACAGACCTTGATTGATTAGTGTAATAATAGTTCCAACCCAAAATCTTTTCAGTAAAGCTCTTATGCTCGTGTTCTTTTACCTTCAGGCATGAGCCAGGGCTTCTTATTGGATCCTGCTGGAGTAAGAGAAAAAGTGACAGCGTAATGAGGTGGTTTCATCTTGATTTACATGCAGTGTATGTTAAGTTACAGAGGAGCTCTTTCACTTAGAGGCGGTATTAGTCACAGAGCTGAAAACTAGGCTGAGTAGCCTTAGCCACGCTTCGAAATGTGAAATTAGTTGCAAGCAAAGCTGCTTTTGATGAATGGAGTAGAGGGGGCTCATGAAAAGAGAACTTTTCTACCTGTCATTTAACCTACATAGTAAGGACTAATAAATGTGCAGAGATGTGTGTACACGAGCGGTACAAGAGCGGAGAAGCCAAGGTTCCTGCCTGCTTAACCACTAGATGTCACTCCTGACGTATCACAGTGGCATGGAACTGGTTGAAATCCGCACGCCTTGGTGTTGCTGGCGTCCTGCAGGTTCACTAGTTTTATTCAGAACAACTGAATGCCACATAGAACAAAAAAAATCAAAATTAAAAAAATAAAAAATCCTATACCCACCAGGGATTATCAAGGGAAAGTTTAATGTTCCCCCACTAGATGGTCTCCTAATGATATCTTCAGCTTCCCATAGGAATACTGGAATAAAGTACCAGGTTTTAGTATTGTCCGCAGAACTCCTAGAGCCTTTCCAAGAGATGCAGCTGGCAGGCTGGATGTGTTTTATTTGGCTGAACCCAGAGGGGGGAGTGTTTGACTCTGGGAACTGGAGATCAGTGAGATGTGTTTCCAATAATCTGTCTTCAAAATAAACCTCCTCTAATTTCACACGGCAGAGCGGAGGCTGAGGCCGGGAGCTGAACCTGTTGTCTCCCTCCAGATTCTGCTGGAGGCAAGGAGATAAATGGAAGTGTTTCCCTTCTCAACAGGAAACAACGCTTTGATCAGGATTTTTCTTAATTCATCAGGGCAGATTCTCAAGTGAAATACTCAAATTCCAGACGTCTTTACTAAAAAGAAAAATCTTGGAAATAGGAATGGACACAAATGGAAGCTTAGCTACAAAAGGGACTGTTGCAATGGTAGCACCTCCCTCTTTCTTATCTCCGTGACAATATGGTTCCGTTACCAGAATATTTGCCTGGGTTGCGAGATGCCAGCTCATGCTCGCCATGCCTAATGAAGAGGATGGATTTAAAGCTGGTGTCTCGTGTCTTCTCATTAGCTGTATAAATCTGAATTTCTTGGTGAATAAATGATTTCCTGGAAGTACTTTGCACAGTGTAGCTTAGATGAACATGAGACATGTTCATGAGACATGAGTCCATCTCTAAAGAGCTCAGAGACTCAATTAATTTAATCTATTATAGTCACTTGTCTGAGGCTGGAGTTGAGTCATGCTCTGGAACTGCCCACCTTCATTGATTGCAGAGGCCGGCGAGGACTCGACGTCTGCGTTTTACCCTGCTAAAGTTACATCCTGCTTTACGCGATGTTTCGACTGTACTAGGAAACACCAGGATGGGAATCCTGAGCTCCCTCACCCTGTACCAGTACTGGCGCTGCAGCATCAGGCCTTCTTCGTCCCTTCATCCCTCTTGTCCTTGGGTCTGGGGCAGAGGGAAAGTGAAACTGCTGGGCAGGAGTGGGAGGGACTGGAGAGCAGAGGAGAGGTCTGATGGGAGAGGATGTGGGATAGTGCGAGGCTGGAGGAACTGGAGGGGTGGGAAATAAACACTGCTGGCAGAGAGGAGGCAAGAAGAAGCAGAAATCTTAAGCACATTTATTTTCTTGCCCAAATAATTCCAGTTCTCAGATGGAAGATTCCCGAGTTCTGTATTTAAGCTGGCAGCAGATCTCCCGGAGGTCCCCGTGCAAAGCGTCTCCCCGCTGGTTCCAACCCCACTGGTTCTCACGGCACAGGGACGCTCTGCTTTCTGAATTCAGCTGGAAGAAGCTGTACGGTAGATACAAAAGTTCCTGCTCAGTGAAGAAGCTCTTTGGGTGTCAGAACGCTGTACGCTGCCAGCAGGGGGTATCTAGAAACCAAACCAGGTTAAGAGTACGAAAGGTGAAGAGATGGTCAGTCCCATCATTGAAAGCTACCGCAGTGCCTTTTGCCGCTCTCTCTAAGTTAGGGCTGCACGAGCGACCACAGTTCCTTCGGGCTCTGACTTTTTGGGCGGGTGCTCGATTTCAGAACCTGGATGTTCTCCTGACCTGGATGTAGGTTTGAGTTGTGCTACTTCACTGCCGGTCGCGGTGCAGGTGGCAGATCTGTGATAAGCAGGGGGGGTAGGTGCTGTTTAAAACTGTCAGCTTACTCTTTAAAGGGCACAAAATATTGCCAAGCACGGCTTTTGATGACAAGCACTGTTCTAAACCTGTAATTTAATAATCAGAATGGTCGTAATTAGTGATAGGCTTTGGTTTGCCGTCATCTGCAGCTCCCGATAGCAAGAGATTTCCAGGTTTGTCTGTGGTGTGTGGTGGGGGAGGCCGTGCTCCTGCAGAGCCCTCGTGGCTTCTCTCCTGAGAGGAGAATCCAATACTGAACATCTGTTTCTTTGTCCTCAAGCACTAGTCAAGACACTGAAATTCGGAGGAGAACTGTTGGTGAAAACCTGCGTCTCTCGCCCCACAAAGAAGAGTCGATGAAGTCAGAAAGCTCGGAAGAGGAGGACGAGAACATGATGACAACTTGGAAGCCATTTCTAGTGAATATCTGCATGTTCACTTTCCTCACGGCGGGAGCTTATCTCTGTTACAGGGTGTGTTTTCACTGATGGACGTGCCAGCAAGATCGACCCTGCGGGAAACACCGATGACGGGATGGGTTTGTAATAAGCCTCTCTGAAAGCGAGCTCATTGCGGCGCGTGAGCCTTGTCTCAGCGGGGGCGGATCTTTAGGTTGAAAGGCCAGAACTTTGGTTAGGGCTTAAAGAGAGAATTGATGCACTAGGGTTTGATCTAGCCCTGTGGTCCCAAGAACATAATATTCTAATCTCAGGGCCTTAAAATATTCAGGAGTAAGCAGAGAAAATGCCAAATAGTCTGTTTTCCTTTTTTTTCTTTTTTTTTTTTTTTAAACTAAATAATAGAATTACAACACATTGTTGTTTTTAGCCTTTTTTAAAAAAGCCAGTTCTTTTTCTTTTGTGTTTCAGAAAAACTAGGCACAGGTGAAACTTGCTTGTACTCTCCAAGTGTTGTAACCAAATACGTGACTTCTATTCTATTGATGAGTTCCCAAACAAAGAAAAAGAAACCCACATACCTGAAGAATGTAAACTTTTTTGGAAGGGAGGGTGTTGGGGGAGGGGTGTTTGTGGTTGGGGTTTTGGTTTTAGTTTTGTTTGTTTGTTTTTTTTTTTTTAAACTTGCTTCATCGTGACAGACTGAGTTGTGGGCAGCGCCTGTGGTATTGGTCTATTTAATATTGGCATAACTGTTCTTACAGAGCTTATTGTTTTACATGGTAATAGAAACAGGCTTCTGCGTTTGCTCAGGGTATCCCAACATGTCAAGCTCTTCTCTTTTTTTTTTTTTTTCTTTCTTTTTTTTTTATTTTAAGAAGTGTATCTCCTCATTGACTTTTGTTGCACTCTACTTGCACATACGCCTATTGCCATTGCACCATCCTTTGTAAAACTGTTTTTACTTTTCTATTCTGGGTTAGGAGAGGTCAAGGGGAGGGAGAGAAACGGGAAGGGAAATTCAACCAAATCACTTCCACCAGCATCTGGGGCTGTGCAGCTGGCGCTCACAAGGACCAGTTCTGAAACCTCATCATTTGGAATGTAAAACGCAGTTTCACTCTCCGTTGGCTCCGTAAGGAGCAGCGGGTTCCTGCGCAGCCAGAGAAGGGAGGTGCTGGGAGGCGTTGCAGGCCACGGACAGGAAAGCATTTCAATGAATCCAGAGCAATTAATGCTGTGGCAGCTCCCTCAGACGTGAGAAGTTCCACGGGAGACATGTTGGTCGGTGACGGTCTCAGTTGGCTTATGATGCAAGCGTTCGCACGTTCTGCTTGCTTAAAGCAAAGATTTAAAATACTGGCTTTAGTTTGGCTTGAAGATACGCTCTTCAGTAATTCCTGGGCAGGGGGGTGCGAGAGGGCGACTCTCCGGCCCCTGCTGCCGGGGCTGTCCCTGTCCTGACACTGGGGACACGCGATGGTGGGTCTGTCCCCTGCCACCCTGTGTCTTCCCCGTGCCGCTCGGCCGTTCCGGGGCTCCAGTCCTGTCAAGTGCTTGTAAATAAGGGTTTGGGTGCATGGGTAGAACTGTGACTGGAGGGTGGCGCTGCGCCAAGTCCCAGTCAGGGCTGTTCCTCGTTAGTACCAAATTATTAATAGCTTAAACAATAGCAGCAAAGGTGTCTTTGCTGGTGTCACAGGGCGGGGGGGGGGTAGGAGTAAACTCACTCCGGGAAGCTGTACTGAGGGGAACTGAACCATGACGGCTGATCCGCAAGTGTTACTGCGCAGTTCTTCTCATTTTTTAAAGGCTTTCTAGGGCGATAGCACTTACCCACCCCTCTCAGCGCAGACACCGCTATGGAGTGTCTCATGGAAGTCTCTCTCCACTCCGTATTTATTTTTGCAAAGCTGTCTGTAGGGGTAGCTCTTTTCCTTCAGTGAGTAAGTCGGTGGACGGGGAGGGGCGGGTGGGGGGAGTTATTTCTATTTTATGTTTTGTTAAGCTTGCATCAAGGGCTTTTCAAAAGTACAATAATAAATCCTCAGGTAGTACTGGGAATCAATACTTTACCTGTGAGACTGTTGGTCACACCAGTACTTGAAAGGAGGAATGTTGTAATCAGTCAATATTTAGTTATATTATTGGAAACATGAAAAATAAGTATAGAAAAATGGTAATATATAATGGCTCAGCTGTGTATTTAAGATACAGTATGTGATTGCTTTGTCCCCACTCTTCTCTCCATCACCTGGTAGAATATTGTTCTAAGGCAACATTTGTACCCCGTTCGTATTGAAATGCATGTGAAGTCCTCTAGTGTCCTGATTAAATACCACCTGCTTGAAAGGTGAAAGAACTTCTATTTCTGCTTCCTGATGTGCCCAAATTATATTTGCATGACCTGATCATTAAGTGGCTGTGGTTCCAAGGGTGTTGCTGAAAGTACCCTCATTCAGCGATAGACTGATTTGGTGTTTATCAGATACATGTACTCGCCTAGTACTTGGCATGACTCCCTAGTGAATTCCTGCGTCCTCAGTGTAGCCGGTTGTTGCGCATGGTTCCCTTCAGCCCGGTGTAGTACAGACATTCCAGAGAGTTCCGCAGGCCCTATTCACACCTCACCCCTGCTCGCTCCAGGCCAGCAGCGGCTCAGCGGTTTCAGGGTACGACGTCCCGTGCTGCCTTCAGAGCTGCGCTGCAGGAGGGAGAGGAAAAGCCTCTTCTGCAAGAGCTTTGAGCTGTAGAAGTCGGGCTTCAGAAGCGGTGGCCCATTTGAAAACCAAACCCACCTCTATTGTTCCCAAGCGGGAGTATTATAAATTTTAGGCTTGACGGGAAAGCAAAGCATCCTTCCTTTGAATCCAGAATAACTCACTTGCAAATTATTCTAACGAGAAAGTTTCTGCAGATGGTGAAGTTTTGAACACATCCCCCCGCACCTTCTGCCCCTGTGTTTTGCCATTTCTTTCATCCGTTCCAAACGCAGAACTTGGAACCTCCCCCAGGCCCGGTGAGGTGTGGATAAGGCTTATAGTACTGAACTGTAAACATTTTTGTTTCGATGTCCTGTATATGTATGTAGTAGTTGGGGTGTGTATATACCGTAGCGTTTCACAGTGGGTGTATTGGTTAACCTATTCTTGGAAAATGGACAAATATCCATGTTAAACTTGTTAGAAAGTTAGTGAGCTGCTCTGCTATATGCCTTAAGCAAATATTTACTCATCAGGTCTTTCTTTTTTACAGATTGCCATAGAATAAACTTTTTTAAAAAAAATTTAAAAAACAAAAAAACAAAAAAACGAAAAAAGCTAAATGTTTTGGTATAATACATTTTCAGGTATCTTGTCTTTTGTGTAAGCCGCTGCAAAGACCTCACAGGTCACAGTAAAATTGTACAGTTTTTCAATTTCCCATACAAGTTTTCAGTTCTCATTTTAGTTGTAACAATAAAATTCTTTTTTTAAAGAATGTACCTGAGAGTCTTATTGCTTCCTGTCCTCTCAGCGCTGCAGCCCCCGGCTCCTTTCCTGACTCACGGGTAGATCTGGGCTGGCATCCCATTGGGGGGGGGGGGTGTAGAGGAAAAGAGGTTTCAATGTTACTGTAAGAACTGACTTGGAGGTCAGAGCTCCAGTAAAAGAGTAAGTGACGCGAGTTTCCCATGTCTCTCCCCAACACGTACATCTTCCTCCTCTAGTCTTTCACTTTAAACAGTTAAATTTTACTTATCAGTGTAATGTAAAAAGTGTAATAACTCTCAAGCATAAATGTTTTGTGGAAGCTTCAGTTGTGCCTTAGCACGAAGCTGCCTTTGGTAGGGATCCAGTAACGTACCTGGGTGTGTTCCAGCAGCCGCAGCCATCGACTTTCCGCCTTGGTTGGATTAAAGTATTTACCTTTTTGTTTCTATTTTTAAGGAAAGCTACGGCCCTGTCTTACGAGTCCGGGGCTGTTTCCCTTTCCTCCCTCTAGTGAGGGGCAGCGTGGCCTGGGGAAGCAGAGAACTTACCAAAAGTAGAACAACTTCTCTCCCCTGCTTTTAAGTAAATCTGTAAGTTAAAAGCGGAGTTAGAGCAGAGATAAGCAGCCCGTTAAGTTTTACCTTGCTGTGGAACAGCGTGACCCAAACCCCACGGTCCCGCTGCTCACAGTAGACTGAACTGTATCAGCAAAGCTGCACCCTTCCCAATGCGACACCGGGGACAGAGCTGCTTTGCTGCTTCCAGCAGCACAAGCCCCAGCTCCTCGCAGAGAGGGTACAGAAGCGGGTGTGCAACCTGCTGTGTATCAACCTGCTGTGTATCAACCCAAGATGGGCGGCCGTTAAGTACCTCAACTCCCTCTGGGGGTGTATTGCCTTACACCCACCCAAGCACATCACTAAAAAGTACTCGCAAGAACTTGTCTCAAAGGTTTTATTAGAATTTTAGAAAACAGTATGAAATCCAACAAATAAATACTGAATAGAAAAGTTATATATATATATATATATATATATAAAAGAATATATACACGCAAGCCAAACCCTTTCAAGTATTTACCTGAAGCCAGGCTTCTCTTCATGGCCACCCTCCGCTAAGGTAACTGAGTGTTAAGTGAGGAGCCTGACACTGGGTCTATGATTATGAGAAGTCTTGATCTATGACTAAATTAATAATTTCTTTTAAAAAACACCTCATCAAAACGCCTTAGACAGAGCTGTGCACATGTCAGTCAGACCTGCACGTGGCACATACGAGACGTACCTTCCTGTTGAGAACTGCTGAGGATGGACGCTCGGTACAGCTGCGTGTCCCTGCTGGAAACTGTCCTAAGTTGCAATAATTATAAAGAAATTGGCTGTTGAAGTAACAAGTTTTCCTTCTGCAACTAAATAGTACAAAAAAGGAAAGCACCAAGCGACGGGGCTAGATTTTTCCGGTGTATACGGCAGTTGATGTAAATAATCTGCTGTCTGCTGGTTTCTAGATGGACTGCTGGAGAGTGATCACGTCTCTCCTCTTTGAGAAATGCCAGATTAATAACATACTTTATGGGAAAATAGATCATATTTGACTTCCAGTTTGAGCAGGGACAGATAATTCCAGTGAGATGGGGATTTTAAAATACTCAAGTGACACCCTGGTTCCATGTTCTAGGAGATCCTAGTTTTTAAATCGTCCAGCGCTTGATCGTTCCCCCTGTGCCGAGAGACAGAGCGTCCTGTAGTCGACTTGGTGGGGGCTGGAAACTGTCCCCCTGGGGAACGGGCCAGTGCCTTGTCATTGGGCAGCAGGAACACAGCAGGGCGAGTCACCCGGACGCTGATAAACAACAAAAAAACCCCTGGGGTACCCATTTGTGGCTGTGAGGACGATGTGATTCAGCGCCTCATATTCCACTACTAAAATACTGTGATTTCAATTTCGGCCTCCTGTTGTACAGTTTCTCTCAATTCACAGCAAATCCGGTCCATTTTCTCGAAGGCTTGCCGGCCCTTCTCACCTGCGGAGAAACACAAAACACATCCCGTGCTGAGGAAAAGGCAGTTAGAAACACCCCGAGCAAAGCCACACTCCAGAAATACTTCTCTCGTGACCTTGTTCAGAACTAACAAGAACTCTCAGTAGTGACAAACCCGGCTCCAAGGGACTAGTTTTCCAAAAACTGCCAGAAGCCCCCATGGAAAAATCAGGCCGCCTGTAAACATTTCCACACAAGTAACCATTTGGAACATCACCGTTGGAAAACGTGTTTTGTGACACACGTGAATCCGAGTGTTTCTGTGAAGCAAGTTTGGAGATCCCCAGAACTAAGCATGAATTGAAGTGGTTTTAGGAAGAACAGAGCAGGGAAATCCCTGCCTCCCAGATGAACTGGAGTCCTCAACAAGCAGCTGGGCATGGAAGGCGTTTAGCCCAGACAATTTCCAGTAAAACTACGAGTGTCTGGACAGTGGCAAACTGGGAACGCTGACATTTCATTAGCAGCTCAACTCCACCATAGATCTGCTGAATTCAGGTGAAGCGACAGGTAATGAACCAGCATAAAACCAGTTAGTTTGTACTCTTTACCCTTCCAGTATTCAGTGTGGAACCATTTGAACAAGAATAGGAACATCAAGATTAGAAGTAACCAGTCAGTTTGTAGGTGGCTAGAAGAGATTACGGGGCCCAAAGAGTCTGTTGTTCTGCTGTAGAAAAGGTCTCCATCTCAGAGCCAGAAGAGGCTTTATTGTCACCTGCCTGGTTCAAGTGCCCTCTTTACAAAATCTAGGAGAAAGTTGCTGATGCCGGTACCACTATTAAGACGTGTCCAGCAGCACTGTCAGCACTTATCTGCCACCTTTTAAAAAAACTTTAGCGGTTCTGAAAGCACTTTATGCTACAGTGATCTCCTTGGTCTGGTTCTACAAATTTACTGGGAGCCTTTGGTTACTGTACGCGGTACAAAGCTGCGGTACTGTATGTGGTATCTTCATGGTGTGAAAGAGCTGTTCGTGAAACGCTCCCATTGTCCTAGCCGTGTTCAGGCTGAACTTCAGGCCTGTTCCGGTTCCGCACTATTCCCCATTCCTTTTCCAGAATCTCTATTTTAAAGCCGTACGAAAAGCCTTACCAAAGGATAGCGTCGTTTCCCTGGCTGCGTTTCTGACCTCCTCTGTCTCGGACTGGCACAGGTGGGCAACCTGCTCAATGCTCTCCACTCCCTGTTTGAGAAAAGAAAAGAAAAAATACATTTGCATCGGTAGCTTTTCAGCACCCATTTGTGATGAACATTTTTACAAGGTGAACACATACACACTAACTCCCGTCTCGCATCTGAGTTCTGCCGTCACCTTTCTTTCCTCCCCCACCATACCAGCTTGCAGTTAATTTTTCTGAGCAGGATCTCTATTTTCTCTCCTTTTTCGGGGCATAGAAAAGTGCAAAGGTTCAAGGCTACATTTCTGGGCTGCAGTACCATTAAATAAGCATCGAACAATCAGGACCTTCACTGAAAGGGTTAATGCAAGTTGGGCAAGGCCAGCAGTTGCTTTGCAAATCTGAGTTTGGGAACCAGACTCTGATCTGTCGGCCCGTCTCGCAACTACGTGTTTGCAGAAACTGCTCTCGCAGTAATCCCTTGTGTGCAAACTCACTTCTCACAGACTCGTAGCTCTTGGAAAGCTTTAAATCTCTCCTGACAGTTTCTTGTAACGGCAATGCAAACATTGCTTTTATTTTCTGAGTAGAATCAGCTGCTGTTAAAAAAATAAAGAACCGATTTAATTTCAAATTTTTACAGCTAAAGCTGACTCCATGTATAGCTGACTGTGGGTCATTTTTTCTACATGCTGGATGTCCCCAGTCAGGGAGCGTCCATTGTCCTTCACCACTGACAATATCGCAGAAGTTAAGAAACATCCTTTCTGCCGCTGCACTGTCCCTGTCAGCTCAAACCCAGCCGCCGCAAGGGGCTGCAGCTCCCTCTGCCTGCTGCCTCTCCTGTAATAGCAGTAACAGTTTGGAATTTTGGCAGCCAAAGAAGTCATTAATTCCAAATAGAAGGAAGCTGAAAAAGTAACCCTACCAGCTTAAAAAACCCCACCTTCGACACACTTTTGTATCCAGCAATTTTGGCCAGACAGGCACAGTGAGCAGAGAGCTGTAAATACTTACTCTGAGGTTTTTAAGGGCCAAACACGCAGCTTGCTGAAGTCTTGCATCACAGTCAGTTAAAACATCCGTGTAAAAAAGGAGAGCCTAAATGAAAAAAGAGAACAGAAAAATAGAAGAAAGGCTTTATAAACTTAAGCATAATCAAGCGCTCAAATTCAGACGACCATAAGCACTGTTTCACATGTCTGAGACTGAATAAAGGATATCAACAAATCACTTGAACCCTCACGGTGCTTTAGGTTCTAGTTAATAGATTATTGAAGTGCAGAGAGGACAATAGTGCTATTCTAGGATAAAACAAGTCCTGTGTATTTCAGCATCTATTTAGAAAAGGTGGTAAGAACAGTGGCTTTACCTTTTCCCTGAAGTTCTTGTTTGCCACCGCGCGGGAGAGGCAGGAGGTGGCAGCTTTGCTGACGCGGTGGTTGTCGTCCAGCTGTAGAATCCCAAGTAGCCGCAGAGTCTGCGGCAGAGGTTGGAGTTTGTTCAGTCTCTTTCCTTTCAGTTTTTTAAGAGTCTTCAGCCGCCCAGGGCATTGCAGCTCCTCGATCAGCATCACTGCAAGTGAAAGGACTCAACTTCACCGACTGACAAAGGAAGACCTCATCAAGAGAAGACAAACTCCTCTGAGTTCCATCTTTTGCAGCCACAAGTAGTTATTCCCCTGGCTAACGAGCCAGCCGAGCACGGCAGGAAGCAAATTGGGACGACTGCCCCTTTGATCACCCTGTCTTCTTCCCCTGTCATTGTTTCATTTCCTCCTATGCCAAGACAGTCCAACAAGCGGAGCAGAGAAGATTATTTCACAATGTTAGCCCACAGGGTGCAGCGAGGCCCTGCTCCTTTCAGGACCTGGGTGCCTGGGGTACGACATACAGTGCAAAAGAACTGCACCTTTGGACAGTAGGACAAGCAGAGTAGTCCTCAAATAAGGAAAACATGATCAAACAAAATACTCTGAAACATCTCTGAAGGATCTAACGGGACTGGTCAAAAAGAAACCCCTCTATATTAAACAAAAGCAAAAAGAAAAAAAAAAAGAAACCAGGCATTGGATTGACAGTTTCAGTTGGAAGAATATTCACAGAATCACAGAATCTTCACGGTTGGAAGGGACCTTTGAGATCATCGAGTCCAACCATACACACACAAAAAGAAGAACCCAACCCAACAATTTCAGGCACTAGAGCATGCCCTGAAGTGCCACGTCTACACGTTTCTTAAATACCTCCAGGGATGGCGACTCCATCACCTCCCTGGGCAGGCTGTTCCAGTGCCTGACCGTGACCACCCTCTCAGTAAAGTAATTCTTCCTAATATCTAATCTAATCCTCCCCTGCCGCAACTTCAGACCATTTCCTCTGGTCCTACAAAGAACTGCTTTGTAGACCTAAGGAAATTTAAGTTTTTAAAAAACTTATTCCAGGTCTTTTCCACTGACTAGCAATGCACAAGTTCTTAGTCCCCCACCAGATGAGGTTTTTGCATCAAAATAAGACTAAAGATGCAGCCAATATCAGGACAGCTTTAAAAATAATTCCTGAGACAGACAAAGTTTTAAAGTACTTTCACATGTTGGACTAGGCTTCAGCGAGACACTGGCTACCTCGTGCTAGAAGATGCACGTTAGTAACCTCTGAAATTTTATTGCTATTATCTGTGTCTGATTACAGCTGCAATAGTCACACGAAGCTACAGACACTCAGTCCTTGAATCCAGCTGCAGATCGCTGCCAACTTCAACAGACTTCACAGACCCCGCTTTTCAGGGCACTTACGATAAACCCATCCTTCACACCTCTGCTTTGTTTCTACCCGGTTAGATATGGGAGTCAAGCACGTCTTTCCTGTTCCAATTAAACTTGCATAGTGGTAAGGGGAATTAAAATGGCAACAAACTGGCAATGCAAGGCTTGGGCTGTTTCCTGCTCTGAAAGTATGTCTTCAGCAGTAACCCCGAGAGCAGCCGCCAGCTACTGGACTCGTGCTCAAGCGAAGCAGCCAAGTGCTGCCTTTACCTTCTTTCGCGAGTTTTCCCAAGTGTTTCTCCAGGCTGGTGATGTGGTGTTTCTCCAGGTAGCTATAAAATTGGAATAAAGTAACCGGTTCTGTCTGGAGGTAGGGAGAGGGGAGCAACCCGTCACAGGTCACAATCTGCTCTTGCAGCCTCTGCAATACTGAAAGTAACACAGAAAAGAACAAAGGAGAAAAGTAAAGGGTGGTCAGATGTAAGCTCCTTAGAACAAGAAAATAGGAGCTTTAGTTTATTTTTAAAATGCACAAGGACAACTGCAATAAAATGAAACCGGTGTGACCTTGTGTTCAAGGAACAGATTGGTACCTGCTTCTAATTGACCAGGGTATTTCTCCTTCACTTTGAGCGTCAGTGTGTATTTCAGTGCATGACAGAATCTTTCTGCTGAGGCAAACAAGATGCTGCCAGGCTCTGCGAGATCACTCCAGATTTTCAGATAGTGCTTCTTCTTTTTAGTCTTCTGAATAACTAAAAAAAAAGTTAAATAAAAAGACATTTTAGAAAGTTAGTGAGCTCTAAGGGATTTTGGATTTTACATGAGAAATTAGGCAGCAGATGGCATATCTAGAGATGTGTCAGCATAACGGGTATTTGCGTTATAGAGATGGCTTTGTTCAAAGCTGCAGATTTGCTGCCAGTATTTTAACATCTGCAAGCGTTGATTTCACCAAGCTTGGGTTGAGCTCCTAAACTGTCATTATGAGACCTGAATGAGACGCCTAGCAGCTCTCCTGCCACTCAGTATTCATTTCATCCCAGCATCCAAGTCAAGTTTCGGAAGGACTTTGGTGAGTTTAACTGTTTCCATTTCTACCAGCAGGAGATGTGCTATTTCCAAGCATTTTAGAGAACCTGTCTTACGTACCTCCACGAGTGGAGAACTCTGAACCTCAGGGCACTGGCTGAGGCTTTCTTTCAGCAAGCACTTCAGAAGAGCACTTGAAGCAATACCCTGCAGTTTCTCGCCATCATTTAAACCCTGTCATTTCTCAACCTTGCCTATAGAGATGTTGAACTGTCTTCTGCATTTAAGACTCCTACACATTCCTCATCACGTTGTGCCAAAGGCCCCTCAGCGCCCGGCTCCAGGGAACAGTTTATTCTCACATCCTTCAGGATAAAATCTGTCAGCAAATGCTTCCAACTAAAATTTGCATTCTTGCCACTGTATTTACCGAGATGGGAACAAAAGCCTTCAAAGTCTCCCATTGAGCCTTTATCGCTTTGTCACATCCAACAGTCAATGGAAGAGTTTAGCAGGGGGAAGGCCTGAGATAGGAAAAAAATCGCACACCAAACTTTTCTTGCAAAGATGTAGAGAAGCTGGGCTGTTTTCTCAGCAAGTAAAAGCATAGATATAAAAGAGGATTTTATTGAGGCTATTCTGCTGTTCTGTAACTGCAAACTCCATCATCTATATCATCTCTGTTTCCAAGACACACCGGCTCAGCTACTATTTCTTTGAGCCAAACTTCTTCAAATCTTTTCCTTCCTTCCAGGGGAAAGAAACCCAACCAAACAACAAGCCTTGTTTTTGGTTTTTTTCTAAGAATCTAGCTATAAAAGCTGTTTTAATTATGTGAATATTTGTTAAGGAATTTGGAATGAAACCCCGATATGTCTGGGGAAGCTCAGAGTTACCTGTACCTCTCACATCTCTGGCATGCCTTGGAATAATGCAGTTACTCACTTTCTTCAACAGACATATCCAAGACGTCCCCCAGGACTCGTGTCTGCTCTGATACTTCTTCCAAAATGCTCTCTTGGACAACCTGGGCTACATTTGGCGACCTCAGTTTCTGAAATGCAACATGCTTAACTTAGTAGCTGGCAGTATCAAGCTCAAGATGAATGAGGATTTGTTTTTTAGAATCAAACTTCTAAAATTTGTGAGAAAACAACAGCTGCTCTCAAAAGGCCTCTTTTCCAGTCACGACATGGACAGGTCACTTGCGAGTGCAGAGCTGCTCAGCAGAACAGGAAGAGTAAACCACATTATGGTGGAGCAGGCTGTCAGGCATTTGACATTCTTCTCTGCCTCTGCCCATTGACAGCTCTGCAGCAGATCAACACTAGCAGTGACGCTGTCCTCGGCTGCCCGTCCTCGTCAGAGGCAACACTCGAGGACGATAATGTACCTGAGCACTATAACCGAAATTAATTGAGGAATGAGGTCTCAAGGGGAGATGAGAGTTTTTTTTCTTGACCTACACACGAGCAGTCTCTGCAGTTTCTCTCCAGTAGTAGCAGCTTTTCATTCATTAAAAAAAAAACTGATCACCTGTTACCAATACACAATTCAACCCAAATCTGTCCTACTGCAGTAGCAGCCAGCTTCGGGCACAAAGGTATTACCAGCAAAACCCAGAGGCTGAAAAAAAGCAGCAGAGTTTTGTATGACAAGTTCTCTGCATACACATGTACACGCTGCGTTTTTTTGGACTCACTTTCTATTCTGAGTCTTTCTGCTTGTATGAAAGACCCAGCTACCCATTCCCTTTTGTCTGTAATAAGACTCAAGGAGTGGCCCTGAAACCCATAGGCTATTCCTGACCTGCAGAAGACCTTTGCAGAGCTTCAGATGAGTTATCAAAAGTGTGTCTAAGTTGTCATCACCAGTAGTTACATCTCTTGTCTCTGTTCTCGTGTCACAGCTGAGGGACTGAAGCGTGTTGTCATTGTACGTGCTATTGAGAATAGGGGAAAAAAAAAAAAGGCAAAAGAAAGATAAAACTCATCACTAAGTAAACACGAAGATGTGCAGTCTCAACAGCAGCCTTCACGCAAGTTGCAGAAGTACAAACCAGGTTATTTAACAGATAACAGCATTTTTAATTGCATTTATAACACTTCTTAAAAACATGAGGACTTTATTTCTAAAACTCATTCCAGGACAGTAATACCAGATCAGCTGATGCCACAAAATCCTGCTTTGGAGAATCAGAACTAGTAAAAGATGCTTCCAGATAATGTGAATTGAGCTGCTGGCTCATTTGCAGTGGGTGAACTGCAAAAGCAGCAGCACATACAACAAATCCCTTGGTGTTCTCCCAACTTGAGGAGTCTGGGAGTGTAGTAAGTCTCCCAGGATCAGGCTCGCAGCTCTGGAACAAAAATTTCAGTGCTACACAACTTGCAAATTATAAAACTGTATTCAAAAGAAAGAACAAGTAGAAGAACTCTGCAAGTTACTCGCAGCTCTCCCTCACTAGTGCAGAACGCTTCAGCACTGTCCTGGTAAGGATAAGCCTGTTTCTTACAGTCCCACGCGTTAGGCCTTCCACCGTGTCCTGCAGGTCTCGTCCTGCAGTGAGTTCCATAAGTTCACTTCAAGTTTCCTGCCATTTCAATCAGGTAGGAATTATGAATCGCAGAGTATTCAAAACCAGTGGTTTCTACCCAGGACGTTCGTACTGATGGCAGTTCCGGACAATCGTTACTTTGCCAGTGTTGGTGGGATCAGCCCTCCTCACCCCTGTCCCTTGTCCCCTGCAATGAAGTGCTGCAGATCCGTACCTGATGCTGGCTGTTCTTATGCTTCCAAACAACGAAAGCTCATCAGCGCTACAGTCAGCGTTTAAAAAGTCAAAACTTTCCAGCACTGTCTCCACCATTAAACTTTCCATAGATGAATGTTTGTGATGAGGTGCCTTTAGCTGTTGGGGGAATGGAAGGAAAAATATTGTTATTTGCAGTTATCAAGCAGTTTTGTATTAGTTCTTTGTTGTTTTTCATATCACTCTTAATAACAAATCAATTTACTTCTCTGATTTCATTCTTAACACATCAGGAAAGTTAGTTCTTGGGACAACACTGATCCCACAATAATGTTGCTAACTAAATTCAAAACATTCTTCAATATTTTAATCTGTCTGTATTCCTTTTTGGATTTCCATGCCTGTTAAGGTTAGTATGAGAGCTGATTTTCTCTGCATCTTCTGCCATTACTGCAATTTTCACTTATTCCCTGTTTCAGATACAGAAGTAGCAATTTATATTTCTAAAGTGATTGCACCAGAATAGGAAGACAGTTCAGTTTTGTTAACATCATTTATTATTCCAGCCCTTAGATCAAGTCTTACAGTATCTTATCACCCAAGATACTGCACTCTGGCCCCATCTACTACAACGCTACCAAATTTGCAATATAACCCACTGCTCGCAGAAGGCTTTTCTCCAGGATGCCTCTTATAAAAAAAGATTTTTTTTCAGCATCATATGACTTGTCAGACAGACTGAGCTGCCTACAAAAACTAGGTGATCCTGGAGAAACATTAGGTTTGGTGAACTGACACAGTCATCACAAGGTATACTAAATCTGAAAAACATCAGAAAAATTAGAAACAAACCAAAATGCAGAGGCTCTGACATTCAGTTCGGATTCTGCTTAGCCCAGACTAGTTTCCGTCCTGACTGCATGCAGTTTCTTAGTTTCTTTTTCCAGATTCTTGATCTGCACACAGCATTTGAAGGCTGTCTCTGGGAGGTGCTGTGCAACACAGTACTCCTGTGTCGCTAGTTCTCAAGGCTGCCTTTTCTGAGTAGTGCCTGACCTCTGGTGGCCAAACTTACTTTTTGGGAACATGCCATCAATACATCATGAAGTCAAATCCACCACAAGATCATGGAACATCTACAGTTTCAGGAGTAACAGTGGAAGCTACACCATCTACCAAGAGTAAAACACTACCATACCTTTAATTTATCCCTCAGAGATGAAACCTGGTATTCCAATTTCTCCAGTTGGGCTTGCCCCACATCATGTGATTTCAGCAAATTTAACACTTCTTGGACAGTCTTATCAATTGACTTTGTATGTCCATCTAGTTTCAGGTCATTTGCAGCATTCAAGCTTTTCTGGCTAATGTCTTCTTGCTCTGTCAGACAGCGATTTCTGGTCTGGCTGAAAAGATCTCTACTACCTTTGTGACGATTCAGAAAACTAGGTGGATTATTTGGCAAACCATCTGCACATGGAGTCTTCTTCAGGATATCTAGAGTTGTGCGATTTGGAAGAGGATGCTGTTGCTCTTCTGCACAAGTCTCTTGAATAATCACCAATGGCAACGTCCTGTGGTCTAGACCTGGAGTTGTATTTCTGGATTCCGTCCCTTTCTGATCCTCAGAGCTGAAGGAGTCCACCTCGCTTGTCTCTGCAGGAGTGTGGGGCTTGCTCCTCCCATGTACATCGAAATCACAGGCAGCCAAGTAGCTCAATATGCTGGGAGGCTGAGCTTCGTCCGTGACATCCCCTTGGTTCTGCCTTTGCTGCAAAACAGACTGCAGCAAACAGATTCGTAAGCGAGCACACAGACAACTGAAAAGCATGAGATACTGCCTGAGATAGAGAACTATGGTTTCCTGTTCTTGGAAACCTACGCACCCAAACTGATCAAAACCACGGGGCTCTTCTGCACAAGGGAGCCAGGCCAGCATGGACCGGACAAAAGAACTATTGAAACAAAGTACGAAGAGCCTACTGGATGAGCTGAGTGGAGCAGCAGCAACTCTGCTTTACATCTTTCAGAGAAAAGTTACCAAGACAGCTAAAAAATTGTTTCTGGACAAAAGAACCTTGCGAAGCAGCTTTTGTGTCACATCAGCTCAGGACAGGATGTGAACGTAGCGGTTAGAGGAAATGTTCATTTTTAAGAGTCCGATATACCCTGTACAAGCAATAAACCTTTCTGAAGAAGGCTGCACATTCTGCTGCTTTGGTGAGACAATGCCAAACCTGACTTAGACTTGATGTTAGGGGAACAAATATGCGATGTTATCAGTATTTGAGCTGTATGGCAGAATTAACGGGATTATACAAACAATCACTAAACCAAAACCTTCTTCAATGAATGAGAAGGACAACAGGCTTTTCTATTCCCCTGGGCTACACTTGGCAAGAAGTGGGGTTGAGGAAGAGGAAGGTTTGTTTCACAGAGCACCTCTAAGATGCCATTCTGCTCCACTGCTACTGAGACAGACTGGTTCCTCATTTGATTCCCACCATAGACTATTAGAGCAGATGCCCACATCCCTATCATTCCGCCTGCCAAGTGGAGCATTTGGCAGGGTTTAGGTTTTTTCTTCCCCTTTTCTTTTACAAAATCTAAACTGGAACTCAAAAGAATAGGGGTTAAAAGAAAAAAAAAAATAACAAAGCCTCATAATAAACTGCAACAGCCTTAGAGTGCTGTGTTTTCCCATTTCTGAGTGTGCTCTTCAATAGCCTAATCTAACCCAAAAATCAAGTCCTAGGTCTGCACTTTGCGTTTTGCTCTCCTCAGCATACTCACCAGGTAGTATTTCTCTCTGAAGCTGGGAGTATTTGGTGGGGTCCAGTTGTATAGAGAGCTCTTCCTGCTGCCCACAGAAAACTTGGCAGTGGTTCCAGGGGACAAAAACAGGTTCTCTGTGTCGAAGGGGCTGCGGCAGAAGACACAAAGGCCTAAGTGTCAGTAAGACCAGAAAGCACAGAAGTGTTTGGCAGCAGGAACAGCTGTTCAGATCTGAACTGTGACATTTAATAACCAACATAGGGAATAAAAGGACAGAGAGACTGCCTCTCTGACCAATGCCTTTGACTGCACCAGCAGAGAAAGAAGTAGGCGTAAAGGTTGTGTATTTTACACTGAATTCTCAACAGTCTTTAGACAGAAACCTGTGTCACAATCTTTCCGTAGCCTATACCATACTTGCCAGCACCAGTGCCTGTGCAGACATACACCATACCAGATCGGAAGGAAATAACACACATGTTATAAAGGAAAACTGTCATTAATTGCCCTCCTGCAGAGCACACAGCACCTGGAAAAGCCACTGAAAAAGCTTCATTATCCTTCAAATATTAACAAACAACTCCTTTGGCTGGCAGAGGAAGCTTGTGCAGTGGTATATGGCAAGTTATGTGGTTCATATAGTCATGGATGAGCCCAGTTACAGCCCCAGAGGATACTGGCTGTGGTCCAAAAGAGTTTGACAAGCATCGCTCTAAAAACTTCACGATTACCTACTACACAGAATCATAGAATACATCACAGCCACTAATTTCCCAACTCCTTTGCAAAGCAGTCTAAGGAAACTTGGACAAACTGTTTCTCAAAATGCAACCCGGCTAACCAGAAGAGGGAAAATATATTTAAAGTTAAGGAAAGCAAGTTTGGTTTTTCTGCATGTAACTTTTGTTCCCTGCTGATATGCCTTGTGGCACCAAAGGAAAGTTTCTTTTTCCACTTAAGCTCTGCCATTTTGAAAAAAAGTGAAATGTTTATAACAAATCTAATCTCATAGATACACATATAATGATCAAACAGTAGGATAAAGTCAGCTGCATTTAGCTGTGCAATAGAGAACCACTAGAAGTCTGAAAAGATCCAAACAATAATGAGGACTAATCCATTACAGGGAATTGAACTTCTGCTCCCTAGCAAAAGTTGAAAAGCAGAGCTCCAGTTCTCCCTGGCTTCTCCTGTTGCACCGGGACCATTCTCACCAGCATCCTGCAGCACAGCACACCACTGTCTTCCTCAGCACAGAGGTAACACTCTGTGAGCTTGCTTAATACAGGTTAATTGGCTAAATTAACCGGTGTCACCCAGCTGGGGTTCATCAAACAGGCCAGTTACATGCAGTCACATTAACAACCATCTGCATTGTCTCACTCTGCAAAAAATAAATCAGGTTTCTGACAGTAAGAGCCTTTTAGCCAAAGCCTGCTATGTTTACTGCTGGAAGCAAATTACTCCCATCCATGACATTTCTTTAAGAAGAGTCACACAGATCTATTCCTTAGATTTTTCATCTTTAGCTTTTAACACAGTAATGCAAAATGACACTTTGGAGGAAAGGGACAGGAATAACAAGCTAAATCTGTTTTGCCTCTTTGACAGTTACTGAAACATTCCAGCAAAACAGTTATTCAGCTGCCCTCCAGAAAAGCACAAGTTGCCTATGACTGCAATATAACGAGTTAAGAAAGCAAGGCAAGGATGAAGGAAAGAACGAAGTCTGCTCTAAAGCATCTATTATCTCTTGACTGTAACTCTTTGGGCATAACCCATTATTTTGTTCCACATTTGTACAGCAAACGAAACATCATACTGGGACAGATCTATGAATCCATTTCTCCCAGCACCTTGACACTGACAGAAGCCAGTAGGGGATATTCAAGGGAAAAGCACAGGAAATAAGTCAAATATAGTAGGTTTTCCCCAGACACATACTCAAATTTGAGGCAATCCATACCTTAGATCTGTCACACACCAGACTTCGCAAGCAGACTATGGCTTTTAATTGTCACACACTTTTCCTTAGTTTGTCTAGTCACTTCCTGAAATCATTGACACAAACATCTCTGTGTAGGTCAAAAGTACACAGAAATTTCATTATTTAACTTCAACAAAGTGGAACAAATACTTTGACTTGGAGAGGTCTCTGTGGCTTTACGGGGAGAAATGATGGCTAATCATTTCCTTTCCACATTCTCCGCAGCCAACATCTATATGCTGCACAGTGTTATCCATCAACACCGTTTCAAGGCTGAAAAATTCTTTTAGTAAAATGGAAGTGGCCCCACTTCTCTGATCACCTTTGTTGTTCCCACTCTATATTGCCAAAGACGTTAGTCTTGGGTTGTAACTAATTGCGACATCGGTGTTAAATGCATGACACTACAATGCCATCATTAGTAAGGCCAACATAAATGCAGCACACAACTCTCCTTTAGGTTGCCTTAGCACCATTGCAGGACTTCAGCGCCCAGGTCCAAAACACACATGCCCAGCCTGACATTGGAGGGTTTACAGTTTATCAGAGCTCATGTGTCCTAGATTGAGTCCCCTACAATATCAGAAGCTTTACATCCACGTACATCCAGAGGTGCCTCAGCCTTGCCAGCATTCAGCATGGATTCCCAGTGCGGTATGATTTTGTCATAATGACCAAACCCATGGAGGGATGAAATACTTAGGATTTCCACCATTTTCCTCACCCTGCTGTGTTTTTCTGTTGGGTGTGTAAGGAAGACACTTCCCAGTTTATGTTCTCAGAGGAACGTAAGTAATCAGGCAGAACATATAAGAGCTGAACTCAGCCTTCAGCCTCAGAGGATCCGCATTCTTTTCTCCCACTGCCAAGACTGTGCCCTTCTGCCCAGTTGCTCCAGGTATTAATTACCATCAGACCAGAAGGGCTCTTGGTGGATAGACCTGTTTGAATCCTACTTCCATTAAAACACAAAACAAACAAAAAAACACCCACAACACAATTCTGATCAACTGGATCGGACTCACTGTTAATCATGAGATTTCTTTTTTTTCTCCCTACTGAATACAGGTGAAAATGCCCACGCAATTTTAAGTGTGATTGTTCTTAGGTTTCTCCTACCCATTAAAGCATAAAAAGCACCAGTTTCAAGGTTAGTACAGCTTATCACAAGACGAAGCTGTGAACTATCACTTCCATCACATAGAGATGCATCGATGGAATGCTGCCTACAGATACCTGCCTGAGTAACTACTTATTCACGTAAGTTTTCATCCATAAGAGCAAGACTGTCAGTATATACATATCAAAAAAGACAGACTTTCCTTTTTTATTCTCCCTTAAGCTTTTCTTTTTCTCCTACCCCACGAAACCTTGTGAGCCAGGCCAACACACGCTCAAAGAGGGCAGAATTACAAGAGTGGTTCTGGCTGGCTGGCACCCTTAGATCCCAGTACGGGGTGCTAACTGAAGTTCTGAGGGGAGAATACAGGCTTTCTCTTTGTCCTTCATGCAAGACAGAATTCAGACTGCTGTTTAGGTTGGCAAAAAAACCCAAAGTCTTCTGCCAAACTGGCCAACAAAGCTGTTCTGCAACAGGCCCAAGCTTATTCACACTCCTCATGGCATAATCTGTAAAGGAGTTGAAGGAACTTTTGTTAGAGCCCAGAAGACTAGCGGCCTATTTAAGGAAAATATACATTTAGAAGTGGAAGAGAGATCTGCATTTGGATTTCTTACAAAGCAGATCTAGACTGAAAGCTCGCCTCTCAGGGAAGTTTGGGTAAATCAGCTGCATTTGTTTAGTTATTCTTAAATCAAAGAAAAAAGCAGCTGTTATTTTGAGTGCTCTATCTTTGAAAATAGAAACACCCTGAGTTGTCACCACACAACTTCTCTTTTCTGTAAACAACTTCAGCAAACAGGCTGTCAGAGAGGAGGAACCTGCCAGTTCTGTGCAGAAGTGCTCCGGAGAATCCACTTGGTAGGATACCAATGCATTTCACAAAACTTAAACACAGCAGAGACATGCAGACAGAGTTTTCTCATATGCTGAAAAATTCCAAGTGGGGATTAACTCCCAAAGAAAATGCATCATCGCTAACCCCGCTCCCAGCTCAGCTGTTGCCAACTCTAAAAGCTGGGTGATGGTTGCCCCAAATGCCACAGAAGTGCTCATCTTGCCAATCAAAAGCTGCGCTCTGAGCTGCAAGCTACTGCAACAACTAAGAGTCAACATAATTTAAACTGCATTTTTTTTTTTAGAACTTTTAGTCTCAAATGTCCTTTGCTTTGGAGATTTAGATGTTATCTGAGAAACTATACAATATCCCAGGAAAGGAAGGGGTTTTTCCTTGTACAGTCCTCTTGGAAGAGCAACTTAGGCTTATAATTATTTATGCAAGTTATGACAGCGAGGAAAGGCAAGCAAGCAGATCCAGCAAAAGTAAATAAAGAGCATCTATCTGTTAGGTGCCGTTTGTGTGGGTCAACAAGAAGAGGGTTGAAGTGATCTTTTCCAGACTCCACTATGAATGTGCCATCTGCTAAGACAGATTTTATTACCTGTTCAATAAAGAAAGTATGCCTCCTTTGCTGCACAAGCTTAGCTTCCTCAGACATCAGGCTTGAAGTCATAGGGAAAAAGGACTTCCCTTAGAAAAAAGCACCTCTGCAAGCAGAGGGTTGGGCCTGCAGTCCTTTCTGCTCATAACTCTGTGTAGAGCTTTTGATCATTTTACATCCAGATTGAAGCCAAAGCAAGCTTTTGTGGTGTGTGTTTGTTGAAGGGTGAGAGACAACAAATAAAAGCATCAGACTTCACTAGGGATATATAAGAGCCTATACATCCCCCTATGCCCCTCTTCTCTCCTTCCTTCCCCAATGCTAAGACATGCCAAAGTCAAACAGAAGAATATTTTAATTGGCCTTCATGTAAAAGGGCTGTCATTTTAAGACCTACTTTTAAAAAAAAATATATATATATATAGTGCAATTTGCACTATCTCCATTCCATACAGTTTTCAATAATTCTACCATAAATGTCTCTGCTTTCAGATTCAAATGGGAATACATATGTAACTTGGCCTGAGCAAGAGGAAGGTTCATAGAGCATATAGTGCAAGATCACAGCAAGCTTCTGGAATGAGGCTTTGTTACCCAATTAATTAGTGGCTCAGCTTCTCAAATAAGAAACAGAGGCCTCAAAAGTCTCAGAGCAGCTGCAGCACCTCACCAAAACAAAACATGTACTGATACCCATTGTTAGATCTCAGGAGGAAAAAGTGTCATAAACAAAAGGTGTGGACAAAACTCTGCTGTGTGTTTATTTCTCATAGACTTCAAGTAATGTGTGTGTTTGAAAATAGTTTTCAGAAGCTGTTGCCAAGACTCATGTTTCAGCCCAATTTCAAGTACAAATCAACAGTAAACTTCAAGAACCATAGCATACACAAAAGACATTCAGAAGACAGTATGTTGATCAATAAAGCTTTTCTTTCCCCAACCCCAGAAATGCAACCTGAAAACTGTTTATCAACACTTGAACAGGAATCCCAACAGAAAACCTGTGGCATTTCTCCTGGTGGTGACTGTGACAATTTCTAAGTCAAACAATGCTTCCAAAGGTAATTAGAAGTAGAAACAGGGTATTAAGACCTGAAAAATCAAGTCTGATTGTAAAATACATTTGTCTATTTTACTCTAAGGGCAGGGATACTTTTCTCTTACTAAAAGATCTGTTTGGCTTGTGGGCATATTTGGTAGACTACATAGTCAACACAAGGTTGTGTTTTTTTATTTTTTGTGTAATTTTTAAGAAAACAAGAGACCAGCACAGCCAGAGAAGAAGAGTCATATAAGGCTGAATCATAGGCGAGTCTGGCCTGCCAAGGCACAGCTCCCTACCCTTCCTAATCTAAACATTGTTCAGTCTCTGCTTTTCCTGGAGAGGGCTTAGATCCACAAGTCAAAGTGGCCTTTCAAGAAGGTCCTTATCGTGGAGGTGTGTTCAAATGCCTCTTTGCCATGTTGGGTTGGGAAGAACTGAGGACTGCAGTAAGCCATCTACAAAAGTAGAAGTGAAGAGCACTCGTCGTTTAATTGGGCACTTCACTAAGATGGCTAGATGTAACCCCTGGACAGTAGGAAATAAAAACAGGTTTCAAAGTTTTGATTTGTTGCAGACAAGACTTTCAGTATGGAGTGACAGTCTCATAAACAGGAATAACTACTACCTCAAAAATCTATGGTGGTGTGTCAAAAGTGAGGAAGAAGTTCCAGTGCAGCATCCACAAAAGTGAGAATTTGCTTTTAATAACATCAGTAATCCACTACAAAAATTGATTTACAAATTTAAATTATAAAACAATTCAACAAATCACAGGCACCATGAAAATACTCATCTCTTTTAAAAAAGTGCATCTGTAACCAGGATTCCCTGTAGCACACAGACCTTATATCAATAATTGTAAACAGTGCAAATATGAAGGTGCTAAGTCTTTAGGAAAGCTCCATTTTTAACAAATTGTGGCCTGGTAATAGTGATTGTCCTTAGATTTCAACTATATATTTTCATTCTACCTAGAAGCTGCTATTTTCAGTTTCATTTCATCACCTTTAAGATTATTGTTCATGTTTTATAGATGTACATACATTGCTTGGAGCTAGACTTGAACGCTCATTGTGAAGAGTGGTGAGCTAAGTTAAAGCCTACTAGGAGTTCGTGTGGCCAGCCATGGCCCTGGTAACATCAACACCAAGAACTACAGGTCATAGAAATAGCTTCTGTGCCTTCCCCCCCTCCCTTCCTGAAGACTGGTCCCACAGTCAGAGATCAGGCACAGTAGCCGGGGTTGCTGCGAGGAAGCCTGTGGCTGCTATCTATCCTGCACCTGCTCTGCAATGGAAAGAGGACTGTGATGTTGAACACTACTAAGTGACATACTTCGGAGCCTTTAATTTATTTCAAATGTTTAGCTCCAGCTTTTTTCATTTGAAGCTCTACTTACTTCCAGAGGACCTCCAGCTGTAGCTTGATGGTGCCCAGTTCAGTTATATCCACAATGATTGCCTGAGGCTTGGTTGTAAAGAAGTTTATGCTGTCGCATGTCACGACACCAACTAGAATAGTGGCCAGTCCTCGCAGCTCTGTCACCTGCAGGGACAGACAAACACACCCATTTTCATCTTACCAGATGAGCCTAAGTTGTGTGCATGCAAAGGATAACACGCAAGGCTCACATCTGCTCCGAGGCCCACAACAAACTTTAAACCTTGATACTCAGTTCTGAGCTGCTAAACTGTTGTAAGCCAATATGCCACAAGGAATATGTCACAGATGGCAAAGAGGAAAAGAGTTCTATGATTTGGGAAGAGACAGAGCTGTACAGCACTTCCAACAGCAGGATTTGGTAGACTATGATTTCAAGAAAAATTCTAGCTCTGGTATACATACAAGTAGTTGTCATTTATAGTAGAAGGTTTAGCTTTCTCTATGTATTAGAGCAACACTGTTATAAAAAAATATATAGTACAGAGAAGTATATAAGCCTACCTAGACTATTTCAGCTCACAATTGCCTAAAAGATCTGGAAGCACAACTGTCTGCACCCACTGTGACCTTTCTAACTGTCCTGAGCTCAGCTGTGGACCAAAATCGGAACTTGTGTCAGTTCTTTCCTCTAGCTCTGCAGGTGGCTCCGAGTTCGTTATCAATGCAGTTACAGACTTGAGGTTTTCCCAGGCTGGCACTTTGCTTCTTCAGCTACTTAAAAAAAATAATCTAATCAAACACTTGCTATAAAAACATACTTCCAATTGAAGATCAAATTGTTCTGGAAGTGCACAAAGCATCAGACAGCACAGAATTTTAGCACTAGTGCTTAAAGTCCACTTCAGGAATTAGTTACGTGCCTACATCTCCTTTAAGAGCTAGCAGAAGTTATGTTGCCAGGCTCCTCTTGGAACACTCTTCGGCATTTTGCATATCTTTTTTTTTTCCTTTTTAAACCTGCTATGTATTTGTACTGGGTAAAGATTATTAACTACAAAGTGGAAAGAGCAGGAGAGTGTGGAGAACATTAGTCAGTAGACTTTCATAAGCTGACAAAAAGTGTAGAACTCTCATTGTCATACAAAGTAATACAAGTTTTTACAACTATTATGGGAAAACAGGGATCTGAATTAGCCTCTCACCTGATCTTCATTGTGCAGTGGCAGCAAGAAAATGTGTTATAAGCACATTTCCAAAGGCCGTGCTGACAAGATGCCAAAGAGTCTCTCCTATGTAACCCAGTTCTTGCTGCCAGATAGCAGAGGAACATTGCAATGGCTGCTTTAACACAGCTGTCAAAACTTGAAACCCTGCACTGGCACAGTTTCCTAGTAGAATAGGATCCAGCTCGGCCCTCAGTCTCAGCTCCTTTTAGGTTGACAGGTGTCACACTGCAGAGTCAAGCCCACGAAAGATGCCAGACTACAGTGGAAGTGCTGTTTAAGGATTAGCTCCACCTGCCAGGTAAGTGCCAGAACCAATGCCAGCTGCAGCTGCACAGGGGTCTATGGAAACTACAAGCTTCCCCCAAGGGGTACCCACAATTTGTCATCTATGTATCACAGGCCACTAACACAGGTCCCTTACTGTTAAAGATGTGACCTCTTCTGAGGCACTTTAAAAAAGTGTCAGAACTCTAAATAAAGACATAAAGTACAGACAGGTTTTACCAGTATATAAATGCTATTGGTTCTTGGCAGATACAAAATCATTGGATTGCTTAGGTTGGAAAAGAGATCATCAAGTCTAACTGTTAACTTGACACTGCCAAGTCCACACTAAACCACATCCCTCAGCACCACATCTACCTGTTTTTTAAATAACCTCCAGGGATGGTGACTCAACCGCTTCCCTGGGCAGCCTCTTCCAATGCTTGACAACCCTTTCAGTGAAGAAATATTTCCTAATACCTAGTCTAAACCTCTCCTGGTGCAACCTGAGGCCATTTCATGTCATCCTATCACTTGTTAGTTAGGAGAAGAGACCAATTCCCCCCTTGCTACGATCTCCTTCCAGGTAGTTGTAGAGAGCGATAAGGTCTCCCCCTCAGCCTCCTTTTGTCCAGGCTGAACAACCCCAGTTCCCTCAGCTGCTCCTGGGACTTGTGCTCCAGACCCTGCATCAGTTTCATGGCTCCTCTCTGGACTCACTCCAGCACCTCGATGTCCCTCCTGTAGTGAGGGGCCCAAAACTGAACATAGTACTCGAGGTGCAGCCTCACCAGTGGCAAGAGCAGGTGGACAATCACTCCCCCAGCTCCTGCTGGCCACACTATTTCTGATACAAGCCAGGATGCTATTGGCCTTCTTGGCCACCTGGGGCCTATGGGCCACCACTACCAGCCCATATTCAACTTGCTGTTAAGCAACAATCTCTGGAGTAAAACATGACCAAGAAGTCCACAGTACATCCAGGGTAAAGGGACATGTAAACTACACATTCAGAATATACATGTGTGCAATGATAGGCTTTCCATACACGTATTTATCTTTCAGTGGAGAACAGAACTCCACATACTTAATATTCCACATGGGAGATGTATACATACACATCTTTTTGTCTCCACATCTAAACTTCACCAGCAGATGCACTAACACAGTTACAAGTGCAAGGAGTGAAGGAGAAACAGGAGTAGATGTCTGTTCAGTAGGCAGACCACTGGTTAACTGCCATTTTTGCAAGAAAACTTCTTAATTTTGACAAATGCTTGGCAGCCTCACAGGTAAGTAGTATGGCAGAAGACCTGTTAACCCACTGATTCCAATCCAACCATTATACACCACACCTTGATTTCAAACTTCTCATGGAGATTGGGTATAAAAATCTTTTCTTCCTCATCCCATGTTTGGCTGTCATCTGTCTCAATTTTGCCTTTCAACCTCCATTTTTGGCGTCCCAGTCGCACAAACACCTAGAAACCACAAAGGAAAAAGGATGTTGGGTCCACATATTCCAGAACTTTCCCTTCAGTCCATAGGCCTCACACTGTTCCAGTACTGCAGAGGCAAAGCCACTTCTTTGGCCGCTATACATTTAGGAACTTGGATAAAGCTAGAAGATTGGAGGCAAGAATTCAGGTTGCAGGTTTTAACACCGTAACTCAGTGCCATATGACACATCCAACCCATTCTAGAAGAACTGCAGAACTAGGTTGGCGTAGCAAATGTTGCATCACTGAAACACAAGGCACACTGGAATTCATTTGCCAGTGTTAGAAGCAGGAGAGCAACCCAGTAACGGACTAAGACGCATTCAAATCACACCAAGAACAATCTTCCAAGAAACAGGCAGCAACTGTTACTTGATTCTAGGGAAACTTTGAAGACAAAGGTCTGACAGGTTGGTTTTGATACACAACCACTGCCATCTTTTAAACCCTCTCATAACACTGGAATCACATCTTTCCCTCTTCAGTCTCAGAGGGCAGAGTAACTAGCAAACATGCCAAAGCGCTGTTCTCATCAGAGCAGCGCGTGGTTTTATCATAGTCAGTTTCCTGCTCGCCTTCTACATGTTGTGCCCTTGCTCTCCAGTTCTTTTACTGCAAACTCACAGCAGTAAAATAAAGGACAAAATTAATTGCTGTATACTGTACCTCATACTGGTCCCCCGGGCAGAGACGTGCAAAGCCCACCAACCCTGAAAAGAGAAAGAAATATCCTAATACTTGTAGAGATTGAAATGCTCCCCCAAAGCCTCAGTCACCTTATTTATTGGAAGCTATCTCAGTAACACCCCCTGTGCTCAACCCTGTGCAGAAGCCATGCCACCAGCCCAAAACACTCTTAGAAGGACAAACTTCAATTGAGGTCAAAGAAAGATTTTCAGCTTTTGTACTCAAATATCAAATACTGTTGCAGATACACACTGAAGCAAACAGCAAACAGAAGTCTGCTAAAATTCTGCTCAGGGTCAGATCCAGAGAGCCAGCGGAAGCAACTGACATTGAACAGTGGATCAGATCACTACACAGGAAACCCAAAATCAACTGATGAGTCTTGAAGGAAACAAGAAAGGAACGTACCTTTCATCTTCAAGTGAAACTCCCCCAAATGGACCTCCAATGCCCCTTCTATAAAGCACATGTCCTAAAAGAAAGACTGAACAGTCACTATGACTGAAGAGTAGCACAGGGTAGCTACCTTCCCATACATCCCATTTTCTTATCTCATTTTTAAAGGACTTCAGCTTTTTTTTTTTTTTGCCGCTCCACGGAAGAGTGGAACACAGCAGAGCTTATTCTTTATTCAACTCTCCACCCAATTACTTCTGGTGGAAGTCATAATGGACCCCAGTATTAAAGCAGAAATTCAAAGAATTTTTCACTTGCCTTCATGAACGCATGAAGCCAAATTGAGTAGGGGCAAAAGAGGGGCATAGAAATATAGAGCCTGTAAGGTATTTATCTGACAAGCTTCAGTTCACATTATATACCTGTATTGCATTCACACGTTAAGTTTTTAACCCACACCATTAAAAAAGCAGCCAGCAGCAAGTGCTCATACATTTTTTGCTGAGGAACAGTCAGGTCTTTGTTACATGGGTGTAGTATTTCCTACCTCTGTGCACTCTTGGAAGTTCTTGTAAAGCTCCACTAGGCTCTCTCTGGAGGCTTTGGTGGAAGGAGACAAGGAAAAGGCATGTTTCATATTAGTGGCCCCATCTCGTAGTCTGCACTGGATACAGTAAGCTTCATAGAGTTCTTCTACCTTGAAGATTTGGGAAGTTGGGGGAAAAATGAACAAGAATTACCACAGCATAGTTTTAAATAAGTTTTGCAAAAGAACATCAGCAGTCTTTTCTGGCAAAAAATCCCAAACAAATCCCATTGTCATAGTATTGCAGAATACTGTAACTCCTGCATTTTACAGACTGATTAGAGTATAACAGTTTGTAGATATTCTTACAAAAAAGCATGGGATATTAAGAAACAATTTGGTCTGCTATTATCAGACTAGAAGACAAGGAGTAGAGCAACACTTTGTTCAGGGAAATATTACTTGGGGAGCAGGAAATTGATTCCCTCAATACAGATTAACACACCTACACCTTTAGCTATGTCAGAGGAGAGACTCGATTCCTTAGGAAGCAGATGGCAAACAGCAGACACTCTACAGAACTGCCCATTTGGCCCCTCGTGGGAAGCAGGGGAGAACATGCAAGTCTTCCCACAGCACCATTTTCTGAATAAACTGGCAGAGTATGCAAACTGGTTTCACAGGCAAACTCAGGTTGGGTTGCACCCAATTTTCAGCCTGAATAGAGCCATTCAAGAAAATAAATAAAAATCCCCTTCTTCTGTAAAAAGAGTGGTTACAGCTTGCAGAAAGTACCCAGCATTATTCCCCTTCAGATGAATTATAATCAAAGTATTTTCTGTTTAGATAGTTTGCTTATATAGCAGAGTAAGCCTTACCAGATATAAACCCTCTTACCTTGCTAATGTGAAACTCCAGTTTTCTGATGTATCTCTCCACAGAGCGGATTTGCTTTTGAAGAGGGGGGAGAGAGAAGGGAGGACTTGAGAAATTATTTCCTAAACATGCCTTTAAGTAACACAGTAGACATCATCCATTTATCTCTACTTGCAACATTTCATCTCATCCTCAATAGTCTTACCTTATCCAGGTCATAGTAGAAAGCCTGAAAGAGAAATAGGAGAGGCTGAGTAGAAGAGCACGTATATTCGTACATATTAACAATACTTTCATATTTACTGCAAGACTCACTACACATATCTTAAGTGACACTAAATTAAGACGCATTGTTTACTACTACAAGACAGTCCAGCATTTTTAGAAGTAGTTTCATTTTCTGTGCATGGTTGGTTGGTTTGTTTTCACAGATGCTTGAAATGAGACAGTAAGAGTCTCTCCACCAGCTATAACAAGGACTTGGACAGTGGTCATGGTACACTGGAGTTTCCAATATTTATCTTTTTTTAAAAAAATCTACCCATTATTTCCCAAATGAAAGGCAAAGTCGGGTCTGTGAGTTGTCTTTTCATTAGCATTGCTGCTGAAGGTACTTCTAGGGAGCTGTGAACATGACAGAATCTAGGTTACAAGGACATGTTCACAAACTACAGAAAACAAAGCCCGATCTTTATAACCATTTCTGTCCATACAGAGTCAGGTATGAAGACTGATCACTAAAGAGACTTGAGGAGATACCATCCCAGTAAAGAAACACTATCTGAAGAACACTACTGAACATTGAACATGAGAAATCCCAAGTTTAAGTCTCACATCAAGAGCTAACTTGCTTGATAAGTTTCTGTTTGTGATGCCTTGCTGGATCTCACCTCAGTGCTTTAACTGGAAAACCCCTGGGAGTCCGAGATGTGAGAAAGCATCTACTTCTGTGACTTGATTTTTAAAGTCATTTAAGTATTTAAGATTACAAGCATCTTACCAATCTGGAGTTCCTTTTGGTATCTTTGTGTCGACCAGAGAGATAATCCAGTTCAGCCTGATGTGCTTCCAAGTATTCACTAGAGAGGAAGAAACCCCAGATTTACATTCTTCTGATACATTAATTATAACACCTCTCCAAAGAATTTTTCAGCAGAATGTTACAAAGCAACTTCCTTCTAGAGAAGATTCCTCTTGTTTTACTCTTTAGAGATGTGAATGGCTATACAGAGGGACATGGGGTCCACATGGGATGAGAAAGCGTGGTTTCCTTAGACAAGTATTTGTCCTAAATGCAAAGTCATTCCAAGAGGAGCATCTGTATGCAAAGAGCGCCAGCAGATGCTGGTTACTGTTACCCAACAGTTAAAGATGCTGTACATTAGTTAGGAATCCTCCTGAATCCTTTTTACGCCTCCAAGATGTGGAATGCTACAGTGTGATTCAAGAAGGCCACCACTGGTGTATAAGGCATATACATACACACACTGCAGTCAGACATTCGCTATTTCTTGTTTCCCCTTCATCTAAAATAGATCATTCAAGTGAAAGATAGGCTTTATTCTGGGAACACAAGGCAAAACAAAACAAGACAGCAGAGCCATAAGTACTACTAAAGGCAAGAGGGAAGGAGCAATGTAGGAGGAGAAGAGCAAGTTCTAACACACACATATAACTCTGCTCACAGATCTCCTTTTCAGCTTTCTCTAACTATTCCTGTTTGGCCTGCTGGAACCTTTTCTGTAAGGTAGAAAATTCAGTTCATTTGTTGAGTAAGTCTCTTCTTACTGAGACTAAAGTTACTGAGGACTAAGAATTCATCAACCAACTCCATCTTACAAAGTCAAAGAACTGCAACATGAAACACTTGGACTACAAAACCAAGCTCATGGAAGTACTTCACATGTAAGGTAGGGCACATGACATTCAGTGTTTTAGCAGAGATGAATACCACCTTTTAGCATGCTAGGCAATTTCTTAATGTAACCATTACTTTTTCCAGAATAGGAACTATTTTGCAAGGTGTGAAGCACTTGATGCCAATTGGCTTCCACAGAGTCGCTTGCATGCAAGGGTTGTCCCTTCGGAGTTCCCCGCAGAGCCTTAAACTATTTTTGCTGAGACCATCCTCTTCCAACTTTGCTTTTAATACAGAGCAGACTTTGGTAACTTTTTCCTCTTATGCTTAAAAGGGAACAAGAGTCACCTGGTAAATGCTACGTTATAAGACACAGTCTCTGAGCAGTCAAAAAAAGCTTCATTTTAGACAGCTGCACTTCTTCACATTTGCTTTGATGCATTTCATTTTCTTACTGTTACAAAACCAGCTCCCTCAAGACACCCAGTGGCTCCAGCATTCAGTCTGCTCTTTACACTTGCCTATTAACAACTCAGTGCAGAAGCAGCCAAGGCTGGTGGCAGAAAAGGGTTCACTTTCCTTTTAGAAGAGCTTCATCACTTTTAGATTTAAGTATGTTAGAATTGCCAGCTTGATGGAATGGTACCCAGATGGTTTACAGAATAAAGAGTTATTTGCTATAGCTATAAAGAAAGAAAGAGGCACGTAAAACATGTTCTGTACTAAAAATTCAAGTCACTCCAGCACCAAGTGGACTTAGTCTGCATCTACTTAAAATTTGGACTTTGCATTGCTATTTGATACGGTTGTTTTCTGTAGGTTACTTTAGTCAATTAGTGAGCTCCTCAGTTTTGGCAGGAGTCTGGTCATGTGGCATTCCCTGCAGAACTGGGAACAAATTCTGATCCCCTCTATGGTTTCTCCTCCCTATGCTCTGATAAATTCTAAACTCTGCAAAAACATTTGGTTTTGTTATTTGTGTTAAATCCAAATCCACTAGTGCGACATTGACTGATATTTTTCGGGCTAAGACTTTATAGTCTTTTATTGGAATAAAAAACGTGACATATCTGAGTTTACAACATATTATTACAGTGTATTTTATGTTCTTTGCTTAAGAAAACAAACTATGATTAGAATTAATACAGTAGCACAATTCTGAGGACAGCTGCAACATAGATGAAGGAACTTTGAGTAGGCTGCCAGCAGAAAGAGCAACAGGGTTTACAAATCCAAGGAAAGGTATGTTATCTGCTGATAGTAGTTTCAGGGTGTAAATTAAGTTCCTATGATATTAGGCTAAAATCATAACAGTTGATGCTGATGGGTCAAAATGTGCATTTTTATAGAATAACATTTGAGGACTCAGTTAAAGGTTGATAAGTTTCAATCACTGATGGAGGCAAAAAGCACTTCCTTTCTGGTCTATAATACCAAGGGAGCAAGCTCATCCATGTTTTATTTGCCATTTGAGCACTGAATAATATCAGCAGTTCTATGAGGTAACTGACAGCTTCCTCAAAGCCAGAATACCCTAAATTCAGATTGGCAGCTCATCCTTTGATCTCTATTATGTCTGCTGTGTGTACCCCACATCTGCCAGACAGAGGCAATGGACAAAATTGGTCTTTAACCTTTTCACTCAAGTCTGTACTGATGCACCATTGACTGTGCAGTCAACCATAATAAAGACTCTGAAGTTGTGCTACAGTTAAAGCAAGATAATGCTATTTACATTAAGATGAAGTAAGAAGATGGAGTTACACTACAGCTCTGTTTCATCACCTCAAGTCAGCTGAAGTTTTCAGGTGGATCTGCTTAGACTTTCCCTTACAACAAGCCACCTAGAGATGAAACAGGACTTTTGAACTCCAGAGTTTAATTATATTTAAAAAAAAAAACCAAACCAACACAACACACAAACACCAAAACCCAAACCCACCAGAATATCTAACTTTTTACTTTAAGTGTTCTCTAATTAGCATAGAGACAATAGAAATCGTTTATGAACCAGCCCCCCACTGTGTCCTTGCAGGGCACACCCTCGCTTTCAGACTTGGTTTTGAGTCAGCTTTTTGAGTCAAAACACACTCCACACAGCTTCCTCTCCAGAAACTTTCTGCCAATCACTCCCCAGGTCTGGCTGCCCCATCCCTATCCCAGTCTCTCCTTGATCTGCAGATTTCCTGCCTGCCACCCTGTGCGCTCTGAAAGCCTCCCTTCCTCAACAGAGCTTAGTTACTCCCCAAGAGATGGAGAATCTCCCCACAGTTCTGCCTGCCCCTTTTTAGAGAAGCATAACAAACTAGGAACAAACAAAAACAGCAGAGGACTTTGTTTGCAAGTAGATTGTCTGAGAGCAAGTGAAACTTGTTTCACAAGGTCCCAAGCCAGTGTCTGGAAAAGTCACTACATACTTTTAGAGATGCCAGATGGAGACAGAGAGCAGCAATACACAGACTTAAGCAGCATGACTAGGTAAGGCAAATTACAATATTTAAAAGGTCCTTACTTAAGTCCTTTCTTCAAAGCTTCAAAAATTTTCTTCACCTGCAGTGGTTTTGGATCCCAGATGATTGCCCCCTTCTGCAGGGAATTATAAGCCTTGGGGGACTTCAGTGACATTCTTGATCTCACTGAACTTCTGCCAAGAGACTTTCTGTAGAAAAAGAAAAAAAAAAAATGGGAAAGGTGCAAAACTTATCACCAGGGAGAAGAGAGAAGCCCAACAAGTTATGTATCCAATCCCATATAGCTTTACTCAAAAGAACAAAGCTCTTGGGGACACAGAGAATACTTTCACAGATAACATTCGAAAGTTAAGACCCAGCCCTAAATACCTAGTGCAGAAGAGCTGCAAGTTTTTTGTGACTTCAACAATAACAGTAAGAAACATCTTCTCCAAGGATGATACAGACTCAGAGAATCCTGGTGGTTCTCTTTTATTCTTTTTAAATAAAGAAAAATCACAGAGGTCCCCAATTCTTTTGGAAGATAGAGGGGGTACCGAGCAAGAAAGAGAAAAGCTCATCTTTATACCAGATTAACAACAAGTTAATGTTCATGCTGTTAGCAATTGTCTTAACAGACACACATGGCAGGCAGCTAAGGCCCTGTTTCTGTGTGCCCATTCACACCAGTTGTCGGGTCAACTACAGAACTAGCTAAGTAAGCCACACTGCAGGACAAGGACATTCCCATTCTGACTCTCACCTGCAATTCAGGAAAACAAGGCAACAAACTTTTGATCTGCTCAAAGTCTAACTGATAAAGCTAACATGAAAAGCCTTTAAAAATAGCTGTTTCTTTGCCTGCATTCACCATCCATTTAAATGATGGCTTAGAGCCCTACTACATTTCAGAAAAGCAAGCTAGCAAGCCCAGATTGCACACAAGATATGATTATGAAGGTGTTTTTTCAGTGTCTAACACATCACTTATTTTTAAAAGCAAGTGCAAAACCAAAATTAAATATCATTTCTAACAGGAGTCCCCCACACAGGATTTTTTTGTGCTAACCTAAAGAGTTAGCACACCCAAGCCATTAGTTATATATACATTTACAACATTTAAAGCAGAAAATAATGCAAATATATATCTCCCATTGGCAGATCCTGGCTTACCTCTATCTACACACTCCTCCAAGCCTTATTTATTTTTATATGGTTTTGTTAATACTCCCTGTAAGACAAGATTCTAAGATAACATTATCTAAAGAACTTTCTCATTCCACCAAGCCAACAGAATGCTCTCAGAGAAGCTTTCCATGTTCTCTACAATCTCTATCTTTAATTCAGCTCACCTGGAGAAATGATGGCCTAATACTTAGCCAATGGCTGGTTTAAGTTCCAGGCATGTGGCTGAATGCCTAAAGAGATTATCGACCCTGGTGATTAAATCCCAGGCCCAGCACACCTGAGAGCTGTCCCCAGTCATATTATTGAAACCTTTGAGTAACTACTTTAATTATCCTGGTGCTAATTTTCCACTTAACTCCATGTTTTAACGTATAATCTGCAAAAAATCTGTTGAAATTAGGTGTTGCCAAACATTACTGGATATTTAATTTCTTCACCCCAATCATTATCTTATTTTTTTATGATGGCTTAATGTTAAGTATTAATTAACCAAATCATTTGGAGCTCAGGTTATCTTCAACAAGGAGCATAACTGTTAAATTAGAAACTTGCATTCGTATTGTTTTCTTTTTAAGATAATGGATCTTTGAGTATTCCATGCAAAGAGAAAGGGTTTCGACAGCAATAACACTGGAAGGAACAGTCCAGCCAATAACAGCACTTGAAAGAGTCTCCTAGAAGGATCATCACTTAAAATTCTTTCACGCAAAGAAGGAAACAGCATTCAGCTCCATGCTTTAGAAGAGTACTCTAATTAGCAAGATACCATATCGAAAATATAAGATAATTCTGTCTTTTGAAATTAAAAAGCTCAAATTACTCCTGGCTTTTGTTTATTTTTGGAAAGGAAAGGACTTTGATATTTACCTTCAGATTTTTGGACTGCAAATCCTAAATTCAGGAAAACATTTCCCTTCAGTTACAGTACAGCATTTAAGCACTGCATACAGATAGGCTGGGATTTAAATCTCACCATTTTCCTCAGTATCTCCAACTGACTGATGTAGCCTGTACATACTCGGTACACTGATGTTAACAATCCCATTTTCATACATTCCATAGAAAAGTTAAGTGGCTGACAGGGGCCTTTAGGGACAGTAGCTAAAAGCTAGATGCTATATTGCTGCTTTCCCTTGTGAACTTAATCATTTAAGTATCAGATTTCCCACTTTATAGATAACAGTAATAACATTTACTTCCTGTGGAGACCATTGTGAGGAAAAATGAAATAGTGTGTATTATTGAGGGCCTCAAAAGGAAGTTGCTGAAGAAATGCGAAAGTATATTTAGCATCTGCTTAAGAATCTCCATGTGGACCCGATTTGTGTGTCATCCTTTGGATAGACCTTGCACAGGGCCCCTGCAATCTCCTGCTGTGTTTTGCAACAGCGCCTGAGGGAGAGATAAGTTAGGAAAGGGCAATTTAAAAATTTCTTCACTATGCTGGAGAAGGCTCTCGGGTGTTCACTGGGCTATGACTGAGTATCCAGTACACAAATTTTCCTTATTGCGCTTATTCCTCAATGAAACTGTCTGTCTACACAGTTGAATAATGAAAAGCAACATCACAAAAAATGCATAAAGAGAGGCATTGGTTAGAAAATCTTTGCAGCTAAAAGTAACAGAATAATCTTAAGGGATATATGAACTCTTCTGTTTGGAGCGTTCTTACCCTGCTGGACTGTGCCTTTTTTGAAGAAACAGCTGTTCAACAGTTTTCCTGTTAGATCCTTTCCCTGCTAGAACTCCCATTATGTACTTGAGCTCAAGTCTGTTTATATCATTTATTGACAGTGGTTTTCTCAAGATCTTAGCAAATGGTGTGATTTCAGATGTCTGATCTTTGCTAGGTGTAATATTATTTTTCACCTTCCACAACAAATTAACTTACTCAAATGTGAAGACTTCTTGATAACATCACAATCATGATGGAATTTCATTTTTGCTCATGCTTTACCATGTTGTGTTTAACTAAAAGTCATTTGATTCTTTGAAAATATATTTTAGGATGAGTCAGGTATTTTACTGATAAACAATAGTTTTTTTTGAGTACAATACCTTTAGAGCCACACTTTCCAATACTTCTATATGATACTGCTAAATGATTCACTCTGTTATTACTCTAGCATGCACTGGCAGTCAGAGATTATATTAATTTTCCATTCATATATCATATCTTCTAAAAGCACTCGACAGGCTATACAGGGATCTGTAAACTCAGAAAAAGAACAAGAGCACTTCTAGTGGAAAAGCTGCACAGTTATCTACCTAGAGCAATGCTAAACAATTTATGACAAGGAAAAAGAGAAAAACAGTGCAGGATGGTTTAGCAATTACAGGGCCTGACTGAAGAGTGGACTGCAACCTTGGCTACCCTATAGACCTGTTACCGACAGCACCAATTTTGCAGTGGCCTTTTTGGCCTGTTCATATTCCTCCCTTCCTCTCATTTCTGGCATTGCCAGAAAGCAGCCCATCCTCTCATGTAATGCTGCTCTGCTTAAATAACACCAGGAGAATCTAGCTGGGTTCGGTTACATATTTTGCCGGGATTCACCATTAACACCCCCATCTTTTAGAGGTCTACGAGATTTTTAATTACCATAACTATTCAGAAGGTTTTAATCAGGAAACACCAGTTACTACTAGGCTGCAAGCAGGAGGGGTTGTAGCCCTTCATTTCTATAGAAGAAATGGACACTATTAACAGTCTGACACTCAACCTCTGAAATCCAGCCATCTCTGAAGCACAGTGTGCATAGTAGTAAGGCAGCATGGTGTGAAACAGCTATTTATCAGTGAACCATGACAACACTCAATAGCTTTAAGATAAAAACTAAGGAACAACTTCTACACATAGATGCCTTAAGTTAAAAAATACATTCACAGTACCTAATGTCTGTTGCCCAAACAATCAGGTGCTTTTCTTTTTGTGTTACTTACGCTAATTTTCTGCTTTGCACAGTGCTGAATCCAGTGAAGGAGCAGCTCCTGCTGATACCACCCCCATCACTGGGAGAGACAAATGTGAGTTTGACCGACATGATGGCCAGCCAGGAAGTTTATCGGCTTCTGAAATAAACAGAAAAACAGATGAGTCAAAACATTCTTAGCAGTTCAGGCTTAGACCTGTGCTGCTGCAAGTGCTGAGCTGCATGAAAGTGGAAAGTCAGAACAAGAGACAGTAGATTAAATAGGAAAAAAAAGACTTGTCTGCTATACACGTTTCCTCTGTTGCCATCCACAACACAATTAATAAGGGGCTGAATAGTCTAAAATGAAATCTCTCATGCCCTCTTCAAGTTCTGATTGATTTTACAAACTCACTATGTAAAAGCCAGAATAGCCTCAATTCACAGGCTCTCTGCATTTCTGATTTTTTAAAAACCCTGTAATTGTCCCACTGCTTAAGGAGCTCAGGCCAACCGGTGTATTTCCAAATCAGTATGGATGCCAGAACAATACTTAAGCTTCAGATTTAGTCAGATCCAAAAAGCAGTTCCTTGCATCTGTGCAGAGCCACACTGCAGTCAATGGTAGAATTGGCTGTGTGGTACTTAAGTCCAAGGCAGAAGTCCGGTTTCAACAGAAAATTTCAGGTTCATGCTCCTCCTCTGGCAGGATTTCTCTTGGATTGCTCTCTTCTGCTTTCCATCAGTCAAACTCTTTTGCTTTCTGGAGAATTGTGCTCTCTGCCATATGTCTATAGAATCCAAGTTACAATATAAGTAACAGACATATCCTTCAAAGCAGCTGTAGAAAATCACCCAGACAGTTAATATACAGAAAAATTCCCTTCCTTCCCCCCTCAAGCTGGTGTAATGTAAACACCACCACTGAGTAAAACTGAGTAAAACAAAAAGCTGGAGTATCTATTTGCAGATAGAAGTACAAACTCCAATAAAGAGCTCTACATGGAGATGCTCCAAGCAAAAGTTAGTCCTACATTGCAGAATGTGTTCTGAAGAACAGTGAGCTCCCCATCTATCAGAGTAGGTACTGGAAAGAAACATCCACAATCAACCCCTAGGCCTGACACTATCCCACCAGCGTGGCTACAATTAATCAGAGTAGAAGCCCAGAAATGTCACGATAAGTCTCTTTTCCTTGCTCTGCCACTAACTTGGAAAGCAACCTAACTCTAGGCTCTTCCAGACTGCACATAAAGAGCTGAGTGGTTATATACACTCCCCAACAAAAGTGAGGTTTGAGAGTGTTTAGCTAATTCTGAGATAGTGTACAAGTACAGGGAATCACTGTAAGTGACTGTGCTTCAGGTATCATTATCTACCAAAGCAGTAACAAAAGCCGTCCTGGATTTCCACAAGTAGAGATCCTGTGGTGAGACCTGACTATTTCATTAGAAGCTGCTCCATCAGTTCCCAAGGCTGAGGTCTAAGGCTCCCACTTCTTTGCCCGTTCTACAAGCTGTGCCAAGCTCATGAATACAGCTGTGAAAAACAGGCAAAAGATTTTAGAACAAGATGTGAAAATGATAGATTTGAGCCAAACAGCTACCTGCTTTGCAAGCTACCTAGTTTGTCAAAAGAGGTGTTGGGCATGGCTAGGTATTTCGTATTTCAGTGCATCGAAGTCAAATAGACTCCACTGCTTCAGTAGTATCAATAGAGATCTGCTACACAGAAAAATTTAGGTGCATCTTAATCACCTTTTAATCAAACTGCACAGCACTTACGTTCTCTTGCTTTGAAAGAATGCCTCCTTAACACCCTTAATCAGAGATTGTACTTGCATCACAGCTGAACTTTCAAAATATTTTCCATTCTTTCTTCTAGTTTTCAGATGCTTATAAGTCTGTGAACAGTCACCCCACCAAAAGAATCATTAGACTGAAAAAACATGCAACTTACTGAAAAATGTAATTGCATAACAAGCTGCTAAAGGAAGAAATAAAAGGAATAGCCTCATGGTTATTGACCACATCCCTCATCAAGGCTAAGCCAGATTCCCAGGATCTATTCTTCAGCTCTCTAACTTGGGAAAGTTAGTTCATGAGTAAAAGGAAGGAAGAAAGTGCAGGAAAAGCTTGCCTAATTTTAATAGGACTCCTAAAGCCTGCATAGCATGAGACTGAAAGCCTTTGAAGCATATAGATAGGAAACAAACAAAACCAGACAGACCCTTGACAGGGAACAGAAAGTGGAAAATGATGAGAAGACTCTTGAAGCAAAAATCTGTGGTACTGAACTCTAGATGTGAAGAATTAAGTTGGAAATGCGCAGACCCCCAAAACTCAGTTGGTGAAAGAAGTATAAATTGCTTCAATTGCCTAGACTTGATTCTGTTGCCACATGTGTTTTTATAAATCTAATATAATTCCATACTTCAAGAAGATAGGCTGTTGCAAATCGGTAGAAATGAGAGATGAATTGGACGTCAGTTGCTCAGAGCCATAAGCATTTAAAACTTCTTATGGGTTGTTTGGTTTTTTTTAACTGCACAAAGCTCAGTCCTCAAGGCCACTGATCGTGTCATGTTCTGCTGTAACGCACAGCTACGTTCAAAAGCAATTCACAAACACATTTCACAGTTCCCTCTTATAACAACGAAGATAATTTAAATAAGGTTAGGACAGCACCATTAAAGGGATTATCTTTCTTACTCTGAAATAACGTCAGGTAAGTCAAATACCACTTGGTAGATACCTGCATATGTATTTTTTGTAGCGACCTAGAAATCTTACAACTCCTTTCACACTTCTGGGTAGAAGACCATAAGCAGGATACCAAGACAACATTTTATTTGTAAGAAAGATTTATAAATGGAGTTGTTTAAACAGAGGGCTTTGCTAGCCAGAGTGTCTGTATAAAAGTGCTGAGCTGTGTTACAACCGCCCCTGAGAAAAAGCATCTGGACACATCTCAAATTCAACTCTCCCTTTAGGCTACAAATAAATCAGATAAGGACCCCCAACAAAGCTGAGCTCAAATCTCTCTTCCAACCTGTAACCTCTGCTGTGTAGGCCACTGTCTCCAAATCTCATAAATACAGTGATTATACCCCAGGGAGCAGAGGAACTTCCTCCTGTTTAATCTTCCCCAAAAGCACAGAAGGTGAATACAGTAGCTAGCTGGGGGCTGGCATATGTAGAGTGCATAAATATCAGGCCAAACTGAAGGAGCCTATTGCCAGGGGCACTAGAAACACCGTACTACTGGAAAAAACAAGGAGTCTTGGAAAAGTCTTATAAAGCTTGTGAGTCTTAAACAGACCTTCAAACTGCCAGGTACTAACTGACTCAAACATTTTAATAGGTGCAATTTTGTAAGATTGAGACTTCAGGTCTCAGAAACGTATTTTTAATATAAATCAAAATAGTGTGGTGGGTTTTTTTCAAATTAAAGGAGTATTTTTGTTTGTCCATTTCAGTGATTTGCCATAACAGACTATTAGCATTTAACCTTCAGTATCCAGGCATGCAGGGCCAAATATTTGAGCTTCTGTGCAACAGTGAGAACACTCAAACTGCGTGTTCTGCTTCATCTCTGTTAGTATTAGGATATTTCTCAAGTCAAATGACCTTCATCCTCTACAAACAAAAAACTGGTGTCTGTTTGTGTTTATGGCTAAACTTTTCCAGCCCTAGTCACATATTTAATTGTTTCTGGGCACAATGGTTTTAACAATTTTATGAGGAAAATATGACTCACTGACTTCTTGCAAAATGTTTCTGCTTGTGTTTTGTACTTTAAATTAGTAGCCATGTTTTTCTTTTAGTATCTCCAAGAGATTCACTTGAACTTGGTGAACTGTTGCTAGAGTAAGGTATTAATGTTTCTTTAAAATTTATAACGTGCCACTTGTGAATGACCAGTTGGTTAAGGAGACACACTTGATCCTGTTCATGCGTCTGCAAAAACTCTACAAGACTTCTCTTTCCTTCGTCTAATTGTGGACACACACATGGAGTCGATAGCCCAGGCAACACGTGGCTACGTATCTCACCAGTATGTCAGTCCCTGCCATTCACTGGCTTCAGCAAGCAGCGGCTGCCTAACAAAATAAAAGCCAGTTTGAAATCAAGTAAATTATTAGTCACTATAGAAAATAAACACAATGACTGAATGCAAACTGTCAAATGTCAATCACCTCAATGTCTCAGGATCATGTCTGTGATTCTGGATACATTATGTGACCCTGACAGTTTGTCTTACACCACCTGATCCTAACTTTCTCCTTACGTTTTTTGACTATTGTTGTAAATATTACATTAGGTTTACTTGGAAGGACAATAGAGCCATTTTAGCTTCTAGTTTTGGAAACCGAACAGAGTTGATTTCACTTTATATTATCACAACATAATGCTTGCTCTCCATATAGGAGAATGCTGAGAAATCAGTACCAGATGTGCTTGACATTTCATAGGAGGGACTGCATCTTGGCCCTATAATATGTGGCTTATATTTGTGCCTATATGGAGAATCCTCTTAGTAACTGGGTTTCTGCAAAGCATAGTACACAGATTTTATCGTAGTGTTGCCACCTAGAATCTATGTCTTTTTAGAGCATGGTTTTATAAAATTCACTTCAGCTCCATAACAGCCAAACAAATTTGCCATAAATGTATATTGTTCTATACCATTTCTACTGAAATCAATTTTCACTGTACGTAACCAAAATCAGTACTGATTAAGTAGATTTAGGAACATTTAGGAACTTTAGAGACATTCTCTGGACTTACTCTAGAAATGGTCTGTGATTCCAACTAATTATCTGCTGGTTAAAAAAACCCTTCAGTCAAAGGTGCTAAGTTACTAATTTCATTTCCCTGCGTTTATTATAAACTCCACCACGATAACTGTTTTGCTGCTATAATTGCATCTGTGTTAGGGTTTTAGCTGATAGAAATATATCCTGCAAACACTTAATAGTGAAAAGACAACCCTAACATAATTGCACCAGAAAATCTCTAGCGTAAGTCAAATTTAAGACTGATTTTGCAAACTGGGCTACATTTGTCTACCATCACATTGATGCAATTACAATTATTTTTCTTCCTCTCATTTATTTCAAAACTCAGGAACAATGGAATTAACTAACACTTCTGAATGCTTATGATGGGTGGTATTCATTTCAAAACACTTGCGGCAGATGATGGTATTTGAGTCTTTCATGACACTGATAAAGAAAAGAAAAATCCAGATTGTCACAAGGAATTACAATACTGTCAAACATTTTGAACAAAGTCTTTGGGCTGATCTGGGCCTGAACCACTGAAGCTTTTTGTGATTTTAATGTACTGTGGAACAGGCTGGAAATTTCTAGACCTTGGCACTTACTTTGCAGTGCTGGACATCTAAAGAATGCAGACCATTAAAATTAATGAAACTCCTGAGATGTGATAACATCGTGACTCAGCCCTAATTACTCTAAAGGTAGATGTAATGAAGCCTGACTGAACAAAGAGTGAAGTGACCATCTTGTGTACAGCACAGTGTTGAATCCACTGGGAAAATACACGCTATATTTAATCTTTGCTCTCGAGCATTCTTTAGAAAAATCATTGACCCCAGTAGCAATGTCTACTTTGCTAGATAAACATTCCAAATTTATCATTAAAACCCTTTAAATTTTAAGCATTTTTGTTCAATTGTTAGACAAACATTCTATTTATGCAGTTATCGGCAAAACTAAGAAAAATTTCTCTGGTTATTTTTCTAGAGATGAAAAGCCATTTAAATTAGGCAGATAGAAAGAGCCCTTGATGCTACATCTCGATACAGCTATTTTAACACAGCACCGCTCTCAAATAAGGATCCTTTCTTCAGATAAATCCTTTCTGTGGAAAGGATTCACAGCAGAACCTGAAAAGCTTATATGTAATTCACTTTAACACAGGAATTCTGATGTGTGGATATCATTTGTCTAGAACTGGTGTCTCACACCAACATATATAACGTGTAACTAGTCCTTCACACAGGCGGGGGGAAGAGCCACTGCAGTTACAGATATGGAAAATGTACGTTTTGTATTTTGTTTTCAGACAGTAAAACAGATTTGTGAAAATTGAGATAATGAAAACAAATAGCTGTCTGTGACGAGCTTTCGAAAATTTTCCCCTTAGCACTTTAATCATCCATCTCTGAAGCACTAAGAGGTAAATTTTGCTTCTCCCTTGCACTTTTCCTGTTCTCCCATCTCACCCCTACTCATCTCTTTCTCCTCCCTGGTTCCTGTATAGGACATAGACATAACATAGACAGCTGAACTTGTGCAGCCTTCTTTGCAGAACATTGCAATCCATGCAGGAAACCATCTTCTCCCAAAGAGGTGTGTTTAGCTACAGCACTGTAAGTCCACTGGATACAGCTGTACAGAGCCATGAACAATCATTCTTCCACTCACATTCACCAGGTATTTCTGCTGCATTAAGACTGAGCAATGTGAGCAATTACACAGCAATTTCACTGCAAGTGGAAGGTTTTCCTTCTCTCTACAGCTGCACGTGTGCCACAGAACTCCTTGCCTAAACCTGTTTAACTCAGATTATGAGTTGGGCCCTTTACTTTAGACCAAACTTACATCTGTTGGGTAGTATTTTGAAAATCTCAAATGATTCAAGAATATAATCCCAGTCTCAAAAGCATTTTAGGCTCTTAGGAGCTAGTTCAATTGATTTTTAATAAGAATTACATTCAGAGCTTACATTATTTAGAAAGATGGGGCTTCAGTGTGTAACTCATTTTGGTACTTTTGCAAATTTTACGTAGGCAGATTCAACTCTTAAATACATATTTAAATACTGCATATATGACATACTTTCCTTCTAGCCATATTCAAGCCATAAAAAGAAAATCAGATAAACGGCTTTGATCCAAGTTATTGCTTTAGTCATTAGGCTCTTCTATAGCTTTATGCCAGCTTCTGGAAATGAAGTTCTGGAGCCCAGGTTTCCTATGCAGCAATAAATTTAAATATCATAAGCTGTCCCCTCAGATAGCTTCTCCTGTGCTGGAGGTAGTGTCTCTGATGTAACCATTTCTAGTGTAGCTCTTTGAACACAGGACTCAACTTTCAAGTCCAAGATGACCTGTTTTTCAAGTCTGCGATTCAAAATGTTGCTGTATTTCTAATTAGTTTTCATCTAAGCATACAGATCCAAGTTCTGTTCTCAGTGACACTGGTGCACATCCAGAGGAAATTAATCAGTCATTTATTCCAGATTTCCAGTAGAATCCTGGCAGCAAATGTTGGCCCGTACTTAGTTAATGACCTGGAAACTATTTTTCAAGACATAATTTTGTGGTCAATTTTGTACCTCCCTCTAGTGGCAGCAGATATCAAACAAATGAAGCACAAAGGAGACCTTGTCACGGATCACACACTGATGTATTGTGCCTATTTCTTTTATGGAAATTTGTTACTCAGAATCAAGGTAGGCTGTAAATCCCATTGTAACTTTTTGGTAATGTAATAAGAAAAGAATCAGTGATTGCATATAACCAAAATCCCCGTTTACTTCCTTTGCCAGTATGTGGCATATTCATACAGCCACATGTAGTTTCTCTGTGCTTGCCTAGATCATAACTCTTCTGGTTGCTGTGAGTACTTTTGCACTGAGTTTTGCTTTCCTCTTCAGGGGAAGGCACAGAACAATTCACCCATTATCAGCTGATTTATGAGCGCAGGGCTTGCTGCTTGCTCCTCTGGTTTCAATTTCAAACTTGATGACAAACTTGCAAGCCTGAATCAGAGATTGAGGAATGTGGCAGGCTCCACACGCTAGCCTGACTTGCAGCTTTTTCAGCTTTGGCAGAATTGGAGTCTGCAGTTAGCTACATTATAATGAATACTTAAAAACAAATTCCTAACAAGAGAAGAAGCAGATGGCGCTGAGGGAGAGCTATTTACAAGTGATGAACAGGCTCTTCCATATCTGACAAAGGAAAATTTGCCTAACAGCAAGGCACTGAATCCTACCAATTCTGTCTTTGAGAGGTTCCTCCTTCTTAATTAGGAACCCCAAGGAACATTCTTCTGTAATACATATCTCCTTCTCCTTGTTTTCCCCAATCTGTGCCTGAATCTATGTTACAGATAGACTTATCAAGTGTGATCATGTCTCCATGCGTTGACTAATGCAGGAGACTCCTAAAAGCCCATTTCGAGGTCAATTATGAAATAAGGAAGGTCCTTTATCTCAGCCTCAGGGCTGTGGAAACTCCCAACTCTAAGCTTTAATAGAAACCACCATGATGGATAGATAGAGGTTTTGATTATTACACTGAGAAGAACATATTAAGCAAAACAGATGACATACTTCCAGTAATAGTAAAATTTGATGTTCAACAGTATGTGGGATGTATTTTGATATCTTCAAAAACTGAAGTCTGTGAATCATAATATACTGGAATGTGTCCTGGGGTGTGCTTCTCAGGTGGGAGAAACTATCTGTCATTTAGCTGTCTGATCAAGAAAATTGTCCCTTTATTAAGAATTAAACCATTAAGTCAACTTGCTATGGCGACCATGTTTCATTGCCATAATTACCAAGACAATTTTGTGCCACAGAAATAATGAAGTTGCTAAGTCAGGATCAGTAGCCCAAAGAATACTAGAAAAAGAGGAAAAGTACACAAAATATCATGTAAGAGAGAAGTAAGAGAGAGACAAGGATTGTGTTTTAAAGTTAAGTATTTTCTTTAATGCTGAGTAGACACAGACCTAGTTTTTTCAAAGTCAGTATTTCCACTACTGATCAGTGAATCTCGGTACCTATCTTAAGATAATGAAAAAGGCTGTATTTTTTAGAAAGAAAGATCAAAATATAGACAATTTAGAATGTCTCTTGGTGGTCAGCTAACAGCTGAGGTGTCGAAAAATTATTTGGTGTTTGAACATTTTATCTAGGCTGAATTTCCTCAGTATCTTCTAACACAGGCTTGAACTCTATATTTTCTAACAAACTAGGGTAGCTGTCATAGCTATCCTAACTCTGTGTTCTGTACTAATGTTCCCTTTCTGTAGACACTCCAGAAGCAAGACCACGAACCTTTGAATATATGTGGATATATCTGTACTTTCCCCTCCATTTGTTACCAATTCCCAATACATATGCTCTGAGATTCATGGCCCACATTTTTTTAAGCTGTTGTTCTCTGCTTTTATTTGGTTTGGGTTTGTTTTTAATGAGGTGAACTTTGCACAGCCCAACTCTAGCTCCTATAAAATCTGTGTCTTAAATGGCTAGATTTAGTGACTTTTGTATGGAAAAAAAAAAAAAAAGGCCTACATACTAACCACGCAGCTGTACTTGGAAACAGATGTTTTACCCCCTTTAAACTCAACTAATGAGGACAGGAATATGGAACAAATAGGTCAGGAAAACTTCTGTCTAGAATTTGAGTTTGGAATTATGGAAAGAGTAGAGAAAAGACTGGTGCTTCCACAGAAGGGGAGGGGAGAAGGACGGCAATTGCATGGATGATGAAAATTTGCACTGCTACACTATCTTCAAGGCACTTCCACTTCACAGCCCTGCTCATCCCAATGTCAGTTCTATCCACTTAACTCACACAAGTATCCCGTAGAGAGCAGGCCAGATCCTCAGTTTACATGACCTGCCCCGACTCTACTCAAATCAATATGTTTACAAAAGTCCAGGATTTGGCTCTGTGTCTCCCTTGCATTTAGCAGGTGTGAAAGGACTCTAAATCACTCTTTCAAGACTTCTGTAAAACATAATGTAGACCAATTATTTAGGATCAGATGCTGTGAAAACTGTAACTTCTGACAGAAATATGACTAACCATGAAATTTTTTTAAACTAATTTGGCCCATCAATGTGTTCTTAAAATATAAAGTGTATTCTGCTGCTAGTTTGGAAATAGATAAGGTTTTTAGGACCATTGCTTCTCTACCCAATCTTGCTCCCATCAAAGTCTCTGGGAGCATTGCCGTAACTCCAGAGAGAGGACGAATAAGATCTTTGTAATCATGATTTAGTGTTCACACTGGAAAAATGCATTAGTGATGGCTTTCTATAGAAAAGATGCATCAGGTTTTTCCTCTGGTTCCTAGCTTAAGCTTCTTTAAAAAAATTGTTCTTGGTTTATCTTTATATGCTATTCATCAGTATGCTCCCTTGCAGCATAGAGTGGGTCCCTTGCACTAAGGCACAGCAGCAAAAAGGAATCTTCTGCTGTATAAGGCTTTGTGAGACACAGTCATTACATGCAGAGGAAACTGGGTTTAGTGGGGCCCTAGTTCCCCTGGGGACTACCATAATATAAATTATTAATAATAAAAATAAACATTGGCTAGCTTGAACTTCTCTTCATTCCCTTGGAGCTTATTTCTGTGACAGAATTAGCTAAATAAAGGCCACTTGAAAGAATGCTTAATTGCAAACTATCCAAACAAAACAAAATAGAACTAATTGGTTCTTAAATATTAAACATTCAAAAGAAGATGGCTTTGGAAACAGCTGAAAGACTAATATATATTAGGATTCACATGGTGAAGCGAGCAGTTAAGCAAAATGCAGTCTAAACCAGACTACATTTACTTTTGAACCAGATATTCAAGTTTTGTCAGTCCGGTTTTGTGTAGAAGCAGCTTTGGCTTATTTCAAGCACAAACAGAATTACAGTAATACTCTTTTGAAAATTATAAAACCTGAAGAGTCAAACTTGTGTGCTGACTTCTGGACATAGTTTGCCCAGGAAGGACTACAAAATCTACAGCAATCATTACTCCATGGAGTGACCCTAAACCTATTTCAGCCTAAAGGAGATAGCTTAGCAAAGACTACTGTTTTAAGTGGTTTTTTTTGTAAAGCAGTTATTTTCCTGGAAGCTGGATAAGGAGAGCTGACATAAACAGTTCTGACAACACATCTCTAAAGGAGAGTGGTGATGCCTTCCCTCAGAATAACTGAGGCCTTTTATAAACTTCCTTTTTTCAGCCCTGTGTTTTTGTTACTGCTATTTAATTCAAATATTTCACAGTCAGCAAATGGAAAGAATCTGTTTAGGCATGTAAAACCTCCCTTTTCATATTCATTAAAGGTTAAAATAGTTGCCACACTTATTTCTTAAATCAGAAGTATTTCTAGCAAGAATAGAAAATGATATCTCTGATGTGACTGAAATTTGTAAACAAGAAAAAAGATTTCTACATTAGAAAGGAGGAAGAAGTAGATCAGTTATAACCAAAATCATACAGTAAAAGTAATTTTAAAAATTAATTAGTGGTAGAAGAATTTGGAGGACCACTGTGTGCTGTAGTGGTAAACCATTGAAAGTGCACTGCCTAATCAGCCACATGTTTACTTTCCTCCTTATCAATAACGGACATTAACAAGACTTCTGCCAGAGATAAAAAATTCCTGGAAATGTCAGGCTCTTCTACATCAACCAACCCAAGCACAAGAGAGCTACTCACTGGAAAAAAAGAGGCAGACGTAACTGGAAGTGCTAAGCAGAAGTTGCTCAGCAGGATCAGTTGACAACAAACCACTTCAATGTTTAGGCCAAAAGCTAATCTAATTTTAAGGTCCCTTGAAATGTTCTGAATATCATCAACAAACATGGCAAGAGCCACTCATGAAAATGCATTTCAGTTTTGTGCACCAAGAAAATCTATCAACTCTGTCTCAAACTTCTTCAAAGACTGTGAACCCAAGTGTTTGCTCCCTGAGGACTCAAAGCTTTTACTGCAGCTAGCAGTCACATCTGCTTAGTGTTTCATATTTTTCAGCATCACAAGGAGTTTTTCTTAGACCTTGAACTGGTTTCCTCAGCATCTATGTGTAAGTACAACAACAAAACTCTGACAGAAGAGATAACCGAGGCCTTCTGACAGTTTGTTTCTACCTCTCTCCCCAAAAGACACAGACAACCCTGGCAAAAGGAGCATTCTTATATGAGTATTTTGCCAGCATAACTAAATCTTTATGGGTTTCATTTTTTAACATTCCTCTTGGCACTCACAGCTGCGCCAGAAACTTTGTAATGTAGATCTATACAGCTACATGAGAAAGTTTTGTTGTTTTAAGACATCTACTACAGTTTTGAAATAAATTAGTAGTCTGTGGATAATGTAAAAAAATCCTTCAATGTGACCATCTTCTGTGTATCAATACTACCAGCACCTCACTGCTATCAGAATATTGGTATTGTTTACTACAAAAGTTTTCCTATAATGAATGGTGCCACTTGGCAAGCCTGTGCTTTCTATCAGCATAAACAATCCCTCAGTCCTAAAACAATTAGTACTAACACATGACAAGTTTACTGTGCACTGTAACTACTCCTGTACTTGTGTCTGTTGCTGATTCAGCCATGTCGGTAAAAGAAACTATTTTTCACAACCTTTACTCAATTTAGCTGAGGGCAGGACTCTGGAACATAGACAGGGACTTAACGGCTGTAGAGAGGGGCTTATTACTTGTGTCTCTTTAGATACTACAAGGACTTTGCTAGTACAGATGTGCTGCTATAAAGGATCAGGGGAAAGAATAAATTGCATTAGCATACAACACTGTCAGAAGCTTTTAATGTCATATGTCTACATCATTTAAAAAAACCCTCAACTGAGACAAAATCATAGCAGTACTACATTTAAGCACAGAACAAAGGTTAGTATGGCTACATGGCAAGTGTAGAACAACTACAATTCCCAGTTTATAAAAAAAATCTGTGAGTAAATCCTTCATGCCTCATAAAATAAAGCGCTTTTTTTGTGATGTAAATTGACTTGGTCTATGTTACCCACACTCTATTACTTACCTATGAGCCAATTGTGGTAATGCAGTGGTAATGCAGACCACTCTTGCAGAATAGGATCTTACCGCTTAACAAAACTGGGCCCCCAGTAAAAAAGTTCTCTTACTTCCCTTTCAACACGGAAGGAGTGAATTGTAACGCTAACACCCACGCTGACTCATGATTGTGAAGAAGAAGGTCTTACCCAAGACCAATGAGCAAAAGCCTCAAAGTATCAATCAGTTCACTGCACACACTGATCCTCAGTTCATCATCTCCTATTGTCCCAACAGAACAAGGGCAAACAACAGTCACCATCAGAATGTGGTATGTAGGGAAACAACTGACAGGTTTGCATTAAGTTATAGTTAGAGCTGCAGAGAGAACTAACACAAAAATGATGGCCAAATGCATAGTCCATATTCACATAGCTGTTGCTTGACTGATAATTTAAGGAGTCCTGGTAATGGATGAGCTCACCAGCAAAGAACTTTAAATTTCAGGACAACACACAAGCAAAACAGTTAAATATCACAGTATTGTGATGACTCCAGTGATATCAAAAGCACTATGTGCGTTCTGATATGCTTTTTTGGCATCAGGCAGGCATGATTTGTGAAAGATACAATCACCACGCGTCTTGCCAGATGAGCCTGAGATGATGGCAATAGTGTCCAGAATGCTGAAGGTGCTATAAAAACAGCAGTGATAACGCCTTCCCATTAACGAGGAGCCATGCCTGGCTGGAGAGGCTGTAGATAGAACAGCATGTCCCTGTGATGTTCTGTGTCCCCTGGCAGTTTTCCCACACTTGCAATATGACCCTCCAACCATCAGTGCACGGATCATTGATCTTATGAACTCACATTTGTGATCCTCTGCAGGATCGTCATCGAGAACATACAGCTCAGAGAACTTACTGGCAGAAAACCACTCTTGGGTGATCTTCAAAATTCAGAAATGGCCATTCAGATGCAAAATATACATGTTGACAAGTGATTCCAACAATACACTAATTCAGATCCAGAATTAAATCCAGATCCTGACACAGTTACAGCAGTAATAGCAGACAGTGCATTCCATGTTATAATAGAAAAACGGTGTTTTGCTCCATACGACTTGGCTTATTCATGAGAGATATTTTACAATAAGCTACAGTTTTACTGTATTGTAAAGATAATCTGACAATTACAGGTCAAAGTATACTTGCTTATTGCTTTAAATGAAACTAAAAGCAATCACTCATACACATGCGGGGGAAAGATTGATCATGTATTACCACAGCTCTGGAGAAAACAATCTAAGCTGGGCAGACGCAGAAATGACATCTGGACTGGAGATCTTACCAGAAGATGCAGTATATGTTCTCAGCCAAAGCCTTCTCCTGCAGAGCACATACTCCTTAGACTTGTGGTTTTGTTCTTGAAGAACCCAAGCTCAAGCAATTTTGAGATACTTTGCACTGCTACTTACTTGTTTTGCACTTCTGATGTTTGTTTGCAGGCAGCTGGGATGCCTGCACTGATTTTCTAAGGTTATTTAAATTCTTCTTTATTTGTTAACAAATTATGTTGGTTGCACAACACATCGGCATCTGAACACTTCAGAGAAAGGGAGGGGCACAACTCAGCCTCAGTGGAATTAGGAACAAGATCCAATGACTTCAGCAGAGTTACACAAAGGATAGCTCTATTGTTTCAGTGGGAGTTGTAGTTAATTAAAGTAGTATTTCCCGTCAGCTTTCCACATGCAGGACTCTCTTCAAAGGTGGCATTACCTTCAAGATCACTGTGTGGGCTTCCATTCCAGACAATGAATAACTAAAGCATAGTAACAGATTTTCATAAAGCCTGGGCATATACTATTGTACTAAAAGCATGAAAAAAGGCACACAGTAATGTGCAGTTATATATATCTGTACCACAAACATTCAGTGATGCTGAAGCTGTGATGTTACCAATGGAATTCAACCGATGCACTTTTAGAAATGATCCATCCATTTTAACTGCACTTTTGTTTTATCGCCCATTGTAAAAAACAGGTAACTAAATTGCTACAAATCAGTTCTCTTCAAAAATTCAGAAAGGCTTGTGAACTTTCTGTATAGATCAAGTAGCAGACACATTTTCACACACAGCTACCCAATATGTACACTCTATTGAAATAATAGCTCAAGCAGCTGCACATGCATTTGGAATACTTCTGTCTGTCAAATCTTTTTGAAAACCTTGGGCCCACTATTTTAACTTTATAGATCTCATCAAACAAAATCCTTCCTTATAATCCAGAGAAACCTTCTAAACTCTTTTTGTAAAATTTCAATTACCTAATGTAATGCTTGCAGAAATTCAGTGCATAGATAAACTGAAGGTTATTTACATTGTATTTTGTCTGCACTAGCAGAAATATAAACCTATTCATGCTAACACTAAAGCAGTAAACACTAAGATTTTAAAGTACACTGAGGTCTTTGCATTGCCTCCCTGTTTGTTTATCTGTTAAGTTCCAGGACTGGAGAATGATTTTTTTTCCTCCTCAAATCTGTGGCGATTTAAATAATAAAACAGAGGTTATGTAAGTGCAGAGAATTATGGAAAAAATGTAAGTGGAAAGTACATATTTTTAAAATGCACTTGAATAACTCAAAGGCAGCTGAACTCACATTATTCAGACTTTCCAGTCTTATTCAATACTGGATTGAAACCAAGCACAAGAAATTTCAGGCCCAAAGGACATTTTTAAGAAAATTATAAGTACCTATATTTCTAGTTTACAGTATCTGTCTGGGAAAGCTCTACCGCCTGAAGAAAGACTAACCCATCTTCTCATGGGATCGAACAAAAGGGATGTGAACTAATTAAGGGGACGTTTGGATCAACTCGCAAACATAACGACTGATTCAGCCCCAAAGAGCATCCAAACCAGAAACCTGGATGCAAATATCTGTGGGCTTCTAGTGAAATACGGATGCAGATTCGGATCCAAATTTTACACTGAAAGTTTATTTCTAACCTGTGCAGACACAAGCTCTAGGCCCAGCTCTGCATTCCTTCCACACCCAGAATTGGAGTTCTGCCTGAATAAGGAACACAAGAGAGAAATTAATTTCTTATCTTTACGGCAGATCTTGTTTGGTGATGTACATGCCTGTGGACCTGCCAAAACTCAACTGTGTGACATGGCATGCAATGTAATTCCAAAACTGATAAAATTCAAAATATTCTCTTGTAGGACACTTAAAATAAGGTCAAGCTATTTTCATAAGCATAATAAATCTAGCATACCATGGTATATTCCAATACTTCTGTTATAAACAATTGTTACCAATGAAAATCTTTAGATCCCAGATTTCAATTAAAAGTTAGTAACAAAAGGAATAAATTGTATATTTCCAAACTGAGAGGCATTTAAAATTATGGCTATATGAAAAAAAAAGATTTTAAAAAAATAAATTTCACTGAGAGAAAATACTAAATAAACAAACAAACAAACAAACAATAAAAGAAGGCTTCTCAGACTAACACTGTATGGCCGTTATCCCCCAGAATGACAGGGTAGCATTATGCCTACAGATGCATCTGGTAACATTTTTCCATCACTCTAAAGAGATACGAACTTCACCCTGGCTTTTGATAAGAGAAATGCAATTACATTTTCTTCAGCAACCCAGCCAGCACTACTTCAAAATTTGCAGGGAGAAAGACCTTCCAAATACATGAATGACAAAGACCTGTGGAAACAAGTTCTCTTTATGTGTGGACCTCGGCCTTTTTTAAATTTTCCCAGATTTTTCAGTCAAGTTTATACAAGAAATGCTCACCAAAGTTAGTTACAGATGGTGTATTTCACATGTCTATGATAAAATTGAAATCCTAATGCAGACACAATTCCATCAGCATTTTTTTAAGTTTAAATGAATTTGATCAAAAACCAGCAAAAATTTTACGAGAAAAATCTCATTTTGCCAATGTTAGGTGTATCCACATCTGGAGAGTTTATGACACAATTATTAAATGTGCCAATCTGTTGAGCTGCAGTTGCGGTCTTCCTGGATGCTTTTCTCATTATTCTACCCCAAACAGAATGCAAAACTGTAGGATAAAGATGGCCTTCTGTGGTCAAAATAGTGAAAACGGTAATTCATGTTCCATTTTATTCAGACAAATATTTTCATAATAGTTGAGAAAAGGATATGCTGAATTGAGTATTCTGTGGCAACTATTCTGAGAAAAGGAAATGCGAACTAAAATCAAGGGCTTTGGCTCTTTAAGGCTTCCAAGGCAAGATTAAATCAAAATATTTCCTATATACATTCCCTCTTTTCATCAGCATGTCAAAGAATGTGCTATTAATTCTCAGCATCAAAATCTGGGATAATTTTATATAGTCAAATGTTTCCTTACTTTCACAGAAACAACTATTACTGGAAATATTTTCCAAAGCATGTTGCAAGTGGAGCTAAGCTAGCACACTGCACACTTTTCAAGGAAAAAGTTTCTAAAAATGAGTCAGGATTTAATAAGAAATGTCTCCGAGGTACGTAACTCGTGCCCATAATAGAATATTTTCCAATTTTCAACCCTGTGCAGAGAATTTTAAAACACTAACAGATGTATGAAACAAAAAAGCAAATTTCTCCCTTATTCTCTCCTGTGAGCACGTATAACACATAGAAACCAATAAGAGGCTCTAAAACATGAACACTGCTTTTACATTTTCCACTAGAAAGACAATTTGCTTGCAATTCCTTCTCCCTTTAAATTGTTTCTGTGGCAACACATCTGGTGCTATAATTCTGGGCCAGAACATTAGCTATCCTGAAAGAAGAAAGTTATGTTGTTGTTCTGGTCTGCAAGATCGTGAAGCAGAGAGAGATCTGCAAACACGTGTAATCAGATAACCCTTTTTGCCTTCATAGGCGCAGAGGGTATTACCTACTGATACTCATGCATAGCTGAAAATTACAAGTTTAAAAATGTTTCTACAATGCTTAGAGAAAACTCTTGTGGTGAGCACACGCTCTAGGAGCCAGCTTTTTTTAAACAAAATGACGAGTGCTCTGTTACCACTGGTCCTACCATATGAAAGTGTGGAAAGTATTCTGCTAAGAGGAACAAGGTTCATTCCCTAATCATAACTCTTCCTACATAATGAAGAAAGATTTTTATTGATTTCTTATCATCTCCCTGGTACTATGCAAACATTACTATATTATTACCATTTACAGATTAAATACATCAGGAGCACACAAGGCCAAAATGTCTGAAGTGTCTGTTAAATTCAGATGCCCCAACTATTAGTTACCCACACCGAAAAGTGCAGCCCGTGGCTCTCTGGGCTCTTGAGAACCAATAGATTTTACTGGACTTACTTGAAAGTATAGGAACCTATTGACACAATGTAAGTCTTGGACATCCCCGCTTGAGCATGCCAGCATTCTCAGAATTTGTACTCTGAACAATTTAGTTGTAGAGAAAGGAAAGACAAACAAGAATAAAAGCTCACAGCCCAAATTCAGGTTGCTAAATTAACACGTGAACAGTTTTTTTAATCACTAATAATCCTGACAAGGCAGTCTGAAACCTTCAAGTCACACTACATGACTATAATCCAAAGCAAGTTATTATGAATATTTTACAGTGCAACTGAGATTGACACCTCAAGATACAAACTCAACTGTGGATCTTAATTCGTGATACAAAGACCAGAGCAATTTGCAAGGGCTACTGTGTTCGCTTAACTTAGCCTGGAGTAGCAAGAGTTAAAAAAATAATGAAAGGGGATTTTTCCTACTCCATCAAGCAGATCAGGAATGAATTCATGGAAAGAACATATCTGATGAATAACAAAATATCACTGACACAGTTACTTTTCCAATAATAATTGCATTTTAAGTTCCCCATAAAACAAATTTTATTATTTAATTTGAAACAGCTAAATTCAAATCTAGATCAGTTACATATAAATCGGTTTGCTAACTACACTTACAGTATTTTCTGTATTAGTGACAAAGAAGACAAGATTGTCTTCATGTTCTGATCCTCTAAATTACTAATGATTAAATGCATTGATTGGCTGAGAACCAAGTTTTTTCCCTAAAAAGTTGAATTGAACAAAAATTACGGCTTTCAGGCATTCTGTCTTTGAAGACATACTGGTTTAAAGCAATCTGTGCTCAGGGAGAATAAACTGGCAACAGAAATGGAAAAGTTTTTAAAAGTGGATAAAAAATGTTATTTCACAAATGTGTATGTCCCTCTTGTACTGCTGAGATGCCATCTTACAATCAGAATTAAACCCAGGACCCTGAGCACCTCTAGTCATTAAAGGCCAGCTGATGTCCTTTGCAAGACTTGCTGTCTGTATAATTTTGGATTGTCACCAGCCAATCACCTTCCAAATCCAGTTCTGGCCAATAACAATCTGAATAATTCAAGTCTGTCTGTCTGTTCCACTTTTCTCAGCCTTTTGGCTAAGACCAAGCGTGTATATTTAACTAATATTAAATCTATTTTACATTCATTTTATTATTATACATTATAATTATTTTACTATTTTACATCAATTATCTCCTTCACTTCTAATCTAGCCTTTCGATTTATTCCATTCAAATGGCATAATGAACCAACCTTCTGAGACAGTTCTCACTCCCTTGCTTTATCTGGTATAACTTTCTACACACAGAACCTCAGTTTTGTCCTGGCGCGCTGTAACTCCACATTATCACTCCTCAAAACCCTGAGAAACAGACACATTAAAATCATAACTTTCCCCTCCCCATAGACTGAGTCTGGCTTCCCTTTCCAGTCACAATGGCTCTATTCCACTTTTTAGGTTCTTTATGAGGATATTGCAAAGGAACATTTGTAAGGGAATTAGCTGTAGAAGGGAATAAAGTGATATTGGTGGATCTGCTATTACAGGGTCCCAGCTCCCTGCCTGGATTGTTCCTAAGGAACCCAGGGCTAGAGTGAACATTGTAGAGCAACTGTATGGCTGCTCTTTGTCTTGACAGAAGGAAAACATCACATCTTTATACTACCCCTTAGGGAATACCATTACATAACTCACTGTTTGGCCTATATTTCCCCGTTCTTGGCTCCACGCTGTTAACAGAAATACCACTGCTTCTCTGCAGTTGCTGACTGACTCGAGAACTGAGCACTAGATAGGGACACAGGACCTGTCACCTCAGAGAAGACCTTTAATTCCTCTAACAGTATCCAGACTCTAATCAGAGGAAAATTTTACCAACCTAGTTGTTCACTACTGTATCGCATGTGTTGGATCTCATACAAGTTTCTCTTTAGTCTTGGGGCATAAAGTGGGCTTGGTCTGACATTCTATAACAGCTCCATCCCATTTTGGCAGATTTTGTGCAGCTTTTCCTGCACTACTACATGTGGTGCTTATGTCATCCACCCTGCAGAATTCAGAGCAGCAGCATGTAAGTGATCAACTGCACAAGAAATTAATACGACAGAGAAGTTTCTGATATGCATGCTCCTTTAGACACCACATCTTTCTCAGATGTATCTCTCTGTTAAACATTCAACATGAACTGTTTCCTCAGACACATTTTGCATTGTTTACTACCCTTACAAATGATCTTCCTCTGTTTTGTTGGGTTTGGTTTTTTTTGTTTGTTTGTTTTTTAATTAAGGTCTTTCCAAAAAGAATATGTAATGCCCCTCATTAATAGGTGTAGCTCCCATTTTACAGCTGTGAAAACACAGGTAGAGACGGATTAAGTCTTGATCCTAACAAAGGAAATGACTGAATCAGGAGTTCTGAGTACTGTAGTCTGACTCTGGTTTGACACTCAAGAAATGGCTCAAGGAATAGGTAATCTTATTTTTCAAATTCCTTCAAGTTTCTTTGGTTGATGAACAACTCAATTTCCATATGGCCCAACTTATTTAAAACACTTTTTAAAAGTGGAAATTAAACTCTGTCTGAAGCAAAATGTAACTGGGCTGTGACCCAAAATCTTGATTCATATTTATGAGCAAATAAAAAGTAATCTTTGCACAGACAAAGAGAGTTAACTAAAATATAACCAGCCTATACAATGACACCTCCAAAACGCAAACCCTACAGGATGTCATAAACATTGTCCTGCTCCTCTTACTTTTCCACCTGCTCCAGCCAGGCGTTCACCTCCCAGGGGTTTCCCGGGTGTTTCCTGGGGTGAATGTGTTTACCCCTGGATAAAAAGCTACTGCATCTCTTTGAGCCGGTGCGGCCTCTGTAGGAACATCAGCATCCCTCGAAGCTTGCCTACTTACAGATGCCTGCAGACTACTAAGGAGCCTGCCCCCCCTATAGGTGACATGCACCCCCCATAGGTGACATGCCCCCCCTCCCGGTGCGCTGCAGCTCTCACCTACCGATGCGGTGCCGCTGCCTCCCCGTTGCCCCGCGCGTCTCGGACACCCCTCTCTCTGCCGGGTGACCGAAGCGGCGTTACCGACGAGCCCCTGCCCGGCACCTCCCGCCGCCGGGCAGGGCGGGGGGCTCGGCGGGACGCCGCCTCTCCCCGTCCGGAGCCGAAGCCGGCACCCTGCGCTCCCCCCCCCGGACAGTCCCCGGCGGGATCGGCTTCGCGCTCCTCCGCGGCCAGCTGTTTCCTACCTGCCCTCTCGGCGGCGGGGCGCGGAGAACGGCTCCGCAATTCTCCCGCGGCTGCCGGCGGCGCGGAGAGGCCGGGCCCGCCGGGAGGGCCCCGATAGCCGCCGCTTATCGCCGCTGCCTGTCACCCAGCCGGGCTCCCTTTCCAGGAAGCCGCGGCTCCGGAGCGCTTGTTTGCTGCTGGATGCCGATGGCCCCGTCCCGCTCGCCGCCTGCTTCCCTCCCTCCCTCCCTCCGACCCCCCTCATCCTGGCAGGGGGGCTGGGAAAGTGCAGCGCGGCTCCAGCACATGCCGAGCCTGCGGTCACGGCCCGGACCCTCTGCTATTAATCAGGGAGCATCCCAAGCGCCCCCTTGCTTGCTCCAGCTGTGTTACTCCAGGCCCCACCGCGCCGCAGGGCAACGACAAACCGGCTACACAGGCGGGGACACCCGCCCTTGCCCCCCCGTTTATTCCTCCGTTCCCCCGCCCCCCCGACTCTTACCCCTTCACTTCTTCCCAGGCATTTTCTCCTGTGCCCTGAATTCCTCCCTTCCGTGTTCCCCATCCATTGCTCGCTCCTCCTCTCCCCTTACCCCATGCTCTCTTCGCTGTCCTTTTTCTGACTCCCTCCTCTCAAACCTCGGTCTTTTCCTAATCATCATCTTTCTTTCTCTTATTGCCTCCTCCCTTTTTCCAGCCTACCCTCCCGTAGGTTTTCTATTACTAAAGACGTGTAATTTGCTTTGATCCTTTGTTAAGCAAAGTCACTCCAAGCCCTTTCTGCTGCACCCACTTACTGACCTCCTTGTCGCTTCTCCAGGCAGGTCCTGCTCCTCGGGAAGGAGCTCCCTTTGGCTAGCTTTCCAGACACCTTCCAGATAATCCTGACAAAAAGATGTGGAATTGTGATGTAGAAAGCAGGCTGAAATCCTCCCGGGTTCCTTGCCTCACCATATGAACCCACACAATCACACCTCTTTTTCTTTTGAACAATGCCTTGCCAGGCCTTTTGTAAACACCAACAGAGGTGTTCCTGCCATGGGCAGAGCACCTTGGGTTATGGTATGTCTCATCCCTCTCCCATTTCCCCCTATGGCTTTGAGCACCATTTTCCCATGGGGTTAGCACGCTGATTGACTGAAAGCACAGGAAGTTGACACTCCCAGGGAAGAAAATGAGCTGACTGTACAGAATTTGGACATGCTCTTACGATAACTTTATTACTCACGGTGTTTGCTCCCCTCTTGACCATATTCATCAAGATCTAGGACACAGACCAGACTCTTCCACCCTGTTTCAGGAGGAAAAAAAAACCACAAACTAAAGTTCTCAACACATCAGATGGCCAGAGATCCCATACAAGAACCTGTTAGGGCAGAGTTACTATTTTCTTTTGCAGTACTTTATGAAGTTGATTAGGATTTGTATTTTTCTGTGTGCATGCTTAAAGACAAGACTTGTTGAAAGAGGCGAGGGATGATCTCTTGCACAGCTCAGCATGTTTTTAAGAAGATGCATGAGGGAATTGACACACATGAAAGTGAGAGCAATAAGAGACAAAAACAGATGGCTGATGGAGTTGGCTGAGCGAACAACACTTCAGGTTTTATATATATATCTTAGAAAGAAGGACGCTGAGATGTAAGTAAAAGTGGGTTTCATGCCGGATATTGAAATTGATTGGGGTTTGGGGCACTGAAAAAGGCAAAGGCAATAGACCATGGGAAGGACTAGGATGAGAGCTGTGTATCTAGCACCACGAAGCAAGGAGATGCAAATACATGGACGTGTACAGGTAAGTACACGACGTATTCTAACAATTGTAACTCTACTAATTGTTCTCTTGATTTTCCTAGTATTTCAGAGGTTTATGATCAATCACACTGACTGCTTGAAGAATCCCCCTTGGCAAATATAACTGCGGCAGTTCGAGATGCAGCCAGCTACATGCCCTGCCTCTCTGCTCAGGTTTTCCAATCTTAAGGACAGTCACCAAAGCCGGACGTGTGCTCCAGCCTCAGACCCACCAGTGTGAACGGTATCAGACCAACTCACACAGCACAGGACTTGCCTAAAATGTGGATTGGGAACGGCAGCAGTTTAAGTACGGACTGACATCTTCGCGGGGCTGGGTGGAGCACATAAAGGCTATTTTAAATCAGCTTAACTGGATTTGCAGGAGGACATTTGTCAGAACACCAAATCTCTGCAGGAGCCCTGTGCAACCAGTTGACCAAAAAACCTTTACTGTTACTGTCATTTCCTCCTAAACATGAGACTTATAATAAATTTCACAGACCAGACTCAGCTAATGCAAATAACCAAGGTTCTATCACTCACGGTGCAGATGTCCCTATTTACTTCAGCTGAGGATTGGCCTTACGTGTTTTTATTCCAGTTTATTTTTTATGATCTTCATTTGCTGTGTCTTCATCTGGTGTGTTTATGTGGCTGGTGCTTGGTTTTCATTATTTTTAACTGCATTTCAGATTATTTGCTCTATGGTTTTGTTCACATTCTCCTTTTCCACGAAATTCTAATAAAACACTTGGCTACAGATTTTCCAAATTGAATACTGATGTTTAGTGCAGCTAATTATGTAGCAGGGTTCAAAGCGAGTTCTATACTGTAACAATTTACATATTCTTGAAAACAATGGACACAAACCTACAAATTATTGTTACAAGCTAGTTTCACATTCTTCTGGAATTTCCTTTAAAAATACATATGTTTAGTATTCTCATGCATATGAAAAGCAGTAAATACTCCATTGCTGGCACTATTATAATATTTACAATGAAAAAATAAAACACACTCTGATGTCTGTCAGACCTAAAAGGACATTAAAAAAATGCTAGTACATTTCCTCCAAGGATCTCAAAGCACTTCACAAAAGCACTTCACAAATTCAGCCACTCAACATCTATCAAGCAGCATGCCAATGATACACAAAGATCATTTTACAAAAAAGTATTCAGGATGGTTGCAACAACATTATACATTTAGTTTTTCAGCCTCACCAGTGTTCTAGCATAATCGGATTAACTATAATTTCATTGTTTAAGTACTGAATTAAGTAATTTCTGTTTGTTGTCTAAACTGACTGAACTACAGACAGCAAACTCTGTGAGCAGACCAGGCTGCTCTGGAAGAACCAGACTAAACTGACTTTCAGAAAGCTGCTATAAACCATAACTCTGTTTATAATACTAATAGCTCATAACTCAGTAGTTAGGCCTATTAATATGATCCTTTACACCAGGCTGACTTGGAGAAAACAATTTTTTTTTTGCTACTCTTAATGCAAGCAGTATGTATGCAAACGTTTGCTTGTGTCTCCACCACACCCTTTTTTATTTTGTATTCTTTTAATTTTAGAATGCTACTGAAATGTTAATAAATATGAAGTAATCTGCAGAGCAGCAGATTATCTGTCTATCAAGATATTGACTGGGCACTTTCATTACTGCAACACAACAAACTTCAGGCCATGTTATAACAAACCACCCCTACAGAAAGAGCATTTACACAGAGTTTCTGAGGGTGTGCTATAGTAAGATTAAAGTGTAATTACACACATCCAGAATTCTAAGCATATGATTATTTTTGCTTCTTTGTGCATCCACCTGTGCTGGAGTTTATAGTTCATCGTGTTATAACTTAGGAGGGAAACTAAGACATGAGCCAAAAAAGCAAAGAATACCTTCTAAAAGCCGAACACAACGGGGACAGTGGCTGAACTCACATGGATTCAGTATTTCCAAATGTAACATACATGGAAAAATTGAATTGCTTTTCTACTCCCCTTGGCTTGTACTTTTCTATTTTGACTTATTACCACTGCATTAGTTCTATTTGGTTAATAAACACTGACAGTTATATTATGTTACTGTATAAACGTCTGCCTGTTTAAACTCTGGAGTTTCACAGGGGGTTTGACTTGTTTATGTGCACACACATAAAAATACTGAGGAGAAAAAGCCTATGTTAATTTGAACTGTTTAAATACATTAATTGTTTTATATTTTCCTAAAATGTTGCTCACTTCATCTTACAATTGCAACAATAAATCAATGAAATATTAAACGATTACAAGATTATTTTTATATACAAATACACGTAAGGTTATGAGAGTAGCTATTGTACTAGAAACATTTCATACAGACAGGGCCAATATTATAATTTAGCTCTCATCATAATAATTACTCAAGTAATCTAGAGAGGGGTAGGAGTCCTGTTGGCAGTGTGACATCCAGGAGCGCTCCTCCACAGTGCCCTCTGCTGGGACCCTCCCGTGACGGGGAGGGACAGCAGGGACAGCCAGTGCTCCCATGCGTGACCCGAAAGGGCAATCTCCACTCTCAACTGGCTAATCCACCACTGTGTGTGTGCAATGCAGTCCCACCTGCACTACGTCATAACCCTCACATGCCCTCCCAGTACTTTTCCTTTTTGAGCATGCGTGAGCAATCTTGGATGACTCATGTATTATCCAATAGTAATTCAATCATAATAAGTAATAATGAATTATTTTACAAAGAGCTATCATTATTTTTGCAATTGGAGGCAGGTATCATTTGCAAAATTAATTAATTTTCTCACAGTCAGACAAGTGACAGAATCGTAACAGGTCCTGCTGTTACTTCTCTTTCTTCAAACATTTCTGTCACAGCAGTTTGACTCGGCCACGGGGCCAACTTGGAGGACACACATTCTTTTCCAGCAGTTCTGAAAGAAGGCAGAAATAGAAAAGCATGCAAGCTCAGGAAAAGGGAGTTAAATACAAGATTTCTGAAAAAGTCCCTGCAGAAACTCTTGGGGGCAGGGGGGACTTGCTCACAGGAGTGATACACAAACTCCCTTACTGAGTGATGTCAAAATAACACACTGACAAGTGATGCAGAGTGTTCAAACATCACACCCTGGAGGACAAGGGGACATAAAGACAACAAAGGCCAATCTAGCTGTGAAGCAAGGTATTGTGTAACAGGAGCTGGATGTTTATAAAAGATTAAACTGTCAGAATCCGTAGTAGCTTGTTCACTTTAAAGCTCAAACGTTATCCTTGTTTGATAGGAAATTACCTTTAACAACTGACAAAGCCTAATAATTTGCTTTAGAATCATACTGTGTGTAGTCACAAATAGTTTTAAGATCTATCAACTACCATTCTGTATAAAAACGTTCCTTTGTAGTAAAAGGCACAAGTACTCATTATTCAGTAGATGGCACCTGAAGTATTACTTATTCTAGGTTACAACCGCTAGCAGAGGGCATTGTTTTACTCACAAATAGCGATAACGTGCTTTCCAGACAAGTTTGAAAGCAAAGTCTTTATTCCAAAAGGTTTATTAGGTGAAGCTTTTTATCTAATTTTCTAGGAATAATACAAAATTAAAATTCTAATATGTACCAAGTGAAGTTTAAAATAAATTTTGGAGTAATTGTTCCTTTGATCTGTCATAATTTTTCCAAATTCTAAATCAGGAATACTCAGTGAGCACTGGAAAGACAAATAAGTATTGAGGAAAGAAACACTGAAATGTTATCTATTGACCTATGCAGCTCAAGCACCAGCAGGATTTCTTTTGAACACTTTATCCAGAAGAGTTAAATCATTAAACTCTACACACGTGTGCAAGTGTGAGATGTCAGCTGTGATTAGTACTGCCGTGTTTAAATAAGAAAGAATTTCAAAGTAATCCAGAGTCATTGGACAGAAATGGGATGAATGGGAAGAAAGAGCTTTGAAAGCTTTTAATTATTTTAGTTAGAAACCTCAGAGAATACAAATGAATATATCACTATTAGCTTTTGACTTGTTAGGGAAGTATTTTAAAAAAACTTCAAAAGTTTATCACAAATAAAGCCCCTAACCAAGAAAAATCACAGCAATATTCTACAGACCATCCACCGCTGGGACAAATGTCATGCTTTCTCAAGCACTTGCAGCACTGCCTCCATTAGGGGTCTGATGTTAGAGCCAGTTCAAAGCCAGAATTCCCATCCAGAATGAAATGCAACAATTTCTGCAGAGGTACAAAAATCTGAAATCATTCACTGATTTCTCCCACCTAATAAATAATTCCGTAATGGCACATTATGAGGATTTCCTCAGCAGCGGAGCCTGCCAAGCACACCTACCTCAGGAGTTCTAACCAGAGCAGCTTTCACAGCGCTCCCACGCTTGTTACAGTCTCGATTCTGTGGCAGGAAGTGACAGCTTTGGTGTCCCTGATTTCTAGAGTATATTGCTACTAGTCACTCCTTTCCACACAATTCTTCCTAGATTTGTGCAGATTCCTTGGTATGGTACCTATGTTTAAATTTAATTTAAGGGAATATTTGGTGTGAATAAGTTTAAATATATTTCCAAACCTGGATCTAGGTCATAGCACACCAGAAACAAATGTTTATTTGACAGGCAGCATGATACAAAGACAACTTTTCCCATAAAGTGAGATAAAATAAAACACAAGTACGAAATTGAAAGAAAACCCCACAATCCTAGGAAACTAAAAATATTTTATTGGAAAAGATCTCATATATGAACTTTAAAAATAATCAATTCATTTCATCACCAACAGGTAAGTAAATATTGCATCAAAGCAACAACTAAAGGTGCCTGGAAGAGAAGCAGGGGAAAAAAGAAGGGTAATTGTTTTCCTGACAGCCAAAGAAGAAACCAGAGGCAGAATCAGAAAACAGAAATTCTTCCATCTTAACTCTCTGGTTGCTCCTCTCATCCATCCTCAAAAGACATTGAAGTGCTGGAGCCTGTCCAAAGAAGAACAATGAAGCTTGTGAGGGGTCTAGACCACAAGTCCCATGAGGAGTGGCTGACGGAACTGGGGTTGTTTAGTCTGGAGAAAAGGAGGCTGAAGGGAGACCTTATCAGTGTCTACAACTGCCTGAAAGGAGGTTGTAGCGAGGTGGGGGTCAATCTCTTCTCCCTATTAACAAGTGATAGAACAAGAGGAAATGGCCTCAAGTTGTATCAGGGGCGGTTTAGACCTGATATTAGGAAATATTTCTTCACTGAAAGGGTTGTCAAGCATTGGAAGAGGCTGCCCAGGGAAGTGGTTGAGTCACCATCCCTGGAGGTTATTTAAAACATGGGTAGATGTGGTGCTGAGGGACATGGTTTAGTGTGGACTTGGCAGTGCTAGGTTAACAGTTGGTCTTGATCTTAAATGTCTTTTCCAACCTAAGTGATTCTATGGTCTTTAACAGGTGAAGTAGCATTAGTTCTTCAGCTAACAATGTAAGTATTTTGTAATAGCTACTTACTGAGCAAAAAGATTATTTGAAGTGTACCTTACTTTGGACTCATATGCCCCTAGCTTCTTTGCAGTAGATATTTAAAACCAAGTGTTGCAGTTCTTTAGTTTTTTGATTTTTGTTTTTGAACACAGATATATTACTCATGCCTTCCCAGGCACCTGTTCAAAAATGAATTGATAAAATCTAGCCAGAAAAGGAGAAGCAGTCCCTAGATGCAGAGCACTTTTGAACGACACTTGTAGCTCCATAGCCACTATACTACTGGTATGATTGTATTGTATTGCTGATTTCTGCACAAAAAAAGCAACAATCTTTTATATCACTACTTTGACGCTAAAAGTAATTTTATAGCTGTATAGTTAAACAATAAATACATTCATTACTAAACCAACTAATTGTTCCCGCCCCAAGAAAATAAAAAAAAAGAGAAAACAAAAAGAAAAATCTCCAAAGCAAAATTAAAATCCACAAAATCCCACAACTGAAATTCAGTTTACATTACACAGGTGTTATTTAAACATTACTGTTATTAATAGATTAGCTAAACTGCCATGTAATGGGGTTTACTTGATGAGCTTTGCTCTTGTGTTTGTATAGTGCTGTTGGTATGGATTGTATTTCATGGAGACAAAACGTAGCAAGCCACCCTTCTCAAATTCATTCTATCTAATGCAACATTTGTAAATGCACATATCCTGCTCCAGGATCAGGAGTATTAACTGAATGTTATGAAATGTATTTCCATGGCTTCATGGGCACCTATAAATAGTGCTCTACATTATTTGCATTTGTGAACACCAGATGTCTTTATGACAAAAATGGTTTGTCTGTACAACTCACTTACCAAGGGAAGGCAAAAGCAATTTGAGGTCACATATCCAGTTATCCAGGCGTATGCACTGGTCTTGAGCACTTCCCTGTTTGTAGGGAAATATAACTGGTATGCAAGAGTAATGTATCAACATTGCAAAAGGTATCAAAATGAAAGCCTGTAAGTACAGATTTTAATTTTTTTTTTTCTTAAGAAAGCAGGAGACCTGTGGTATGACCTTCTTAGTATCATCTTTTAAATAAAGCTTCTCTTTTCCCCTTTTATTTTTCTCTTCCCATCAAAAAAACCCCAACCTCTCATCAACTCCAATATAAGATCAGATTACAATCTACTGAATTTAACACTCACTCTTCTGAGCTAGCATTGACAGCATAAATAAAGAATAGTTTACGTTAAATATAAAAACAGTACAAGCCCCTACATAATAAAAGTTCAGGTGTGTCTTCAATAATAGGTAACATACAATGGCAGATATTTTCTATGCTTTATACTTGCAAGTATTCTTTCAACTCCCAGGAGGGCTGTATGGAATACAGTTCCAGTTTAAAAGCAGGAAGTCTCAAGATGGGAAAGAAGCATTATGGTAGAATCTCACTATACTCCATGGTGGACTTAGTGATTGCATTTCTACACCAAAACAAACTAAAAAAGGCCTCCCAAAAAACTTCCCCAACTGTCCAGAGATTAGGAAACCCAACCTGTCTTTCAACTTCACAGAAGCTGAAACTGAACGTGCCGTGAATAGTTTGATCAAGTCTGAATCACAGGTTTTAAAGAACTTGTGACTAAAATAGCTCCGTAAACTTGTGTTACAACTGGCACAAAAAGCCTGCCTCTCTCCCTACCTTTATCTGAAATCAAATTGTTTATCACATTCCTTCCTCATGCATCAGCTCCTTGTGATGAAAGCAATCCAGTGATTAATACTTTTTATTAGGTTGGTTCCAGTGACTTGAAATGAATTTGCCCTGACTCCTTAAGCATGCTACCACACCCACTGCATGGCACTCCAGCCATGCTAGGAATGCACAATAGAAAAAAAATTAGCTTAGACGATACTTCATAAATCTACAGCAATAAAATTAGCTGCACAACAGTTTCAAGCACAAATCACCTTCAGGACGTTCTTCCTCCCTCTCTCCAAAAGAAAAGAGGCAAACCAATAGCTTTAAAAACCTGGAGAAGGCACTGTTCTCTTCTGTCACTTGCACTCTTTTCTGTGCTTTCCTATAGCTCATTAAGCAAAGTATGCTGTGGAAGACAGAAATGGAAAGCAGTCCAAACTCTTTTTAATTTTGTAATTACAAAGTGACAAAATTAGAGGATTCGTCACGGTCTTTCTCACGTAGCTGTAATCTGTCTTCTATTACACCAGGATCACAGATTTTATCTAAATTTACAGACTGAATTCTGTGTATTCATTTGCAGTGTAAAACCAAAACATACTAGATAAAGGATGGGAAGATTTGAATTAGACTAGACAGTGTCTGATGGCAAACTATACTTAACAATTAACAATATCCTCTGTACTAATTACAACTTGTCTTGGCTTGAGTGATAGCTGCAATTTCTTTGCCTTTGGCATGACAGGAGCAAGATCAACTGCAATAAAAACAGCACTGACTTAAAAGTGATTCAGCACTGGATGTCTTATTTTTAATTACTGATTACCAACTGAGACTTGAGAACTGACTAGACACTCATACCTTGCCTTAACTGCAAGGAGTTGTTTGAACTCCCTTCACAGCCGTCTACAAAATGTCTACATGAGGACACCTCACACTGAGTTCTCTATCAGGTTTATAGATTAGGGAGAGACCTATATTTCAAAGGTTTGTTGACATAACTAGATTCATCTGCATGCTTTCTTCTTGCCAATACATGTAAAATTATATATGCGGAAAGTTTTTTCTTCAGATGGTGAGGTGTTTATGGTCTCTCCACTAAGGCGGTTTGTGAGCCCCTCTCTCAGGGTAGCTAAGCAGACCTTTATATGAAAATAATTGATCAATCTCAGAATTAAACCAATAAACAAGGTTACCTAAGACAACCACTCTGACATGTTACCAGATCCTGCAGTATTTTTCACAATTAAAATTAAAATAACGTCCACAAACATCTTTATGCTCAGGATGGGTGCACGGGTGCATCCTGACAGATTTCAAACTTTCGACCCGATTTAGGCTTATTTTAAGTAATCTGTCATACATATTCTCACATTGGTGCACTTTTGCTATTAAATTCGCAGGATCCCAAGGTGTCTGAGGTGTCTTGATGCCACTCGCCTTCAGGGCGGCCTGGTGCTCGGGGCTCCTGGCCCCGGGGCTGCCGGACCCGCCTCCCCAGCGCTGTGGGAGGCGGCGAGAGCGGGCTGTGGCTGCCGGTGGCGAGGGGGGCAGCCTAAGGCCAGGCCGGCCCCAGCGCGAGGGGGGAAACGCACTGAGGCACCTGAGGAGATGGCGGGGACCCGCGCTTCAACTCTGTGTGTACAAACCAGACCCGGCTACTCCAGGGCAAAGGTTGCCGAAGCACATCCCGCACCTGCTCCCGGGGAGAAAGGAGGAAAGAAAAGAAAAAAAAAAAACAAAAAAAAAACTTCCTTATCACACAACAGCCCCTCCTCCTCCTCCTCCTCCTCTCCTCACCCGCGCCGAGCGGCCGCCTCCATCTTGGAACCTCGCCGAGCCCGGCGCAGGTGCGCGCCGCCGCCCGCCGACTGCGCATGCTCGCCAGCGGCAGGTGCGCGGCCCCGCCCTCCACCGCCCTCCGCCCCCCTCGGCCCCTCCCGACCGCGCAGGCGCCCTGGCGGCGGCGCGCGGCTGCCCCGCCCTCGCGGCTGTGGGCGCCGCTGGCTCGGCGGCGCGGCAGGTGCCAGGAGCCGCCGTGGCCCCGCCCCCTGCCCCTCATCCCCCACCTCCCACCTCCCGTCTGAGGGCGGTGGCGTCGCGGCGGCCGGAGCCGGCGGAGCGGCCGCGGTTGCCGGGGGCAGTTGGCTGCGGGCCGCGCCGCTCGCCCTCCCGTTCTGCTTCGCCTCTCCTCCCCTTCCCGCAGGGCGATCGGGGGCACTCGGCGGAGAGAGCGAGAGAGAGAAGGAGAAACGCACCGACCCGCCGGCGGCATGAACCGGCCTCACCGCGGGGCTGCGGGCAGCCGGGGCCTGGGCACCATGGAGGTGAAGAGTAAGGTGGGTGCTGGTAACCCCCTGAGGGCCGCGGGCGGCGGCGGGGAGCCGGCCCGGAACGACCCTGCGGGGGCGTCTGACCATAGGCGTTGTTGTGGAGAAAGGCCGTGAGGGGACGGGGCTGGAGGGAGCTGTGAGGGGACGGAGACGGGGCGGGGGGGAGTCGATGAGGGGACGCGGGGCAGGGAGAGGTGCTGACTCACCTGCCGCGGGTGGCAGCGGGGGCGAGGGGCCGGTGTCCGTCGGTTCGCGGCCCCGGTGTGGCTTACGCGCCCCTCAGGCCACAGGGCTGCGGTGGTTCCCCGGCGGCGGCGGGGGGCGACTCCCTGCCCCACCTGACTGTCCCTGCTCCGGGCAGCTCCCGCTGGCCTGCTCGGGCCACGGCAGTGGGGGTTAGGTGGTGGTGGCGCTGACTGGGTGCGCTGTCTGCAGGGGAGGGAGGGGAGGGGGTGTGAAGTATTTTTGAAGTGTTTTACAAAAGCAGGTTAGTGGAGTTGACCCCTTAGTTTGTGCGTACATACAGAGAAATAGATGTTTGGGGAAAGTTGGGAACATCTAAGATATCTCCTTGGAGATGACTCAAACTCTGAAACCTATTCTTCGTCTGAATTGGAAAAAGAGTACATTTGTTCAACTTGGTTACTGTTTCTATACTTTTTTTGTTTGTTTGTTTGTTTCACTTAATGACTGTGTGTTTCTGTACTTTCTTTGGTGAGGTAGAGTACAGATTGTATTACTTGGCAGAAGTAAGCCCTGGCTAACTTAACCTCTAAAAGATGGCAAGGTCTACTTTATCTGAGGATTTTACACTGGTAATTGTTTTATGAGTGTGTACCTGTATGTTATGGCTTATACTAACAGTTTCTTCTTGCCAAAGCTTTGCACAATTCTCTAAATTTTCTTAGGGGTGTATCTGCATCTGGTATTGCTATTGTTAATGTTTTATGTGCTGATTAGACAGTTTCGCTGACAAAACCTTGATGTTCTGAAAGAAATGGGATTTTTGTTCTGGTTTATACTTATAATATTTTGTTGACATGTCATTCTGCAGTTAACTATTGTAAAAGTGTTGGATGTGCAGTATTAGATAAATAAAAGTGTGTAACCTGGGTTAAAATCCCTTTTTCATTGTTGAGGCAAATTGCAAGCGCACCTACATGGGAATGTGTTTTCTTCCATTGATAGAAAAATATATCTGTTTTTAAAGAGGTATAGAGCTTATTAAAAACTGGTTTATAGTCTGTTCCTTTACTGCTGATCAGTATTACAGCAGCAGTATAGGTGAAGCAGTCAGGACTTGTGTGGGTTTTTTAAAGATAACATAGTGCTGAAACTTCTAGAAAATGTATGGCTGTAGCTTGAATGATAATTTCTTTTAAGTGTTAACTTTCACATGGACAAAACCAGAATGCACAGGAATAGCTGATAGCTATGATTTTAAATACTAGTCAAGCATAGCTGTTACTGTGGTTGGTGAAGTCTTTCTTTCATCTGTGCTCTTGTAAGATGGAAAACAATCAGTACAATGTGTTTATAAACAAGTACTTGTTGCTTCAGCCCAAAACTCTAGGTTTACTGTTCCCCCATTGTGTGTTTTCCTTGGTTTAAAATACACCTAGGGATCCCCTGTTTGATGTGTTCTTTAGTGTTTGTACAGAGAAGTGTAGAAGTTCTAATGAATAGGGACTGTCTCTTAAGTGCACGTTATGAAGCAGGTTTCAAGGCATTCCTAGAACTACTTGTCGCTAATGCATTATTTAACAGCACCTTTTTTTAATATAGCATAGGAGTCATCTTCCTTTTATGAAAGTAATAAATTCTAAAGAGAAAGAAGAAAGGCTTGTGTGGGAGGTGGAAGGGACCATTAGTATGGAGTGGCTTTGAAGACTTATCAGTAACGTACAGCTCTTTATTTAGGTACTCCAAATCAATAATTGTGCCCCAGCTGACAGAGCTGTGCCCACACAGCCCAACTGTAGTTGCAGTTATATGAGCAAAATCTGTTTGTTAGGCTGGTTTATTCGATTTGAGTAACTGGTGTGAACTTGCCCTGGGGAATCCCCATAGCATATTAATTCCAGTTAGCCCTTTCTCTCATCGTAGAAAATCAAGTTTTATACCCCAAACTGGAGTGCCTGGTGATGGTATGAAAGTCCCAAAATAAACTTCTAGTTCTCTAGATATAAAATTCAGGTTTTCTCCCCTCTTTCTTATGACTTGGAATTTTTTTTTTTTCTCAGCATGAAATCTAATATACTGATAAGGCAGATATTGTTACTGTAGTTCACGTTCTGTTGTTGCTGCAGACTTATAGCAGCAGCGTGCTCTGTTAGAGGACTTAAAGATGTCTCTCATGAGTAAGTCTTACTTAAGCAAGTATCTATAGTAACTTCATAGTACGCTGACATTGCTTGTACTGTGTTTTCCCAGATGAGTTACCAGTGTAACAGCATGCATTTGGAAAGAGCTCAGGTGGCAAGAAGCCTTCTCTTCTTAAGTTAGTCTCTTCCAATCTTTCATCTCCTCTAAATTTCTTACAAGTTGTAAGTGCAGTCTATTTAATCGAATGAGGTGCAATATTTGATATAAAACGAAAACATTTCAGGGGGTTAAAATAAACTATGAAATTGCATATTTGTGTTTTTGTCTTTTTTTTTTTTTTTGCTTTATAATAGTATTGAGCATATGGCAAACTGTGTTAGGAAATAATAACCAGATTATTAATCTCTTGGTGTTTGCACCAGCTATGTGTAAAATCACGTGGGGAAAAATTTAAAAATCACACGTTTTAAAATCTGGCCCTTTTTATGCCTGCTGCAATAGGATTTAACTTTTACTCCAAACTGAGAGGTTGTTGGCTTTTTCAACTTTTATTACTGAATTATGTTTCAATTACTTAGTCTCTCGAAGCCAAACGATTGAAATTGATGCAATGCATGGACAATTCCTGCGGTATTCATACTTCACATAGCTGAAGAAAGATCTGGGAGACACAGGATAAAGTCTTTCACTGACGTCAGGATTAAGCGTGCTGCTTCTGACGTGATGGGAGTTCCTCCTGCATGCTTTTCTTTGCTTTTCGTGTGAGCAAGTATGAATCATCCCTCCTTGCCTTATTGTTAGTTAACGTTACTATAATTGGAGGATTTCTAGAAGAGGAATGTTCCCAGATAATTCCTTTATTTGAAACTTTTGGAGGAAGGTGGGGGTGTTGGAAGGTGTAGCTTGTTTTGCTGGGCTGTGTTGGAGTTAGCATGGTGTTAATGTGCTAACAACGGGGTCCTTGTCTCCTTATTTTCATTCTTTTGTTTGTGTGTGTGAACTCTAAAGCTTTTATTCTCCAAAAGGTTGTGATCAAATGTGAGGTAAAGGTTGGTCTGGAGGCTTGGTAATGTGCACCTTCACATCTACTCTGTGTAACCTACACCCAAGTATGTGATACTGAGGCTCAAACTTTCAGTCAGCAAGTATTTTGTTCCATGTGCCCTTCTGTTTTGCTTAAAACTAAGCTTGCTAAAGAAATTATCTAAAGTCTTTATGTTCATTGTAGGTCAGCTATAATGCCACCAACTGACTTTTCTGTTTGTTTTCTATTTGTTAATAATTAGCTTATTATCTTTATAATTCATATACAAGCTGGTCTGCTTTTAGTAACCTGACTGCTGCTATCTCTTAATTTTAGCATCTTCCATATATTCTTTGTGCCTTTTAGCATCTCCCATATATTGTTTGATGTGGAGCTTTTGGAGTAACTTTTATCCAATATTCTGTTTGCTTTGGGTACTGCCTGTGTTGGGCAGAACACTATAATTTTACCAACTATGCTTGCTAAAATTACAATTTGTATAGTCTACATCAAATGCTTACTCTTTTATTTGCGCCCAGTTTAGTCTTATACCTACCACCACTGAATCATTGCTAGCATTGTTTTTTAATAGCTGTTTGTTACGTAGGTGATTTAGGAGACTGAAACTTTAGAAGACTAGGGAGCTGGGTTTTTTTGTTGAATGATCATACTGACTAAAGGCAAATCCTACCCCTGCAAGTACAGTGCCAGTGATTAAATGGTTTTTGCATATCTTCTGAATCTTCTCTGGTTTATACCCTGGGTACAACCATATTTTCAAAGACTATACAATCAAGATTTGAGTGTGGACCATGCAGGCAAATCTTCGGAATGCTCTATAGGAGTAGTGGCTGGTTGCCTCCTTTATATCTCCCTTTAGGTAACAGCAGAACTCAAGATCAGCTTGCTAAAGCTTTACTGCACATAGTTTGTACTGAAAAGCAGCAGCCATTCTTTGTAGTCTTCAGGTCAAAGTGGCTTTTTAATTTCTTGTCCCAACAACTGGGAATCTGAAAACTACTCAGTCTTGCATAGGTTAACCATAGCTGTATAACAAGCTACACATACCATTCTAAAGTGCACTGAAATTTCTTTGAAAGAGTTCCAGGTAGTCACATACCATAGGAAGTTAATCATAATCTTGGTTTTGAACCACCAACATCAGTGCTGGATATGAATTCTGTCCCTTACCAAGAGCACGGCTGTTTCATGAACATGTAAAAATCTGCTATTATTCTTGCACTAGTTTATCACCTTAATGCTAAGTAACCTTATTAGTGAATGCTTTGACCTAAACGGAACAATGAAAACAACTTTTGTTTATTCAAAAATACATGTTTTATCAAGATCAAAAATAGTTACAACTTTGGAAAAAAAACCCAGCCCAGTTTAAAGCGACCCTTTTATGCCACTTCAAAATTATTGGTTGTAGTTTTTAGTGCACTTTTAATTCCATAACATTTGTGATTTAACATTCAAATAATTCTATTGCTTGAGGATGTTAGATTTCCATATTAATGATGTAAGATATATTTTGTTGTAGTTCGGAGCAGAATTTCGACGGTTTTCTCTGGAGAGATCCAAACCTGGGAAGTTTGAGGAGTTCTATGGATTACTGCAGCATGTGCACAAGATACCAAATGTTGATGTGCTAGTGGGATATACAGACATTCATGGAGACCTGCTGCCCATCAATAATGATGACAATTATCATAAAGCAGTTTCCACGGCCAATCCTCTACTCAGGATTTTCATTCAGAGAAAAGGTAAGTGCACTTAAAGTCTGTGAATCATCTGTTTATCCGGTTATAGTGTGCTGCAGTAAACAGCATGACGTATGGAGGAAAAAACCCTTCAGTCCTATTTCATCATGTTGAATTCCGTAATAATTATGGATCATGAAAGGTATTCACAACTCGCCTCTCTTGCAAGAGCTTCCTCGGGCAACCTATTTGTACTTTTTTTGCTTGTATTTAGTTCAGTTAGTTAAAGTCAAGCTAAGTCTCTAACAAATGTTTCATTCTGGTTTTGTCTCAGAGAATGAAAATAAGCTTGAAACCTCTAGGGTTTTCTGCTCTGCATGTTGGTTGCCTTTCACTTAAAATTCTGATCTTGATCAGACGAGAAGAGAGGCCATTACAGGATGGGAAGGAATCTTGAAAGTCTTATTACATGAAGTATTAAATGTCAGTATAAATTAAAGACTTTGTAATATGCTACTCTTATCACACTTTCCTAATAAAACATTCTGAAGCTTTCAAAATGACAAGCTTATTTCAGTTAGCAAGCCCCAAATGTGAGTGCTGCTCAGTTTGTTGGTTTGCCTTTAAAAATGGCATGCCTTCTAGGCACAAAGTTCTGGTTGTCTTTTTCTAGTGTCTGCTTTTGTTCATGAAGGAAAAAAAAATCAAATTTAAAGTTGTATTTGTTGCTGTCCAGAACATATTCTATATATGGAAATAAAGGAGAACAGAGAAAGCTAGTGATGTCATTTGAAATTGTTTTAATATAGAGAAGTCAACCTGATTTCTGCTCTTTTTGGTTTTCTGCTTACTTGCATACAGGTGTGAGTGTGCGTGCAGTGTGTGTATATATACGAACACATGCATGTGCAGTTCCTATCCTAGTAAGGCAGTCAACTGATCTTTGAATAGCAGACAGCTTCTTGCTTAGCTGTTTTATAAAGATGTGCACTGTTTCTGGTTGTTACTAAGACAGGCTTTTTTTCCTTGGAAAGTACTTGGACATCGGAAGCTTTTATCAACTTTCCCACTCCAAAAAATGAATAAGCTCACAACAGCCTGACACAAAAACAATATTCAAAAGCAGTGTGGCTGCCTGCCAGCTGCTGTGTTGTGGGCGAAATGTGTTTGTTTTGTTTGTATTGAGGATAGTACAGTCAGTAAGGCCTGTTTTCAGTCCTGAACTGCCAAAGGAATGAGCTATTTGCTTTAATAGAAGCTGGAGGTAGAAAAGGTCTATGATTCCATTTAATCTCCTACAGTAGCCATATGACGAGAACAGATAAGCCACTTTGTCAGACTGGGATTATTGAGTTTATATTTTAACACCATATGTTTTTAGATTGTTACTGGTTTTAGGTGTTTAATGCTGACTGTTACTAATGTTACATTTGTAACACCTTATACCTTCATTGAACCTTTAAAGCAAGATGGATTATTTCTTGTTTTTCTGGTGTGAGGAATTGATAGTAGAATTGATACAATGCAGAGAACTAGAAATAAGATTAACCCACTTAAGTTTATCGTGCCAAGAATTTATTAGCAGGAAAAGCTATGTAGAAAGTATCAGTTGTCATCACCTTCCCTTTGAGACTAGACTCTCCTGGCTATATGGCTTTAGGGAATAAAGAACCCAGATCTGAGTTAGCACTTGCAGCACTGTACTTTGTTCTGAATTTATTGTGACCATTTTGATAATTTCTGTTGATTAAATTGAGACTTTGATTGCATTAGCATCTTTGCCGTTATAGAACAGAGGTAGGTTTGATAGAAGATAAGGAAATAACTTGATTCTGTATTTTATTTGTCATAATTTGCCTGTAACTAAAGCTGAATTGCAGAAGTTAGAGATGTCATAATTTGTGCAGCATAATTTGTTTAGGTGTGATTAATCCAGTTGCACATATCTGTATTGGGTGTACCTCTGAAAATCAACCATCTGAACAAAAAGCTGCTATTGATGGGGCAGCTTAGATCTGTGCTGTTTTGGAACTATAAATAATCAGAGACACAAGGTATTTTTCTACCTGCAAGACTTCTTGTGGCTTTTTTTTCTAATGGAACTTCGCTTTTTTTTTTTTGCTTGTATTTCCAGATTTAATAGTTGGGATTTTAGGATCTTGGGCAAAAAGCCACTGTGGGGGGAAAAGAGAAAGTTTTTGCTGTCTTAAAAGACAGGAAATTTTATTATACTGTCTTACCTCTTGAGAAGCTCCATGCAATTTGTGGAAAGCTAATGTAAGATATGAGCAGACTACAATAAAATCTAGGGGAAGTAGTATTAACTTCTTAGTCATTCAAGGAACACCTGAAGGGGTTGAAATGGAGGCTACAAGATGCTTTGCAATGTTATTAATAAGTGACAATTGGACAATGACACTCTGAAATTTCAGAAATTTTATTATGCCAGAATAAACACTCTTTTCTGTTCAATTTTGACTCCTAATTTATGAAAGCTAGGAAGTTTTCTGTCCTAAGCATTTATGTGTCTTGGTTAATGTGGTAAGAAACCTAGAGATCCTGTAATGAAATGAAATCCAATCACATTATTCCCCTTAGACACTTCTAATTGTATTTAACTAAATGACTTTTTAAAATATTTTAAACTGCTCCAGTACTAAATCTAAACCGGAGCTTGATATTACACAAGTCAAGAATGGCCATCAGTTTGCGGGAAACCAGTTGCTTATTGGTATTTCATTCTGCAGTTTAACAGATTAACAGGTACTGTTGACATCTGGAATTTAAAGGTTAAACTGATGTATCGTGATTGAATCCAGATGTACGGGAGTCGCTCTGTCTGTGAGAGAAATCTTTCTGAAGATAAAATGGTGGGGGGGGATAGAGTCTGTACAGGCCCTGAAGGGCAGTTCAATGTGGGGGACTTTGGCTTGTAAATACAAGAATAATAGAGATGATAAGGACATAATGAAATATATCTTTTGTTAAAACTCACTTGCAGGATATCACAATATACAACTCATGCAAGTTCTGTATCTACATGGCTGTATATACTAAAAAGTGGGGGTTTGGTTAATTCATTTATGCCTCTTGAGAGAGACTTTTTCACTGAGGAGCTTCGTTTTGGTGAAAAGTAAAAGGAGTTGGCTTTTTAAACAGCTCTCTGTGGAATACCCTAGCTATTCTGAGTCCTCTTCCGAAAAACGTAGGTTAGTTTCCTAAAACCATGTTTTATTGTAACTTGTGATTCAATAAGAGACAGGATTTGTTGGGGCTTATTTAAAAAATGCTAAATTGCATCTGTATTCAAGTGCGCTAATGATTTGGGGGGGGTTGAAAATTTAATTATTGAGGGGTAACTCTACTTTGCAAATAGATCAGGAAAACATTTTAAATATCTGTATTGAACAATGTTAAATTAAAACCAGATTTGGCATTTATGGGCTTTCATTTTAAATTTCATGTAATAAGTATACACAGATTGGTGCCACCTTGAGCTTGAAACTGCTGGGAGAGAAATCATTCTTGTGCCATGTGGAAGTTCTCCTTAACGCTATCTGTAGTTAACGCCTTGTCCTTTGGCTTTATGCCAAAATATTTTCCGCTGCAGCTTTAAACTGATTAGCTGGGTGCCAGAACAAAGATGCTTTTGTACTCAAGAATATTGCTTTAGAAAATTTGTTTAGCAGTGCAAGAGAGGTTAAACAGAGTCATGCTGCTTGGCTGAGATTTGGAGAGATGAGTTTTTGTCAACTCTTCACTCTTTCTTTTTCCCGTAAATTATGTAACTGTACATCTTAAAGTTTGTGCTAATTTTGAATTTTTAGACTGCTAAGATGAGTTACAATGCAAAACAACTACCCTCTGGTGCTTTATAGTTTCTTAAATATTTTGACATGTGGCTTGCAATTTTGGGATGCTTTTATTTCAACAATGTGTCATGTAATCTAAGTAAGTTTGTTTCTAAAAGCAAAATCACCAGCTCAGTGTTAAGATTTCTGATTGTTTATTTGTCTTCTGAAAGAGACTTTTGAAGTTCATGTGTCTTCCAATATGTGTTTTTCTGATCTTAGATTTTGTTTTAAAAGCACTTTGGAATCTGTTAGTTTACATATAGATACACTTATATGATATTTCTTTCAAAGCCAGTCTTTTTGCAACTGATATTCATGTTTTCCAACTAACTGAAAAATTTGATTTGGACAAAAGTTTTAAGCCTTGTCAGCTGGTAGTTGTGGGAAGGCAGGTTGGGTGATCATTTTTGTGGAGACTCTGTTCTTGTTGGGGAAAGAAGCTGTAAAAAGCCACATGAGTAGTTCTGGATCTAACTGTTTGGTAAAGAGCACAAGCTTACTGTGATCATTTGCAGGACACAGTAACTCTACTTCTTGGATGTAATAAATGTGTATATGTTTGTATATTCAGTATATGCCCAACTTACAATATGGTGTTAAATGCCTAGAAATGTGTCACCACTACAAACCTGGAAGAAGTGAAGCTTCTGAAATGAGGCAAAATGACATGTCTTGCCTGTGCAATGTCTCTCTGGTTCTTGGAATATTTTTTTCTCTGGTTTTGTCAAATTTACCATTGATTGTGCAGCCTTAAAACCAGAGTTCTGAAGTATCAGAAATCTACACTACTTAGATATGCACTGCATAAAAAAGTTTTTGCATAGTTTTTGAGATCACTAAGATGCATATTGGCTGCTGGTGGGGGAAGAGGAAATCCATGGCCTAAAAAGTAACCTTTGCACTCATTAACGTTTTTAATTCAAATGTTAAAGTCACCATTGTCTAGTGTTTGTCTAAAATCTTCACCTATACTATCATTTGTTAGTTTGTGTTTAGCAGTAAAAGACATTTAAAGCAAATCTAGTATCTTAATTGCCCTTTCCAAGTTGTTTTGTAAGCAATTGCACTTCCAAATAAAAGAGGAGCTATTGCAACTCATTGAATTGCAAAAATCCTCCCGATGTAAGGACCAGATGTCTAACTTGAAACTGGTTGGATGGGTTGTCAGTAGAGATAAGGGCAAAACTTCTCACAGTTTTTTCTTTGATCATAAATTTTAAGTAAACTTTAAAAGAATTGGCTCCATGTTGTCTGAAAAATCAGCACGTTAGTTTTCAGCTATGGAGTACAGGATTTTTAATGGCTGATCTTCAGTCAGATATCCCAAATGCTTTTTTTTTTTTCCACAGAGAAAATGGTAAGTTTGCATTTTTGGAGGTGTTTTACACTTCAGACATAGTAACCTATTATATTCTTTATTTTGGGAGGTTGGATTGTTTTTTAACCCACTCTTCAACACAACTCACTTAACACTCTTAGCCTAGAATCTGTTCTTCAGATGCCTATTTCTAAAGCCACCTTCCTTGATGTTGAGATCTAATGTTATTTTATTTTAACCTTAAATTACTTTTTTTTCTCAACCTCTTTTGCTGAAGAACAACAGTAATCCCATGTTTTCAGACTCCCAAGTAAACTAAAAATTATTTCCTGTATTCACAATCATCTGAATTAATGTTCTCAAGCAGAGCTAGTGTAGATTCTTCTGTTTGTTTCTACCTTTCTACTCTTCCGTGTACAATTTTTAGAATTGTAGAACAGCAGAGGTTGGAAGGGGCCTTGAAAGATCATCTGGTCCAACCTTTGGTGGGAAAGGGATCCTAGATGAGATTATGTAGCACCCTGTCCAATTGCATTTTGAAAACATCTAGCGATGGGGACTCCACTGCGTCCCTGTGGAGGTTGTTGACTGATTATTCTCACAGGAGGAAAAAAAAAAAACTTCTATTGAGACGGAACCTCTCCCAGTGCAACTTGTACCCATTGCCCCATCTTCTCCATGTGTCTTTGTCCTGTTAGCAGCCACCCCTTAAGTACTGAAATACTGTGGTGAGGTTCCCTTCAAGCCTTTTCTTCTTCAGCGACAAAAGACTGAACTCCTTCAGTCTTTCCTCGTAGGGCAGGTTCTCCAGCCCTTTGATCATCTTTGTGGCCTTCCTTTGGACCCTCTCTGGTCTGTCTACATCTTTCTTGAATTGGGAGGGCCAGAACTGGACAGAGTACTCCAGCTGTAGCCTGACAAGCAGTGAATAGTGAGTTGATCACCTCTATCTCTGCTAGCAATGCCCCTGCAGATGCAGCCCAAGGATCCAGTTTGCTTCTGGATCACCGAGCCATATCACTGAATCCTCTTCAGCTTCTCCACCAGGACCCCCAGGCCCCTTTCAGCTGGCTGCTCCCCAGCCACACAGATCCCAGCCTGTACTGGGCTCCTTGATTGTCTCGTCCTGGGTGCAGGACTTTGCACTTGGCTTTGTTAAACTTCATACTGTTCTTGCAGGCCCAGTCCTAGACTGAGCTTCATTTTTACCTGCTGAATCACAAGGAGGCAGGGAACCAGATTTTGCAGGGGTTCTCAGTGGGTGAAGTGGGAGAGAGAAGTCCCCAGGGTGCTGCTGATATGCACTTTCTCCCATGAAGTGAGAGCGCTGTGGGGGGTCTGCTAAACTAACACATGTGGAACAACTTGTGTCAGTGCTGTCTTTGTTTATTCAGCAGCTCTTGCAGAACCACCAGTCTGGGTGAAAAGATGGCCAAATCTGAGAAATGTTAGTAAAAGTAAAAATTAACTATGCAAGATGGATATAATATTCTAGGGAGGCATCAGTGTCCTCCCGAAGTAACTGAGATTGCCACAAAAGCGACTCGGGAGTGTAGTATGGCCATGTAGACATAGCTGTCTTCAGAAATAATTCCTGCTTGTGTCAATTGAATTGGTGAACAACTTTATCTGTAAAGTTTAATAGAGCAATGTTCTGTCTTTAGCAAACAGCTTTGCCAGCTGTAAGGTGTATTTTTTTTTAAAACAAAATAAAATTAAGAAATATAAATGAGGCCAACATCAGGACTTTTTTTTAACCCATGTTGATGAACTGTTTTACTACTGTTTTGTACACACAAGGTATGAGTTTGTAATAAATCTCTTTGAGGTTTTGGTGGGCTAATTTAAATTTGTATCTTTTCCTGTTGTCACTTATCTTTCAGAATACTAATTCCAAGGCTGCCTTAATAGACCAGTGATTCTTAAAAAAACTCTTCTTGTTTTCAGCAGCCCTAATGTCTGGGGGAGGGAGGAGTTGTTATTACATGTTAGAATAGTGTTAGACTATTGCTTTGGAACCACTTTCTCTGTTCTATTTTGCTTAAAGCATCTGAAGAGTCCAGATATAACTGGTACATGTCTGTATATCTTCATCTTAGCCTGGAAAAAAAAATCTTCTGACTTACCAACTCTCGCCGTGTCCTTTTTTCATCAGCAATTGACAGCTCTCCTGAAATTTCACACTAGGATAGCATTTCCATAGTTATTTCAATTCACCAGTTGAAATGTATGGCAATTCTTTTGCTTTCTTGGCTGTACCAGTGGCATCTTAATGTGATAATACAAAGAAATCCCAACTTCTCCGAGTCCCAGGGTTACTGCAAACCAGTTCTGCTTGATTTCTTTTTTTTTTTTTTTTTTTATCCACTGCAGAAAAACATTGCAAAAATAGAAGTGTAAACCCAAGGAAACTCGAATCTGAATATGTTTTGATTCATTGTTTTTGGAGATTTTTAGCATATTAAAAAGAGAAATGGAAGCTTCCTTTGGTAAATAGGCATTTCAGGCATCAGAATTACTTCTGCAGAACATATTTTCTTCTCCACTGGAAGTATTTATATGACTTAAAATTCTAAGCTATTTGCATACTTCTGTATCAAATTGTGGCAGTTACAGCATTGCTTGTATGGAACAGTTTTGCTTTGAGTATTTGTGTGCAAGATCTCTTTGTTTCTGCTCCACAGCCATTTTACCTACATTGCATGGGGGCGGGGAAGAGAGTGCAGAATGGAATAAGCTTTCTGGAGTTTGAATCCAGGTCACTTGGCGAGCTTCCAGGAACTAGGCAATAATAGGCACACTGGCTGCTTTCCCTTTTTCATTCTTTCTTTTCCAATGATCTGAAACCTGAGGAGAGAAAACTAACAAGTGGAATTACTCTGAATAAAATTAAAATGTTTCTAGGAATGTATTCACTCTTTCCATTCTAACCTTTCTCTCAAGCAGCTATGGTTCTTTGTGTCTCTACTGCTGCTAACTTGCTTTAATTGTTGTGTGTGCTGTCGTTCCTTTGGTAGTAGGAAACCAAAAGTATTACAAACTTAGAATCTCATAACATTAAAGCTCTTGTTTCGTGTGTAGAGAGAATTGTTTCTACTATAGCAAGCCAGAAACCTTCTAGCTGAGGCGTTTCATTCTGCTAACCTAAAGCACGATAGCAATGCGATATGGACAACATAAAGTGATCTAATCATCAATGTGCTATGTCTTACAGAAGATGCAGACTACAGTGCCTTTGGTACGGATACTATGACAAGGAAGAAAAATGTCTTATCAAATGTGTTACGTCCAGATAATCACAAGAAGAAACCGCACATTGTCATTAGCATGCCACAAGACTTCAGACCAGTGTCTTCAATTATAGACGTAGATATTCTTCCAGAAACCCATCGCAGAGTACGACTTTACAAATACGGAACTGACAAACCCCTTGGATTCTATATACGAGATGGCTCTAGTGTCAGAGTAACACCGCATGGATTAGAGAAAGTTCCAGGGATTTTCATATCTAGACTTGTCCCTGGAGGCCTGGCTCAAAGCACAGGCTTACTGGCTGTCAATGATGAAGTACTGGAGGTGAATGGAATAGAGGTTTCAGGAAAAAGCCTTGATCAGGTTACAGACATGATGATTGCAAACAGCCGTAACCTGATCATTACAGTAAGACCAGCAAACCAGAGAAATAATGTTGTGAGGAACAGTCGGACTTCTGGCAGCTCTGGTCAGTCTACTGAATCTAGCCTTCCAAGTAGCACGCCAAATATTTTAGCAAATTTCTTGCAAGGAGAAGAGGAGAGCGATGAAGAGGACATTATTATAGAAGATAGTGGTGAGCCACAGCAGATTCCAAAAGCCGCACCTACCAGCGAAAGCCTAGAATCGTTGACACAAATTGAACTCCTTCATGAGTCAACGCAAAACGGATTCCTTCCTTCCAGTGAGATGGACTTGAATCATTCAGCAGGCAGCGTTAGCATGGAATATGAAGTACAAGATGCAGAGCATAAGTCATTAGAAGAAGATGGAACTATAATAACGCTATGAAATTACGTTGTGTACTTTGTATTAAGTAAGGATGCCATATATGTTTTAATTTGGCTTACTGTGTAATACATATTATACCTCTCCATCTACCGAGCACTGCAGTTAGATTGAAAGGAGGGAAAAAGGTAAATACAAGAAGTTCAAAATTATGTAAGTTGGCTAACTTCAGTTAATTCTGCACTTCAATGTAAATACTTCACAAAGATGTGGGAGCGAATTGATATATGACTGAAACTGGATGAAGAAAATTTAAATTGAAAATGAAGGATAGCCAAGAGATGGCTGTGAACTTTCTCTTAATGGTACTTTTTTTTTTTTTTTAAATGCAGCATACTACTGGTTCTACAGAAGTAAACTTCCATTATTGTGTGAGGTTGACTACCTAATGTACTGTGGTTTCATGTTCATCTCAAGTGCTGCTTACATGTGATGGAGCTGCTTTAGCTGCTTCATTCCTGTTCCAGGCTGGTGTTTAGCTGGTAGAGCTGTTTGTGTGGCTCTGGGTGAGGAAACTTAAAAATAAGCAGGAGGTGGGGCAGGAAGAGATGTTCTTGGTTGGTCTAGTTGAGCAACAGGGATAGTTGATTGATAGTGGTCAGCAACTGGACAACAGTCAGGGTTTGAAGGTGGGGCCTTCTGAAGTTGACTGTTCCTTTATAAGTGAATGTGCAACCACAGGCTCATTAGTCATGCACCTTTACTTTTTTTAATGGCCAGGTAAGCTTACTTTTAATGACTATGATTTTAAAATTCAAATGTGAAAGTCTTAACACTTAGATATCAAAGACCTGTTCTCATTTTTAGTTTGCAATGTTTAAGGATATCATTTGATTTAGTTGCTAATCCCAGTAAATGTCAAAGAAAAACAGAATGTAAAAATGCTATGGAAACAAAATAACATAATTTATGTTAAAATTGCAGTCCTAGTAGAAGCTGTAAGGATTTCTACTGGGAAAGGTTTGTTGTAGTGGGTCTGATTTATGTAAAAAGTGATGTTCTTCAAATGTAAGCAAGTTAGAACAGCTTGAATTAAACCCCTGGATTAAAAAAAAAAAAAGTTTTAAATCACAATGAGGTTTTAATAGAACTTGTTTGAGCCATGTGTTATTAAATTATTCATTATAATGAACTAAACTGTAAATGCTGATCTTTATGTAACACTGGCTGGGTGTTTTGAATATTACAAAGTTGCTATATGCAAAACAAAATACTGATGACAAGTCCTCATACTGCAAGTGCACAAGTATGCCTGTAATTAGCTGCAAACTTACTAGGAGAATTGCAGGGAGAGACTGCGAGCTTTTTTCCCCTCCCTTTCCCCTTTTAGTATCTCCTGCTTTACCACTTTGGCCCTCAGTTCCCAACCTGACCCTTCTCTGGAAATGTAAGTTTCGGCAGGAAAATAAGATGGGGAGTAACAGGGTTGGGGAGAAAGGTGGGTGGAGCTTCTCGCTAGGGATCCACCAGTCTGTCAGTCTCTAAGAAGGAAATAGGATGCTACCAGTTCTGTACTGTGGGACTGTGCTGACCAGAGCCAGCATCAGGCTCTTGGAAGCATGTTCTACCCTGTGGGGAGATATGATGAGTGGGAAAGGAAACTACCCCATTTCTTTTCCCTCAGTCTATCTTGAGGAAACTTCTACCTCTGGTAACTTTACGAACGAGACTAACTGTACGTTTAATGTTAAGGTACATATAAAAGTCTTCATAGGATATCAGAGGCTAAAACTGTATTTGTTTAATATTTTTGTAATGATGTAAACAAAATCGCTTCAGAAATTATGGCTTTTTAATGTTACTAAACGTAAAACAAATTCATATCTCACGAGCATAATTTATGAGCATATGCTCTCATGAGCATGTTATTTTAATTCATATCTCATGAGCATTAAATTCGTATCGCAAGCCTTCAATACCATGGGAGTTCAAGTCTCTTGGATGGCAAGAAAGGCTGTATTCATGCCCTTTTTGATTTATGGAGAGTTGGCATAACAGACTGGCACTTTGCAAATACAGGTTAGAGTTCTGCTTTGTTGGATTTATTTATGGTTTCTTCAGTATGCATGTGGAGAGGCCCTGGAATCTTTTTCCAACATGAGCAAGAATTTTGAAATGTTTTACTGATGTTTTTTGCTAATAATTATTAAAAATTGACTAACTACATCCACTTAGTATGAAATAAGGAAAAGAAATGTTAATTCTGCAACACGTAGATTTTAAATAGACATGTTTTCTCAGTGCTGCTCTACACTTCCTTTTTTTAAGGAAGATTGTTTACTTTTATTTTTTTTTTCCTGTATCAAAAGACTTTCCTTCCTGTATGAAATCATCAGTGGAGGGTGACTTTCATTTATTATGCTAGTTTGCACTTCTGTGCCTTTTGTTTACTTGAATGTATTGTGAATAATCAAAGGAATAAAGGCACTTGGATGAGAAGAGAGATGAAGCCCACAGATACAGAAAATGAACTGGTAGTGCACTTAATACAGGTGGAATGTTTTCATTCGGTGCAAATACATTATGGGTCTAATGTGGTACATTAGTATTTTGCAGCTTGGCTAATAGCTTTGAGCTATTAACTCACACAGGTGGGTTGAGTCTGAGAATGCTGGTGTTGCAAGGTAACTTCTTGCTTAGGTACAAACCCCCAAGGTTAGTGCTGCCAAACTCTGTTACCTACCCTGTACTTGTAACAGCTGCATGACTAGTTTGACTATATATGCCAGTATTAAGGACTTGTAGAAATTTAACTAGGGTCCTACTCTAAATTGCATGAGAATATATCTCTTGGGACCTTTCTTGCAAAGTGATTAGTCTAAATGTGAGACAATATTCTCTTTAACACATCATATTTTGTTTTACAGAAATTTGGTAACGTAGAAAAACTAAACATTTGGGATTTGATAAAAATATTAAAGAATAAATCTAAAAATGGATTTAAAAGTGTATTTTACAGTTACAATGACAGACTGCACAGCATGTAATTGCTTAATGCTGCAGTTACCAAAAAGTTTCTAAAGTTCTTCCATATCTTACTAATGTATACACTGTTAATTACAAAATATTTTTAAGTTGTTACTTCAGGATGATCAACGGTTGATTATGAGTGGCTAAACTTAATTTTATATATAAATGGTACTGGGGTTCAGTATATGGTTTTTTAAAATATGCTGGTATTGTTAGCCTTTCATTCACTACCTCCTAAATTTTTAACATCTTTGCAGTTTTCTCCTTGGAAGAAAATACTTAAAGGCTTGACTGTTTTATATAGATTTTATCTTTAGCTAAAAAAAGAAAAAATCCAAAAGTGATAGTGAGGATGCTACGCATGATTGACAATATTACGCTGCTATTAATGTAATCTTTGTGTATTAAGTATCCTGTATGTGTAAATTGTATTTTCAGTCCAGATTTTATAAATTAATTTATAAATATCCAAATTATTTCAAAATGGAATGGAAAACTGAAATTCCTTTGACTAGTGTTAAATGTTGTGTACATGCACAGTGGGGGGACAAGTCATTCCTTACTTGCGACTGGGAGATATAAGTGCACCTTAATAGAAAAAAAACAAAAAAGAACAAATTCTTAATAGAATTAAGATGCATTTACTTTGAAGTTCTGCTATGGTACTGGATAAGTCAAGCCTAACTGTGAATCATATGTTTTTTCCACAACTGAATTAAATTTAGGACAATGTTCTCACAAGCTGTCTTTAACATATGTGTATTTTTGTGAATATTATGTATTTTCTAATTAAATTTTACTTGCAATGTGATTTTTACATGAATGAACTTGTTTAAAATGTCAAATATCAGTATTTTTCTTACAACTTTAATGTATAATGTACATTGGTATCTCACTGAATGAAGATTGATTTTACAAAATCAAGCTAGCTGTAGTTGTATATTAGTCTTATATTTTTACAGACTGGAATAATAAATGGATATAGAAATAAAATGTGTTTTTTTTCTCAATTACTTTGTCAGATAAGTAAAAAAGAGGAAGAGTGTATGCTCTTATTCTCCAGTTTGAAAGTAGGTGGGCTTTGGGTTTTACTCTCTTGGGCAGCAAGTGGGCTGGGTTTTCATAGCAGTCTCAAATCTTTGCTTCCTCTGCTCCCTCCTCTGGGGCAAATCTCTGTGCATGGAAAGTACACGAGGGTTCAAAACATTTGTCCTTCAGTCCTGTTGACTAACCTGTGATGTGCTTATTCCTACAGCAGCTGCAAATAATGAATCTTGTATTGTATCGCTTGCCTGAGGACTGCTCATAGTGCAGTTTAGGTCGTGAGACCTGGGAAATGGTCCCTCATCCTCTGTCACCTTTGTTACATGCTGCTGGTGATGTGGAGGTTTTCATTGTTACTGTAAGTATTTGGTATAACTGTCTGCATTGAAGTTTTAACTTGAACCCATTCCACTTGCAAGTGTTTTCTCCCATATCTAATGCCTTGGCAGCCCTTATAAACATTTACCTAGTGACAAAAGGCTGGAGTTTTAGCCCTTTGTATAGGGCTTTTGTGACTGCTGGTCTCGAGGCCAATCTTATGACTTCTGTTCTGTACCTTCCTTCATATATGCGTGACTAGTTTCATTTGTATGGTTCAGTGCTTTTCATACTTGCCTGTGTAGCTATGGGAAGGTGACAAAAAGACTTCAGAGCAGCACTACAGTGTTTTGGTGTTGATATGCAGCTGAAAGGACCCAGTCTACTTCATCTGTGCACTCGAGTCTGAATGTCTTGTAGCTGGAAGAATTTTCTTTACTTTGCAAAGAACCTGATGGCTCACCCCTTTCCTCAAGGAATGCTGAAATTGCTACGGTATTCTTGAAATGATATGAGCTTTAAAAATTCATCCTGCCTGTATTAAAATTCAGGTACAGTATATTTCTAACTTCAGAACTTCTACCCAAATGCATGAAGCTCTCAGTAACTTGGAAATCTCTCCCAGTTCCAGTTGGTTTTCGAGCGTGTCAGTTGTCAGAGCAAGAAACTTTATAGTATTGCAGCTGAGAATTTTGAAGTATCAAATATTTTGAATAAACTAGATATGAAAAAAATGAGGAGCAAAATCTGAAGGGTTGCAGACAGACTGCAAGGTTAGACAATAAAATGGCAAACAATTCAGTGTAGGGGAAAAATCTGTCTTAATTTTGCCCATGTAGTGATGAATGCCAAGCTGACTTGCCTCAGGAGCCCATCCTGGGCTACGATAGATCAGTGAATACATCAGCCTCACACTCGCTGGCATGAAAAACCAAACTGTGTTAGGAAAGGAATGAAGGACAAAACTGGCAACTAAATGTTACTGTATAAAACTATGGTTCAACAATGCTTTTAATGGTGTGGGGTTTTAATTGCTTGTTTTCAAAAAGGATACCAAACTGGGAAAAAAAAGTTATGTCATCTGCATTGTAGGATGTTTTTAGTATGACAAAACCGAGGACTGCTCAGCCTGAAAAAGATTGTAAAAAGCAATAAAGCTGTGCATAAGAAGTTTTGTATGGGGAAATTAAATATCAACAGATTGAAAAAGTACAATGGAATATAATTTCCACTTACTAGCTTTGAGTTACTTGAGTCATAGTGAATTTTATCTCCCTAAATCCTTTTTAAGGAGGTAAAAAATATATTAAATCTAGAGGACGCTATTTCATGTAAGGTGTACTTCCACAGAATTAGTCTGGTGTTTACCCAAACTCTTTGCGAATGCATCTCCTCCAGTGTCCCTTGGCTTGGGAGTGACTTTGAGGGGGGGAGAACTGCCTCTGGGCAGGAGGGGCACTTCCAGCAAGAGTACAGGCTATTTTCCTGCACCATTAGTATCCATTAGTGTCTCTGTGCCTTCCAGCAAGCTTCTGTGTCTAAGAAAACTTCTCCTGAGTAAAACCCACTAAGAATCAAGGGGGTGGGTTATTGCCGGAGCAAAGACTGAGGAAGGTATCCTCAGGAATGCATGTATCTATGAGGATGAAGTAGGCCTAAAGGGGTGCCTTAGGACAAGAACTCAGAGCAGACTAATGCTATATTGGCCTGGGCTGAATGTGCAGTGGGGGCACAGGACAGAAGCTAATCTGGGACAATTTAAGGGAATGAGGCTAAAATGCATACTCATGCAAGTCAGCAACGATATTTCTGCAAATGACTGTAATCCCTACTGGTAGTTTACCTAAACCAAGAAACTAACTGTAAAGGGAGACTGTAACTTTCCTGCTGCTGCCTCCTTGAGGAAGGAATGCAACTGTTAAATACCATGCAATAACACGACAGTCCTTTAAATGCCAATAGTACTTAACTTTCCTCAAGGTGATGAGCTCTTAGCAAGGTGTTAGAACTTCAGTTATGTTATGAAATTGAAAACTCACGTATGGTTGCAGATAGACTTTCTGGGATTTTTCTTAAGTAATCAATTGAAAAATCCTTCTCTCCTTAGTATAACAGGAAAAAGATTTAGCCTAGTGCTAAATACCCCTTTGAAGTATTCTTGTTATCTTAAAACTAGCTGTGGCATTCCAGTTTCAGACCTGCCTGAAGTACTTCTGATGAACGTGTGTTCCTTGCAATACAAGTATCAATACCCAGATACGATTATGTAGTAGTTGCATGTGGGAATGCTAGAGAGGAATAATCAGCTTCAAGGTAGCTTCATAAATGGTTTCTAATACTAGCATGAGGAAAAATGTGCTGGACGGTAACAGTATTGTTCTTGGATGCTGTAGAAGTATGCAAGAAATAGTACAGCTGGTTCTTGGAGAGGCGCAACTGTAGCCAAAATTTAAGAATTCAGGCTCCTTGTGCAGCTATGATGGATCACTTGTGTACTTTCCCTCTCAAATAGGAGACAAATTTGTCTCTGAGGACTTAATGTAGTATGCTTGATTTTAAAAGTGCTTTAGAAATATGAAGCACAAGGCGATTTGAAGAAGTGCTGTGCTGTTTAACCAGCATTTCTTTTTACAGCAATTGAGAAGCGTTGCTAATAAGATATCATTTCCCATCCTTCCAACTAACATTCCTTTCTACTTGAACTACCATTTTACTACCTGACAGCATATGGAAATACCTTGCATGTTATCAGCATGAAAGACTTATACTGGGCACTGTGATGTTACGTTTAAGAAAGTATACAAGAACATATTTATTGCCCCCACATTTGCTTTCCACAGGAGAACATGGTTCTTCTGCTCTGTGGTGCAATGACTTCTTCAGAAAGGTTCCTTTTGAGCACATGATAGTACCTAGTTACTGATATGGCGCTTTTTTTTTTGTAGTCACAGATGCATTGGCAATGCTCGGAAACAAGGAACGGCGTTTGAGGGACAGATGAGAATAGGAGATGATGTGAAAGGAGCTAGAGAAGGTAGGGATGTCAACTGGTGCAGGGGTTCATGCCTGTATAAAAATAATTTTATTGGTATGATTACAACAGAGCTGATGTGTATCATAGTCTGGCATGTCTAAATAGGTTCTGAAAATAAGTAGCCTAGTTATTCCCAGCTGCAAGACAAAATGAAGATAAGAGTAAAAAGCTGGAAGCAAATAGGAGAGATGCTAACGAAGGAGGTAAGAGTCCCAGCATATTGCAGAAAGGAACAGTTAATTTTGCAATAGCCAAAAGTTTATTATGTTTAGCTGTATAAGCTGGTCAAGTAAAAGATCCTATCGCAACCTGCAAGCCCTGCCTCTCTCTTTAGACCCTCAAGAGCTGTAACAATAACATCTAGGCATGAAGTGGGTATTCCTGGTGTGAGGAATACTTCCTGTTGAGTTCCTACAAGGCCTTTCTTTTTTTTTTTTTTCTTTTGCTGCTTTGCGATTCTGGATATTGCGGGGGGGGAGAGAGGAAGGAGGGTTCTCACCTTTTGTTGAGGATGCAAGGAATTTGGGATTCTTAAAATGCTCGGGAGAAAGTATTGAATATAGAAACAGATTTCTCTGACTTTCTGAATGCTACAGAAGGTTACATAAAATGCTTGGACTTGTAATTCAGAAATTGTAAATCCTAATAGCTTAAATCCCCTAATAACCTTGTTATTAAGTCTGCCCTTTATACTCTTTCTATCCTGTGCTCTAAAATGAGAAAAGTAAATATATTTTGCAAACTCAAGAATAAATGAGCTAGTACTTAATGCAAAAAAAAAAAAAACCAAACACCTGCTTGCAAAAGAAAGTTTGTGTGTTTTATTAAACATTGAAATACTATTAACTGTCTTTCAGAAATACTTCAGGTGGTTAGTAACTGGATCTGTATAATGTGGAAAAATTGTATGTTTTTTTTGAGTCATCCTGCAAAGTTAGTATAGAAAAAATGAAGGAATTTAACGTGGCTTTCCTGGATAAACTATTAGGATAGTGAGGATAGAAGGGTTATCCCAGCCTCAGAGCTGAGAAGCAGAGGTCACAAAGCCATTTGGTCACAGGAACAGCAATACAATGCATTATCTGTTCTTCATAGCACTGTTTTCTCGAGAGGTTTCGTCTACAGTAAATAATTGATGCCAGTGCTAAAGCTCACATGGATGGCATAGTCTATATGAAATAATCAGGAGGAATCTAGATTTGTTGTTATACTTTTAAAGCACCTAAAGCACTCCCTCTGGCTCCTTGTGTCTCTTCTAAACATAACCCCTTCACGCTCTTCCTCCTATCACAGATAGCTTAGTTTTGTAACAGTTAATCTGTGATATACAACAAATCAGTAATATTTCATTCTGATCTGTTAAAACTTCAGTGAGATATGGAAAGTGTATTTGGGAAGCTTTATCTGGTGCATCTTTCCCTGATAGAAGCACTTATTTCAAAGATGCAGAATACAAACGCTTGGGGTCCACAGCATAAATGGTACCTGAGTGGCTGAGCAGAGAACAGTTAACTCTAATCCATGGCAAGGATAACAGTTAACAATTAACTCAAATCCTTGGCAAGCCGGCTGCCCAGACCCGGAGAGCTTCAATTGAAACAAGAAATAAAGTGCCCAGAGGTGCAATGTGTCTCTTCTTTATGTGGTGCTGGTCAGTGGCAGATCAGGTTTTGCAAATAGCTTACCATTTTTTAGAGAAGAGGTTTTTAGTCACCACAGATGTAGCAGAAAAAGGGTTTGTCTGGTGCTACTGTTGGGGTGACAGACTACATTCAGGTCGCCCTGTCTGTCCCTACTCTTGAGACAAGGTTTGGGGAAACACTGTAACCCATTAGCTCTTTCTTCTTGTTGCTTCAAGCACCCCTGCAAGCCTGGCTGCTTTGATCTTCTCAGCAAACCACAGACTATAAATTTGACACTTTCTTATGAATGCTAAGCTGAACTTAAATTTCTCCTGTTATTCAGCAATAATTTGGTTTTACCCGAAGCCGAGAAAAGCTTTGGATGACAGTGCAGGCCTGTTGTGGCCTCCTTCTCTGCAAACACTCAAAAGTAGTTTTATATAGTATAAAATTCTAAATTTAGATAATGTCTCCGACTGATTAGTTGGAAATACTGCATATTGCTTTATGTTCCTGGTTCTACAGAGACCACTTGACCCTAGTGAGAGTCTTTAGTACAAGATGTGGGCCAAACTTCTTTGGAGGGCAGGCTGCTTCTGACCTCTTCCAACTGAGAATAACACTGTTCTTGAGAAGAAACACGCTGTTATTGAGAAATCCTCCCCCTCCTCTGTCTACCAGCCCTTGACTGATCATTAGTTATCAAGTAGGTTCTGTTTCCTGCTTCAAGGAGGAAGAACAACGGACAAGCCGAGAACAGATGGTTATTTTTGTCTCAACTCTAACTGCTGTCTTCATCATCTGTCCTTTTCTAAAATGTCACTTTGGTTTAAGAGTGTGTTTTAAAGGAGCCTAATGCAAGGAAGAGCATCTTCTGTAGTGAAGCAGCATCCAAGAAGAGTCTCTTAACTGCAGGCTTCCCCAAGGAGTCTCACAGCTCCATCCTCAGGAAGAAGGACAGGTTTTTTTTGTAATTTAGGCACTGTGTCACAAATTGCGCTCTGCCTCATATAAAATTGAATGTCTCCAACCTCAAGTCGTTTAAATTCTCAACTTGCAAACAAGGCATAGAGAAATTCTGAGCACCTTAAAGCTGCGTTTTCAGCGGCAAAGATAGACATTGGGTTTAGTGCAACTGATCATTTAATCTGCTACAGGCTGCACTGCAGGCAAAATAATAGCAAAATGCTATTAGAAAAAACTTGATTTTAAGAGTGGTAAATGGGGGGGGGGAAGCTTTGTGCTGGTGGGGTGGCTTTGCTCGGCGCTGCTTTGAATCACTTTTCCGCGGGTGAGGTGCTGTGACTTTAAACGAGGATTCTCGTGACTTTTAAATGAGAGTAAGCCTCGGGCCCTTGTCTCTTTGAAGAGACCCTCGCGGCTGGAGGAAGAGAGGGGCTGACGCCGCACAGGGACGCGGGTGACAGCCCCGCAGCCCGCTCCGCTGTCGCTAGGTGGCGGGCGGGGAGCGCGGAGGCGGCGCGGCCGCGGCGGGCCCGGGCGAGGGGAGGAGCGGCAGCCGGGGGCGGAGCGGCGGCGCCTGCCGTCGGCTCAGCCGGGGACCGGCGAACTGCCGCCGAGGTGATGCTGCGGCCGGAGGAGCCGCCGGAGCCCCGGGCGGGGGCGGCGGTGAGGAGAGCGGGGCTGGGCGCCTGGCCCCGCCGCCCGGGGAGGAGGTGGGCGCCGAGCGGGGGCTGCCCTGGCCCGGGGGCGGTCCGTCAGCCGGGCAGCGAGGGGCGGGCTGTAGCGGCCCGAGGGGACTGTCGAGGCGGGGGTGGCCGGCGGGTTCGCGTCGACCCCACGTCGGGCCGGGGGGTCCCTGAGGGAAGGGGGCGGCTCAGCCCCCAGGCTGGGCACGGCCGCCGTGGGGGCGGTAACCGAGGTGCCGGGGCCCGCTTTCCCGGCCGGTGCATCGGCAGCCCGCGGGCTCTCCCTGCTCGGGAGCAGCGGGGGCTCCTTCTCCTCGGCGGGGGTGTGCCTGGAGCTCCCCTCCTGCCCGGCTCCGGCCGGCCCGCTGCTCCCAAGGCTCGTCTGGGTTTGGGGAACAGCGGAGTGTTTGCGTTCCCTCTGGGTGGGGAGGGCCCAGTCTTCGGGTCTCCGGTGTCTGGGATGCGGTGTTGGATAAAGTTGAGCTACTGCTGAGCTCCTGAGTAGCTGAATAAGTGTTTCCGTGTTTGTTTTTTTGTTTGTTTGTTTGTTTTAAATGACGATGGCTGTGGCCGCTACTTTTTTATTTGTTCTGGTGGAAACCAAGTGTGCTGGTACCAGTAAGGTCAGGCTCAGAGCAATGGTGTGGGAGTGGGTGATCCCACTCTGGACTAGTGGGAGGTGTCCCTGCCCATGGCGGGGCAGTGGAACTAGATGATCTTTAAGGTCCCTCCCAACCCAAACCATTCTGTGGTTAACTGGAACGATGCTTAGCTGGAGGATCTTAGGTGCGGTTAGTTACCGAGTCCAGCTGTTTAGCTCAATCAGGATGGTGACAGTGGTGATCTTGCATAGCACTGTCACCATCCTGGTAATGGATAGGGTACACTTTAGATCCCTGAAGACAAAGAAGGAGGTGTTGAAGTTGCACTTTGTAGGCAAAGACAGTCCCCCACGCACCCCCAGAAAAGAGAGGAAGGTTACAAAAACAGAAGTAGAGAGCCCTTGGGAGCATCCCCCTTTCTGACCTGTAGGTAGCTCCTACCCCACTTGAGCCTGGTGGTGATGTGAAGTGAATAACATTTTCTTTGGGCAGATTATTTAAATCTTGTTCAGTTTTACTATTCAGAGAATTTTTTTTCCTATGCCTCTCCTTTGACTTCGTCACTCCATCAATTTTATCTCTCCATATGTGGTTATCTATGATTTGCAATAAGACAGACCACTTAAAGATGCCAAGATTTGGATGTGTGTGTTTTATTTTTCTGTTCAGCATTTTGAAGGAGATGATATAATGCTTAGTCCGTGATACCCACGTAATTTTCATGTGGTTAAACCACTGACAGTTTCTGTCTTAGTTCTGGATTAAGATCTACTTTATTAGTCATCTGCACATCTATAGTGGGCCAGAAACAAGTATTGTTAATGCTATTAACAATTACAAAAATGATTTTTCAACCTGGATTCTATTGGTTTTATTAAGTGCCACTCAAACTGGTGTTAAATAAGAAATCAAGAAGACCTGCCAATTAATAAAACAAGTTTCATGCATAGTCCTGTATGGCAGACTCTGTATTTTTGTACCGGAGTGCCAAGCCTGTCAGTTCTTACAAGGAACACAGAAACAACTTGTGTTCTTTGCTACTTGCAAGTCATTCTGTTTCCTGCAGGCATCGTCAGCTGAAATTAAACACTTGTTTTAATACTGATCTCTCTTGATTCTTGCACATATTGGTGGCTTGCTCAAAGCAGGGATATAATTTAGGTATTTTTCTACTTAGGGATTAATCATAGCTTTTGTGGAATGTTCTTAAGTGTCTCTTCGTGTGGGCTTTGCCTCGCTAGCTCAGCTCTGTCACATACCCCAGTGCTGTAGAAATCAGAATGAGGGCTTTCAGTTCCTTTTCACAAAGAGTTGCCTTAGTTTTGCATTTTTAAAATTTTGTAATTAGCAATAACAATTTCCTCTAACACCTAACTCCTCATTTTGATTATGATTTTTAATTTTGTGTAGCAGTTGTAGCAAATGAGACTATGACAATGCAATGATGAATGCAAACTAACATCTTCCAGTAGAATATTTTGCTAAGTGAAAGCTTTCAAGCACATGCTGCATGATGTATTATTCTGCCTGATTTGAAAGTATCATGCAAATAGCCACAAAAGGCTTTAGTTTTACTATTGAAATACACTTGCCATTCTGCTCTTTGTTTCCCCTTGTGCACTGATTTTTTTCCCCTTTGTAGGTTTTTTTTTTTTCAGTATTCTGAAGCTGGCATAGGAGGACATCGTACCGAAGAACCTGTTAATTTTCAGCAATATTGAAATGTTCCTGCTGGAGTCTCTAACATTATAAAAAGCTGTGTGGTTTTCTAATTTGGTTATTTTTGGATATTTGGCTATTACCTCTTCATCTCAATGACATGCTGGGAGAGCACTTCACGTTTCAACAAAGGCAGCTTAACTTTTCGAGGAGGCTTTTTGGAAAACTTTGTAGAAGAGATTTAGTGCTGAATTTTCTTTTTTCGTGTTCCTTAATGAAGTGTGATAGGTTAGAACACTATAGTCATATCTGAAGAGTTGATGATATAAAATATTTGACCCAAATCTTTTTATCAAGGAGTGAATTTGGTATTTAAAAAAACAAAAACAAAAACACAAACAAACAAACAAACCAAAACAAACAAAAAAAAAACCCAGAACTTGGGAAAAGCAGGTAAATTGTTATCAGGTTGAATGGGAGCATAATGCTGAGGCAAAATGAAAGAAGGGAGTTACAAAAGCTTATCTTATCTTGGGCTTGGAGTAAAGAGGGAGGAGATTGCTGTTGAGAAACAAAGACATTTAAAGGGAAGTACTGAGAAAGGGATATTACTGTGGGTACAGTATATAGTACACAAAAGAAAGTCTGAAAGGACAGCTAATCTCAAAGCTCTAGACTGCATATTTTCCCCCTAAGTTACAAAATGAAGTCACGGTTTTAATTTTATTTTGTTTTGTTTTCTTTCCATAAATTAACAGGAGAATCAACAGTGGATATATGGGAACATTAAAATGCCATCTGGAAGTGGTGCTGTTGTGCCTTGGGCTAAGGTTTCATGATAAGTTAACACTGCTATTGAAAGATCTGACCTGTCTCTTCCCCTCACTACCTGTGTTCTTTGTCAGTGCCAGCCTCAGCATGGCTGTGTCCTGACTTGAAGATCAGAAGAACTGATCTGAGATAAAATGATACGGCAAAGAAATTAACGGTTAGTTTTCAACCCAGTACATTTTCCTGATTCATTCTTAATGATAAATATACAGTGAGTTCTATAATCACCTGGAAGGAGCTTGTATGGTCTGTTTAGTAAGTAATTACAGATGATGGTAAATATGTTGTTGATGCTGCAGTTTGCAACAGGCCCCTCAACCATTTCTGAGGGTGTCTTAAATACATCGGGCCTTTAGAATGCTGTTTTTCTCTTTCGCAGTTCATATGGAACTGCAGAGTCTTTGCAGCTGAGTCCTTTTTAAATATAGCATTTTAGCTTTTTTATGCCTAGTGTGCTTTTATAGTAGCACGCCTTGAAGAAACTGTGTTAAGTGGTTTGTTTGTGTCTATTTTCTATTGTTTCTTACTATTGTTGTCTTCTGTTACATTTCAGGCGATGTAACGCTTCTTAGGGTAAAGATGAACTGTGAATCTGTTTTGAATTAACTTATTCGCAGTGGTGTCAATAAACTTTGCTTCTGTTCTCTAACACATGCTACTCCAATGTTTGGCTCTTTATGAATGTTATGAATGCAAGATGCTCGTGGTGGCTATGAGAAGGGCTAGTAATGTCAGCCGGGTACCTGCCCACAGCAGGTCTGCGAGGTCAGAGCAGGACAGTAACCTAGACAGCTCACACAGCTCCTTTAAGTGGATGTTTCTTTAATTCATCATCTGTCCAATCAGTGAAATTTACACCTGCTTTACAGTCATGCACTTAATGATTGCTATCATTAAACAGCCTTTTCAAAGCTGTAAGTTTGCTATCAGTTTTGGACTGTCTCTTCAAGCCAACTGTACTAGTCCTGAAGATGTGGCTGCGTTAGTGGCTTCAGGCCCGTGAAGCTGACTGTGCACAGACGTGCCAAGAAATGTCAGGAGTTTGATGGAATTGTTCTGTGGGCCATCAGATGCTTGCACCTCCCACTGAGACTGCTCTGGTGTAAAATACACAGAACAGAAGAGATAGCAATTACGTTTCTTTGCCTTATGAAGTCTTCAAGAAATCAGACTCTCGGACTCAATGCTTACAGTTTTTCACAAATTAAATGTATTATAGTAACATGAAATCACTGGGAACTCTTTCTTCTTTGAAAATAATGTATTTTTCTGTTTTTTAGCAGTGGTTTTTCCAGAGTTAGCCAATGTGCAGTGGGGACAAAGAGCACTCTCTCTTTCTGAGGAGAAATTAGATATGGAAATTCTGTTCCTTTATTTAAGCGTGCAAAAGAGCAGCAGAAGGAAAACAGCTTTTCCACACAAATCTCTACCTCAGATAGATATGGAACAGATTGTTAGGGGATGTAAACTTGTGTTAGCACCACTGAAATCCATGCATTGATTTACAGCATCTATGGATCCTTCCCATTAAACCTGTGGAGTATAATGTGTCTTGAGGTTTCTTCTGTCCAGATGTGTAAACAAAAAAGAGGCGGTGAAACTTTTGTGGCTGGGTTTTAAATCTCGTGTCAGTGAATATAAAGTGATAGTTTATGCCACCATGAAGACTTCACACAGAGTTTGTGAGATGCAAACATCTCAGGAAATAACCTTAATCAGCTGACAGGTGTGGTCACTAAGCTGATGACAATGCCAGCTGCTAACGATTTCTGAGACAATAGATACCAGCCTTAGCTCAACCCTGCTCTAACATAGTTGCAGAGCTTTCAGGCTGAGTTGGGTCACATTCCTGTTAGTCAGAACATGGCCTGAGCTCATATCTGTGTTCTAATGAGGAGCTATTTATCCTCAGACCACATTATGTCCTAAGTATGCACATATGTGTTTGCCTTTGTGAAAACAGACATTATTTCTTCCATGTGCTTAAGATCTTTTTTTATTGTTCTTCCTTTCCTCTTTGGGACAGCATAATTTGTCCTTTCTAGTTTTTGAATCATTGTCTTCCCCAGCTTGCATAATTGCAGACCCAGAGTAGCACACTCACTTAACATAGTGGGTTTGGTCTCCTGGGTTCATCTCCTTGGATGACTTATAGGAACCTTTTCACTACACCCTTTCTAGAGTGAAGTGTGTACTTTGTTGCCCCGCTAGTAACTTGTGTTTCTTTGTTCTTCCTCTGCTTCTCTGTCAAAAGGCTTTTGCCTTCCCTATTGCCCTCTTTAGTGTTGGTGCATCAGCTACCTGCAGGAATACCTTCACACTTGAAATCGTTCCCTCAAATCTGTTCTATTGCAGGAGTTGGCTGCGGATAGGTCTCCAGAGGCATAACACCACCTTATTTGAGCTGAAAAGTTAACCCAGGCTCTGCAGAGAATGATGTTTTCTCCAATTATGTGGAACAGGTTTTATAAAGTAAAAGAGGAGCCGCATGGCAGTGACCATCTTCAGTCCATGTGAAGCACAACCTTTGGAGTGAACTTAGGCGTGTGCTGCTCCTAACGTTTGCTTCAGTCTAAATCAAGAGTCTAGTTTTTTTCATTCTACCCCTTGGCCACAAAGGGCATTTGGCTTCCTACCTGTTCTTCTTCCAGCACCCTTTCTTCTGTTTAATGCCTTTATATGATCACAACTCCCTTTGCCATGTTACTCCAGACAAGAATGATTGTACCTGTTTTGGGAGGTCCTTGGGCACTATTAAGAATGGCAAAAGAAACCCCTGGAGTTAGCCTGACTGTTGGATTGATAACTACAATTTGAATTTCAGAGGTGACTCAGGTTTTCTTAATTTTATTACTGAGTGAAAGGTTAATAAACTTTATTTAGGAACAAGATCATTCCTTACCGCCCAGATGAAAAATGATAGAGGTCTGCTAAGGCAACCCTTGCTCTTTTTCTGCTTTTACGATGAACATGTAAGAGAAGTAGACCCAACAAATGGGACAACTTTCCTTTGGTTGGCTTTTATTTCTTTTAAATAAAAGTTTTCATCAGGTTAATTATTTTAATTTTGGAGAATATGAGATGTGATTAGAAGAATAGATTCAGGGTTTAAAAAAATTATATTACAGTGCAAATGCAGGATTTGGGGTGGCCTTTTAATTTTGCTGATTTCCATCTTCTGTATTTGAACTCTGATTATTCCATTTGTTTTTAAAAATAGGCTCAGAATAGAAGGTTTGTTCTCCTTGCAGTTGCAATTCTTCACTGGCATTTTGTGAACAGCAGTCTTTCAGTCTAAACTTCAGTTAAGAGCGTAACTCTGTCACCTCCTGTCCCCTGCGGAGGTGGGATCCGGGGCTCTTGGCTCCAGGCAAACACTTTTGTAGCCGTTGAGTTTTTCTGGTGTTCTGAATGCGGGCTCCTTCCTGAAATGGGAAAAACACATCAGCGGCTGCCCAAAACTGCCCCTCTGAGCAGCTCTTGGTTCTCCTTCATAGGTTCTCTCTGCTTCAGAATAGTCAGAGTGGTTTGGGTTTTTCTTTTTTTTTTTTCTTTTAGATATTTGCTCATGGGTTGGGTTTTGGTGGGGTTTAACCATTTTTCCGTCAGTGAATAATGTGGGCTGTAACGTCTATAAATCCCGCTTCATGGGTATCACCCAAGTGCAAGTGTTAGAATGAACTTTCCCGCTTCAAAACGGGAGGGAGAAGCTCGGGGAAGAACTTTTGCTGAAACGCACGTTTCTGTTACAGGTTTAGAAGCCCGTGGGCAGGAATGTCCCTGTGAGATCCGGGCGGTGGGATCTGGGTGGAGGCTGATGCTGTGGAGGCCCTTCATGGCTGTGGGGCACCTCCTGGTGCGGGGTGACACAGGCCTCCCGGAGCTGATAAATTTTACCTTCCTCTCTATAATGAGCGGGGGGAAGGGCGCCCGGGCCTGGCCTTGCCCTCTGTGACTGTTTTTTCTCCCCCCAGGTGACAGTTGCTGGAGAGGCGGCCGGAGGAGCCCTGCGGGACAGCGGCCGCGATGGCGGGAAGGCCGTGAGGGGCAGGGCGCGCGGGGCGCCGCCATCTTGGCGGCGCGGGGAGGGCGGTGGCGCTGCGCGCGCAGCGGGGCGCCGCGCCCGCCAGGGGGCGCGAGGGCGCGCGCGGGGCGGGAGAGCTCCGCGTCCCCTCAGCGTCCCCGCCGCCTCCCTCTGCCCTCCGCCCCCCGTCGGACGGCGACCTGCCCGCCCAGCTCTCACGGCGGCGAGACACCGGAGGTGGATTTCAACGGTGAATTGTAGAATAATCCAATAATCCCTGCTTTCCCCCTGGTCCTTCCCGTTCCCGTAGTTGCGTTATGAAACATTCCCCAGAGACCGCTCCGGCGCTGGGTGGCTTTGAGACAGTGGCACCAGGGTGGCTGGTGTGTTGTTACAGCGACATTTACGGCCACCAGCTTCGAATTGAGGCCGTCGGTGCTGGATGCTGCGCAGGTGCGACCATCTAGTTGTGTCTGCAGCCGGTGGGCCGTCAGGATATGAGAGATCTGGGTACGGGTGGAATAACTGAGTGGGGAGCACTAATTAACGACGGGGTTGCCACTGACGCGCTCTGCAACGTTCATAACACGCCAATTATCTTTGGCTATTGTCGGTGGTTAATTGTTTGGGGTAAGCGGTTTAGCGCCAGAGGTGTGTGTCACCGTGCAGCCTCCCCCGGGCTGGCCGCAGGAAGGGGTGCTGGCTGGAGGCCGTGTGGGTTACGGTGTTCACGTAAAAATAATGAATGTGGGTTTTGCAGCCAACTTTTCTTTCCTTCCTTAGGCTAAAAAAAAAAAAAAATAAAAAATGTAAAAATAGGTAGAGGAACTGGTACTGCATTGTAACCCTTCACAAGCGTTACATTGGGTCAGATAGCACAGACCAAGTGTACCTAGAGGGACTTCCTCTTGTAATCACCACTGCGCAGACCATCTCCCTGTTAGTACTTACCACAACAGTTTTCTTCTGTCTTCAGGCATCTTGTATGATGTGCGTGTCATCGGCAACTACAATGGTTGCTAATTGTGCTGAATGCACTTCTAATGGCAAGAAGCCACCAGCCTAAGGGACTGCCCTAAACCACCTCCTTAGGGACTTGTTGCCTGTGAGCTATTTTGTTGGGTGATTCTTAGGAATTGCGTAGATAAATGGAGAGGGACAGGATAAAGTGCAGCAGATAAGAAAATTCTGCAGCCGGTGTTTTCTTAGGCAGTTGAAAAGCAATTTTCTGACTTTATTCTTATCAGCTTTATTGCAAACAAACGACATTGGTGGGCTGGCCTTTCTGCACGTTGTCTTCTGTTCACAGAACAAATGCCAGTGTTGCCTTCTAAGCATCTTTTCACTTCTCTGTCCATGTGTCCCAGTGTTGTTTGGAGAAATGTTGTGGTTGCTCTCAAGGACAGAACTCTTAAGTCATAGGTGGAACCTGAATGATCTGGTGTGGTCTGCAAGGACCCACTGAAAACTCAAATTGACATGTTTGACACAGTTTATGGAAAATACCGTCAGGTAACTAACGATTATTATTATTATTATTTGGTTATGGGACAGATCTTTCTTGCACCTTGGATGTGCGTTCTGCTCAAGAGAAGCGAGGCCACCATCCTTGTAGTTGGCATATCAGTCAGTGGTATAGCCAGTTGTCAATCCACTTTTTGACTTCTGTCAGAGGTTTCTGGTTTTGTCATTGGCATGTCTTGCTTATGGAAAGGAGACATCATTGCTTCCAGAAGGAAGTGACATAGAGTGGAAAGAAACAAAAGCCTGGTTCAGCAAAGTCTCACGTGATTAGTAGAGGACTGAAAAGGAGAAATAGCTGCCTTGTGAGAATGGTTCAGTATTAGTGGCCATTTAAGCAGTTCTTTTTCCATTCAGCTTTTGACAAAAATAGCTGTAAAGGAGCATGGGAGCCTCAGAGAACACCCGTCTATTTTTTGATACATCTTGGCTTACATTTGTCAGCTTTAGATTCTCTAGTATGGCACGTTTAGTCTGTGCAAAATGTAGAATACAAGAGATTGGTTTCTTGGGCCAAAAAATCCTTTGAGTTCATTCCTGAAAGGTGGTGATTGCTTCAGTGATACGACATCAGCTGCTCAAAGCAAGTGGTTTGAATCAATAGCTCTTCACTGCTGATGGTATTCTCTCTGATTTACTATTAAGTTCATTCACTCAGTTCTTCTGTTTGGGAGCTTACGCTAAGATTTTGTGTGTATCTTATGCTTTTTCCCGTCAGTAAGGCATGCACCGTACATTCTTGGCTCCAAAATGGGAAAGATGGTTGGCTTGTTCAGAGGGGTCCAGTGAGCTTTTAAACCTGCTGGGAGGCCTCTTCTCTTGCCAACCTTTTCTACAAAAACCACTAACCTAGTTTCAATATGCTATCTTTGCATTGCCCCAAAAACATTTTTCCACAACCTGCAGGCTGCGAGTAATTCCCTTGTATGCAGATTATTGACCTTATCTGGGAAGATCAAAGCACTGCAGTCAGCGTGCTGATGCTGTGCCTTTCTATCCGGTACCTACAACATAAGGTTCCTTTCAGCAGCACATCAAGTGGTATCTGGGAATCTGATAAATATAATGTAGTATTTGAACTGATTCCAGCTTCTGAGCCTAGCAATAATTTGGTCTTTTGTCTATGCCAACAAAAGGCAAGAGGAATCTTGCTTTTTTCAATCCAGCATTCAGTGAAGTATTCACATAGGGGGATTTGGCTTTTCTCCTTTGAGTGTGCTGCTGCTGCCTTTCACTTACAAGTACTCTTGATGCATACATTTGAATATTGAAATGAGGAAAATCCTGGATCCTCAGTGCCAGGAAGACAAAATGCTATTTCCAGTGTCATCCAGTTGTTCCTGGCTAGGCACAGCATAGCACAGCACCTGTACAGCAGGTAAGTTACAGTGACAATGTAAATAGTCTAGTGTGCCTCACACTTGCCATGGAAGGAGGATCTTGTGATGAAAATAATTGTGCTAGAAGAATTTTAGTGCCAGTTATTTAACTTTTTGTGATGTCTTCCTTAGGGCACTGACTTCAACAAAGTAAATTAATGTCTTTTTAAGTGGCTTCAGAGCTTCTCAAGTATAATTATCAAATTGTGATTTTTAACTGAGCTATGATTTGAAGCAGTGACACAAAAGCAAAAAGAAAAATTCGTTGTAATAATCAGTCTTGTATATGCTGTTCTCATATTGTTTCCATGGGCCATTGTTGTTCACCTTTTTAGATATGATTCTTTGTGCTTCTCGTATGTCTGAAAGCACAATTGAAAATGATGGCTATTCAGAGATGCACAGCTGTTTTAGTTACACGTGGAAATTTGCTACTTCCATTTCTTTGGCTCCTAATCCTTGAAGAGGATGTGTGGCTAGATACAAAATCTCTGCTTATGTTTGATACTCCTCTTTTTTTTTTTTTTTTTTTTTAAATGTGTGTGTTGATCCTCCAGCATACCCATCAGTTTATAAAACCACAGGTTAGTGGTTCTCAACCCACTGAACTTTCTTGCAGAACTCACCCCGGGGAAATTATCCGTTTGTAAATCTTGCTTTATTAGGGTTCCGCAGACCAGCTTCTAGCTGCTTATCTTTGTCTCATGGTCTTACAGTTTGGGAACCTCCTCCCTGAAGCTCTAGGTCTGAAACCTGGTTACATCACTGGGGAAAAGAGAGGAAGAGGTTGTTTTATTTGGTTCGCTGTGGCTGGGGTTTGCTAGCTTCTCAGAAACGTACCAACCTCAGTTTTCCCTTTTCTCACCACTGAGCTGTTGGTTTGCAGTGATTAGTTTTACTCGTGATGCTTTTACGTTACTCTGTGTTAACATATGGGATCAAAGACTGAAAAAGAATGTAGAGAGATTCTTTCAAAAACGTCCCTGTGACAACTAGAAATTGCTCAGTATCTTTTGACTTCTGGCTCCAGCTACCTTTTTTTTTTTTCCCCCTGAAAAAATAATAGTTCTTATAAAATACAAAATAACAACAGTCTGTGGTTTTTTAACTGGTACAGCTTGAACTGCAGCGTATGCAAGGATCAGGTCTTGCTGCCCTACATGCAGTGTGTCGTTCCTGGTTTGTGTTTTAATTCATCATTCATACTCTGGTTGTGCTGTCTCCTAACTGACTTTGGTGCTGTTGCTTTGCTGCCTCCTTGAGCTGAGTCTTGCTGACTTGAATTGTTAGGAATCAAATTTTCCTTCCTTACCTCCTCCTTCCATTAGCGTAGTAAAACCTAGTAAGAGGAATACAGGTTTTTTCCCATGGAGTGCTGTGCTGCGGTGCCTGTGCTGAGCACTCTGCTAAATCTTCAGTAAGATAAAGTAAAACACATTGCACAAGGGGGAATATGTCTTGATTTATAATGTGGGGTTTCAGACCAGTCCTGCTTTCTGTGGTTGCTGTACCAAGAGAATCCTTTCCCTTTGTCATGTGCTGACTCCTCTTGAACTCCTCTGTTGCTGTGGTTCTGCAGACTGCTGCAGAGTGACTCTTCTTGAATCATATTTGCATATAATTTCCTTTCATCACAGGCTGCTTGCTGGAAAATCAGTTCTCCTGTGTCTTGTATTGGTTGTTTGCTTTTACCCCCACAGAAAGGTGGTTTAGATTTCCTCCGTGTCTGCTCTGACCTTGTCATGTTGGTGGTTTCTGTACTGGGTCTGTACAACATCTCCCTCTTTCTGGCTATGTCCCAAACTGTGTTTATATTTACAGTAGTTATTTAGTGTTTAGCTGTAAGAGTGGCTTTTCCCTATGTCCGTTCTGAGAGCAACATTAGCAAACAAGTTTGTTACCTTATCTTCGGAAAGTTCAGGCTCAAATTTTAATCAGATGTGGTTTACCTGAGTTATGAGTCTCACCTCAGACAGACCACCAATCTGTTTTTCATGTGTGCTTTATGGTAGAGGAGGTGGTATTTGCCTACCGTTGATCCCAAAGAAGTCAATAGAACAAACCTGGAATTCATTTGCTTCAGCTCCTTCATTAGGTATTCATTCTGTATTTTAATATAACATTAGAATATCTAAGTCTGACTCCATTTTCAGGGATCCTGCCTGAGTGTCTGTGCTTGCTTTCTATTGGATATCAAGTCCATACTGTAAAGATAACAGAGTGTGTGTGTGTCCAGTCATGTCACTGCTGGGGCAGGTGTCCATGTATACGTATTTGGTGGATGTAGCGCTGAGCCCAGTAATACAGGACATACTGGTGTTTGTTTACAGTAGCAAGCTACTACTGTTTTGATATATCTGTTTGATCTCCTATTATGGAACGCTTATAGCACCATAAAAGTAATTGGTCTGCGTGTACTCATTCTGGTAATAAAAATACCGTAAAACCTTGCCATGAGTCATTTTATATGTATATAGCTTTGTCTATACTCAGCTTTCAAAAACACAACTTCTTAAAAAAAAAAAGACAAATGCATCACATGAACATCAGTAAAACATCTAAGTACCTATTAGTATTTACAAAGCATGGTCCATGGATTGCATGACTTTATAGCAGGCATTTATGCTTGATTTGAGATTCTGGATTAAATCTCAAAATGCCCAGAAAATTCCCTGCAGCATTAGCCCAACTCCAGCTTCTCACCATTCTAGCTGAAAGATCCTCACTCTTCCCTATGATATTGAAGGAAGAATATCTTATAGCTCAGTCTCAATCTCTTTTGGAGGGATCCTCTTTCCTCTGTATTTTTTAAGTCTGTTAAAAATGTAGGCAGGACAGCTTTAATCCAGACCTCCTATACTCCACTGTAGGAAGCTTGTATGAAAGTGGGTTCAACTGCCTCTCTTATTTCTCTTGTCAATAGGTTGCTGCTCTGTTTTACAAATTAGGATGCCTATTTGGGTATTTTAGTGGAGATTTTCCTGGTTTTGCTTTTATCTTTTGCTTCAGAGAGCTCTACATAGTTCTTGTCTTATCCATCGTTTTTGGCTTGTACATTCCATTAGCTGTAGTGCTCTCCTTGGAGGTGTGTTATTGCCACCTTGCATAGCACTGGTAGTTGTTTATATAGGAAATAAGGTAATTCTTGCTAACATAACACTTAGCAGGATTTCAGATAAGGTTCAGGCTCTCATACAGATACCAGAAACAAGCTTGGTTGTATTAGGTAGAAAACTCCCAATAAAATCAAAGCACGGTGGATGGTGTAGAGGCAGTTTTCATTTTAAATCCATCATTTCCCCTCCTGTCTTTCATAATAGAAAGTAGATGATCTCATGGGAGGAGCAGTGTGGAAATTTGGGGAGAAGGCTTTACAATTTTGATGTGGGAGTCCTGTCATGTACTATTGGTTTTTTGTTGTCTCGTGAATTATATGAGAACGTAAGTTATTTTCCCAACCTGTACTTTATAACATACTGCAAAAGGGCTCTTGTGATAACATTTCTGAATAGGTGTTTTTTGAAATATTCATGTGAAAAAATAGTGAAGTGAAAAAAAAAAAAAGTGTAGTGTTTATCTTCAAGATTCATCGTCATGTGAGATACTTTTTTTTTCATGCAGATTAGAAGTGATACATCAGAGATCCAGGAAAAGATGATGCTGCTCATTAAAGACAAGGTGATGGAAATGAACCACATCTACGCCTAAGTTGATAAATTAGAGGTTTGTTCATTGCATTAGAAAATTTATATTCTTATTTTTGTGTGTTTTATAGATTAACTGTCCAGGTATTTTTATGGAGCACTCAGATGTTTATGCCTCTCTATTGTCTTATGTTTGTTTTTAAATCAGTGTGTTTACCCGTGGTTCAGTGCACATAAGTGTTTATGGCTTTGGAACATCACTGAATAATTTATTGCTGCGGGTTCTACAATTCCTGATGGTATATTAAAAGCATTAGTTGTGGTTTTGATGTTAATAGTAATGCTAATAACGTTAATTTGTTTTGTGACTCGAAGGAGTATCTGTGAAACCATTTATAACTTCAGAAATTCAAATCTCACATCCAGTGCTGGACATAACCATTTTAAGTTGTTGATGATCATCTTAGGTAGTAGTGGAGACATCTGGGAGCTCCCATCTTCTGTGGTGTCTGGTTTGGTGTTTATTGTATCCTGGCTGAGGGAAGCCAGTGTGACTCACCAAGATGATGCCCTCACCATATTTAGTAAGCAGTATGTTAAAATTTGTGTCAACTGAGGGCAAGTTTGCCTCTGGGAGGAATATAATGAAAACATGACAAGATAAATTGTGTAATGTTTAAAATCAGTTTTAACTGACTCAAAGTGAAAGTGGCCAAGTGTTTGTGGCATTAAATCCAGACGAGCCTGAAGCTTAAGCAGTGGCTTACCCCTGTACAAAGTGATATCCTCTGGTAAGGTTTATTACTCTGGGAGGGACAGGACAATTGACGTAGCTTTCAGCAGGTTTTCTTTGATGCAATTCATTTTATGTAGTTCCTATTTTTACACCTACATTTGATAAAAGATTTATCAAACCACTTCATATTTTATGGACTTGCATCGCACCATGAGGAGGCTTCAGACAGGAAACTGAGGCAAGGCATTTTAGAACAAAAGCAGAAGTCAACTGTTAAGTTGTTTAGAACCTGTCTAATTTTCAGAACGGTGTACCCCAGTCCAAGAAATAGCTAGCAGGGTCTCAGCATACTTGACAATTTGGCCATACTTGAATGTAAACTTAAGCTGTGACTGTGAAATCTAAGTGAATCAGGTTCCAAACCAGCTGTTTCTGGAAGTGTCTCACCCATTTAGGTCTTTTTGCAAATTCCATGTTTATAGGTGGTTGGGATTTTGAGGGGTGAGTGTGTGTATGGGGGGTTGTCTTTGAACAGGAAAATAAAATTAAAACGCTAAGCAATTACTTGTGCCAAAAGTATGGTAAGCATCAGGGCTCCTTATTACTTTTTCCCCTCTAATACAGGGAAGGAAAAAATAAAACCCCAACCCTCCCTGACCCTATTCCCTTAGTACGACTGTAAGGACACAGTAATTCGGAATATAAAGAAAACACCAGTCTTCGCCAGGCTGCAGGTTGCCCCTGAATAATGCAGCAGAATGTTGTTGAGAGGCTTTTTTTTGGTTATCAAGGGAGGATAACACCTTGATTGGCTAGGAATCAGTTTTTCTCCCTAACATTACCAGCTGTAATGGCAGTAATCTCAGAACACAAGATTAAATCGGCAATTTGAGCAGTAGTTAATGTTTTAATTAGAACTTTTAATTTTAAAGCTTAGTATCCATGGGGATTTTCAAGGGAGAAATCAACTTGTACTCTCAAGAGTAGAAAAGGGAGAGACTATTGTGTAATGGTTATACAGAATGAGAATCTGCAGAGTTTTGATTTTGATGTTGCCACCGGTACATTTTAGGCAATCAATTTACCTCACCTCCCTCACCCCGAAAATGGGAAGTGCTCAACTTCTCAAAAAAAAAAAAACCAAACCACAACCAAACCTGAAGCTTAATCATTAATCGAGAGTATGAAAACTCTTTACAAACTGTTCTGTATTTTCACAAATAAATACTGTGTGCCTTCTAGTTGGCTTACCCTTATGGCTCAAATTTCAAATGGAACTGAACACATGTGTGTTTTAGGTCAATAATTCCTGACCTTTATAAACTAAAATCACCCATCCTTATCTTTTCCTCTGCTTGTCTCCTCCCTCCTACCACTTTGGCCACTTTCTTGCTCCCACCAGGAGCAGCAGTGTCTTTGCAGGTTCTGAAGAGCTTTTCACCTCACTGCTGAAAGGTTGCCAGAGCTTTAGATAATGTGCAAGTGCTTACATACTTTGTATGCTGAAAAGGGAGCAAATGTCTGCCCTCAGGTAAGGAGAAAAATTAGCCTTACATCATGACCAGTGGTTCTTCTCATGGCTGTAAACATCTCTAGTCGACTTCTGAGTATGTGCCCCTTGGATGTTTATATTAGCAATTGTGCTCTCTGAAATCTTGCAAAGCTTTTTCTTTGACTTCTAGCTAGGATATGTTGAAACCCAGCACAGGTGCTCTTAATATTCATTAGGTGTTTTTCCTCTCTCCGTAGGTGTTTGTTAAAATCATTGCCATCATGTTTCCCTCCTAGAAGAGCAAGTGCTTGAAGCAGAGAAGAGCCACAGCACCGTTCTTAATACAGTTTGCAACTTATTTCAGTGTGTAACTGTCTCATCATTTAAAAACGTGAGTATTTTTAAAGCTGCTTCCAGCAGATGGGAAAGTGATGTTAAATACCCTTGCTGTATCCAGTGTGGCCTTGTAGTATATTTAATTATTAATTTTAAGTGGTCTAAAATAACTAGATACAGTTTGCTTCTGTAAAGGGAATTTATTTTCATTTTTTTAAAATTTTCAATAATTTAAATTTTTAAGTGTTGCTACTTAGGCATTGAATAGTTCCAGCAGTAATTTTTACACTTCAATTTTCTACATTTTTCTCCTGAATGAAAGGATCTTCTCTGTATATGTGTATGCAAATAGGAAGCTTGTTATACATCATCTTGTAGTGAGAGACATAAGCATAGATTTTTCTTTCTGTTTAGTCTTTGTTTTTATGTCAGTTATGTCAAAATTCCTTTATAGGGTCCATGGATGAGCACTAGAGGGGGATGAGAACTCTTTCAGTGAGTTTTAGTGATATTTGCTGATTGATTCTCAAGATTATTCTTCTGAGATAATGAGATCTGATGTGGGCTCAAGGAAGATTTACATATTCATCATTCTTTCTGTCCCTGTTCTTTTCTGATAGTGTTTTCATACCACTTACCTTTACACTCTGTTTTTCTTCTCTAAGCTCCCAGGTCATTCTCTAAATCTGTCATTTCCCCAGCAATTCATCACAATCTCTAGTTAGCTTTTCTGAACTCGTGCCTTCCATTCCTCCTTCTCCATCTCGATGTGAATCTACCATGTTTTCAGTCTTAGCATATCTCCATCAGGATCCTTGTCATAGTCTCAACTACCTCCCTGCTCTCTTTTGTCCCTTCTGTGTTTCCATCATTATGTTTCCCTGCTCATTTTCTTCCATGCCGATATGCATAATACTGAGTAGGCAAAAATATACAGGTATCGTTGATCAACTATGTACAGCTGAACCACTCCGAATTTTTTTGTCTGGTGTCATAGCAACCTCTGGAAGCTTCAGTTGCAGGAAAAGTCCAGTTCAGTTTCTGCAGATCCCAGAGAAACCTTAACTCCTTAAAGAGAATAATGAATATTCAGTCTGGTTGACAGAGGCATGGACAGGAGATGGTGCATACTGATTTCATCTTCAGCTGTCAAACTCTAGTGAATCCTTAGAAAACCACAGTTTATATAGACTCAGTAGAGGATTGTGACTTGGCCAGATTTGGTAATATTTTCAGAGGAATTGGAAAATATGTCCCTGATATGAGGGCAGTTTGCTGCCAATTTAAAATCTCTGCTGTAGCTTATGAAGGCACCAGAGCTTTTCAAAAGAGCTAAACACCACATACTTTTCCTTAATTTCATTATCTGAATTGGCTTGATTTTGTTCCCTAAAACTTTCCAAATATGTTAAACCTGCAGCAGATACCCAGTCTGGAAAATATATCAAAGCTGGAAGTTCTGCAAGGTTGGTCTGCCTATACAAATAGTGCTGTATAACTGGGATGCCAAGAAGAACGTGGAAAAGGCCAGACTATTTACTCAGAGGCTGGCTTGAGTTGGACTTGAAGACATTATAGGGTTTTCAGGGTTTTTTTCCCTTATAATTACAAAGAAAAATTTTAAAATATTGTGTAACTGTGTATTCCTGCTTGAAACATCTTGGAATGATAGTATTAGTGAACAAAAGAGGAAAAAATAAATAGGGAATGCTGTAGCTTCCTACTGTACTGATGTTATCTTCCTCCCATCCTTTCCCTCAAAAATAATACTTCTAGAAAGCATGGTGAGAGAGGTAACAAGGATGAGCATAGATAAGGAAAAGTTCTCTCACAGGAATTTCTGAACAGACAAAGACTCAGCCCGAGGGAGAACAGGACAGGACAGAGATTTGTGAAGTCATTCTGTATGTGGAGCAGGTGAATAGAGAATGATTATTCACTCCCATAATTCAAGAACCAAGGTCATCCAATGAAATTATCAGCAGGCAGGTTCACAATACAAAAAGGGAGGTACTTACTTTACACTATGTATTAATATGCCATAGAATTTATGTCCTTAGGGTATTATATCCCCAAAACAATTTGAGAAATTCATGGAGAAAAAAAATCCAGCAACAGGTATTAAACAAAACATCCATCCTTCAGCCACAAATTCTTGAAGACTTGGAAGTAAGTTTGTGGTTTTGCCCTTTAAACCTTTCCTTAGGCACCCCCTTCAACTCGTCACCACTTAAGAGGGATTATTTGACTGGATGGACCTTTGAATGATGCAGTGCAGCTACTTGGTAATAACTTTTACACCACTGTAAAATCTGGGTCCATTCTGCTCTGTGCTGCTTAGGGATTATTCACTTCTAGATGAAGTATGCAGGAAAGGATTGAATTGTTTAAGGACATAAATGGAGTTTGAATTTCTGCAGCAACTTTCCTTTTGGTGTGATTGTTGCCTGAAATTTAAGAAGATCCATGCCAACTATCCAAGTTTCTATACTTCCTCCAAATCAGTTTTTTTCTAGTTGTCCATCGCTTTTCCCCTCTTACATAGGATGTTATTGCAGAGATGCCCTTTTGGCATCTTTTGCCATTTCAAAATTAGGACTGTCCTGACCATTTTTGTAGGTGAGTTTAATTTGCTCTGAAATGAAATAATGGTATCCAACTTGTGTTTCTTCTCTCCATAGTCTGATCAGACTGGGTAAAAAAGTTTGAGAGGCCCTCTCTCTCTGAGTAGAGTTGGTCCGTGTATATGTATTTCAACAGGTTTCTCCTCTTGTAATTAAACATGCATGCTATTTCAAATGTAAGGGAAATATCATTCTCATTGTTTTGCAATTATGTTTCAAAGTGCAGCAAAATCCTGTAATGTTTGTCTTTTTTATTTTTGGCTGGTTTTTGGCGTATTCAGAAAGTTGTTTTGTATATACTTCTGTGCTTCTAATCTGTGGAAGAAAAACGAGTAGTCAGAATTCACTTTTTGTGTTCGGAATATCCACAGGTGGTCTGAAAAGAAACGACCTTATACTAAATATAAATTACAAATATGACTGGGTAAGTCTGACAGGTTATAAGAATATAACACCTCCTGAGGGAACAGAACAGAGGAAATAACTTTCTCTTGTGAAGTTTGTGGCTCAGTGGAAGAAAAGCTTTTCTTCTGTAAAGCTTGAACTGTGATTTCAAATCTTTTATCCAAAGATGTTATCTGTGCCCTGGATGAATGGGGTTCAGAAATCTTAGAGAAAGGACAGGAAATCTATTTTAGAAAACTTCAGCATGTGGAGTTTTAAAAAAATGGAAGAAAACCGAATGTCACCAACTCTTGCTGTTTTGTCATGCATCTTGTGGTATCTGGCATTTTCTTAAAGCCAGAATTTTTATTTCCATGTCATTGGCTGAGAATCTTGACAAGTATTTATTTTTAGAGTAATTTTTAATGCTTGTATAGTTGCAAGGAAAGACTTATAAAATCATAATCTCCAAAAAATCTCATGTCAGTGGTATCAAGAAAAAGGTGCACGTTTGTTAGATTTTTTTCAGTTCTTTCTACTAATATTGTAATCTCTAGAACGGCAGCTGCCTATCTGAGGTGGGGTTTGCTGTCTTGTCTTGGCTCAGGTGCTGGCTAATGGTTTTTCCTGACACCTGAGGTAGATTCTGACAAGTTGAACTGGGAAATTGATAATGGGGTATGAAACATTCCGTATGTTACTTTATTAGTTCATCTGAGCTCAGTGATAAGCAAAAGTTATTGATGAGTTCTTCTGACTAAAGTATCTAGGAAAGAGACCTGGACTTAACAGGCTTTTTCCTGTGGTTACCAGTGTAAAGTGTGGCAGTGGCCATAGACTTCTGGCTGCAGTCTCAGTAGTAGTAGTAGATTCATTCTCTGAGAGAAGAAAGCTCACAAGGACTAAGGATTTATGTAGACTTAAGATGTTAAATGTAGAGGTCAGCTAGCTGGGTTTGGATTTTCATAAATAAATCTTAACAAAAATAAGTCATTGGAATAAGAAATCTTTCCTATATCAAGACTTTGCATTTGTTTAACTTCTGCAGATCATCCTTCAAACGTAACTTGATGTTGGTTTCGGCTTCGCTATTTGCTATATATTACCAATTTCTTGAATACTCCAATACAGCACATATTGGGATTTCTGTTACTGTCTTTGCTGCTGACAATGTGTGATCACATATGTGTCACGCTACTTCTTTATGTCCTAATTTACCTCACAAGATAATGTTTAGTGTTTCCAAAATGCTATGAAATTTTTCTGACAGCCTTGAAGAAAAATATTTGTTAAATTATTACTAAAACATACCAGATGGGAAAGATGCGAAGAGAGAAAATAGAGCAGAGTATTTCAAAACTGGGGGTGTACTATGTTCATATTTAAAACTCATTAATTTTCAAATGTTGAATACTACCAGCCATTTTTTTAATATTGGGGAACATAAATATTTAAGTACACATCAGATTTTTTTTAATGTTTGAGGGTATGTTCAGCTGATTTTACTTGCAGCTGTGCTTGAGGTTAATCCAGTTCCATTCTGATCTGGCCTGATTCATCAACTGGTTTGGGAGCCCCAGAGAGGTCACACTGGTTCTGTGTCGAGAAAGATAACACTTAAAAATGGACAGTTTTCAGTGAGGGGATGCGGTGGCCCAGAAGTCAAAATTTCAGCTACCCATGGCTTTTAGCCCTCATTCACCCGCTTCTTTGAGGGAGCCCACACAATTCTTGAAGTTAAGCAGAAGTTTCTTGCTAGTTTGCCGAGTCTGGTCTAAAGCGGAAGAACTTGAGAGAGGCTGCAGCATCAAGAGAGAGGCTGCTGGGACATCAAGCAGTGCCACTGGTTTGGAGGAGCAGATGAAAGTGCTGAGGCTTGAACACTACACTCAGGAGCAGGAATGTACCCGTGCAGACACCCGTGTGCTGAGAACATTAGTGAAGGCTGGGGGAGATGTGGGAGTTTGGCTGGTGGGATCCAGCGGCACACGTGCAATGCTGGTGAGGATAACAGTAGGCAGTTTTCAAGCGTGCATGAACAGAAGTCAAAATACAAAATACTGCTGGTTCCCACTTGTGGTTTTGTTTGAATGCACCTACAGCAGGTGTAAATAGTCTTTACACTAGAAATGTCATTGTTGGACTGTCCAAAGCAGGACAGCAGAGTGGCACATAAATAAGGATTTGTGTTCCGAGTTACATACATAGTGATGGGAAGAAGCTGTAGTGTAGCTGCTGCTCTGTAGAGAGCAGTTGGTGCAAAGGGTCTTGTGTAGTAAATAGATGCCACTTAGGGGAGACATCAGCTTTTAATCAAGCCATCATGCTGAAATGGTAGCAGGAAAAAAATCTAGCTTACATGCAACAAAGAAGTTAAAATAACAATCCAGATTCTTTTTTTTTAATCGGTGCTAAGATTGGCTTCTGACTTCCTGTTCTCTAATGGGAAGGGATTAGGCCCTTTATGTTTTGAAAGAGACCGAGCCAATTCCTGTTGCAAAATTCCAGTATTGAGATCAAATGAACGAATAAGAACGGTTAGGAAAAACTCGATTTGTCAGAAAGCCACCTTCATTAGTGCTCTCATCTCTTTTCCATCATATAAATTGTTTTTAAGCTATAATTGCATCTCGGTGACAAAAGCTTCTGGCTACATATGTAAAGATTTGTAAAATACTGCCTTTCTGTAAGCTGGTATAATCTGTGCCAGAAAATAGAAACCCAGCCTCTGCATGTGGAGAGCTCCTCCTCCAGAGTTCAGTTTCAGTGGCTCTATTGGTTAGTGTTGTTGAGCTTTAAATATATTCTGCAGTACATGGTTTAGTGGGCTTTGATGCTTACTCCTAAAAGGCAAGAAAAAAATTCTTCCTTTGGAAGTGTTTTACATAACATTGCTCTGTGCGGAGTTAAAGTGAATTAGTTACAGAAATGATTTTAGCTGGCGCCAGTGAAATAAGCGGTAAATGTCTCTTCACCCTCCCCTTTTCTCATGTTCCTTGGCCATTCCTGTAAGGAATGCAGCAAGCAGTGCTGCTGCTCGCACTATTGATTTAAGCATTTGCATGTTATCCATTGCAGCTCTGCGCTGGCCTGTCTTCTGGGCAATACAACATGTCTTCCGTTGTATCGTTTTCTGTTTCTACTTGCATTTCTGTCTCCCGTTTGAGGCTCTGTGCTGTTATATCCATTGCTAAATAGGATTGTGTGCGCTCATCGCTACAAAACAATGCGTGCAAAATACGCTTCATAGCCCCAGTGGTTCAGGGTTTCTATTCATAAACCTGTGCTGCCGTTGATTCTTAAAAAAACCAAAAGCAATAAAATAATAAAATCTAAAACTTGGCTGCTGTGTCTTTAGCGTGAGTGCCCCAGGGCCAGCAGAGCACCACATTGTGAAGGGTGCTGTTAGGTCCCTTTCTGAGCAGAATTATTTGTCTGCATTTCTCTCACAACATCCCAGTTTCTTTGTTACAGGTGTGCTGTTTACACATCTGGTGTTAAGAGAAATTAACCACGTTTTCCAAAATACTAGAATTCTCTCACTAAAAAAGGATGACTGTTTTCCCTGTTTCAGGGTTTCTCTGGTTATGCTGTTTTTCTCAGTTTATGCTCTACCAGCTACATTTTAAATTCTAGCTGAGCTGCAGAAGTGTACCGCAGATCGGGTGATGTTGAGGTTAAACATTTCAAATGCATTGTAATCCATTGAGAAATTATGTTCTTGCTAGCCATAGTTGTGGTGAGCTTGTTGGGAACTTTGTTCTACCATATTTCTGTGGATTATTGTCTCCGCAGCATGGTATGCTCCTCCACTTATTTCTGTAACCATGTAATATATACTTTTGTCATGGTGTCTCGTCAGAGGAATGTCTGTAGAAATTGTGGTCTCAGTCTGACAAAAGCAAAAATTTCTGTGTTTATTTTCTTCCCATTTTTAATTCTGAAAAAAAATAAAAAAAACAAACCAAACAGTTGACCTTTAAAATGATTTTCTGTTTACAAACATTTTACTTAAATATTTTTTTTCATAATTTATAGTAGGGGCTGGATGGCTTAACTGAGATGGGGGTGCTAAATCTTGAAGCAGGTGATTGACAGCAGTTCCAGGCACAAACTATTTTCTGGGTAAACACACCAGACACATGGGTAAAAGGAAACACATGCACCATCTTGCTGATGGGAATTGGAGGCATACAGGGAAAAAATGACTTTATTATGGTTGTACCATAAATCTACAGTATAGCCTAGCACTATGTTGAAGTGTCCACAGAACCTTGAGTAGAAGACTCTCTTTGTATGAAGCTTGTTTGCTGCACTATTGTAACACTTCAGCTTTCCACTTGAAGTTCTTTTCTAAAGGATTAAAGAAAAAGAGGTGAACAAAGAATCCATTTTATAACTGGATAAACTGGTACAAGACCCAAGAAGACACTGTGAGCTAGTAAAAAGTTTAAATAGAAAAATCTTCACTCTGGTTACTCCACACAGAATAATTTCTATGTTAAAGTTTGGATGAAGTTGGCATGAGGGAATTTTGGAAAGGATTTTTTATTCTGATTTGGGTTTTATAATATGGAACACGTAGCTTGTGGATTTTCACAGTATCCAAAAGTGATACTCAAAGAGGAGCAACTCTCATATAAATCACTCTTATTGTCAATCAGGTTGACTTTTTCTGGAACTACATTTATAGATTAAGATGAATGAAATATGAAGGCTGTTTGGGAAATAAAAGTCTTGACCCTGTATAAATATTATCAAATAAAGTTAACCATACGTATGTGAATAGCTATCAACTCATATGAAAAGTGAACCACGAAATAGTGTGAAATTAGTCTGAATCTTAGCTTTCACTAAAGTACTTGAGATAATCTGTGTATGAGGTGGGAGGTAGAGTGAGGAGTCAGGTGTTGGAGAAACTTTTTCTTCTCTCCCTTTTAACAAATGACCGCGGTGCTGCTAAAAGGCCACGTTGCTGTAGTAGATTGCCTGTTCTCCAAAGTGCCCTGGGTAAGGTAGGTCAGTTAGAAGGTGTGGCAGTTTTTACACAGGCTTACTCTGACAAATGTGCATTCTACTTTCTTGCTCCGAGTAAAGCCGGACTCTTATTCTTGCCCCGTGGCACCATCTGCTCATGGAGTTTATTACAGCCTTCCTGCCGCCCTCCCCGGCTGCACGGCAATTAACTCCCCCCTTCATCTCCTTCTGCTGCCACATAGATGTTCCTACTTGGGACACTCACCACTTTGTAAAAGTGTTTTATCAACTCGTTTCCAGTTCCTCTGCCTTTTCTGTGTGAGACTGCTACATATGGAAGTCTCCTGGGGCATTCTACTGGCCTTCTCCATGACTCATTTTCTGATGGCTGCTCTTGTCCTGGTGGTTGTTCATACTTCCTCCACTTGGATTTTGTTTGGGACCTTTTTTTTTAAAGAGTTGCATGTCATCTAGGAGCATGTGTAGCTGTTAAATGCGTTTAGAATAAATACCTGTATTACAAGGCAATAATGAGGAAAAAGGAATGACTAGAAGTCCCATAGGTGAAGCGGGTGCCAAGCCCTTGTGAAAAAGAGAACAGTGCCTGGATCTTTGGTTGATATGTTCAAGTAAGGTGACACCAAAGCTTCATTTTCTTGCATATGCTGGGCTATAAACCAAGGCAGTTGAACCACCGCTTCTGCAGTGCAAGGAACATTAGAGAAGGGGCAGAGAAGCCAACTTGGGTTGAAAATCACTGCAGCTGTCTTAATGCAAGCTCTTCCCTTTTGGAACTTTCCGTTTAATGTATGCAGTCTGCTACATTAATTCTTGAAGTAGCTCTTAAATGGGTAGCTGTAAAAGGGGTTTTCTTGCTCCAATATACTTTTGAAAATAGGAACTTGAATATTTTTAGTAGGAGAGACGCGTATCTTGATGTTTCCAAGCATCAAAACTGTCAAGTAAATAAGCAATTTCACAATAGTCTTCAAAATTATTAAAGATGTTAATAAAATCTGTGCAACTTTTTTTAGTACAGAGAAAGCTGCTCACAAAGTGAATTCAAATCTCAGGAAAAGGGCAGTAAGGAAGGAACTGAGGACAGTAATACTCAAACATATGGGTTTCATTAATGTGAGAATGAGTGAAGTGTTGGAAATGCTAAGTGAATTCAAGAAACACCTGGGCTCCTTTGTGGAGAGGAAAGATCTGGTGAAAGATCTGGGGTGGAAGTAAAATGGCATGAGTTTTAAGTATGAAGGGTCTGGGAGCAGATGAGGGTTTTTTCACTATAAAGAATGCCTTGTGTCCAATTATTTGTGGCATGAATGTATCCTGTTAGTGTCCTTTTTCAGTTGTGCACATGCAACATAGGCTGACATTTGTTTACTGTGGTTACAACCACAGTTTGGTTTGGGTTTTTTTACTATTTCCAGTCATCAGGAGTAGGATTCCAGCAGCTAATAAAGTTTTACCAAAATCAGATCATGGTAGGTAACATTGGGAGTACATCCAAAGAAAGGTGACATCCAGACAAATGACACCATGCTGTAGTTTTATGTAGGTAAAATAGTTCTATGGACTATAATTGGAAATGGATCAGAAAGATCTTTAGCCAGAAGTCACAATTTCAATTTTCATTCCCTGACTTTATTGTTACAACTGGGGCATATATTGCAGCCTGTGTTCATGCAGAGTTACTGTGCAGTGACTTCTGTGAAAACGTTTTGTCCAGCTTCCAGTGAACGGGTTTCCACCTCATGCACCATCACCAGATGTACTTCTCTATCTGACAGCTTCTGTAAAGAAACAAGCTTTGGAATTTGCCCATCTACATCAGGACCTGCTGCTCAGTGTATCTGACATAATAATGGTAGGTGTCATGCACCAAAGTGGTCCATCAGATGCTTTCTTTATAAGTACCCATGTAAAATATGAAATTTGATAAAAGGCACAAATGCAGATCTGGAGTTTTTTTCCTTTTTTTTTTTTTTTTTTTCCCCTTGGCAACAACTAAGAAACTTGGTGTGAGCTGGTGCTGTAGCAAATTCCTTTTCACTTGCATTACTGAAATGCTTGCGCGTTCTTTAGGATTATTACTAGAAGCACACTGAGTATCGAATGAAATACTGTTTTGGCCAAAACTGAAACAAAGCTTACCATCGTGTCTTGGCGTCCTCTAAGTCATAGGCTCAAGTTCTGGGGAAAATGTTGATCATCTTTAGTTTTCAAGGGGATAAGAAGTTAGGAGTGGTTTTTTTTTTTTTCTTTAAAGCTAATTTTTGAAAAAAAATAGTTTAAAAATTGCACGTTTCGCAAAGTGGAGAAACATTCCGTCTGTTGGTATCCATCCTTTCCTGGCTGGGCCATTTTCTGTGCCTGGCAGGCAGTTTTGTGGGTGATGTAATGGTGGTGTTGCAGGAAAGGTGCTCTGCTGTGCTGGAGCCTCTAGGAGCCGTAGCGACCAGCATTTTATTTCCAGAGCCTCCGAGAGAAATGCGCACTCGCAGGCACAGGCGCACACGCCTCGGCTCCTTACGCTCTCTGTCTACCAACATATTCCCCTGCCCCCACCTCTTCTATAAAGTGTTTCTCCCCGAGGCAAATTTCCTGCTGTCTGGAGCACCAAACATGCACGGGCACTTTCTCTTTTCTTTAAGATTTCCTAGTGTAGCTATTATAAGGCAGCAATAGCTAAAAAGGCTATTTCACATACGTTCTTCTGTTTTTAGTAGAGAGACAGAGAGTGAGTGTGTATGCATGTGTAAAAAAAAAAATAAAATAAACCCATAGTCTATGGCTAAGTGGGGCCAGATTTCTCCTATTTCTTTTTTTGAAGTGTCTTTACTCAGCAGTCACATTTTTTTCTTGTGGTAAAAAATGCAACATGAGCAGATGGCAAGTATTAACACATGAAATGCAGTGCCTGCTTGGAGTTGATTTAACAGCGCTCTGGGTTTCTGTCGCTGGCTTGCAGTTAGTTAAGTAGTGTTTACAAGTTAATGAATTTGTTCCACTTGAAATATTTGATGGTATGTGCTGAGGTTCAGCGGTAAAAGGATCCTTTAGGAGTAATCGAGGAAAGCATGAGGCTTCTAGACACTGTGCTTGTGGGTGTTTTTTTTTTCCTTTGACTGATTTTGCCATTTTTGCCATTAATATGAAACTGTAAAGAGAGGCAGAAGGAACAATAGTAGATAGCGATACACAGCTTTTTCTCTTACATTGTGATAATGCTTTGAGCACTGCAGTGATACCGTAGAGCAGCTCCATATTTGAACTGCATAGTTTGCAGTTTTGTTTCTATTGAATGTTCCTAAACCTTAGACTAGGATTTGAAAAACAAATAAAGTTTTATGTAGAAAATCAGGAAACTGATTCTATGTGGTCTTCTTCCATGCTTGCTTTGGAAGTACAAGTGCAAACTACTAAATAGGCTGCTATATATAAATTAGCCCACATTTGGCAGCAAAACTGCTTAGAATAGGGTGATCAAATTCAGTATATTTTCAGTTCATGTGTAAGACTCCTTACTACACCACCACATGCTATCTACCTAATTACATTTGAAACTAAGCCAGCTCCAAGAATTCATACTAAGAAACAAATACTGGTTGCTGATAATTGAGCATCACACACGCTTAGTATTTTACACAGCAAATTTCTCTCGGCATAGAATGCTCTGTTGTTTGAAACTACCAACACCTAAACCTGCAAACCAGTGTTCCTTGTCAGGCAACCTGTACGCATGAGTGCACAGAAGGAGTTAATGTATTTTACTATTTGAGCAGTTGGTGCCAAATTGTATGTTTTGAAGGCTTAGCTGATATTTCTGGCATTAGTTTTTGAGCTTTCTACAATTGTAGATTTTAGTTTTGTTAGGGCTTTTGTAAAATACGTTACTCACTTCAGTAAAGGTTTATTCAACAGGGCTGAAGGTCAAGTTCCTGTTTGGAAAGGGAACCGTACTTGGGTCACCTTTGACTTAAAATGTAAGATCGTAACTGCCAGATAAGACCAAACTAATTGCTCTGAACATGCACGAGTATGTCTTTAAAACCGAAAAACTGACAGTGATTTACTGTATTCTTTAGGAAGGCTTCTCTCCCAAGTAAACAGTGCTTAGTTAATTACCATTAAGATCAGTGCAGCGTTCTTGACCCAGAGGCCTGAGGTGGTAGGATTTTAACTGCCCGAGCGATGGTGGGGTCCCCCCTGTCTCTCCTGGATCCTGGAGTCTCTGCTCCTGCTGCTGGCAGTTCACACACAGAAATGAGACTTGTTAACCCATGCGTTTTATTGGGCTTTATGGATGTGTGACATCATTGGCAGCCAATCAGAAAGTGCTTTAGGGCAGAGTTTAAAAGCTATTTCATAATATATTTATATTCAGTGCAGATATTTTTGGGCTTCAGTAGCATTCATTTTGTCGCAGAGTCCATGTGTCAATATGGCTTGGGGGGAAAAAAAAAAGGTATGAGAATAGCATGTTTGCCCTTGTTTTTTGTAATTCAGCTGGGTGGCAAAAAGCTATCGAAAGCGTAGCTGGTACACTGCAAAACGGTTATTATGGAAACGATTTTCTTCCTCCAGCAGCAGTAATGCTGCGAGCCAGTCTTGGGCGACGATTGCATGCTCCCTGCTCGGCTGCTCCTGCTTAAATAGCCAGACCCACACGTATTTCCTGAGCTGCTCTAGTTTGCCAAGAACAAAAATGCAAGACAGCCTGCAGAAAACGTGTGTGTGTGTGTGTGTTTGTGCCAGCCAGAGTCACCCCGGCAGCTGGGCTGGGTTGGGCTCACTCCTCCAGCCAGGCTGGGCTGGGTTCAGTGTGGGTGGACTGGGATCCCCCCAGTTCTCCAGCAGCACCCGTGCCCTGGTGTGCAGGGCACCTTGCCTGGCCTTTGCATAGTCCCACGCAGACTGGTTTACTCTCTCATTAGTTGACACAACCTTACCTATTGAAGAAGAACCCTTCACTGACAGTGTGTCTTCTAGAAAAGTCTGGTTAATCCATGCAAAACCCCCACCATTCCTGTTTAACTCTTTAATTTCCAGAGTGTCCCCTATGGCGGGACCATATGGGATTGTAAAGCCAAACTATTACGATAATTTCCAGACCATAGCAACAATTTTGGGTATCAGTCGTTGCTAAGCAAAACTGTATTTCTTTTTATAGAAAAAAGAAATGGAGGCTTGTTTTAGTGGTGGGACTATTAATACTTTTATTTTTATTTTGGACTGTTTCTCCTCCCAGTTAAGCACTGTGGCTGTGCTCATGTCAGGTTGCTGAAAGTCACTATTCACATATGTTCTTTGATGGGCCTCCAAAGTGTACAAGCGCAGTGTTGATGTCAGTAAATATAAGGTGATGCAAGTGAGCCTTACATGTGTGGTATTGGTCTCTGAACTAGCATTTTTCACTAAGGAAAGAGATCATTAAGTAATCACAGGTGACCTCATGAAATCTTTGAGCACACAGCTCAATAGCAGGCAAGAAAGAAAATTGAATGTTAGGAATTGTTAGCAAAAGTGCAAGACAGAAAAGGAAAACCTTCTTGTGTCACTCTGTAAATCTGTGGCTTCATCTTTAATACTGATTGAAGTTCTGGTCCTATTGCAGCAGAAGTAGGAAAGGCATCTAGAACAGGGATTTGGAACCACATCCCTTTGGGAAACAGTTGAGCAGACTATGATTTTGGTCTTCTCTTTTCCACACCGAAGAAGAATGCACTAGAGTTCTTTGAACTTGCATGGGACAGTAAGTAGAAATTAATGTTATCAAGAAATAGATTCAAAATGAACTAAAGGAGGTTTTTTCATGCAATATATCAATGAAGTTTGGAACCCACTGTTGTTGTAAACGAAAGTTGATGTATGTATGTTAAATTTGATCAAAGTAATTGAGCAAAGTTACCTTTCTGTTTCTAGGAACCCCTATGCTGCAAATTCCTTTAGCTTAGCATAGTGTTGAAGGCAGGAACACTGCATACTTGCCCTGTTTTTATACTCTAAGCATCAGCTGTTGGTCTCGGCTGGGGACAAGTTACTAAGCTTTGATTTGACAGTGTAGGCACGCCGGCTATTCTTGTATTTGTGGACAGATTTCTTCTTGTACTGCCATAGAACAGTATCACAAGCCCTGACATATCAGCCAAACCTCAGTGATCTTTGTTTCCTCCTGTATTACTCTTGGAAACGGAGTGTAATTTTCCATCTTCTGTGACTTGCGGGTGGGTCAGTCTCTCTGTTTGTCTGTATCCCTTCCCAATGCGCACTAGAATATTGTATATTTTGCCAGGCTAAGTCTAATGCTTCTGGTTTTGCCACATTTCTAGTATCTGCTGGATTGTTCAAGGTGCTGTGTGCTTTCAGTTCCCATTGCCTTACACAGAAATATAGTTTCTCTATTAGGAATCTTGAGTTTGTTCTAACTGTGAAGTCATCAGGAATGATACAACTATGACGTAACTGTGGATAAGTGGAGAGCAGTTGATATCCTGTACCCTGCCTTTAGGAAGTCGTCTGATACAGGCTCCCACAGCACCTTGTACCCACATTGGGATGTTATGATCTAGATAGGTGGACTACTGGATGGGTAAAATAACTAATTAGATTATTGAAGAGTAGTTGTTAATGGTTTGTACTCTACCTGGAGACCAGTTACAGGTGTAGTTGCTCAAACACCTGCCTAATATCTTTGTCAATGCCCTAGAGGTGGAGACAGAATGCACCCTCCTCGAGTTGATGGACCACAGTGGACTAAGGGATGTGCTCCGGAGCAGGGCTGCCTTTCTGAGGACATCACTGGCCAGAGGGATGTGCTTGTGAATCTTACTAAATTCACCAAGGACAAGCACTAAATCCTGTACTGGGGATGGGCTAACACCCTGCTATGGTACAAGCTGGGAACTGATTGGGTAGAGAGAAGCTCTACTGAAAAAGACGCAGAGACCTTTTAGGGGACAGGTTAAGTATGAGCAGTGTGCCACCAGTGAAGGCCAACAGATAATTGTGCAGTATTGACAGAAACAGGACGAGTAGATTGAGGGAAGTGATTATTCTTTTTAACTGGGCATTCCTTAGACTTTATCTGGAGTATCACATCTAGTTTTGGGGGCCGCGGTACAAGAAAGATGTTGATATACTTGATTGAGCTCAGGGGAGGATCATCAAGATGCTTGGGCTGGACAACATGATCAATGAAGAGAGTCTGACAGCTGAGTTTGTTCAGCCTGAAGAAAAGAAAACTTGCTGGACATAATAGCAGCCTCCCAGTGTGCTTAAGAAGTTTCCAAGAAGATGAAGCGAAGTTCGTTAGTGAAATGCACCACAGGTGAAGGGGAGCCAGCAGTCATAAATTACTATGGGATATTTTGGCAACCTCATCCATTCCTTCAGTGCCGCTGGACCCAGCGTAATAAAATTGGTGAGTTTTACGTATGAGATTTCATACTGCTTCATTGCCCCCATTTTACAGATAATAGAACTGAAGTACACAAACGGTCAAGGCTCTTGTTTAGGGTCACTCAGACCACATCCAAATGCCTTTCTAGTATGAGCTGGAGCTCAGTTGTGTCTCACCTCCATACTGCCTGGTTGCAGGTTCACAATCTCAGTCAAGGAGTCGGAAGGTTGTTTTATATTATGCTAATACTGAAACAGCGAGCCAGCTTGGGAAGCAGGCTCTTTCCTCAACTTGGCTACTGTTATTGACTTAGAGTGAATCATTTACAAAGTTAAGGAAAGGAGTGTGAACTCCTTGTGCTTTGTCATGTTTATTTGGTCAATCTATTTTTTTATTAGCCTTATCTGATTCCCATTATAATTATAGGCTCCTTCCTGAATATAATGCTGCCTCATGCTTCAGATGGCTGGTATTATTTTTGTTTACTTTTCCAGAAAGCGAAAGCAGTTTGAGTTGTTCCATGGGGACCTCAGCTGCTGTTCCGTGTGCAAGAGGCTCCAAGTGTTTAAATGTCTTAGATGAGAAAATGTGTTGGTATGAATTGATTTGCAAAGGGACCTAGAATTTGAGGCTATTACTATTCTGGTATCGTATGTGCTTGACTCAGACATTGCATTAATAAAGAAATAGGAAAAAAAGTGCTCATAAAAGTCTAGGACTGACAGCCTCGGAGTTTGCTGTTTATGCCTGAACTACTTGTTTCAGAAAGACTGAAAGCCAGGATCAGATGCCTGGGTGAGGCTCTCTATTCATTCACTTTAGCACCTTTGTGGAAAAAGCTAATACCTGCTTTGAAGGTCTGTGGGTATAACTGTCCCCTGGGAACTGGACTGAGACTCTCAGCAAGTGATACATTAGTGAGTAATGAATAAATTCATTTTCAGTGTTGGATATGAGTTACAGACATAGCAGCGGACTTGGACTTTGCACATTTTGCTTGGAGTGCCACTGGGTAATGCGAGTGCAGCACTGCATTTTTTAAATTTATTATTTAACTTGTGCAAGAGGGCAGAAAACCTACCTAACCCTAATACCACATGGGGATTCCCTAGCAGTTAAGGAATGGAATAAATAGCCCAGAAATGCAGAGTTTAAAGCTTAGGGTTAACATGATTAAGACCACAGGTACAGTTCAAGTAATTTATCGCCTCTGTGCCTCAGTTAGAATCACTGAATAATAGAAGTTAGAACTTTTGGAGGCCATCAGGTCCAACTCCCTGCTGAAAGCAAGGTCAGCCAAAGTTAGGTCAGACTGCCCAGGGTCTTGTCTGGTTAAGTTCTGAACGTCTCCAAGAAGGGAGATTTTACAGCCTCTCTGGGAGCCCATTCCAGTCTTTCACTATGTCATTGTGTAGATTTTTTTTCCTTATATCTGATTGGTATTTCTCTTTCCTCAACTTACATCCATTGCCTGTAGTTTTTTTGCTATACCATTCTGAGCAGAGTCCAGCGCTCTGTTTTCTCTATAAGTAGCTCTGTTTTCACTCATTAGACAGTTAAAGACATCAACTAAATTGCACTTCCTTTCTTCAGGCTGAAGAAACTGTCTGTCTCAGCCTCTCACCATAATGTATGTGCTCAACCCCTGGGCGCCTCGATTGTCCTCTGCTGGACTTGCTCCAATTATGTCAGGCCAGTAAATCCTTCATGAACTGAGGAGCCCAAAATCAGACACAGGAACTCCAGATTCGGTCTCATGACAAAACAGATGGAAGTGATCACATCCCTCAGTGTGCTGGTTGTGCTCGTACTGGTACCAGTACGAGCAAAGCTGGAGCTTTGCTCACTGCCAGAGCACTCTGCTGAGTCAGGTTCAGCTTCTTGTCTCTGAGGAGCACTAGTACTTTTCCTGCAAAGCTGATTTCTGGCCAGCTATTGATTAGGCTGGGTAACCATTGCTTGCCCTTATTAGGTCAACGCTGACTCTTTTCAATCACCTCCTTTTCTTTGAAGTACCAAAAATGGATTCCAAAAGGATTTGCTCCATATATTCTTTAGGACTGAGGTTAGGCTGAACATCCTGTGGATCCTTATATCTTCTTCCTTGGCCTTCTTGAATTGTAGCATGACATTTGGCTTTTTTTCAGTCATCAAGAACCTCCTCTGATTGCTCTGACCTTTAAGATGACTGACAGCAACCTCACATAGATGTGAACCAGCAACTTTAGAACTTTAGCATCCTCAAATGCATCCATCTGGTCCCATGGGTTTTGTGGGGTTTTTTCCTGTTTGTTTTTTCTGGGTTTGTTTGGGTTGTTTTGTTGTGGTTTTGTGGTGTTTTGTTTTTTGTTTGTTTGTTTGTTTTTAACCAGTTTGCTGTAATAGTCCCTATTTGGGCCTGCCCCTGTCTTATGCACATCCTTAGACTGTGCCACTAGACAGGGACCTGGGAATTCTGGGAGCAGACCTTGCAGTAAAAACCACAGCAAAGAATGCAAAGAGTTATCTTACTAGTAAAATGAGAATAGTTGTGTTTAAAAGGATATTTGAAGTGGCCAGTTTCTGTCCTTTGTGATCCTGCAGGTAGAAATGCTAGGATTATTGTTATTATTTATCTTAGTTTGTCTCATTCTTTCTTTCACTTCTACTCCCTTTTGGCTTTCCTGATGATTAACACATGAGGGGCAGCCCCAAATGTGTTGCTGCTTCTTGTTCAACAACAAATTGAGAGACTGTGAGTGCTGAAGCCAGGGCGGGCGGGCTGCCTTAGGCCGCCTCATAGACACAGGCTTGTCAGACCAGTCACAAATAGCAACAACAAAACAAATCCAGACTTCCCTTTGTAAAGGACTTGCTCCTTCTGGCAACAGTATATTGCCAGTGTATATATGATTATATTAGTGAGAAACTAGATCCATCACTGGAGAGAAGAAAGGCCGGTGGGAAACATGCCTAAGCACAAAATCTTATGCTATACACTTAGACAGAACACATTTTGCAGTGAGATTCTTCAAAGCTGTCACATCTCTTGCGCATCCCACACTCTTTTCGCAGGAGACGAGCCGCTGTATCCTTGTGTTTCTGTCTCCTTACTGAACAGCTAATAAACTATACTTTCTTGTGCCTTCAGCAGGATTATTGATTTGTGCAGTGATCATTATTGCAGCTGTTGAATAGATCTTTGCTGAAGAGATTGATGGAAAGAAAAAAAGACATTGTTTTTTTTTTTTCTCCCGTGCTTTTTCTAAATTCTCTTGACCTTATGTATCTCATTACTATTTATGTAAAAAAAATAGCTTTTTAACTGTTTTTACATGTTTTCATGGTACTGTACTTCACAAAGGGAAGCTGATTTATCCTTCCCTTGAAGAGATTCTAGTCATAAGTGAAAGGTTGTTGTTAATGACTAATTTTAGCCAAAAGGATATGTATGATGCTTTCTGGAGCTTGCAGGGAACTGGCCTTGCTCTGAAGTGCTTACACAGAATATTTAGAATAACCGGAAGAGACAGGTTATGATTTATGATTGAGATGATAACAGAGCCATGCTAAGAAGGATAAGACCTGTGTCTTCTGAGTTACAAAGCAGACAGGTGAGGGAATGAACTTAATTCTTATCAGTAAATTTCCTCTTTCTGTTTTGTATTATTTATTTCATAAGCCGTTTAAGAATGAAACCCACCCAGTCAGTCTGTGAATTATTTACTGTGCTTTTGAGGCCATAAATAATACTAGAACATGATACGATTGCCTTATGTTTGGAAACAATATTCCTCAAAATGTATATTGTCCTCTAATTAGGAGACTAGTAACAGACCACCATAGGAAGAACTTTTTTTTGTTCCCCATCTGTTGGTCAATCAGAGATAAGAAAATTGATGCAAGAGCCAATAATCATCCTGAAAGTCTTAACAGTAGTCCCACAGACTTGAAGGAAGAGGAGAAGGTAAGAAGAATTCAAACAGAATTCTGTAAAGAGTGAATTTGCAGAGGTTGTAACTGGCAGCGTTTGTGGGTGAGGTCAGATGTCCAGCTTGGCTGACTCAGCTCAGGGCAGGCGCAGGTACCAGAATCAGAAAAGACCTGTGTTTTCCTAGGAAGAAAATTATGCAGCTTATGCTTCTCTTCCAGTCACATTCTGGGCTTAAGGAATGATAGATAGATAGATTTCTTTACCTTGCTGAGACAGTAAAGATATTGTGCATGTGAAGTCAAGAATGAAATCCAACTCTTGCAAGTCATACTGTGGGAGACAAGCAAAAATTGGGCTCTGAAGCTTGTGTTCTGAAAGTCGGAGTAGTTTGACATGACTATGTTTGCCTTATGACAGAAGCTACTACTGTCCTGAAGAGGAGAACTTACACCCGTGCTCTGGCTTTTGCAATTAATAGTTTTGGCACCTTAGTACAGACCTACTTTCATCAGTGATTTCAGGTAGCGTGCCAGGCTGAACTCGGGTGGCTCTGATGTGGTGACACACTTCCTTCTGCTGAAGGAGAGAAAAATAACCTCTTGGGGGAGGAATGGGGAGGACAGCTGTAGGCGGTGAAGTTTTAAACCAGTGCTGCAGGCTCTGCTAGAATTCCCCTGTCAGCCCCGATTTAAATCTGGGCTCTGCCGTGACTTGCTGTCTGTTGGGACACGTCACGCAGCCTTTCTGCCTCGGTTTCCCGAGGTGCAGTACTGTTTGCCTAGTTTGTAAGGCTATTGTTAGGATTAATCTTCAGTCTATTTCAAAGTTGCTAATTAAAAAGTGATTCCTTGATGCTGGTTAAACAGCTTTGAGAAACTTTAAGAAGCTTCTGAGAAGTTAGATTAGTTACCTAAGGATAAGCCTTAACACGGCTTGTTTCTTCCTGTTTATGTAGATGACGTGCCATGTTACATCTTCACTGGCATGTTTTCTCAGCACGTGCTACAGAAGAGCTGAGTTTTGCTTGTCTCGGCACAGTGGGATTGGCAGCTCCACAAATGGGACATAATTCTTACCACGGACACCATCTTGAGCAAGAGAGGTGTCTCTGATGCATCAGTGGTGGCTGTCGGACCCTTTGTCCCCTTTTGAAAACATGCTTATTAAATTACTTTCTTGTTATATAGCAAGTGTTTGACAGAGAACACATGGGTGAGGATTCGTTGTTCTTGACATCGGAGCTGGTGTGTGAAGAACATTTTTGTTCTTTAATTCATACTTTCCCCAAAAGTGTCTCATGAGGCCACTGGTGCTGTGCTGGGTGCTCTGGCAGCAAGTGAAAGGCTGATTGGGAAAGCCAAAGTTTATAGGTTTTTAAGAACTAAATTTTGAATGTTGAACTTTAAATCTGCTTTACTAGAAACGAACATTATTTTACTGTTGTTATATAAAATTATAATAAAAATTAAGATCGAGAGGAATCCAAATCGTCATTATTGAAATTTTGCTGGAAAGAAGTGAGAATATTTGCTTGGTTTTGGAGCTGCTGAAGAAACAGGTTTTAGTTTTTTGCCCTGTTTTGATTTCTACAGTTTAGGTATCAATTTTAATACCTGCAAGAATGACCAAAGTTGAAAAATACTTATTGCCAGATAGCCAAGCAGCCCCTTTTATCTTTCATAGCGGAGTTCAAATTGCCATTGCAGGTTTCTGTAGAGAAGTGCTCCTTGAGCTGCTTCATTTTCTTTGGCTCCCTGCAGCGGTGCTGATCCACTCCAGAAAGCTTCGCCCTCTCACTGTAAACTAACAGGAGCAAATATGTTTATTGGTGACAAGGGAAAGGTGTATTAGTGCTGCTTCAGGTGGTAGGCTGCAGATATAAAAGAAATGGATTCAGGAGCTGTGGAAACAGGAATAATACTTAAGGCAGAGTCAGCACCACAGTCCAGCAGTGTGGACGAAATATTTTATTATTGCTCCTTTCTCTGCTTTGAAGCAGCAGAATTGAAGAGGAGCCCAGCTCAGCAGGATAGCTACCCCAGCACAGTTAGTGTAAATACATCCAAGTTGAACTACCAAGGCTTTAAATTCGGTTACCTTAAAGGAGGCTTTTTTTTTGGGGTGGATCTGGAATGATTGCCATCAGAGTAAGATTGAAGGTTCAAGTTACCAGCTAAGTTTCCAGAGACACAGCGTGTGGAAGGTTAACTTCTTTTTTTCTGTGAGAAATAATATCCCTCCTCCTTTTCTCAGGTAATCTCCTGTTTTCTCTGTCTGTGAAAATAGCTCAATGTTTTAGCTGTAATGGTCAGGCGCACTGCAAATACCTTGGATAGACTTGCTGGTTGGAATAGGATCAGAAATCCTTAGAATGGTGCCAAACCGTTCTGCTGGGGCACTTGGTGGCTGTTCCGGTGCCCCTGCACCCCAGAGAGACCATAACTGCTGCGCCTGCCCAGTGGCTTCCCAGAGAGCATTTCTGGTAGATGTCGGCAGGTGAGGTGCTGCCCGTCCGTCCCTCGTCTGTCTGGGAGGAGAGAACAGCCAGGGACGGTCAGATGGACGGATGAATTGTCTGGCTGGGCTGGGCTCGTGGGCCCCGAGGGGCAGATGCCCTACACCTGTGTTATAAAAGCAGCACCAAAGTGGATTTCTGGACCATCTTGTAGAAACTTGAGTAGAAGGGACACAATTTTCTGTGTCTGCATCAGCGATTCTTAGAGCACTTGCCTGAAATGTAATGTTTTGTGCAGGTGGACTTGAGTCTGGCTATGGAAATGAGACCAAGCAAGCAGACACATTCAGGCCAGCATTGCTTTTCCTTCAATGGGAGGTAGAATCTGCCTGCCCGTGAATTAAGCTGTTTCCTGGATGCGATACAACCTGTAAGTGATCACCTTTTGACCCAGCTTTGCTGTTCTGGGCTGCAGTTGTCAGAGTAACCACCGTGCTCTTAAATGAATCATTTTCTTACTGCTCTCGTGTATTTGTTTCGCTTTATGGACCTGGCCTTTAGGGGCTTCAAACTGTATTTCCCCAGGGGTGCTTTTAGTGCCTTAGATATTGTGTCACACAACTTGTCTCCCTGGATAACTTTGCTGCCTGTTAAAATGCAACTGACTGAAGTCTCTAAAGCTGCCACCAGAAGTTTTAATCTTCCAGGCATGATTCTACATGCCATTTCTTTTATTTGCCTGCAAGCGCAGAATTGTTGTGTGCATTTTATTTTTCAAAAGCGCTCTCAAATGTTTTAATCCTTTCATTTCTACTAGTTGATCTAGCTTCATCTAAACCTGTTGTACTTCCTTCCAAATGCTAAGTTTCTCTGTAATTCCTTTAATCTTTATTTCCTCAGTTTATTCGCTCATTGTTGGATCTTTAAGTTAATAAACAGTTTCCAAGTTTGGGACAAAGAATACAGGCGTCTCAGCAGAGATCTGTTTTCAGTTGTGTTTGTCAGGTCCGGTGTAAGCTCGTTACACTCAGCTCTGCTGGCTCAAGCCTGACCTAGGAGACAAGTTAAGAGGAGAAATAAGGGTTTATGTATTTGCACTGAAAAGGTGCCAGTGGTGCTTCCAGACGCCAGTGAAATGACAGAACTTCACCCAAGGCCTTTATAGCCCGGGTTAGACACAAACACAGTTTAGGCGTGTGGGCACTTGGCCTTCAGCAAGTCCCTGCTGCAGCCAGCGTCACTCGTGGCTGTACGTTATGGCATGGACACCATCCTCATGAGAGCACCTGCTTTCTAAGGGCCATAATCTGGCCTTCGTTAGATTGTGGCAGACATGAATCAAGTGATCTAGGGGTGAAAAGCTATTTGCTGCTACTTAAACCTTGCTCTTTTGATGACTTCAATGGGCTTTGGAATTTCAAGACATTTTCTCCTTCTTCTCCCCCTTCCTCCTTAGCAGGCAACCATATCACTTTTCCTTTAAGTTTCACAGCAGCCTGACCACAAAGGAATTATTTCATCTTCCTCCTGTGTGATGTGCACAGCACAGAGATGCCTCGTGCTCGAGTCTTTTAACCCCGTGTGGCGTTTGTACTGTTGTGAAAGGGTTCTTTTCTCAGACCCCTTCCTTGCACAATACGGTCAAGTCATATGGATGGGTATACCTTTGCCTCTCATTTACTACTGCTTCAGCAGTTACACTTTAAGATAATCAAGACTGAAGTAGTTCCTTTAACATAAGCTGGTAACAAGAGTGTTCCTTGATGAAAACAGGAGGAGACACTTTTGTAAGTATTTATGGCACAGTCAAATTACCTGTGTCAAGAGAAAACAACGTACCTGCAGGTCAGGAAGGATTAAGTATATCTGTGAATCATGATACCTGGAGTACTGTATAAGTGATAAGGTATTGTTCATCAAAGCATCATGTTAGTATTTCAGGAACCTCAAAAAACCCAAACAAAGAAGTGAATTCCCATTGCAATCATGACATCATCTATTTGGAGGAATTCTGGATAGTAAGTGTGAAGAATAAGCAGTTCTAAAATAACCGGTTACAAATCGGAGTGGGACAGTGGTTTCATGAGCTATGGGAAATCCTGAGTCTACACGGAGGGTTAGTTTGAGAGGTTTTTGTCCTTAGTTCCGTTTGATTGCTCTGATCAGGGCTTTCTGCAAAGAGATTGTCACTTGGCCTGTGACGTTTGGGAACGTTCATAGCCCTGTTCCTGCCTTGTTTCCTCCTGGTATCACCACTGGCAAGATTGCCCAAGAAATGAAGGACAGATTATTTTACTTTGACGTTTGGAGTGATTTTTAACTTTTCTTTCTACTAATATTTTATGGAAAATCCAGAAAGTGTTAGTATTCTTCTGTGAATTGTTACAGCTGGCTAGGTTTGCATCTTCTTCGGTTAGGGTTTTTTTTCCTCCTTTGTATTGTGCAGAGATGAACCTTCACCTCTAGTAGTTCTTACACAATCAATTCAGAGTCTTCATCTTGTCTTACTCAGTGGTTGTGACTGTTGGTTTTCAATCTCAGATGAAAAAACTTAACGCTTCACATCAAAAATTCTGGCCTTCTGCCCATTAAAAGGAGCCTGTCTCCTTTTGTTTGGGACTGCACATAAAAACCTCAAAACCAAATATATCTGTTAATTATCACTAAAGGTACATTTCTCCCCCAGAGCAAAGCGTGTGTATCCTGAAGGTAGGAAGTGCCCTTCTCTGAGCACAGGGTGTTGATCCCCGAGACGTGGAAGTCAAGAGTTTGTCAGTGGAACCCCCATTCATCCCGCCTGTTCTGAGAACAGCCGCACAGCACCGCAGCTCCGGTAGCCAGTTCTGAGGCCGTAGTATAAATGAGTATTTGCTTCTTAAATTGTGCCTAGATGTGTACGGAGAGCCGGTATCTATTCCAAAGAATTAGCGGTGGATCCTGTCAACAAATGTTTGTAACCAGATGCACAGCTTGAAACATGTGAATGAGAATTAAATACAAATAAATGTGAGGATTATATCTAAATAGCAAACTGTTCTCTGGAAACGTGGTAAGTTAGAGCCTGAAGACCGTTAGCTCTATGGGAGGGACGTGTTCTTCATTTTCCATTGAGACTGTGGTTTTAGTTAGAGGTTTAAACTGTTGCACTGCAGAAACGTTATTTTATCTCCTCAATTCAGGATTAATCAATTATTTGAATTCTTAAAAACCTTATAAGCAAAGCCAAATCCCTTTCTGTATTTCTTCTGTAGTTGGTATTTCCCAGTGTTACTAATTAATTCGCATTTTTCTGTGCTTTAAAACTGATTTCCCCTGTGTTCTACTCTATTTTGATCTGTTCAATATTAATCCAGCAAAGATCACTGCAAAGGCTGTAGAATCAGGTGTGAAAGTAAACGTCCCATTTTCACCATTGTTTACAGAGACGATTATCCTGTATAGGAAAGTGACGTCGGTTCTGAGTCGCTGATTCCTCTCCCCACCCCAGCTCTCTTTACGTGGTCGACTCCTTACATTATTATTTCCTGCTCTTTAACAACAGGATTAATTCCTGTCCTGTTCTTGTTTCAGAGAGGTCCTCCGGCAGCAGCACCCTCCTGGGACCTGCCAGAACCCTGCCGGACTGAAGACTTTTTTCCTATGAACTATGTAGGTACTAAGTATCAACATAATTAATTTTTTATGACCAAAAGGTTTTTAGGAAAGGTTGAGTTTATTCTTACAGTTCATGCTTGGTGACATTAGGAAGAAGCAAGTGTTAAATTTCAGATCGTTGGCTAAGGGAAACTAACCATTTCCGATCATAGCGTAGCGATATGGAGGCTGGAACATTTATTCTAAGATTTGCTCACAGGAGTTTGCACTCGATGTGCTTCGGAAATCGAGGAAGAAAACGTACAAACCCTCCCTTTGTTTACCTTCACATTGTTATAGTTCGAATGATGAGAATGTTGAAGGGGGCTCTAGTAGAGCATGTTAAAACTGCCAACTAATGTGCTAATACTGCCAGCTGCACGAGTGCACCGATGTTCCCATTTTACAAGAGAACGTGAAGTCAGCGTCAAAACTTTAAAATTCAATAAACTGCGGGTGGGTGAAGCTTCCAGCTCTCCCTGGCAAGCTCGGAACAGGGATTGAAAAGCTGTTGTGTAATAGAACTTGAATGGTACAAATAAACTTTCCGTTACGGACCTCTGGATGTGCAGTTTTGTAACGCAGATGCTGTTCAGCAGGAGCGGGAGTGGCAGAGGTCAGCTCTGCACCTGGGGGTGGGGGGTTCTCGGTGGTTTTTTATTTGACTGCAAAATAGGTCTAGGGAAACAAACAAAAGCCGCTCAATTCTCCGCATAAGGAAGAGAAGGTTCTATTCTATACTTTTCAGAGGATTGGCTTTGCATAGAGTACAGTATGGAGCAACAGAAATAAATGCTCTTGTTTTAAAAATACCTGTGGAAAAGCTCAAGATGGAGGACTCCATGCAAATTCTGTAAATGGGTTAAAAAAAAAAGCCGTTGTGGTGAAAGTAAAGCTACATGGCTTTGAGTAACCATGGAGACCAGTGCTTTTCTGATGCAGAAATAAATGAACTCAACCTTTTCATATTTATTAGTGGGACTGATGATGAAAGATAAAGTTGAATTAAAATATAAAGCAAGAGAAGCCAGACCTAGTCAATGTCCGTGCCCCTGCAATGCAGGTTACGGTAATGGGTTGGTAGGAGTGAGCTGCTATTACAGAGGCTAATTAGTTAGGAAAGAAACAAAATACTCTTCGTTATACCAACCTGTTTATCCAAATATCAGCTTCTTTATTAACAGAAATGAAGAGACAGTACACACAACATATTCCTGAAATCTTTTGGTTCTGATAGAAATGAAATAAACCTGTTTTAACACTATAGCAGCGTATGAAATATATGTACTACAAAATGGTAAACTGTCCACTCTGTTAGTGGGTATTTGAAACTTACCCATTTCTCGGGGGCAAGAATGATAGTATTTTCCTATAAAAATACCAGGTGAATATTCAGGTTTCTGTCTTGAAAATGCATGTCAAAGGGTCAAATATTAATTGGCAAGTTCTTGCTACAGAAATGCTACTGCTGAACGGAGGATGGCAGCATTAAATGTCACTTGAACTTTCAGTAAGATTAACTGCTTGTGAAATACAACTTCAGCGCAGCTGTTTCTGCACCATCATGCAGAACGTTTTGATTGAGTAGAAATCCCAGTGGAGATGTAATGGTGAAGTCACGGAACCGAAAGGAAAATGCTGAGATCAAGTGTGACTTTGGTGGCTGATGCAGTGGACAGAAAACTGGGAGTTTGGCAAAAGCGGGGTGTCTGTCCCTGCTGGAAAAGAACTGTTTAGTTTGGAGGGAAGCTCACCGCCTGTAATCGTTTCGGGGGTTGAGAGAGGGAGGGAAGGAGAGGAGGGTACTGAACGAACGAGAAGAGCACGTGTTGAACCACGGTATCTCAGCTGCCTCAAAATAACAGTTACTGAAGCCTGTGTGAACACCCATAGAAACGAAGTGCCATATAAAATGCAGCTACCCTTAATAATCTCCCTGTCCTTGCCAGGCTCAGGTACTCGCCAAAAGTCAAGTTACAGGTGCCACCAGCTCTGATAGAGTTTTTGTTGTACAAAGCTGTCCTGTGTCTAGAAACAACGTGTGTGCTAATAACCTCCTGCTCCGCTCTCAACCGTTACAACCTCTACATTTCAGACACCGTATTTAAGATGGAAACGGCTCTTTGCTTTGCTGCAATTCAGGTAAAAACAAATTCTTTAGAGAAGTGTTAAGGGAACTTCAGCAATGTATGCAAACACTGAGTAACTTCCATCTCACACAATTATAATGGTGTGATAAATTAAGATTATACAAACCAGGTTTAAGTTTCCTCCAGTTTTACTGGGCCGTTTACCTCTTCTGCTTTTTGACTTCCTCAACAACGTGTGGTTACCCTCAAATCTAGCAAGGAATTTCTGCCTAGGCTAAAATCCGCATTTGAAGAGTAACTTGTTTGAAATACTAGAAAGTTCATGCCAAAACTTAAAAAACTCACCCCCAATCCTTCTTGGTACTTCTGGTAAGACAGACTATTTTTGTAAAAGACTTTTAATCACTATATAAAATGATATTTCTTATAACGGAATTTTCTGGCACATGAAGCATTTCTAGAGTTCAGGGTTCACAGTTTTATTATTCACCGACTACCAACAGAAGCTCAGAATTTGGAAATTTGACTTTTAACTATAGAGTTCACTAATATAAATTAATCTTGCCAGATATTGAAACAAATATGATGCAGATTCATAAGAAGATACCCAATTTTTTATTTCATTGCTTAACAGATAAAGGTGGTTGTACTACCATTAAACTGCTTTGTTTTTAAAATGTTTGAGAAATGATTTGAGAATGATTTGAGAAATCCCTTAAAGCCTAGACAATATGAAACAAAACAAATTCTGAGATGTCTTAAGTTTCCAGACAGCAGCCTCTTGTGAACTCGAGCAGCCTACAGAGGCAGAAAGGAACACAACCAACTTTTCTTAGCGAGGAATAACCTTTTCTAGGACTTTCAGAAAGTCTGCTTTTGTTGGGAAAAAGATTCTAAATCTTTTCTTTTAAGGCAGAGAAACACAAGGAACTCTTTTGCTCATGCAAGTGTCTAAAGTATTTTTCCTGTATTGTTCTTAAAACATATTATCTATCAGTTGAGTGCACAATGATAAATCTAAACCATCTTCATCCAAAGATAACTGTTTTCAGTCATCACTTCACACAGAAATTAGTTCAACAAAACCCAGAAATGCTCATCCAGAGAGCATCAGCAGCACCAGTTGGTTCCAGCACCTGGGAGCACACAGAGTCTCCTCTTGGCTTATGCAGTGGCTTGTATGTTCTACTAGTGGGAATTACAGTTGATACCGACCCGACTGCTACAGAGATACCCAAATGTATTCTCAAGATCTCTGTGAAATGGTTTTGCTGTTTAAAATGCTGAAGAGCACAGACAACTATTTCCTCCTTTACAATAATTACGAGAACTAAACTGACTTGCGAACTTTCCAAGTATCAGAAAGTAGGCATTCTGATATTTATTAGACGTTTGCCTAAAAACTCATCGCTTTAGTTAAGAATAGTCTTGTTCTCATCACAATTAAATGCCCTTCAGTAAATTACTACCTCGCTGAGGTTTTGGTTATGCACACTTACCAAACTGCAGGACTGGTCTGACCAAACCAATCACCAAAAAAAACATAAAAAAATAATGTTTGTTAAAATTTAAGTATTCAAATTACTTACTACATGCTCCAAGTTTAAATCGCAAGTATTCCAATGTCTTTGCTATCATTTACCCTCAATACACAGTGCTTCAGAGAGAGACGTAGTTCTAGATATCTTTTTAATACGTGGAAGTGATCTCCATTCATGGAAGTACAAAGGGATGAAAAATGCAAGTAATTCATAGACCTCGTTTCTCCAGGATGCAGAGCAAGCAAATCACTACAATCCTATTTATAAATTAGTGTCCTAGAGTGCTAAATAGTAAAGACAAACTCAGCCAAAGTTAGTTCTGCAGGATTTTCAATATCCTTGAAGGAGATCCGTCTCTTCAGTAAGAAAGTCCTATACAGACAGGCCCCAGCAGAGCACCTGGGGGGGGCGGGGGGGAAAGGAGAAAGATAATAACAATCCAAACCAGGAACGAATGTAGCAAGGTGGGATTTACCAAACAGGAATGCAGCACTTGCATGTAATAAAGCAAATATTTACATTAAGCACAATACAGCAATTTATTTAGATGCTTAAATGAAGAATACAAAGGGAAATAAAGATCACAAAATTATACATACTACAACAGTGTGTCATATATTAGATGGTATAAATGAATACAACACCTTGTTGGTGTTAACTAAAGATAAAACTAAATATTCAAAACACAGCACTTTTGTTTCAGTGTGCTGCTTCAACACAATACACTTTTATACAGATCTAAAAGGTGTCAAAATTAGTAGCTGCAAACTTGTTTCTTGCATGTGATTTTTCTTTTTTTTAGCTTAAAAGATTTCAGAAAATGGCTCTGAAATACGTTTGTCATCAGTTGTAATGTCAAGGATATTCAGAACAAGAAAATTCTATAATACAATAGAGTCCAGATATATTTTTTTTATGTCGCTGGCCTCTGTTTTGAGATTGTACAAGGTTATGTGCAAAAACTAAGTTTGTCAAAATTCATACTATAGCAGTTTCAAGCTTTTGCTAGGTAAACTAGATACAGCATTTATTACACAGCAGGGCAACACTAAAAAAGAGAAACAAATCTATGATGGGTACACAAGAACAATTTCATAAGCTTCACTTGAATAGGTCTAAAAGACTGTACAAATATACATTTCAACTATTCAGAATGATACATGAAAAAAATCAATTTCCCCATAGTCTACTATACACGTTGAACCGGTAGCTTGGATGGTTGGCCCTACACTACCATGTGAAAAAGGGTAATGTTTAAAAAGACATACAACTGAACATGTACAAGAGTGAAATAAATGTTGAAAATGCAGATAAAATAAACCTCTGCTTTTCTCTGTGCATTCCGGAGCCACCAGCTTATCCGTTTTCACATTAAGTTACTGTGCTCGTTCCAGCAGGAATTCTCACGCACGATTCGCCAACAGCATCCTTAAATAACCACTGGAATAAGTGGCCACAACCCCCACTCGCCACGACCTAGCACTGGGAAGGCAGTACCAGCCAGTCTAAGCTCAGCAGTCATTCTGAAATGAAGGTGTCTGGACAGTTGCGGGTGACAGGGTGAGTGACACCCCTGCACCCAGGCGCTTACGCCTGCTGGCTGCTCAGCTCCACGCCCGTTAAGCTGCTGTGCATTGGTTCTGCCACCCCATCAGTCACACTGTCAAACTGCTCTCCGTCCTCGCTGTCGATTGTGCTGTTCTGCCATTCCATCTGCTGATTCGACAAGTTCTCCTCGATCTCCGATGCGTTTTTCCATTGCGACTGGTCCTTAGACCAAAACTCTTCTACTTTTCCATAGGAACGATTCTTCCACTTCGACTGTTCTTCATCGCTTTCAGATCCACCCCCTTTTGTCTCAGCAGTGGGTTTACTGCTGCCAGCATCTTCACTTTGGGAGGATTCATCTGTCCACGCTTCTGGTTTTACTTCTGATGTATTATCTTCGAAATCAGAAACCTGCTGAGAACCAGGCCCGCTTTCGGACTGTGAAGCTCCATCTTTCCATTCAACAGCGTCATCTTGATCATCTTGATCACCTTCGCTATCTGAAACGTCACCTACCAGTTTTGCTGGTTCTTCAGCAGAAATAATCTCTTCGTATTTAGAGCTTTCCTCTTGTTTTTGATCAGACTTCTCTGGAGACTGTAATGTAGTTTCTTCAATGATTTCCTTGGATATGCTGTCCTCGGGGTTTTCCGCTGTGCTATCAGAAGAGGTTTTCCCACCAGTGTCAGAAATACGCTGACCAAACGGACTACCGCTTTCGTTGTATTCCTCTTCTATATTTTCATAGCTGTCTGAGGAACTTTCATTGTCTTTTCCTAAGTTTATTTTTTTATCAACAGTCTTACTAACATTGACTCTGGAATTCTTTTCATCATGGTTTTCAAACAGCCATTCAGCATCGAAATCCATTTCATGTTTAACCTTGTTTAACTCTTTCATGTTGAAACCGAGCAGCACACCAGGTTTGTACTTTTCACAATCTCGAACACATTTCTTCCTTTTGTTACTAAAATGAGACGCAATATCAGATTTCCATAGCCACAAACTGGCAGCCAGTTTCTCAATCTCTCTCCTAGTGGGATATGGTTGCTTATTAAAATACTTTGTAAGAAATGTTTTCCTGGCTTCATAGGAATCATCTTCATGACCCTTGGGGTCCAACGCTAGAACTACAGGTTCTTCAGGCTTCTCCTCAAAGGCAGAGGGGGAGTCGTCATCATCCATTTTCCTTTTCTTCATGAGGGAGAATTCCATGTGTTCATACGTACGTTTTACAGGTGCTACGGCTGGAGACTGACTAAGCCGAGACGATGAAGTACCTTTGTCCTGGCCGTTCTGAGTCTTCCCAACACCCCTGCAGTGAACGAGGTGCAGTGTTATGGTCGAGGCAGTCATGTTACTGGTGTAGACACCAAGGCAATGAATGCATTTGTAGGTGAGCTTTTTCTCAACCGGATGAACTGTCTGAATCACTTGATGCCTCTCCCGTAGATGATGTGCAAGTGCATCAGAGATGGGTCCTTTTAGGATCGAAAAGCACAGAGGGCAGAGGGTTTTCCCCACATCTTTTTTGTAGGGAACTGCTGCTTGTGGAGAACTTTTTACAGGTACATCAGACTTCTCCTGGATTTTTGGCTGTGGTTTTGGAGGAACTGGGGGAGTATTCTGAGCGTGGTAAGCTACAGACTCAGCAGGAGCATCTCTCAGGTTGTAGGTGGTTACAAGAAGATGTATATTCGTGTGACTACCCTGCTGCAATGTCAAATCAAAGGTTAGAGTAGAATCCGTTTTAGGTCCCATTTCTTCATCAACGTGAACCATTCGCATATGAGCAGCCATCTTTTCAACATCATTGAAGGTTGAACGGCAATACGGACAAGACAGACCATGTATTAACATATGATTAAGCAACGTATCAGTGGGTAAATAGCGATTACAGTATAGACATTTGCTAGTGAAATTGTGTATTTTCATTATATAGTTAGCTACCGCAGGCACCTTTTCGGCCTTGTGCTCCTTTTCAAAGTGGACACTATACACATTTTCAGGAAACAGCTCATTACAGATTGTACAGATTTTCCACTTCTGCGTGGACGATGTATTGACGGCGGAAGGACCTGTAGCAGCTACAGGAGATTTCGAGCCGGACTGACCTAATACTCTCGAGGCTGCCTGTGACTGAGACAATGATGCCTGTTTCAACTGAGCTGATGACAGAGAAGATGAATTGCCTGACTGAAGAGAGTATCTTGCCGAGGTTGATCTCGGTTCCCCTCCAAGAGTGTAAGGCCTTCCATTGCCACTCGCTGAAAACTGTTTCATTGTTTGCGACTGCTGTGCAATAGAAACTGCGTTACCGCTTAAGTTTAGCCTTCCCCCTGGCTGACCAACGTAGCTCGGTGGTACCGATTTGACTCCGTAATTATTTTGTTGTAGGTGAACATTTGACATCATATTCACTCCTGTGGAATTTAACGTAGGCTTTGGTATTGTGAGTCTGTTCATCATCTGCTGTGACGAAAGAGATCGAACACTTCCAGGGGAAAGGGGACCCATCCTCTGAGGGAGTCCCATAGGCTTTTTATCCTGGGGTTTTGGAGCTATTAGCATCAAAGGTTTGGATCTCGGAACCACTACGTTAGTGTGACCTATCATTGCTGTTACCTGGTATCCTATGCGCTCATGGTCTTCGATAACATGCTGTACTAAAGCTTCGTATGATTTCGGCATAAAAAGGCATCGTTTGCAGTGAATACTACCCTCCTCTCGGGTACTGGAACTTAACGGAACTGCACCATTGAGTGACTTTTCACCTCCCTTCGCTACGTAAGGAGCAGCAACGTGCTGAAAATGTTCCCTGTAAATGTGCTTTCTAACTATTTCATACAGAGGATCTCGGTAAGTGCACTTCTTACAGTAATAAACAGCTTGTTCTACACTGTCAGCCTGCTTAGGTTTAAGGCTATCATGTTTGTTTTTATCTTTAAAAGTGCTGATGCCTCCACTCGGTGTATTGGCATTTGGAGCATGAAATATTTTAATGTGCGTTTCCAAAGTCTTTTTGTCCGCATTGAAAGTACAGTAAGGACAATTAAGGAGAATCCTATTTTCAAAGTCTTCACTATGCACATTCCGGAAGTGGCTTTTGTACGCTGAAAAGAACTTCGAGGAAAATGGACATGCACTGCAGCAAAAGGGCTTTGTCCGATAGTCCTTAAAACAAAGAACAAAGCAGAAACTAAATATTGAAAAGCAGTTTTGAGGAAGAAAAACATCCATGATCTAAACAATAACGTTTCTAAATAACAGTCTCAAGACCCACTACGACAGTCTCAAACCTTTAGATTCATTTCTTCTCCCCAGTTTTTGGCCTGCAGATCAGGCCTTAAAAAGTTTTATCATCTGAACATACATGTGATGCGGTGAGTGCCAATTTAGAGGTTCCTCAAGAGTCCGAGCATAAGCTCAGCGCGCAAGGCTCAATCATAAGCACCTTTCTCCAACAGTCAAAAAAAAAAAAAGCCTCATTCCCTGCAGCTGAGCTGCATTAACAACTTCACCATCAGCTCATTTCCAGAGGGGAAAGGCAAGCATGACAGGGTAGAATGAGACTGTATCCAGAAGACGAGTTACTTCCCATCAAAATCTGCCAAACATTTATAGATAAGACAGATATATACCTTCAGCTATTTCAGTCTCTTGATCCATTACAAGCTTTTATATAAAAGATGCTCTTCAAAACTTAATTTTTGGTGAACAAATGGATTTAAGCTTACTGAGTCATACACTAAGGCTACTGAAGCCCTTAAAGCCACCAAGCCTTTTCCTTCTGATCAAAGCACAAACCTGATTTTTGAAGCAATCTTGGATCAGGACAAAAAAAAAAAAAAAAAAAAAGGGATTTGAAAATTCCACATTTGGAGTTTCCCTGCACCTTTTATCTCTGTTATATTTAACATGTTGCCGATGCAGTTCTTGTCAACTGTTATAAGAGAAACTAAAGTTACAGTGGCCTTAGAGATAGCCACAAGCAATCCAGCATTTCAGATGAGATAAGACATGAAATTCCAATAGATACAAACATTCATCACGAGTGTCAAAACAAGTCTTGTGCATCAAGCTACACCGAGATCATCTGAAGTAGCTGGAGAGTTGTACTCTCCCTCTGCAGAGCTAAGTAGGAATTTATGCTTCTGCCCACCTTCTGAAGCTTCACACATCTGGTAGGTTGGAGACAAGATCCAACAAAACAAACTAAACAAAAGCTGCCTCCTCCTTTTTTACAATTTTTATTCTGGAATTAACTAGAAAAAAAGGACAGCATCAGTATATTTTATGGAACACAGCAATAAAGGGACAGTTTTAGATTAACACCACACAAGGAATCCCTGATAACACAGGTTCCCATTTCCCGTAAGAGCAATACCTAATCTTTCAGATGCTACAGGAGGGCTTGTTTTATAGAGAGATTTCTCACCTTCTCACTTCTGTCAGCGCTGATATTTCTCTATATTATACCATTGGTAGAGGCTACGGCAGTGCACGTGACTTGCCTTAAGCGTGTTTAATTAGAATCAAATATTATTTCCTCCCTCCACTTCTAGCTCAATTCAAGTTTATTACTGGCTCAGAAATATCTAAAAAGCAAGACTTGCAGTGTCCCTTCATTGCTGTCACCGCTGTATAGAGCTATATACGCCTAAACCCCAATCTCGGACACAGTCAGATTATGAGACTCTTCAGATGCGGCAGGCAGCTGCAGAGCTCCAACAGTGGAGAGACCAGCAGTTACATGAGGTCATTTCAACTTTTTCTGAAACGATGAAAACCGATAATGAAACATTTAAGGAAAGGTAAAAAAAAACTTATCATGAACTGTGTAAAATTGTTGATCTTTTGACTGGAAGGATGGTGAAATCGTGCTAAGCTTGAAAACAGATGGGCTCTTAAGATGCAGTTGTCAAAGGGTAAGATTTCTTGACCAATCAGTTCCCAGTATGTGGCTATCCATACTACTAACATAAAAACCAGGATTATTACTTAAAAAATAAATTAAAAAAGGTCAGTGGAATTTTTTTTGCTGTCCCTTAAACTGATGCCAAATGAAGATCAATGGGTACAAGTGCAGGAAAGGCTCTTGGCGTATTTGTGAAATGCCCTTTAGCATGAGCCATCTTCAGAATCAGATGTGTAAACATAAACTATTACGAACCTGATTTTTTGTAAGCGATGGGTCCCACAATCCTACATCTTCCCATGTAGTGTTTTTCAAATAAAAGTCATTAGGTTCAAACTGCTTAAAATCCTAGAGAAAATGGGAAGAGAGTACAGAGAATGAAAACCAAAGATCAGCTGCTGCCTTAAGCAACTCCTGAAGCATCCATGCAGTCCTCAAGTGCTGCTGGCAAACAGTAGATACTATTAATTCAAGAAGTGTGCGTATTTAAGCTGCACCTCTTTGGAGGTGAAGTTGTGAGTAGTCTTAATATCATAAAACACCTCAAGAACTATTTCAGTACTCATCCTCCTAATTAACCCAAGACTGTAATTACACACCTGCCCCATTTTCAAAAGCAGTCACGGAGAAAAGTATCTCAGGGCTACTGCTAAACATTTAAGATGATACAGATGCTTTACCATAACCCTGATGTTTGTTTGGTTTGGGGATTTTTGGAAGGAGTGGGGGCATTGGTTGTTTGATTAGGCTTTGGGAATTTTTTATTTCACACAGGAATTCAGATATAAGTTTTAAAAGTGTGACTACATGTATGGAGTCCAAGAAGCCCAATTCCTATGAAAAAATCATTTTATGAAGTACCGGCACTTCGACTTTGGTATATGTCAGCAGCACATAAAGACTCAAAAATAGTATTTCCACTGAAATGAATACTTGTCCCAGTTCAGAATTTTACCCTTAAAATTATACTTGCTCTCTAAATTTCCCAAGCAGGAAGGACTTGCATTTCTTCCTCTTATGCATCTCACTTAAATGCTCTTTATAGACACACTAACAGAAGAGCCAAAGCCAACAGGTCATAATTTGCTGGGTACTCTGAAGAGTTAAAGTACGTGAATTGACAGTACAGAAGTTAGTGTTCAGGAGAGAAAGCTGCATTTTTTGAGACAATAGTTATGAAGTTTGTCCGGAAGAGTAGCACAACCCCTTCCCTTCTAACAGCTAACACAGGAGCAGAAATGAGTCTTTAACCCGATGCCCAACTGTTCAGCACTGACAAACACTTCTTGAAAACCTCAGAACCATCTTCTGCCCCCCAAGAACATCCTATACCACACCTAGTTCTTGCATCATTCCTAAATGTTCAGTTAGAAAATGTTATTTTTAAGAATCCGACATAAACAAAGGACAACCTACCTTCAATATATATCAAGTCAGTCACACAAAGCATGAAATATATCTTGTCTCACAGAATTGTCAGAGTTGGAAGGGACCTCTAGAGATCACCTAGTCCAACTCCCCTGCTAAAGCAGGATTGCCCAGAGCACATTACTCAGGACTGCATCCAGGCGGGTCTTGAAAATCTCCAGAGAAGGGGACTCCACAACCTCCCTGGGCAGCCTGTTCCAGGGCTCTGTCACCCTCACCGGAAAGAAGTTTCTCCTCATATTTAAATGGAACTTCCTATGTTCCAGCTTGTGCCCGCTTCCCCTCGTCCTATCGCTGGAAACCACTGAAAAGAGTCCGGCTCCATCATCCTTCAACCCACCTCCACTAAGTCTCCTTCCACTAAACTTTCTAAAAAGTGTTTACGAGTACATTTTAGCTCAAGTTATTGAAAGTCCTACTTTGTGTAGAACTTACAAAGCAATGCAGGGGTAGCAACACCTGAACAACAAAGCTCCAATGGAATCTCAGAATCATTCCCAGAAGCTGATGAGAATAGAGGAATATGGTGTGGGAACAGGATACAGGGGATTCCTTCAAAGTGCACAGTGAAAATGTAACATTTTGTGAAACAGATCTAAAAAATACCCAACAATGTCACACAACAAAGACCTCACAGTCCCACTGGCTTTGGAGGATTTTAACTCTAACTACAACGCTTGGGAGGTATCATACTTACTTCTATATGTTCTTTACAGTATTCCAAACCAATGTCACTAAGTATTTTTTTCACAGTTTTCCGGGCCTTTCTTAAACTGCCAAGGTTGTTGACAGGAAGTTGGAACATAGTTTCTATTGGAAAAGAAAGTAAGAGAAAAGGTTTAAGTCAAATGTGTTTTGTCTGACAGAATGTTGCACTTCTAATCATTAGCAATTTTCTGTCTCATTTTACCCACATAACTCAGTATCAGAGCTGTACCATTAACTAAGAATCTACTGTATTTTTTTGTCTGATTTGTTCTTAAATGAGGCTGGCCATAAAGCTAGATATTGACAAACTTCACCGAGCAATTGAAAAACCAACAAACTGATGTAGCATCTATTGCAGGAGTGATCAGCTGCATCTGGAAATAAGGTGGTTGTTTTTTTTTTTTGTGTGTGTTTACATGAAATTGACCCCCTACGCTTAAGTACTACAAACTCAATTTATCTTCTGTGCATACATATCCTGATTTGAAAAATGGTAAGTTGAACTTCAAGGGTTGTGTCGGTCTTGTAATAGATTTAACGGTATCTCTTCAGTGAGAAAGATGCTTCTTGCATTCAACTGTAGGTAGGATAAAAAATTAATACCGTTTCCTCTATTTACTGTATTCGTAGCCTTAAATGGCTGACAAGTGTTTAGCAAACATCCCCTTTTATTAAGATCGGACCTGAAAGCTTGGTCAGAGCCCTTCAGAGATATAAATCACTGGAAAAAAGTACAAGAGATAGCTTAACGCCTCTAAGTGTAGCTGGGTATTTTCAGCTTACAAGACAACCCTCCCTTTCAGTTCCCCACACAAATAGCTAATTAATTCAATTAAACTGTCTGTAAATGACTGGGGCTATCCAGCTAAAAGAAGGTCTAAAATTTTAAGATATGAGGATTCCCAGATTCAGCCATTACCACTAAGATTTCTTCCAAACTCTAATAGCTAATCTTATTTTGTGTACAGAGGAGCTCCGTGTCTGGGCGCTGCTGTCACTACAGTGAGCCTTGCTCAGCTACAGACCCGGCACCAATGGGTCACCTGCACTTCAACACGCTGCAAAATGGCTGAAAGTCCCAGACAACATACAGTGATTTTGGAAGTGCGAGGGGGTGGAGCCAGCAATAAGAAGGTAGGCTTTTCTCAAAGGAAAGGGGAGGAAGCAAGAAAGTGTCAGAGTTGTTCTCTTTTCCCTAGGGTTTAATGGTCCAACGCCCGTTGCTAAAGAGCATCACCTCAGAAGATAATTTGAAGATCATCAGATCTCAGAAGATTTTTGAGCATTAATATTTCTGTGAGCCAATTCAGAAATGCTGCTTTGTTTGAACAATGCAAGGTTTGATTCATATCAACAACTTAATCCACTATAAGGCCAAAGACTACCTACATCAACTACAAATGGACTTTTTTTTTTGTTAGAAGCTTGAAAGTATTTTTTAACACTTTGAAGCAAGAACCTAGAATCCAGAGTTCACAGAAGTTTGCAGCTGTTAAATATTTGACTTAGACAAAAAATTCTCCCCTTTTATCATGAGATCAAGGGCAACTGCTAAGCTACAAAGAGCTTACTAAGAAATTTTCTCAAAAAATCCAACCCAACCCCTTCTCTACACACTCATTAAAGTATTACCTGCCTGTTTACACACTGGCCTTTTTATTTTCACACTCCTACCACCTTTTACGAGGAAATGCTTTAAGGCAGTCACTAACAACTTACTATTCCATGATTTCTCCCAACAACACCGTTTAGTTTCAGAAATGAAACTGCGAAGTTCTGCGTGTAGCAGCGCTAACGCAAACGGCTTCACTGGGTTTCACAGCCTAGGAGGAGTGCTGGTAGCACGTGTCACTAGGCTCTGGTCTCCTCACATGCAGCGAATTCAGAAATAGCTTCTGAGTAAGAGCAGAAAGCTATCACGACAGTCAGGATTCATATCACAACGATAAATTAGAAATTAAATGGAAAGAAGCCTATCTAAAGGATCTACGGGAAAATTTTCAGAAGTACCAAAGCAGCTCTGATCATTAAGCATTTTGGTACTTGGATCAGGCTGGACGCTGTCATAGATGATAGGGAGCATTTTAACACCCCTCTATCAAAACCAGGAAAGTAAAGCAAAAAAAAGGTTTAGACTTAGTCTATAAATCTCAGGGATTCCAAATTACTCAGTTTTAGTATCTGCAGCAACGAAGTTACTTAGACACATCATGCAAAGTGTCTAATGACAGTAATTTTCAAATAACATAGGCCAGAAAAAAAAAAAAAAGGTATTTCAGTGTTTTGTATTTTAATGTTCTGTATAAATTTCCTCCAAGTAGCACTTGTTATAAGAATTCAGTATACTCAAAACCATCTTGATTTCTTCACATACAAAACTCCAAATGCAAGTATATTCATTTTTGTGACTGCAGAGGTGTTTCAGCTAACTCTAGTCTTGGTGAAAGGATTAGAATTGAAAAAATACAGAATTAAGTTCATATGAAAACTAGCTATGTTCTGTACCTTATCAGGCACCTTTCATTTTAGGGAAACTCAAACCCACTTTAGTAATATGAAGAATCAGAATTCTAGTGAAACACATTATAGGTAGATTCACTTACAAGTCTCTTAACATGAACCCTAGTCGTGCTATGAAGAGCACTTCTACGCGCATTCTTTGGGGAATGCAAAGCTTGGGGAAGGCAAAGATCAAATAGATCAAATGGCAATAAACTCCTCGCTCTTCCCAGTTATTCCCTCTAAAGCCCCTAATGACTTTGTGTGGGAAATCAAACTGCTCTTTGTTTATGCTGTATCCCTTCTCATTGGTGCTCTTTTATCATCAAGTATTTCAGCTGCAATTATAAACAATATCCAGAACAGAGTTTGTCTTGAGGCAACAATCACTTGTAAACTTGAAAGTCAGCCACAAGGCTCAAAATAATGCTTATTGTAAAATACCTTACTTTAGAACAAAATGCCTCTAACAACTTCTTCACCAAAAGAATCAAATACTTTCTCTTAGTTCCTGTGTCTAATATACCTAGACGTGCCAAATGTACCATGATATATATAAACCCAAGTGATAAAGAAAGCAAATAATTTAGGACTGCCTGAAAAGCAGATCTCTATTCTATCTGCACCATCTTCTTGCCCCTCCTCTCCTGCCTGCCTCACAGCCAAGTCTTAAACACAAGAAATTATCAAGATCTTCCTATCACAACACTTCATAATAGAGGATATAATTAGATCTTCACACCTGAAAACTGAAGATCAATCTTACTTTGCAAACTTTGCTCGATAGCTGAATCCAGCTCACCTAACCTTAACAAAACCCCTCATCCTTAAGCAAATACAGTTCATTTTATTTAGGAAGTTTCTTGACTATTTAATTGTAATTGATGGAGTGCCAGATACAATCTGATATTATGGTTTGTGACTACAAAAAGTAGCCAAATGCAAGCAGAAAAAACAAGGTATAAAAAAGCAAAATACCATTACTACACTAGAAACACTGCACTTCAGTTTTCATTTCACAGTCATGTTTGGGAGATGCAAAGACTTATTTTAGACAAACTTCATGCTATGGGTAACAGCCACTATGCAAAGCGTGAACAAAAAGCTAAGAGAAGTTCCCCAGCTACTGCAGAGGCGTTACCAAAAAGACCTGAATGAAGTTCTCTCACATCTTCATCCAAAATTCTGAAGGGGGAGCAGGAGGGAAGGGTTTGTGGAAAAGCAAGGACTATTTGGAAGGTAAGCACAAGGACAACAGTTAAGAGACTTCACAGAACTCAGTGTGTACATGGTATTGTGCTTGGAGAGCTGTCTTTGGCTTTAACAGGCTGTAAGAGTCCCAGGGAGGCAGAATTTAGTTTTAAGCGCAATTCTGATATTTACATCTTATAACCTCTAAATTGAGATCTACAGGAACCAGCAGTTCAGTTCACACAACAGAATCACGTCCTGAAATGGGAACAGGCCAGGATATAATATAGGCCGATTGATTTAAATTTATAATTATGTCCAAGTTTTAGGAAGCAACTAAAACTGCAGGCCGAAAGAGGCAACAACAATGTGCCTCATTTGTTTAAAACTAAAAGATTAAAGGTTTCTTTAGTGTTTTCAAAGAACTGAGGTTCACTGCTGAAATAAAAAAGGGACCTCACTTCAAGGTTAATATGGCTTCACCGCAAAGGGCTTTGTCGCTCCTCAATTCTCTAACCCTGTTAAGCCATAGCGGGGGAAAAAATTGTGTAACACCTTGAAATGCTCTCAGGAACACTAGTGTGAACGATATTCAGGAAAAAACAATTCAAGTGAACAAAAGGGACAAACCCGTTACTAGAGAAAATTTCTGCTTAGTTTTAGGAATTTAACAGTGCAAATATCGTAAGACACAGGAAATCAAGAGTTCCAATTTTTATGGCATGACAAAAAAGCAGAAAGGAAACAAGGCCTAACCCAAAAAAATAACCACTGCATAGTCACAGACAAGTTTCAACAATCCCCAAATTCTTCATCACTTTTTTTTTTTTTAAACAGATTTTAGCATTTAGACAGACTTGCAGTGACTTTCAACTCCAAATTGCCTCTTCACCAACTCGCTACTCTTAGAAGCGCTTCAAATTCCAGATGGAAAGAGTTGCAGTCACTATTCTAAAAACATCCAGAATGTGAAGTCTGACACATCCTCCTGTTATGTTACTCTAAGTGATTTTTAAACCACTTTTAGCATTTAATAAAAAATAAACTATCCTCACTGTTCCAGCTTCAAGCACTTCAAGTTAACATGGCCATGCAGTTCAGCCCTTTAACACATCAGTTACCAAGGGACTGGAACCACCTAGAAAACCGAGTCAACAGATGAGTTAAAGATTACTGTGCAATTATTTGGAAAATTAATCCATGTAAAATACAATATCGCATGCCTGTGTTAGAGTTCTGTATTGCAACAGTTAACATTTTCTTATGCTACATATTCTCCTCAGTGCAAACCGTGATCCCTTACGAGGGAAGTACTGATCTCGTACACAATACACTGTATTCACAACTCGAGAACTATGACCTTACAGAAGGTATGCACCCAGGAGAGCGAGGACAAGGAACACAAGAGGGAAAACCAGCAAAAAAACCACCCCCACCATATCAGTCAAATTATCAGAGATGATAAAAAAGAGAAAGCTTCCACCTGTCTTTGGACCCCAAAAGCTGCTTCTATTTTAGCAAAACTAAAATCTTAATTCTCCAGTGGGTCTTTTGTATTTTGGACCTCATCAGAGGCGCTGCCTTGCAGCCTTTGATACCTTCGGGTAACAGCTGTGAGACTGCTTCAGCTCTGCCAACTTTAGCTAGAACAACGAAAGAGGGGATCTTCAAGCGTACAGCTTCAAAGCACCCACAAGGTAACAATACTGTTTTGATTCTAGGAAAGATGCATCAGTTTCACGAACAAAACAGCCTCTCTCTCAACTAAGATCTTCAACGAATATTCCAGATCTGCCTCATCATGTCATTTTCATTTTTGGACAACATTATTCAAAGTGCTTACTGTGGCTGTTTTATACTTGAGCTTTGTTACAGTTCTAGCAAACAGCAAGTATAATATATTTCTAATGTCACAGTCTTGTTAGTAAAATGGTGGGTTTAATCCAGAAATAGTTTAAAGACCCAAAAAAATAATCTGGAAGAAAATCTTGCTGTGTAAAGGAACCAAGGCAGCACGAGTCTAGGTCTTCTAGAGAACCTCCTCTAAGTTTTCACCTCTTTATGCTTAACTGAAAATGACACCAGACTGTCAGTTTGTAGCGTTAGGAAAGCCTTCCATGGCCAGCAAGCACAGAACTGTAGGTGACTCTAAACATTTCGTTAAGGAACATGTCTTCACTCAACAAGGTCTGTAAAGAGCATCCTGTGAAATGGCAAGGAAAAAAATATTAGGGAACCCTCAAAAGCTATAAACTAAAAAAGCCCTAGTCCCTAGTGCATTTTATTCTTATTCAGGCATCCCAAAGCTGTATGAGCAGGCCAGGGAGCCTAATGCTCTTTACAACGGTCACTGATTCTTCTGCAGTTCCTGTCCAGGGGCGGAACCAAGCCATGGAATACAGAATTTTCAAAATTTTAATTTTTTTTTTTTTTTTTAACATACAAGAAAAGTATGATGTCAACATGGCAAATGATACTAGAGGAATAATTGGAAAGTTAGTATCTGACTATTACATTTATTTCCTTTGGAAATTTAATGAACATAGTTCTAAGCTTATCTAAGTTCACAGAGCTGAACACAGTTAGAAGCAGCTGTCGATCAAGAAAAGGAAAACTACAAAATTAAACTTTCCTAGTGAGTATTGAGTGAAAACTAAGAATGAAAAAGAGAGAAAAGTTACAGAAATAAGAATGAGGCTCCTGGAAGCTATTTTTGTTTTTACGTGCATTTATCAAGTTTCTTGACATACAATTTATTTTACCAGCTGCTAATTCCCAGGCCTACAATGAAAGTCTCCCAGGAACATAGAGGTTGAAAGCTGGTAACTCATTTTGAGAGCATTTTCCCCTCACAATGAAATATATAAAGTTACTCATAATAAGCAACATTTACCCTTCACCCTACTCCTCAAACACTGGCTCAATTGAAAGGATCAGCACTAAAAAGAAACACTTTATGCATATTCAGTATGTTGACCGTTTTGGATTTGATGAGTAATAAAATTATTCAGCCACATTCAGTTCACAGCCACATAGCAGTTAGTAGTTTTATTAATTACACAACTCTGTTACTGTGCCTATGTCCTTCCAGGCTGCCTCATCATAACTGAACAGTCAAAGCAGAGGTGCCAAAACACTTTTATGGAGTAAAACAAAAAGTGCAGATCTTTAATCCTAAAACAAGCATATGTTAAATACAGAAAACCCAAAAGGTGCAGCCAACTGAATCAGTTCCACATTTCCAGATCACTAGTTCCCTACTGCTGTTTAGCAGAGGCACTATTTCACCACAGACTAAATGCGACAGCCCCTTCCCCCAATGTTTGCTGTGAACAGGCAGCAAAGCCCTTCCAAGAAGGGCTGCAACATCCCCAGTTGTAAAGATGGGAGCAAACTACCATCATGTGTGCAAAGGCACCACCCCTTTGACTCTATGGGCTCAGATTTCCAAATTGGACTAGGATTTCCAAAGGACAAGACTCTCACCCAGTATAAATCCATTCCCACTTCATAAGCCTACAACTAATGTTTTAGGGCTACTGCGAAAAAAACCCAAACCCCCAAACATTTTATAACTCCAGATATAAAAACGCTATATAAAATTTAATGAAACTGCAACTGCAGCAGGGGTCTTCCTACTGTAATGTAAACATCTACTGCTCGTCAGCTTTTCAGATTCGATGCCAAGGTGTTGGCTGAATTTATCAAATCAAATGTGATGCCAACTGATTTGATGCCAACACCTTAGATCTAATGACACAGAAATGTGCATCCCTTGAACTGACTGCTTCCTAAAAGCCATCTGTGAAATTTACGCTTCCATACAACTTTTTTAAATAAAAGTGAGGGTGCAATTACAACTATCTCTTGGGCACATTATTAAATAGAATACAACAAAACAGCAATGAGCACCTTTGGTTGACCCTTCCTTTCCTAATGCTCTCATTTACTCTTATTATGAAGACTAAGAAAACCTGACTATTTTGGTGGTCTGAAACACAGTATTATCAACTGTACTGTTGAAGAAAGTATTAGGTGTGAGCATGTGTGCAAAAGAGACAATTTCATAAGCAATGTGCAAACCCAGCCTCTTCTATAACATTGTGACTTCGAGTTTGTATACATCTATACCCAGATCAATCTTGTCTTATTAAAATAATTAGCTCTGCAGGAACTACAGTTCATAAAGCACATTTCCTATAAATTTGCAACTAGAAGATACTAATATTTCTGCACATACTTATACAATTGAATTGTTCTTACTCTCTCTTTTCCCTTCTCCCCCCTCATCATCCCCTGCTGCTTCAAAAGGTCCATCCTTTCGTTGCTCTTTCCCCCTCTCCTCCTCATCCTTTCTTTGCTGGTTCTTGGCCTTCTTGGTCCTTACCTCGCTCATTTTCCCTCTTCTCATCTTCCCTGCGCCAATTCATAGCGTCCACATTCTTTCGTCGTTCTCTCTCATCCTGTCTCCACCGCTTCTTGATATCTTTGTCCTTAACTTGCTCATTTTCTCTCCTCTTCTCATCATCCCTGTGCCATTTTATTGTTTCTGCATTTTTCTGCGGCTCCACGCTTCTTTTCAGATAGTCTTGTCGCCTCCTCCTCTTTTTTAACATATCCCTTTCCCTGGCACGAGCCTGCTTTTCTTTCTGGGAAAGAAAAGCTTTACGGGGCATCATGAGCTGCTGCTGTACCTGTAATAATATCGTATCCATGGAATAATATACTATACATGCACTCAGTCAGGCACCAACAACTCATTTGGAGCTGAATACTTCAAATACTAGGCCAAGATAATCTACTGCTGCTTCTCTTTCCTTCGTAACCCTCTGCTAGCTCCGTACCAGATAATGACAGGCGAGTTGCTATGTTCAGCTGCAGACACAGCACCTCACCCGCACCTCGGCAGCTGATGCGCATCCAACAGTGAGAAGTCACCCCCTGAGACCCAGGGCCTGAGCAGCAGGATTTCTTAAAACTCCTCCCACAGTTTTTAGCAGCCCCGTGGCATTGCTGCATCCAATTGAAGGAACAGGCTGGTAGGAGAGTTGAGAAGGAAACCTTAGTTTCTTCTCTTACTGGAGACCTACATTTAATGAAACTTAAAGGTGCTTATTTATCTTTTCAGACCTCCATCTCTACCAAATTTGGTTGAAAATGGTCAGCCTTTTTCTTGGCTGAGAGGAGGGAGGGGGGATTAGGAGACAAGCCACAATCTGAAAAATTGTATGAGCTTTGTTTCCTCGGGAAACCTGGCCAAAACATTTAACTGCAGTTAATGAAAGAAGTCCTGACTCATCTACTCAAACTTCCTCTAAGTATGTTATGTCTTGCTATTCACAAGAACAAAGGAAAAAAAGAACGTGACTATTTACTTGGAGCTTCTGCCGACACCATTCCTGATAAATGGGGCTTTTGTTTTTTTTTTTTTTTTTTTAAAGAGGTGTCAATGAAGACTACCTTTTAACAAATTGGTTTGCTATTGATCATTTCTCTGTAGTCATCCCAAACATTCACATCTTTAAATTCACTGGTGTTAATACCTGAAATTTTTAAATCACGGTAGAGAAAACAGACCACAGGAAGAATTTATACTATCACTAATATCTTTTAAATACTCTTCTGTACACATTGAGCAACATTTCAGAAATGTCAAACTGCAGTTGTGGCCCAGGTTTAGGGGTTTTTTTTTGTTTGGTTGGTTTTGGGTTTGTTTTTTTTTTTTTGTTTTTTAATTTTTGTTTAGAAGAGAGTTTTGCAGAGGTCTAATCAAAATGAAAACTGCAGAAAGGACAAAATTACTAGATTAGAACACTTAAGCAAAGCCTAAAATAAAATGAAACAAATGTACTTTTAAAATTTAGCTACCTTATGGAAAGCACTTGTTCCCAGCATGCAATACTCCATCTTTTTCCTACAGAAAAAGCAATGTTTCAAACCCTTATTCTAAAAGCTGTTCCTTTTCCCTATGCAATATATCCCCCCGCACACTTAAACCCACTACTCTAGTCCATTGCCTTTGTTAGGTATGTATCATGATCCCACGGTTTTGATTCCAATAATTCAAACCCAAATTTCTTAATATCCATAATAATACCAAAAGGGAAGGGCTGTAGCAGAATGAAACAGCATAATCAAAAAAATGCATGCAGTTTGGTAACAAGTTAGTGCATAAAATTCAGATTATGCTAAAAATTACTTCATTAAAACATGTAGGATAGCTCTCTACTAGACAGCCTGTTTTTAAGCATTAAATATTTCTCAATAACAGTTATCATTAAAGTCAGAAAGCAATGAGAATCCAGGATCAACATCATCAGTGGAACCCAGACACTGTAAATCTTTAAAATAGTTTTAATTTCTCTATTGGCTGTGTGCCAGTACTACATTACTGTTGTTTACCAGAGCAAACTTAACTTACTAACTTTTAAAACTTACATTATCTTTATAATTTTATCAGTAACCTGATTTTATTCCAATAACAACAGCATGAATAAAACTCAAATAAAATCATATTTCATGCAAATGGTTCTCCCCTTCCTCCCCAGGCAAATACAGACATTTAAAATCTGTCATTTTTAAAAAACTCTTTTGGGACTAATTGTTATATTTTCTTTCATTTGTTTTTCTGGTAGGTCTTTTTGTTTGTTTTTTTGTTTTGTTGTTGGGGTTTGTTTTTTTCCCTTTGGCTTTATCACTTCATTGTTGTTAACTGCAGTTCCCTCCCCTCCCTTTATACATATCCCAGCCCACTTTGACAGACCGATTTGTAGACAAATGATAGAAAATATCTTAATAAAAACCACTTCAGTTGAATTTCCAAAATTAAACATTTCAATTGAGATTCAAATAAAAAATGTCAGATTCCAAGGAATAACTTAAAGGAACATCCAACTTGAACTATATATCTTTGAACTTCCATATCACAAGTCCCAGCTTCTTCCCCAGTTTGTTTTAGCATGACAGAATACTTCAGCCAGTCTGGCCATTTCTCTTGTACTCAGAATCATCTTTCTCTTTTGCCTCTGTTGGTTTTAATAAACCAAAAGAGGGGACAAAAATTTAAACCAGGAAACTAATTAATATGCAGTGAAGCTGCCAGTCTGATTGAGCTCAACGTCTCCCCACCTCCCCAATTTTTCTAGAGTACAAGTTGGTGTTCCTTTAAGTTCAAAATGTCCAAACATCAGCAGTAAACAGTCAGAACTATCCCTTCAACTATTTTTTGCCCATACTTTGCTAAATGAAAATCTTAACTCTTCCCAATCTATTCAGTACATATTATGAGGCATTTACCTCCAAAATTAATGGTGCTTGGGCGTCTCAGACTCATTGGACAAGTTTCATGCAAAAGCCTCCAAAAATAATTCTCCTTCCAGAACGCCCACCTCAGCGATTATATTACACCTACTGTGTGAGGCCAAAGCCCGGACATAGAAGAAGGATCATATCCTGCTGTACAAAACAAAGCGTTAAAGACAAGAGATAAGAAATGTAATAAGGGCAATCTTACATTTATAACATACGTTTCATTGCAAAGGACTCCAAAGCTAATTATAAACCACATTTACGGTACCTTTACTGATACGGAGCTACTGTAGAGCGCACTCCAGCAAGTTAACAGTGCTGCAGGAAGCTTTAGCAGATTTGTGGCTTAAACAGCAGATGCCGCTGGGTGCTGCTACCTGAGGAATATTTTAGTGCTCAGATTTCAATGAAGTTACCCAATTCAGAAATGCAGGAGGATGCAGAGATGAATGCTTCACACTTCATATAACCTTTTGACTCAAGTGGAGAGGACCTCAGTTTACACCTCATCTGAGCTATGGGAACCGCAGCTGCGCCCTGCAGAGATGAGGTACACTCAGGAAAACACCAACAGCGCTTCCTTGCACAGCTAATTTTTCCCAGAAGGTTCCCATACAAACCCAGTCCCGCTTTAAATTACCAGATTATGGGAGATCAAACAGGTGACGTGGCTGTCAGCCACAACCCTAGGGACATACATTCATTTGGGAAGCATTCAGATTAAAATTTTCAGCTACAGTGCTGCTGGTAGGAGGATGTGAAGTAAAACGTTTTGGGGTAATGGCATGGAAATGATTATGCTTCTGTAGGAAGGCTGATACCTCTCCAACTCACACCACCCATGGACAGAAACTCAGTCTTGAACAGACTGGAAACACAAGACATAACATTAGTATCATGAAAGTCTGGAACAGCAAATCTAAAGTTTATAAAAGCAAAATTTGTGGAGTCATTTATAATTACTTTTCCAAGTAATAAGGGTTTTTACTGCTTCAAATTGTTAGATTTTAATCTGTTGATTATTCAGACAAAACATCTACAGCTTAAAGTACAGATCATTTTTCTTCAGCAAGTATGGTTTCAACAGAAGATACTAAAATATTCTAAGAGATTTAAAAAGACAAAATTCTTAAAATACTTCACAGTGAGGCAAACCAGAATATTTCACATGCTTTAACAAGACCACCAGCCGTATGTTCAAACAGGTAAGGATGATGGGTTATTTTGTTTCATACTGGATTATTTTCTAACTAGAAAGCAGAATTTGTGCCCCTGTGTCTCTATCAAGTCCAAACTCCCCCTCTCCCACTGAATCCTCATTGCAGAAAGAATCTTCTGGATGAGGACCCATCAGCCTGGAGAGCAGATCAGTGACAGTGCATCAGTCTGGCGATACCAACACTGAGCACGGGGAAGAACTTCATCCCATACTGGGTCTCCTAAAGACTGAGCATCATTTCCCTGCACTGTGCCGCTGACAAAAATCACCAAGCAGCTGGCATTTTTCTGACTTGATATCATCTGAAATTCTTTGATTTTAGCCCTTATTTTGCTAGTATTTTAAGCTGAAGAGGTTCTTGGTTTACATATAACAGTGCAACATAGTAGCATGTATCAGCGCTGACAGCAGCTGTATATTCCTGCCTGAAATGAAACAAGACTGTTAGTTTCTTGATACTCTCTCCAGCCCAACTGCATTTAAAATAGGGTCTTTTACTATTTTAAAGTAACTACTAAAGTTACTTTACTTTTAAAATAAAGCCAGCCATGAAACAGATTTGCAAGGAAGGCTGTTAGTGCAACATTAAGTGAAATATCTTAAAATACAAGAAAAATATACAAGACAATTAACCCATGGTTCCCACAGCAATAGAAAAGCAGCCTCCTCCCGTATGCAGGTTAAATGATGCTGTATAGTACGATGGTGTGTAATATTCTACATTCACATGAGGACAGCGATGGCCTGTCCCTGCAGCAAGGTGGAGGCTGGGACTCTGGGACCTGACAATTATAGGACAGCCGAGCAAGGAAGAGCCAGAGTCAGGAAGCAGAAAGGTATCTCAGCGAAGAGAGAGCAAATGAAACATACCAGGAGCAGAACCATCAGAGAGAACAGAGAAGTTGGAAAACCGAAAACTAAGGAAAACTTCCTTGAAAAGGTAAGCGTTGCAATTAAATACCTCCCCTCCCTGCACTGAGTGAATAAAGAGTCTACTCCCAATGCATCTGTCGCTGGCTTACATTAAGCATTTTCACTTTCTTCTGCTGGACTCTTCTCTTTCCTCCTTATTTAAGCATTGCTGGCCTAGTTTTCAGAGGACTGTGCACCCACATCTCCTGTGAAGGTAATGAGATTTGCAGTTTAACGCACATCTGAAACGCCAGACAACTACGGGCTCATTTTTCAAGTCGGCTATAATCCGAGGATGGAGGCTGTTTTGTAACAGCGTGCGCTCCATTCTCATGGCAACATTTTAAACAGAGAGCACCTCCTCAGCCTTATCAGCTCAATCATCTGCAACACCAACCTTCTGCCCATGTAACATGATGGTCTTCAGCTAATTTCTGCCTGAACACCTCCCAACACCAACTAGATCGCTCTGTGTGCACCGCTGCCATGGTCGGACCCAGCACTTAGATTCAACCTTATGCTGGCACATCAGAGAGCAGAAGCCCCCAAGCCCTTTAACTTGTGCCTATACCCAAAACAGGGCCGGCCACATTAAAAAGACATAAAGTGAACAGAAAACCCAAATCAAACCCTCTGGAAAAACCTAACATGTTGTTTTAAAACTAAGATTACTGGAACTGAAGGAAATCAACAAATGTATTTTGCTATTTGGTCAAAGCATTGTAAAACTTCTGCAGCACTGTGCACATGGAACCACCTCAACTCCCCCTCACCATCAAATGGTCTATTTCTTAAAAGTCCCTTTGACAAAAAAAAGAATTTAGAAATATTTAAAAATCACTTCAGAGAGTAAATCAGCTACCTCCGAAAAATTTCAAGTTGTGTGTCAAACAAAAGGGACCGTTTCACACCACTTCTCTGGACATCCTATGTAAATACTCCTTCAGGAGAGGAAAGAAGTCCATCTAAAATGTAGGACTGGAAAAAAAAAAAACAACTACATAAATCCTCTGGAGGAAAGTCTTAGGCTAAAACCCTTAACATGCTGTTTCAGTGGTTATATACAATTTTCAGCTAGGGCTTAAGAAACTCTGTTTTATCTTTTTTTAATCTTTTTTTTTTTTTTTTTTGAGTTTACTGTCTAGGTTCAGCTTGGTGACTCTTACACTAAGAACTCCAACTTCCCATCGCATGAAGAACTTCTATGGAAGACAGTTCTAGTGAGAGGAATCAGTGAGGCTGGTATGTCTTACTCTCCATTCATTTTTCATTTAAAGGTTAAAAAAAAATATCTTCTGCAGTCCAGCAGACAGGGATCTTTTAAGTCATTCACACACTTCTCATTCTTGCTCGATTTCTGGAATTTTCCACTGGTGCCAGAAGCTCCATCTGGTGGGTGTGTACACTAACTGCAAAACTGAAAGGGAATTAACTATTTCCTTATCAACTTTTGTTTAGTAGTAAAAGTTCTGTACACTATGTAATTTCTGTGCCCCAATATAATACAAAACGGCCAAATTCTAATTGCTCTGGGAACCACAACTCCTTACTTTTATTCTTGATGAATAATCAGGTACCTTACACTCTGCTGGGAATTTCTGTTGGGTTTTCTTATTTTGATGACACAGGCTGAAGTGTTAAAGAATGCTGTTAGCTAAATTTGAATGTTTTCTAAAGAAGGATCTTTTGAACACACATGATAAAAAACGTTTCAATTCTGGCAATCTCTACTGCATTCTGAAAAGCAGTTTTAAATTGCATCCGTTCTCTAGGGTATGCTGTACTTCAGTGTATAGGAAATTTTAAATTAGGCACTAGCGGCTCAAGAAGTAGGCTTACACACCTACTGCCATCTTAAATAATATCATTTGTGACTGTTCAAGATCTCAAAAGATAAATGTTTATATGCATCCACATATGCGCAGTGAAATCAATATGTAATATACAAACTCAATATGATAGCCTCACTTGTTTAGGGCTATTTCTTAAAGATTTCAGTTTGAAATGTAATATAGCCTGCACATCTTGCTGAAATTTGAAATCGAGACTGGTGATCACTGAAGCACGACGGATATTATTTGCTTACACCATGATATCCACACTTCAGTGATCAGGAAAACAGGCTGCATGAAAATGCTCTACAGTTCCAAAATAATCTTCATCTAGACTGTACCTAAGCATGAACAATCCCAGAATAAAAGTTATTTTTGAAATATAAATGTTTCACAAATTAGCGGCTACCATTTAAATTAAATCAAGAATAATCTTGAAATTTTCAATCCAAAGATCACAAAACCATTTGGATAATTAAAAAAGGGGCACAGAAGTCTCTGTAAAATGTGCAAGAACAAAGCATGTAATCAATATACATGTAATTGATGACTGGATTACACTGATTGTGAAACATTAGATCGGACTGCAAGTGAAAACGGTAGCCCTGGCTGGTCTGTGCCATCTTTTCCTGACATCATCGCTGTGTCAACAGCCAGAACAGAGACCTGATCCAACTGAAAAGGAGTGTTTTTCAGGCAGAGCGGTTCCTTCCCTCACCTAAACAGAAGTGCTAGGACTGGCAAAAGGAAGGTGGCTCATCCTACCACCCCTTCCAGGGGCAGCACAGACACACATATATTTCAACCAATAGTGAAACTGCATCCCTTAGTGTGTCCCAACTAGTAAAATGCATTGCTTGCATGCTGGTCTAAGTGGCAGAACAGATCAACAAAACAAAAGAGAGCGTACAAATACTTTTATACAAGCTCATCCAAAACCCTGCCAATACATGCTTTTCCAGATAGTAGATAGATTAGACATTGAAGGGACCTTGCCAACTGGCTAGCATCTGAGTATTTAAAGTGTAAAAATAGTCAGTGAAGTAGGCTGACGCTAATTGTTTTTTCCTTTGCCTTACCACCACTTCACATACGCTCTGCACAAATGCTGGCATTACACGATTGGGTAAAGTCCGTAAACAAGAGCTTAAAATCAGTCTTACCACTTCACATTTCTTACCTCTTTCCCTTTCTGTCTAAGCATAGCTCCCAAGTGTTCCAATCCCTGACTACATTCCAGCGTTAATCCACCTCAGCTACCGCTGTCTTCCGTCTGACTCAGGAACCTTCGATATTCAAAAGGCTTCATAGCAGCAGCAGCAGGAGGAATGGGGGAAAAAAACAAAACAAGATCACAAACTTAAGTTTGACTTTTTAGGGAAAAAAAAAAATGGCAGCATTTTAAGACAATTAGTTTGCCCACTTAGATTTCAAGAGACATTTTGCCCCCTGACTGTTGCTGCTATGAACCTGCATCACTAACAACTTCTTTGGCTGAGCTGCAGCACAAGCAAAGAACTATCAGACCCAGAGTCACATCAGAAATCAATACACAGAAGAGGTAAAAAGGGGTGAAAGAAAGAATACTTGAAGGCTGAAAGAGAGAAGAGGAGCTGGGGGTAGGGAAGAAGCACCAAACAGTGAAGCCAGGCTTGAGAGCATGCCCTTCTCCTACACTTCAATGACTGGATGAGCTCAAGAGCGTTACTTCAGTGGACAGGCTGTCACAAAGTTACTTGATTTCTGTTTCTTGTTAATTGTTTTAGGTACTGCTTGAGAAGTAGATTTTAAATGAAATATTTTGCCACATGATCTGGATAGTCAAGAACCTGCAGGTGTGAAGTGTTCACAGAGTCAAGCACACAGGTTTAGGACCCAACAGCCAGTATCAGTTTTCATCCAAATAATCTTTAATGCCACCTTAAAAAAAAAAAAAAGAAGGATATAAATGGTGGTAACAAAGTGACTCACTGCAGAAAAAGTGGTATTTATTCCACTCTTATTCAAAACCATCAACCATCAGACACATTCAAAAGCACTAATGTGAAATAAGAGTAACACTAAATTGGAGCCTCGTGTTTGCCTTTCACCATCAGCTAGTTATAGCAAAGCTCTGAACAATGCAGATTTTTCCTTGAGGCATATGGCCCTCAGGTAGATAAATAAGAGTTACACCCTCTCTAAAAATGTCTTCATTCAAATCTAGAACATGTATTCATTTTTTATATCAGATTTAAGTACTTCCTGAAAGCTCAAAATGAACAAGTCAATTTGGCCATTCCAACTAGGAGAACAAGGGTATTCTTCCCAAAATGTGCCAGGTGAATCAGAACAAACCTTCTACATATACAGAAGGTACAGGATTATTATTTTTTTTAAACTAACTTAACATAATCAGGAGTTCTTTTTCTTCCAATGCATATACAGACATTTACATTACCTTATCCTTAGATCAGTATCTTTTATTCTCATTTCCATAGCTTATACTATTCTTAGGAAACGTACACTTGTATCAACGTATTTATTTGTACCTCCACATTAACAATTATACTGTTACAATTATGTTAATAAAAAGCATACCCAACATGTATAAAAAAAACTAAGCATAGAGCAGGTCTTAATTTAATATAACAAAAAATACGGTAATGCTTGTGTTTGATGCAGGCCAACATAGTCAGCTGCTGTATTTTTTAAACAGGCATGTTACATGCACCTTAAAAAAAAAAAAAATCCCAGCACACATAGCATTATAAATACACAAACTCAACTGAGCTAATAATTTAAAAAATACTCCATCTTGGCCCATGCAGACGAAGCAGATCAGGACCACACTTACCAGCTGATCAATTGCAGCCCTATAACTATCCTCTGCCTCCCTCCTGGCACCCATGTCCTACAGACTTTAAACTATGATCCTCATCATATCTGATACTCTTTGGTTCATCCCTGCCATAGCAAATTTTGTCTCTCAAACCAACTTCAAGCAGTGGAGCAAAGATAACTTCCTGAAGAAGAAAAACAAAAAAACCTCAACCCAATAAATTCCCCATCAAGCCGCTATATCTTAATTGCGGCCACCTCAAAACAAATACATTAACCCATTTCTTTGCTCCCACAAAAATAATTTGTTCCAATATCTTTCTTTGTATCAATCAAATCAGCTGCCATCTTAATAAAAACTTTAAAAATACACATTTGGACTATATGACTTTTGACTACTGATAAGATTCTGATATGGGTATGTACTTCAGGAATGCTGCTTTGAATTTTAATATTTACTTTCAATATTTACTATTACTACGGAGTGGTAGAACTGGATTGGGAATAATAATCTATTATTCACTCCGTGGCATGTCAGAATCACAACTTACCTTCCACAGAAAATTTGTACATGTATTCATTTAGAATTTAACAGCGAATTCAGTAACTGTAGAAATCAGTTTGGTGAGTACCTGTCAAATGATACTTTATACTATTAAAGCCTAATTAAAATGCTGTTGTAATATACCACTCTAAGTGACACATACCAATTCTGAAAATGCTAATGGGCATCTTCTGACAACTGGGAACTTCTATCCTACGTATACAAGAAAAAAAGTTAAGTTATTCATCTCATCCTGAAGAGCACATAGAGTCTTCCTAGATGTTTTGTTTATGCAGCTGATGCCTAACACTGTAGGACACCAACTTTCCAAAACAGTTAAGAAGTTCCTCTCCTGTGAAGGTTTTTCACTCCTAAGCACTCTGAGCAGCAGACACTGGTCACCACTTGTCTGTCTCACCTACAGGCAGCCACCTTTCACCTTCCCCATCCTTTGCATATCCAAACAACATCTCCCTCCTAAAACTTAACACAAGTGATCTCAAAAGCTCCTAATGACTCTTAAGCTCTAGCAGTTCCACCCAATATACTTTCAAGCATAAATAGTAGTAACCTAAAGGGAAGCTCTCTATAAACCTGTCTGATGGACCATCACTTCAAGTTAAAAAATAAAAAAATATTTTTTTATAATGGTGCACTAAAAATATATCAGTTTGCAATGATCTCAGAGAGCTGTTCTCAAACACTGAAAGCATCTAATTTCTATTAGTTACCAAAAAGTAATTTTTAAAAGTTAATTTGGAAATAATATTAATTTTAGTAAAGGACAGCCTTCTATTAAAAAGTAATACAAAACCATTTAGTTTAGTATTACTCTTGGAGAACAAGTTATTGGTTGCATGTCAAAAAGGACACCACTATTTTAACTGAAGTTTATTTAAGTATTTACTGTAATAATCTCCAGGAAAGGCAACAATCATGTTACAACCAAACAGCCTCAAGTGCAATTTTGTTAACAATAGTATGTTTCTCTTCTGTTGTCTCTTTTTAATGTTTTAAGATTTCAACATATATCATGATGTTGATCTGCTGATATCAAGTTACTGCCCAACATCTGTGAATGTGTATCTAAAAAGGAATCAAGCTTTGGTTTGTTTTGTTATTGAAAACAAACAAAAAGCATTTCTGTTTTTTAAACAGGATGATCCATCTTTGCCACCTAGAAGGATGGCAACTTGTAATTACTACAGTTACCAGAGTCCCAAGTGAAAAGTTTTTCCAAGGAGCTTGAGACCCTGCAAGAGGAGACAAGGCTGGTGGCCTGCAGTGCACTCAGGCTGTGCTACACAGAAGCCAGGCCAGGGCTGGTCCACGCTACCCTGACAGGTAGGACTCCATTATCTCAGATACACCTTGTACCTCCAGACACAACTAGAAAGTAGTAGTAAAAATAAATGGAAACATAGCTAGTAAAAAAAAAAAAAAAAAAAGGGGGGGAATTTCTCTAAAAGGAAAGAAAACCTCTTTCATACCTACCAAATGGCTTAAATGCATACAATTAACAAAGAATATGGAAACGTGAAGTGCCTGGTTGCCCAGACTCTGGCCGTGGCCCCAGACAAAGCACTCCATGCCTCGCACTGCAAGTTTCTACCGCCGCAGCCATGCGCGCAGAACGTGTGAAAAAAAGCCATGCAAGTTCATAAAGCAAATAGCACCACAAGCCACGACCAAGTTTTGATATCATTACTGACACCCTCCACAGGGCCTCGCGAAACCGCCCAAAATCCTCCGTATGCCCCAAACCCGCTGGCCCCGGGCGGGCTCCCACCGCTCGCCGCTCCCTCGCCAGCCCCGGCGCTGCCCTCCCTCCGCTACGAGGCGGGCGAGCTGGGCAGGTAGGATGGATGCCAGGGGCAGGCCGAGGCCCGTCCCGCGGGGCGGAGGGGGCCGGTGAGGGGGCCGGTGGCGGGGCTGGGGGGGCCCCCGTCCCCCCTCCCTCCCCCCGCCCGCCCCCCCCCCCCCCGCAGCCCTGCCCGGCGAGGGAAGGGCGCCCCCTGCCGCCTCCCTCCCGCACTCCGCCCGGGCTGCGGTGCATTTTGGGTGGGGGCTGGTATTTTTCTTCCACGGCCATAAACCGGGAGCGACAATCCCGATTTAACGGGGAAAAAGAGAGGCGGCTGGAGGGTGGTGGGGGGGACATCACCAGCATAACGTACGCCGTGTGGTACTTGTTTTGGAACTCTCGCCCCCCATCCCTCTGCCTCCTCCGCCCCCGGGCTGCAGCCGCCGAGCGAAGGGGGTGGGTGACAAGGGAGGGGTGTGTGTGTGTGCAGCTCCCGGCAGCGGTGCGAGGCTCCGGGGTTTGATTTCCCTCGCCTTTGTCTGAAAGACGCGGGTAACCATAGCCCAGGGTAGGGAAAGGCGGGATGGGTGAGTCAACGTTGCTCCATCCTGCAGCTGGTGCTGGGCGCAGGATGGCAGCCGCGGGTCGCGCCTCCTCCCGCGGGCAGAGACGCCCCGGCTACCCGGGGGGGGAGGCTGCTCCCCCCCCCCCCATTCATCGCCCGGCAGCCGCCGCTGCTCTCCCACCTCGCTCCGGCGACCCGCGCCCGGCTGCCGGCCGGCACGCCGCGGGCAGCGCCGGGATGCTGGACCCCTTCACCGGCTCGTCCTCCCGTTCACTTCGCCTTACCGCCAAGGCGGCCCTCGCCATCGCGGCCGCTCCCGGGACACATCCGTGTGTGGTCCCCCCCTACGGGGGAGGGGGAAGGGAGGAGGCTGGGACTGCCTCCGCCGCGCGGGCCCCGGGCAGCAGGCAGGGGAGCCGGGCAGCGCAGCGGTCCCTGCAGCCGCCCGGAGCGGAACCGGCCTCTGTCAGGGCGGTGAAGTCTCTTCAACATGTGTGCGGCCGGGGGAGGGGGGCCCGCCGGCCAACTCCGCAGCCCCCCGGCTGCAGCGGCGGGCAGGGCGGCGGGGCTCCTGTCCCTCAGGGGCACGGGGCTGCCGGGGGCCGCGGCCCCGCCGGGCTGGCAGAGGGAAGGAGGGAGGGAAGGAGAGAGGGGGCGGGCGGGGGCTGCCCCCGCCCGGGTCGGACCGCGGACTCACGCACGCACCTACCTGACCGGGGCTCTCCTCAGCAGCGAGGGCGGGCGCTCCCCCGGCACCTCTGGCTGGGGGTGGGGGTGCGCGAAGCTGCCTCCCTGGCGCCGCCCGGGTCCCTGGGCGGGCGGGCGGAGCGGAGCCGGCGGCGGCGCGGGGGAGACAAAGGGGGCTGGATGGCGAGGAGGGGGGGGTGGGGGGGTGGGATGGGATGAGAGGGGGGGAGGACGAGTGTGCGGGGGGTGGCCTATGGTGAGCGGGTCCCGGGAGGGGGGGGCGGGGGCGACGGCGGCAGCGGCGGCTTCACTGGGCTCGGTCCCCGGGGCGGGGGGTGTGGGGCTGCGGGGCGGGGGGGGGGGGGGGGGCTCCCTGGGCGCCCTGCAGACAATACAGCCGGGTCCCTCCTGCCCAGAACCTGCCCTGGCCAAGATGGCGGCCGAGAAAGAGCGGAAGTGACGCGAGACTCTCATTAGCATACGGGACTCATTGTCCGGCGGGAGGGGAGGGGGCCGCGCCCCGGGGGGGAGGGGGCCCGAGCCCCCGTGGCTTCCCGCCGGCCTGGCCCCCATTCCTCCCCGCGGGCGAGACACCACCACCACCACCACCGGCGGCGGGGCGGCGGGTTACACAACCCCGCCGAGCGGGGGGGCTCTCGCGAGAGAGACGGAGGGAGCCGCCGCCGGCGGCGGGATCTACCCCGGCCCCGCTAGGAGGCGCCGCGCCCTGCGGCTGGGTCCGAAGAGGCAGCTGACGCCGCCCGGTTATCCCTCCGCCACCCCCAGCCGGGACTACATCCTGTCCTGAGGGGCCTCCGCCGCCGGGGCGGGGGCGGGCGCACGGCGAGCGGCGGCGCTTTTCCCCCCCCCTCGCCCCCCACGTGACGGCGGCGCGCGCACGTGACCGCGCGGCCGGCGGCACACGGTCGGGCTGGTGCCGCGGCGGCCCCGGCGGCGCCCCCGCCCCGTCCCGCCCCGTCCCGCTCCTCTCCGCGCGCCGCCGCCGCCGGTTCCCCCGGGGGCGGGGCGGGGCCGCCCCGGGGAGCGCGGTCCGCGACGGAGCCCCCGCCGCGCCTCACACCATGGACAGCGCAGCGGCGGCGGGGCCTGAGGGGACGGGGCAGCCTCGCCCCCGGCTCGGCCGCAGGCGGGGAGCGGGCCGGGCCCCGGTGGCCCCTTCCGGAGCCTCCGCCCCCCCCCCCCCTCGGCGGGTCCCGGAGCCGGGGTAAGCCGAGGGAGGGAGGCTTCGAGTGAGGTGATGGCGGTTGTGGGTGCGCCATTAGGGTCAGGCGCTGCGAAATCCGTCGTTACTCTAACGATGTTAGTCAGGAAATGTGGTGAGGAGACAGAGGATGTGTCCGATTTACACGCCGCTGCACGCCGATACCTGAATTTGTCGTATTTTGGCTTAATTTACTGACGGCAAGCGCCCAAAGGTGGGCGTGTGTCAGGTGTCGGGTGAGCTTCGCGCCCACGCGCCCGCCCAGAGGGACAATGGACCCCGCAGGCGCCGGTCGGAGCAGTGACATCTGCATCGTGACGGGACGCCACGTGCCGTTCTGAGACAAAGATGGCTCAAGATCTCTTCAGCAAACGAGGCCCCATTCGGTAGCACGGTATAAAAAGAATTCTGCGAGTGAAAGGGAACGATGGCTTTTGTTCCTGCAAAACCACACAAACACTTGAAGGATGAAGCAAAGCATAATTCCTCCCATCCTCCGCATTCAAAACCTTTCTGGCTCCGAGTGACACGCGTTACAGCTAAGCCTCACAACACTAGAGAGGAAAGTCTGTGTTTTCGAATCCGGTATAAAAGCCTAGAAAAGTTGTCATAAATTACTTAGACTTCATGAAACTCAAGGATCTTCTACATTTTCAAGTGACTGATACCCCGAGAACGTGTGCACTGCTGCCTTTATCACAATCCACATAAACAGCTTTTATGAAGAATTTAGTGGCATGTTATTGTATTTGTTAGCTTGCTTTGAGGCTTTCTAGCTTGGCAGAACTTAGAAGTAGGCTGTTTGTCACCATCTGCAAATCACACCTTTGTTTCACCAGGTACTTTCATGGCGTCTTCACGTTAGCGGTCATAAGAATCAGTGAGTCACGGAAAGAGTCTTTATCATACAACAGAATGGAAATACACAAAACTTACCTGAAAAAACAAAGCTTGTGCTTTAGCATTACAAGGGTTTCTAGAACTGAGGTACTTAGGAGTTTCTCTGTGATGTACATACGTGAAATGTCTCATCTAAGGAAAGCAAAGAAAGCTCATTTGGTTTTTCTATAATAACTTCAGTTTGCCTTCCAAGAGTAGATGTTTTTTCTTTGATGGCGCAATTAAGAAAGTGTGTTGGAAAACATTTCTGGAGCACTGCTAAGCCGGTGCGGTGTTCAGAAGCCATCAACTAACTTCATGGCCGCTTAAGCCAGTTTGGTTGCTATCCACCCCAAACAAACTTTAGGACTTTCCTTTCTCAAGATTTTTTAATTTATGCTTTAGCAGTGACCACTTTTTAGCCATTGCTTATTAGTGGAGCATTTTAGTTTTACTTACCTAACTTGTCTCTTACTGGTCAGACTTCTGTTTTCTTCTTAAAATTAATGAAAATTTTAGAAGAAGGGGAGAAACGTTTGCAGCACATTTAATAGAGTTTTGTTACATCTTTTCCTTCTTTCTGAAAGAAGACAAGAGGAAATGGGCACAAACTCGAACATAAGAAGTTTCATCTAAACATGAGGAGGAACTTCTTTACTTTGAGGGTGGCAGAGCCCTGGAACAGGCTGCCCGGAGAGGTGGTGGAGTCTCCTTCTCTGGAGACATTCAAAACCCGCCTAGACACGTCCCTGTGCAACCTGTTCTGGGTGGACCTGCTTTGGCAGGGGGTTGGACTAGATGATCTCCAGAGGTCCCTTCCAACCCCATATCATTCTGTGATTCCGTGACAACAACCACAACGATAAACAATTCTAAAAGGTTTGGAGTGAAGGATGAGAAGCCCTGCAGTTGCCTGACCTACTGAGAGCTGTACATCCATGTGATGCTTTTGGTTGTATATAGAAGAAGACTTAACAGAAAATGAATTGCAGTAACAGAAAAGAGAGATGGAAGTTGGCAAGCACTGATTTAGATGTGGGGCTGAAAGACATTCTTGGGTTATGCCTGGCAGATGGGCACGGTTGGAGAAGATTGTCCCATTTAACTCACTGCATCGGTCACCACCATACTTTAGGCTCTACCATGGATTTCTTACACCTAGAAAAGAAATTTCTAAGAAAATACAAAACCAACACACACACACAAAAAAAAGTGTAAAAATACACCACCACCAGAAAAACAAATCCCTGACGCATAGACCTTCTAATCTAAGGGTTCAATTGGGAAAGCATAGTAAGAAGTGTCTGAAGGTTAGAGGAACTGAGTTTAATGGAACATGATAATGCAACTGGAAATAGAAATTATATTTGATACTTGAAGGAACACAACGTGAAGATATGTGCACAGGATACAGTAGCACAAGCAGAAATAGTTGGGATCCAGGCAGGAGAACTGAACAGGCTTTTGTCCCTCATTCTGGGTGTGAGTACAAGTATCACAACAATTTTGTATCTCGCTGTAGTTTCTTGATACTTCTCAGAAGAAGCCTCCAGGGCAGGCTGGCAGCCAGAGCAGCTGAAGACAGAGTCCTCTAACCAATTCCTCAATATCAACAATAATAATTTCCAGCTGGAAACAGCATTTCCAGCCATGATGGTGGTACCCAGTCCAGAATTAGGGCCAAAAAGGGCATGGAAAACAATTTGTGAAGAGTTCAGAAACTGGAAATTGGTGTGAGAGAGAATTAAATTAGATATGGATAGAAAGAAGAGCGTCGGGATGCAGATATATCTGCTCGGTGCACAACACAGGTGATGCAGGCAAATTGTTTTAAGGCATGGGAGAGAAAAACAGGAGAGAAAGTTAATTCAGCAGCAGAAGTGGGAGCAAATGTGAGCCATTGCCTGCTCTGGGGTAAAGTCTGCAATGACAGGGCTGAAAAATCCGGAGGGATGGGTGAGATGGTGTGTGCAGAAAGCAGTTCTCAAGTGATGTGCAAGATCTGCTTCTCATTTAGTCAGTGAGAGTTTTTGTGATGGTTTGCACGTTACGACAGTTGTCAAGAGTGAGTTAGAAAAGAAGATGAGAATAAAACAACATTTTTATGAAAAGATTGATTTTAAAGGTAAAATTCAGGCAGTGGAGAAGGAGAAAAGGAGCCTTGAGCCCGCTTTTCTCCTGTGTGTACAGAGCGAGGCAAATGAAATGAAACAAAAGTTGATGATAATAGTCTTGATATACTTTTTATATTACAGAAGTGGGTATTGTTTCTCACAATAGAGCATGGCCACTAGAAAAATCAGTAACTTCATAGCATTGTAAGAGACTAAACACTTAACACCAGAGGGGAGACAATTAGCATTCCCAAATTGAATAGGTATAATTGAACATGTGTTGTGCTACTGATTCAGGTCAAAATTGTGCCCATATTCATAATTGTACTACTTTAGCAGCAGTACTATGTTTGGGTTTATTCAAATGCTAAATACTTAAGAAAACTATGGATGGCTTTAACCACCTAACATAATTAATTATATAATAAATACAAGTCCCCAGGAAGGAATCAAATTTAGTCTGTATCAAGATGAAAGTAGGGAAGAACTGTCCTTTTCTCCTTTTTTTTAAAGAAGAGACTCGTATTAAGCAGGTCTGTGATCAGAGCTTCTTAAGAGAGGTTTACTTAGTTGGCTGGGGTAACTTGAAAGGAAAGGTTTATCCCTTAGTCAGACCAACAAGAAATTTATCTGTCGTAAGCAACACTGACGTTTCACTTGGAAGCTGGTCAGTCCAGTATCATGTCCTTTGGAGGTGATGCTCTACTGCCGTGACAGACTACATTCTTTCTGTGGATATAGGATTGATGTCTTAGATGTTGTCAATGCTTTCCGAAACACTGCATTCATATAGAATTCACTTAATTAAAGACATTCGTTAAAATTGAAAAATCACCTAACTTCAGTATTTCAATAATTTATCACTTTGAAGCAGTTTGTCTTTTTTACTGCCCCTGCACTGCAATAAGTAATATAATTATTTTGACAGGATCCACCCATCAAAAGTACTGCCACATGCTGCCTTTGCAAGAGCAAGCAGAATGAAAACTGGACTAGAAACGAGCACTCTCCAAACATGTTGCTGTCATGACATGACATTCACCATCCAGTAAGTAAATCTGGTTATTTTCTTCTTGGGTATCCCCCCAGTAGTTGCACAGAAGTAGTGGGACAGAAATCCCCAAAGCATTCTCGAGCAGTGACTGGAGGAGCTCAGTCAAGATCTTTCCTGTTCTGGAACAGAAGTAGAAGTATTGTTTAGTGCTCAGATTTTCCCCTTCCTGAGAGCACAGCATTTTAGGAGCTTCCCATGAAACATCAAGTTCTCCACTGTGGTTTTGTCTGAGTTCACCTCCTGGGAGTGGGAGATGTTTGTGAGCCAAACACAAGGTTGTTTTGGGTTTTTTTATTATGATGCACCATCGTACCAATTTCTGTTGAACAGTCAGTGCAATTACCCTTGCAGGGATAACGTTCCATGTTATTATCTTTGCCCACTGCTGCTTTGTTGAAATCCCTCTCTCAAGGGCTGAGTTTTCAGATCTAATTTTGTATTAAAACTCGCGATTCAGTGTCCTTCTCTCCAGACCCAATATATTTTCCCTGAGCAGTAACAATCACAATCTATAAGAAGTCATAAATGGCCACCATGCTTGAAGAAAGAAGGTAAAATGTGGCAGGAACCGAGAAGGAAATGATGCTCAAAAAGTTCCTGTGCTTTACAGAAGTTCTGTCATTACCTTCTTTATTCGTGTCTTCTACAACATGGCACTTTGGAGGCAATATGTTGTAAAACAATGACAAAGTTTGATAAGGAATCCTCTTGACTGCGTATATTCTGTTCATACTGATCTTAACGTTTCATTTTGTCTCTGGACAAAACCCTGGAATGCTAACCATTGAAAATCTGTTGCTGAAGTCATCAATGTATTGAACTCAGTAGGCAATCTGTCTTTTCATTCATTTGTGCCAAGACTTCAATCCATGCTTATACTTGGAATCTGGATAGACCCTTAAATAAATATTATTGATTAGTCATCATTATTTTTTACTGTTGATATGCAGAAGGTTGTGCAACCTTGCAGTTGGCTTTCTACACAGTCCACTGGAAAATATGTTTTATTATAGTGCTTATATTGGCAACTAGGTACATCTTTATTGCAGGTTCAGGTTAAAGCCTCAGATTTAAAAAAAACAACCAAACAAACTGGAACTGGAGCCAACTCCCTCCATCCTCAGATCAGACAAATTCTCACCTACAAGACCCAAACCAGATAAACTAGGGATTTAATTTTGATACTGGTTTCACGTTTGGTTGGATATGTTAACCAGGCCTTAGTTGTCTGAAGCGGTTGTCTTCAGAATCATCAGATTCAGCTTCAGAATCATAATGGTCTGGGTTAGAGGGATTAAACTGCTTAATCTTATGAATTACATACCTAAATCTTCATATGACAAGGAGTGACAAAACCCACACCTCAGGGTATGAACCCATACTGCGTATCCCTGAGGCAGGGCTAGTGAGGGTGTCAGGGGCATGGGGAGACCACAGCTGCCATGTATTTAGCTGAGCAGGTGCTAAGTCCTTGGACAAGAGGTGGTATCAACTTTAGTAGCCCCCAATTACGTGTTTCATCTCCCCGCTGGGGCTCCAGATCGCCTGATAGAAAATGCCACGCTAATACAGGGCTGCTTAAGTCCCTCAGCAGAGCTCTGGCTGGGGACGTGCATTCAGAACTACTCTCAAATCAGAGTGCAAGCACCAAACTTAGATCAAAGATAATCCTAATGATATGCCATGCATAACTCTCCACAACCCATTCTTCAACTTCAACTCTTGTTGGGACTGCCTGCTTGAAGTTTAGCACATGCTTTGGCTGTTGGGGATTTGAACAACTGAGCCTGCTGTGTAGGAGTTTTCATACATCACATTCAATCTCTAGCCCACAATAACAGAACACGGGATCTTCCCAGAGCCCTGCCTGTCTGCCAGTGGAGGGAACCAGTTTCCCCTTCAGGGAAAGTGAGTATCACTGGTGCAAAATGTGAGTTACTTTTTTCTCCCTCTTCATTAAGCATGGCCAACCAAGTATATCCATGATATATACCAACTTAAGCCAGGAAGGAATTAAAACTCCCGTTCGTGCCAAATGATTGAGTGCTTGCAGACACAGATTCCTAAGAAAGTATAATAAAGTACATTTGCAGGGTATTTGTGCCTTCATAGGAAATGAATATGGATGTAATTAAGAAAAGCTGATTTATGTGGAACTGTAAAACCAAGGACATAAAATGAAAAATTCTCTGTAAATGTCAAGTGAGTGTTTTGTGGTGGCCAAAACGAGGCACGTAGAGTATTGCAATGGTATTAAGAAAGAACTGAAAATTAAAATGCCACTATATAAATCCCTAGCACATGAATATTTAAGACATTGTATGGAGTTCTAGGGGCCTGATCTCTAAAGATTATAGTAGAACTGTTTTTCTACTATACTATGCTGCTAACATTTTGAGAATAGCCATGTGTGGTGTGGTTTCTTGGCTGAGGAAAAGACAAGACTGAGTAGGATTGGGGGATGAGCAGGGTCTATAAAATAATAGGAGAATCACAGAATCACAGAATCACAGAGGTTGGAAGGGACCTTTTAAGATCATCTAGTCCAACCAATGAAAAAAAAAAAAAAAAAAAAAACCACAACACAAAAAACCAAAAACAAAACCACCACACACGCAACCCACACACACACCACCACACCACCCAACACTAATCCATATTCCCAAGCACTATGTCAACTCCTCTCTTGAATACCTCCAGGGATGGTGCCTCAACCACCTCCCTGGGCAGCCCATTCCAATGCCTGACAACCCTTTCAGTAAAGAAATATTTCCTAATATCTAACCTGAACTTCCCCTGGCGTAACTTGAGGCCATTGCCTCTTGTCCTATCATCTGTAACTTGGGAGAAGAGACCGACCCCCGCCTCTCTACAGCCTCCTTTCAGGTACTTGTAGAGAGCAATAAGGTCTCCCCTCAGCCTCCTCTTCCCCAGGCTGAACAGCCCCAGCTCCCTCAGCCTCTCTTCGTATGACTTGTGCTCCAGACCCCTCACCAGCTTCGTTGCCCTTCTCTGGACCTGCTCCAGCACCTCAATGTCTTTCCTGTGGTAGGGGGCCCAAAACTGGACGCAGTACTCGAGGTGGGGTCTCACCAGTGCCGAGTACAGGGGGACGATCACCTCTCGGGTCCTACTCACTACACTGTTCTTGATACAGGCCAGGATGCTGTTGGCCTTTTTGGCCACCTGGGCACACTGCTGGCTCATGTTCAGCCTGCTGTCGACCAACACCCCCAGGTCCTTTTCTGCCAGGCAGCTCTCCAGCCATTCTTCCCCAAGCCTGTAGCGCTGCCTGGGGTTGCTGTGACCCAAGTGCAGGACCCGGCACTTGGCCTTATTGAACCTCATCCCGTTGGTCTCAGCCCATCGATCCAGCCTGTCTAGATCCCTCTGCAAAGCCTCTCTACCCTCCAGCAGATCAACACTCCCACCCAGCTTGGTGTCGTCTGCAAATTTGCTGAGGGTGCTTTCGATCGAGAAGGCAAATGGGAAACAAGAAACAGGGAACATAGAATACTAGAATCATAGTTTGTGCTGGAAGGGACCTTAAAGATATGATTCCAACTCCCCTGCCAGACAGGGACACCTTCCACTAGATCAGGTTATTCAAAGCCCCATCCAGCCTGGCCTTGAACACTTCCAGGGAACTTCTACTTGTTGAAGGGGCAACCTACTACCTAATCTAAATCTCCCCTCTTTCAGTTTAAAACCGTTACCCCTTGTCCTATCACTACACTCCCTCGTAATGAGTCCCTCCCCATCTTTCCTGTAGTCCCTTTAGGTACTGGAAGGGGCTATAAGATCTCCCTGGAGCCTTCTTTTCACCAGGCTGAACAACCTCAACTCTCTCGGCCTGTCCTCACAGCAGAGGTGCTCCAGCCCTTTGATCATCTTCGTGGTCCTCCTCTGGACCTGCTTGAGCAGGTCCATGTCTTTCTTTCCAAGGAGTCCCAGAGCTGGAGGCAGCACTGCAGGTGGGGTCTCACCACAGCAGAGCAGAGGGGCAGAATCCCCTCTCTCGCCCTGCTGGCCACACAGCTTTTGATGCAGCCCAGGACGGGGTTGGCTTTCTGGGCTGCGAGAGCACATTGCCCACTCGTATTGCAGTTTTTCATCCACCAATAGCTCCAAGTCTTTCTCCTCAGGGCTGTTCTCAATCTAAGTTTTAAATAAACAAAGTACTTCATAAAATACATGCATTAAAATTGTTGAACTCATTGCTGTAGAAGCCAAAACTTTAAATGGTTTCAAAAAGCAATCAAATCCTTAGAAAACACAAGGAACCATTAAAATGTCCAGACCTTCTTGACGTCTGGTTCCAGGAGACCCTGTGTTGCTGACTGGTGGAGTATTTGGGCAAAGATCACATAAGCTGTGTTTCTTACATGCTTTCATTCTGCATCCATTGTTGAGCACTGTAAGAGATAGTACGGCCATTCCTGCCTAACTTCCTTCTTACGTTTTAAATGATTCTTCCCCTACAATATATATTCTTTTAAAATGTGGGGGGGGTTGTGTTAAGAATTTACATAGGTGGTCTTCAAATACAAAGAGGCTCCATTAAAAGAACCCGAGAACAAATTCAAGTAACTGAGAGTTCCCGTTAAAAGTTTAAGTAGCACTATGCGATGGCTATTTCATGTTATTATTTGTTAAAAAGACGCTAACTTTGTTAGAGAAGAGCCTCTATTCGTGCTCTGAACACTGGTTAGAGTATTACAGTATTTATTTTTCATGAACTCTCCCAGCAAAGGTCAGGGATAGAATGCAATCTTAGAGCTGTTTTTTGCAATGTTTTCCTATGCACACAATGCTGTTCAAGTACTGGTGAGGGTCTACAGCGCCAGATCTAAGCGCCCAAAGACAGGGAAAACTTTAAAACTAGATGGTTTTAGTGACCTCAGTGGAGAAAATAACTGGAAAGGAAGTACTGCAGGCTGAGATGTGGGAAAGGATGGAGCGGTGAATTAGGCTGGTTCTGGGCAAAGATTCCGGTTTGTTGGTTTTTTTCCTAACTCAACATTACCAGCACAGTATTTTATGATTCTCCCCTTTATAAGTGCACTAAGGGTCAAATGCACAAACAACAACTACCACTTCTGAAGTTCAGGGTTTTAAAACTTACTTTAAGACAACTTTTGAAAGCACATTCAAGAGTCACCAAGTCCAGGATTTTTTTAAAGAAATATAGTCTTTTTGCTAGGAAAAAAAACCCAGATGGTTTTCATGGTATATATTGTGAAATATGTGTGTGTGCATATATATATATATATATATGTGTGTGTGTGTGTGGTATATATATACCACTAACTTCAGGGAAAGCCTGAATGTTCTCAATTCTGCTTCTTTCCACTGGATCCATGTATTAATTCCTTTCAGTGGTGCTCCCTACAAACAGCCTGAAGCAGGCTGTTAAATCAGTTTCTCTTGTGACCTTTTCTTGGCAAAGGTCAAGTTTTTGAGGTTTCAAAAACTATCGTAGAGTGTCTAATTGTGTCATGAAGCACTTGTTTTTGCTTCCTTATAACACTTCTTTCTTGATAACTTAAATACCATTACCTTTAAGCATAATAGGAAATATTACCTATTTATCTAAAAACTGAATCTAGCCCAGTCACATTTCCAACTTTCACATACCAGGGCACACAAAATATGCCATGTATTACAATCTTAATTTTTATGTAAAAGCACCTCCCTCTCAACACAAATAGATAAATGAAGGAAATTTACCAGGTAATTTTCATACTTAAAAAGTAGGTGTACACATTCTAAAAGCTAAACCCTAATTCACAGCAATTAGATCATGAATAACTAGTATCAGTGACTGTAACTATATATTGTTACATAAAAGTCTGAGAAAAATATGATTTTGTTGGGGCTGAATTTGTATTTTAGCAAATGGTTTTCAGTAGTATGTAAATTTAAATAAACATCTAAAACCTCACTTTTTGGTCATTAAAAACTTTGTACCTGTTTTCAACTTAAAATGTTGTTTTTAGCCATGAAACCTCCAAATGAAACATAAATAGATGAAACCTATTCACTGGAGATTTCAGTGGCCCTTTAGACCCACAAATTTATTTCTGTATATACTATTAGATCTGATTAGCCTGCACCAAATAAAATTTATATATAATTTTCTGGAAAAGTACAGGCAAGTATCACAAAACGTACAGTTAAGTCACTGTAATCTGGTTACATGTAGATTCAAAACCTACAGGTACATTTTTTATTATTTTAAAGCAAATTAAATATGAAACATTTGTCTGAATGGTCAGAAAAGAAAAATATCAGAATCTGTACAAATTCACTAAAGAACAGAGGGATGTCTCTAAAGCAGTCCACTAGAAAATAAGCTTTTGTTTTAAAGATTTATTTTTTTTGTCACTGTGATAACTATGTAAAATATTAATTTATCACTTATCTACAGACTTCTTCATTTTTTTCTAATATTAACACCTGTATCTAGTGTACTAAAGGAACGCAGACAAACACAAGCCAAATAGGTATAATTGTTAAGACATTTGTTTCTTTTCCTCTCCTACCATTAATTTTCGGATACAGGTATCCACAGAACTACCCTGCCTCCAAAAAAAAAAGAGGAAATATTTTTCATATTATATTATATTTACATATGTATGTAAATATAATATATATTTTCCATATATATACACACACACATATATATATCCATTATCAGAATAATTTTATCCTTCTGATTACTTCTTCCCTTCTCCCCTCAAGTGCATTTTTGACTGCAAAGGCTTCATAATTTCTGAGTTCTGGCTATATCAAACTGTGAAACAAAAAACAGTATTACTCTATTTCGTTCATCAGGATCTGGAATAAATACAGATTTTACATTATCAAATTGTTACTTGACATAAGAAAAATTTCTCAAATGTCCTCAGTGAAGTGAATTGGGTCTTTTGTCACCCTAAAAGTTGGGTGAGATGTCATACTCCTGTATAACAGATTCTAAAAATGTTTAGTTTCTAAAGAAAATAGGAAAAGGGAATAATCTCTTTCTGGACAAACACACAGAATAGAAAGTTATTCCATACGTACAATTTTCTTTCTTATCCAAAGAATATTCCTTCTTTCCAGTCCAGGAACAATTTTACAAAGAACCAATCACTGTACTCATCTGTTATTTCCTCTTAAACTACCTAAGCTATCATCAGTTCTGCAGTAACTGTTCCATGTATCTGCTTTAAGATACAGGTATGTATGTATGCGCTAAGAAAGGGAACTAATTGGTATATATTTAAAATACTATCTGCAAACCAAAGAACAAAGATAAGAAATTCTACAAATTTTTTTATGTCCTTGCTTGTCTTTATTTTGAAATCATCTTTAGCTCCTGCTGAATAGTGATTAATTTCTAAATGCAAAAGATCATTTAGCTTTGTGTTCTTTATTAAGACTTCATTATTTTTACAAAAATAGAATACAGCATTAGTCTTTATTAGTTTTTAGTTTAACATACAGTTCATTTATTTTGAAAGGAGCATTTTGGGATACAATATATTTAGTTTATTGTTCGTGGTTCGTTTAATTGTTAGTTTATAGCAGGTCGTCTGGGCACCACACAAATTATCAACCTTCTGCTATTATATATTAAAAACCACAGAGATGTCAGAACATATTTTCTAGAAAAGTTAATTTAGGAATTAACTATCATGTTGTAGCAAACAAGGTCAAGAGTCCCTTTAAGAAGGAGACTATTTCATTGCCTCCCAGTTTAGATTCTCCATATACACGGTCCACAAATGAAATAGGAACCTGTTGAAACAAGCAAAACTATTTTTAAGGTTCAAAAATCTAAATAATCAGATATGCTGTAAACAAAAGAATAGCTTTTGAACTACAGCAGGTTTAGACATGGGAAGGCGGCAAGCACCAGATTATCTTACTTTGTGTCAGTTCTTACCAGTGGCTTTAATGATGCCCCATAGCTGGGGAGCGTGAAATGATTTGGTTTATCACCTTTAAAGATGATCCAAAGACATTACTCAGTGGCTGGATGATCCACCAGTAAGAACAAACTTAATAGCTTAAGTGCACTAAAAGCCTGGGGGCTTAAAATGAACCTTCACCACTTTCCTTTTTACTTAAATTCAATATCTTTGAGCCAATGCCTCAGGAAGACAAAAATTTCCAGCCACCGTGAAACAACATTCTCTGACCTCACCACTGGCTAGAAGATGACATCCGAATATGGCAGTTAGTGCATATTTTACAAGCAATCCCGGTCTTTGTCTTCAACCATTTTATAGATTATTTACAGGATTAAAGGGCATTTAAAACACCACTTTTGTTTTCCTTAAGCGATAATACCGTCCAGATCAACTCGCTACTCATAAAATGGTAGGAACGTACTGCTTTTCAGTAATTTCAGACCGCGTACAATTGACATATGACAGGACATTCTGCCAACACTGTATTAGAATATTCAAGAATTTCCATATATGTTTATGTGCAAAATTGAAATACTTCAGGGGCTAAAATAAAGAACTGCATTTGCAAAAGTCATTAAAAAATTGGCTTAGCGTTCTGCTGGCAGTTTAACCAGAAATCATCTGGCAAGTGGAATGCAAAAGTCACCACACCCTTGCATCTGTGCCAGGACTGAGGATTTCTCACAGTTCTAGCAGATGAGTCCACAGCAGAAGAGAACCCAGGGCAAGAAGATGGCAAGGAAGATACCTACAGAGGCACACAGACTCAACAATGACCCTGGCTTTCTTAGTAGGGTCCCTTTGATGATCCCAGTAAGCATCCTGGCAACTCCAGACAGCTCATCTACGGGGCATGGACAGAAATCACCAAGTATGTTGGCAGTGCAGGATGTCAGAACTGATGTTCCCAGATCAGGGATGAAAGAATGGTTAATATCTCATCTAATAAAAAGGTATCCAGTCTTTCCCTTCAGTATAAGAATTAACCACCCGTGTTGTTGCTAGACCTTGCCTTTCTTGCATAAGAAGTTCTATCATTAGTCTTAATGGAACGAAAAAGAGGTGCATCCAAGACTATTCAGGGATAGCTTTTGTTAGTTCATCTCATCATCCGTTTGCTCCTTTTAGACTGGCGGGTCTCAATGTTCATTTTCAACTTTGCTTAAGAAATATTTTACCCTTACAACTGAATCTACATTTTACAACTGCATAAAACCTCTTATTCTGCCTGTCGCAGCACCCATAAACCAGGAATTAGACATGCAACTGTCACCTCTTCTGGAATCTTGGTATTACTATTTGGATAATTATGAAATAGATAAAGATCCTAAGTATTGATCAGGAAATACTGTATTAATGTACTTAAAACGCAATGGAAAATTGTCCTGCCCCAAGAAATTGCAATACAGAGATGATACACAGAACAGTAAAAATACAATAGTCTTATTTACAGGTGTAAGTCAGCAATCTGAACACTGTCAAGTTGTTGCAGAGATCACAAGGGAAATCTTAAAGACAAGGCTGATAACGAATAACGAAGCAACTTTTCAGATGTTAAGAGAGCTCTTCCCACATGTGAGAAACCAAAGGAGGAGGGAAGATGATGTTTACTTCAGCATGTAACAGATGAGCTGTGGAGGAAGGCCTAGCTGACCCATCACAAACCAGAGCCCATGTCTCAGCACTACTGGGAGACATCAGTGAAGTCTGTCCGTCGTCAGGCTTCGAACTGGACAAGACTGCACAAATGTCTTATATTTAATGCTATCCAACCATAGAGGCATGTAAATACGTGGGTGGTGAGATCAAATAATAGACAGAAAAAGGGTCTTTGCAGCAGCAGCAGCTGCCTGAAGAGGTGTAGGCAAAATTGCATTTCTTCAGGCCAGAGAAGCGTATTTCACTGTTTTAAAAATGTCTAGTAAGCAAAACCTCATCTCACCCTAAGTTTCAGTATCTGGATGCATAGACAGGTGAGGATTTAATTCAGCAATATTAGAATGCAATGTGTGAATGCAGCTGGATGTGAAGACCGAAGAAATTAGGGTCAAACCCCAGCTACAGCCAGGATAGTGATGTTGGTCCATGGGTTGGTTCCCTTCCCAAGGGGGAGGAAAGAGCTTGCTTTATTGCGTGGAAATACTCTACCCAATGTTGACAGAGAAATGCAATACGCAAGATTTAGAGAGAGAAGTACCAGCAACAGTATTCTCTGACAATTCAGTCATGAAAATGATGATGAAGAACTGGTTCTAAGATTTGGCTGCAGAGACAATTCCAGTGAATCATCTTCAAAGACACCAGCAAGAGCAATTCAATGAAATATAAAAGGCAGCAATCAGACTGCTGGAAATATAGGATCTAACAATTGTTTGGAGTTCTTTTTCAATGATTGTAGACAGCTTAGAAGTGGAAAGTTGTGATAGCTGGAAAGTTGGAAAATAACATGGCAAAAAACGACAGAACAGAATAAATCTGAAATAGAATCAGGTTGCTGGAGAAAACAAAATGATTTGAAGAGACCCAACTAGAGATGCCTGTACAGTACGAAGGAGGAAAGAAAAGGCTCAGAGCAGCTTCATGGTATATTTTGACTTCTTTCCCTTGTTTGAAGAACCTTGTAAAATTGCATGTGGCTAAAGAAATGGCAACAGGAAGAGGGAAAGATCTGAGAAGCGTATCAGCCAGGGGAGTAAATAACTGGAATTTCAGATCTGGTACTCATCTGAAAAAGCTGGAAAAACACGAGTTCTACATATACAAGTTCTTTGTATCGATTTGAAAATCTTGTGTCTTCTTGGAAGCGCACATGATTTTCTATGCTCCTAATAATCTCTATCAACATTTAAATGCAAGCATAATACACTTATCAAAACTTTTACTGTACCTCTCCAATAGTATATCCTAACTGTCTAGCCCGAACAATCATCTCCATCTGGAAAACGTATCCTTTAGAAACACATTTTTCCATTAGTTTCTGTAAGACTTCTTTTCTGTATAACCTGTAAATGATTACAAAGAAAATAAAACCTGAAGCACAATTTGTGAATTTTGAAAATCATGACAGTGCGTAGGAATCTTAACTGTAATCACTCACTCATATCATTACTATTTTTAAAAATCTTTTAAAAAAAGTCATAGGAGCAACAGTTCTTGCAATCGTCTACTATTTCTTACACCCTTTCCAAAGAGATGTCATAGTCCCCCGTAAACAAGGTCTGTTCTTAATCCAGTTTCTTGTTCAGCAGTTTCTTAACTTCAAATAAACTTTATGAATTACAAACCAAACCCATACCTGAAACTCCCTGTTAAGTCTGATGCACCTGGTCTCAGCAAAACCTGAGTTATAAAATTGGCACCACGACTGTGAAAGAAAACATAAAATGTCAAAATTGCTCAGCATACAGTTCTGAGAGATCAAGCAGAATTTCTAGAAAATATCATCCTACTAGCAAAAAAAAAAAAAGAACCCTTTTATTGCTTAATATGAAAAAAATTACATTTCTAAGATGTTTTCACTGCTAGATTTGACTAATAAATCACAGAATCTTGAAATCAAATCCCAACATTTTGTTTTTCAAATGATGATTAGTACATTATTGAACTTATCCATCAAGGAGAAAACAATGATTTTGAGAAATTAGATTTACAATCCGGTTCTTTTTGGTAAAACTTTCAGTACAATTACACACTAATACAATACAAAAGAAATAAATTTGACAACAGTCAAAACAACATTTTTCTTCTAACAGTCACTGTAAGCGCACAATAAAAATGCTTCTTGGACAAATGTGAGACTTGGATTTAAAAAAAAAAATAAAATCAAGGTTCAGTTTTGGCTTAACACTGCTTTCATAGTATGATAAGGATAAGCTCCACTGATGAAAAATATTGTGAGACTGAAAAGTGAGTCATGACTATCTTGCCAAGGGCTGTATCACACACTGATAAGATGTGCAAGTCCTTCACCTTGACCAGGATGGTGTAAAAGGATTCCTCTGCAATATCCATTTAGCTCTCTTCCTTTTTTGGGGTGTATATTTTATTTAGATTCACAAAAAAGACAAGCACTTATTCCAGCCATTAAAAACCAGGAGAAATCCAAATACTGTCCCTGCGATACCAAATCCAGATCAGACTTGTAACACAACTTCTGCTGCTTTCCAGTAACATATAAATCAGCATTAACTTATGCCTATTCTCTTAAATCAGGTGTAAGAGAGAAAGACTATGCAGAAACTTGTTGATTACCTCCTCAAAATCTGTAAGTCCCCATAAACCTGAGATGCCAGACCCATATATGACCTTGACAGAGTTTTCCTCTTTGCTTTTGGGTGAAACCTCTCCCTGATGTTCACTGGAACTCTCTTCCAGTAAGGTCTAAGTAATGATTTATTGACATTGATCACGCCAGAGAATTCTTAACTTATGACAAATCAGCGTTTCAACAGAGGGGTTCAGCAAGTGATTTACTGCTTAGGGAAAGGGCAATCACAGCTATTAAAGCTAACTAAATGTGTCTTTTAAACTTGACAAAAGTGTCATAATCTCAGCTCGTCCTTTGGATGACGAAGCTGAAAAACTGTGCTGATGCCATGCAGATTTGTCCACTGTTCCAACCCATCTCTCAAGCCCAGTCATATTACTACTTACTCTCTTGGTGAGTTTTAACCAAAGAACTGGCAAATAACGCGTGCTTCTATTATTTAATATAATTTTGCAGTACCCAGTACTATTGACCAAAGACTCAGTTCAGCTCACACAGACTGAGTTGAGTACTTGGAATTATTATTTCTAAATAATGAGTTTATGTGTAAATATCTAGAAAAATACTAACCTGATTAATTTTCTTTTCAAATCCCAGCCATATACTCCTCCATTTCCTTTGTATCTTGTTCCAGATACAATATCAAAATTGCCTTCTTTCTGCTTTCTATAAGCAATTGGTTTTATCAGAAAAACAGGAGGAACATTTGTATGAAGGTAGTACAAATTTCAAAATAAGAACAATCACTCTTTTAGTACACAATCTGTATTTTACAAACCTTTGAACAAATAAGTATAGAAGAGAGGAAAGCAACAGTTACGGTGGTTATCAACAGTATGCATTTAAAAACCTGTTAATTGTGCTGTTATAAAGAGCTATTTTAGGGAATCTTATGACTGATTATCTTTTACCAACTATGTCACAGAATTTCATAGACTACTTCATAAATAATTTATTAAGACCGACTTATGCATTTTTAAAACCTCTCTCTAGTATAACAGACAGAATGATTTTAAAATGCAGATTTAAATATTTTAATTACACAAACCCATAGTAAAGGAGGGAAAAAACAAAAAGTCTGGAACTATCCTTAGTCCACGCTACGCCTGACTGAACTGACGCAGAACCTTATCTAAAACATCAGGCCTCCAGTACTACCTCTCAAGAAAGTTGAAAATTACAGAGGCTGCTGCCCTCAGCCTCCGATGTAACGTCTGTCGGCCACTTCTCACAAACTGAAATGTTACAGGGAGAGGAAGGTAAAAGGCAGACAAAAGTATTTCACCAATAATTGAGGACATGGCCCTCCAATCAATGTCCCTATATGCACACATGATAAAATGATCAGAAGATAACATTTATATATGTATACATATATACACTTTTCAAAGCTGAACAACCATTACAAGAGGAAAAGTACTTTGCCACACATGCTCTCTGTTACTTTAAACTTGGGGATTTTTGCTCTAATTAGGAACTAATTCTTTTTCTGGATTTTTGGGGACAAATCTCATGAGGTCCAATCACTTTTATTTGAATTCTTGCCTTGCCAATTTTCTTACTACAGCTAGACAGCGCTACAAGAATGTAAAGCTTTCAAATATTACAAAGAAACAATAAGTGCTCGGAAGTCATTCTCTCATACTGCAATAGTCACCTACCTGATAAACTCAGGAATAAATTTTGGCTGAAATGGAAGGAAAACAGATCAGAAAAGAAAAAGGGGTGGGAGAAAAAAAATAAATGAAAATTTAATTATAACATTAAAAACACAGTACATAAAATACAGACTTACATGGTGAGACAGGTCAGCATCCATAATAACAATGAAATTCCCAGTGGCGTGCTTCATTCCATGAATATAAGCAGTGCCTGATGAAAACAGTACAGAAAGTTTCTCTCACTATTTTAACATATGCAATCTTCTAGCCAGAGTCTTAAATTATTTTCTAAAAATCTCTAAGTTATACTAGAAAAGGATCAACTAAAACATCCTAAAATTTATTTTTAAAAATATCACAGTGGTCAAACGTTAAAATTACTTTTCCTTTTCCCTGCAATTTCAGCACTAGATTTTATACATAGAAACCTTGGCAAACCCCACTGGACTAGAAATGCAGAGAAACACGACTTGATAAGTGGGACACTATTTGAAATAACATTTCCGGAAGAGCCATAGGCACTTACGAGCTATAGCAAACTGGAAATAGGACACAAGCAACAAAATCACTGAAAGTTAAAAAAATCCCTTGCTTTCTAGACTCAGGATTTACTATTAGTAGTATATAGATTTTGGATTGTTCTCCTTGACACCATGGATTATATGCAAATATCTATCTGAATAGTGTTTGGTAGGTTTTTTTTTTTTTTTTCTTACTTTAGATTTTGTTGTGTTTCATTTATCCTATATGAACTGGTGTAGCTATCCTGGCAAGAGCTGGAACAGTTTTCCTCAACAATGCAAATTTGTCATCCTAGCCGTATCATTCAAAGACAGCACTGCTTTGAAGGATAGCGCAGCAGCACAGCAGAGATTAACAACTGGCATATACTCTTTGCTGATTCAAATTACTCTTAAATCTTTCTTTTAACTTCATAAAGAATAGATAAAACTGAAACCAAAACACTCTTAACTGATGTCCTTAGCAGGCACTCTCAAAGCAAACTAAACTCCTGGTTAATGAACAACCCGCCTTCCCTTTCTTTTCCATGTCATTTGCAAAGTTACACAGTAGGAGTGTCACAGATTTGTGTACTGTGCATGATTAGTAGATATAGTAAGTGAAAAACTGAAGTTCAGTCAGTTTTAACCCATAATACTGATCAAGTTCGGACAAAGGATGAAAAGGCAGAAAACAAAGATATGTAGGCTTTTGAGTTTCTTAAACGAGATGTAAAAAAAGTATAGAAAGGTGATTTAAATAGACAATTCAGTGTCAAAATTAGAATTTTATTTTTGTTCAGCGGACTGGAGAAATTAGTTAGCTGCAGTGCTCCATACACAAGACACGTCAACACATACCAGCACATGGAAGCTGGGGTTTCCAAGACATTTAGCAAGAAAGGCAGATAATGATTAACAATAAATCATTTCTCATTTTGTGCATTCCTGTTAGGAGAAGAGGGATAAGGGTATAACATGAATCTTAACAGATGGAAATCTCTCCACTTTAGTTTAGGATAGTTTCCATACTATCAAGTTTTAATGTCATTTATGATTTCCTCGGGTATCTGCTTTTTTCTAAAGCAGCATGTTGTTTTTAAGCTTGTTCACTTACAAAAAACTTGATGAAAACATATATTTCTGCTTCTGAGCTTTACTGTGATTTTTCCTGAAACTATACACTAGAATCAACCAAAGAATACAGCAGATTTGTTTTAAATTTTTTCTTTTAGTACTAACTGGAGTTAATAAGGACTTACCGAGGCCCAACTTTCTTGGTCTGGGTCTTAGAAGCTGTGGGATATATTAAAACAAGATAAATACATGTATTAGTTGGAGTACAGTTTTTAATTAATTTTAGTGACACCTTAATATTTGCTATTTTCAAGGTATAAAAATATTTTAAAACATACTTTTCATTTTTAGAAATCTAGATAATACATTAAAAAATTGTCTGTCAAAATACATCAGAAGCAAACCATTATATTAAACAGATATTTGATCAAGTCATATTTAAAAACAACCCTCTTGTAAGCTTTACTTAGTATCAAAGTAAAAAAGGGGAAAAAAAGTCTATAACTTCCTATATATTTTTCTTAAAGTAATCTCTACAAATGGTACAAATACTTATTAAAACCTTACACAGTAATAGATTAGGAAAGTGTCTGACACTGCTAACAGCACAACACTGTCAAACTGAGCGTTGGGTTTTTACAGTGTTCTATGATAAAGCTTTTATTGCAAAAAAAAAAAGTGGCTTTTAACGGCTCATAAAGACTAAATAAATGACACTATCTCATATACAATTGACAGTTATATAGTAATATAGTAAAAAGGAAAAAAAAAAACCCTAATCCTATTATTGAAGAATGCAACCAGACAGATTAAAAATAAATCACAAGGCCAGACGCACTTTCATCTTTCCAATTTCCCTATTCCTGCAGTCACTTAAAATGAAATTAAAGCTTATCCAAACCTCATCTCTCCCTCAGGCATGCACAAAGGCCACTAACAACCACTATTCATTACTCAATAGCACACAGCAATGCACAAAGTATTGAAAACATTTTGCAAACAGTAATTCATGTTTCTCCACATTAGTTCAGAATGCCTCTAGGCACCTTCATGACTATCAGAATTTTACGATTTTCTAAAGCGGTGTGCAAAAACTTAGAATAACTTGTTTAAGGATGTAAAGAAAGGGCAGAACCCAGGGACTCTGTTCCAGTTCTCTAAGGACTTCAAGTACTTTCCAAAACAATAAAAATAAAAAATACAGAATACACAACTCACTATTTTATCTGACCCATATATCTTTTCCAACTGTTTAGCAATTTCCTGTGTCCCATCCGGGCTTCCATCATCTATGATGATTATTTCAAAGTTGTTTCCACTGAAACGAGAATTGCTTTTAAATGAACAAATGGAAAACCCAATTTCACTTCCTACGTCATTTTGAAAGGCACCAAACTGAAGAACAGAACACAAAGGGGTTTTCGGACAGTTAGAGATACATCGCGTAGTTATTCTTACAGCCGTAAGAGTATGCTTGTGGTGATAAAACGTCACTCGGTGTCCCCGGCTCAGGCCCGAAGCTGCCGTGGCTCCCGGCACACCCCAGCGCTACAAACCCCAGCGCCGCCGCAGCGCCCAGCTCTCGCCTCGGGATCGTGAGAGACGACAAGCTGAAATCGCCCGTCCGCGTTCACCTGGCAACGCCGCTTTCCCCGGCGGCTGCTGCAGAACGGATCAGAGCACAGGCGAGACCTCTGATTAGAGTAATTTCCTTTCCCTAATTAACCTCGGGGCAGAGCTACGCTCTTCGCTACGGCTTAGGTACACCCGGCTGCGCGCCCTCCAGCACTAGTGAGAGCGGCTGGACGTCTCACCGCCTGGAGATGGTTATTGCCTTCCTCAGCCGTGACGCCGTTTTGCAAATTTCAGGGACTGCATTTCCCGGCTCTTCTGAGCTTCTCGGCTCCACCAACGCCTGGCGCTGGGCGCCCCTCGCCCCTCCGAGCCAGCCCCCAGCACGGCCCCTCCACCGACCCTTCCCTGCGGCTCTGCAGGCGGCATCCTCTCACCAACGGGCTGCCGGTTGGTTGGCTCCCTCCCTCCCTCCCTCCCTCCCGCAGAGCGGCGGCCGGCAGCCAGCCCGGGCGGAGGGCCGGAGCTCAGCCTCAGCCCCAGCCCGCTGAGGGACCCTAGAGCCCAGCAACCCCTCCCCCGGGGCCCGGCACCCCCAAGGCCCGCCGCGACCGGTACCTCTGGTGGAAGGTGCGCGCCAGGAGCCAGACGACGAGGGGCAGGTTCTCCCGCTCGTTGTAGGTGGGCAGCAGCACCGAAAACTTGTCAGCGTTGCCGGCCGCCATGTCGGCGCGCTTACGCAGCCGGAACCGGCGGGGGGGGGGACGCGCCGCAGCCAATCAGGGCGGGAGGCGCGGCCGGAAGTGGCCGAGCGCTGGGGGCAGCCGGACGGAAGCGGAAGTACATTCTCTCTTCCCTTAGCCATGGCGGGTGGCGCGGAGGCGGCGCGGTTGAGCGCTGAGATCGCCCAGCGGGAGCAGGAGCTGCGTGGGTTACGCGAGCGGCTCGTTGCCGTCCTGGCTGGGGGTGCCGCGGAGGACGCAGCGGCTGCAGAGGAGGCTGCCTCTGACTTCCCCGACGAGCTCCCTTCTCTGCCTGTCCAGGCCTCGCTGAGCCCTGCCGACATCCTGCGGTACAGCCGGCAGCTAGTGCTGCCCGAGCTGGGCGTGCGGGGGCAGCTGCTGCTGGCCCGCTCCTCCGTGCTGGTGGTGGGCTGCGGCGGCCTGGGCTGCCCACTGGCCCAGTACTTGGCCGCGGCTGGCGTCGGCCGCCTGGGTCTGGTGGATCACGACGTGGTGGAGACGAGCAACCTGCACCGGCAGGTACTGCACGGGGAGGCCCGCCGAGGGCTCCCCAAGGCGATATCTGCCGCGGCCGCCCTGCGGCTGCTGAACTCCACTGTTCAGTACGTGCCCTACTGTGGTGCCCTGAGCCCTCGCACCGCCCTGGAGCTGGTGCGGCAGTACGACATCATTGCCGACTGCTCTGACAATGTCCCCACCAGGTACTTGGTGAACGATGCTTGCGTCCTGGCCGGAAAACCCCTGGTGTCTGGCAGTGCCCTCCGGATGGAGGGGCAGCTGGTTGTGTACAACTACCAGGGGGGACCCTGCTACAGGTGTCTCTTCCCCAAGCCCCCTCCACCAGAGACGGTGACTAACTGTGCAGATGGGGGAGTGCTGGGTGTCGTGCCAGGCATCATGGGGTGCATCCAGGCCTTGGAAGTGCTGAAGATTGCTTCGGGAATGGGTTCTTCCTTCAATCGGTTCATGCTGATGTTTGATGCCCATGAAGGAAGATTTCGCAACATCAAGTTAAGACCAAAGAAACCAGAGTGTGCTGTTTGTGGTGACAATCCAACTGTCACCTGCCTTCAGGATTATGAGGCATTTTGTGGTTCTTCTGCAACAGACAAGTGTAGGACTTTACATCTGCTGTCCAGTAATGACAGGGTATCTGTAGAGGAGTACAAAAAACTGTTGGATGAACAAGTTCCTCATGTATTGTTAGATGTTCGTCCACAGGTAGAAGTGGATATCTGTCGCCTGGTACATGCTGTCCACATTCCTTTGAGTAAATTAGAAGAAAAAGATGAAGAGTGTCTGGAATATTTAGAAAAAAGAATTTGTGAAGAAAAGCATAGAACTAATGGCCAGGCATCTTTTCCTGTATATGTTGTTTGCAAATTAGGAAATGACTCTCAGAAGGCTGTAAGAATTCTGCAGGAATTACCTGTCAAAGGATTTGGTTCTGTGTTAGCTAAGGATATTAAAGGGGGGCTCATGGCTTGGGCCAGTAAAATTGACCCAACGTTTCCTCAGTATTAGAAATTTAAATAGTGAAAAAAAGTACAGATTTTCATAGGGTTTCATTTTCTCTGTGTAATGGCTATATCACATGGATAAAACAGGAGATAGAAATAGCATCTTGCTTTTTTAAAATGGTAATTTAAAAAGTATATATTTTTGTATATATCTGATTTTTTTTTTTTATAAAAATGTGAAACTGTCCATGGAAGTGGAAAGAAATGTGTTTCTTGTTATTACTCAATAGTGAAAACTTGGAATAACTACCTAATTGTGCATGTGATAATTGAGAATGACTCCCAGTTAGTAATTATACCCTGGAGAATGACAAAGGACAGGAGTCAAGCATTGAAAATTTTTACGCATTTTCCTAACTGCCTAACAAATTGAAACAGTGCACGCAGTAATTAAAAAAAAAAACCAAACAACTAACTGCTAATCTTTAGCTGGTCAGTAGCAGTATTCAGCCTATCATAGGGAATTGCCAAGACAATGCCGACAAGACTGTTTTGCTCAACAACTTTTAATTCTCTGTGGAAGCATTGTGTATTTATGAAAGAGAACTGCTTGCTGCAAATAACAGCACCTGCATAAGCGTGTTCCATTAAGAACTTCCAGGGCCATCAATCCTTGTTTGTTGTCTGGCAAAAAAGTGTATTTTGTGACTTGTGTAGAGGTGTAACTGAGGTTAAATGTTACTAAGACATATATTTGAGCCCAGAAAGTTTGTAAAACATACAGAAAATGCTTAGACTTCAGAGACTGAGAGATAACGAAGAGGTGAGAGAGGAAAAAAATAGATGTGTGCCCCCTCTTCTGCAAGTGCAAAGACATATTTCATAAGTTTTCTGGTGTTTGTTGTGGTAGTTGCATGTCCCCGGTTATACTGCATTATTTTGTTAACTGGCATGAAGAGCTACGTGTATCTGAAAAGTTCACATAGATGAACTGAATGAAAAGAATGAGAAATAAATAGCTTCTTAACAGAGAGCTGCCTGAGTCCTCATCACTTAAGCATAGTAATTATCTTATTATAATTGATTAAGATATGGATTTCCTTTACTTTCTGGGAAGAAAAAAACCACCTGTCATGACTAATCTTTGCATTAGACAAGGGCAAAAAAAAAGAATAGTATTATTAGTAGTAGTCGAAAAGGCATATTTTGGTAAAATAAATTTGAGAACATCCATACCGCTTACTTTATTGTAACATACCTTGGGTTTTAGCAATAATAATCTTGTGAAGGAAATAGTTACATGAATTTATAAATACAGGGTCATATCTCTTGCAATTTAGGGGACAGTGAAAACGTAGAAGACCATGATTTAAAAATAAGCATTAGTGCTTTGTGGTGTGTCATGAGAGAGTCGTCATTCACAATGTTTTAAGGTGGGTTGTGGAGGCGTGGTTCAGTCAGAACATCTGGCTGCTGGTGGGTTTCAGCTTTTGGGAATTGGAAACTGGAGGGATTTGTTTGAAATGCCTGACCTACTTTTTCCTTTCTCTTTCTTTACTGTGATGTCAAGAAGAGACTGAAACATAAAAGGGAACAGTAGGAATAATTCTCTAATGTCCAGTCTTCCAGTGCTGAACAATGGATGGTATGTCACACAGCCACCTGACCTGAACAAGTGATACTTTTTCACTCATTCATTGAAAGGTGAACTTACAGACTTTACATGATGCTCTTAGGGAGAGGGGAAAGACTTCTTGATTCTAAATGAGTGTTACTTCCAGTGGATAGAAATCATGTATAAAGTCTTTTCCCTTTTTACAACATTTTAGCAGCAGATGCACACAAGCTCTGTGGAAAAAAAAAAAAAAAAAAAAAAAGACATTAAGGCCTGTGGTGTTTGGTGGAGGATTTTTTGTAGCAAATTTATAAGTGCATTTCTTGTAGCAAATTTTCAAGCAGGAAACCAGACTGTGAGTCTTTGTGCTGTATAGAGAACAGTTAACACCTCAAGGCTCTTGAGAACTCTGTGGAAAAATCATCATAAGGATGAATGAAAATGGACCAAAACCATAGAATGATAACAGAACTGGCAAAAAAAAATAAATGCATCAAGTCAGGCTGATGGGAGACAAACTTTCAAGGATCTTTTCTATTGAAAAGGCTTTTTGGAAAGACCATTCTTGTCAGTCTGCAGGGACTAAGGTCCAAAGTTCTTACAGGAGTACAGCACCTGAAATGCATCTGTTATTTTTGCGTAAAGAGAGTTCTACGCAAAAGTAATTGAGCCACACAATATAGAGAGAGTTACTCTGGAAGGAACTGGTGGCTCAGTTCTGATCTCAAGGCAGTATGCAAAACAGGTTTCTTGTGGGGGAAGGAGGGGAAGTGTTCTCTTCCTTGACTTAGGATAGCAGTTAAATTCTCAGCAAATATGAAAACATCTGCCATGCATCCTAGATAAAGATGGGGTCTGTGGTGCTTGTCTAAATTTCATTCTTTACGTGTTGGTTTTTGGTTTTGTTTTTAAAAAGTTCAATTTCTCCCCCCCCGCCTTGTGGGCTTGCTGAAGTGATACATGAGTCTTCCTGTAAATACTATCCTGAGGCGGTGCTGGGCTCTTTGGAGATAGGCTGAAAAATCACGGGTCATAAGATCATAACAAAGCCAAAACAGTTGTTATTGTTGGACACTTATCTTTTGTTTTGACTTGCTTTATTTCTGGAACTCTATAAAACATGTAGTGGTTTCTCTGTTCACCAGGAAGTATAGTAGCAGAACTCTGCTTAGAAATTCAAAGAGAAGCAATAAAACTGTATAATTTTGTATCGCTGCCAAAGTACTGTCTAAATATTGGTACATGTTGACATTGTGAATGAAGACAAGCTGCTTTATTCAAGGAGCTCGTAGTGTAGTCGGTCTAAGATGTGTTATAGGAAAGGATAGGGTCAGTGAGCAGAGTGGATTTTTCTCTTCATCCCTTGCTCTTGATGTCCTGAGGTTGCTTTTTGCTTGTTTGGTTATATTCTCTTTTAAAATGGCTTACTAGAATTTGGCAGAGGAACTAAACAGCTTCCTGTTAGAGGTTTAGGGTAATAGAAAGTGGCTGCAGCATTTATTCTAAATTGTGGCATTTTAATGTTTCCCACACATAGGTCTATAGGGTAGCTTCACAGTTCGGGGACAGAGTTAAATATCTAAACTTGTTTTGTCCTGGGATATGGTTATTACTTTAAGGCAAGGCAAACCAGGCTGGTCTAGCTTTCAGGCAAGTCCAAAAGGTGTCTGCATACAAGGTACTAATGTGCCTTGATGAGCTAAAATCGTCCTTATTTTGGTGGCAGGAGTCTGTCTTATCTCAAAACTGCAATAAATCAGCACTGACCTGCTATCGAAGTGCATGATTTCAAAAATGTCCCCCAACAATTAATGGAACCATTTGTAGTCAAATATGTAAGAGGTATGTCCAAAGTTAGTTCTCACAGTTTGTATAGCAGAATTTTAGGAATGTGAGCATCTTTATTATTATCATATTGGTAAGTGTAATTTCTAATAAAAATGTAACTGTTAAAAATAAAACTATGCTTAAAACTGTATGCTTAAAATACTACTAGCACAAGTTTGTCTTTTTATAAATATGGAAGCTCTAAGCTGTCCTTTGTAAAGCTACATCAGGAAAAAAGTTTTAAGGATGTTTGCTAGGTGGCACTGCAAGTTAATAAACTGCAAGTTATCATTCTCTAGGTTGTGAGATGCAATTTAACCTTAGGGGGAGCTGAGATTCGCTCTTGAAAAAAGACCAGGGAAATAGAATAAAATGGAGTAGGGCAGTTGATTGATAAATACAATATTCCAAGAAAAAAAGTGTAATAGAAATTATCCTTCTGGGGTAAGTTGTCAAGGCATTGTTTGTTTCAAGGACTTAACCTGAGGGGTTTTTCACATGCTATTTCAAAATGCTTTTGCAGCCAAAATGGATAATTGTACAGAAGAGGGCTATTAGAAACACTAGCACAAAATTAAATGTAGATCTTAAATCTACAAAGATCCACTGCTAGTATGTTTCGAATATTACTGAAAAGCATTGCAGATTTTCTTACTTGGTTATGGCAGGTTTTTTGGAAAAAATTTCCAAATGTTTTCCAAAGGTTTTATGGAAAATCAAGGACACTTCTTTTTTTGTCCTCTTGTTTTGTACAATGGAACTTAAGGCATAAAATCTAAAAAATAATCAAAAAAGTCAAAGTCCTCTAAGTCAGAGAATCCCCGCATGACAAATGGGGCTTCTTTGGAAAACAAGAACTGAACTTGGAGACCTGCTGCATCAAAACAAGCCCAGAGAATTATATGTGTCCAAAGTTCAGGCACATTCCTGTGGTAATGAAACTGGGTTGTGAACCTTAGTGTCCCACATAGGCATCAAATGTTTCTGCAGTACTATCATCAGTATTTAAAAGACAAAAATAAAAATAAAAAAATCCTGCAGGTGTGTTCGGTGCAAATGTCCTAAATGAACCTTGTAACAACAAGCTGAAGTTTTTGCAAAAACATCAGATAACAAAAGCAGCAATGGGCTGTCCTCTCTAGCTCTCTACAAAAAAAAGTGGAGTAACAAAAGCGATGAAACAATGGGATGGAAATAAGCATATTCATTTGTTTAAAGCTTCTATAATTTTAAGCATCTTTTAACTCTGGATTTATTAAAATAGATTTGAAAGTTTTTAGAATCTTTAGCTTCATGTGTGGGATTAAGCTTATATTCCTTTAATGCTACAATTAAACATCTGCATTATGCTGGCAGAGGAGAGTCTGGCAGACCTCTTGGTTCATGGATGTGAATCAGAAGAAGTTGTCCTGTGAAGTCATGGCACTCGCATCGGTTTGAATGCTTGTGATTTTCACTGAAATTTCACTGACCACCAAAGGTGCTGGTCAGAATATAGAAATGAAAAGATGGTGTATTTGTTATTTCCTGCAGTAGACTATCCCAATATTACATACGAAATGGCTTAAATCATGTCTTGATTAATTAGGTGAATTGTTCCTAGGACTGAGTCATTCTATCACTGGAGATTAAAGACTTGCTTATCACTGGAGATTAAAGACTTGCTTATCACTGTATATTTTAGAAAAGGTTGACTCGTGACAGCGTTAACATGAACTTTATTGCTGTCACTTGATTTACGCGTGTCTCTGACTTACTAGCCCGGTGTTTGAAGCAGAATTAAAAAACCCGAGTGAGGGGAGCAGTGGGTACTATAGCGCTTTGGTAAAATTGCTGGCTGGGTTCAGGCAATGTGTGCAGGCCAGGGTGGTGCTTCTCAGCTGGTGGTCTATAAAACTGCAATGGTCTCTAAGACATCAGAAGATTATCTTTATAGTAACAGGGGGAAAAAAAAGCATGTGTTCCAGTGCATTTGAAGAAAATGCAGCAAGATAGTTTAACACTCTTGGAAAAAAAACAACATCAAAACCCGAAACAAATAAAACCCACCCTGCTGTTGAGATTCCCTTCACCCCAAAGCAACCGATTTCTCCAAAAGATACTGGGCATCTCCTTTTGCCTGGACATGATTGTGTCTGTTACTTGGTAGTAAAAGGAAGACAAAGGTTGAACTCTTTAGGAGAAAAGATCTTTTGTAAGCAAAAGTTTATAAGGAGTTTCTGTAACATTAGGTTCCAGATTGGGGGGAAAAAAAAAAATTACTTGCAAATTAAAGATGCTAATATTTTTTTATGTCAGGTATTACTTTTAATAGAACTTTTCTTTTAAAATCTAGGAAGATAACCAATACCTGTCCATAATGTACATCTTTGTAATAGGTAATTGCTACTACATTTGCTCTGATTCACTGGCTGAGTTCATGCTGACCACTTTCATTGTGTCAAAAGTTTAGTCCTAATAACACTTACCGAATCCGTGTTGTAAGACTGCTGAAGTCATTGGTTGCTGTTTTATTCTTTTTATGAGATGTTAATGTGAAGCTCCTCTGCTGGGGCCTGCTGGTGTCAGTGTGAAAGTTGTGATATACTTGGAAGAGCTGTGGATCAGAATGTAACATGGGTTTGCTTTTTCTTCTGGAGTAAGAGTATGTTCAACCCCTGCATTCCTTCCTGAATGACACTGAAAGCTTTTGCCTTTTATTCCCATGGCATCACCTAATACTAATAAAAGGTGGCAGCTGTTTCTCCTGGGAGAAGGCAAATGTAGTGACCTACAGCAGGTCACCTTTATCTGAGATCATCTGGGAAGTACTCTTATCTGGGTGAGAGGAAACTAAAGAGGAATAATATAATGTCATCTTTTTATTTACAAACCATTTTTGTGTATTTCAGAAAGAACAATTACCTTGTAAAATGTAATGCCTTACAGCCTGCGGCTGCCTTGTAAATACAAAGATCTTAAATTGCATCGCTGGTTAGTAAAACAAATACACTAAAACACAAAGGTTTAAAAGGAAGCTCCTCAAATTCACTTGTTTATCTTTACTGTAGGCAATTAATTGGTTTCTTCAAAGTGCTGATAATGAGAAGACACTTTGGATTACTGGCCCAGTTTGTAGTTTGCTTGCAGTTTACTGAAATCTTGTGATGAACAGTAGAATAAACAGTAACACCACAATCTCTGGTGAAGACACGTGCCTGCAAACCAGCTGAGTTGTAGCAGACAGTTTGCAGTTACCTGGGTAGCAGTGTGAAAATTTGCTGCCTGTTGACAAGTGATTTCTCAGTGAATATACTGAGTGTTACTTGGTTTACAGGCAGCAGAAACATGGATCCATTTTAGTGAGTGCAGAACAAAGGGCAGCTCCTTGCTCCAGGTTGTGGTGGTGAGAAGCTCTCGCAGCAGTGGAGCTGTGTAGCTTCATTGCTGAGGCCAAAGCCTGCCCCACACATCCAGGTTTGCAGTGCCTGCTCAGGTAAGTTCATTGTTAGGAGGGGAAGTCTCACCGATGCTGTGAAGTGGAGCATTGAGGTGAAGAACAAGATCATCTTTTCTTACGCTGGTCCGAGTTCTTCCCACACAGAACCCCTCCCTGCTGGGTTTGGGGTCACTACGTCCACTGAGCAGGTTACTCCCAAGCTTGGACTCACACTAAATGAGAAAGGTGGAACCAAGTCATCCTGTAATGGTACAAGAAGCTTGATAAATACAAACTGTGCTGCTTTTTTTTTGATTACAGGACTTCAGTCAGAAATAATAGAGTAGTTTTGAAATGGCAGAGATGAATAAAAAGCGGTTACATCACTACAGAGGTTAGCTGGGAGAAGAAAAGGGCAATCAAAAGCATCAATAACTGTGGCTGGAGGCTAACTAGAGTTCCTCAGAGGAAGTACCAATCCTTTGAATTTCTGGTGGGTGTTATGTGGTCATACTTTTCCTCCCACATTAAGACTCGGAGAAGTGTAAAATATTAACGTGTATTAGGGCAGCAAAATTTGGAGCACAGTTGGCAAACACTGATGTAAACCACAGGAAAACATACACACACGCTGGTTTGTGGTATTAACCTGTGGTTTATGTTACTGTTGGTTAAATACACCGGCCCCACTGCTTACCTTACACTGCAGCTTCGAAATCTTTGTGGGGAAAATAAATACAGTGCAGGAAAAGCAGCAGTACATGATTAGAGCCCATGGTTAGAAAGTATAAAGATTTCCCAGAGCTTTCTCCTTGACTAAGGCAGAGTTGTCCAAAAGAATTATGATTTCATGAATAAGGCAAAAGACTGAGAAGAAATCAGAGTTTCTGCTAAGCTTTGGCTGTACTCCTTCTGGGCAAGTCACTTTTTCCCCAGTCTGCTGTGTGTGTTGTGTTTAAATCTTACTCTAGTGACCAGATCCCAAGGAAGCAATTTAATAAGCATGTTGTTCTAGAACAACTCCAAGAGCTAAAATTCATGGATTATGTGACTTGGACAAGGCAGTGGGATATTGCATCTGCTCTGCTGGAAGCAAGGAGAAATGCTTGGTCGCTTACAGCACAAATACATTATGATCTTTATTATGCAGTCAGAAGCTCGAGCCATACAGCTGCATGCTCCTCATCCCCATACAGCAGCAGAAAAACAACTGGTATGTTCTGGTCTTGACAGCAGGAAAGGAAAATGTCTTATGTTTTCCCATTCTCTAGTCTTTTATCATTGAATGGGTTAATTTAATCTTGTCTTCACAATATAGTTCATATGATTGATTCAGCTGATTGTCAAAGCCAACAGAAATATATCTATGTGATGGTGCTGCTCTGACCTCTTGATCTTTTTATTGTGAAGTACTTGCAATTCTAATATTTCACGCTCATGACAAAAACTGTAGCTAAGAACAAAAATTAGATTCCATCCAAAATGCTATCTCTCATATGAATCATATCAGAAAAGCAAACTGATATAAATTCAGTCTAGTCCTATTGGAGTACAAGTTTTCCAGCCAGAAAAGAAGCTATTCCTATTCTGCATCAGGGCTACTTAAAATTAGAGTATCTGTTGAAAGCTAGAATTGGACTGGAGCTGTAGCCAGAACCAAGATCTGGGAAGGACCGCTTAGGTAGAAGAATCCAGGTAGAAGAATCCACACGATGTGCATGCTTTCAGCTATAGCCCTCCACTCGCCGGCACCCTGATGTGTGTGTTGCCTGGAGGCTTTGCTGACCTGACCCTTCACTCTTGGTTGCCAAAGGAAGAAGCCAGCAGCTGGATGTTCTTGTGGCTTCTCCGTGCCCACGGCACGAGGCCCTTCTGTGCAAATTGGCTGTAGTTTTCTTCGCAAGGTGTTCATGCTGTTGCTAGGAGACCAAATCTCTGCTCACAAAGAAAGGTTATTTCCAAATTTAAAATGGCTCCGTATATATTTGGCTGGGAAATGAAGTCTCTTACACAAACGGGCATTCACCTGCTCACGAATAGTGAAAGGAAATTCTTATTTTGTGAAAGAATTTTCTGACTTAACAATGTAAGTGTTTGAAACTCTTAAAAAATACATCAAAGTGTCTAAACTTTTTTTTCTAATATATGTATCTATATGTATACATATGTATGTGCACACCCAGAGCACAGGCATATTCCAGATGCTGTGTGATAGCACCCTAAGTTTAGGTGGAATTTATAGAAATTATTTCCAGGATGTGTATATTGTCCATGTCAGATACGTTCTTGAAACTCTGCTCTCGGCTTCTGTTTTATTACTGTACTAGTGGGAGGTATCAGGTGTAACAGTAGTTAGAACTCATTAAAGCACTCTATAGGTGTCTTTTCACCTTCAGTTTCTTAAAACTGGATTTGTATTGTCTCTGTTTTTCCAGTGTTTCAGGTGCGAGTGTTCTTCAACTGTCACTGAAGTTTATCGTGGCAGTGTTTTATCTGAGATGTAAGAACCAATAGCTGCTTCTTCTGTCCCTTCTTCTGTCCCTTCCTTAAGACTTCTGGTGCACTTTTGGAGTTAGGCTTATTTTTTTCCCTGAACCTCTGACAACAGGGAAGCACGTATTCCCTGTTTGGCTGTTGTTTAATTTAGAACCTGAACCTCACAAGGTCGTTAGGCTTTGGGTGGCAGACTGGGAACTAGTGCCTTGGTGCCATCTTGTTTGTTTACAGGAATGAATGTGGAAGTCCTCCTTTTCCTAAAGGCAAGGTTTCTTTTACAATAATCGTAGAACATCTCCAGCTGACTGCTCTCCCATGAGCAGCGTTTCTCTCTCTCCTCCCAGGGTGAAGTTTACAGCTTGTGTGCTTCTGCTCTTTCCCTCTTCCATGGGTCACTCTAAGTTAGTGCTGCCACTCCTGATGGAAACTGCTTGTTTCGGGCCATTCCTTCTGCAGATGTTGGTGTTCATTTATCCCCCAGGGAGCTGCTTCAAGGAGAAAAGTAACCCCACCAAAGCGGTGGATCAATGTCTCACAAGGAGCATCAGCGCCTCTGGGAGGAACGCCTGGGTGTGGGCTCATGGCTGGCTGTGGGAGAGCAGGACACTGGGAGTTTGGGTTTAGATGACCCTGTATCGTAAAGGAGCAGCACTTCAAGCTACAAATTTACACCCTAGTGATGACATTTGGGATTCATAATGCTTAACTTCTGCTTGCCATGCAGCCTGTTGCTCTGAACAGTCCCTGCTGTTATTTACAGCTGCTTTCCCAATGCAGAAAGACTAGGTGGCTCTTTGTATTGATCTTGACCTATCCATTGCGTTAAATTCTGTGCGTGTCTGTAGATCAGTGCTTGGTGATAGTTCTTTTCTCTTTTGAGCATAACACAGTGATGACTTTGCTTTTTTCACAAATATGTTGTAAATTTGAGAAATATGGATTGATCCTCCAACAGTGAAAACAGCAGCAATTTCATAGTTAGTGTTAGAAAAGATGCTCTGCATGGGGTTACCTTCTTCTAACGTTAAACATCTAAAGGCTAAGATTAGATTCAAGTTCTTTCTGTAGTTAGGGAGAGAAACAGATCTCTCCTTGGCAGGGTGATGGATCCCAGCTTCCTGTAGGTGTCTGGGATGGCTGGGAAAACTCTGCTGAGCCCTGCTGGAGCCCAGTCGACCGTGGTAGAGGCCTCACTGAGTGAAGTTGCACAAGTAACTTTTTAGCAGTGCTGCCATAGGCCTTCCCTGGCACCTCGCTGCCCTTTGCCTGGACTGGTACGTGTATTTGTGTGACTGAAGGGTGAACTAGGTCAGGGAATCTTCTATTCTTACTTATTTTTCAGCAAGACAATTTCTGTTGTCCCATAGCAGCAGGAGTGCCGGTGCTGGAGGAGCGGGAATGAGGAGTTTGGGTAAGGCACATCTAAACTCCTTACACATTGAGCAACTGCATAGATGCAGCTAACTGAATATTTTAGTTTTGTGGGTCTTTTTTTTTTTTCTTTGAAGCAGATCTTGTAGTTTCTTTTATAAATAAAATCATAACTGGTTACTTAACAGACTGCTCTTGTACAAGCAATGGAGGTGTTTACATTTTCCCCATGTGACCTTGAATCTTGTTGATTTTAGTCAGATAAAGTTGCATTAGCCTTTTGAAAACTTACCAATATTCCAGGCAAACAAATGCTGCATAAATATTGTTTGTTGGCATTTATGTAGTGTCAATATGTGCTGCGCACAAACTACGGTGATGATGTCTTCATCCTAGTTTCCGTGCAGATCTAACAGCCTGCTCTGGGAAATCAAAGGCCCTGTATACAGATGCCAAGCAGTGCAAGGGACTGAATATTTGCCTCTATATTTTAAAAACAATTTCTCAAAATATTTTCTACATCCTTTTAAAGACAACTGGTGCGGATTGATGCTTTAGGATGCTTCATACAGGACTCGGACGAGAACTGCCGGGAGTGGCCCATAGATGGCAATGTAGGATCCTTGAATTGGGCACATTCTCTACTCTGCATTGATCAAAACGTGTTATTTCACCCAAACATTGACACACAGGTTGGATTTATAGTGTTTCTCAGTAACTCGTGCCTCTTCTAGCAGAGCTGACCAACTCTGTGGCTAGTCATGCATTTTGAGTACTATAACATTCATAGTTAGAAATACAATCATATTAAAATACAGCAAATAATGACAAATTTTGATTTATAGGGAAAAGTTTCCCTTTGGCTTTGCGTATCAGTAGTTTGCCAAAACTTAAGTATGCATCATGGTCTTGTGCGAGTGCTTGAAGTACTTTAGCTGTGGGCCAGAGTTACTGCTGTCAGTCGACAAGTAGGAGTCAGTGAGAAAAAATACACATACAGGTTTACACAAGTCCCACCAAGAGAAATGTTCTATTAATGCAGTTTCAGGACTTATAGAGGCCTCTGTGATGGGATGAGGCTGCCAGCCTTACCTCATGCTATTGTTGCTGATGCTTCTTTCCTGTTCCCATCGTCATGTTTGTTTTCATCCTGTGATTCCCATGTTGAATTTGTGCTCTCTGCTTTCACCTACTAAAAAGATAATTTCACCCACTTACTGTGCCGCGTAATGCTTTGCAGTCTGAACGTTCCTCACTCAGGTTGTCCCCAGAAACATTCCTGTCCAACATTAAAGACACCTGCAATTTCACAGCGTTGGATCTGATTTACCTGAGGATAGTATTTCTTTGAGTTGCCAAAATGTGCTTCTGTTTATGGGTGAAACTGAGTCATTTTTTGTCTTGGTTGACCTGGGAACTACTAGCATTATAAAAGTTATGGATGTTATTACTCAGCTTCTTTGTGACATGAGGTGCATTGGGAATGAAAATGAGCAGCACTACTTCAATTTATCATTCAGTAATTCTGTCAAAACTTTATTTCTATATATAATTAACTATAGAAACTTTTGCTAATCCACACAACTTTGTTCCTGCAGTAGGCACCATTTAAATTATATTCTTATCTTCAACAGAAAGATAAACATTGTTATACTTCCTGACCACTTTACTTGCATGACTGAGAGCTGTAAAATTAGCTGTCTAGTTTTGGAAACAAATGGCCTTGTTTTTTTAAAAAATTGTAATCTCCAGATGATGGCGGGGAAGGACCTGCATTCCAGGTCAGTCACTTGAGCAGGCTAATTATTGTGGTTTACAGCCCCATTTTTCTGGACACACAATGAATGTAGGAATAAAATTATGACCCTAATTAAGTATGGCTACAAAACTGCAGTCATTAAAAAGGGTATCTGATAAAGGAGAAGCTGAAACCTTAGCTTGACAGCATCACATGTGTTTGCGTGCCCTAGCTGACTTCACTGTTGCACAAGGCTGTTCAACTCATGTCACAAGGGCTACAGGGATAATGAATTAATATTTATAAAGTGTAGCAAATATGCTCTAATTACCCTAATTGGCCTGCTGTGTTTCCAGTTATGACAGAACTTTATTTCTGTTCAAGTGGCATTTGCTTCTGGATTAGTTCCCGCAGGCAAAGAGAAAGGAAAAGCCCTGTGGGACAGGGCAGAAACATCCCCTGATATTGTGCTCCTGCAGTTTCTTCACTGCGCTTTTGGCAGAGCTAATTGCATTCGTAATGTCTTCAGTGATTTCTAGGGAGTATTTCAGAAGATATGAGAAGCTGGAAAATGACAAAGAAAAACAATGAGCAAAAAGGGAGGAAGGTCTAGTTTTATTGTTAATAATTAATAGGCCAAACTCTGAACATTTTCAGTTTGGAAGCACAGGCAAAATTCTCCTTGACTTTATTTGTGGTGTAGAAATTGATCTTTATTTGTGGTGTATGATTTTACATAGTGACTGACAGCTACCAAACAAGGAATCCTGTCCTAAGGACTTACACTCTAATGTTACAAGACAAGACAGAACATGCACAGAGTTGAATTGGTTTAGTGAAGTATAAGTTTTGGACCTAAAATGGTCTTCACTTTCCTGGTTTTTATACGATTGTTACTATGTTAGAACACTGAGATCATGGGATTGTTAAAATGCCACAGAGGAAGTGGTAAATCAGTGAGTGGGTAAATCTAGTGTTAAGCATTTTCTGTTTTAGCAATAGAACTTTTGAAATATATTTTTGTTGATGAGGGTGACGTTAGGCCACTACTGTGATCTCCAGTTTTCATGCCTTCAGTTCTGTCTGGCTTCTGTAGGTTGCACTCTTTGTGCTTATGGGCTATTGCAGTTCCACCATCTCAGGAGGCATTGTACTTTGGGCTTTTTCTTTTTTTTTCTTTTATTTTTGGTACGCAGATAAACTTTTGGATAAATAGAAATGAAATTCACTGTCAAATCTTGCATAAGGTAGCCACCAGAACACAGGAAAAACTGGGCCGTGTACTATTGTAACTACTACTGATATGATAAGTGAAACTCTCTGGCACCCGAGCCAGAGTCGACTGATCAGATTAGGGGTTAATGGCCCTGACTGACTCCTGAGCAGAGACTAATGGCGCAGTCTTCCGAGTTACATTTGCCACTTTGTTTAATTTCTGATAAACATAGTCAATTAAATCTGTGTAGGTTTAGGAGTATCCAGGTCACTTTTCAGCCTGTGTACAAACCCAAGAGAGGGATGTGAAATTTTGTAGCTTTGTTATGAGAAATACCTATTACTTTCCTCCTGTTTTAACTTGCCAGTCTTCTTTCTCATCTAATCAAAACAAACAAACAAAAGTAATTGTATAGAACAAACTATTTTATAGCCAGGCATGAGCTACCAAGAACTGTTATATTTGCCGCTGTCTTATTGTTTCAAACTGACCCTGACCAAGAACAAGGTGACCTCTCTGGACCCGGATTCTTTGTGCTGCTTCATATTCCTTGGTCCCCACACACAGTGAATGAGAGGTGGAAAGGACAAATGATGTGGAATTAGCACTGGTAGATATCGGTGGTTCTGTGCAATTGCAGAGTAGGACTCTGATTCATCTATCCCAACGTTGGCCTTTTAATATGACACCTGAATTTGGGATCTAGTTTATTCTAGGCTTTCTCTATTAATAAATAAAAAATAGAGATGACTACATATCTCCCAGTGGTGATTCAGATCTTTTGACAATGAGGCCGCCACTTGAGGCACTTTGGTAAGTGCCTAAAATGAATTTTTACTCTGATTCCTAGTCTGTAGCCTAAAGGACTGTTTGAGTGGAAAGCTTTTGTTCACAGAGATTCCTGTGAAACTTCGGTTTTAGTTACAGAGGAGAGCTGTAGCAGTAGGAATGAGAACATTCTACAGCAAAAATGTTTGCTTTTGCATCAGCCTGAATACCCAGTGAAACTCTACCCACACGAGTCGTGAATATATAGACCATGCCAGTTTTCCTTCCCAGACATACATCTGATGATGTGTAAATCCATGAATCAGTTCTGCATGATTTTTTTAATTGTTTAATTGGACATTGCTATTGTGGTTTACAACCCCATTTTTCTGGACCCACAACGAATGTGGAAATAAAATTATGACCCTAATTAAGTTGCTATTAATTGGACACTGACTATTCAGTGACACTACTAAAGCCTCTGACTATGGAAATCTGGAGTACTGAATTATAGTGGAAAAAATTAAAAACGGACAAATGGAGACAAGTCCTGTATATTCCCTAAAAAGCAGTTTCCCTAAGACCTTGACCTGTAATGAATGTTAGTGTAATACAAATTATTCCAACTCACCTTGTAAATGATGTTCTTTTATGTACCGTTAGAGAAGCCTTGTGACTCTGTCTTCATTTATCAGTGCTGCAACCACCAAGTGATTTTAATTGCTTTTGTTATTGTTTTTGAGGAAGGAGGGTTGAGGAGGGAAAGATTTTGGAGAGTGTAATTTAATAAACCACCTTAACTGGGAATTCTGGTTTTATCAAGGATTTTTCTCTTTCTCAATCTCCACAGATCCTTCCTGTTCTTTTCTGAATCTGTTAGATTCTTTGGTTAAACGGTTAAAATATTTTAAAGTCATGTCCCAATTAACTGTGATTGTGATTCTTGAGACAACATGCAAGAAAGAGGTTTTCCTATAAAAGCTCCTGAATTGGTACCTAGATTTTTCTGTACTGAGATACTTTCATTTCCTAGGAAAAGCTTTCTGTCACAGCCAGCTTCCTCCAGCTAGCAATGCTCGTAGCCTAAATCCTCCCTCAACTGCTGCTCACTTCTCATATTAACCCCAGGTTTTCAAGCATGCCTATAGCACGTGTGACAGTCTTTCTATACCATAAGAAGCACATGAAAATGAAAGGAGAGCCTAACACTTTATTAATCAAAATTAATACAGCTACTGCTGTTTGAATTCATACTGTACATATTACTGCAGTATACAGAGGATAATATAGACAGCAATGCAAGCCTTTCTCTATTGGAGACATGCACCACTCTTTATCAGTGGCAATTCAAACGATTCTTTTGACTTCATAAAAGCACAAAGTGTTTTTATTGGAACTTTCTTGTTGACTGCACATGCTGTTAAAATGCAAAAAAGGAGTGATAGCTGGCTTGGTAGCTGTCAGCTGTGTCACTGGAAACAGATTTTGAATCAATCCATAATTTTCATGAATTTGACTAAAACTTCAGATAATATACTGTAAAGAGGCATAATCATCTTAAACCTTCAGCCTTCACAGTAAAAGCTGGAACACAGCATGTGGGTTTCATACTAATGTTGTGCTCTTAAGATGTATAGCTGGATTTATTTAGCATAAGGACTACAGTATATATTACCTCCTGTAAAACTTAAGCTAGTTTGTTACAGTAAAACATGTTGATATGCTTACAAGTCATGTGTTGCCAAGAACAAAATTACATTGGGGTACATCCTGGATGGCTTATTTGTTCCCGGCTTAAGCAGGACTTGCAACAGGGAAGATGCTTTCATGGGTTTGCTCAACCAACACCCAACTTCAGGGTGATATTTTGGTGTTGGGCTTTTTTTCTGGACAAGGACTTCAGAATCAAGCTATAATTTCAGGATAAAAAATAAAGTGTTACATGAAATAAATGAGCATTAACTTAAAGTAGAGACATTGAGTAAATGGATGGACCTTCAGCACCAGCATAACATAGAAATAAGCTTGGGTTTTATTTGGTAAGTCTTCATTTCTCCTTATATTCACATACAGCTTCTTATTTATGGCTCAGCCTGTCAAACACATTCTTAGATAAGCAACTATTGCTCACAGGACTAATCTAATTACCAGTTCTTTTTAAAATGAATGCTGACACGAAGGTAGAAGGATGTATAGCACTTGTGTTGAAGCCAATGCTACAGATGATCAAACAGTTTTGAAATTAAGGGTATTTTGGATGGAAAATGTGTCCCTTTTTTTTGTCACGATGTTCCTGTTTTTTGTCCAACTCTAATTAAAGCTGAAGAACAAGAGTGAAAAGCTGGTTACATTCGTAACTCTGGCATATAATTGATTGCCAAGAGTTTAAACTGGATATTTAGCACTCTGCAATAATGCTCCATAGGCATATTTACCTCCGACAGGCATAAGAATGCTAAAGCCCTAATTATTTGTAAAGCACATTTTTAAAATTTTTGGAATTATTCTTAAATAATAAGGATATCAGAACACCTTCAAATTACATTTTAAATACATGGGCTTTGCCAAACAGCATAGGCTGAGGAATTAATTCTACCTTTTTTTTTTTTTTTTTTGAAAAGACAATGTTTGTGTCCTTGGCCTTAATTTAAATCACAAAACCATCATGCATTCTGGCATTTCTAGCAACCTGCTCCAGAAATGCCAATAAGTAATTGTATTTCTGAAAATTAGGCTAGAGAAGCATTGGTGAATGTGATGGGAACTTCTAAAATCCCCTACCCCTTAACTAATGACTAAATTTACTAAAAAAAAGGGAAAACTCTTAAGATTAGCTTTTCTTTTCCTCTGAGCACACATGAAATCAAACAAGTGGATTTAATTATTTCCTTAAAGTTCTGGACTTTTCTCCTGAGCTGTTACGCAAGCCAGTCTCATTCCCTCTAAAATAACTGGGAGGTCTGTCATTAATCTCCATAGTAACCCATGCCAAACCCGAGTGTCTCATTGACCCCTGTGCTCCCACTGACTTCAGCAGGAGAACCTAGACCAAGACACGTGTGTGGATGAAGAATACACAGTTGTGTTTTGGGATCTTAATTGCCTTTTCATATCCTGTTTAGAATTTTCTCCATTACTGTGATGCCTGTAATGATGGCAAAGGTAGAGCTAATTAAACCTTAAGTCCTCATGATTGAGGCTGGTAAAGTATAAAGCTGTCAGTACCCCCCCACTCCATGACTCAAATGATATTTTCTTTTTTTCATCATTGGCAACTTCCCACGACCATATATTTTCTGCTCCTTTTAAAGAACAAATGCTGAATGTGAATGGGTAGCCACAGCGTCGATTTGCCAAGTAATGGTAGGGTGTCCCCTGGAAACAGGCCTCTTTTAATTCTGTTTCATATTTGAGGTAAAGTAAAAACATGGAAACAGATGGTAGGGAACGACTGGCATCTCATCATGCATATTTCATTTGATTTGCAGCTAGTCACCTCTTGATAATAATATTAAATGCTGCAAAACTCCAAGATTTTTTGTTCCTGGGAATACTGCATTCCATGAGATAGGATCAACACTGTAACTTCAATTAAATTTTGAAGCTGGTGAGCTATAAGTATTTACATCTTTAGCAACACTATGATACAAAAAACTCAATCCTTCTTTTCTGGTATGTTTAGGGGTGACAAAAAAAATATACAGTTGCTGTTGTAAATGACAAATCTTACTTAATGTTTTTTTAAGAGCACAATGGGACAAATATCTGTGGTTATTTCCATTACGCTCTAAGGCGTTTTACTGGGAGAGAATTTAACCATTAATTTTGTTGTATTTACATTATTTATATACAAGAAGAACAAGAAAAATGGCAGCCTGTTTAATGATTATATACATTGTGATTCGGTTGGAAAAATGTGTATTACAAGTGGCAAAACAGCCCGTCAAGTACATAATTATAGGTTGTTCTTTTTTTTTTTTTGTCAGAGAACTTTTAATTCCTAAAATCCCACTGCCTGATCTCAGTGAAAGATCTGTCCTGTACATTATACTGGGGGGGGGGGGGGGGGGGGGAGGGAAGAAACAGCATAATAATAGACTTTTAGACCACATCGGTTCCGGGTTAATAGCTCCTTTTCTTCATTTTAATATGAGAGTTAACTTTGTAAAATGCTTCCAAAGCAAATAAAAAGATGGAATCTGATACAACAAAACATTACTTGACATTGGGAGAAACAGTAACTTAAATTTCATTCATTGTCCCTATTCTCAGAAGAGATATGGGGATAAAATATCGCTACCTTGTGACGCACTGGTTATCTGAGACTTTGTTTTTAATAAGAACTGAGCTCTCCTGTACATTATTCTTTCCTGTTCTTGCTTTAGCTCAATGTAGGAGCGTGAAAACGTGTGGAAGATGGAGGTGACTGGAAATGCCATGAGGAGGATCCCACTCAGGATGCTGCTTAGTGCCACCACTTGGCCGGGAATGCTTCTGGGAACCATATCTCCGTAGCCTACCGTGGTCATGGTGATGACAGCCCACCAATAGCACGCAGGGATGCTGGTGAACTCCTGCGAGTCCGCCATCTCGTTCTCGATGACATACAGGAGGGGTGCAAACAGTGCGATGGCCACGCAGAGGAAGAGGAGCAGGAGACCGAACTCTCGGGTGCACCTGCGAGCGGTCAGCCCAGCGTCTGCAGCCCCAGGGAGTGCCTGGCCACGCGCATGACGTAGAGAATCCTCAAGGCACGGAGAATACGGAGGACCAGACCTACTTTGTCCAGGTAGATGCTCCCGGAGCTGGGCTTTTTATAGCCCACGGAAGTGGTGTCTAGTAGCAAAGTGATGTAGTATGGCAGAATGGCTATTATGTCTATCAGGGTTAATGGTCTCCGCAAAAATGCAAACTTGCTCTTTGCCTGGATGAATCTTAGCAGGAATTCCAGGGGAAAACCATGCCACACAGACAGACTCCACAATGAAAATATTGTAGCACATCTGGGAACACTCACC